>NC_134354.1:743573647-744936147 GCF_048569485.1 Anomaloglossus baeobatrachus
TGAAGTAGGAGCTGGGGTTGGCGTGTCCCCTGTACCTTTGGGCCTGGTAACAATCTCTGCGTGTGTGATCGTTACGCCCCTGCCTGCTCTCATCACTCCATCCACCAACTATTGGCTGCTGAAGTCAGCTCATGTATTGTAAAGATAAAACACGCTCCCAGGACATATTGCATCAAATCTACTTTAGGCTATGTGCCCACATTGCGTTTTTATGTGCAGAAAATCTGCACATAAAACACATGTTTGGAATGAAAAAAAGCAACTGAAAAACAAGCTTTTTTTATTGCGTTTGCGTGTTTTTTCACCTACTTCTTTTTGAGCGTTTTTTAGTCATGGCGATCATGGGGGTTCAAGAGCTGTATCCCCTGCGGTCACCTGATCTCAAAGCCAGGACCTGGCTCTCGCTGCCAGGAGCAGTACCCGTGCCGCTCTCGGCAGTTTAACCCTCTAGATGCTGCAATCGATGCGATTGCTGCATTCAGAAGGCAGGGAGAGGCATCGCTTACCCCTCTCTGGCGATCGGGTCCCTGTTGTGCAATCACAGGGACCCGATTGCTGCCATGGCAACCCTGGGTCATCACCATGATGACCCCGGTTTACTGAGGTATGCATCGCCTCACAGACCAGGGCACCTACGTCAGCAGAGTTCCCTGCAACAAGGTCCCGCGGTAAAGACCACATGGCCTAGGTGCAGGAAACCCTGGTGACATCACAAGGTGAACTGAGTTCATGGCGGCGGATCTGCAGGACACCCTGGTGATCCGCAGGCATGAACTCGATTCACCGTGTGATATCACCAGACTTCCCAGAAGCAATGTCCTGCAGTAAAGACTGAGATGAGGAAATGGCTGCAGGGAGCCCCAGTGTCGTCAAAAAGAAGATAACACACAAATATTCAACGTGGGCATTACACATGCGTTTTTTTCCTGCATTTTTCACTGACTCCATTGAAGTTAATTGGTGAAAAACCAGGAAAAAATACAGAAACAACTGACACACTGCTTCTATTTTCAGCAACAAAGACTGCAAAAAACAGCGTGGGCAAAGCAAGTGAGGATTCACAGACTTTGCTGGGATGATTTTTCTTTGCTTATGATTAAAAAAGCAAGGAAAAACGCATGAAAAAAGCCACGTGTGCACAAGGTCATCTGTGTATGTAGCAGAGCAGTGCACAGTAATTTAGCTGTATTTAGGAACAGGACCTGGCTGTGCTGCTTTCATCAAACTGCTGCACCCTTCCCCCACTGCCCACAGTGTGACTGATTCTGTGGGCTGGCCCCCATCACCTTATCAGCCTCATCCCCCCCCCCCCCCCCTTAAATCCCAAAGTGTCCAAAGCAGCACCTGAACGGTTTACATTAAGATAACATAGAACGTAAAGGTCAGATGCACTTTCCTGCCACAGCTCACCCCTCTCCACATGGTCGCACATAACAATATAAACGATCGGACGCTGTCGGTGACTGCACAGAGCGAGGGGGAGGGAGGCAGAGTATATACAGCCATCCTGCGCTGCTGGGACAGAGAGACACGGTAAGTGCTGCCGGTCACTGCTCTGCTGCCCTTACCTGATCTATCTCCTGCAGAGGCCAGCAGCACAGTGTACAGTAATCCCATGCAGAAACAGGAGGGGGCGGAGCTCACGCTGCCCGGCCGCTGCTACTGAAAATGCACGAACAGCGCAGCTCCTCTCACTGACAGGAGCCGGCTGCTGATCTGCTGCGCGGGCCCCTAACCCTGAGGGCCCGGTCGCAATCGCGACCCCTGCGACCGCGGTAGTTACGCCCCTGCTTCTACTACTCTCTGACAACCTTATAAATTTATAGATTTTCTCAAAGACACTCTACTCCAAAGATACAAAAACCTCTGTTCCTCCCTACCCAACCCTCTCTCTCTTTCTCTATCTTTTCTCCTTTCCTTCTTTTCTTTACTCTTATAATTATTTTTTCCCCCCTCCTTCTTTACTCAAGGTTAATTCTCCCTTTTACAACTTACCCTTTCAACCTTTTTTCCTTGATCTTTCCCAGGTTTGCCCCAATAAAGTTGTTCTTCCCTAATTTATCCTCCCTAACACCTCCTTCCTTACCCCCTATATATACTAAATTGTTAATGTAAGTATACTTATTCATAACGTAGTCAAACAAATTTATTAATGAAATTAATTCTTTTATTTGTTCAAACTTAAAATACAATAAAAATGATTGAAACTCAGAGATTAGGGAGGAGATGTAGGGTGGTGCGGAACTGTGGAGAACTTTGTGGGTCAAAGTGATAAGCTTATATTGGATTCTGTAGCAGTTAGGCAACAAGTGCAATGACTGGCAGAGGGGGGAGGCATCAGTGAAACGGTTGGAGAGGAAAATTGTCCTGGCTGCGGCATTCAGGATGGATTGGAGAGAAGAGGGTTTAGTAACAGGGAGACCAATTAGTAGAGAATTACAGTAATCCAGGCGAGAATGAATAAGAGTGATGGTAAGAGTTTTTGCAGAGTCAACGTTAAGAAAAGGTCGAATTCTAGAGATGTTTTTGAGGTGGAGGTGACACGAGCGAGCAAGTGAATGAATGTGGGGAGTGAAGGAGAGATCTGAGTCGAATATAACCCCAAGACAGCGGTTGTGCTGCTCTGGAGGAATGGAACCACACACAGAAATGGTAATGTTGGGTGTGGGGAGAGAGAGGAAACATGAGAAGTTCGGTTTTTGACAGATTCAGTTTTACATAGAGGGAGGACATGATGTTGGAGACAGCGGACAGACAATCGGTAGTGTTTTGTATTAATGCAGGGGTGATGTCAGGAGAAGATTTGTATAGTTGGGTGTCATCAGCATATAGATGGTACTAGAAACCAAATCTCCTGATGGTTTGACAAATAAGAGCAGTGTATAGAGAGAAGAGGAGGGGGCCTAGAACCGAACCCTGAGGAACCCCAACCAAAAGAGGAAGAGGAGGCAGCAAAAGACACAGTGAATGAGCGGTCAGAGAGGTAAGCGGAGAACCAAGAATGAACTGTGTCCTTGAGCCTGATAGAGCGGAGCATAGTGAGGAGGAGCTGGTGATCATAGTATCGAATGCAGCAGAGAGATCCAGGAGAATCATCAGGGAGTAGTGACTATTAGATTTAGCTGTTAGTAGGACATTAGAGATTTTAGTAAGGGCAGTTTCAGTAGAGTGTAAGGAGCGGAAATCAGATTGTAGAGGGACAAGGAGAGAGTTATCTGACAGCGAATTAGATGGGAGTGGAACAAGCATTCCAGGAGTTTGGAGATGAAGGGACCATTAGAGACTGGTCTGTAGTTAGCGGCACAGTTTTGGTCCAGGGATGTTTTTTTTTTAAGTAAGGGGTGTATGCTGGCATGTTTGAAGGAGGAGGAGGGAAAGACACCAGAGCATAGAGAGAGATTGAATATTTTAGTTAGATGAGTGGTGACAGCTGGGGTGACAGATTTAAGGAGATGTGAGGGGATAGGGTCACTAGTGCAGGTAGTAGGGCGAGAAACGGATCAAAGCATGAAAATGAGCTAGATGGAGTATAGGCGGGAAGTGATTGTGTGATGTTATGAGGCTATGACAATTTCCTGGGGTATATGGGCAATTTTTTCTTTAAAATAATTGGCCAGGTCATCGGCGTTGAGATTGGTGGTTGGAGCAGCCAGAACTCTAGGTCTGAGGAGGGAGTGGAAAGTATCAAAGATTCATTTAAGAGTATTGGCTAGAGAGGTGATGAGGGTGTTGAAGTAAGCTTGTTTGGAGAGGTGAAGGGCAGCTTTGTATGTTTTGAACAACATGTTTGATGTTGATGTTTTACATGAAAAATGCTGTAGTAGCGTATGCATCAATGCGTTTCAGGTGTGCATCCAACCTTTATCATTAAGCAGGCCACTGCGGAGCCTATATCGGAGCTCTGAACAAAAGGTGAACAACAGTAATAGTGAGCTGTATTTTACTATAGATTGGACCTTTTACTGAATACTTCTTCAGTATAATAATAAACTGATAGGGCATGTGGCGTAGTTCAAGCACTTAGTTACTGCGCCAATTTTTGGGTAGAGACTCGCTGGTAGCGGTCGCTCACCATTCCTGACTTTTCAGGACTCATCTAGGTTAATCATTCACATGACATCGGTTACTTCTTCCAGTCTCTGGCTACAGATCTTAAAATAACCTCTAATCTATTTTATATACATTAATCTTACAGAATATCCATTTACATTTGCAATCAAAAATTTTCAAACCCCATTGCAAATTTATTAGTAAAATGTACTAAATTTGCGTCAAACCATTGAAACAAGAACAATGTAAATAGCTCAATACAACTATTATAAGTGGTTTCTCCAAATTCGTCAACAAATGCCACTTTTAATGACTACTGTAGTCGCAATGCAAAGACCAATGCATGTAAGCCTGATAACCACGACAAGGTGATCTCTCATATATTGGGACCATAACTTGAAATGCCGCTATATGGGTTAACAACCTACACGTCTGGGCAGAAAGAATCCAGCTACACCGCCGGATGGACACACCCTGGTTTTTAACCCAGATAGCGCATTTCAACTTAGGGTCCCGATATATGAGAGATCAACTTATCATAGTTATCGGGCTCACATGCATTGGCCAATGCATAAGCTAAGTATCTCTTTTTTCATATATACCTATAGCAGTAATGCAATATCAGAGTTTGCTTATTTATTGTTAGTATTCTGGAATGCAGATGTAGGTATTTTTCTAGTTATATTGTGTTTTCAGCTGTCACCTGTTCACAACTATTGGATGGACTGTCTTTTGTGATATTTTTCAAACTTTTATCTAAAGTCCAGCCGAACCCGTCGAACCGAACTTCATGACAAGTGAATTTAAAGCGGGCTTTACATGCTACGATATATCTAACGAGATGTCGGCGGGGTCACGTCGTAAGTGACGCACATCCAGCATCGTTAGTGATATCGTAGCGTGTGACAGCTATGAACGAGAAGAAATAATCGAATGTTCTGTTGTTCATCGTTCCCGAGGCAGCACACATCGCTCCGTGTGACACCCCAGGAACGATGAACTACAGCTTACCTACGTCCCGCCGGCAATGCTGAAGGAAGGAGGTGGGCGGAATGTTTACGTCCCGCTCATCTCCGCCCCTCCGCTTCTATTGGCCGGCCGCTGTGTGACGTCGCTGTGATGCCGAACGTCCCTCCCCCTTCAGGAAGTGGATGTTCGCCGCCCACAGCGAGATCGTTTGAAAGGTAAGTACGTGTGATGGGGGGGTTACAACATTGTGCGACACGGGCAAGAAATTGCCCGTGCCGCACAAACGATGGGGGCGGGAGCAATCGCAAATGTGATCGCACGAGAAATCGACACATGTAAAGCAGCCTTATACTTATTACAGCCCCTCTGGCTATGACATGCTGCAAATGTGATGCCTAGCCAAACAGCTCCTAGAGGCGTTCCAGAGGTATCCAAGCTTCTCATGGGCAGTATTCTTGGGTTTACATGCTGTAACTGCATTATTGAAAGCTCATGAAAGATTTTTTTTATGGGTTATAAGTAAGGATACTGTGAAAGTCACCTCAGAATCTTTCAGGACTTCTTCTGAAGCCTTTGTGGACTTGTAGTTGTACAGTATTTGGGATCACTGTTCTGATGGAAGGTCCACTGATGCCCAAGCTTCAGCTTCCTCCTCACTGTCTCAAATTCATCTAACTAAATCTGCCTAACATCTATTTATTTCAAATATATTTACGTATCCCTCATATCTGTCCGATATCTGTGTATACAACAATCCCAAGTTTTGTCAGGAGACCAATATATCTTTCATCCTGCCAAGAGGCGTAAATGAGTTCAGTTGATATTGATTGTTTTGCTCCCTAAGGGTTAATCCATATTGATGGATTATATGCAATTTACCTATGGTGCATACATTATGGGTGAACTGCATCTGACCCTCCTGCGTCACGGCCATTGATCCGCTTCTTTCCACACAGTGTCTCTCCGATACATTCATTCTATGGGAGAATTCTTGATAATATTCAATATCTCTGCGTGAAATTGCAGGCCCTGCAAGGGAAGGGGGTTTAGCGAAAATTGTATTTTTGTCCCCTTGGTATTCTTTCCTCCCCTCATTGTTGTCTCTGCCCGTTCTGCATATCTGTGTAATAAAAGATGCAGTCGGCTGCGGTAGCGCAAATGTAAATGGGAAACACAAGTGATATATTACAAGAGTAGAGTGCAGCCGTGTAAAGACTGTGTAATACCGTGGCTGAAAATACCGATCAAAGAACAACGGCCTATAAAATATAGTAAGGAGCTAAATAGATGGTACAAAATTAATCGCACTTTATTAATACAGTAAATATACGACTTACGAGGTAACAGCAGATATGTCATACCATAACCAGACCCTCTAGTTCACCCTCACTTTTGTGGCTGCTGTATAAATGCTTCATAGAACTTAAGGTGTGTTTATGCCACCCGACTTGCGGGATTAAATTGATCGGTAAATATTTCATGATTGCTGGTCACTTAATAGCCTGCCGACACCAGCAGCCAGAACACAGTGCCATGCGGTCAGTGTCCTATGTGAGTTTTTTGTTTTATTTTGGGGCACAATGTAATATTTATTTATATACTCAGGGGGCACAGTGTGTGTTTTTGTTTTTTTTTTTTTGTAAAAAAAAATTATTATATAGATTCATTACACACAGAGGGATCTATTCCTATATATTATGTAGAGTCATTACACACAGAGGGATCTATTCCTATATAATATATAATATATAGAGTCATTACACACACAGGGATCTATTCCTATATATTATATAGAGTCATTACACACAGAGGGATCTATTCCTATATATTATATAGAGTCATTACACACAGAGGGATCTATTTCATGTGTTTATTTCTGTTAATGTTGATGATTATGGCTTACAGCCAATGAAAACTCAAAAGTCATTATCTCAGAAAATTAGAATGTAATATAAGACCAACTGAAAAAAAAAAATTCTAATTCATTGAGATGCATTTGTATATCGAATGAGTCCACCTGTAGCCCCCTATGTACAGTATGAATCCACACACAGCCCCCTATAAACAGAAAGGAAATTGTCCAGCAACATTGTTTCCAAGGTAAAAAACCTCAAATTTATTGTGGACCCCCCCCCACCTTCTATACAGTATGAGCCCCTACATAGCCCCTTTATATACAGTATGAACCCTCACACTGCCCCTATATACAAAATGAGCCCATACAGCTTCCCAATGTACAGTATGAGCCCAATGTACAGTATGATGGATGTGGGCCGTATTTTGCCCAAGTCTGCGCTAGACTCATTTGGAAGCATTTCTTCAGGGAAACCAAAATCGTCTATTGGAATTTCAAGAGATGTCATTGAGAAAATTTGGAAGGCCCCATACACTTTACACTGCTCTCTGAATCTGCCCATATTGGCGGGTTTGCCTGACGTTAGTGTAATTTGTGAGGAGGCATTTAGAGGTTGTGTGTTGTCTACAGCCATGTGTATCAAGCCCAAAAAAATAAAATATATTATGTTAAAATTAGTTCGAAAAATCTAATTTTGTTGAATCCATTTAAAATGGCTGCGGGGTAACAGCATGGTCTGTTGAACTTTTAGCCTCAATTCATGTGTAAAAATGAATAATTTTGCTTCATTACTCTTCCCTGTCAGATCACTTCTTTTTCTTTTTATCCATTTCTAAACTTTGTCTATAAATCTAGCTCTGGTTTATGTTTTAATACATCTTTTTTTGTTAGGAAGAATAGATACCGTGTGGGGGGAAAATTGTTTTTTTAAGCTGGAGGTGGCAGTAGGTAGTAAGAGTATGAGAGCTGAGTCAATTGGTACCTCTAGCATGGGGGCAAAAGTGGGGGATAAAAATCAGAGACAGAGATTGGGCTTTTCATTTTTGTAATAGGGTAGTCCAGGTTTATTAACTTTTGAGGGCCATCATGCACCCTATTTGCCCAATGGCCTCCACCAGCTTTAATCCAGCTTTGCTGGACCAGTAAGCTGTGGATTCTTGATTATCCTCCAATAATAGCATGTTGGGGAAAATATGAGCAAGTATGGGATAGGTGGCAGCATAGGAATTAGATGAGCTAGAATGATGTGTACTGAGGTGAGAATTTTCAAATAAGGGAAGATAATGCTTGATATTTCATTAGTTCCTAAATGTCCTTGTTGAGCTGACCCTCTTAAAAAAGAAGGGTAGTGCATACACGGATTCCAGCGTCATTTTAACGAAGGCCTGAGTACTGTGGCAATGCGCATGCGCTGCCAACTACAGCAATGGCGGTGCGATATTCAAAAACAGAAAAGGAGGTATGCCAGAGGACGCAGGAGGAGGAATAAACGTGAGGACCCGACCCACAAAGACCCGCCTATGTTGCACAAATCAATCAAAGTAAGTGAATTTCTTCAACTTTGATTAAAGATATTGAATCAACCAAGAATCGGATCTTTCTATAACAGGTATGCCTGCAATCAGCATAATAGTGCCCGTATAGCACTGCCTTTACCTGATGTAGCAAAAGCCTGCTGGTTGGTTCTCTTTAAACATGTCCATAGGGTAACACAGGTGTTATAGAGAAAGTTGGGGACAGGGGCTCCTCAACTGGCCCTCAGCCTAGGGAGACCCTAGTTGTTCCTGATCTCAGAGTTACCTCTGAAGGTGAGTATGTCTCAGCTACCTTCCTGGCCCCTGCTCCTGACCAGCTGTGATCGTATATCACTCCCCCCCAACCTCAGGGGAGAGGCGGGACAGAAGTGTGATAAAACAAACAGACAAACAGGGGAAACCAAAACTCTTATCTCACAGCACTCTCACACAGAGTTATAGAACAATAATAATATAATCACAAGCAGGACTGGGATACAACAGCACACAGAACAACACAGCTATAAACTATAGGTGGCATGGGAAGACAGATTCCAGCATCTTAAAAAGACGGGGAGCAAATTTGATAGGTTTTCTCTCCTCGATGAGAATGGGACCATATTTTCATACGCTCGTGTGACTCCAGCCTAACACGGAAACACCAGAGAGACCATAGGGTGGAGTTTCATAATTTGTACTGTGAACAGAGTCTGAATCCACATGACAATTGGCGAGTTTTGACCAAAACTCCGTGTAACATGGGTTACATTAGCCCGACTGAGGCCAAAATAGTGTGTTCTTGACCTCCATCTGTCTGGTGTACATCAGTATAAGCCCGGGGTGACACTGGTGTATAGCATTTGATGCAATATGTTAGGCTATATGCGCACGTTGCGTTTTTGCATGCAGTTATGCTGCGATCTGCACCGCAGCGTAACTGCATGCGTCCTGCGTCCCCAGCATAATCTATGAAGATTATGCAGGAGCCGTGCGCACATGGCGTATTAGAGCGCAGCGCTTCGGCTGCTGCCCGAAGCGCGCGTTCTGAGAAGTGACATGTCACTTATTATGTGCGCTCTGCATGCATCCCCCGCTCTGTCTATGGGAGGGGCTGCACTCAGAGCGCATGAAATCAGCTTTTTTTTTTCCCATTACCGACTCTTTCTGCAGCTATTTGAAGCGCACGTGTGCTGTTCAAATCGCTGCAGAAATTTCTGCAGTGACAGAACGCTACGTGCGCACATAGCCTTAATAACACTTGGATCAACCTTTGCTGCGACGTGAGCTGAGTGTCATTCACTGTTATTGGAGTCTCTCACGTGCGAAAATCGGATCACAGGTGCGGAGAAGATGGAGCTATTAATGTCTCCATCTTTTCCATTGTCTGTCTCTGCTTGTACTGAACTGCACTCGGATGACATCAGTGTAGTCCGATGCTTCACACACACCTATAGACTTGTATGGCTACGCGTGATCCGAGATACGCTGACCATCCTTTTTCTCATGCATGAGAAATAAAAAAAAAATCCTCTGTTCGGCCCTGCCCCATAGTATAACATTGGGTCGAGTGCTATCCAAAGAAACATCAGATAGCACCTTTTTTTTTATCACATTTAGGGTATGTGCGCACTAGGCGTTTTTTTCACGCTGCGTTTTTATGTGCGTTTTTGTCTAAAAAACGCACCCGCGGCTAGAAAAACACGGCAAAAACGCATGCGTTTTTGCCGCGATTTGGTGCGTTTTTTGCTGCGTTTTTGCTCACTGCGTTTTTAATCAGTGCACAATGCCATTAAAGATTGTTGATGAAAAAAAAAAAAAAAAGGTCTGATGTCATTTCCTTCTTCAAAATGTTCATTGTATGCAGGAGAGCAGACAGCTGCAGAACTAGTGTATGCAGGAGAGCAGACAGCAGCTGCAGAACTACAAGTCTCAGCATCCTCCATTCACTAGTGTATGCAGGAGAGCAGACAGCAGCTGCAGAACTACAAGTCTCAGCATCCTCCATTCACTAGTGTATGCAGGAGAGCAGACAGCAGCTGCAGAACTACAAGTCTCAGCATCCTCCATTCACTAGTGTATGCAGGAGAGCAGACAGCAGCTGCAGAACTACAAGTCTCAGCATCCTCCATTCACTAGTGTATGGAGGAGAGCAGACAGCAGCTGCAGAACTACAAGTCTCAGCATCCTCCATTCACTAGTGTATGCAGGAGAGCAGACAGCAGCTGCAGAACTACAAGTCTCAGCATCCTCCATTCACTAGTGTATGGAGGAGAGCAGACAGCAGCTGCAGAACTACAAGTCTCAGCATCCTCCATTCACTAGTGTATGCAGGAGAGCAGACAGCAGCTGCAGAACTACAAGGCTCAGCATCCTCCATCCAGGACTGTATGCAGTTTTTTGCCCAAAAAGAAAAAAAAAATGACATGGGCTTCGCCATATTTTTGTATGCTAGCCGGGTACAGCAGGCAGGTACGGGCTGCCCCCAACCCCCAGCTGCCTATTTGTACCCGGCTGGGAACCAAAAATATAGAGAAGCCCTTTTTTTTTAATTATTTCATGAAATAATTAAAAAAAAAAAATGACGTGGGCTTCGCCTAATTTTTGAGTCCAGCCGGGTACAACTAGGCAGCTGGGGATTGGAATCCACAGTGCAGGGTGCCCATGCTTTCTGGGCACCCCCACTGCGAATTGCAGTCCGCAGCCACCCCAGAAAATGGCGCTTTCATAGAAGCGCCATCTTCTGGCGCTGTATCCAACTCTTCTAGCTGCCCTGGTGACGGGTGGCTAGCTAGGTAATAATGGAGTTAGGGCTAGCTGTATATTATCAGCTAGCCCTAAGCCCGAAATTCATGGTGTCACGCCAATATTAGACATGGCCACCATGAATTTCTAGTAATGATAAAAAAAAACACAACACAGAGAAAAATATTTTTATTAGAAATAAAACACAACACAATTAGTGACTCCATCTTTATTGCAATAAAGACCCCCCCTCCGCAGTAATCCTGGGTCAGGGTCCCACGCCGTCCAATCAGGATCCAATATCATCTGATCGGTTTGCTGGAAGGCAAAGCGATCAGATGATGTGTCAGGATCAAGTGCCTGAATCACATCACACATCAGCTGATTGTATAAAAGCCGATTATACAATCAGCTGATGCATCGGTGCAAAAAAAAAAAAAAAAATACATACTCACTTATGTGCTGATTACCGGCAGCTCCTGGAGCGATCGATTGGACAGGAGTCTGATCCTATACGATCGCTGCCGGAGCTGCCGGTAATCAGCTGATGAAGTCCCCTGACGGCAGGATCAGCTGATAGCCGGCCGGGCGCGAAAAAGCCGGCGACACCGCGATCAGCTGATGCGTTAGGTGACTGCATCAGGTGATCCACCGCCAGGTCCTGCAAGCAAGGTCCTGCCCCGGGGAGACTGCACACCGCCAGAGCGGCGGGACCGGGAGGAGATGGGAGCGGGCATGGCACCGGGACCCTGCGGACAGGTGAGTATATGACATTTTTTTTTTTCTACTGTTCACTTTGTTTTTCGCCGCTGCCTCCACCTCCCGCCCAGACATGGCGCCGCACGGAGCTGACATGCACAGGACGGGAGGTGGAGGCAGCGGTGACGGTACCGGGAGGATTCCTGCTTCTGTGTTTACCAACAGAAGGAATCCTCTTCCTGTACACGTCACTGTAGTGCCCACCCCTTGCGTTTATAGCTGCGTTTTTAGTCATAGAAACGCGGCTATATGCGTTATTCATTGCGTTTTTAACATCTCATTGAATTCAATGAGTGAAAAACGCAGTGGAAAACGCAGAAATAATTGACATGCTGCGTTTTTGTGGTCACCACAAAAACGCAGCTAAAAAAAAACGCTGTGTGAGGACAGCACTTCTGAAAACCCATTGACATTGCTGGGGAAGCAATGTCACTGCGTTTTCAGCACAAAAACGCGGTAAAAAACGCCGCTAAAAACGCGGCAAAAACGCCTAGTGCGCACAAGGCCTAACTCGCCCCACCACTGTAAGGTATAATTTAGACCTGGCCTTGATCTTCTGCTTAACAGGAACCTGTCACCAGATTTGGTGACTATAAGCTGCGGCCACCACCAGTGGGCTCTTATATACAGCATTCTAGAATACTGTATATAAGAGCCCAGGCCGCTGTGTAGAACGGAAAAATGACTTTATAATACCCACTGATACGATTGGTATGGTGCAGACTAGTCAAATGGGTGACTTCGTTCTCAAGGTGCAGCACCTCCTTTTTCGGTCATCTTTGTCCTCCTTCTTCTGAAGCCGGGGTGCATGATGCGTCCTATGTCATACACACGCACCAGCAGTGAGGTGCTGCGCAGGCGCACTTTGATCTGCTCTGAGCAGGGCAGATCAAAGTATTGTAGTGCGCCTGCGCGGGATCGGCAAGTGTGTATGACGTAGGACACATCATGCACCCAGGCTTCAGAAGGAGGACGACAAAGAGGAGGCACTGGAGAATGGAGCCACCCATTCAACCAGTCTGCACAGTACTGACTGTTTAGGTAAGTATTATAAAGTAATTTAGTCACAGCGGCCTGGGCTGTTATGTACAGCATGTTAGAATGATGTATATAATAGCCCACTGGTGGTGGCCGCAGCTTATAGGCCCTTAATCTGGTGCCAGGTTCCCTTTAAAGTGAAGGGAGCTGGGCTCCCGTATGTGTGAGACTGTCGGTCAGAAATGAGAAGGTATGGGGGAGGGAGAGGGGAGTTGTTATGTCTTGGTATAAATGATTGATTCCGTTTTGCAATATATACATTTTTGTAAATGTCAAAAACATAATAAAAATGTATCTGATTAAAAAAAAAAATCAGATATCACTGGTGTGTGTTATACGGTGGTGTGAGCGAGCCCTTACTCTAAAACAGGAGGTGGAAAAGTGTCGCACTATGATACTCCATTTGTTAATATTCAGTAAAACATAATTTTCTGTACAGTTCGCATATAAATATGCCAAGTGCACAGCGATAAAAAATAATCACATTGCACTCAGACCCGTGTCATTCAGTGAGGCAGAGCTGATCCGTGAGTTTTTCCTCAGCTGTAATCGGACTTAGGAAAAAAATCTCAGCATGCTTCATATGGCTGCGTATATCGGCCGAGACTCACCAATGCAAGTCTATGGGTGTGAGAAAAAACGGACGTCACATGGACCATCCATATGCCATCTGATTTTTACGGATACATTATCCGGCCGGTTTCAGACATCCGTGTTTTACGTATGTGTGACATCCGTTTTTAACACAGATGTCACACGTACCCATGTTCTATAAAGTTACACACACGTCCGTGTTTTCACATGGACGGTGTGACCCCCGTGGCCCCGCACGTACACATGGGGACATGTCCGTTTTTTTCTCCCGCATCATGGGTGTCACACGGATCGCATACTGATGTGATCTGTGTGACATTAGTGTGACACTAGAGAAAACGCATGTCTGTGATATATTCACCTGTATCCAGCTGCTTTCTTCAGCTCTGCTGTCTCCTGCTTCTGACCCTTGCTCATTATACTCCTAGAATATTCACAGCACCTCGGACCTGGAAGCAGGAGCATTGCCGAGGACAGCATCACCGGGGACAGGTGAGTATTTAGCAAGCAGTGTGTGTGCAGTGACGTCCAGGAGGTCATCCGAGTTCCCAACAAACTCTGATGAACCTGTGAAGTCACCTTCGTGACACCCGCTGTATCGCGGGGGTGTCAACAGATCATCATCAGAGTTCATTGAGAACTTTGGTGACCTCCTGGACGTCACTGCACACATATTGCTTGCTTGCTGTCCCCGGCTATGCTCTTGCTTCCAGGTCCGAGGTGCAGTGAATATTCAGTGAGTATAATTAGCGGGGGTCAGGAGCGGAAGGCAGCAGAGCCGGAGACAGCACCGCTGGATACAGGCGAATATAGAAAATCTTTTAATTACAAAGACGCGTGTTTTCTCCGGTACGTGTCACACGTATGCAAACACAGATGTCACGTGTGACACAAGTATGACACATGTATGACTATACCCATGCGTGTGTCTTGTACCAGATTAAACAGGGACGTCTGAAACTGGCAACCAGAACCAGATTTTAAAAACTGGATCACCGGGATCCGCCGGTCATCTGCGAATCCACTCATCATTAGACCTAAACAATCCCATATGTGGAGGCCATTATTAGAAATTCTGGGTCATATTTGAAGGACCCTGTTACAGATTATACATTTGGACCCAGGAGATGTAAATCACACCTCTGTCTATATGTTGTATTAATAATTATTTTTATTACAGTTATATATATTTCTCCTAATGCCGCACCAGCCTGTCTGTCATATTCAGTGCTAAATTTCTGGTACGACACACTGACGACCCTGCATCTGCGTCGCCCTCATTGTGTGCTCGGTGGCCGCTGCACGCCGCTTAGCAACAGGGAATCAATTAAACATGTAGCCCAGATTCTGTGCGAGGAAATCTCGGAGAGCGAGGAAGGAATAGGAGGGGTAACAATACGTCCTCGGCCTGAGTGGAGGACGAGCGCTGCATTTGCTGCATGAGGTGAATGCAGATATCTGATGAGGAGCGCGGTGGCATCCATAGCAATGCCGCCTCTCAGGGGTCACGTCGCGTCTCAGTGACTCCAAACCATGAAACAGAAATCCCTAATGTGGACCAAAAATGAGGTTATTTTACCACAAGATCAAATAGTGATTTTTCTTCTTTTTTTTTTTTTTTTCTTTTCATTTTTCCCCTGAAGTGATTCTTCAATAAAATGTTATAAAGCCCAATATATTTATAAGTCGGCTCCTGTAAGTTCTCTTTTTACTGTCTCTCATAAAAATTGTTCTTGTCTACAGATAACCAAATAGACTACTATAAAAGACAGGGCCTATTGATCATCATTGTCTCATAGAACAACTAGGCCATGTTTCCCATAGCAACCAATCAAAGTGGAGCTTTCATTTTTCATGACCACTTTAATAAATGATAGCTGAGCTTTGATTGGTTGCTATGATGGGGCAAATGGCTGTGTCTCAATAGTAACTGGCATTCCACAAAACAGACAAGCTCCATCCGTTAACCCATCATGAATTGAGCAGTCAGGGGGATCGTTCTGACTTGGGTTTATATAAAAGCTTCTATTCTCTGATGCTCAACTTCTCATAATAGTCTGCAAAGCTTTCTGCAATGCTGCACCATCATACGTCTCCACCATCAACTCTTATGTGCAGGGTCCTCTCTCCTGTAGAGTGCCAGCTCTTATATTCAGGGTCCTGTCTCCTGTAGAGTGCCAGCTCTTATATGCAGGGTCCTCTCTCCTGTAGAGTGCCAGCTCTTATATTCAGGGTCCTGTCTCCTGTAGAGTGTCTGGTCTTATATTCAGGGTCCTCTCTTCTGTAGAGTGCCGGCTCTTATATGCAGGGTCCTGTCTCCTGTAGAGTACCAGCTCTGATATTCAGGGTCTTCTCTTCTGTAGAGTGCCAGCTCTTATATTCAGGGTCCTCTCTTCTGTAGAGTACCAGCTCTGATATTCAGGGTCCTCTCTTCTGTAGAGTGCCAGCTCTTAGGCTATGTGCGCATGTGTGCGTAATTTATGCAGTTACGCTGCGCTTTGTAGCGCAGCGTAACTGCATGCGTCCTGCGTCCCCTGCACAATCTATGGAGATTGTGCAGGGGCCGTGCGCACGTGGCGTCTTAGAGCGCAGCGCTTCGGCTGCTACCCGAAGCGTGCGTTCTAAGCAGTGACATGTCACTTCTTCCGTGCGCTTTGCCGGCAGCCCCTGCTCTGTCTATGGCAGGAGCTGCAGGCAGAGCGCACGTTCTCTGCCAGCACCATGCGCTTCAGAACGGAGCTTTTCAGCTGCGCTCTGAAGCGCACCTTTTAGGTGCGGTGCAGAGCGCACACGTGCGCCCACAGCCTTATATCCAGGGTCCTCACTTCTGTAGATTAGTCAGCTCTTGTGGGCAGAGTCATCGCTCCTGTAGAGTGTCAGCTCTTATATTCAGGGTCATCTCTCCTGTAGAGTGCCAGCTCTTATGTGCAGGGTCCTCCTCTTTTCCATAGAGTCTCAGCTCTTATGGGCAGAGTCCTCTCTCCTGTAGAGTCCCAGCTCTTTGGGCAGTGCCCTCTCTTCTGTAGAGTCTCTGCTCTTATGAGCATGGTCCTCTCTCCTGTATAGTGTCAGCTCTTATGGGCCTGGTTCTCTCCTGAATAGTGTCAGCTCTTATAGTCAGGGTCCTCACTGCTGTAAAGTGTCATCTCTTATGGGCAGGATTTTTTCTCCTAAAGAATGTAAGCTTTTAAAGAGGACCTGTCATCAGGCTAAAGGTGAACAGTTTATACTCTTATTTTACTCCTACTTGTCTTTACAAGGAGGTGTGAATCATAGGGTAATTAATAAATAAAAAAACGGAAAACTCAGGGGAACAGTGGGAATTAAATAAAAAGCCGAAACTGGCTACGTTTCACCTGACGTCTGTTAGGCCTCTTACACACGTCCGTGCAAAACACAAACGTTTTGCATGGTCTGTGGTGAAGGTGCATACGTGTCCATGTGTGTGTTTTACTTGTGCTGTCCCTGTGCTATCCGTGTGACATCTGGATAGCACATGGACCACATGAACTTGTATTCTTACCTGTCTCCTGGGCTGCTGTTGCTTCTGGGTGTGTGCTGAGTGCAGTGAATATGCACGAGCTTAATGAGCGAACCAGGAAGTAACAGCATAAGCAAAGACAGCAGCGCCGCCGGAGACAGGTAAGTATAACAATTCTTTATTTTTATTTGAACTGTGTTTTCTCTGGTACGTGTCACACAGATCACATCTTTGTGCGGTCCGTGTGACACCCGTGCTGCCGGCAGAAAATGGACATGTCACCGTGTGGAGCACACGGACACGCGTGTGCTAGACATGGACTCTCGGTACATGTGAAAACGCATGTGCGCACAAACCCATTGATTTTAATAGCTTTATGTGTGTCCGTATCTCCGGTACGTGTGAAAACGGTCCTCACATATACCGGAGACACAGATGTGTGAAGGAGGCCTTGTGTTGGTGCTGTAGTAAAATATAATCATGTAAGGAAAGATCTGAAGCTGAAATATTTTGTCAAATTTGATAACATTTCTTAAAGAATAACCTTTATTTGCAGAAACCAGAATACTCTAAAGGGTACTTTACACGCTTCAACATCGCTACCGATATATCGTCGGGGTCACGTCGTTAGTGACGCACATCCGGCGCCGTTAGCGACATCGCAGCGTGTGACACCAAGGAGCGACTATCAACGATTGCAAAAGCAGCAAAAATCGTTGATCGTTGACACGTCGCTCCTTTTTATAATATCGTTGCTGCTGCAGGTATGATGATGTTCGTCGTTCCTGCGGCATCACACATCGCTATGTGTGACACCGCAGGAACGACGAACATCTCCTTACCTGCGTCCACCGGCAATGAGGAAGGAAGGAGGTGGGCGGCATGTTCCGGCCACTCATATCTGCCCCTCCTCTGCTATTGGCCGGCCGCTTAGTGACGCCGCAGTGACTCCGAACGCACCTCCCCCTTGAAGGAGGGATTGTTTGGCGGTCACAGCGACGTCGCTGAAAAGGTATGTGCGTGTAACGCTGCCATAGCGATAATGTTCGCTACGGCAGCGATCACCAAATGTCTCACGAACGACGGGGGCGGGTGCTATCGCGCACGACATCGCTAGCTATTGCTAGCGATGTCGCAGCGTGTAAAGCACCGTTTAGACTATTGAAAGTGGTATATTTTGGAACGTGTAATTTTTATGGATTTACCTACATAAATATGTGATGTAGATTCATTCTGAGAGTTTGCATAAATATATTAAATGGGGCATACGATGTACTCAGAATTATAGATATAAAGTGTAGGAACAGTGTTAAATCTACGCGCCCTCCAAGATGCACTTTATAAAGCGGGTTTACGCAGCCGCTCTTAGGAGCTCCTCTGTCTCAAGAGTGCTTCACGGCACAGCTCGTGTGGAGTTTATCGCTCCTCTCTAAGCCAAATACCAATATTAAATGCTTTTTCGGTAACTTTATGCTGCATAAAGAGATTATTTAGCTAAGTAACCTTTTCATGTGCCAGCTTAATAAAGAAATGCAGAGTCTGTCAAAACCGACGCGGGATTTATGTTCATGTACCTTTTTTTTGAAGAGTATTAATAATTCTAACTCTAATGAGCTCAACTGAAATATTATCTGTTAATTATACATTGTTGGCTTCTTATACTCTACTTTATTGAGAGAGCGCCCACCCATAATTTTCCTGCAGTAGGTATAAAAAAAGTCAGATTAAAGCATAGGGGGCACAGTTCGAAGCCGTCAATGCTCTTTTGTGCAATCCTCAACAATCAGGCGTGGCAATGAATGGCTGTACGGGCACTGTTATGAGGGAATTTCCCGCTGGCAGTGTTATGGGGTACACTGACACTGTTACAATGGGCACTGAGTGATTGTCACTTTCATAGGGGTACACCGTGTGACTGTGTAAAGACCGCCATACTGATTAGATATAAGGGTATGTGCACACAATATCATTTTTTTATTATTATTATTATTATTATTATTATTATTATAGCGCCATTAATTCCATGGCTTTTTACAAATGAAACGGGGTACATATAGGAACAAGTAGAATACTCATAAACAATACAAGGCACAGACAGGTACAGGAGGAGAGAGGACTCTGCCCGCGATGGCTCATAGTCTACAAGGGATAGGTGAGGAGACAGTAGGTGAGGGTGGAATGAAGGTTACTACAGGTTGTATGCTTGCCTGAAGAGCTGGGTCTTCTGGTTTTTTTTTAAGTTTCCCAAAGTAGGTGAGAATCTAATATGTTGGGGCAGAGAATTCCAGAGTATGGGGAAGGCACGGGAGAAATCTTGTATGCGATTGTGGGAGGAGGACATAAGACTGGAGTAGAGAAGGAAATCTTGTGAGGATTGAAGGTTATGTGCAGATAGGTATTGGGAGACTAGGTCACAGATGTATGGAGGAGACAGGTTGCGGATGGCTTTGTAGGTCATGGTTAGGGTTTTGAACTGGAGTCGTTGGGCAATGGGAAGCCAGTGAAGAGATTGGCAGACGGGAGAGGCCAGGGAATAGCGAGGGGACAGGTGGATTAGTCAGGCAGCATAGTTTAGAATTGATTGTAGAGGTGCGAGAATGTTCAAAGGGAGGTCATAGAGCAGGAGGTTGCAGTAGTCCAAGCGGGTGATAATGAGGACATGCACTAGGGTTTGTGCTGCTTCTTGGTTAAGGCATTTTCAGGCTAATTGTGTCTGGAACCCACCTGAAGAAAAAGTGTCAATGTCAACACTACTTATTGTGCACATATTCCATCTTTTGTAACTTCTCTTGACTGCTTGAGGCATCAAAAGCCATGAAGTGACTAAAAGAATTGACCTGACTATTCTCAAGGTGTCTTCCACTTGGAAGATGCCACTATTTTATATAGAACATGTAAAAAAAAAAAACAACACCAAAAAATACTATGACAAAAAAGATGCTTGAGGGAAAACACCGCCAACGTTTTCCTAAAGCAAACACTATGCTGGAACAGCAGTCTCTAAGGCTATGTGTCCACGAGAGAATGTTGCTGCGGATTTTTGTGCCTCAAAATCCGCAGCTTTCCCCCAGAATCCGCACCTTAGCATAGCTGCGGATTTGACGCGGATTTGACGCGGATTTGACGCGGATTTTGATGCGGATTTTGATGCGGATTTTGATGCGGATTTTGTCCATTGTACACTACTGTGTTTCTGAATAAAGCTTAGTCTGTTTTGAAGGAAAAAAAAGGCTCTTTATGTCATTTCCTGTCCTGTCAGGGAGTAATAAAGATGGCAATCAGGGATGTTTGTGGGTTTTGCTTTCAAATAAAAATTTTTAAACAGTGTTTGTTTTTTCTTTTCTTTATTACCAAACGGAGGTTCATAATGGCCGTGTCTACACAGGCATGACATTATGAACCTCGGGCTTAGTGCCAGTTTGCAGAAAACTGGCATTAACCCCGTAATATATTACCCAGCCAGCCAAATGCATCAGGGCGGCTGGATGAGCCTCGGTACAGCACATGTGAATGGCGCTCCACAACGGAGCCGCCATTTTCAGGGGCAGCTGAGGACTGTTTTTCTCAGCGGGAGGGGCAGAGAATGCTTCAGCCTTATCCCGCTGAGAAGCACAGCCCTCAGTTGCTTGCTTGCATCGGGCTGGACAGTGAAAATACAGCGGAGCACATTTTTTTTTTTTTTTTAAATGAATTGTGAAAAAAGACCTGGGATCCTGTTTTGCCAGCTAAAAGCAAGCAGCCTGTAACTAGCTGCTTTTAGCTGGCAATCCAGAGTCCGGACAACACATGAAATAAAACACACAAACACACAAGTAGGGAAATAAAAACAAGTTTTATTTAACCCTATACAGACATACTTACCAACTGGATGAGCTTCTCAACATCTAGCCGCATACGCTCGTACCAAGACATTCTAAGCACAGCCAGGAATACACTGCCACTACACTACACTACAAAATGGTGAAACTTCCTCTTCCTGAAATATCCTACATCACTTCCTGCGGATTTGTTTGCGAAATCCGCACCAAATCCGCAGGAAAAAGAGCCTGTGGGAACAGACTTGCGGATTTCTTGCGGATTTTACAGCTTGCATTGACTTGCATGGGAAAAATCCGCAACGAAATCCGCAACAATAATTGACATGCTGCAGATTTTTCCGCATCAAAATCCGCGGCAAATCCGCCGCGGAAAAATCCGCAGCATGGGCACAGCATTTCCAAAATGCCATTGAAATGGCTTGGAAGTGCTGCTGCTGCAGATTTTCGGCAAATCCGCGGCAAATCCGCGGCAAAGTCCGCGGTAAATCCGCAGCGTGGGCACATAGCCTAAAAGTCACCATGTGCACTTCCTATAAGGCCTTGTGCACATGTTGAGTTTTTTACCTCAGTATTTGTAGCCAAAACCAGGAGTAGAACAATCAGAGGAAAAGTATAATAGAAACACGGGCACCACTTCTGTATTGTTTCCCCACTTCTGGTTTTGGTACAAATACTGAGGTAAAAAACTCAACAAATACTCAACATCTGAACATGGCCTAAGAGTACCGATCACCAGTAATTATTGAAAACAAAGGGCAGCCACAAACTGATGATTTTACTAAATAACACCTATAAACAATTTCCTAGATGTGCTCTTAAAGGAAGGAAGACGGCATGCTGCAAGAGTTCAATCAGAGAATTCTGCCCTGCTTGTCTTATCTCAGTCTTTTTTTTTGTACACCTACAATGTTAGGGGTACTTCTCACATAGCGAGATCGCTGCTGAGTCACAGTTTTTGTGACGCAGCAGTGACCTCAGTAGCGATCTCGCTGTGTGACACTAAGCAGCGACCTGGCCCCTGCTGTGAAATCGCTGATCGTTACACACAGTGCTAGTTCATTTTTTGGTCTTTGCTCTCCCGCTGTGAAGCACACATCACTGTGTTTGACAGCGAGAGAGCAACGATCTGAATGTGCAGGGAGCAGGGAGCCGGCGTCTGGAAGCTGCGGACGCTGGTAACCAAGGTACACATCGGGTAACTAAGCGAAGCACTTTGCTTGGTTACCCGATATTTACCTTGGTTACTAGCGTACACCGCTCTCAGGCTGCCAGTGCTGGCTCCCTGCACACGTAGCCAGAGTACACATCGGGTAACTAAGCGAAGCGCTTCGCTTAGTAACCCGATGTGTACCCTGGCTAGCGAGAGTTAGTTAGCCTCTTATCTTTATCATTAGTGGGTCACAGCTGCACGTGAGCTGCAGTCAGATTCTGCCCCCCTCTGTGATTCTGTAGGGGGGAAAAAGCGCAATAGGGTCTTACCCGGTATGAGGGTAGAGAGACAGAACAGAAAGAGATGCACAACCCTACCAGGAGAGTGTCAGTCACAACCCCCTATGATCGCATGTGAGTGTTTTTATGTGGTTTAGGCTAGTTTCACACTTGCGTTGGACGGGATCCGTAGCATTGCGTTGTGTGATGCATGCAACGGATGCGTTGCATATAGTGGCACAACACATGCTACAGATCGTACAAAATAACGCAAACCGTTGTAGTTTTTTTTTCCTTGACTTTACACATCTGAGCATGCGCAGTTGTGTAAAGACAGCTGCGTTAACGGAATCCATCAAATGACGCATTCTAACGGAATCCGCCACCATAGGCGTCCATTATAAAAATAACGGACGCCTAACGGATTCCTGCAGGTTGCGTTTTTTTGACACTCCGCCAAGCGCAGGAAAACGTTACATGCTGCGTTCCATCCGCCCGACGCAGCGTCAAAATAACGACGCTGCGTCGTCCAGCGGATGCAACGCAGACACTTGCGTTACAGTGCGTCGTCCATACAAGTCTATGGAGAATAGCACAGTGCGTTAACGGACTGCGCTATTCTCCATAGTGACGGAATGCGCTGAACACAAGTGTGAAACTAGCCTTAGCAGCGGCCCGAAAAAAAGGTTATCATATAAACCAAATAGAAAACTGGTTTTAAATGCTGCGCTAAAAACCACAGATGCTGTAGATAGAGATTTCCTTTATTTCACAGTTCTATGCGTTTCAGAGATTTCTCCGTCTCCTTCCTCAGGAAAAGAAAGCATATATGATTTCTTTTCCTGAGGAATGAGACGGAGATGTCTCTGAAACGCGTAGAACTGTGAAATAAAGGAAATCTCTATCTACAGCATCTGTGGTTTTTAGCGCTGCATTTAAAACCCCTCTGTGATTAGCAGCTTTTGTCTATGGAAATGTGCACTGAAAGCTTGGTGTGGACGGGGACAGCTCTCTCAGCACTGCTACATGCAAAATCTAAAATTGCTCACTGTGTCAGAATGCCTGCACACAGTAATCTAAAGCGGGCTTTACACGCTGCGATCTCGCTAGCGAGATCGCAAGCGATCGTACCCGCCCCCGTCGGTTGTGCGTCACGGGCAAATCGCTGCCCGTCGCGCACAACCTCGCTTACACCCATCACACGGACTTACCTGTCCTGCGACGTCGCTTCGGCCGGTGACCCGCCTCCTTTCTAAGGGGGCGGGTCATGCGGCGTCACAGCGACGTTACAAGGCTGCCGTCCAATAGAAGCGGAGGGGCGGAGATGAGCGGGACGTAAACAACCCACCCATCTCCTTCCTTCCGCATTGGCGGTGGAGGCAGGTAAGGAGATGTTCCTCGCTCCTGCCGTGTCACACATAGCGATGTGTGCTGCCGCAGGATTGAGGAACAACATCGCTAATTAGAAGAGAACGATTTTTTGTTTTAGGACGACCTCTCCACGGCAAACGATTCTGGCCGCTTTTGCGATCGTTTTAGGTCGCACATGTGTCACACGCTGCGATCTCGTTAATGACGCCGGATGTGCGTCACAAACAACGTGACCCCAACGATAATTCATTAACGATATTGTAGCGTGTAAAGCCCGCTTACGTTATACATCGTTGAACTCAGGGTCTCTTTGCCTTCATCATACTGGTTCTAGATGAAGTAGCAAAAACCTGCTGACTGATTCCTTTTAATGTTCCCCTAGAAGACCCAACTTGGTACCAAACTTCCAGGTTGTGGCATCTCCTATGGAGCAGGACCCCACAACCCTCTTCACGCACTCTCACTGTGAACGTGGGAGATCTTGCATGTTATCTCGGGAGCTCATGCTTTGAACTAAACAAGCCCTGCTAGGAGTAGATTGAGAACAGTAACATCACTTCAACAGTTTGCCATGTGGAAAGGACTTGGTATAGGATGTCTGTCAGGATCCAACAACCCTGATAGCCATATC
Organism: Anomaloglossus baeobatrachus; assembly: GCF_048569485.1. Lineage (NCBI taxonomy): Eukaryota > Metazoa > Chordata > Amphibia > Anura > Aromobatidae > Anomaloglossus > Anomaloglossus baeobatrachus. Next base: position 743,597,898 of record NC_134354.1, read on the forward strand.
TGGCTTTTGCTAGAAATTGGGGTACTTTACTGGGCTATTAGGCTTTTTTAATCATTTTTATACTTTAGTCAAATCATTAGTTTGTGGCTGCCCATTGTTTTCTTAAATACAGAGGGCAGCCTCAGATTGGAGGTAGGTTATCTTTAAAGACCATCAGACCCACAGATTTTGGCAGCTGTCATAGCAACTGTTGTGTATGTAGACCTCCCGACTCGCCCTGATGATGTTGGAGCAGATAGTAATTGGGACGTTTTAATTCGATTGACTTTGTTTTCCTTGGAGATCAACCAATGACTGGTATCAGGCATCAACTTTCTCTACTCTCCCCATTAAAGACCATGATCACTCGGTCTAGCCAAGCATGCATATGCATAGGAGAGTTGGCGGATGACTTTTTATGCAACACAAAGGGTTGTAATATTCATCTCAGATACGGAGGAGGTCATCGCCGGTAAACAACCACCACAACACATCCAACACAACACGGGAGCTCTTCCACTGGAACCGGGCTAGGGTATTTGCTGGGGGTGGCCATTGTGAAGTATGAGACCTCTTGCCCACTAGTTCAGCAACCCGGGAGGCGGGGCACCTGCAGGGGAAATAAGGAGGCATCTCACACATTATTCAGTTAGCACCAGGCAGCGGTCCGCGGCAGGTTCGTCTCATGAGACAGACGTTAGTGAGAAGTTACAAGGACAGAAAGGGGCCCTTGGTCTGGAGCTGGAGGCTCGACCCGGGTTCTTAAGAATAAGGAAAATCCCAGGGCTCGCGGGGAGTGCAACAGGCACCCATGAAACGTTCCACGGCCCAGGAGCTCGGGTGGACGTAAGACCTTTGGAAAGGACACAGAGGGAAACGCCGGCCTTGACCTCCGAACTATCCAAGATCAGATGGAGCCCATCACAGCGGGACACGGCACTCCAAAGGCGGTGTGATTTCAGTGAGTAAACACTTTGAACTGCACCCTCTGTGTCGTCCTATCATTGCCGGCGCTCCCATCATCGTGCCCCTGCGCCATAGGCGACTACTACTCCAACTATTCTCCCTGGGGCCTAATGCTGCAACACCCCAGCTGCGTTACCATCTACCCCAGAAGAAAAAGCACCCGCAGCGGCGGCTCCCTTATTGGCCGCATACCACAGGTGGCGTCACGAATAACTAATCCCATCATCCCCATCTTTATTGACACCGACTGGGTCACGAAACCAGGCCAGACCGCTGTGACAACCTGAATCGACACCGGCCCAGTAACGAGTGTCCCTCTCAGCCAAGTGACGTGCCCACGGGTTCTATCTCCAACCGTCCCATAGAGAATAAATGGACCTGGCTTAACCTCAACTCCAATCGGACAGGCTCTCCAGCCCCCATTGTAGTAATTTTTAGGGACCCGAATGATCCATAAGTTATTCCTTAACCTATTGATAAGGAATAATTGCGTAATTTGGTATAAACTTTTTAAAGACGCAATTATAGCAAAACTGTTAGGCCCTGTGCGCACTAGAAAAAGGAATTTTCTTAAGAAAATTCCGGAGGCTCAGTAAGATTTCCGCACCTGCAGGAAAATACCGCACTGAAATCCCCATCCAAATCTGCATGCGCTTTGTTGCGTTTTGCTGTGGATTTTGTGCGGATTTGTTGCGGGTTGGGTGCGGAAATGCCGCAGCCAGCGTCGGACTAGCTACTGGAGGAATCTCCAGTAATACCAGGCCTGGCCGCGGTTGCCTGCACTGAACTCTGGAGCTCCCACCTGAGCTCCGGAGTGCAGCCTAGTCTAAACTGCGAGCGCCGAGTGATTGATTCCCCGGCAATTGCAGCCTAGACTAAACTGCGAGCGCCAAGTGATTGATTCCCCGGCGATTGCCGTTTAGTTCAGGCCGGGCTGATCTCCGGAGCTCAGGTGACAGGTTCGGCGTGCAGGCCGGCCTCTCTACTGCTGTCACCTGAGCTCCAGAGATCAGCCCGGCCTAAACCTAACTGCAATCGCCGGGGAAACAATCACTCGGCGCTCGCAGTTTAGTCTTCGCTGCACTCCAGAGCTCAGGTGACAGGTCCGGAGTTCAGTGCAGGTAACTGCGGCTAGGCCTGGTATTACTGGAGATTTCTTCGGTAGCCAGTCCCGCAGCTACCTGCGGAAAAGAAGTGACATGCAATTGTTTTTGCTGTGGAAATCCCGCAGCAAAACATGCAGCTGTCAAAATCCGCCTAGTGCGCACAGCATTTTTTTTTTCTCATAGGATTTGCTGGTGAATCACTGCAGAGATGTTATGAACATTTTCTGCAGCGAAACATGCAGCAAAACCACGGGAAATTCCGTCTAGTGCGCACAGGGTCTTATTGTGTTCAACCCAATGCAGGTCTAATGGTAACATGCATTACAAGCTTATTTTTTTTATTAAGCATCATCCCTCCACCATACCTTGCACTAAGCATCACTGTTGGCCAGAGTGCTCCTTCAACTCCTCAGTATGTACATCTACATTCTGGCTGCCATTGCCTTGTGCAGTGACAGTATAAAGCGGGCTTTACACGCTACAAGAAATCTAACGATGTGTCGGCGGGGTCACGTCGTAAGTGACGCACATCCGGCATCGTTAGTGTTGTTGTAGCGTGTGACAGCTACATGCGATTGCGATTGAACGTAAAACCGTTCATCGCACGCACGTCGTTCATTTGCTAAAAATTGCACGTCGGGTTGTTCAATGTTCCTGAGGTACCACACATCGCAGTGTGTGACACCCCGGGAACGATGAACACATCTTACCTGCGTCCCGCGGCTCCCGCCGGCAATGCGGAAGGAAGGAGGTGGGAGGGATGTTTACGTCCCGCTCATCTCCGCCTCTCCGCTTCTATTGGCCGGCTGCCGTGTGACGTTGATGTGACGCCGAACGTCCCTCCCACTCCAGGAAGTGGATGTTCGCCGCCCACAGCGAGGTCGTATGGAAGGGTAAGTACATGTGACGGGAAATAATCGTTTGTCCGTCACGGTCAACAAATTGAACGTGCCACACATACAATGGGGGCGGGTACGATCGCATACGATATCGTATGTGATTTCGTAAGGTGTAAAGCAGCCTTTAGTGTATGTGGTTCGCTTTCACTGCGGATCGCACTGCATAGGAGAGAAGAGCATGCTGGGACAAGGACATGATCTGTACGGTATTTCTCTCCATGCTGACCCCTGCTAATAGTGATCTAATGGACGGCAGCCATCCGCTATTATCTGTGATCTGAATGCAGAGGAACGCTCAGATAATACAATCTGCATCCTCCCAGCCTCCTCGCGCTGCTGAAAAAGAGATTCTGTACGTGGGTGCATTGAGTTTATTCACAGAACCCACGTATCACTTAAGACAGGAAAGGTGTTAAAGAACATCTAGATATTTGCAAATTTTTATTATTGACTATAATGCGAGATAACAGGTTGTAGAATACATTTATATAACTAAACAATAACATTAAAATCATAGAAGAGAAAAAAAAAATCTTTTGTGGACCTTGTGGTCCACAAGTGTCCAGTTTTTGCTCGTTTTATTCTTGCTGCTCCCCTAAGAATATAGTTTTTTGATTCTTTAAAATCTGTCTTATGGTTTCAACGATCTGTAGTACACTTATACAGTGCAGACCAAAAGTTTGGACACACCTTCTCATTCAAAGAGTTTTCTTTATTTTCATGACTCTGAAAATTGTAGATTCACATTGAAGGCATCAAAACTATGAATTAACACATGTGGAATGAAATACTTAACAAAAAAGTGTGAAACAACTGAAAATATGTCTTATATTCTAGGTTCTTCAAAGTAGCCACCTTTTGCTTTGTTCACTGCTTTGCACACTCTTGACATTCTCTTGATGAGCTTGAAGAGGTAGTCACCGGAAATGGTCTTCAACAGTCTTGAAACAGTTCCCAGAGATGCTTAGCACTTGTTGGCCCTTTTGCCTTCACTCTGCGGTCCAGCTCACCCCAAACCATCTCGATAGGGTTCAGGTCTGGTGACTGTGGAGGCCAGGTCATCTGACGTAGCACCCCATCACTCTCCTTCTTAGTCAAATAGCCCCTACACAGCCTGGAGGTGTGTTTGGGGTCATTGTCCTGTTGAAAAATAAATGATGGTCCAACTAAACGCAAACTGGATGGAATAGCACGCCGCTGCAAGATGCTGTGGTGGCCATGCTGGTTCAGTATGCCTTCAATTTTGAATAAATCCCCAACAGTGTCACCAGCAAAGCACCCCCACACCATCACACCTCCTCCCCCATGCTTCACGGTGGGAACCAGGCATGTAGAGTCCATCCATTCACCTTTTCTGCGTCGCACAAAGACACGGTGGTTGGATCCAAAGATCTCAAATTTGGACTTATCAGACCAAAGCACACATTTCCACTGGTCGAATGTCCATTCCTTGTGTTGTTTAGCCCAAACAAGTCTCTTCTGCTTGTTGCCTGTCCTTAGCAGTGGTTTCCTAGCAGCTATTTTACCATGAAGACCTGCTGCACAAAGTCTCCTCTTAACAGTTGTTCTAGAGATGTGTCTGCTGCTAGAACTCTGTGTGGCATTGACCTGGTCTCTAATCTAAGCTGCTGTTAACCTGCGATTTCTGAGGCTGGTGACTCGGATAAACTTATCCTCCGCAGCAGAGGTGACTCTTGGTCTTCCTTTCTTGGGGCAGTCGTCATGTGAGCCAGTTTCTTTGTAGCGTTTGATGGTTTTTGCCACTGCACTTGGGGACACTTTCAAAGTTTTCGGACTGACTGACCTTCATTTCTTAAAGTAATGATGGCCACTCGTTTTTCTTTACTTAGCTGCTTTTTTCTTGCCATAATACAAATTCTAACAGTCTGTCAGAGTTCCGGGATTTCCAGTTTTCTTCTGAAGGATCTTGCCCTTTGTTAACATGGAGTTTTCTGTTCTGTTGCCCTTCTTCCTGTTCATCAGTTTAAAAGCCCGCCCCTAAGCTTAGCCTAGTTGCCTGAGTATACTGCTTCCTGTCTACTCCTGCCCTGCTGCGCTTGGTTCCTGATTGCTATTTGGATCCTGTTGAAAACACCCGACACCGGCTCTGGACTTCACCTGGTCTCATCAAGTTGTGCCCAGACTCTGTCTGCCGTCTCTGGTCGGCACTTCTGCCCGGTTCCTTCCGTTTCATATCCACCCTAGGACTTATATCACGTACGGACATTTTTGTACTATACCTGTTGCCCTTTCGTGTCCCGGCTGCTGCGCATTTAGGCCTTCTGGGGTGATCGCCAGACAGTCCCTGTATAGGGGTTCGCTCCTGGTGGTCTCCCTGGGGGAGTCCGGTGTGCGGCTCCGGGAATTCCCCTTTGCTCTGAACTTGGCAGGTATTTACTGTGTCTATGTTCTACTGTGCTTATGTTCTGTTCTGTGTACATATTGTTGGTTGCATATTATAAACGTCTTTGCACCAAGAACCCGTCTCTGGTTGTCATTGCCCTAACGCAATCGAAATCCTCAGTTCATACAATAGTATTACACAGTCTATTCAGTAGGACTATCAGCTGTGTATCCACCAGACTTCTGCACAACACAACTGATGGTTGTGTTGACTTTCGACTAACATCCACACTAATTCGAACCTCCCACTCCCGAATCAAAGACTTCTTCCGAGCTGCACCAAACCTCTGGAACGCTCTACCCCGAGAAGTTAGGACAGATCACAACTTACTCAGCTTCAGAAGCTTCCTTCCAGGGTTGCCTTTTTTCCCTTTAAATATTGTATCTTCTATAATTGTTACTTGTTTGTATATGTTTATGTATATGATATGTATATGAGCCTCCTGAATTGTAAAGCACTGCGGAATATGTTGGCGCTATAGAAATAAAGATTATTATTATTATGATTATTATTATTATTGTCCCAACCCCAGTTATAAAGCAAGAAATCCCACTTATTAAACCTGACAGGGCACACCTGTGAAGTGAAAACCATTTCCAGTGACTATCTCTTGAAGCTCATCAAAAGAATGCCAAGAGTGTGCAAAGCAGTAATCAAAGCAAAAGGTGGCTACTTTGAAGAACCTAGAATATAAGACATATTTTCAGTTGTTTCACAATTTTTTGTTAAGTATTTCATTCCACATGTTTTAATTCATAGTTTTGATGCCTTCAATGTGAATCTACAATTTTCAGAGTCATGAAAATAAAGAAAACTCTTTGAATGAGAAGGTGTGTCCAAACTTTTGGTCTGTACTGTATGTAGTGTTTAGTGTCGAGATTTAGGTCTTTATTAAGGGGGAGTGGCTCACTGGATCCTCTGGGGCGCAGCTCACAGGATCCTCTGGGGCGTGTCTTTAGATTAATTCACATGATTACTTTGTGAGCCACGTGCATCCTGGTAAAGAGAAAAACAATGAGCACTTAATAAAAATTGTACACAATCCCTGGCATGGCCGCATACTCACCGGACAGGTCACTCATTGAGCATATTTGGGATCCTCTGCGTCGGCGTATACAACAGAGTGTTCAAGTTCCTGCCAATATCCAGCAACTTTGAACAGAAATTGAAGAGGAGCGGACCAACAATCCACAGGTCACAATCAACAACCTGATCACCTCTATGCGAAGGACATGTGCTGCATTGTGTGAGGCAAATGGTGGTCACACAAATATGTGAGAAATATTTGATAGTAAAGGCCATTTGTGTCCATAGAAATAGCCTTATATCTTTGAGTTCAGCTTGTGAAAAATGGGAGCAAAAACAAGTGTTTTTTTTTTTTTTATTTTCAGTGTATATTCTTGTGTACAGTGTGTCCACCCATATCCTGTCCACCGCCATTAACTTGAGAACGGCGGCAGCTATAGGCTTAGAAGTAGTGTCTAGGTATAGTAAAGTAACCATGCACTACGCAATGAAACCCCCTATAGCGCCACCTGGTGGAAAACAACGGAGTTAGCATTTTTATCTCAAAAACGGAACAAGATAGAGGAAAAAAAGTGAATTAAAAAATTGTAGGGCATCATCAATTCAATACGAATCGACACCTTGCATACAGAAATGCTATGATTAGAACGTGTAAAACTCACAAGGCTACAGACGTGAAGCGATACCTCATGGAGACCTTCCTACAAGTCATTGGGTATGGTGGCTGCGTGGAGTGGCCTCCATGCTCACCTGACCAGACCCCATTGGACTTCTTTCTGTGAGGTCACATCAAACAGCAGGTGTATGCGACCCCTCCACCAACATTGCAGGACCTACGACGACATATCACAGATGCTTGTGCAAATGTGTCACAGAGTCCAGATGTGCCTTACAGCTGACGGGGGCCACTTTGAGCATCAAAGTTAATTGAGCGCCATATGCATGACCAGAATTCAATGTTTTTTGGGGGGGGGGTCATGGGTTTCATATAATAGCATTTCTATATGCAAGGTGTCGATTCGTATTGAATTGATGATGCCCTACAATTTTTTAATTTACTTTTCTTCTCTATCTCGTTCCGTTTTCGAGATAAAAATGCTAACTCCATTGTTTTCCACCAGGTGGCGCTTTAGGTGGTTTCACTGCATAGCGCATGGCTACTTTACTATACTTACGTCGTTGCGTGTAACGGGGCCTTATATAACGCCGGGGTCACGGATTCCATGACGCACATCCGGCATCGTTAGCGACGTCGTTGCGTGTGACAGCAAGGAGCGACTGTTAGCGATGGAAAATACTCACCTTATCGTCCATCGTTGACACGTCGTTCCTTTTCAAAAAAAATCGTTGATTGTTGAGCTCGCAGGTTGTTCGTCGTTCCCGAGGCAGCACACATCGCTACGTGTGACACCTCGGGAACGACGAACTGCAGCTTACCTGCGGCCGCCGACAATGAGGAAGGAAGGAGGTGGGTGGGATATTATGTCCCGCTCATCTCCGCCCCTCCGCTTCTATTGGGCGGCCGCTTAGTGACGTCGCTGTGACGCCGCACGAACCGCCCCCTTAGAAAGGAGGCGGTTCGCCTGCAACAGTGACGTCGCTAGGCAGGTAAGTCCCGTGTGACTTCTCCGAACGATATTGTGCTCCACGTGCATCGATTTGCCTGTGACGCACAAACGACGAGGACGGGTGCTTTCACCAGCGATATCGCTGCGTGTAACACCCCCTTTAGACACCACTTCTATGCCTATAGCTGCTGCTGCTCTCAAGTTAATGGCGGTGGACACACTGTATAGGGGACAGTATTATAGTAGTTAAATTCTTGTAGAAAAGAGGCAGTAGTCTAGAAGTTATGTTCTTGTACATAGGATGCAGTATTATAGTAGACTGTCTCTGTACATTTGTTCATTCATTCTTCCTTCAATGAAGTCTGTCAGTGCCGTATGCTAAAAATCACCATGATGTTCCCACCTCCAAACTTCACAGTTGGTGTTATGTTTTTGGGGTGATTTGCCTTTTGGCCTCCAACCATGGGTGTGTATTATAGAATCCAAAGTGTTCAATTTTGGTCTCCTCTGACCAGATTATCTTCTCCCAGTATTTCACAGGCTTGTCCAAATGTTTTTGAGCAAACTATAAACACACTTGAATATGATTTTTTTTTTAGCAATGTAGTCTTGTGTGATGACCTTCAATAGCGAAAATGGAGATTGAGTGCATTACTTATTGTTTTCTTTGAAACAATTGTACCTGCTGATTCAAAATCATTCTGTAGTTTTCCACAGGTGATCCATATGATTATTTTCCCTCCTGTGTGTGAAATCTTGTGGGCAGGAACCGTTTTATGGTGAAACTATGTTCTTTTCTCATCTGGATTATGGCTCCAACAGTGCTCACTGGAACCTTCAGTAGATTAAAATTCTTCTCCAGTGCCATCTCTATGTTACAGTTGGGAAGGTCTTGAGACAGCTCACTGGTTTTACCCATCATGAGATGTTTCTTGTGTGGCATGTTGCTAATGAGACACCTTTTATAGGCCATCAGTTAAATCAGCTGATATTATTTTTCACCAAGTAACAGGATTGCTTTCTAATTACTGATAGTTTTCCGCTGGTGTCACGTCTTCCCATGGCTTAATGCACCTCTCTGTCTTCATATGTTTAATACTTTTTCCGTGTCATTTCTCATTATTACACAGAATTTACAGACATCCTATTGGATGGATTGTTACTGACATCTGGTGAGAAATCCATGTCAATAGCACCTTTAGAAATACATTTATTTAGAAAATTGGTGACGTGTTCAATACTTATTTCACCGTGTGTATTTATAAATTTGTATAAACAAAATTTACAAGGCAGCGGAGAATTTGCAAGTAAAAATATCAATCAAACAAGAATAGATATGAATAGCTTTTGTGTGTCTACAAATCAGTTTGAATACATGTTGGGACTTAATTGTGATTATATATTTTAGGCTAGGGCCAAACGAGCGTATGGCATTCGATGCGAGTGTGCGAGATGTAATATGTTAACGACCCTCGGCTCCCACTGATGCGATCCTGCGATTGGATCACAGGTGCGGAAGAGAGGGCGGGCGCTGCTGAGGAGAGGGAGATTACTTACAGTAAAGATGGAACTGCTGCTTTATACTACCTAGGGCCAAAAACTACTACTCTGGCAGGATACAGCGAAGCCCCCACTAGGTGGAGGCATCACAGGTGCAGAAGGAGCAAATCACACACACACTTCCAGACATTTGTGGGGCGATTGCTGGATGATAAAACTGCACACTGATGGCTTGCATAGAGCGCTGTTCACACATGCAGATAACACAGTCACAAACCCGCAGCCTATTAGGCAACGCCCATACTATTAGGTCAGACAGGCTGCCAAGCCGTACTATATCTGTGCACCATACAGGGACAGGAACTCTAATAGCAAGTCCTATCCGAAAGGGGCCAGGCTGTATCCTGCAAAAAAAAAATATGAGGTTTTTAGTTGGTGTTATGGCCATAAGATGGAAGCCTACAACCCCCGTCACAGGAGATTAATCTCCCCATCTCCTCCATTGTCAGCTGATGCGATTATCGCACTGCGCTCCGGTGTCATCCAAGGGCAGTGTAATGTTTCACTCGCACCCATAGACTTGTATGGGTGCGATTGAATATAGATAGAATTGCACCCACAGCATGCTGCGACTGTTTTCTCGGTCCGATTAGGGCTGAGAAAATAATTGCAGATGGGAACGGCCCCATAGAGTAACATGGGTCCGGGTCCCGGTGGAATGTGATTTCTTCTTTTTTTTTTTTTTTTATCGCATTCTGCTCGGGCTGTTTAACTCGCCGTATATCCTAGCCCTTACGGAACCACTGAATGTTGATGTTCTGGCATCTGGAGATCTATGTAGAGCAGTAGTTCACAAACTCCAGTCCTCACGACCCCAAACAGGTCATGTTTTCAGGATTTCCTTAATATAGAAATCCGAGTATATTGTATCAATTATTTATTTTTTACTTTGCAAAAAATTCTTCAAAATTTATTTAATCAACACCCATTAAAAACACCAAAAAAAAAATCACTTGAAAAAAACACACCCAGGGGGAATTTTTGACCATAGATTATTGATAAGATAGGTGGAGGGATATTTATACTCAAAATTGTAAGATTTATAAAATATCTGATAAAACTGTATAAATTGAGCAACACCCCAACACCCTTCCCAATATTTAAATATATTGCACTGATGTAACAGATATATATAAGACCACTGTATAAATTTATTAAGTCCCCAAATATTCAATTACTATATAAATTCTACTCCACCTTTCAATAAATATTCAGTAAAAATATCCGATTACATAAATATATAAATATAAATATTTTTTTTTTAAATATTCTAGCAGTAATATATGAGGGAATAAATATTCAAACAGAAATTGGTTACTACAAATTTATAGGAAACTCAGCCGCTTAATATATATATATAAATAGGTAATCTAAGTATGCCTATTAAAGGGAACCTGTCAGCAGAAATTTCGCCCAAAACCTAAGATTCCACCTCTGCAGCTCCTGGGCTGCATTCAAGCAAGGTCCCTGTTATTATTGTGCCCCTTTTCTGACCAAAATAAAGACTTTTTATAAAGTCTTACCTTTTTGTATGGAAAACTTTTTTTATAGTCACGGGGGCGGGCTTTCTGGCATCCGTTATTCTCCCTCCTGGTCCTTTATGCCGTCCCCCATCGCTCCTTTCCATAGCTGATGACGCCGCCCACTGCTCCAGCGGTCTCCGCGCATGCCCAGTGCCAGTCTCACTGGACTGAGCACAAGGTGACCGCTGGTGACGTGTGCGTGGGCACGACATTATGGGCGGCCCTGTGATTGTCATCAGCAAGTACCCGCCCATAATGTCGTGCCCGCGCGTTCCCCTCTTTCTCCACCGTTCTGCGCAAGCGCTGGCCATATTACCCCACGTCACCTCTTACCCATCTTTCCCTGGAGCAGGAAATAGATGGGAGGTGACATGGGGCCATCTGGCCAGCGCTTGCGCAGAACAGTGGAGAAAGAGGGGAACGCGCGGGCACGACATTATGGGCGGGTACTTGCTGATGACAATCACAGCGCCGCCCATAATCTCTTGCCTGCGCACACGTCACCAGCGGTCACACTGTGTTCAGTCCCGTGAGACTGGCACTGGGCATGCGCGGGGACCACTGGAGCACTGGGCGGCGTCATCAGTTATGGAAAAGAGCGATGGGGGACGGCATAAAGGACCAGGAGGGAGAATAACGGACGCCAGAAAGCCCGCCCCCTTGACTATAAAAAAAAAGATTGCCATACAAAAAGGTAAGACTTTATAAAGTCTTTATTTTGGTCTCACAGGGGGTACAATAATAACAGGAACCTTTCCAGAATGCAGCCCAGGAGCTGCAGAGGGGGAATCTTTTAGGTTTTGGGCGAAATTTCTGCTGACAGGTTCCCTTTAAGGCTAAATGTGCACTCAAATAGCACCTATTTCCAACATAAACCGACTCCCTATGAACAGAGACTCAAATCTCTCATGTATGAATCAATCCGTGCAATACTTACATTAATACAAGGTGAAAGAAACCCACCAAACACCTCGACGCACGTATCAAGGAAACCTTTTCATCAGGAGCCTTCTATCTATCTAACTTATTATACTATGGTCAAATTTCCCCCTATGTGTGTTTTTTTTCAAGTGAATTTTTTTCTTGGTGTTTTAATGGGTGTTGATTTAAATAAATGTTTAAGAATTTTTTGCAAAATAAAATAATTGATACAATATACTCAGATTTCTGTTTGTTTTTAATTATATATTCTTTTGAGTTAAGGTATCACAAGTATTATGGTGGAAAATACAGTGGAACCTCGATTAACGAGTAACCCACTTAACAAGAATTTCGCTTAACAAGCAAAGCTTTCTGTAAATTTGTAACCCGCTTTACGAGAAAGCTTTGCTGTACAAGCGAAATCCTAACTGCACACACTTCCGGTTCCGTACGCCCACTGCGCTCTGACCCGCACTTGCAATCCACACAAACACACACAAGCACGCACAAAACACACAAACAAACACGCACGCACATACAGTATTGTGCTCACCTTACCTTCCGTTCCATCGTCGGCCTCATGGTTCTTGTAGTTCCCGGGTACATTGCGACGTCCTCGCGACGAACTAAAAGACCCAGGAGGCCAGCGATGGAACGGAAGGTAAGGTGAGCATAATATGTGTACCTTCCGTTCCATCGCCGGCCTCCTGGGTCCTGTAGTTCGCCGCTCCACTCCACTCCAGGCTGTGCATTGGCAACCATAGTGACGAAGCAGGAACTTCCTGTCACCGCTACTCTAAGGCAGCACGCTGGCCAATCAGAGGCAAGTGTCTCCTGCCTTTGACATCAGCGCTCTGGCAGCGGAAGTTCCGCCCTCGTCATTATGGTTACCCGATACACAGCCCGTACCGGAGAACAGCAAGTCCCAGGAGACCGGCGATGGAACACAAGGTAAGATGAGCATAATATGTGCGTGTGCAGGCGTGTTTGTGTGTTTTTGTACGTGTTTGTGTGTGTACGTGTGTGGAATGATAGCATAGGGGCCTAGGATGGGACATTTAACAAGCTGTGGAACGAATTGTCGGCATTGCAATGATTTCCTATGGGAAATCTTGCTTTGCTGAACGAGTAACTTGGTTAACAAGCACAGTCCCAGAACGGAATGTTCTCGTAAACCAAGGTTCCACTGTATAGGAATCTTGTCTATGTATTTCCTTAATATAGCACAGGTGATGCCTTGATAATGATTCCATCACCTGTTCAATAGTAAGGAAATCCTGACAATATGACTTATTGGGGGCCGTGAGACCTGTAGTTTGGGAAACCCTGATGTGGAGGCTGTGCGCCAGGGAGAGAATCTCTTGGCTATGGAGCATATAGCAGCTGTGAGATCCGCATGTCCTCGAGCTGCTGATGCGTATATTCCTTGTTTCCGCCCCTGCTCCAGGAACTTTGTGACTGTAGTGACAAGTGACAAGCTAAGATGGTGATCCTGTATCTGGTTCTGTGACATGAGCGGACCCTCCAGATCTGCGCTTCATCTGCTCAGACGCCGGCGCTCGCCCCTCAGACACCATCCTCATGGCAGCACAATAACCAGGTCCCTGAATGCTTCTTGCTCTGTCACAACAATTACCTCCCTCCTGATATTGTGTCTTACACATTGTTACTTGAGCATAATGTGAACCTACAACTGCATGAGACGCGTGTCACCGCCAATGAGGAGCTTATTCCATAATACATCTCCAGACGGGTGGAAATCCCTCGGGGCGTTCATTACATGATGTACAAAAGCTACACCATTATTTTCTTATATGCCATACAATTTTTTTTTTCCTAATTAGCGCTAAGGTTATTCTATTCTTCTTTTTTTTTTTTCTTTTCTTAAAGACTGCTATGATTTTTGGTAAAGGTTGGTAAGCAGACTCCAAAATATCGAATATCCGTAAACCTCCCTCACAAGAGAACATGGAGCTAAATGAATACAGTATTTCTTTTCACCACTAGGGGGTGCTAACTGCATACTGATTTATGAATGGGAGCTGCAGAGATGCATTGAGCTCCCTCTAGTGGCAGCCGCGCACAGGCAGAATTTTAACATTTAAAGGGAATCTGTCACTAGGTTTTTGTTCCCCCCATCTGAGAGCAGCATAATGTAGAGACAGAGACCCTGATTCCAGCAATGTGTCACTTACTGTCATTTTGATAAAATCAGTGTTTTCTCTGCTGCAGATCTAGCAGTTATAGAAAGCTCATGGATATGCTGAACTACCTGCAGCACGCCAAGTAATGATAATCTCCTGCTGATTAATCTGTGATTTTATCAAAATTACACTAAACAGCCCAGTAAGTGACACATTGTTGGAGTCAGAGTCTCTGCCCCTACATTATGCTTCTCTCAGATTAGGTGGCAAAAATTTGGGGACAGATTCCCTTTAAAGGGAACCAGTCGTGTTGAAAATGGTATCTGATCTGCAGGCAAGATGTTATAGAGCAGAATGAGGTGAGCAAAGCAATATACATTTTTTGTGGGATATGTTTGAGTGAAACATATTTGAGTCCGGTAGGCGGTGCTGCTCAGTGATTTGACAGTCTTCCCTGTACGTCTGTGCATGCAGATAGCTTTCAGTCACTATGTAGTACCGCCTAATCGACGCAGTCTGTTCCTGCAAACCTACATATCATTCTGCTCAGCTTCTTCTTTATACCAGGCTGTCCGCAGATCAGCACTGTGATGGTTCCCCTTAAATCACCAGATTTTTCTATTCCTCGTGATACCAGCATAATGCAGAGACATAGACCCTGATTCCAGCGATGTGTCCATTCTTGGTCTGCTTGCTGTCATTTTGATAAATTCACTGTGTTCTTTGCTGCAGTTATTTGAATTTGGCGTTGTATACCCTGCCTTCATCACTAATTGGCAGCTTTCTACCGTGTCCCCAGAAAGCTGTCAATAATTGTTGGGGGCAGGGTTATATAGAGCTCATGAATATGTTGGACTACCTGGCACCAAGACAAGTAGTCCTCTAATGATAATCTTCTGCTGATTAAACAGTGATTGTATCAACATTGCAGTAAGCAGCCCAGTAAGTGACACATTGCTGGAATCAGAATCTCTGCCCCCTACGTTATGCTGCTCTCAGATTAGGTGGCAAAAACCTGGTGACAGATTCCCTTTAACTGGATGTTTATGAGAAAGGAAGCAGGAAATTTGGAGCCATGCATCCCCCAAAAATTAACCCTAACTCCATTTTATTTACATTCATTAATGTATGTAGAGTCTCCCTACATTGGAAAGTTTAGACCATGTTCACATGTTGAGTATTAGGTGAGTTTTTTACCTCAGTAGTTGTAGCCAAAACGAGGAGTAAGAAATACAGCAGTGGAGCCTGTGTTTCTATTATATTTTTCCACTCCTGGTTTTGACTTAGAAATACTGAGGTAAAAAACTCACCAAATACTCAGTGTGAACGTGGCCTTAGGCCGGTTTCACACATCCGGCTTTTTGCCGTTTTGCCGGATGCGGCGCTCTCCCGTACAGTTAATACAGTACAATGACAGCGCTGTAACTTCCGGGTCACATGCGCCGGTCACATGACAGCATGTGACCGGCGCTTGTTGCCTTACCCGGCCTTATTTATTTCTTTTTTTACTGATAGTTTATCCTTTGCTGCGACTAGTAAACAAGCACCACAGCCTCTTTAAAGGGAATCTGTCGACAGGTTTTTGCTATGTAATCTGAAGTTAGCATGCTGTAATGCTTAAAGAGAACCTGTGACCAGGATTGAGCACTATAAAGTAAATACGGGGCCATAATGGCGCTGTGATGCTGAGTAAATTGACACCTGCAGTGAAGAAATCCGATCTTGGGTTGCTGAATAATCTTCCTCTAAACTAGTGTTCGTGATGACGCCATCCGTGCATGGGGCAGGACTTGGGGTGAGGGTCTTCTCCCCCCTCCACCTGCCTTCACTGATTATTTTGTGACCTGCCTCCTTTTTTAAATTTAGCGCTGCTGCAACGATTGCAGTTCACAGTGGGATTCTGCTGGTCTTAAGTAAAATGGCACTGGATGATGCGCATGCGCAGGCCAAGGTTTTATCTCAATTACCTCTTCTTCACCTGTATACTGCTATATACTGCTGACAGGTTCTTTTTAACACACATTTCAGGGATGTGTTACTACACTGTGTACTGTTGTTTACCTGCAAACTTTGTCATTGGTGGACTAACATCAGTTAGAGGTCAGGTAGTTCGGCACGCACCTTAGGCCTAAGCCACACGGCGAGAAAAACAGTGCGAGTGGAGTGTGATAAAACATCGCATTCCACTCGGACCAATATTAGCCTGTGTGTCAGCGCACATGAGCGATTATTTTCTCAGCCCTAATCGGACCGAGAAAACAATTGCAGCATTCTGCCTGTGTAATGCGAGACTCTTTCTCTCGCACCCATTCAAGTCTATGGGGCGAAAGAAAAATCGCACTGCACTCGCAGTACACCGGTGTAACGCGAGTGCAGAGCGAGAATGGCAATAGCTGGCTACGGAGGAGAGAGGGAGATAAATCCCTCCTCAGTGCCGGCCCGTCCCCTGCAGCTGAGGTTTGCTCGCACTGTCGGACCTCAGTCGCAGGGATACTAGCATGACACTCTGCTCTGCTGTGCTGCCAGCGTGAGCTGAGTGTCATGTGATGATCGCACTAGTGCCCCGTGTGGCCCCGGCCTTACTGTGATTAACAGCTTACTCTCTATAGACATTGTACATACAGAGCCTGGTGTGAGCGGGGAAGATTTTTCAGCTCTGCTGCATTTGCTAAATCTGAAAATTGTGTCAGAACGGCTGCAGCCAATAATTTAAGTGATACATCATTGGATTCAGGGTCTCAGATGCTGCTCTCAGATGAGATAGCAAAATCTGTCAGCACTACAGATTCCCTTTAAAATGTAACCATTGTTTTAATTTCATAAATCAATAGTAGACATGAAAAGAAGCAACTTTGTGATCTATGTTATCATAGAAATTAGCTTTTTTTTCCTCCTTCTGGACTGATCATTCACTCTCCATTTATATTCAGTGAAACCAGACTTTCCAATTACTGATATAAGAGATGACCGTTGACGGGTTCAAAGGAACCTGCCCTCAAATGCTCTTAGCCTGCAGATGTGGGATTAATCCGCAGGTTAATAGCACTCCAAAGCTGTCTGGCTGCTGTACAGAAAGCGCAGCTACCAGGAAAAAATTAACTTTATTCCTCCTGGGAGCTGCCGGCCTTCAGTCATAGAGGTGTGGCTGGCGCAGCTACAATCGGTACACAGTGAGCAGCGGCTGTAACCACACCCCGGGAGTTTGCCTTGCACGGATGCACTGTAGAGCGAGCGGTCAAAGGGATAGGGTGTGATTACAGCTGCTGCTCACTGTGTACTGAGCAGTGACTGTAGCTGCGGTAGCTGCACCTCTATGACTGAAAGCCGGCGGCTCCCAGGAGGAATATTTTTTTTTTTCTCCTAGTATCAATGTTATCCAGATTCCACCAGTACCCTAGTTATGTATTATTAGAGCACAGACAGAACCTCTGCTTTGCTTTCAGGACCCTGGAAAAGTTGAGTCACAACTATAGGACTCCAAAATATTGCAATGTAGTTGTTTCTGAATTTTCTCAAAATTCGCTGAAACTCGGCATATAGCTATAATATATCGAAGTTTATATAGCTGCATCCTGTATAAATAATTCTGTGCAAAAGAATATATAAATATATGAGGTATTGGTAGGTAATATTACCATCTCCCTTTGCACCTGTGATGTCTCCATTTAATGGAGGTCTTGCTGCATCCTGGCAGTGCATTAGTCTTTTTGGCCTGGGCAGTTTACATCTTCTGCCATTAGTCTGTGAGTTTTTGCTTAACTTGTGGAGGTTTTTATTCCTCTTTTTGGTGTTTTTTAAATGTGTGTGTTGTGCGGTATGTGCGTATATTTATGTATGCCGCGGTGTTTGTGTGTTGGGTGTTGTGTGTGTGCGGCGTTGTCTGTGTGTGTGGGTGTCTGTGTATGGCGGTGTTTGTGGTTCCCAGTGTGTGTGTGGTGTGTTGTGTGTGTGTGTGTGTGTGTGTGTTGGGGGGAGGTGTGCACCTCCCATCGTGCCCCATCCCCCATGCTGCGCACTCCCCATCGTGCTCCATCCCCCATGCTGCGCACTCCCCATCGTGCTACATCCCCCATGCTGCGCACCCCCCATCGTGCTACATCCCCCATGCTGCGCACTCCCCATCGTGCTACATCCCCCATGCTGCGCACCCCCCATCGTGCTACATCCCCCATGCTGCGCACCCCATCGTGCTCCATCCCCCATGCTATAATAGTTCTCCTATTATACTCAGAGAGGAGTATAATAGGAGGACTATAATAGGAGGAGTAGTCCTGGGGGGAGAGGAGTATAATGCCGGCTCCCTGCACATGTGTACCGGGAGCCGGTGTACACTGGTAACTATGATACACATCGGGTAACTAAGGGACCTTAGTTACCCGATGTGTATAATGGTTACCAGCGTACACCGGCTCCGTCACGATCCCAGCAGCGCAAGGTTATGTCTGGCGATGCGTGCGGAGGGCCGGGGCGAGCGGCCAATCCATGCGGAGGGCGGGGCCAGGCCGAGGCGAGCAACCAATCCGTGGGGGGGGCGGAGCCGAGGCGAGTGGCCAATCCGTGTGGGGGGGCAGGGCCATGGCGAGCCCAGCGGCCAATCAGCTTTGTGTCACCGTAAGGACACAATTTTGGAGCAAGACAGACAGACAGACAGAATAAGGCAATTATATATATAGACTAGAAGGTGGCCCGATTCTACGCATCGGGTATTCTAGAATTTACGTATTGTGTAGTTCATGTATGATTTTTGTTATATATATACAGTTAGGTCCAGAAATATTTGGACAGTGACACAAGTTTTGTTATTTTAGCTGTTTACAAAAACATGTTCAGAAATACATTTATATATATAATATGGGCTGAAAGTGCACACTCCCAGCTGCAATATGAGAGTTTTCACATCCAAATCGGAGAAAGGGTTTAGGAATCATAGCTCTGTAATGCATAGCCTCCTCTTTTTCAAGGGACCAAAAGTAATTGGACAAGGGACTCTAAGGGCTGCAATTAACTCTGAAGGCGTCTCCCTCGTTAACCTGTAATCAATGAAGTAGTTAAAAGGTCTGGGGTTGATTACAGGTGTGTGGTTTTGCATTTGGAAGCTGTTGCTGTGACCAGACAACATGCGGTCTAAGGAACTCTCAATTGAGGTGAAGCAGAACATCCTGAGGCTGAAAAAAATAGAAAAAATCCATCAGAGAGATAGCAGACATGCTTGGAGTAGCAAAATCAACAGTCGGGTACATTCTGAGAAAAAAGGAATTGACTGGTGAGCTTGGGAACTCAAAAAGGCCTGGGCGTCCACGGATGACAACAGTGGTGGATGATCGCCGCATACTTTCTTTGGTGAAGAAGAACCCGTTCACAACATCAACTGAAGTCCAGAACACTCTCAGTGAAGTAGGTGTATCTGTCTCTAAGTCAACAGTAAAGAGAAGACTCCATGAAAGTAAATACAAAGGGTTCACATCTAGATGCAAACCATTCATCAATTCCAAAAATAGACAGGCCAGAGTTAAATTTGCTGAAAAACACCTCATGAAGCCAGCTCAGTTCTGGAAAAGTATTCTATGGACAGATGAGACAAAGATCAATCTGTACCAAAATGATGAGAAGAAAAAAGTTTGGAGAAGAAAGGGAACGGCACATGATCCAAGGCACACCACATCCTCTGTAAAACATGGTGGAGGCAACGTGATGGCATGGGCATGCATGGCTTTCAATGGCACTGGGTCACTTGAGTTTATTGATGACATAACAGCAGACAAGAGTAGCCGGATGAATTCTGAAGTGTACCGGGATATACTTCCAGCCCAGATTCAGCCAAATGCCGCAAAGTGGATCGGACGGCGCTTCATAGTACAGATGGACAATGACCCCAAGCATACAGCCAAAGCTACCCAGGAGTTCATGAGTGCAAAAAAGTGGAACATTCTGCAATGGCCAAGTCAATCACCAGATCTTAACCCAATTGAGCATGCATTTCACTTGCTCAAATCCAGACTTAAGACGGAAAGACCCACAAACAAGCAAGACCTGAAGGCTGCGGCTGTAAAGGCCTGGCAAAGCATTAAGAAGGAGGAAACCCAGCGTTTGGTGATTTCCATGGGTTCCAGACTTAAGGCAGTGATTGCCTCCAAAGGATTTGCAACAAAATATTGAAAATAAAAATATTTTGTTTGGGTTTGGTTTATTTGTCCAATTACTTTTGACCTCCTAAAATTAGGAGTGTTTGTAAAGAAATGTGTACAATTCCTACAATTTCTATCAGATATTTTTGTTCAAACCTTCAAATTAAACGTTACAATCTGCATTTGAATTCTGTTGTAGAGATTTCATTTCAAATCCAATGTGGTGGCATGCAGATCCCAACTCGCGAAAATTGTGTCACTATCCAAATATTTCTGGACCTAACTGTATATAGATGTTGTTGTGTGTAGTTACCAAGTGTTTGTGTAGGGCGCTGTACATGTTCTGGGTGTTGTCTGGGTGTGGCGGGGGCTGAGAGCGGTGTTGTATGTGTGTTGCGTTGTTTGTGGAGCGCTGTGTGTCTGTAGCCTTGTGTGTGTGTTGCGCGGTTTGTGTGTGTGTAGTGTGTTTTGGGGGGAGGTATGTTTTGTGCAATGTGTGTGTTGTGCGGTATGTGCGTATATTTGTGTGTGCAGCGTTGTCTGTGTGTGTGGGTGTCTGGGTAGGGCAGTTGTTTGTGGTTCCCAGTGTGTGTGTGTGGTGTGTTGTGCAGTGCGCGTGTGTGTGTGTGTGTGTGTGTGTGTGTTGGGGGGAGGTGTGCACTTCCCATCGTGCTCCATCCCCCATGCAGCGCACTCCCCATCGTGCTCCATCCCCCATGCAGCGCACTCCCCATCGTGCTCCATCCCCTATGCTGCGCACCCCCCATCGTGCTCCATCCGCCATGCTGCGCACTCCCAAACGTGCTCCATCCGCCATGCTGCGCACTCCCAAACGTGCTCCATCCGCCATGCTGCGCACTCCCAAACGTGCTCCATCCGCCATGCTGCGCACTCCCAAACGTGCTCCATCCGCCATACTCCGCACTCCCCATCGTGCTCCATCCCCTATGCTGCGCACCCCCCATCGTGCTCCATCTCCCATGCTGTGCACTCCCAAACGTGCTCCATCCGCCATGCTGCGCACTCCCAAACGTGGTCCATCCGCCATGCTGCGCACTCCCAAACGTGCTCCATCCGCCATACTCCGCACTCCCCATCGTGCTGCATCCCCCATGCTGCGCACTCCCAAACGTGCTCCATCCGCCATGCTGCGCACTCCCAAACGTGCTCCATCCGCCATGCTGCGCACTCCCAAACGTGCTCCATCCGCCATGCTGCGCACTCCCAAACGTGGTCCATCCGCCATGCTGCGCACTCCCAAACGGGCTCCATCCGCCATGCTGCGCACTCCCAAACGTGCTCCATTCGCCATGCTGCGCACTCCCAAACGTGGTCCATCCGCCATGCTGCGCACTCCCAAACGTGCTCCATGCGCCATCCTGCGCACTCCCAAACGTGCTCCATCCCCCATGCTGCGCACCCCCCATCGTGCTCCATCCCCCATGCTGCACCAGCATCAGCCTCTCTACCCGCAGCATCAGCCTCTCTGCCCGCAGCATCAGCCTCTCTGCCCGCAGCATCAGCCTCTCTGCCCGCAGCATCAGCCTCTCTGCCCGCAGCATCAGCCTCTCTGCCCGCAGCATCAGCCTCTCTCCTCCCAGCATCAGCCTCTGTCATCCCAGCATCAGCCTCTCTGTCATCCCAGCATCAGCCTCTCTGTCCCCAGCATCAGCCTCTCTGTCCCCAGCATCAGCCTCTCTGTCCCCAGCATCAGCCTCTCTGTCCCCAGCATCAGCCTCTCTGTCCCCAGCATCAGCCTCTCTGTCCCCAGCATCAGCCTCTCTGTCCCCAGCATCAGCCTCTCTGTCCCCAGCATCAGCCTCTCTGTCCCCAGCATCAGCCTCTCTGTCCCCAGCATCAGCCTCTCTGTCCCCAGCATCAGCCTCTCTGTCCCCAGCATCAGCCTCTCTCATACCAGCATCAACCTCTCTCCTCCCAGCATCAGCCTCTCTCCTCCCAGCATCAGCCTCTCTCCTCCCAGCATCAGCCTCTCTCCTCCCAGCATCAGCCTCTCTCCTCCCAGCATCAGCCTCTCTCCTCCCAGCATCAGCCTCTCTCCTCCCAGCATCAGCCTCTCTCCTCCCAGCATCAGCCTCTCTCCTCCCAGCATCAGCCTCTCTCCTCCCAGCATCAGCCTCTCTCCTCCCAGCCTACCCCAGCCTCAGCCTCCCCCAGCATCAGCCTCTCTTATCTCAGCCTCCCCATCCCAGCCTTCCCCAGGATCAGCCTCTCTCCTCCCAGCCTCCTCCAGCACGCCGTGCTCCTCTCCCGACACTCACAGATCCGATCGCATACACACACCCACACACACCCGATCGCATACACTCACACACACCCGATCGCATACACTCACGCACACACACATTGACGATATTGCACATACGCGCTCATACTCACAACATCCGGAGATACCACATGCTTCTGGCCATGTGATCCTCCGGCAGGTCCTGGAAGCTCACAGCACAATATCGCCGCCGAGAAGCAAGCGATATACCAGGATGTTGTGAGTGTGTGGATGCGATGTGATGTGTGTGTGATCTGATGTGTGTGTGTGTGTGTGCTGTTATGTGTGTGCGTGTGTGTATTTTCCGCCGCTGCAGGACCTTGATGCGCTGGTAACTATGCTAGCATGGTTACCAGTGCATCTCGTCCCCCGCTCGCACGGGAGCCCACACCAGCATACGCCGGCCAGCCCCAGCAATGCGAGGGTATGTGTCGGCTGGTTTGGCGGCGTACGCTGATGTGGGCTCCCAGGGGTACAGTACTCACCTGGTAGTCGTGGCTCCGTGACCGTGTCGGTTCGGGGAATGCGGGGGGGGGGGGGCGGGGCCAGAGCTAGCGTGCATTGCGTGAGGGGGGCGGGGCGTGGCCGAGTTGTCAATGCCTGCAGGGTGCCGGGGCGAGAGGCCAATCTGTGGGGGGGGCGGAGCCTGGGCGAGCGGCCGGCCAATCCGTGTGGGGGCACAGCCTGGGCGAGCAGCCAATCCGTGCGGGGGGCGGGGCCATGGCGAGCCCAGCGGCCAATCAGCTTTTTGTCATCGTAAGGACACAATTTTGGAGCAAGACAGACAGACAGACAGAATAAGGCAATTATATAGATAGATAGATAGATAGATAGTAGCTCGTGAGCAGGGCCCTCACTCCTGTTGGTATCTATTGTATTGTGTTACGCTGTAATGTCTCATATTGTCTGTACGTGTCTCCTCTGAATTGTAAAGCGCTCAGGAATAAGTTGGTGCTATATAAATAAAAAATATTGTTTTATCATTAAAAGAAACATGGACAAGATCACACAGTCTAAGTATAATAGAATATAATAGAAATCTATCCATACAAATCGGATGCTACTCGGATGTTCCCTGGGGGATACAATATATATATATATATATAATTTTTTTTTTGATTAAGCTCCCATAGAGTTGGGTAAGTCTCATATGAGACTCAGAAGAAAATGCATGCTGCAGTATGTACCTCACGGACATTCAGAATGGTGGAAAAAATTGTTCAGATGAACAGCCATATTGAATAACAAGGGTCAGTCAGTGTACTATCTGTGTCCTATAGCATCAAACAGCACATGTTGGATTTATTTGCTCATCTGCGTGAGTCATAGGACAGATAAGAGTCGCAAACTGTATCAGAACTAGCTCGCTGACTGATTCTCAGTTAACTAGAAAAAAGAGCCATGAAAAAATGTCTTTGAAAAATGTTACTTAGCAATTAAAGGTGGCCAAATTTACTTGTGCCCAGTTACCACGTCAAGGTGTAACTCTCATCTGGGTCCTACTCTAATTGCTATGCCTCTCTTGTCCAAACTGAATTATTATATGGGCTAGAATAGAACCTGCAAAAGGAATAGTTCAGTTTGGACAAGAGGCATAGCAATTAGAGTAGGACCCAGATGAGAGTAAAGGGCCCGTTACACGCTACGATATATCTAATGATATGTCGTCGGGGTTACGTCTTTAGTGACGCACATCCGGCCTCGTTTGACAAATCGTAGCGTGTAACAGCTACGAGCGACTGTGAACGAGCAACAATACTCACCTTATCATTGCTCGTTGACACGTCGCTCATTTTCAAAAAATTGATCGTCCTTCTGTGCGCCGGTTGTTCGTCGTTCCTGAGGCAGCACACATCGCTCCGTGTGACACCCCTGAAACGATGAACACAGCTTACCTGCGTCCACCGGCAATGCGGAAGGAAGGAGGTGGGTGGGATGTTACTGCCTGCTCATCTCCGCCCCTCCGCTTCTATTGGGCGGCCGCTGTGACGCCGAATGTCCCTCCCCCTTCAGGAAGAGGATGTTCGCCGCCCACAGCGAGATCGTTCGGGAGGTAAGTACGTGTGACGGGGGTAAACAACTTTGTGCGCCACGGGCAACAAATTGCCCGTAACGCGCAAACAAGGGGGCGAGTGCGATCGCACATGCGCATGATAAATCGTCCCGTGTAAAGCGGCCTTTACACCTTGACGTTGGTATCTGGGCACAAGTAAATTTGGCCACCTTTTATTTGCCAAGTAACTCATATTCTTCAAAGAAATGTTTTCATGTTTTCATAGCAGTAATGCGTATTCAGATTCCAATATTCACCATCTACATTCTTGTTTTTTTCTCCTTCCCTTTACTTAACTGCAACTGCTATTTTTGAAGATTCTAAGGGGTACTTTGCACGCTGCGACATCGCTAGCCGATTGTAGCGATGCCGAGCGTGATAGTCCTCGCCCCCGTCGCAGATGAGATATCTTGTGATAGCTGCCGTAGCGAACATTATCGCTATGGCAGCTTCACATGCACTTACCTGCCCTGCGACGTCGCTCTGGCCGGTGACCCGCCTCCTTCCTAAGGGGGCAGGTCGTGCGGCGTCACAGCGACATCACACGGCAGGCGGCCAATAGAAGCGGAGGGGTGGAGATGAGCGGGACATAAACATCCCGCCCACCTCCTTCCTTCCTCATTGCAGCCGGGACGCAGGTGAGGAGATGTTCCTCGCTCATGCGGCTTCATACACAGCGATGTGTGCTGCCGCAGGAACGAGGAACAACATCGTACCTGTCGCGAAATTATGGAAATGACCGACACTACACAGATCACCGATTTTGCGATCGTTTATCGGTGCTTCTAGACTTTACACGTTGCGACGTCGTTACCGGCGCCGGATGTGCGTCACTTTCGATTTGACCCCGACGATATCGCAGTAGCGATGTCGCAACGTGCAAAGTACCCCTAAGTTAACACATTTTGCAGTGAGTAATCTGCAGAAAGAATAAAGCATGTAAAAACCAAGCAGTGCAAAATGTTTAATGAAATATAATAGAAAAAATATTTTTAGTCCTGAATACATGCAAATAAGTGTAAAAAATTGGCAAAGGTGTTCATATCCTTTAAAGTTACAGGTCTGTATACAACTAAAGTGAGGTTATACAGAAGCTGACATGTAATTTTTTTTATATTAAACCGCCCCAAATGTGTGTTAAATAATGCAATGTGCATCACTAACATGTTTTTGTTTTTTTTCTTAAAGGGAACCTGTCACTAGAATTTTCGCTATTAAACTAAAAGAATCCCCTTCTGCAGCTCCTGGGCTGCATTCTAGAAAGGTTCCTCTTGCTACTGGCCCCTTTCAGACCTAAATAAACACTTTATAAAGTCTTACCTTTTGGTATGCTAATGAGCTTTCCTGGCCACGGGGGCGGGGCTGTATTGGGTCCGTTATTCTCTCTCCTGCCGTGCTGTTCGCCGTCCCCCAGTGTTCTTTGACGCATAGATGAGGCCGCCCACATCTTCCACAGTGCTCCTGAAGTCTCGCGCATGCCCAGTGGCACTATCGCAGGACTGAGCACTGTTCAAATCGCCAGCGCCGATGATCTTATTGCGCAGGCGCAAGATTATGGGCGGATACTTGGATTACGCTGGTGATGACATTGTCATCACCAGGGTCATCCAAGTAACCGCCCATAATCTCGCGCATGCGCAGTGGCACTATCGCTGGACAGCACTTTTCAAATCGCCAGCACCGGTGATCTTATTGCGCAGGCGCAAGATTATGGGCGGGTACTTGGATGACGCTGGTGATGACATTTTCATCCCCAGCGTCATCCAAGTAGCCGCCCATAATCTCACGCATGCGCAGTTGCACTATCGCTGGACATCACTTTTGAAATCGCGAGCACCAGTGATTTTATTGCGCATGCGTGAGATTATGAGCGGCCACTTGGATGACGCTGGTGATGACAATGTCATCACCAGCGTCATCCAAGTACCCGCACACAATCTTGCGCCTGCGCAATAAGATCACCGGCGCTGGCGATTTGAACAGTGCTCAGTCCCGCGATCGTGCCACTGGGCATGCGCGAGACTTCAGGAGCACTATGGAAGATGTGGGCGGCGGCCTCATCTATGTGTCAATCAACACTGGGGGATAACGAACAGCGCGGCAAGAGAGGAAATAACGGACGCAATACAGCCCGCCCCCGTGGCCAGAAAAGCTCATTAGCATACCAAAAGGTAAGAATTTATAAAGTGTTTATTTAGGTCTGAAAGGCCGGCCAGTAGCAAGATGAACCTTTATAGAATGCAGCCCAGGAGCTGCAGAAGGGGATTCTTTTAGTTTCATAGCGAAAATTCTAGTGACACGTTCCCTTTAAATTCCATATAATTATCTTGAAAAATGACGTTCTTTGCTTTGGTGAATGCAGTATATACCTTAGGTTTCAGTTATAGTTACGGAGCATGATTCTTTTTTGAACTTTGTCACCTCCAGCATTATAATTGATTACACCAGAGGTCCTTCATCAGCACTTCTCTGCTGAGCTCCACCAATGACGGTCAGATGATAGTGACATCAGCACAGGTCCTGCACCACCACTTATCTGCTGAGCTCCACCAATAACGGTCACGTGATTGTGACATCAGCACAGGTCCTTCACCACCATTTCTCTTCTGCTGAGCTCAGGAGTAATAATAATAATAATAATAATAATCTTTATTTCTTTAGCGCCAACATATTCCGCAGCGCTTTACAATTCAGGAGGATCATATACAAACAAGTAACAGTTATAGAAAATACAATATTTAGAGGGAAAAAAGGCAACCCTGCTCGTGAGAGCCTACAATCTACAATGAGATCGTGGGGGGGGGACAAGGTGCAAGTGCTTATTTACAATGACAATCCAGCCATCTCATGGGGGATAGATAATGGCTTCCTGGACCAGTTGGCCAGAACCTTGAGATGCATTTGGGTGCCATGGAGTTTGACGTGGGGTTATGTTGTGAGAAGTTGTAGAGGGACTATGTGAATTGAATCGGATTAGGGAGTGTGATAGGCCGCCCTAAAAAGATGCGTTCTTAGGGAGCGTCTGAGGCTGAGCAAGTTGTGATTTGTCCTAACTTCTTGGGGTAGAGCATTCCAGAGGATTGGTGCAGCTTGGGAGAAGTCTTGGATCCGGGAGTGGGAGGTTCGAATTAGTGTGGATGTTAGTCGAAAGTCATTTGCAGAGCGTAGAGAACGGGTGGGGTGATAGACCGAGAGGAGGGTGGAGATGTAGGTGGGTGACGCACTGTGGAGAGATTTGTGGGTGAGAACAAGCAGTTTGAATTGGATCCTGTGATATATGGGCAGCCAGTGCAATGCCTGGCACAGAGCAGAGGCATCCGAGGAGCGGTTAGCCAGATAGGTGACCCTGGCTGCTGCATTAAGGATGGACAGTAGAGGAGAGAGTAATCCATTATAATGGCGGGGGCGTTACTAAGTTAAAAAAAGAATCATGGCTGAACTTGAGTGACAGTGACTGATCCCAGCAAAAGCGCCGCCCCTATGACTAAAGCATATAAAGGCTTTTTTTTTTTTTAATAAGATAAATGCATGCATTTTTTTTTATTTTTATTTTTAAACCATGTTAGTGATGCACAATGTATCAACACATTGGGGGTAATTTATTATAAAAAACCCCAACCTGACAGGTTCCCTTTAAATGTAGAATAAAGCCGTATTGTATCATCCAGTGTTTATGTATACTAATATATAAGCCTGATAAATTTGTTGTGGTTGTTAAGTAAAAAGCATTTAATTTTTCCTTGTTTTTCTGTGTTCAGAACATCTGGAAATTACATTCATTATCCCAGGGGATATAATTGATGTCGATTTCACCTCATTAGGATAAACATCCAGTCGTTGTCGTCTTTTTCACAGATCCATAGGCTTGCATTGCCGATTTTGATCTGAAATTTAGATTAGACACGTGTCCGTGATTTTGTGTGGACCGCTATGTCCAAAAGAAAACACGGACACCTGAGCTACCCTGTAGACTGAGAATGAGTGCGATCTATGAAAAACACCGATAGAACTCTTATGCCAAAAATTATAAGCTGCGGCCACCACCACTGGGCTCTTATATACAGTATTCTAACATGCTGTATATAAGAGCCCAGGCCGCTGTATAGAACGTAAATATCACTCTATAATACTCACCTAAGGGGTGGGGCGGTGCAGACTGTTCGAATGGGTGTCTCCGTTCTCCGATACCGGCACCTCCATCTTTGTCCTCCTTCTTCTGAGGCCTAGGTGCATGACGAGTCCTATGTCATCCACACTAGCCGGCATTGAGGTTCTGCGCAGACGCACTACAATACTTTGATCTGCCCTGCTCAGGGGACAGCAAAGTGCGCATGCGCAGGACCTCAATGGTAGCTAGTGTGGATGACGTAGGACGCGTCATACACTCAGGCTTCTGAAGAAGGAGGACAAAGATGGCCGAAAGAAGAGGTGGCGGTACTAGAGAACAGAGACAGTCATCTGACCAGTCTGCACCGCACCGACCCTTAGGTGAGTATTATAAAGTGATTTTTATGTTCTACACAGCGGCCTGGGCTCTTATATACAGTATGTTAGAATGCTGTATAGAAGAGCCCACTGGTGGTGGCCACAGCTTATAGGCCCCAAATCTGGTGACCGGTTCCCTTTAACCTGCAGGTATGGGGTTAATAGCACTTTGAAAATACCCGGCTCCTGCACTTACAGAACCGCTGCCGGAGGAAATAAATTTTTATCACCCTCAGCAGCATTCGGCTCCCAGTGGTGCTGGCGTTGGCGTGGGTTCAGTCAGCGCTCTGGTTCTAGTGAGTGGCAGCTGTAACCATACCCCCGACACTGACTGACAGCCGCTCAGCATTGGAGTTGATCATTACAGCCAGCTATCAGTCACTGCGGAGGGCGGGGTTACAGCCGCCACTCACTATACATGGAGCGGTGACTGAACCTGTCCCGGCATCTCCCCTGAAGGCCTGAGGCTGCCGGGACTAGAACTTTAATTTCCTCCCAGCAGTGGGGCTCTGTGTGACCGCTGGGCAGGTTCAGAACGCTAGCTGCGGGTTAACCCCATATGTGCAGGTTAGTAGAATTTTTTCACATGACAGTTTCCTGTTAACATATGTGTATAGCACGTTTGTGAAACTCAGGACAATCCAACTAGTTTTTACGTAGAAGATGTTTCAAGAAATTGAGCGTTTCTTCGATGGTTTCTGTCCGCCGTTGGGTTTTTGGAGGTTGTCTCCTGCTTTATGTGACTTCTTTTTTACTGTGGTTTTCCAATTGTTTTTTGTACCCCATTGAATACTGAAGAAACTTCCGGCGTTTTTCTTAAAGGAAATCTGACACATGTTAAAAACAATATTAACCTGCAGATTACCCCCATATCTGCAGGTTAATAGCTTTTGGAACCTGAATGACACCTGCACATTGGGACTGTCAATAGAGAAATGGAAAACTTGGTGCACCAAAATGAATATAAGGCCTTTACTGTTCAGGCAGTCTAAAAAAAAGTAACGTTTCCACCCCTATATTTGGGTCTTCATCAAACACAACAGATTTTTGTGCAGGGATATGCCTTTCAGAGGATGATATTGTTAAAAATTCACCGTGACATATATAGATAATCAGACTGCTGTAATGTATATATGTAATGGTGTGGTATAGCACAGTGTCTTACACGCTGGGGAAGGGCGCCCTTCCTGATTTCTTTTCTTTTCTGTAGTCTTTTCTCTGCCCACCCGGAGAAACTTTTTTCCCCTCTCCACTGCAGAACTGCCTGCAACTTTTTTCTGCTCCTGCTATCTCCAAGGGCTGCTTCAGATGTCTGTGCAAATCTGTCCAGACATGGGCTGACCGCAAGTCTTCTGACCTGTGGTGACAACATCAAATCTATCTATGAGGCTGTGTTGCTCCGGTTGGGAGAGTTACAGAAAGTCTGTGCTTTGTGGTCTGTGCTTGGGTCGATTTTGCCCGGATGTCTTAAGTAGCCCTAACACTGAGAGAAGGGAGGGAAGAGCAGACAGCTGGAAGTAGCAGAGGGAATTCTGACGTTTCTGCAAACCTCTCAGTCCTGCAGCAGAGAAATAGTAGAACATTTTAAATGAAGACTATTTAGGAAGTTGCTTAATTTTACATTGAAGAAATTTATAATAAAACCCCTCAAATCTGTGTGAAGGTGAACCTGGTCTCCGTACCGTCCTGCTACATCACTGAACAATGTGTCTTCCGGCATTTTCAGCTTTATTTGTTCCCTTTACCCTATACATTTGGCTTGAAATGGAAGCATGATGGTTTTAGGGAAATGCAGGATGTACGGGGGATGTACAATATTAATGACTATGTAAATGTAGATGAAGGCCAATAGTAATTGAAGTTCACAGAATAGCCGCCACAGGAGAATGAGTTATCTTCTGTCTTCTTAACGCTCTTCCCTGCTAATTCTTTTCAGATTCTGCCGGCACCGGTCTATTATCGGGGAAATTGCTGAGGATTCTACGCTTGGATTGCTGAGGTGTCAACAATGAAGCACTTCATGAAGTGAGTAATCTCCTGTGTGTTTATGGTAACGGCGCCAGGATGTTCAAGATCCACCTGTGGCCTACACAGAATGGAGAAAGCCGCGAAGTGAGGTTAGGGGCACGTGCCATCACTCAGGCAGAACGCTTCATCCCAAGTTCTTTCCTTCCGTCGTTAAGAATTTAAAGGGAACCTGTCAGGTGCAATATGCACCCAGCACCACAAGCAGTTCTGGGTGTATATTGCTAATCCCTGCCTAACCGGCCCTTTATCTGGTAGCATAGATAAAGATCTTTATAAAAAGTATTTCTAAAGAGCTTTTATCATATGCTAATGAGTGCGGGGACTAGTCCCCTGGGCCTTACTTCCCCTCTAGTCAGCACCATTAGCATGTTAGTATGCCCACAGGGGTGTACTAACATGCTAATGGAGCCAACTAGCAAGGGAGGCAACACCCTTGGGACTAGTCCCTGCGCTCATTAGCATATGATAAAGGATCTTTAGAAATACTTTTTCTGAATATCCCTTTATCTATGCTAGTGTCTACAGGGACAGTTAGGCAGGGATTAGAAATATGTACCCAGAACTGCTTTTGCTTTAAATTTATGCAGATAAAGCTAAAAGAGATTGTCCAGATTAGACAAGCCATCATATAATCTTTATGGGAAGTCTAATTTTCAGGGTCCTCATCTCTTGCTCTCGAGGACCCTGACCAATCCTACATTATATACTGTAGACAACCTATTGATTTATATGTAATGTGTCTCCAGAAAATGGCTAATTGTTTGCATCAGACTTTTATGTTCAAAATATCTTATAAACCATGTTGATATATATATATTTTTACTCAAAGAATAAAGAAGTTTGCAATTTTCACACTGGCCACTTGGCTTATTTAATGTTCATTAGTAGCAATAGACAGACTCTGACCCTATGTGTTTGTATAGCATTTTTCTGAGCATGCTCTCACTTGGGTAAAGGTCATAGTACAGGAGGGGGAGGAGGTGTGCTGTAACATCAACTATTGTGAATGGTTAATCTGTGTTATCTACTGTATATAGAGGTGTTCACTCATTGTATAGGAGGGGAAGTAGGTGAGCTGTGATATCACTTATTGTGAATGGTGGATCCTGTGTTCTGTATAGTCATTGTATAGGAGGAGGAGTAGGTAAGCTGTGACATCACCTATTGTGAATGGTGGATCCTGCATTATCTACTGTATATAGAGGTGTCATCAGTCATTGTATAGGGGGAGGAGGTAAGCTGTGACATCACCTATAGTAAATGGTGGATCCTGTGTTATGTACTGTATATAGAGGTGTCATCAGTCATTGTATAGGGGGAGGAGGTAAGCTGTTACATCACCTATAGTAAATGGTGGATCCTGTGTAATGTACTGTATATAGAGGTGTTATCAGTCATTGTAAGGAGGAGAAGGTGAGCTTTGATGTAATCTAATGTGGATGGTAGATCTTGTGCTATCTAAAATATATATACACATTTGTATTTTGCTGCATTTTCGCATACATTTTTCATCTGAGTTTTCCTAGCGTTTTTGGACAGCAATTAATGCTATAGAGATAGATGATTGAGATGTATATATATATATATATATATATATATAATAGAGGTTATAGAGACATAGCTATAAACAGACAGAAATAGAGTCATACATACATATACAGTGCCTACAAGTAGTATTCAACCCCCTGCAGATTTAGCAGGTTTGATGAGATGCAAATAAGTTGGAGCCTGCAAACTTCAAACAAGAGCAGGATTTATTAACAGATGCATAAATCTTACAAACCAACAAGTTATGTTGCTCAGTCAAATTTTAATAAATTTTCAACATAAAAGTGTGGGTCAATTATTATTCAACCCCTAGGTTTAATATTTTGTGGAATAACCCTTGTTTGCAATTACAGCTAATAATCGTCTTTTATAAGACCTGATCAGGCCGGCACAGGTCTCTGGAGTTATCTTGGCCCACTCCTCCATGCAGATCTTCTCCAAGTTATCTAGGTTCTTTGGGTGTCTCATGTGGACTTTAATCTTGAGCTCCTTTCACAAGTTTTCAATTGGGTTAAGGTCAGGAGACTGACTAGGCCACTGCAACACCTTGATTTTTTCCCTCTTGAACCAGGCCTTGGTTTTCTTGGCTGTGTGCTTTGGGTCGTTGTCTTGTTGGAAGATGAAATGACGACCCATCTTAAGATCCTTGATGGAGGAGCGGAGGTTCTTGGCCAAAATCTCCAGGTAGGCCGTGCTATCCATCTTCCCATGGATGCCGACCAGATGGCCAGGCCCCTTGGCTGAGAAACAGCCCCACAGCATGATGCTGCCACCACCATGCTTGACTGTAGGGATGGTATTCTTGGGGTCGTATGCAGTGCCATCCAGTCTCCAAACGTCACGTGTGTGGTTGGCACCAAAGATCTCGATCTTGGTCTCATCAGACCAGAGAACCTTGAACCAGTCTGTCTCAGAGTCCTCCAAGTGATCATGAGCAAACTGTAGACGAGCCTTGACATGACGCTTTGAAAGTAAAGGTACCTTACGGGCTCGTCTGGAACGGAGACCATTGCGGTGGAGTACGTTACTTATGGCATTGACTGAAACCAATGTCCCCACTGCCATGAGATCTTCCCGGAGCTCCTTCCTTGTTGTCCTTGGGTTAGTCTTGACTCTTCGGACAAGCCTGGCCTCGGCACGGGTGGAAACTTTCAAAGGCTGTCCAGGCCGTGGAAGGCTAACAGTAGTTCCATAAGCCTTCCACTTCCGGATGATGCTCCCAACAGTGGAGACAGGTAGGCCCAACTCCTTGGAAAGGGTTTTGTACCCCTTGCCAGCCTTGTGACCCTCCACGATCTTGTCTCTGATGGCCTTGGAATGCTCCTTTGTCTTTCCCATGTTGACGATGTATGAGTGCTGTTCACAAGTTTGGGGAGGGTCTTAATTAGTCAGAAAAGGCTGGAAAAAGAGATAATTAATCCAAACATGTGAAGCTCATTGTTCTTTGTGCCTGAAATACTTCTTAATACTTTAGGGGAACCAAACAGAATTCTGGTGGTTTGAGGGGTTGAATAATAAATGATCCTCTGAATAAACTTTTCACAATTTAAAAAAAAAAAAAGAAATACCATTCTTTTTGCTGCAGTGCATTTCACACTTCCAGGCTGATCTACAGTCCAAATGTCACAATGCCAAGTTAATTCCGAATGTGTACACCTGCTAAATTTGCAGGGGGTTGAATACTACTTGTAGGCACTGTAATAGCACAACCTTCCTCCCCCGTTATATAATAAAATTGCACCCAGTGGAGCTTATTGGACAGTTTTATATGATTCATGAAAAAAACCACGTGCGGTCACCTCTTTTTTTGTAACCAGCAAAGGTAAAGCAGACAGCTGGGGGATGGTATTATCAGGCTGAGAAGATCCATGTTCATTTGGTACTTTTCAACCTAAAAATAGCAGCCTGCAGCTGCCCCAGAAGTGGAGCATCACATTAGATGCTCCAATTCTGGCACATCACCTCGCCTCTTCCCGATTGCCCTGTTGCGTTGGCAATCAAAGTAATGGATTTTGGGTTTTATGTCAGCTGTGAATTGTCCCAAAACACAGCGACATCTAGCCCTGGTTTTAGAAATGGAGAGATGTGTATCAGACACCCCCATTAATGACCCAGTAAGTAAAAAGAAAAAAAAACATACAGACAAAAATACTTTATTTAGCATATGTTTGTTCCCCATAAATAACATGGGATGATGAACTATACACAACTGATCTATTTATCTAAAAATAAAATATCATGGCCAAAAGCAATCTATATGTGGTAATATAGAGCCATTATATAATAGAAATACGACCTCATAAAATAAGGGAGAGGGGTTCTACTAATTTATCAAGGGGATGGATTGACACAATTCCCAAGTGACCTACCCATTTGATTACAGCAATCCCCAGCGACGAACCTCTCACTTGTCCTTGGTCTATGGGAATTTTGCACAGAAAACAGCAAAACAGTTGGCATGAATTTTTCAACTATACCTTTTTTAATGCTTGAGATCTTCTATACTAGAGCATTGTTTCTAGTACTCTGCATTATGTATGAATAAAATGGCGACTAGGTGTTACCATGACCCCAAATCTCGTCGCTGGGTGTTGGGTGTTCTCACTAGGCTGATACTTTTTTTCAAATCAGCACTTCTCAAAACGACAGCTCTTCTACATGGGCAACCTCTTGCTCTTCTGGCCTTTGCTCTTTGCATCCCTCACTTGGAAACTCTTCCACGCGAGCCATCTCGGGCCCTTCTGGTATCGCTATCAGCATCTTACACTGGGTAACTCTCCCTCAAGAGATTCTCTAGGCTTTTTGTACTCAATGTATCACACTGGGTAACTTACATATGAGCAACCTCTGGCATTTCTGTCCTTTGCTCTCAGCATCTCACACTGGGTAACTCATCCATATGAGCAAACTCTGGCTATTCTGTCCTTTGCTCTCAGCATCTCACTCTGAGTATCTCTTAAAAATGAGCAACCTCTGGCTTTTCTTTCCTTTGCTCTCAGCATCTCACACTGGGTAACTCATCCATATGAGCAACCTCTGGCTATTCTGTCCTTTTGTTCTCAGCATCTCACACTGAGTATCTCTTAGATATGAGCAACCTCTGGCTTTTCTGTCCTTTGCTCTCAGCATCCACCTCTGGGTAACTCATCCATATGAGCAACCACTGTTTTTTCTGTCCTTTGCTCTCAGCATCTCACACTGGGTATCTCTTACATTTGAGAAATCTCTAGCTTTTCTCTCCTTTGTTCTCAACATCCCACACTGGGTATCTCTTATGCGGGCGTCACACGGTACGATCTATCGTGCGATCGCACCCGCCCCCGTCGTTTGTGCGTTACGGGCAAATCGCTGCCCGTGGCGCACAAAGTTGTTAAACCGCCGTCACACGTTCTTACCTGCTGAGCGACCTCGCTGTGGACGGCGAACATCCTCTTCCTGAAGGGGGAGGGACGTTCGGCGTCACAGCAACGTCACACAGCCGCCGGCCAATAGAAGCGGAGGGGCGGAGATGAGCGGGACGTAAACATCCCGCCCACCTCCTTCCTTCCGCATAGACGGCGGGAGCCGCGGGACGCAGGTAAGCTGTGTTCATCGTTCCCGGGGTATCACACGGTGCGATGTGTGCTGCCCCGGGTACGATGAACAATCGGCGCAAAGAAACATAAACAATTTTTAAAAATAAGCGACGTGTCAACGATACACGATTTGTAAACTATTTGCAAACGTTCAGCGTCGCTCGGAGGTGTCACACGAAACGACGTCGCAAACGATGCCGGATGTGCGTCACGAAAACCATGACCCCAACGACATATCGCACGATAGATCGTCTCGTGTGACGCCCGCATAAGATATGAGCAACCTCTGGCTTTTCTGTCCTTTGCTCTCAGCATCTTACACTGGGTATCTCTTACATATGAGCAACCTCTGGCCTTTCTGTCCTTTGCTCTCAGCATTTTACACTGGGTATCTCTTACATATGAACGTCTGACTTTTGTCATTTGCTCTTAGCATCTCACACTGGGTATCTCTTCCACATGGTGATACTCTGGCTGGTCTGGCCTTTAATCTCAGTTCTTGCACTATTCTGCCCCACGTTTGGCTGGCACACTCCATGTTTAGCCATTTGACTTTTCAGACGATCACATGAACTTTCAGGTCACTCTCACATAGGGGCGGATATCCATCCCTAGATCATGGGTGATCGTTTTTCCTCTCTCTCCCTGTATAGCCTGTTAAGATGTTTAGGTAAGGTGGACTACAATTGCCCAAACCAACATACTTTTGAGAAGTTCTGTCACTTGTCAGTCATTCCCAGATAACTGCACCATTCACCATTATCCGTCTTGGCAACCACACGTGACTCCACGCTGACTTACATAGCATGGGAACAGAAATGGCTTGCATAAGATAATATAAAATACATTGTAGCCGTTACGTCCCCCTAAATAAAAAACCCTCACCTTATGGCTAGATTCAAACAACCATATTTTATCTATCCTTAAAAAACAGTCCGATTAGGCTAATCCAAATCTGATCAGTGGGATCCATTTTTGGTGGAGAACAACAAAATAAAGGTTACTCTATTCCCTCCACTTAGTCCCTTAAAATCGGACCTCACTCGGATTTTTTTTTCACGTACCCCCAGACTTGGATGGCTGAGGGCCATAATATTCTCAGTGGCAAATTGTGAGATGCTTTTTTTTCCTATTAGATCACTTGATCCAAAGATATAATAAAATCAGATGTTCACTGCCTCATTGGTCCAAGTGTGATCCAATTTGTGGACGGATAGCACTCTGACCGAACATACAGTTGTCTGCGTGAGCCCTACACATGAGAGTTGATTCTCTTAGGGTCTTTTCAGCCCCATTATAAAACCATTGTGAACAAAGATTTTCACAGCATGCCATACCAAGACGTATATTTCTGTAGGGTGCTTTCACAATGCGTTGTGGCTCCTGTTCAGTGGTCCCATCAAGGCTTACTTCTGAGCCCCCTGCAAAACAGGATTCAGCCGATGGGGCCATTGACTATAATGCTGCGCGTGTGCTCTGTCGTGCACCATTTTCGGAGTATAAGCCTACTGGAGGAGGACACCCAGATGCAGTAAACCTTGTGCTCTGTCATGCACTGCTTTCGGGAGTAAGCGCCTGCTGGAGGTGGACACGCAGATGCAGTAGACCGTGTGCTCTCTCTTGCACTATTTACGGGGGTATACGTCTACAGGAGGCGGACACCCAGACATAGTAGACTGTGTTCTCTGACGTGCATCATTTTCTGGGGTATACACTTACTAGAGGCCAACACTCAAACCTAGAAGAGCTTGTTCACTGTTGTGCACCATTTTCGGGCATATATATCTACTGGAAGCCTGCACCCAGACCTAGAAGACGTTTTCTGTTGTGCACCATTTTCGGTCATATACACCTACCACAGGCGAACACCCAGACATAGTAGACCTTGTTCACCGTAGTGCACTATTTTCGGGGTTTTACAAGTACTGGAGGCGGACACTCAGATGTAGTAGACCTTATTGTCTGTTGTGCACCATTATTGGGCATATATGCCTTCTGAAAGCGGACACCCAGACGTAGTAGACCATGTTCTCTGTCGTGCACCATTTTCAGGGGTATACGCCTACAGAGGGCCAACACCCAGACCTAGAAGACCTTGTTCTCTGTTGTGCACCATTTTCGGTCATATACACCTACTAGAGGCAAACACACAGAAGCAGTCTACTACGTCTTTGTCTCTGCCTCCAGTAGGCGTATCTGACAGAAAATAGTGCACGACAACAGAGAACACTGTCTACTACGTCTGGGTAGAGAAAGGTGACTCCATCTGCGCCATTATAGTCAATGGCCCGTCGGTGTATAGGTCCAAATCCTGTTTTGTAGGGTGTTCGGACATTAGCCCCTATGGTACCACTGAAAGGGGGCCAAAACGCAGTGTGAAAGCGGCCTCACACACTTTTCGTAAATTATGCAGCTTGATCTGATCCATACTTTGTATTTTCTGATATGTATGATGTTCTACAGATGCTGTAATCAAAATAAGGCTTCAGATGTAATAAAGAGCCCCCCAAAACAATACGGCAGTCAGTGTTTAGTAATTAGGCCCATCCCAGACCCGGTAACACTGATGTGTGCACCGATGAGAAGGTATTTGTTAGATGAAGAGAATATGCAGGCAGCACAATCCTCTTAGCGCCGCGCCCGTCGTCGTGATGAATCTGATGAAGAGGACGGGAACGTTATGTTGCCATGGAGATCCTCTTGCAGATTCCAGAGGTGAGAGCCGGAGATAGCTGCGTGCAAGAGGGAGCGAGAAAAAAAATAAACTTATCCAAATCACCAGAGGCGCATACATCCACACACGAAGCAGAAAAGACATGTCTGCGACAAGGACGGATCCTAAATGGGGCTCACGTAGTGGGGCTAGAAATTAGTATCAAACTTATGGATAGTAGGGCCTTCATTGAGGCCTAATTTTTAAAGGCGGTTTCCAATATTAACTGGGTATGAGGTGACCGTGAGTCCTATCAGTGGAGAAGCAAGCGACGGTGAGATCTCTGTATATTATGGCTAAAATATGAGATGTGTCTGAATAACCGTCAGTTTTTTCCATTCGCAAGTGAATTTAGACCAGTCCAGGGTGTTTTTTTCTGCTTTCTTTGCATTGACCATCTTTGGGGATAATTTTGGGTTCTTAAACTCTAAAAAACATAATTGCACTTGGGTCACATTACATTTTTTGCATCGTTTGGCTTTTATAGACTCTTCCTCTGCACATTCAGTTTTAATGTGAACCATGGCCATAAATCATCAAGAGTGCAGCTGACTCGCCCCAGGGCTTTAGGGTACTCTGTCCCGGGCCTTGTATTCACTGGGACGTATCACGGGTGGCCGTTGCCCGGTTCCGTGACCCTGGGGGTCGCTTGAAAAGGGGAACTTTGTACAAAGGAAAAAATAAAAAAAAGAGTTTTCGTGACGCCACTTGCGGTATGTGATTATATGTATTGAGCCGCCGCTGCAAAGTCTCTCTCTACTGGGGCTGGTGGTGTTGGGCAGCTTGGATATTATGGCTCTCCGCAAGTAGAGCTGAGCCCCAAGGGAGGATGATGGTGGCTCTAGTATTGCGATGCAAACGTATAAGAAGCATTCAGACAACACAGGGGCTGCTGTTTAACGTTTTCTTTACTCACTGGTTTGGAGTTGATGCTGGTTTCTTCCAATCCGGCATTCCCTTTGTCCGAAGTGCCGGTGTAGTGACCTGGTGGGCTTTACTTCCTTATACCCGTCTGTAGATGGTGGGTCCCCGTGGCTTGATGCGTTTTGGAGTCCCCCTCCTGTTGTCACCGTCTTGGCCCGTATGGCAGGCAGCTTGAACCTCTTGGGTCGGACCTCTGTCCCCGTTCCCAGGTTCCCTCTTTGCTGCTGTGCCCCAGACACTAAAGTCGATGAGGGCCTTGATGGTCCCCTCACCGGGCAGATTACCAGGTGAGCTTGTAGCATCCTCCTGAACTAGGGCTCTGTACCCCGTCGTGCTTGGTCCAGTGAGTACCTGCACTGTACTCTCCCTGGCAACCGTACTCCTTTTACTCCATAAGTCACTTTACACTCTCCGTCTGTGTACTGACTTCTGTCTAACCCACTTCTGTCTGACAAGATGTCCGTCTCCCATCACTTCACTGACTACCCCCTCCTCCTCCCTGGTCTCTAACTAGTGGATTGGCTGCGTCCCGACCAATGGGCGGCCATCCATCAGCTCCATCTCTAGCCTGTCACCCAGTCTGGGGAAGAGGGCGTGGATTTGTGTGTGTGTTGTGTTACCAGCACTGGTCTTCCAGGAATCCAGGATTAGATGTAGTACTGTGGCACCTGACACTCAGTGCACCAAACAGCTGCGAAAAAGATAGATAAATTAGTAACAAACTCCCTGCTGACTAAGTGATAGTGCAAAAAGCCAATGGGAAAAAAATGTTATCCCAATTACATGCTTTAAGTAAAAAAAAATAAAATTAAAAATGTCCCCAAAAGTGGCAACCTCATTATCTGTGGTTTAGAAGTCTAAAGAATTTTTACTTGATAGATTTGGGGCATCTTTTTTGATGCATAAAAAAATGGATGTGCACTTGTTTTGATGGGAATGCGTGTTTGGATATGGATTGTGTTTGGATGGGGATGGTACAAGCAAGACTGGTATATGGCAATTTTGGAAAAAAAGAACAAAAGTGCATGCGCCATAAGCATCATATATCCCCTACTTTTAGTATGAACGCTGGGAATCTGACCTCTCCCTACTAGTGATGCTCCGGTGCTCAGTACT
Source organism: Anomaloglossus baeobatrachus (assembly GCF_048569485.1). Taxonomy (NCBI): domain Eukaryota; kingdom Metazoa; phylum Chordata; class Amphibia; order Anura; family Aromobatidae; genus Anomaloglossus; species Anomaloglossus baeobatrachus. The sequence continues at coordinate 743,638,845 of NC_134354.1, forward strand.
GGTAACTAGTAATGAGTGAGCACTACCATGCTCGGGTGCTCGGTACTTGTAACTAGTGATGAACGGGCACTATTATGCTCCGGTGCTCGGTACTTATAACTAGTGATGAGTGAGCACTACCATGCTCGGGTGCTCAGTACTGGTAACTAGTAATGAGTGAGCACTACCATGCTCGGGTGCTCAGTACTGGTAACTAGTAATGAGCGAGCACTACCATGCTCGGGTGCTCAGTACTGGTAACTAGTGATGAGCGAGCACTACCATATTCGGGTGCTCAGTACTGGTAACTAGTAATGAGCGAGCACTACCATGCTTGGGTGCTCAGTACTCGTAACTAGTGATGAGGGAGCACTACCATGCTCAGGTGCTCAGTACTCGTAACTAGTAATGAGCGAGCACTACCATGCTCAGGTGCTCAGTACTGGTAACTAGTGATGAGCGAGCACTACCATGCTTGGGTGCTCAGTACTGGTAACTAGTGATGAGCGGGCACTACCATGCTCGGGTGCTCAGTACTCGTAACTAGTAATGAGCGAGCACTACCATGCTCGGGTGCTCAGTACTCGTAACTAGTGATGAGCGAGCACTACCATGCTTGGGTGCTCAGTACTGGTAACTAGTGATGAGCGAGCACTACCATGCTTGGGTGCTCAGTACTGGTAACTAGTGGTGAGTGGGCACTACCATGTTCGGGTGCTTGGTACTCGTAACTAGTGATGAGCGAGCACTACCATGCTCAGGTGCTCAGTACTCGTAACTAGTGATGAGCGGGCATTACCATGCTCGGATGCTCAGTACTCGTAACTAGTGATGAGCGGGCACTACCATGTTCGGGTGCTCGGTACTCGTAACTAGTGATGAGCAAGCACTACCATGCTCGGATGCTCAGTACTCGTAACTAGTGATGAGCGGGCACTACCATGTTCGGGTGCTCGGTACTCGTAACTAGTGATGAGCAAGCACTACCATGCTCGGATGCTCAGTACTCGTAACTAGTGATGAGCGGGCACTACCATGCTCGGGTGCATGGTACTTGCAACAAGCAGTTAATATGCAGATGGGCGCGACTCAAGTACCTGAGTATAATGGAAATCAATGGGGAACTCCGGCATTTTGCCAGAGTAAAACTGAACTGCTGGGCAATGCCAAGGAGGCACTGAGCACCTGTGCTGGGTTTGATCAGTCATTTTGTGTTGACTGACTCTCTATAAAAGAGTTATATAAATATTTCATTCCTTGCGGAGCTGGTCCTTGTCGTTGTCGATCTGCCTGGCTCAGTGTGCATATAATTGCTGTTCTTCGACATCTGCCTCACTACGGGATTCCTAAGTCTCCTTTATGGAAGAATCTCGGCACCACGGCGGCTCCGCTGCGTAGGCTGCAGAAGTCGTATGATCGCTAGATCACAAATCGTTAATACAGTTTGTAGCCTCCTTCACACTGCAGTTGGGAACAGGTGCCTGGTACCAAAAATGACTTTGGAAACAATATAACACTGGGAGGTGACATTCACAGCCCGAGCGCTGACTCATGTATGTGTTAATAGAGGTTTCATTTCCTCCTAATCTCCTTTATTAGGCCGGCGTATCATTACTGTCACATTGTGTACGTGGGCTTTTATGATTGCGATCTGTGACCACCTTTTATTTGTAACCGTTCAGTGGAGATGCCGCATACATCGCTATACACCGAGTTATTTTACATCTTAATTAACAGTCAGGTTATTCCTATTTACACATGGATTGATTATAGCAGCGTACCCAGAAACCATAGGTGCCCACAGCAATAAAGTACAAGTGGACCCCACTTCACAGTTAAAGGGATTGTCCAGTTAAAAATAGCTATTGCCCCTCCACAGGACAGGTGATAGATCAGTGTGGACGACCGGGCGCTGGAATCTGTACTGATCGGCAGAACTGGAAATTGTTATCCCCTACAGGGCATTTTTCTTCCTGTTACACAATGGAGTAGCAGGTTGGACGTCTGGCCAGTGCTTCATTCGTTCTCCATGGGGTTGATGGAAAAGGAGTACAGAACTTGGAAGCCTCATAAGGAATTAATGGAGTAATGGAGAATGTGCAATTCTGCTCCATTCTAACGGGCAGAAAAGTTCCCTGTTCTTTTGATCGGAGCGGACTCCCACGGTTGACCCCAACGATCAACAAGTTTTCACCTATCCTCTTTCTGTGCTTCGTTTGGATGACGCCTCCTACATCACCCACACAGAGGTCTCCATTGCGCACGCGCTCTTCTTTCTACCTTGCTGAGGGCAGAGCAAAGTATTGTAGTGCGTATGCACGAGCGGTCTTTGACCTTTCCGAGCGTCTGCGCATTACAGTACTTTACTCTGCCCTCAATAGGGCTGATCAAAGTGCGCCAGCGCAGGAGCACAATGGAGGACACTGTGTGGATAGCATAGGATGCGTCATCCACACAAAGCAGGAAGGAGGACGGTGATCGCAAGAAGAGAGGAGGCACTGTACTGAGACCAGTAACGCCCATCAGACTGGACCACCCCACAGTAGAATATCATAAAAGGTCTTTATGTTATAGAGATTGGCTTGGCGACTTATATACAGTATTTTAGAATGCTGTATATAAAGGCTCACTGGTGGTGGCCGCAGCTTATAGATGACAAGTCTGGTGACAGGTTCCCTTGAACAGCTCATTTATATTTAAAGGGAGCCTGTCACAAGATTTGGTGACTATAAGCTGCGGCAACTACCAGTAGGCTCTTATATACAGTATACTAGAATGTTGTATATAAGAGCCCAGGCCACTGTGTAGAACGTAAAAATCACTTTATAATTCTCACCTAAGGGCCAGTGCAGACTGGTCAGATGGGTGTCTCCGCTCTCCGGTGCCAGCGCCTCCTCTTTCGGCCATCTCTATTCTCCTTCTTCTGAAGCCCGAGTGCATGACACGTCCTACGTCATCCACACTAGCCGGCATTGAGGTCCTGCGCAGGCGCACTTTGATCTGCCCTGAACAGGGCAGATCACTGTATTGTAGTGCTCATGCACAGGACTCAATGCCGGTTCATGTGGATGACGTAGGACGCGTCATGCAGTCAGGCTTTAGAAGAAGGAGGATAAAGATGGCCGAAAGAGGAGGCGCCGATACCGGAGAATGGAGACACCCATCTGACCAGTCTGCACCGCACGGTCCCTTAGGTGAGAGTTATAAAGGGATTTTTATGTTCTACACGCAGCCTGAGCTCTTATATACAGTATGTTACAATAATGTATATAAGAGCCCACTGGTGGTGGCAGCAACTTATAGTTGCCAAATCTGGTGACAAGTTCCCTTTAAAAAAAATTATGGCTTGCTCTGGAATAGGACATTGATACTTTGATAGCTACGATTCATTCTATTCAGCTTCCTATGACCTGCCTGCCATTAAAGTTGACTTAGGAGGGGTGATTGTACTGACAGATTCCCTTTAATAGCGAGAGGAGAATAAGCCCCTACCCTAAAATATCATGCCTGACCTTGTTTTCTCTCAGCATCTCCTGTCAGGGAAGAGTCATCTTTCCCTCATAGACATTGCATGGCTGGTCAATTCTGCCACAATTGGCTAGTTTGACCTTCATTCAACTAATGGGGGAGGGTGGACAACCTGCAGTCCAGGAGCCACGTATGACCCGTGATGCCAATCTGTGCGCCACCCTAATCCTTCTCTGACTCTTCTGTGTTACGTAACTCTCCTGAACTATAGGGATAGATGCGCTCATCGTATGGTTCCTGATTCAATTTTTTCTGGACCCCCACAAATTAATCTATAGCATAAATAGTACTGTGGATATACAGTGTGTCCACCCATATCCTGTCCCCCGCCATTAACTTGAGAACGGCGGCAGCTATAGGCATAGAAGTGGTGTCTAGATATAGTAAAGTAGCCATGCACTACGCACTGAAACCACCTATAGCGCCACCTGGTGGAAAACAACGGAGTTAGCACTTTTATCTCGAAAACGGAACGAGAGAGAGAAAAAAAGTGAATTACAAAATTGTAGGGCATCATCAATTCAATATGAATCGACACCTTGCATACAGAAATGCTATGATATGAAACCGATGACCTCCCAAAACATTGAATGCTGGTCACGCATATTAACATTTAACTTTGATGCTCAAAGTGGCCCCCGTCAGCTGCAATGCACATCTGGACTCTGGACAGCATACTGTATCTTGCTGCACGTTGTGCAATATGGTAGGTGACACGTTTGCACAAGCATCTGTGATACGTTGTCGTAGGTCCTGCAATGTTGGTGGAGGGGTCGCATACACCTGCTGTTTGATGTGACCTCACAGAAAGAAGTCCAATGGGGACAGGTCAGGTGAGCGTGGAGGCCACGCCACGCAGCCACCATACCCAATGACTTGTAGAAAGGTCTCCATGAGATATCGCTTCACGTCCGCAGCCTTGTGAGTTTTACACGTTCTAATCATAGCATTTCTGTATGCAAGGTGTCGATTCGTTTTGAATTGATGATGCCCTACAACTTTGGAATTCACTTTTTTTCTCTATCTCGTTCTGTTTTTGAGATAACAATGCCAAATCTGTTGTTTTCCACCAGGTGGCGCTATAGGTGGTTTCATTGCGTAGCGCATGGCTACTTGACTATACCTAGACACCACTTCTATGCCTATAGCTGCCGCTGTTCTCAGGTTAATGGCGGTGGACAAGATATGGCTGGACACACTGTATAACTTGGATTAGAATTCAACTACAAGTTTGATGCGTCCCTTGGGACTGGTACAATCACAAAATCTGTCACCCCAAATATTTTGGCTCCCACTTTTACCCCACTCGCTCTGACCACATATTTCATTATTATACATTTGGTAGATTAACAAGAAGTAAGGGACAGATGAAAGAGAATATGAGACATTGTGGATGACGTGTCGTCTGTAGCCGTGATCGCACATTGGTCTGCATTAGAGCAGGAGAATAAAATCTGATATTTCTAATAAAGACTATCTACAAAATTGTTTTGGATAAAGCGGAGCAGAAAAAAAATCATTGCAAAGAGGGACTTGGTATTGTAACAAATAAGTGTCCGAAAAGGGAATACTGCCAATAATGCATAGAATAATATGTAAAAATTGTTGGAAGTTTGTTCTTGGCATCTGCTAGAGCCATTTTTGTCTGCTGCCAGTCATTGGGGGTACGTTAATCCCATCAATCATGTCAACCCCAATATTGACGGTCGATGCATCTTGAAAGGGTGAGGAATTGAAACACAATACGTATTAGAACTGTGTAGTACCTTTCATTTATACATTGTATTAATAGATTTTAGTCTGTAATCAAAATGGCTGACCAGGTCTTACCTACATGGAGTAATAATTCCCATATCCCAGTAGTGTGGAGGTTGGAAGAACACCGGTTATCAGAGTCATTCTGGGGCGGTGAAATGTCATCAAGCAGTGACACTAACAAAATCCGATGCAAACTTTTCATCTGGGCCCTTCACTACTATGGTCTTTATTCATATTGTCCTCGTATAGGTCAAAAGGATCATTATAGCGCACTAGGCTCTCTGGACAAGGCTCAATTGAAGCCCAATCACCAAATTACAGTGAACCTGTCAGGTCCCATATGTGTTCTAACGTACAAGCAGAGTGATGTGCGGCCTAGAAACCCCTTCCTACCCATCCCTGTGTTGTAGTCTTGTGTAATATGAATTTATAAAAAAAAGTTGTGTAACTTACATGTTCTGTATGTAAATGAACAGAGGGACTAGTCCCCAGGGCGTCGCTTCACCCGGTCTAGATTGCTCTATCTGGGGTATGACACCCCTGTGGGCGTGATACGATTTACATGAACGACTGCACCGTCAACTCCTGGAATCCCACGTACGCACTTCTCATTTGCGCAGCCCTCTTGTCTGGGTGTTTTTGCTTGCCGGCTTTAGGCTATATGTGCACTAGTGCGTTTTACCCGCGGATTTGCCGCAGAAATTTCTTGAGAAATGTCTGCAATCTTTGTGCAGACATTTCCCAGCAAATTCTATGTGAAAAAAAAAATAGCTGTGCGCACACTGCGGATTTTTCTCAAGAAATTTCCTTGAGAAGAATTTCTTGAGAAAATTTCTTGAGAAAATGAGCATGTCAATTCTTTTCCGCAGGTACCCTGTGGATTTCGGCAGTACAGCCTGCAAAATCCGCAGGGAACAACCTGCGGAAAATTCGTGGCAAATCCGCATGCGGATTTGGTGCGGATTATTTCCGGAGGTCCAGAAATCTTCCACTCCCAGAAATTTCTCAAGAAATTTTCTTGAGAAACTTCACAGTTCTAGTGTTCACATCGCCTTAGACGCGCTCTAGGCATGATCGGAAGCGCAGGAGTCTTCAGATCTTGCACAGTGCACTTGTGAAGCCGACAAGCAAACACCTGGATAAGAAGGCTGCGGGAATGATAAGCATGCACGAATGGGATTCCAGAAGCTGACGGTGACGTCACTCATGTAAATCTATGGTATCACGCCCATAGGGCCGTGATACCATGGAAAGAGGGTAAACTAGTCGGGATGAAGAGAGATGCCCAAGGGACTAGGCCCTCTCCTTTTTACATAGGGAACATGTAAGTTATAAAACGGTTTTTTTTTTATTTTAATAAATTCATTTTACACAATATTACAACACAGGGATGGGTAGGAAGGGGTTTTTAGGCCACACATCACCCTGCTTGTACGTTACCATTCTTATGGAACCTGACAGGATCCCTTTAAGTTATTCTCCTGTCTTAAAGGATTCATTTAAGAGGACCGTTAACCAGATCAAACATGGCCACTTTTTGTTGTATTTAATTCTTGCTTCTCCCCTGAATAGTAAACCTTTTTTTCTTTATAGAAATCCGCCATACGGTCCCAGAGATATGGGCCTTTTTATTTAGTGCTGATTTTTCTGGCCTATATACAGGGGGCGTGGCTTAGAGTAATAAAGCAGAGCAGCTCAAAGACACAACCCTTGAAAATTGTGAGCCACGCCCCCTTGCTTTTAAAAATAAATAAATAAAAAATAAAAAATACATATTAAATTAAAAGGCCCCTATCTCTGGAACCGTATGGGGCATTTTAAAAATGAAAAAAACAGAATGTTCAGAGGAACAGTGGGGATATCATAAAGCAAAATCCGTCTATTTCTGACCTGCTGACACTTCTTTCTAGATATTTAGGCTGGACCCATACATAGTGTGTTAAAAGACACTAGGTTCATGGCAAATGGAAATAAATATATAATGCTGTGATATCCTTCCAAATAAAGCCACTAGGATGACATGTCTTCAAGATCTCTAGACATCTTCAATCGATAGTTATTATTACCACATAACCTGGTATTCTGTTAAGGGGGGGATTTATGTTTAAGTCTATGAAATTATTTGTCATACCATAAAGTGGGAAGACTGGCTGTAAATACTGAATGCACGTAGCCCCCCAGTAATGGTTGGCAGAATTAGATAATATATACAGTATATACATATAGAACATGTAATGATGTGATGATTATTTCTCTCCGTAGAGTGCTGGCTCCCTGCATATTTGATGCAAACAACTATAAACCAAGAGAAACAGTTGAATAACTCCCAGGTAACTGTAGGCAGTAAGACCCTGCGCGGTGCCCCTTCTTACTAACCCTGTGTATTCCAATTAATAGTAGACTAGAGACTAATCTCTGTGTGCTAGTTACTGGAGTGAGTGATCTAATGAAACATTCTTATAAGGTGTCGGTCCCTGTCGTCTGCTTGAGCAGCGTCTCTTTAAAGCACCAGTCCAGTAGGGTTTGTTTTTTCCAGTGCTGTAGTGGCGCTTTAAATGTACGAGAGGGGCGATCCAAAAGTAATGATAATCAATAATAAACACAATGAATATATTAAAAAAAATATATATATTTTTCTACATAGTCTTCTAACAAATCTATACATTTAGTCCATCTCTTTTCTAAACTTAGAATTCCCTTCGAAAAAAAATCTTGAACTTGACCCTCAAAAAAATCCCCAACAGCGGTTATCACGTCGCTATTGTCGTCAAATGTCTTGCCCCGGAGGTGTTCCTTGAGGCGAGGAAAGAGAAAGAAGTCACTGGGGGCTAGATCTGGCGAATAGGGGGGGTGTTCCACCAGTTCAAAGCCCGCTTCTTGAATGGTTGCCATGGCAACTGCAGCTTTGTGAGCCGGTGCGTTGTCTTGGTGAAATAGCTCGCAGTTTGCCGCGCCTTTTCTCCTTGATAGCCTCCCGCAATCTTCTTATTTGTTCTGCGTAGTAGGAGCCCGTAATAGTGGCTCCCTTCTCCAAATAGTCCACCATAATAATTCCTTCAGCGTCCCAAAAAACGGACGCCATGACCTTCCCTGCTGAGCTTGACACTTTGAATTTCTTCGGCGTCGGTTCGTCGGCTCGTTTCCATGTCATCGATTGTTGTTTAGTTTCAGGATCAAAGTGGTGGATCCAGGTCTCGTCCATGGTCAAAAAACGTGACAAAAAATTCGCATTGTCTGCTTGGAACTTTTCGAGATTGGCTATTGAAATGTCAACTTGTTTCTTCTTTTGCTCGTCGGTTAACAGTTTTGGCACCCAACGCGCGGAGACCTTTCTCATATGCAATTGTTTTGCAAGGATTCTTTGAATACTGCCATATGAGATCCCTGTGACCTCAGCTACATGCCTGATAGTCACTCTTTGATCTGCCAATACAACTTCTTCAACTTTTTTCACGTTTTCTTCATTGAGGGACGTGGATGGGCGTCCTTCACGATGTTCATCTTCCGTCGATGTTCTTCCCAGCTTAAATTCCTTGGCCCAGCGTGCAACTGTGGAATATGGAGGAGAAGAGTCCCCCAATGTTTCCACCAAGTCGCTGTGTATGTCTTTGGTAGTCATTTTTTTCAAGCAGAGGTATTTGATGACAGCTCTGAGCTCGTTTTTTTCCATTTTGATGTTCACTCCTCGGCAGTTCATATTCAAATGAATGTAGCTCCTGGGAATCGTGGCCTATATAAGTGATTTTTTTTCCTGGACTAGTAGGTACCTAAGAGAGAAGAAAACATTTTATTTTAATTTCTGTGTGCAATAGAAATAACCGATTATCATTACTTTTGGATCGCCCCTCGGAAGTTCCCAGCCCCCTAGTGTTATATTCACTTTTTAGCATTTTCATGCTTTTTCGGGGGGATCGCTCCTGTCCCACGGCACCAACTTGTGACTGTAAGGGGTACTTTGCACGTTGCGACATCGCTACTGAGATCTCGTCAAGGTCAAATCGAAAGTGACGCACATCCGGCGCCAGTAACAACGTCGCAACGTGTAAAGCCTAGAAGCACCGATAAATGATCGCAAAAGCGTCGAAAATCTGTGATCTGTGTAGTGTCGGACATTTCCATAATTTCGCTGCAGCGACAGGTACGATGTTGTTCCTCGTTCCTGCGGCAGCACACATCGCTGTGTGTGAAGCTGCAGGAGCGAGGAACATCTCCTACCGGCGTCCCGCCTGCAATGCGGAAGGAAGGAGGTGGGCGGGATGTTTACGTCCCGCTCATCTCTGTCCCTCCGCTTCTATTGGCCACCTGCCGTGTGACGCCGCACGACCCGCCCCCTTAGGAAGCTGCCGTAGTGATAATGTTCGCTACGGCAGCTATCACAAGATATCGCATCTGCGACGGGGGCGGGGACTATCGCGCTCGGCATCGCTATCATCGGCTAGCAATGTCGCAGCGTGCAAAGTACCCCTAACTCTTGACTGGCCGGAAATCAAAATTTACGTCACAAGTGCTCAATACAAGTCTGTGAGATCCAGATCGAGGCTCTCATAGACTTGTATTGAGTTCTGACTTTCGTCGCTTCGTGAAACACTGGAGCTGACGTCTGGAAACCTAGCGGAGCGGCAGTGATAGAAGGGGAAGTTGACGAAAGTTGAGTATAAGACAGGGATCAGGGAAATTGTAATGTAAGCACTAGTACAATAAAAAAACAAAAAAAACTCTGCAATAAATAAAACACTGAAGTGGTGCTTTAATCTGAACAGGTGTTTAATTAGTCAAAGTAGCTCTGCAGTGTTCTTAGATGTAGTTCTGTTCTGCAATGTTGCACATGGACAAGAGGCAGAACTAGTCCGGTGAGATGTTTTTTCCCCCAGATTAGTCATGCCTCTTCTGATCTCTGATCACTAGCCATGCCTCTTCTGATCTCTGATCTCTAGTCGTACCTCTTCTGATCTCTAGTCGTACCTCTTCTGATCTCTAGTCGTACCTCTTCTGATCTCTAGTCGTGCCTCTTCTGATCTTTAGTCGTGCCTCTTCTGATCTCTAGCCGTGCCTCTTCTGATCTCTGATCACTAGTCGTGTCTCTTCTGATCTCTGCTCACTAGTTGTGTCTCTTCTGATCACTAGTCGTGTCTCTTCTGATCACTAGTCGTGTCTCTTCTGATCACTAGTCGTGTCTCTTCTGATCACTAGCCATGTCTCTTCTGATCTCTGATCACTAGTCGTGCCTCTTCTGATCTCTGATCACTAGCCGTGCCTCTTCTGATCTCTTATCACTAGCCGTGCCTCTTCTGATCTCTGATCACTAGCCGTGCCTCTTCTTCTGATCTCTAGTCGTACCTCTTCTGATCTCTAGTCGTGCCTCTTCTGATCTCTAGCCGTGCCTCTTCTGATCTCTAGCCGTGCCTCTTCTGATCTCTGATCACTAGCCGTGCCTCTTCTGATCTCTGATCACTAGCCGTGCCTCTTCTGATCTCTAGCCGTGCCTCTTCTGATCTCTAGTTGTACCTCTTCTGATCTCTAGTCGTGCCTCTTCTGATCTCTAGCCGTGCCTCTTCTGATCACTAGCCGTGCCTCTTCTGATCTCTGATCACTAGCCGTGCCTCTTCTGATCTCTGATCACTAGTCGTGCCTCTTCTGATCTCTAGTCGTGCCTCTTCTCATCTCTAGTCATGCTTCTTCTGATCTCTGATCACTAGTTGTGCCTCTTCTGATCACATCTCTGCGGGAGTAATTGGCAGCCTGCATGCAATACATATCATTGTAGGAGAAGATGCGCTCCACCAGAATAGCACTGCCTGATGCCACATTGAAGAATAAGAATACATCCTTCAAACATTTCACTCTTGTAAATCCCCTGAATCACCCATACTGCTATCCGAGTGACAGATGACATGTCCTCATTAATTTAGAATTGTATTAGAAGTTGGAACATTTGACATTTATATGTCATATCAAGCTGGGCAGAACTGATAGAAAAGCCAGCAGAACAAAGATACATGAGCATGTTGGCTCAGTTTTGCAGCGCTGGGGTCCTGGATTCAAATCCCACCTGGGACAACATCTGAAGGAGCTTGTATGTTCTCCATGCATTTGTGTGGGTTTCCTCCTGGTTCTCCGGTTTCTTCCCACACTCCAAAGACATACTGATAGGGAATTTACAGTGTGAGCCCCAATGGGGACAGAGATGATCACGTCTGTAAAGCGCTGTGGAATTAATAGCTTTGTATATGTAAGATAAATAAATAAATGGTACACAATATTGACCCTTATGGCCATTGGAGGGGTAAAAAGACAGAAAAGAGCAAATGTCACTCAACCACGGGAAGGTTGGAAGTCTCTTGCTTGACCTGGAGACATGGATATTAATCCCTCCGCTACCCTAGATCCCCAAGTAAGTAAATGAACTTCAACTAACAGGGAAAGAGATTTTGCCCTCATCAACTAAACTAGGCCAGCATGGAACCCCACAAGAGCTGCAACCATGAAGTACCCTAGTACTCCAGACCACCAGATTAATGACGTAATAGAACAGAGGTCTCAAACATGCGGCCCATGAGGCTGCTTGTTTCAGCCTGCAGACACCTAGACCCTGTGATGATTGTGGCCCGGTACAAACATGGGGTCGCTACCGTCAGCACTTTCCTTCCGGTGAGTATAATTTGTGGCACCGCGCAGAGAAGCACGCCTCTACACAGTTTTACTAATGGCAGCTGCTGCCATCTAATCAGAGGCCAGCAGCTAATGTGGGTGTATTCTGATTGGCCGGCGCAGCTGACATTAGTAAAGATGTGAGGAGACCAGTGCTGCAAATCGTTCCCCAGTAGGAAAACGCAGATGGCAGTGGCCCCGTGTACTGGACAGCAGTCGTCACAGCCCTCATGGGGTCTAGGTGCCTGCTGGCTGCAAGACACCAAGGAAACAGACTACAGGTGAGATAAATCTTTTTTGTTTTGTTTTGTATGTAAACAACATCATAACAGGATATTACTACAGGATGGGACATTACCACAAGATGAGTGACAATATGGGCGCATTACCTCAAGATGAGGGACAATATGGGCACATTACCACAAGATGAGGGACAATATGGGCACATTACCACAAGATGAGGGAGAATATGGGCATATTACCACAAGATGAGTGACAATATGGGCACATTATCACAAGATGAGGGACAATATGGGCACAGTATGGACATATTACCACAAGATGGGGATCATATGGGCACATTACCACAAGATGAGTGACAATATGGGCACATTACCACAAAATTAGGGACAATATAGGTACATTACCACAAAATGAGGGACAATATAGGTACATTACCACAGGGCACAATATGGGCACATTACTACAAGTGGGCAAAATGGGCACATTACTACACGGAATAATATTGGCACATTACTACACGAGATAATATGGGCACATTGCTACAAGTGGGCAATATGGGCACATTACTACAAGTGGGCAATATGGGCACATTACTACACTGGACAATATGGGCAAATTACTACAAGGGACAATATGGGCACATTACCACAAGATGAGGGACAATATGGGCACATTACCACAAGATGAGGGACAATATGGGCACATTACCACAAGATGAGAGACCAAATATATTTTAATATATAAACTGAAATAAAAATGTGTACATTTATTATAATAAAAAAGTGAAAAATGCCTCCGGACAAACAAGTAAATCAACAGGAAGTGACGCTGCAGCTCACTTCCTGTTGATTGCTACTGTGTCCAAAGGCGGAGAGACAGAAGCCGGCGCTGATTAAACGGTGGGCTTGCTGGAAGTCACAACCTCACGTGAGCTGCAGCATCGCTGGAACCTTGCCGGCCACAGAGGTGAGTACAGGGTCTTTTATTTTACCTGGGGGATCCATGGAATCAGAACCGGTTGTCCTAATAGTGGACAACCCCATTAATATTTCCCTTCACTGGAACTAAGAAGCTGAAGCCCATTCCTGAAGAAGAAGCCCATAGCATTATCACTTTACATCTGGCACAATGTAGTCAGGAGGCTAACGTGCCAAACCCAGACTCCTCCATCAGACTGCCAGATCGATAAGCGCCATCACTCCACAGAACGCGTTTCCACTGCCACAAATTTCAGTGCTGACAGCTTTATACCACTCCATCCAACACTTAGCATTGTGCTTGGTGATGTAAGGTTTGTATTCAGCTGCTCAGCCCTGAAACCCCTATTATGCAGCTCTTGACGGGAACACAGGACCATAAAAATACCAAAAAACAGGAGCACAGGACCACACTGGTATCCCTGTGCTCTATAGAACCAGCTATTTGGTCACATGTTAGTAAAGGCAGATGGCATGGCATTTGTAAATGGTATTGAATAATTAAGAGAAGCATCCCTATACTTTAGTCCATATATATGTGTATGTGCCTTCTTCACAAATTAACCTTTCATTCACACCATACGCACACCTCAATTCCCCAGATTCTTACATACCATGACGTAAACTCCAGTAACCCTAATTAGCCAATACCACACTTCCCTACATTGCTGTCGGTGATGATACATTATTAATTACATCTTGGCTGTGATCTCCAATGACATCTTCAAGTCGACTGGGGATGATTTTCGCTGATAATTCCTTAATCTTCTGGAATGCCAGTGGACTATCTCATGCCGTGGGCGGCATAAAAGAAGGAGACTAGAAATGAGCCGCTGTACTGTATCCTAGACCGGGAACTAGGTCAGAGAAAAGGGAGTTGTTTTTTTCCAGGAATTAAAAATGCATTGCTCCTACTCGCAGTTCAGAAACGGTGAAATGGAATTACACCAAAGCAAATATGTTAAGCCTGGCCCAGAAAACATCTGCTGTTTTCTTTATTATGTAAGACTTGTTGACTCCCTCAAAAAATGGTGTAACCATCAAAAATGTAAGAAATGCTTTCAGAATTTGTTGCAGTGTATTATACACCCCTGGCAAAAATTATAGACTCACCTGGCTCTGAGGATGTTCATTCAGTTGTTTAATTTTGTTAAAAAAAAGCAGATCACAGACGGCACAAAACTAAAGTCATCTCAAATGTCAACTTTCTGGCTTTAAGAAACACTAAAAAAAATCATGAAAACATAATGTGCTAGACAGTAATGGTTACTTTTCCAGAACAAACAGGGGGAAAAATTATGGAATCACTCAATTATGATTAAAAAAGTATGGAATCAGTCTGTACATTTTCATTCCCAAAACTAACATCTGTATCAAATAAGATCTGCTCGTTAGTCTCTATCTAAAAAGGAGTGATCACACCTTGGAGAGCTGTTGCACTAAGTGGACTGACATGAATCATGGCTCAAACACGAGAAATGTCAATTGAAACAAAGGAGAGGATTACAGTATCAAATTTTTATAAAGGGTAAATCATCATGCAATGTTGCAAAAGATGTTGGTTGTTCACAGTCAGCTGTGTCTAAAATCTGGACCAAATACAAACAGCATGGGAAGTTTGTTAAAGGTAAACATACTGGTAGACCACTAAAGACATCACAGCGTCAAGACAGGAAGCTTTAAAGAAATATGTGTCCAAAACAGGAAATGCACAACAAAACAAATGAGGAACGAATGGGAGGAAACTGGAGTCAATGTCTGTGACTGAACTGTAAGAAACCACCTAATGGAAATGGGATTTACAAACAGAAAAGATAAACAATAAAAAGATGACTGCCTGAAGAGAATATGTAGATTTCCGCAGTCATTAATGATATGGGGCTGCATGTCAGGTAAAGGCACAGGGGAGATGGCTGTCATTACATCTTCAGTAAATGCCCAAGTTTACATTGAAATTTTGGACACTTTACTTATTTCATCAATTGAAAGGATGTTTGGGGGTGATGAAATCATTTATCAAGATGATAATGCATCCTGCCATAGAGCAAAAACTGTGAAAACATTCCTTGAAAGAAGACACACAAGGTCAATGACATGATCTGCAAATAGTCCGGATCTCAATCCAATTGAAAATCTTTGGTGGAAGTTGAAGAAAATGGTCCATGACAAGGCTCCAACCTGCAAAGCTGATCTGGCAACAGCAATCAGAGAAAGCTGGAGCCAGATTGATGAAGAGACTGTTTGTCACTCATTAAGTCCATGCCTCAGAGACTGCAAGCTGTTATAAAAGCCAGAGGTGGTGCAGCAAAATACTAGTGATGTATTGGAGTGTTCTTTTGTTTGTTTTTCATGATTCCATAAGTTTTTTCCTCATAATTGAGTGATTCCATAATTATTTCCCCCTGTTTGGTTTTGAAAAGTAACCGTTACTGGCTAGCACATTATGTTTTCATGATTTTTTTTTTTTTAGTGGTTCTTAAAGCTAGATAGTTGCCATTTGAAATGACTTTAGTTTTGTGCCATGTCTGTGATCTGCTTTTTTTTTTTTTTTAAACAAAAGTAAACAACTGAATGAACATCCTCAGAGCCAGGTGAGTCCATCATTTTTGCCAGGCATTGTATAAGCATTCTGTCTGGAAACTTTACGCAAGAGGAATAACAGTAAATCTCTGGCTGTACACATCCATATTCTTGTTTTTACACTATGTAACACAAAATGTTTTGCAGTTAGGGTCACGCTGGCCCACCAGATTATCCAACAGTTATCCGAGGTTCTGAAACGGTAATGAACTATAGAAGAATCAATGGACGACAGCCTCATTTGGTGGTGACTTTGGTATCACTTGGGTCTTAAATAGCAATGAGTGAGCATTACCATGCTCGGGTGCTCTATACACGAAATAAGTAGGTCGGACACCCAGAAGGGCTCGACTCACGTACCAAGCATATTTTGCAGATTTTTGCAATTTGTTGTGAACTGGGCACATTGTACGGGCACTACAATGTACTTGGCACCACAAGGGCTTATTTGCTACTTTTAATTATGAAAGATTCATTGTGTTTTACTTCGTTATATGTTTTCTTTACACAAAATTGTCACTACATTTGTATATGAATTCCCAGAGCGGTGTAATTTCCAAAATGAATTCACTGTAGGAGGTTTCTGCTGTTTTAGCATTTTAGCTGTGCAAATAGAGTCTGCAAACTATTGTAGGAAAATCTGTGCTCTAAAAAGTCAAATGGCGCTCCTTCCCTCCCGAGCCCTGCAGTGTGTTCAAACAGTACTGTACAGTCACATGTGGGGTATTGCCACATTCAGCAAAAATTATGTAACACATTATGGGGCCTTTTTTACCCATTCCCCTTGTGAACATTTTAGTGGTAAAATGTAATTATTTTTTCTACACAGCCCAATTGTATATATTTTGTGACATACCTGTGGTGTCAATATGCTCACTGCACCCTTAAATGAATTCATTGAGGGGTACAGTTTTAAAATGGGGTCACTTGTGGGGGATTTCTGCTTTTCCGACACCTCAGGGGCTCTGCCAAAGTGACATGCCACCTACAAACTATTCCAGCAAATTCTGAAATCCAATATGGCGCTCCGGTCCTTCTCAGGAACCTCAAAAGTAGTTTTCGATTACATGAAGGGTATTGGCACACTAAGGAGAAATTACACAGCAGACTGTATGGCCAATTTTTTTTTATTAGCCCTTATAAAAATTAAAAACTTGGGCCTAAAACAACATTTTTTAGTAAAAAAAAAAATATTCTTTCTTCGCCCAATGGTTTAAAGTTTTGTGACACACTGCAGTGTCAATATAATCACTGCACCCCTGGATGAATTCATTGAGGGGTGTAGTTGGTAAAATAGGGTCACTTGTGGGGAGCTTTTCTTTCTTGGCATGTGAGAGTTTCTGCCAGTGTGACATGGCACCCCCAAACCATTCCAACTAAATCTGATCTCCAATCTATTGCTCTTTCCCTTCTGATCTTTGCACTGTATCTCAAAAGTAGTTTTTGATCACATATGGAGCATTGGCGTACTCAAGAAAAAATGGACTATATAATTTGTTACACAATTTCTCCTATAACCCTTTTTGAAAATTAAAACTTTGGGGCCAAAGCAACATTAGAAATATTTCATTTTTTTTTTTAATGTTCGCAGTCCAATGTTATACAATTCTCTGAATCAGCCTAGGGCTAAAATTGCTCACTACTAGTGATGGGCGAACTCAGACTGTAAAAGTCCGCATCTGAGCGGGATATCTAGTATCTGTGCACCAACCCCGGGCCCAGAGTTCACAGGGAACTCCAGTTAACTGCCCAGATCCAGCCATCCGGATAAGTACAAAAAAAAATAATAAAGTAATAAGAAATAAAATAGGGATAAGCAGGCGCGTTATACTTACTGACCCTCCCGTGCAGTGGTAACACTACTTTCAGGGCCACTCATTATCCCTCATGCATATTTACTGCTTCCCCCACCCACCAGCAGTCCCCGCGTCTATGCTTTGTTTGAGCCAGATAGCGCCCCCAAACTGTGTGACAGCGTGTCTGACTGCTTGGAATCACACTGTCTGCGTATCTATAGTGGTGTAAAAATTAAAAAGTTGGTTTAAGGCCACTTTACATGCAGCGACATCGCTAGCGGTGTTGCTGCGGATCGCACCCACCCCTGTCGGTTGTGCTTCACGGGCAAATCGCTGCCCATGGCGCACAACATCGCTAGGACCCGTCACACGTACTTACCTGCCCTGCGATGTAGCTGTGGCCGGCGAACCTCCTTCTTTCTAAGGGGGCGGTTTGTGTGCCGTCACAGTGACGTCACACGGCAGGCGGCCAATAGAAGCGGAGGGGCGTAGAGCAGCCGAAGGAAAGATACGCCCACCCTGTTGCCGGAGGACGCAGGTAAGGTGTTGTTCGTCGTTTCTGGGGTGTCACACGTGTGGTGCCTCAGGAATGACGAACAACCTGCGTGCAAAAGCAGCAACGATATTCGAGATTAGAATGACGTGTCAACGATCAACGATAAGGTGAATATTTTTGGTTGTTAACGGTCGTGCGTACGTTTCACACGCAACGACGTCGCTAGCGAGGCCGGATGTGCGTCACGAATTCCATGACCCCAACGACATCTCGTTAGCGATGTCGTTGCGTGTAAAGTGGCCTATAGGGTCTCCCCATATTATGATACCCAGCACAGATAAAGTATATGACTACAGACTGCAGCCCCAGCCGTGCACTTATCTTCGCTGTGTATCAAAATAACTGGAACCGCATGTAGCTTTTTTTTTTGTTTTTCTTTGTTTACTATAATGCACAGGAGTGAGGAAAGGTCAAAGCTCCACTACAATGCCAGCCTGTGTGGATGACGTAGGACGCATCATCCACATAGGGCTGAGAAGGACAATAGCAATCGCAGCAGAGAGGAGGCACCGTACCCGCGAGCAGTGACACCCATCGGACCGGTCTGCCCACTAGGTGAGTATAATAAAGGTCTTTCTTTACATTATACTGATCGGCTTAGGCACTTATATACAATATCCTAGAATGCTGTATATAAGAGCTCACTGGTGGTGGACGCAGCTTATAAGGGTCAAATCTGGTGACAGGTTCCCTTTAACTTTTATCTTCAGTGGGACAAAAGAGGGATGATTTTGAATTTTATGGTTTTTTTTTTTTTTTTAACTTTTATAACTTGAACCTGCAATTTTCTGATCGCTTGTGCTGTGCAGAGCCGTGCATCAGCACCTCTGCGTATAGCAGAAATACTAACTTCCTATGAACGCCGACATGCAATCAGAGTTTAAAGGAAGTTCATCATGACAGACTCAAGGATCATCAGTTGACCCCTGGCTTTCATGACAACCCATCGGCGAGCCACGACGACGTCACGAGGCTGCCGATGGAAGCAGGGAAAGACACACCCCTATGGCAGCACCTGTTAAATCCCGCTGTCAGAGATTGACAGCGGGATTTATCTGGTTAACATCTGTGGGCGGATCTCCGATCCACCATTGGTTATTAGAGGCACATGTCAGCTGATCAGATCAGCCCACATGCAGGGAAAAGTGAGGGCTTGGCGTGTGAGCCTGCATCAAAGCCAGGGACACAACCTTTGACTTAATATATGTCAACGTTTGTGAAGGGGTTAATGATTTGTGTGATGTATAATGATCTGGTTTAATGGCAGAAATGTTCAAGTTTCAAAAGTTAAACATTTTTCACATTTTTTGTTAAACGTTTGATATTTTCATAAAGAAACGCAAATGATATTGATGAAAATTTACCACTAATATGAAATACATACAATATGTCATATAAAAACAATCTCAGAATCACTGAGATCCGTTGACGCGTTCGAGAGTTATTAACAGATAATGTGACACTAGTCAGAATTGTACAATTTGGCCTGGTTCGGAAGGTGAAAACAGGCTGTGGGTGATGCCTTATTGGTGATATGTAGAAATGGTGAAATACTCGTGTTCGGATAATGCTTACCGAATACCGAGTACTATTCCATTTGTCACAGTATTTGTCACGAATAACAAACCTAATTCAAGTCAATGGGAAACCTGAGCATGTTTCTTGAAGATTTCCCAGCAAAAATGCTTGGGTTCCCCATTGACTTGCATTACATTCATTATTCGATGAATACTGGAATAAAGGGCCATTTACACGCTGCGACATCGCTAACGATATATCGTCGGGGTCACGGTGTTTGTGACGCACATCTGGCGCCGTTAGCGACATTGCAGCTTGTAACACGTATGAGCAACCTTAAACGATCACAAAAGAGGCAAAAATCGTTGGTCTGTGATACGTCGTTAATTTAACAAAAATCGTTGTCTGGTCAGTAGCGAGGTTGTTCGTCGTTCCTGCGGCATCACAAATCGCTGTGTGTGACACGGCAGGAACAAGTAACAACCTCGTACCTGCGGCCGCCCGCAATGAGGAAGGAAGGAGGTTGGCGGGATGTTCGTTCCGCTCATCTCCACCCCTCCGCTTCTATTGGACGGCTGCCGTGTGACGTTGCTGTGACGCCGCACGTACCACCCCCTTAGAAAGGAGGCGGTTCGCTGGCAACAGCGACGTCGCAGGGAAGGTAAGTCCATATGACGGGTGTAAGCGATGTTGTGCGCCACGGGCAGCGATTTGCCCGTGACGCACAACCGACGGGGGCGGGTACGCTCGCTAGTGATCTCGCTAGCGAGATCGCAGCGTGTAAAGCACCCTTAATACTTGGTATTTGATAAGCATTATTCGAACACACATATTTCGCTATTCGCCCATCACTAATGTTATGTCCTATATCTGCAATAATAACAATAGAGGTGGTGTCTGCGTGGCTTTCCTCCGGTTTCCTCCTACACTCCAAAGATATACTGATAGGGAATTTAGATTGTGAGCCCCAGTGGTGACAGTGATGATCACATCTGTAAAGCGCTGTGGAATTAATAGCGCTATATAATTGAGTAAAATAATATTAATTAGAGTCCAGTTATTAGGGGATGAGCACAGTCTCATAGATTAATGTGCTCCGGTGGAGTCAGCCTGACAATGGAAAGTAAGAATGTGCATCACCCAGTGCTTACTGGATCTAATATTACTTGACATGTAGCTGTAGTGGTCCATGGAGCCCAAAAGCCCCTCAACTTCACAATAATCACTAATTTTATAATTACACATATTAGGGGGTGCAATGTTACAGATGTTGTTTTGTAACTTCAAGTTCCCAGAATCTTTATCACATTCTCAGATGCGAGTTTTGCTGGAAAGATATATCGACGACTACTTTACTTGCTGCCATTTCCAAATAGTGGATAGCATACATTTGGTAAATTTATAACTTGGGGAATGGATGAAAAAGAACATTACTACACAGTTTTTGGAGCCTGTAACGTGGCCATGCATAACTCTGTAAAGGAACGGAAACAGAACGCAATGTTGTTAGTTTTCTTTTTTTAAAAAAATGACAAGTTGTTTATTAGAGCAATGAAAAAAGGTGAGATGCTAGATAAACATAACCTTCATGTAAATTCATGGAATAAAGGCTTGTGTAAATCGCACGTGTTCTTGCTTTCATTTCTCTGATTCAGCCTAATAGAAAATTCAGACGTCTATCCGACGCAGCCCAAGCAAGTTTTCTGAGCTCCGATCTCTACTGCCTACTTTGCCCACAAGGCAATGTGTAAGAGGGTTAGTTTCCCATCCTGACCTTTGACTCTGTCATAGTACACAGCTCCTGAATGCATCATAATTGAGGTAGACTTGGCAAAATTCAAGCAAATGCTTTATAAACTTATCGAAAGCTGGTGGAGGGCACAACCGTTACAACGGTGGCAGTTAGGGTATATAGTACACAGATTTGGTAGTTACAGTATATGGCAGAGATGCTTGGCACTTACAGCCTATTGGCTTAGTTAACATCTATTGGCACGGAAGGCTTGGGGGATACAGTTAATTAGCATGGAAGCTTAGTATTTAGTCTATTGGCTTATAACTGGACAGTTGCAAGATGACCTGCAATAATGCAATGCCATATACTGGACACATTTTGGACTCTGATCTGCAGACATTTGTACAGGATTCACAGGCTGCTCCCCCGGATAAGAAGTGACAAGTTGTCAGAAACCACTCTGCTACACACCTCAGCAGTGGTGAAACCTGATAGACCTCACAGGCCACCACCCTTGTGACCAATCTGTTTTGACGGTCTTCTAAAGCTCTACATTATATAATGTAGTTCCTCCTTATCACAAAGCTTGTACAGTGCCATGCCAATACATCCATAAATATGACCAGAGACCTTAAATTACTAATCACATCCCTATGGTTCCATTAAAGACAACCTGCCACCAGGTTTTTCCCTTACAAGCTGCGGCCATCGCCATTGTGCCTTTATATACAGCATCCTAACATGCAGTGTACAAGAGCCCAGGCCACTCTGTAGAACGTAAAACACACTTTTATAATACTCACCTAGGGGGCGGTCCAATACGCAGGATGTTGCTGCTCTCGGTCCAGCACCTCATCCATCTAGTGCGGTCGCTGTCCTCCTGCTCAGCCCCGTGTGCATGATGCGTCATTCACACAGAGGCCTCCATTGCGACTCTGCGCATGCGCACTTTGATCTGCCCGGCAGAGGACAGATGAAAGTGTGGGGGAAAGGCCTGGGCTGTAGGCTGTTTGTCCAGATTTAATAAGATAATCTGTGTGTGTATAGAATTAAAGCATAGATGTCGTTGCATAATTATCTGTATGTCTGTATGACAATCGCATAGAAGCCATAATATGATTTTAAGATGTGCACTCAGGAATATGTTAACCAAGATGAATAAGCCAATATGTACAATGAACAAAGAAGTATTCACAACACACTGATTGTATTCATAACATGTTGGTTCTCACCAGCTGGGATGTGAAGCTGGGGCTTTATCTCTTACTCCTTGTTCCCGTTTCAAGGTCAAATGTTGGACTGTATAACCATGAGATTTTCAATACATGAGCCAGAAGCTTGCTTTTGCTCAAATAGTGAATACGTCTTGGCGTGATCATTGTTGTCTGATTAATTTATATCTGCGCAGATCGATTTGAAATCCGCCTCTGTGACCCTGAGACCCCATTTGTGGTTTCCCCAAAATTCCCAACATTGACAGCAGTACTGCTGTGCACATGCGTGGGCGTTCTTTAACCTTTCCTCGCGCCTGTGCGTTACAGTGCAGATTAAAGTGAACCTGCGCAGAGTCGCAATGGAGGACTCTGTGTGATGCACACGGGGCTGGGCAGGAGGATGGTGGCCGCACAAGATGGAGGAGGCGCCGGTCCGAGAGCAGCGACACCCATTGCACGGAACCGCCCCCTGGTGAGTATTATAAAAGTGTTCTGGAATGCTGTATATAACAGCTCACTGGTGGTGGCCGCAGATCATAAGGGAAAAACCTGGTGTCAGGTTCCCTTTAAGGCGTACTTCAATACATGGTGGTGGTGCTAATGAATTAAACTATATTTGATATAGATTAAGTTAATATCTTCTACCAAATCTCATTTTTCTTGCATGCTTGCAGTATTTTGAATATTTCCTTTTACTGTCTTAAGGAATGAAGTGTAAGTCAAAGTTTTCACACTGTTCTGCTTATCTAGTAGAGTAGTAGTTTTCATGGAGGATATATATCTGCTAAAGACAGATCAGGTTGTAGCTTGAGCTCTTATTAATAGTGTGGTGTACTCCTCCTGGGAGTCAACTGTCTCGCTGTTTTAGAGAGTGTTTGTTCATTCTTATTGGTGGAAATATAGAAATACTGTACTGATATTCAACTTGACATTGAGTTCAGGCATGGGCATACTTTGAAATCATAGGAAAAGTCATACTTGAGCCTCCCCTCCATGCAACCCACCCCAACCCCACCTACCCCGAAGAAAATATTCACAGAATTATCCAGGGGCTCACGGTGAATGGGCCTAGTCATAGAAGAACATGCCTCCCAACTTTTAAAGATACTGTATAAGTTGTATTGTTGATTTTTCTTCTTTTTTGGTCCTGAAGAAGGGGACTTGAGCCCTGAAACGTATTGACCTATGGAATAAAACATTTTTATTATCAAATCAACTATTTTTTTTCCTACTTCTTGGGGACAGCGTGGCATTAACCCCCACTTCTCCTGAAAACGTTTAAAGATAGGGAGACACATGTATTGAGGCACAAACTATGTAAGTATGCTCTGCTAAAGCCCCTTAATGTTCTCCCCCACTGTGATTCTCCTTTCATGGCAATCATACAATATTTTGCATCCGCCCTACAAATATAGTAGGATACCCTCACAGTGATTTTCTCCCACATAATTTGTGTTCCCAGTACCCCCAAAATAGTATGATGCACCTAAAGTGTCCCCCACACATTATATCTGCATAGTTCCCCCATACATAGTATGATGGCCCCCACAGCACCTCCCACATGTATGCATCATAAACCCCATGGCATGATGCTCCCCACAGTTCCCCACGCACAATATGATGTCCACCCTTGATTACCCACACAGAATTATGGCTCCAACGCTTTCCACTTTTATTTTCGTGGCTCCAATAGCATCCCTACCACATGCATGTATCCTGACACCCACGGGCACCCACAATCCCCCAGACAGTATCATGGCCTACTTTACATAATATCATGGCCATCCACTGCCTCTCATGTAGTTTCATGACCACTAAACGGTCCAGCACAATAGTATAATGGCCCAAAAATACAGTATGTTGCTCCCTCAGCTGCCAAAATCCAGCTGGATGCACAGTATCTCTGCATGATATGATGTCACCATACAATCCCACAGACTGTATGATGTCCCCATTATTCCCCAACATATTGAGATGCCCACATAGTCTGATAGCGCCCCACACAGCAGGATGTCCTCCACAGCCCCCTACCTAATATGATGTCCCCCCATAGTTCCTCCTCACCATTCTTCCCCACATCATGATTCCTTCACAGCCCTCTACACATTATGGGGAAACTATGATGTCATCATAGTTCCCCCAAACATTATGAGACTCACACATGTATATATGAAGGGTCCCGCAGCCCCCCCACTCACAGTATGATTTTCCCCACAGCACCTCATACAGTATGATGTCACCATAGTTACCAAACACAATATTAGACCCCCACCCAGTATGATTGCTACCAAAGACCTCTACCCATAGTATAATGGTCCACTGCAGCCCTCGACACAGTATGATGACCCCACAGTTCCCCCCACCATTATTCTCCCACATCCCGCTACACAATATAATTTAGCCATAGGTCTCCCACACATTAGATCGCTACACAATATAATAGCCCCCACCTCCCTCAACCACAATAGGTCCCCAAAGCCTTCCAGACAGCATGATATTCCTTAGAAAGTATGATGCTCCCCTCAGTTTCCTATACAGTTTGATGTTCCCACACAGTTTGATGTTTTCCCCGCACATTGTGATGCATCCTCATACGTTATGAGGCCTGCCCACACACTATGATGCTCCCCACAGTTTCCCACACAGTATAATGTTCCCTTTTTATCCACTTTGAAAAAAACAGTTCATAACTTTCATGCTCCGATAGTCTGCAGGCTCATTGTGTTGTAATGTCACATTAAGCTCTATGGTCTTAGGGGTGCTTCACACACAGCGAGCTCGCTGCCGAGATCGCTGCTGAGTCACGCTTTTTGTGACGCAGCAGTGACATCATTAGCGATCTCGCTGTGTGTGACACTGAGCAGCGATCTGGCCCCTGCTGCGAGATCGCTGCTCGTTACACACAGCCCTGGTTCGTTTTCTTCAAAGCCGCTCTCCTGCTGTGACACACAGATCGCTGTGTGTGACAGCAAGAGAGCGACAAATGAAGCGAGCAGGGAGCAGGAGCCGGCGTCTGACAGCTGAGGTAAGCTGTATCCAAGATAAACATCGGGTAACCAAGGTGGTTACCCGATATTTACCTTAGTTACCAGCCTCCGCAGCTCTCACGCTGCCTGTGCTGCCGGCTCCGGCTCTCTGCACATGTAGCTGCTGTACACATCGGGTTAATTAACCCGATGTGTACAGCAGCTAGGAGAGCAAGGAGCCAGCGCTCAGTGTGCGTGGCTCCCTGCTCTCTGCACATGTAGCTGCATTACACATCGGGTTAATTAACCCGATGTGTACTGTAGCTAGGAGAGCAAGGAGCCAGCGCTTAGTGTGCGCGGCTCCCTGCTCCCTGCTCACACTGGTAACTAATGTAAACATCGGGTAACCATACCCGATGTTTACCTTAGTTACCAGTCTCCGCAGCTTCCAGACGGCGGCTCCGTGCAAGCGCAACGTCGCTTGCACGTCGCTGCTGGCTGGGGGCTGTTCACTGGTCGCTGGTGAGATCTGCCTGTTTGACAGCTCACCAGCGACCATGTAGCGATGCAGCAGCGATCCTGACCAGGTCAGATCGCTGGTCGGATCGCTGCTGCATCGCTAAGTGTGAAGGTACCCTAAGGTAATGAAAGGCTGCTCACACTACTGTCTACCATAGCTATCTGATCCAACATTGCAGATACATGGGGTGCTTATAGAGGCCACTCACACTGCTATCCACCATATCTATGTCCTCTAATACTGGAGATACCAGGGAACTATGATATATGAGAGGCTGCTCACACTGCTTTTCAGCATATCTATCTGATCTAATACTGTAGATACAAGAGAGCACTGATGCATGAGAAGCTGCTCACACTACTGCAACCATATTGATCTGATCTGCTACTGTAGATATTAGGGGACATTGAGGTATGAGAGGCTGCTCATACTGCTGTTTACCATATCGATCTGATCTACTACTATACATCCCAGGGTACACTGAGGTATGAGAGGCTGCTCACACTGCTGTCCAGCATATCTATCTGATCTAATACTGAGATACAAGGTGGCACTGATGCAGGAGAAACTGCTCACACTACTGTAACCATATCGATCTGATCTAATACTGGAAATACCAGGGAACTCTGATATATGAGAGGCTGCTCACACTGCTGTCCAGCATATCTGTCTGATCTAATAATGGACATACCGGGGACACTGAGGTATGAGAGGCTTCTCACACTGCTGAAACCAAATTTTATTTTATCCCTAAATCTCTATCTAATGTCATAATCTATTTTTTTTTTTCTAATATACTTTAATTAAAAATTTCTATCCTTTTCTCATTACTATGTAACTGCATTACAGTGGAACCTTGGATTAAGAGTAACTTGGTTTGAGAGCGTTTTGCAAGACAAGAAAAGCTTTTTAAAAATTTGTAACGGTTTAAAAGCAATGCTTTGCAATAAAAGCAAATCCTCACCGTGCACACGTCCGGGTCTATCCTTTCACCACGCTCTGACCCGCTCTGGAGGTAACTTTCTGTACATATGTACTGTATACAGTATACCATTGCACAGTACAGTATATATTATATAGCAGGTGTATCAATTTGCATTTGTGGATACAGTACTGTACTTTCTTTCGGCTACCCAGTACATCACATTGCTTGTACTGTACCTCTCGCACACTAATATCTCTATGGTAAGCTAGTGTGCATTTTAATTTGTTTTATACTGTACTGTACAGTATTTTGTATTAGTGTACTGTAATAATTTTACATGAACACAGGACATTATTTTGTATTACTGTAATAAGTTTGTATAAATACAGTAAATATTGTTGGGTTGTGGAACGAATTGACGGTGTTTCAAATATTACTTATGGGAAAATTTGCTTTGATATAAGAGTAACTTTGTTTAACAGTGCACTCCCGAAGTCAATTATGCGCCTAATCCAAGGTTCCACTGTATTTTTTTTCTACTTCTTCCTTCTTGATGACGCTTCGTTTGAGAGTCCAAATGAATGCCGGGATCCTCATGAGTCGTCATCATGGGGCAGAGCCGGATAACCAGCCACTCTCTGGCTGCAGAGGTGGTCGGTAACCTAAGCATTGAACTGGATTCTTGTATTATATTTCTTCTTGAGAACAGAGAGGATTTTATATAAATGGCAGATGGCAAACTTGTTTGTTTTTACAAGAACTTTGAAATTTAGCCTATTTTAAAATGTGTATTATTTGGACTTTTTTAAGATTTACTCCACCCAAGATTTTCAGTCTGTAAACAGGTGACTTACATAAAGTGACTGTTTCTTACTCACAGCGGGTAATGGTCTGGAAAGAATATCTTGTGCTCAGTCAGAAGGCTTCATACCAGTCTTGTGCTGTCATAGGACCTTGACGACGAGCAACCTGAAGACAAGAACCATCCTGCAATGAGATTTTCTATTGAGATTACCTATCTAGATTTATTGCCACATGCTTCTTTTAAGGTTGAGGGATCCTTTCAAGTTGTCATTTATAAGGACTTCTCATAACTTCAAAGTGTTTTTTTTATTAATTTCTTCCCAGGATGGTGGTTCAGGTGTGGTTGTACTTCTACTGCATCTGTCTCTGGCGTTGTCTGAAGTTTATTCTGAGGAAGCTGACCGGACGCTGTGAGCTGCAGAGAATCTGCTACAAGAACAAACCTGGGGCCGGACGGACCTTAAAATTAGGTACATATCTGCTGTAAAATGTCGTTCTTTTATGCCTAGCTTTCATGTAGTGTTTTATTGCAAATAGGTTCAAATAGGCAAATGTGTTCTAAAATGCCTTTTCTAAGATTCCTCACTGGAGGACACAGAAACCATAGGTAATCTTCACTGGGAGACACAGAAACCATTGGTAATTTTCACTGGGGAACACAGAATCCATAAGTAATCTTCACTAGCGGACACAGAAACCATAGATAATCTTCATTGGTAGGACACAGAAACCATAGGTAATCTTCTCTAGGGAACACATAAACCATAGGTAATCTTCTCTAGGGAACACAGAAACCATAGGTAATCTTCTCTAGGGAACACAGAAACCATAGGTAATCTTCACTAGGGAAAACTGAAACCATAGGTAATCTTCACTGGGGGACACAGAAACCATAGGTAATCTTCTCTAGGGAACACAGAAACCATAGGTAATCTTCACTAGGGAAAACTGAAACCATAGGTAATCTTCACTGGGGGACACAGAAACCATAGGTAATCTTCACTGGGGGACACAGAAACCATAGGTAATCTTCTCTAGGGAACACAGAAACCATAGGTAATCTTCACTAGGGAAAACTGAAACCATAGGTAATCTTCACTGGGGGACACAGAAACCATAGGTAATCTTCACTGGGGGACACAGAAACCATAGGTAATCTTCTCTAGGGAAAACAGAAACCATAGGTAATCTTCACTGGGGGACACAGAAACCATAGGTAATCTTTAATGGTAGAACACAGAAACCATAGGATAGGTAATCTTCACTGAGGGACACAGAAACCATAGGTAATCTTCACTAGGGGACACAGAAACCATAGAATAGGTAATCTTCACTGGGCGACACACAAGTCGTGGGTAATATCTTGCCATTTGGAGGCAGACACTAAAGGCCCTGTCACACACCGATAAATCTGCGGCAGATCTGTGGTTGCAGTGAAATTGTGGACAATCAGTGCCAGGTTTGTGGCTGTGTACAAATAGAACAATAAATATGTCCATGAGTTCACTGCAACCACAGATCTGCCAAAGATTTATCTCTGTGTGTGACGGGGCCTTAAGAATACAGCTTAGGAAAAAAAAAATCATCTCCTCCGGAACAGCCTATACCTGGCCTGTCTACGCCCATCTAATGACTTTACCTTAGTCTCTATTCAGACGCCTTCTTTGTCACTACAGAATGATCGTTCAGATGCTAGCCATCTCTGTAGCTAACATTGCTTGCTTGTTTTCATCTGCCAGTGCGGAAGATCGAGCTATCCTAGAGCACCGTTGCCAGGGTTCGGCTCACTCCTCCAAAGTACTAGAAGCCTCATGGTTCATAAGCCTCCAGCTAGCCGTTCATCTGTTCTCTATTTAGTCCACATCTTTGAGAAGCTCTTATCTTGGCGTTGATGGGTGCAAATCTTAGCAGTGGGGTACTGCAAGTGGCATTTACTTGGGTGATGACTTCTTCCCTCTGCAATTCTGTTATTAATGTTACCACCCCAGGGACTACTTTAGGGTGTCCCATGGCTTCTATGTCCCCTAATGAAGCGCTCAAGCAAACAAGATTTTTGTACTCACCATAAAATCTGTTTCTTGTAGTCTTCACAGGGGGGCACCCCCCCCCCCCACCTGTTTAGGTGTTTTTGGTTATGTTACTGCTACTGTTTTTGCATTAACAGAAAAGCTGGGTGTCAGCTGGCCATGTGCAGAGTGTTGTGGAGTAGCCACCTTTTTTTTCTTAGCGGTGACTGGAACATTCCAGGAGAGTTGGTAGGCCTGTTGGAAGTAGACTACGATTCTGTTTGATGTGATTTTTTTCATTTTTCTGCTACCATTTCTCCAGACCTCGATGAGTCCCTCCTCAAGGATTTGACGTCATTAGGTTATATCCAAGGAGTGTTTAACCTTGTCACTATCAACTGAGCACTGAGCTTGTTGGCTTGGGAACCTAAAGGCCCAGTCACACTAAACAACTTACCAGCGATCCCAACAACGATACAACCTGATAGGGATCGCTGGTAAGTTTCTAGGAGGTCGCTAGTGAGATGTCACACTAAGCGACGCTCCAGCGATCCCACCAGCAACTTGACCTGGCAGGGATCGCTGGAGCGTCGCTACACGTGGAAGCATGCTCCGCTTGGTAACTAAGGTAAATATCGGGTAACCAACCCGATATTTACCTTGGTTATCAGCGCACACCGCTTAGCGCTGGCTCCCTGCACACCTAGCCACAGTACACATCGGGTTAATTACCCGATGTGTACTTTGCAACGTGTGCAGGCAGCAGGGAGCCGGCTTCTGCGGACGCTGGTAACCACGGTAAACATCGGGTAACCAAGAAGCACTTCCCTTGGTTACCCGATATTTACCTTCGTTACCAGCGTCCGCCGCTCTCACACTGCCAGTGCTGGCTCCGTGCTCCCTCCACTCCTAGCAACAGTACACATCGGGTTAATTACCCGATGTGTACTCCGGCTAGCAGGGAGCCGGCACTGACAGCGTGAGAGCGGCGGACGCTGGTAACGAAGGTAAATATCGGGTAACAAAAACCAAAAAGAAAAAACTCCTAAAAAGATACTTTATTCTAATCGATATTAAAATTTATGAATATAAAACACTGCTCATCCATGATTACTACAGTGATACATTACAGTGGGTGTGATAGGGTGATAGATCCGATTGGTGGGGACAGTGTTGATTGTTTACTGTTCTCAGGGTAGGGGCAACACTAATAGTTGCACTAATTAACTCAAATATGTCGATACGTGGATTGGGGGATAAACTATCTATCCCTCCCTATCTCCTACCTACCAGCGGAGGTGCACCATAAATTATTGGGTACCCCCCGCTCCACGTCGTCTCTCCCTAATATCTCCCTTCAAACTAGTCAGTCAGATCCGGGAGACCCACCACCAAGGAAATGTGCAAATAGTCACAGTAGGTTAAGGTAATTTGATATATTACAGCTTTTTATAGATGTTAAATGGATCTCAGATCAAAAATTGGTTCATATATACATATGGATATAAAGTCCCAGCAGGGAATGACTTATCTGCCGAGACCATCCAGTATTCTATCCCGACGCGTTTCCCCCCTATATTTTTTCTAGGGGTTCATCAGGGGAATGATCCGGATTAGATCTCTAGGAAAAATAACATATCCATGACATAATATCTTGTTCTATTCCAATAAACCATACGGTGCTCATCAAGCTGTGGAACTACTGATATTAGCATATAGAAGGGGACATACCTTATATCTTAGTAACTGACGGTCACAACGACAGTGTGGCATCAACCGCCCATAAAAGGTCATTCAGTCTGTAGTGAAACGCTGCTCTCAATATTCTGCAGGTCCCATAATAACAGCTATCAAAAATAACATATCCATGATATACTCTCTTGTTCTATTCCAATAAGCTATAAGGTTCTCAACAAACTATGGGACTACCAATATTACCATAGGAAAGGGGACATACCTTATATCTTAGTAACTGACGGTCACAAAGGCAGTGTGGCATCAATCGCCCATAATAGGGTATTCAATCTGTAGGGAAACGCCGCTTTTAATGTCCTGCAGCTCCCGTAGTATCAGCTATCATATCATACAGCTTCCCTTCTCCTTCACTGTCTTATATGTAAGCCCCTAAGCCTAAACCTGAACAAGAAAAGATCACTAGACTGATTGGCTCTTATGATGATGAAAATAGCAAGATCATGCATATACTAAGACGACATTGGGGGATATTAAGATCAGACCCAGATATCTGTGAGTACATCACACCCCACCCGAGTGTTACTTACAGAAGAGGCAAAACCATCAAAGACTTTGTGGTCCATAGCCACTATGTGGCAGAAAAAGCACCAGGATCATGGCTAGAAAGAAAGCCTCACGGGACTTTTAGGTGTGGGTCCTGCAAGTTTTGCCCCTACATTGACCAGAATAAAACCTTCAGTAATCACCAATCGGGCAGAGTCTTTCATATTAGGGACTTTACGAACTGCCGGACGGAGGGCTTAGTATATAGATGTACCTGTACATGCCCGCTTAGTTACATCGGCAAGACAAAACGTCAATTACGTGTCCGTATAGGAGAACACGTGGGTGACATAATTCACAAACGTGATACGCCTATAGCGAGGCATGTAAATATGTGTCACGGAGGAGATCTAAAGAGCATACGATTCCAGGGAATCGAAGTTGTCCCGAGGCCAATCAGGAAAGGGAATTGGGATATTAAAATCCTTCAGAGAGAGGCACGGTGGACATTCCTACTTGAAACAGTTAGTCCAAATGGACTTAACGAGGTTCTTAGTTACACCAGCTTCATCTAAGAGTATCAAATGAGGTTATAATGCTATACCCGAGAGGTATTATAAGTACAAATGTAGCCAGGCTAATATTCGACAATTTTGTTGTTGTATTGACTGACAGTAATATCTGCTGTCAGTATTCTTATCTATACATTTAACTCATATTTGTGCAATTAGATATAGGTTCTCATTGAGATTACGCGAATAACACTAACTATTTCTGACCAGGAACTATTGTATGCAGCATATGTGGGGATACATAGAGGAGCCGCACACTGGAAGTGATGTCATCGACTGCTTCCAGTGAGGCATTGCGGCACGTAGAATATGGGGAGGAATAGAAAAAACGCATACCGGAAGTGACGCTGGATGACTATTTCCGGCTAGCACTTCATGGAACGCACCATACTGCGCAGCTACGGAAGTGATCTCCGGATCACTTCCGGTTGATCGCCATGGCGCGTCACGATACAGTCCCAGTGAGCGGATACGGAAGTGATACATCTAGCACTTCCGGCGCGATACTGGGAGGCGGGAACTATAAGTTTCCAAAGTACATATAAGACAGAGAAGGAGAAGGGAAGCTGTATGATATGATAGCTGATACTACGGGAGCTGCAGGACATTAAAAGCGGCGTTTCCCTACAGATTGAATACCCTATTATGGGCGATTGATGCCACACTGCCTTTGTGACCGTCAGTTACTAAGATATAAGGTATGTCCCCTTTCCTATGGTAATATTGGTAGTCCCATAGTTTGTTGAGAACCTTATAGCTTATTGGAATAGAACAAGAGAGTATATCATGGATATGTTATTTTTGATAGCTGTTATTATGGGACCTGCAGAATATTGAGAGCAGCGTTTCACTACAGACTGAATGACCTTTTATGGGCGGTTGATGCCACACTGTCGTTGTGACCGTCAGTTACTAAGATATAAGGTATGTCCCCTTCTATATGCTAATATCAGTAGTTCCACAGCTTGATGAGCACCGTATGGTTTATTGGAATAGAACAAGATATTATGTCATGGATATGTTATTTTTCCTAGAGATCTAATCCGGATCATTCCCCTGATGAACCCCTAGAAAAAATATAGGGGGGAAACGCGTCGGGATAGAATACTGGATGGTCTCGGCAGATAAGTCATTCCCTGCTGGGACTTTATATCCATATGTATATATGAACCAATTTTTGATCTGAGATCCATTTAACATCTATAAAAAGCTGTAATATATCAAATTATTTAACCTACTGTGACTATTTGCACATTTCCTTGGTGGTGGGTCTCCCGGATCTGACTGACTAGTTTGAAGGGAGATATTAGGGAGAGACGACGTGGAGCGGGGGGTACCCAATAATTTATGGTGGACCTCCGCTGGTAGGTAGGAGATAGGGAGGGATAGATAGTTTATCCCCCAATCCACGTATCGACATATTTGAGTTAATTAGTGCAACTATTAGTGTTGCCCCTACCCTGAGAACAGTAAACAATCAACACTGTCCCCACCAATCGGATCTATCACCCTATCACACCCACTGTAATGTATCACTGTAGTAATCATGGATGAGCAGTGTTTTATATTCATAAATTTTAATATCGATTAGAATAAAGTATCTTTTTAGGAGTTTTTTCTTTTTGGTTTTTGTTCACATTTACTCCTATCACTATATGTTTGTTTTGGTTATAAATATCGGGTAACCAAGGGAAGTGCTTCTTGGTTACCCAATGTTTACCGTGGTTACCATTGTCCGCAGAAGCCGGCTCCTGCTGCCTGCACATTTAGTTGTTGCTCTGTCGCTGTCACACACAGCGATCTGTGCTTCACAGCGGGACAGCAACAACTAAAAAATGGTCCAGGACATTCAGCAACAACCAACGACCTCACAGCAGGGGCCAGGTTGTTGCTGGATGTCACACACAGCAACATCGCTAGCAAGTTGTGCCTCAGCAGCGATGTTGCTAGCGATGTTGCTTAGTGTGACGGTACCTTAAAGCTTAATGAGAATCTATCAGCAGGTTTTTGCTTTGTAATCTAAAGACCGCATGCTGTGAGGGTTAACACAGAGATTTCAGGGATGAGTCTCTTATCACATTGTGTGCTGTTGTTTACCTGCAATATGTGTTTTGGCTTCAGGATTATATCATTGGGGGACTAGGTCAGCTCATCCGGCACACCCTCTTATGTGATTCCCAGCTCACTGTCTATAGACACTGTACATACAGAGCCTGGTCTGAGTGGGTGCAGCTTTCTCAGCTCTGCTGCATTGCTACCTATAAAAACTCTAGTGGTGTCACAACTGCTGCCCCCGTAAACTAAGTGATACACTGTTGGATTTAGGGTCTCTTTGCCTACACCATGCTACACTCAGATGAGGTAGAAAAAGCCTGCTGATAGATTTCCTTTAAAGTGTTATTCTAAAAAAACAAATTCATCCCCCATCCATAGGTTAGTGGGTTGTCCAACACCTGGAACCTTTAATTTTCCAAGTTCTCGAGATCGCAATTCATGAACCCGTGAGATCTTGGCTCTGCAGCCCCATTGTGATTGGCGTGTCAGTGCTTGTGCTCATGCTCCGCTCCATTAATTGTCTATGGTATCACTGGAAATCGGTGAAAACTCTTATTGGCAGTCTCATAGACAATGAATGGTGTGGAGACTGATCATGTGTACCTCCCCTCCATTTAGGACGTGCTGCAGGGTTCCATTCATGAAGCTTCAGAGCTTTGTTTTCTTGATCGCTAGCGGTCCCAGTTATCAACTAGTTATCTCCTGTCCAATTAATAGCGAAAAACTTGATATTTTTGGGGGATGACCCTTTAACATCCAATTTTAATTCATGTCTAAACCTAGAAAAAATTGAAGAAATAAATTGAGGGATAACGTAGCGAGAGCGGACCTGGGCAGTGAAAGTAAACTAGTTCAGAGATTTCTTTCTAAACCTGTGACAGGCACATTCCCGTGTCTGAACTGTGTCCACTGCTTAGGTGTGATTAAGGGATCGACATTTCAGCATCCTCGTACAGGGGAATCGTTTAGAATAAATGGATATTATACTTGTGATAGTAGTTTTGTGGTGTATATGTTGAAATGCCCTTGTGGTTTAATTTATGTAGGTGAATCCACTCAAAAATTAAAAGAGAGACTATCTAATCACAAGTATACAATAAGGCAAAAAAATCTAACCTTACCTGTATCCCAGCATTTTGCTGAATTCAGGCATAATGTCTCCCAACTACGTTTCCAGATCTTGGAGCAGGTCCAGCTCCAGACGAGGGGGGGATCGCACCACAATGTTAAAGAGCAGAGAGACCTATTGGATATTCACGCTGCAATCTCTGCAGCCGCTTGGTCTGAATCGAGACTATGATATTAGTGGTTTCTTGTAATGAATGACTCGCTGATTAAATTCTCTGTGTATTTTTCTGTGATATATATGTAACCCCATCATGTAATTTTGTAAACAAATGCTTTTGGAAGCTTATTTGTTTGGTTGCTATAATATAACCTATGTTTCTCTAGTTTAAATTTCATGATGCTATGGCTCAGTGATAGGAAACAAAGGGTGGTTATTAATGGTACGTACTCGGACTGGGTCTCAGTTCATAGTGGGGTACCACAGGGGTCAGTATTGGGCCCGCTTCTTTTCAACATATTTATTAATGACCTTGTTGGGGGCATGCGGAGTAGAATTTCAATATTTGCAGATGATACTAAACTCTGCAGGGTAATCAATACAGAGGAGGATAATTTTATATTACAGGGAGATTTATGTAAATTGGAGGATTGGGCTGAGAAGTGGCAATTGAAGTTTAATGTAGATAAATGTAAGGTCATGCACTTGGGTAGAGGAAATAACATTTATGATTATGTACTTAATTGTAGAACACTGGGTAAAACAGACACAGAAAAAGACTTGGGTGTATGGGTGGATGGTAAACTTCACTTTAGTGGACAGTGTCAGGCAGCTGCTGCCAGGGCTAATAAAATAATGGGATGTATTAAAAGAGGTATAAGTGTTCATGAAAAAAATATAGTTCTACCTCTGTACAAGTCACTAGTGCGACTGCACTTAGAATACTGTGTACAATTCTGGTCACCGATATATAAGAAGGACATAGCTGAACTGGAGAGGGTGCAGAGAAGAGTGACCAAGATTATTAGAGGAATGGGTGGGCTGCAATACCAAGACAGGTTATTAAACTTGGGGTTATTTAGTGTGGAAAAACGAAGGCTTAGGGGGGATCTAATCACAATGTATAAATATATGAGGGGACAGTACAGAGACCTTTCCAAAGATCTTTTTACACCTAGGCCTGCGACTGGAACACGGGGGCATCCGCTACGTCTTGAGGAAAGAAGGTTTAATCATAATCACAGATGAGGATTCTTTACTGTACGAGCAGTGAGACTATGGAACTCTCTGCCGCATGATGTTGTAATGAGTGATTCACTACTAACATTTAAGCAGAGCCTGGATGCCTTTCTTGAAAAATGTAATATTACCAGTTATGTATATTAGATTTTATGACAGGGTATTGATCCAGGGAACTAGTCTGATTGCCGGATGTGGAGTCAGGAAGGACATTTTTTCCCCATTGGAACTTGTTTGCCACATTGGTTTTTTTTTGCCTTCCTCTGGATCAACATGTTAGGCTACGGGTTGAACTAGATGGACTTAGAGTCTCCCTTCAACCTTAAAAACTATGATACTATGAAACTATGATGAATCCTTAAGAATAAAAATTATAAAAAATTATAATAGTAAAAAAATGGCAAAAAACCTTTTTTTTGCAAAAACATTTTTTGCAATAATTTACATGAACAAGAGTTTATTTTTGATGGTTCACATTAATTATTATTGATGTTTCCCCCTTTTTCCCCTCATATGCTCTGCATGTATAAAAGTATATCTTTTTTCTTGTTTTTGTTTTTTTTTTTTTTTTTTGCTAACTTGAATTGGATCTTGGGATTTGAGTTGTTAATTGATTGATTATGCAAATGAGTAGGGTGTTTACTCCTACCAGATCCATGAACCTTTATTATTTAGAGTGGGAATTGTGATGCAGTAATCATCTTTTGTTTGAGAAAGGCTTTCGCCAAAACGCCTTATAATATTTGATGCCTGTACATGGAATTGTACAATAAAAAGAATCTACATTCATAAAGAAGAGTGCCGGTCTTTTTCTTCAATTTTGATTGTGGATGCCTTCCATAGACCTGAGCACCGTTCATCCCTGAGTGCCGCCCTGGAACTTTTTTTTCCTTCTAAACCTAGAAAAAGATGGCTGAATAATGCAGCAGCTACATCCGCTAGATTATTAATTGGATAGTAGTATTTAGAAGACCATCTGGCGGGTCTATCTGGGCATTTCATGGTATGGTTGGTTATGCATACTATTACATTGTGTCACTTGGGCACAATATGATACACATAAGGAAGAAGGGCATCTGCAGAAGCTACTGCACAGGGAGTCATCTATCTAAAAGCACTACTCCAGCTATTTGTTTTTATTCAGCGCTGTAGTGGTGCTTTTAAGTTTCCTGCCCACGTTCTTATACTTTCCCTCCGGTGGTTTCATCATGTATCGGCGTCGCACCAATCCCGCGGCGCCATCTTGTGCCCATACCTTTTAACTGGTTGGAAGTCAGACGTTTCATCACAATCGCTCAATACAAGTCTATGAGAGCTAGAATGAGGCCACAACGAGGCTCTCATAGACTTGTAATGATTTGTGACCTTCGGCGCTCCATGAAACATTGCAGCTGCCGGCAGGTCACACAATACAGGAGACTGACTGGAGCTGCGGCGATAACAGATGAAGATGCTGGAGGTTGAGTATAATGATCCCTTTTAACATAATTGTATTTTTGTATTTATTCTGCCAATTACCATGTAAAATATTTCAACCAAGTCTTGTTATAAATGACTGAATCTTTATGAAGGGCGGAGGCCAAAGTGCATCCACTGAAAGGAGTTGGTTATGGGGGTGTATAAGGTGTAAAGTGCCTACTGTCCACCTGCTTCATTATCATTTTATTTTATGTGATTGTGTTTTTGCAGAATGCTCCTTGAAGTCATCTAAAAATAAGGTAAGTTTTCCATCCCAGCTTTATAAGTTGCTTCTACACAACATAACCCCTTATGCCCACGCTTCTTGTTTAGCAGGGACGGCCTTTAAATGAATTATCTGCCTGGGACACTATTTCATTTCTAGGGCCAAAATCCTGTGCGGATTAATTTTCTTAGATATGTTTATACTGGTGCTTCACATAGAAACAAATAACATTCTGGTGGTTTCCTTACAGTACACAATATATTAAATGTAAAGGGGTTCTCTAATCTCATAGTGATGGCATATTACTAGGATTTATGACATATAAGTGATTTACAGTCCACGATAGCAAATGAGCAAAAGTCCTCCAGGACATTAATATTCTACCGTCAGCTTTTCCCAGAGGGGTCTTGAATTAGAAAAGTTTTTATCCAAATTGAATAATTCCCAAATTTTGTAATTTATCATGAGTGAATCTGTCAAAAATTTTAATTTTGCCAGGAAACTTAATTTGCATCAGATTTATTTGATACAAACCAAATTTTCCTCATTATGTTCTCAAGTTCTATACCAGAGAGCGAAATAAATGTAGGGTGAAAAAAATTTGAATCTCTCTGCCCCCCTGCCCTGCTGCCACAGCCCCCCTGCCCTGCTGCCACAGCCCCCCTGCCCTGCTGCTACAGCCCCCCTTCCCTGCTGCCACAGCCCCCCTTCCCTGCTGCCACAGCCCCCCTGCCCTGCTGCCACAACCCCCCTGCCCTGCTGCCACAGCCAACCTGCCCTTCTGCCACAGCCTCCCTTCCCTGCTTCCACAGCCTCCCTTCCCTGCTGCCACAGCCTCCCTTCCCTGCTGCCACAGCCTCCCTTCCCTGCTGCCACAGCCCCCCTTCCCTGCTGCCACAGCCTCCCTTCCCTGCTGCCACAGCCCCCCTGCCCTGCTGCCATAGCCCCCCCGGTCCTGCTGCCACAGCCCCCCCAGTCCTGCTGCCACAGCCCCCTCCTGGTCCTGCTGCCACAGCCTCCCTTCCCTGCTGCCACAGCCCCCCTGCCCTGCTGCCACAGCCCCCCTTCCCTGCTGCCACAGCCCCCCTGCCCTGCTGCCACAACCCCCCCGGTCCTGCTGCCACAGCCCCCCCCCGGTCCTGCTGCCACAGCCCCCCCCCGGTCCTGCTGCCACAGCCTCCCTTCCCTGCTGCCACAGCCCCCCTGCCCTGCTGCCACAGCCCCCCTTCCCTGCTGCCACAGCCCCCCTTCCCTGCTGCCACAGCCCCCCTTCCCTGCTGCCACAGCCCCCCTGCCCTGCTGCCACAACCCCCCTGCCCTGCTGCCACAGCCTCCCTTCCCTGCTGCCACAGCCTCCCTTCCCTGCTGCCACAGCCTCCCTTCCCTGCTGCCACAGCCTCCCTTCCCTGCTGCCACAGCCCCCCCGGTCCTGCTGCCACAGCCCCCCCGGTCCTGCTGCCACAGCCCCCCCGGTCCTGCTGCCACAGCCCCCCCCCCCGGTCCTGCTGCCGCAGCCCCCCCCCGGTCCTGCTGCCACAGCCCTCCTGTCCTGCTGCTGAGGCCAGAGAGGTCCAGCCAGTAATAAATAATACATATTAATTTAAAGAAGTCCAATAAAGGTATATCATCATTCTACGCCGTTGAGATACAATATTCCAAGACCCCCGCATTCAATCCTAAAATCCACTTTTCAATGCGGACTGTTTTGTGAGAACAGTATTTCTTTCCAAGCTGCGGCACAATCGATTCTTTGTTTGACCACAGACCACGTGGTAATATACAAGCTGATTTATCAAACCATCGCTGTGCAAGAAAATGTGTTAAGCACTGGAGATTAGTTTCTGTAACACCCTGAGAGCGCAGGAAAGCTGATTATCCTCTGATGACATTGACAAGCGGCTTGAGATTCTAGAGAATTAATATTTATTAATGAAGAAATGAATTGATTGGCGATTGAGGTGTGCGGCCTAATGGAGCCCGAGGATGGGGTTTCATTCACAAGAATATTATTTATAGGCCATTGGTATAGCTTTGTGTGCTATATATGTTATAGACTATAGATTTTTTTATATATATATATATATATAATATATATATATATATATATATATATATATATATATATATATATATATATATATATATATAAATCGGTCAGAAAATAAATGTTTGCCAGTACATGAATTTACAGCTGTAAGTAGGTAAACTGGGCCTCCAAGAACATCCACAGCTGCCATTTTACTGCTCCCTATTGCACAGTGCCCCTGTGCGAAAGGCCCTAAAACCACACATTAAGATAGATAAGTCTGCATATATTTTATTATTCAAGCGAGGATTCAGACTATTGGTATTTATTGAGGTATAAGGCTATGTGCCCACGATGCGTTTTTACATGCTTTTCTGCAGCGTTTTCAACTGCACCTTTTTAATGCCAAAATGCATGCGTTTTGCTTTCCCAGCAAAGTCTATGAGAAATAGGGATTTCTTGTGCCCACCATGCAATTCAAAATGCTGCGTTTAATTTGCATATTTTGTGGCAAAAACCATGCATTTAAAAAAGCAGCATGTCAATTGTTTTTGCCATTTGAGGTGCGTTTAGATAACACAGAAGTCAATGAGAAACAGGGAGTAACCAAGAAACATCAAAATTCCAGCGTTTTACCTGCTTTTTAGGTGCAGAAAACATGCGTTTTGGAGTACATAACGCATGCTTTTTGGACATCAAAATAATTATTTCATATGTCCCTTTACACACACACATAATCCGACAATTAAATTAATGAAAAATAAGAAGTTATTGCTATTTTTTCAATAAATAGTATATTACCGCTATAATTTAATGAAATATGTCTATTTTCTTGATTAATTCTTTATATTAAAATGTTTGGGGGTTTTTTCTCTTTTTTTTCACTGTGTTTGACAGATTAAACTTTATTTAGCAGTGTCCTGATGTTCAAAACGCAGGTGGAAAAACATGCAAAAAGCGCTAAAAACGCATCAAAAACGCGGTAAATACGCATGCATTTTTAGCGCTATTTTGTGGTCAAAAGCAACTTTGACAAAATCAATTACAGCCAGAGGGTACGTTTAGAAATGCAAGGACCTCGACGCTACGTGGGCACGTAGCCTAAGAGCAATATCGGAATGATTGACAGATATCATTGATATTACCGCAGTCTCCCTTTCAATCCTAGCTCCTGCAGTCAGCCGTGGCAGCGCACCCCGATGCAATTGAAAAAACCATAGAAGACATCCTGACTCTGAAGAAAGTGAACATAGACACCAACCCGCAGTAAGATGTCTTTACACAATCTGCATTGACATCTATAAAATATCTCTCCCTCGTCTAGACACCTTATGATATACATGGGAAACCAGGCAGTAGATTTCGGTTGAAGGGCCCTTTCCAAAATTTTCAGCATAAGGAACATGTATCTGGCAAATATCTTAAAGGATTATTCCCATCCTAAACATTTATGGCATACCTACAAAATATACACAACATGTACTATAAATATATGATACATGTGGGTTCCACCACTGGGACTGGCATCTATCTCTAGAAAATCACAGTAGGTAGCGTGCCTGTGACTTTGTAGTTCGAGAAATGATAAGAATCCTACTGCTTAATCAATCATAGCAAATAAACAACAGATCAGACTGTGACAAGACAGGCATCCCTGAATTTTCTGTGTTAACCCTTGCAGCATGCTGTCTTCAGCTTGGATAGCAAAAACCTGCTGACACATTCGCTTTAAGAGTTCTTAGATTGGCCACATGCACCATTCTATCTTTTTTTTGCTATATACAGAGATAAGGAACCCATTTAGTAATTCTGCCTTCTTTTGATCCTCGATAACCAAGTCCTCGATACTGTTATTTAGAGGACCCACCTGTGTGGACCTTATTTTTTTTTGTATTCATATATTTAGAGAATTTCTTAGGGTTTTTGTTGCTTTCTTCGGCTCCTGCCGTTCATGTTCTATTTCAGCTGATTTTTTTTTTACAGAATCTATTTGTCTCTTTGTAGTTTATTAATGATGGAGATGACCCCTCACATATTCCAAATGCTTTTTTTTCTCATTAATAACCTTCCTAACTGTAGGTGAAAGCCATGTTGGGTTTACTTTTTGTTGTCTATATTGGTTA
This sequence comes from Anomaloglossus baeobatrachus, assembly GCF_048569485.1. NCBI lineage: Eukaryota > Metazoa > Chordata > Amphibia > Anura > Aromobatidae > Anomaloglossus > Anomaloglossus baeobatrachus. Next base: position 743,681,601 of record NC_134354.1, read on the forward strand.
CCTATAGGAATATACATTGTGTGCAGAATTATTAGGCAAATGAGTATTTTGATCACTTGATACTTTTTATACATGTTGTCTTCTATCCAAGCTGTATAGGCTGAGAGCCAACTACCAATTAAGTAAATCAGGTGATGTGCATCTCTGTAATGAGGAGGTGTGTGGTGTAATGACATCAACACCCTATATAAGGTGTGCGTAATTATTAGGCAACCTCCTTTCTTTTGGCAAAATGGGTCAGAACATAAATTTGACGGGCTGTGAGATGTCTTGTAGAGGGATGCTGCAGTCTTGAAATTGCCAAACGTTTGAAGCGTGATCACCGAACAATCAAGCGTTTCATGGCAAATAGCCAACAGAGTCGCAAGAAGCGTGTTGGGCAAAAAAGGCGCAAAATAACTGCCCATGAATTCAGGAAAATCAAGCGTGAAGCTGCCAAGATGACATTTGCCACCAGTTTGGCCACATTTCAGAGCTGCAACGTTACTGGAGTATCAAAAAGCACAAGGTGTGCCATACTCAGGGACATGGCCAAGGTAAGAAAGGCAGAAAATTACCACCTTTGAACAAGAGACATAAGATAAAACGTCAAGACTGGGCCAAGAAATATCTTAAGACTGATTTTTCAAAGGTTTTATGGACTGATGAAATGAGAGTGACTCTTGATGGGCCAAATGGATGGGCCAGAGGCTGGATCAGTAAAGGGCAGAGAGCTCCACTCCGACGCCAGCAAGGTGGATGTGAACTTGTGAGACCTTTTGAAGCTCAACTCCCAGACCTATTGCCAGTTTCTGGAAGACAGCGTCTTCAAGCAGTGGTACAGGAAGAAGTCGGTATCGTAAAAAAAAAAAAACAACATGATTTTCAGGCAGGACAATGCTCCATCACATGCATCCAACTACTCCACAGCGTGGCTGACCAGTAAAGGTCTAAAAGATGAATAAATAATGACATGGCACCCTTGTTCACCTGATCTGAACCCCATAGAGAAGTTGTGGTCCCTCATAAAATGTGAGATCTACAGGGAGGGAAAACAGTCCACCTCTCGGAACAGTGACTGGGAGGCTGTGGTGGCTGCTGCACGCAAAGTTGATCGTAAACAGATCAAGCAACTGACAGAATCTATGGATGGTCGGCTGTTGCGTGTCATTATAAAGAAAGGTGGCTATATTGGTCACTAATTTTTTGGGGTTTTGTTTTTGCATGTCAGAAATGTTTATTTATAAATTTTGTGCAGTTATATTGGTTTACCTGGTGAAAATAAACAAGTGAGATGGAAATATGGGTTTGAGATGGGTTTTATTAAGTTGCCTAATAATTCTGCACAGTAATAGTTACCTACACAAACAGATATCCTCCTAAGATAGCCAAATCTAAAAAAAAGCCCACTCCAACTTCCCAAAATATTAAGCTTTGATATTTGAGTCTTTTGGGTTGATTGAGAACATAGTTGTTGTCAATAATAAAAAAAATCCTCTAAAATACAACTTGCCTAATAATTCTGAACACAGTGTATTTTACAGTGACCAGTTAAGACTTAAACACTCCCTTTATCATGTGTATCACTATCTTACAGTAGCTGCTCCCAGTCAATGTCCTCAAGTGCAGCCTTCAGCTTCAGGAAATTTGCCATCTAAAATTGCTTATACTTATATTTCTAGAGTCATGGGAACAGCGAACATACAATTTACTATTGTACTTGTGAACCAATTTCCTTTATCACTGGAAGTGATTTTGGAAGTGATCATATTTTATATTTTTCTATTTAGGTTGGCAGTGTCTCTTCAAGCTTGTCTTCTCCAGATCGTGGGCTACAGAAATCTCACCGTAGAGGTGGAGAAACTGCGCCGGGAGGCATATGACTCCGATAACCCTGAGCATGAGGAGATGCTTGTTAAGGTGAGAAGAAAATGTTGTGGCGTGTAGGACAGCAACCATGGCAGTAATTTGTACCCGCAGGATGGGAGCCCTGAAAATCACCTGTTACCTGCCAGCATACTTGGCTCTTCTTCTGATTACCCAACCTGGCGCACTGCATCATCATTGTAACGTGTCATAGGTGACATCTCACCAGGCCAGCTAATCAAAAGAAGAGCCATGGATGCTATCCAAAAAGAAGCAGTTTGCGGGTTTCCTGTCCATTGACCACAAATCAGTAATGTAGCCGATGGACTGAGACCTTTGCTTCTGTGATGATAATAATTACTTGCATAATTGAGTACAAATCCACACGATATTAACAAAAATGTCTTAATGGTTACAGATCCATCTGAGAACCAAAGCTATCTCTTGAACTGTGGTCTGCAGTGACCTTTAATGAATAGAGAGATGGTGGCAAATAGAAATATGCCATAAATGTCTAAGATATAAGCAACCCATTAAATGGGTTGTCCACTTCTTGGGCAACCCTTTGTCATGGCCCATATTTGTCCCCATTAAAATAAAACTGCTTATATTCACCTTCCATGCCGGTGCCATTTCATCCAGTGGTGCCGGCACACGCTCTCCTGGAGCTCACGCGAGTTTGTGCGTGCTATGAACCATTGTTTTGGGTTCTACTGAAATGAACTTAAATTAGTGCTAGTAGTGAACAACCCCTTCTCATTCCCAATGCTTGCCCCCATTAAAATAGAAAAGCTTATACTCATTTCTGGTGCCAATGCAGTTCCAGTGATGCCAAAACTTGCGTTCCCAGGGGCCACGTGAGGTTATGATGGCATGCAAGCCCCATTTCCTATCACCACCGGCTTCTCTCTGCCTGACTCCAGAAGTATAAGTAATTAACAGGAAGTGAGAGTTTTGGCTGCCACTCACACCCTCTTAACTTATACATCAGAAGGCGGGAAGAGGGAAGCCGGCAGTGATAGGAAGCGGGGCTCGCATGATGTCATAACCTCACATGACCCCCTAGGAATGCATGTGTCGGCATCGTTGGAACTTGGCCGGCAGCAAAGGTGAGTATAAACATTTTATTTTAAGGGGGACAAGCATTGGGAATGAGAAGGGGTTTTCCACTACTAGCACTACTTTAAGTTCATTTCAGTAGAACCCAAGGCAATAGTTCATAGCACCCATGTCCCCTGAAACCTGATTCTATAAAGATCTATCCAGTTATTCAGTGTGAATAGTACAAACAGAGCCATCTCTAGGTGTTGTTGACCCCATTTGTTATAAACCTGCCCAGTGCACTGAGTGCCCACTGCTTTGTAGAGTGTGACCGTTGGTAGACCACTGTTCATAACACCATTTTTCATGCCAGATTTCCTGCCCGGAATAAAAAGCACACATGCCAACAGTCCCAATCCAATCTTGGATCATAAAAAGTTTTTGGTAAGAACTAGGGGTGCAGCTGCACATGGGCCCACGAGGTTAAGGGCCCCATTTCCACCTCCATAGCAGGTGGAATTGTGCATTTTTATGAGTTCTGGGCTGCAAAGGGCCCATATATTGTTCTTACACAGGGGCCCTTTTCTGTTCACCAGTGGTAAGAACACCTCTAAAGTGGATGTTTGTGGGATGTTCCATGTCCCAAATTCAGAGGTTGAAATGTTGGAAAGTATGCAAAAGAAAATAAAGAGAACCGACCCCTGTTACATCTTATGTGCTTTATATATTTTAACACACTAATAACTATTTTTTTTTCCATTGGTTGCTTTTACCATAAGTCTTCATTTTGGCTTAAAAAAATGTTTTTCTTGTAAACCATATATCAATTTTTTAAAATTATGTCATGGATTCGCATCGTCGTTACTGCACCCGACACTTTATTTCATGTGTGAGTTCTCGAAAAGAAATCTAAACACTTCTGCGATAACATTCATTTCTCATTTACAGCTGTGGAAAATGCTGAAACCTGGCGTTCCTCTGGAAGCGCGGGTCTCCAAGCAGTGGTGCGAAATTGGTTTCCAAGGCGATGACCCAAAAACAGATTTTAGAGGAATGGGTCTCCTGGGACTGTACAACTTGGTGTAAGTATATGCTCTGTCGGACGAACGCGATCAGAGAGAATTTGGCCACCGGTTATTTGAGCGTCGTCCTCCTCATCTATCGCTGCAGAAACAGAAAATGGTCCTTGAACTCCACAGTGGTTTACTGCCATTCCTTATACAGTTCTGTCGTTACATCATTATAAAACACATACAAGGCCAAGATGATCATGTTTCAATGTGTTTTGTCTTAGCCGATTGCTGGAATGAAAAAAAGTGTTTAAAATGCTGTAGTTCTTCTCCAGATAGAAGAAAATTGTCTTTCTTGTGAAACCTATAAGTGAATATTTTGTACATCAATGTTCAACCCTTCAACATCTTCTCCTTTCTTAGGCAGATTACTGCTGCACTTCCCATCACAACCGATGGGGTTCGTGAACCTTCTGATCCCATCCATTCAGTGTTGTCATCAAACCTAGTTCTACGGAAAAAAAAATAAAAAATGATACACACATCTATCTATTTATCTATCTAATATTATATGCCATTTAACCACATGCCTCCTCTGGATCATCCAGATGGTCATTGGGGAACTTTAAACGGGCCTGAACATGTGCTGACGTGAGCAGGGGGACCTTGCGTCCCCTGTAGGATTTTAATCCAAGATGGCATAGTGTGTTACTAATGGTAAGCTTTGAGACTGTGGTCCCAGCTCCTGACCTTTCTCAGAATCATCCTTAACCATGAGGCAAGATCTTGCATGGAACCCCAGACCGAGTAAGATTGACAGTCATCTTGTGTTTTATCGATTTTCTAATAATTGCACCAACAGTTGTTGCCTTCTCACCAAGCTGCTTGCCTATTGTCCTGTAGCCCATCCCAGCCTTTTGCAGGTCTACAATTTGGTCCCTGGTGTCCATAGACAGCTCTTTGGTTTTGGCCATGGTGGAAAGGTTGGAGTGTGATTGAGTGTGTAGACAGGTGTCTATTATACAGGTAACGAGTTCAAACAGGTGCAGTTAATACAGGTAATGAGTGCAGAGTAGGAGCTTCTTAAAGAAAAAATAACAGGTCTGTGAGAGACAGAATTGTTGCTGATTGGTCGATGATCAAATACTTAATTCGTGCAATAAAATACAATTAATTATTTAAAAATAATATGTGATTATCTGTATTTTTGGGGATGCTATCTGTAACAAATGAAGTGAACTTACACTAAACACTACAGACCTCTCCATTATTTGTAGGTGGAAAAACTTGCAAAATCGGCAGAGTATCAAATACTTATTTTCCCCACTGTTTGTGTATAGTATTTACTGCACACGAAGGGGGACTCTGCTTCTGCTCTTCACAGCCTGATTCTTTGCAAAAAAAAAACAAAAAGAAAAACAAAGAACAACATGGCTTTCTTTTATAAAGGTCTATTATGCCTTACAAGTGGTATTAAAAAAAAAACAACCAAAAACCTACACTGTGACTGCCGAGGTTTGGTTCATTGACTTCTTGCATTGTACAACATTTGGCAGGCTTAAATTCACAATGCAGATTTAACTGTTTTGGTGCAGTATAGGTGCTTGGCTTGAGAACTGCTGCGGTGGGTCCCACCAGTGTCTGCCACACTTATATATGACCACTCATGTGTGTGGGAGATGGAGGTGATACCCTTACCTCAATTGCCACCACACCAGGGCAATCGGGAAGAGCTGGGACTGTTGCATCTAATGGATGCGGCAATTCCGGGTGGCTGGAGGCTGCTAGTTTCTATACCAGCAGTATCCTCTCCTCACAGTCAGAGCCATGCTGCACTGGTGTCCAGAGCTCAGACTGTGTATGTGACCTGGGTCCTTACTGTAATACCGCATTGGTTGCATTACAAACCGGTGACTTCTGCTTGTATCAGTGAAACAACTGCAGTGTCTCCATCTACACCTCACAATCCCATCAGTATCTCACACTTCGGTGATGTTGGTTCTCTGGATTCAGTCTTTGCCCCTTTGTTCTCTGCCATGTTCACTCTCACTTTCATACTGTAATTTCTGCAGCCTCCGACTTTCAGCCCTGAAAAATAAATGAAAGAAGACTTGGGGATACAGTAGCATTAGCTCACCGGCATAGGAATGCCCTCATTTTAGTGCGGTGCAGGGAGGCTCCACTCCGACTCCTGGGCAGTGTAGACAACAGACAATAGAAACAAAAAATATTTCCAGCAACTGTAGAAAGGAGGAATATTGGTTCCTGAGTAAAAGCATCACAGTTTATTCAATTATTTAAAACCAGGGAAGGTAAAAACATAGAGAGACAGGGTGTACGTGTTTCGAGCTACAGGAACTCTTATTCCTGACAAAACATGTCTCAAGAATATAAGACTTTATACAAGAGACACGGAGGAAGTTCAAGGGCATAGGGAGAAGTTGTCAGGATTAAGAGCTACTGTAGCTTGAAATGCGTAGATCCAGCCGGCCCCTCTCTACCGTCTCTCCGGCCCCTCTCTGCCGTCTCTCCGGCCCCTCTCTGCCGTCTCTCCGGCCCCTCTCTGCCGTCTCTCCGGCCCCTCTCTGCCGTCTCTCCGGCCCCTCTCTGCCGTCTCTCCAGCCCCCCTCTGCCGTCTCTCCGGCCCCCCTCTGCCGTCTCTCCGGCCCCCCTCTGCCGTCTCTCCGGCCCCCCTCTGCCGTCTCTCCGGCCCCCCTCTGCCGTCTCTCCGGCCCCCCTCTGCCGTCTCTCCGGCCCCTCTCTGCCGTCTCTGTAGCCCCGTCTGTCTTCTCTGTAGCCCACGTCTGTCTTCTCTCCGGCCCCCGTCTGTCTTCTCTCCGGCCCACCTCTTTCTTCTCTCTGGCCCACCTCTTTCTTCTCTCTGGTCCCTCTCTGCCGCCTTGCCTTCAATCCTGATCAAGTTCAAGGGCATAGGGAGAAGTTGTCAGGATTAAGAGCTACTGTAGCTTGAAATGCGTAGATCTTTCCGGCCCCCCTATGCCGTCTCTCCGGCCCCCCTATGCCGTCTCTCCGGCCCCTCTCTGCCGTCTCTGTAGCCCCCGTCTGTCTTCTCTGTAGCCCCCGTCTGTCTTCTCTCCGGCCCACCTCTTTCTTCTCTCTGGTCCCTCTCTGCCGCCTTGCCTTCAATTCTGATCAAGTTCAAGGGCATAGGGAGAAGTTGTCAGGATTAAGAGCTACTGTAGCTTGAAATGCGTAGATCTTTCCGGCCCCTCTCTGCCATCTCTCCGGCCCCTCTCTGCCGTCTCTCCGGCCCCTCTCTGCCGTCTCTCCGGCTCCTCTCTGCCGTCTCTCCGGCCCCTCTCTGCCGTCTCTCCGGCCCCTCTCTGCCGTCTCTCCCGCCCCGCTCTGCCGTCTCTCCCGCCCTCTCTGCCGTCTCTCTCGCCTCTCTCTGCCGTCTCTCCGGACCCTCTCTGCCGTCTCTCCGGCCCCTCTCTGCTGTCTCTCCGGCCCCTCTCTGCTGTCTCTCCGGCCCCTCTCTGCCGTCTCTCCGGCTCCTCTCTGCCGTCTCTCCGGCCCCTCTCTGCCGTCTCTCCCGCCCGCTCTGCCGTCTCTCCCGCCCTCTCTGCCGTCTCTCTCGCCTCTCTCTGCCGTCTCTCCGGACCCTCTCTGCGTCTCTCCGGCCCCTCTCTGCCGTCTCTCCGGCCCCCTCTCTGCCGTCTCTCCGGCCCCTCTCTGCCGTCTCCCCCGGCCCCTCTCTGCCGTCTCCCCGGCCCCTCTCTGCCGTCTCCCCGGCCCCTCTCTGCCGTCTCTCCGGCCCCTCTCTGCCGTCTCTCCGGCCCCTCTCTGCCGTCTCCCCGGCCCCTCTCTGCCGTCTCCCCGGCCCCTCTCTGCCGTCTCCCCGGCCCCTCTCTGCCGTCTCTCCGGCCCCTCTCTGCCGTCTCTCCGGCCCCTCTCTGCCGTCTCTCCGGCCCCTCTCTGCCGTCTCTCCGGCCCCTCTCTGCCGTCTCTCCGGCCCCTCTCTGCCGTCTCTCCGGCCCTCTCTGCGTCTCTCCGGCCCCTCTCTGCCGTCTCTCCGGCCCCTCTCTGCCGTCTCTCCGCCCCTCTCTGCCGTCTCTCCGCCCCCTCTCTGCCGTCTCTCCGCCCCCTCTCTGCCGTCTCTCCGGCCCCTCTCTGCCGTCTCTCCGGCCCCTCTCTGCCGTCTCTCCGGCCCCTCTCTGCCGTCTCTCCGGCCCCTCTCTGCCGTCTCTCCGGCCCCTCTCTGCCGTCTCTCCGGCCCCTCTCTGCCGTCTCTCCGGCCCCTCTCTGCCGTCTCTCCGGCCCCTCTCTGCCGTCTCTCCGGCCCCTCTCTGCCGTCTCTCCGGCCCCTCTCTGCCGTCTCTCCGGCCCCTCTCTGCCGTCTCTCCGGCCCCTCTCTGCCGTCTCTCCGGCCCCTCTCTGCCGTCTCTCCGGCCCCTCTCTGCCGTCTCTCCGGCCCCTCTCTGCCGTCTCTCCGGCCCCTCTCTGCCGTCTCTCCGGCCCCTCTCTGCCGTCTCTCCGGCCCCTCTCTGCCGTCTCTCCGGCCCCTCTCTGCCGTCTCTCTGGCCCCTCTCTGCCGTCTCTCTGGCCCCTCTCTGCCGTCTCTCTGGCCCCTCTCTGCCGTCTCTCCGGCCCCTCTCTGCCGTCTCTTCGGCCCCTCTCTGTCACTTCTCTGGCTCCTCTCTGTCTCCTCTCCGGCCCCTCTCTAGCCCCCGTCTGTCTTCTCTCCGGCCCCAGTCTGTCTTCTCTCCGACCCACCTCTTTTTTTTTTTTTTCTCTCTGCCATCTCGCCGGCCCCTCTCTGCCGCCTTGCCTTCAATCCTGATCTCAATCCTCCTACAAAGCGCAACAGCCTCAAAAACTTTGAGTTCCCGCAACAGCCTCAAAAACTTTGAGTTCCTGTCACAAAAACTCAGCAAAACAACCAAGACCGGTTTCATGTTTCAAATTACTAAGAATTACTCAAGGTAACACTTATTCCTCCCAAAAACACCAGAGTAAATTTGAGCCAGAGTTGTGCCGAGAGATTTGAGTTCTTACTCCTGCAGAATCATGAGCCGCATAATCCAATAAATGTACTTTCTTGGTATTTTAACCCTATGTGACATATTTGTGTTGTGTTTCTTTTACATTCCAGATACTTTGCAGAGAAAGATAGTAACTCCGCTCTGCAGATACTTTCTGATTCCCTTCAGCCAAAATGCAGGTACATTTTTGTGTTGTTTATGGATCTGGATTATTATTTTTTTGATCAGACGTTTGTATAATAAGACTTACTAGTGAATCACAGGCCAAGTTTTGCCCAAATCAGAAACCGGTTCCTGCACTGAAACAAAGTTTGACTCTAACCAATAAGCTTCCAATTTCCCAAAGGAGCCAAAAGGGTTGGGGTTTATGGGAATCTCACCTAAAAGTGGGCTTTCCTGGCAGACGGGGGTGCTACCGTGAGGGGTAAGGGCGGCTCCAAAGGCAGTGCTTCTACGTCCCCAGAAATGTTGGCAACCATGCTATAGGAATACCCATTTCTCAGTTAGGCCTCATAAGTGGGGTAGTCTTAGTAGACAGAGGTACAATGAATTACTACGGATCCGTTTTATGGTGCTGTATAGTAATGAGTGAGTACTGCCATGCTCAGGTGGTCGATACTCAAAGTGAACAGCTCGGACGGGCTGTACTCTAGTACCAAGTATAAGAAGTCACGGGGAACTCGAGCATTTTTCCGGAAGATTCATCATACTCGTTATTAGAGTGGAGCCCGTCTGAGCGTCTGAACTACTCTCTTAGAGTACAGAGCCCTCAAGCATGTTAGGGCTCGCTCATCACTGGTGTTGTCTGGTGTTGTAGTATGTCTCCACAAGATTTCGGACGGGCACTCCAAAGTTGGTGTTGCTCGTGTCACAGGGTGGCATCGCTAATATGGATATCTCTGAGACCGGCAATCACTTAGATTTCATGCTTTTCTTTGCTCCATAAATAATTTTTATAAATTACGCATTTTGGCTTCCATTTGGAAGCCTTTCCTAACCAGTATACTGTTGAAGAGGGGAAGCCGAAGCGCGTCATATTTATGGAATAAAGAAAAGCATGAAATCTATGTGAGTGCCGGTCTCACTTATATCTCTAGTCCTGCTCTATGGTGACGTATGGCACTGCACTCCCTTATGGCAAAATTCCTAGCGATGCCTGTGCACCTTCCATAGATGTCTGCTGAACATGGTCCTTCAGCTGATAGCTATACTTTTGGGCACCACAGGTACACATGCATGCTCAAGCGGGCATGCATGGTACTAACATTTATAATAACGTCCCATTTGTTCATTTTTTTTAAATCATGGAAATGGTCACTGCTTTTGTATTAATAATAATAATAATGATGATGATGATGATTTTATTTTAACTATTAATAATAGTTAAAATAGTATTATTATAATTATTTTTAACTATTATTATTTAACTATTAGTATTATTATTAGTATTATCATTTTTAACTAAAATTGTTATTATTATTAACTATTATTATTATTATTATTATTATTATGTTCTGCAGCACTATTTATTAACGATAAAATAACAGTGGGGCAGATTTACTCATCCTTTTATATTTAGGCTAGCCTCACATGTCCGCAGTACATGGACCATGTGCGGACCACTATGTCCGGAGCAGCCAAGGGTCTCTTGAACCCCAGACCTCTTACATTTCTCAAAGCTGCCATGTTTTGCTGTGGAGTTCTGTAGCTGGTCCGAACACTGCGAGCTGCAAGTGGCCCATAAAGTGCAGATGTGTGACGTTAGCCTAATTAATGGAAACATAAGCTAGATATCATAGGGGATGATAAATTTGGAACTTCGGTAATTTTTTTTTTTTTGGGGGGGGGGGGAGGGGGTGTCTACATTTTATACTGCTTTCGCTTTCGGTTGGCATAATTTCCTCCACTTTTTTGCGCCTACGCTTTGGCCCAAACATTATAAGCTGCACCTCCAGGTGCAATTCTAATGCCCCAGATTTTGCCACATTTTTCACCAATTAGTAAATCTGCCCCATTGTGTTAGTAGCTCAGAATCTTGCAAGGTTGAAAACTCTTTACTTTTCCCATTTAATCTGTTAGATTTTTAATAAACAGACCCTCACTTATCACTCCTATCTACTGTGATATATTATATCAAGATATTACTGCTTCAAAATAAATGAAGTCCCCCAGTTTATACGGCTTCTTTAATTTTTTTCTTAATGCATTGTTTGTTTTCTATAGTATTTTAGTTGCTTTATTTTCTTTTTGCTTTGCAATTTAAGGGATGTCAGTAAAGAGGACTTCAGGTATATCACTTTGTGTTACTTTTTTGTATTTTTTTTCTTTTTTGTGAATTTGTAGCTAAAGATGCATTCCCATGCGCGTTAGTCAAACATAGTTTGGCCCTGCTCACATTTAGCTCTACTGAGGCAGGCAAGAACTAAACCATCTCAATTCCTATAAAAAAAAGAACATTATAGCTGCAAAACAGTTGTTTTTTTTTAAGGGCCGTGTGGGCTTGATTTTTTTTTAATTAAAAAAAGGGACCCCTAAAGGGAGTACAACCCATAAATTCACAAGGGTTGCATTAAGAATTCCTGTTAAGGGGAAGCCATTGGCCCCGATGGCCTGGGCAAGCATAGCTTACACCCCAATTCCCATAGTTTCGCAAACTTTTGGAGTTTGTTGGTCCATTTTCCTATGGAACTGTTATCTGGGTCCTGAAGGCAGTGTTTTTTTATGCACTTCGATGCTGTTATTTGGGCACTATGTTGTGGTCATTAGTTGGTGAGGTTATCTCTATACTATGATGATATTAATTGGGTGTGGGGCACCAGAAGGGAATCTGTAATCAGTCAACCCTGCCTAAAACTAGTTTTCATCGAGCATTGCATATTTAAAGAGGACCAACCACCAGGATTTTCATATATAAACTAAACCCAGTGCTATACTGGCACTATCATGCTGATTCTATACATACCTTTAGTTGTGAGATTGGGTATATAGTTTCTAAAATACAGGAAAGTAAAGTTTATGAAATGCACTGTTATTTGATGAGAGGTGCAACGGAATATCTAATAGGTGGGTCGGGTTTTACTAGTTATTTCTACCTCTGTCTGCCTGCCTGTCCTTCCTCCCCCTTGTCCTTCCTCCCTCCCTTCCCCCCACTGTAATAAGAGACAGGGGGAGGAAGGACAGGCAGGCAGACAGGGGCAGGAATAACCAGCATAACCCAACGCACCTATTAGATATTCTGTACCTACTATCAATCAAATAACAGTGCATGTCACAAATTTTACTTGCCTGTATTTCAGAAACTATATATCCGATCTCACCTCTAAAGGTATGTATAGAATCAGCATGATAGCGCCAGTATAGAACTGGATTTAGTTTATATAGGAAAATCCTGGTGGTTGGTCCTCTTTAAGCGGGATACAACGTGTGGCTTAAAAACAGAAACATTCACTGCCATTTGAAATGGTGTATTGCAATGAATTACAGAATTATTTTTAGACAAGTGATATCTGATCAGAACAATTGATGCCATGGTCGCAAAATGCTTGGTGTGAGCAGGGATTTTATGGTTTTTTAGCACAGATGATTGTCTGTTTTTTTTGTTTTAGTTTTTTTTTTTTTATTTATTATATTTGGTATAATACTTTTATATTTTTTTATATTTTATTTTACATTTAGAAAGCTGGTGATATTCCGTATTTCTGAGCAGGACTGCATCTTTTATACCATTCCCTACCAACCTGTTGTGTCTGCATTGTGTTACTTGGTGTGTTGTTGTGTCTGTTTTGTACATGATTTATGTGATATTTCTGGAGGTTTTCATAGCCGTTAGTTGCAGGACCAGACACCGTCACGATTTGTGTATGTGTTGCTGTAAAACATTATGGATTCACTGGAGCGATGTCATACTAGTGATCATTGGAGATCCAGGGGTCAGACTGCCACTGAGCTTATCACAAATATACATCTGCAATGCATTATTGTGAAAAACCTCTTCAGCCCCTTAAAACCAGATTAGAATAAATAATGGAACCTGTCATGTTAAAAATGGTATCTGATCTGTTGGCAAGATGTTATAGAGTAGAAGGAGCTGATCAGAAAAGGCTTGTGTAAACCTTGCCTTTTATTTTTTGAAATCACTGGTATTTATAGTCATATATAAGTCCAGTGGGCGGTCCTACTTGGTGATTTCCAGTATGACCGCCCACTGGACTCATACATACAAACACCAGGGATTTTAATAAATAAAATACTGAATCATTTCCCACTAATTTACATATTCTGCTCAGCTTCTACTTCTCTATACCATTTTTGCCTCTCCGCTTTTATTTTTTTCACCTTGAAATTTAAGGCTGTTTTATGTGGAACAAATTTTATTTTTCAATTTGGGTCAAATTGAAAGTGACGCACTTCCGGCATCGCATGCGACATCGTAGTGTGTAAAGGCTCGATGATACGATTAACGAGCGCAAAAGCGTCGTAATCGTATCATCGGTGCAGCGTCGGCGTAATCCATAATTACGTTGACGCGACGGTCCGATGTTGTTCCTCGCTCCTGCGGCAGCACACATCGCTGTGTGTGAAGTCGCAGGAGCGAGGAACATCTCCTACCGGCGTCACCGCGGCTCCCGTAGAATATGCGGAAGGAAGGAGGTGGGCGGGATGTTTACATCCCACTCATCTCCGCCCCTCCGCTCCGATTGGCCGCCTGCCGTGTGACGTCGCAGTGACGCCGCACGACCCGCCCCCTTAATAAGGAGGCGGTTCGCTGGCCAGAGCGACGGTCGCAGGGCAGTTGAGTGCATGTGAAGCCGGCGTAGCGATAATTTTCGCTACGCCAGCTTTCACAAGATATTGTACCTGCGACGGGGGCGGGGACTATCGTGTGCGACATCGCAGCATCGGCTTGCGATGTCGCAACGTGCAAAACACGCCTTACAGAAGCATCAGCAGTGCCAATGATTCTATATACTACATAGTACTCACAGAGTATAGAAAAGTAGAAAATAGATCCTCTGGATCTGCGGCTGTGTCTGAGAGAGAGATCTATCTATCTCCTGGATATGGTGGGCATGCTCAGAGGAATGTGACGGAATCCTGCACTGGAATCTATCGCCAGACGCATGGCGACGGAATACAGCACCATAGACATTCATTATGCCTCTTAATGGATCCCGACGGAAACCTGCGGGGTGAGTTTTTTCACACCAAAAAAAAACTGCTACATTGCTTATTCCTCCCGCCCGACGGTCAATCACTAAACAACTGATGCGGGGCGGATGCAACGCAAGACCATTCGTTGCAATCTGCCCTTAAGAGAAGCCTATGAGAAATAAACGGATTCCTGCAACGGTTACCGTAATTCTTCAAGGCGGCGGATTGCAACGGATGCCGCACAACGCAAGTGTGAAAGTAACCTATACTTAAAAGTTTGGCAAATATTTTTTTTTATTTTTATTTTGTTATGACTGCCATGTTTGAAAAAGGGACAACAGGAAGTGCGGCCATTGTGGTCCAGTAGTTATTTTTTAATTGACTTCCAGGTTAATGATAATAGTATCTTGAACAGACTGACAAAATATTAGTTGTTCGTCTGTTTCTACGTAGGTAAATTACAAATGACAACCAATAGGGTTTCACTTCTTGTTTTGACTTGTGAAAAAATACCCACCAGCACAAAATAAACACATGGCAATAACAATATAATTATTTTACATGCTTACTTGCTGTAATTGGGACCTCCGGTCTTCTTCTAAGCTTTAGTGCAACTGAAATTTGAAGGGCCTAACTAAGGAACCTGCATCTATCTGAAGAACAATCCCAATCAGGTACTGCTCTGTACTGATGGGGCAAGAGCACTACAGAGGCAAAATAATATGTCACCAGATTTCATAATACAAACTGTACTCATTGTGAAATAGAGCTTTTACACAAAATGAGGCCGGTGTGATTACTTTGAAAGTCCATCTCTAATTGGTTTTTAAATGCTAATATTAAGATGAGTGTTTTAAGAATCTGTAGAATGAAATATCTCATGGGTCCAATCTCCATCTGCCCAACCTGCAGCTTATACAGAGTAGTATGAGCTTTCAGCAGCAGCAGGGAGGGGGTACACTGAGGTGATGTGACAAAATACAAGGGGTTGACTGAATCCTCAGCCCATGGTCCGGGTGAGCGCACAGGCATCAATGCAACAGGTGAGTACTGCACGCAGGAAACAAAAAGTTTTAATAAGGACCTGAAAGCCACAAGCGGACAGGAGACGTCCTGAAAGCCTCAGATGGACACATGACAGATTTACTAAAAATCGCAAACAGGGGATGTCCTGAAGACCACTGACCAGTAGCAAAGAAACTAGTGGCCATAGACCAGCAGATGAAGTTCTGAAGACCACTGATTGGCAGATGGGTTACTGGAAACTACAGGCAATTAGGAGACCGTGGAACTGGAAACCGCAGTCAAGTAGGAGACTGTGGAACTGGAAACTTCAGGCACGTAGGAGACTGTGGAACTGAAAACCTCAGGCAGATAGGAGATTGTGGAACTGAAAACCTGTGGCAGATAGGAGACTGTGGAACTGAAAACCGCAGGCAAGTAGGAGATTGTGGAACTGGAAACCTCAAGCAAGTAGGAGACTGTGAAACTAGAAACCACAGGCAAGTAGAAGACTGTGGAACTGGAAACCTCGGGCAAGTAGGATACTGTCGAACTGGAAACCTCGGGCAAGTAGAATACTGTGGAACTGGAAACCTCGGGCAAGTAGAAGACTGTGGAACTGGAAACCACAGGCAAGTAGAAGACTGTGGAACTGGAAACCACAGGCAAGTAGAAGACTGTGGAACTGGAAACCTCGGGCAAGTAGGATACTGTGGAACTGAAAACTGCAGGCAATTAGGAGACTGTGGAACTGGAAAATGCAGGAAATTAGGAGACTGGACCTGGAAGCCGCAGGCAGGTAGGAAAACTGTGGAACTGGAAACTGCATACAGGTAGTAGACAACACTCTGGAGTAAGAAGTAAGTCCAATAACAAGGAAATTGCACACATCCAGAAAAGCGTCTTGAAAACTGCAGGTGGACACGTAGACGCGGTCCTAGAAGACTAGCGACAGGTATCAGACAGGTCTGCAGAGAAACTAGGAAGTCTGAAGGCTATGAAAGCCACAGACAGCCAGGAAGATGTCCTGGAAACCACAGGCAGGTTGAGATATGGAAACCACAGGCAAGTAGGAAGCTGTAGAACTGGAAGTTGTAGACAGCAAAATAGATGTCCTGGAAACTGCAGAAAGCGTGTGATACTGGAAACCGCAGCCCAGTAAGTAATTATACTGCAAATCGCAGACAGGTTGCAGATTTAGTGACCGCAATCAGGTAACTCTGGGACTGGAAACCACAGACAGTCAGGAGAGGTCCAGGAGCCTGTAGATATGAACTGTGCACAGACCAACTAAGAGGTATTAGAAAGTCTTAATACCAAGTCCCAGGTGGGAGCCTAATATAGGCCTAGGAAGTACAACACATGGGAGCATGAGGAATGTCTAGTGGCCGGGGTGCAGGGAGCGGAGCGCCCGACTCAGGACAAGTGTGGGACAGGCGAGGTGAGCGGAGATTGAGATAAAAATTTATTAAGCATTATACAACCAATTTTTACCTAAATTTTCAGCTTAAGTACACCAGCCTCATCAGGTCTGAAAGATCTATCTAATAATATATGCAATGGCTTCTTTGCAATTAGATATCAGATCCGGTTTAATTTTTTTTTTAAATGGGGTTATGTATTATATATGTGTAAAAGGCAGATAAACTAACGCTATAATAGTCTACGTGTGATAGAACAATTTCAAGGAGCATTTTTAGAACTGGAAATAACAGAAACCTTCACATTTATTGTGGTTTTGTTCCGTCCGTGTTTTTGTTTGCTTTTTTTGTTTAACCTCCCACTCATCTTTGTGTTTCTATGTGTTTATACGTTCCTGACTTTTTTATTTTACTTGGTTTGTTAACTGGTATGTTTGGTTTTTGTTTTCTTTTTCTAGTAAATTCAATAAAATGGAATGGGAAATGAAAAAGTTTGACAAGGCTATTGGGTATGTTTATAACAGAAATGTAGATATTAACCAATCTCTGATCTATAATATGTATTTTACTTCTCTTCGATATACTCATACCATGGCTTGTTTTTTACTGGGTGAGTTGTATGTCAGTGGCCCATTTATGCGGATAGGATGAAAATTTCTAGTTTTTTAATACATGTTACGAACGCTGCAATACCAAATATCTGACATTTTTGAAGGAGATTTTTGTTTTTCTACACTTTATTATTAAAACTGTGATTTTTATGATTTTTTATTTTTTTGCCATATTATTACATGTATAATACCTACTTATGTGGATGGCATTGGCACCACCCCTGTATCGTAACATGCATCAGATGTAAATGTGCGCCTGATGTGGAAATCATGTGCAATATGGAAATACAGATACGTCCATTTGCGGTAGGCGCTAAAAAGCAAAATTAGTCATTTGCAATTTTTTACAGTGGAGATCGGGGCTTTTTTTTTTTCTTTATAGATCATACTTCCTGCACCTTTCAGGGAGAGTTTACACACTTTTCCTTTTCAGAGGTAGGATTATAAGAATAGATGATACCTCTATACACAGATACAGAAATTATAATAGGAGATGTCACAGCTCACCTGCTCCCCCTCCCTGCACAATGACATTTGCACATGCTCATTAGATACTTAATACAAAAAAATAGGGTCAGAGTCTGTTCATTGTGGCAAATGTTCGTGTGTTAGCTCACCTGATCCCTCTCCCTTTACAATGACATTTTCACACGTACATTAGATGCTTCAATACAAAGAAATAGGGCCAAAGTCTGTTCATTGTGTCAAATGTTCATGTGTAAAGGGGGATTTACACGCAGCGACATTGCTAGCGATGTCGCTCGTGAAAGCACCTACCCCCGTCGTTTGTGCATCACGGACAAATCGCTGCCCGTGCCGCACAATCTTGTTAGTCCCTGTCTCACGTACATACCTTCCTAGCGACGTCACTGTGGGCGACGAACAACCTCTTTTCTGAGGGGGTGGTTCGTGCGGCGTCACAGCGACATAACATGGCAGGCGTCCAATAGAAGCGGAGGGGCGGCCGCATGATCGACACGCTCACCTCGTTGACGGAGGACGCAGGAACGCTGTTGTTCCTTGTCCCGGGGTGTCACACGTAGCGATGTGTGCTGCCTCAGGAATGACGAACAACCTGCATCCAGCACCAGCAATGATTTTTTGAAAATGAACGACGTGTCAACGATCAACGATTTGGTAAGTATATTTGATCGTTAACGGCCGTTCGTAGCTGTTACACGCAATGACGTCGCTAACGATGCCGGATGTGCGTCACGAATTTCGTGACCCCAGCGATATCTCATTAGCGATATCGTTGCGTGTAAAGCCCCCTTTAGCTCACCTGATCCCTCTCCCTTCACAATGACATTTGCACATGCACATTAGATGCTTCAATACAAAACAATAGGGTCAGAGTCTGTTCTTTGTGGAAAATGTTCAGTGTTATTTCCTGAAACAACAGGAATTTAGATTCTAAAAAGTAACATTGCAATTTAAAAAAAAAAAAAAAACAAAACATTAAAACACAAAAATAATGATTTAAACAATCGGTCATTTTCTCTTTAGTAAGGCAGTGAGTCTTGTTAGTTATCAATTATGTCTTCTTAATTTCATAAGGTAATTTGTTTTATATTCGTTAAATTGACCAGATCTGAATATTATTTAAAAAAAAACATAAATTTAATTAATATAAAGTGTGAGCAAAATACACTCCTTCTATGCCATTGGAACTCCAAATTTAGTAAGATTTGTTTAATGGGCACTCAGGAAATCAATGCAGCACACGCGCTTTGTGGTGTAATGAAAGTTTGTGCTTTATTACATCATGTGACCAGTTTATATAGTACCTCAAACAAAGAAATAACTCCTCAGAACTATGCACCAATAAGAGCCGCAGGAGTGTGTATAGAGATGTGAAACTTACCCTCTCATCAGCGTTAGCTGAGCCCTATGACTTCTTTCAGTTATGAGACAACATGGTTTCTATAAGAACAAAATAGAATGGATTCGCTCACAAAAATGCAAAAGGACACATATTCAAGCCTGGTCACTCTTATTATTTTATACTGTATATATGCATGACTTCTTTTGAAAACCCTTTACGCATTAATCCTCATACAGATACTCATTTGCCATTGTGGGGATTAACATTACCGACCTGGCCTACAACCTGCTGATAAGTGGCGCCCTCAAGACACATCTGTACAATGTGGCCCCAGAAGCTCCTTCCTTGCATCACTTCCAACAAACCTTCTGTAAGTATTTATGGACGCCCTTCAGATACAAAAACTGTATTTCTGTAGTCTTGGGCATATGAGGAATTTCTTTTGAGTTTATTTTTTCTGTTAACATCTATATAAAAATCATAAAAGACCATAATTTCTATAATGATGCGGTCAGGATCAAAGTATTTGTATAGTAATAATTTTGAAATTTCTGTTGTTCTGAAAGTTTAAACCCAAGGGTGAATTCAAATTTAATAGGCAATGGTTGGGAAAAGGCCAGTGGGACTGGGGTGTTAATAAGGACAAAAACAATTTGATCAGAACAAACAGTTTAAAAGGGGTCAGAAACAGTGTGTGAAAAAAAATTAGGATTATTAAATGAATTAATATCTCAGAGATTTAATGCTAAAAGCATTTGCCCATGAGAAAGCTTTGTTTCACCCTAGGGTATTTAGGAAGCTGAGATAGGAACCAAGTGTCAATCAGCAATTACTTGTTTCACCCTAGGGTATTTAGGAAGCTGAGAAAGGAACCATAAGTGTCAATCCGTAATTAAGATTTCTAATTGGCAGAAGAGATATAGGATGAAATGAATGATGAACGTTACATTTCAGTAATTAATATTTCCTCCAGGGTGTTCAAAAGAGGCTATCGGGGAGTAATTCTGCCATGTAATTGATCATTACTGAAAACAGAATTTTGAATCATTCTTCTCTCCTACAGGGATAAGATCATTATGGTTCCTTCCCCTTAGTTTATCTCTCCATTCCAAGATTAAGGCTATATTCACATGTTGCATTTTTTGGGGGCGTTTTTGGTTTGGTGTTTTTTGCAGTTTTGTTTTTTTTCATAAGTTTTATGTAAATTAAAAGCTGCTTTTTACAGGACCAGCAAATGCTAGGAGATTTCAGAAATCTCATGTACACAATTGTTTTAAAGAAGCAGATTGTCAATTCTTTTTGTTTTTGCATCATTTTTTCACTATTGAGAAACTGCAAAAAAAAATGCAACTGCTGTATTTTTTGCTACTTTTGTGTTAAATTAAACTAATGGCATTAAAAGGAACATGTCACCAGATTTGGCGTCTATAAGCTGCGGCCACTACCATGGGCTCTTATGTACAGTATTTTAACATGCTGTATATAAGAGCCCAAGCCGCTGTGTAGAACCTAAAAATCACTTTATAATACTCACCTATGGGGCAGTGCAGTGCAGACTGGTCGGATGGGCGTCTCCATTCTCCGGTATCGGCGCCTCCTCTTTTGGCCATCTTTGTCCTCCTTCTTCTGATGCCTGGTGCAGGACGCGTCCTACATCATCCACACTAGCCGGAATTGAGGTTCTGCGCAGGTGCACTACAATACTTTGATCTGCCCTGCTGCATACTGCAGGTAGTCCAACATATTCATGATCTCTGTATAACTGCTAGATCTGCAGCAGATAAAAAATTGTTTTTATCAAAATGACAGCAAACAGCTCAGTAAGTGACACGTCGCCAGAATCAGGATCTCTGTCTCTACAGATGAGGTAGCAAAAAACTTGATGACAGATTTCCATTAAAGCCTCAGATAGTTTTCTGGTTTACAAAACACATTCAAATATCTTATTTTCTATCTTAATTGAAGTGAGTTTCCTGTCCAGGGTCTTAAGCGGGCTTCACTCGCTGCGACATCGCTAACAAGATGTCATTGGGGTCACGGAATTCGTGGCGCACTTCCGGCCTCGTTAGCGACGTTTTTGCGTGTGACACTGAAATGACCGTTAACGATCAAAATTACTCACCTAATCGTTGATCGTTGACACGTGGTTCCTTTCCCGAATATCGTTGCTGTTGTAGGACGTAGGTTGTTCGTCATTCCTGCGGCAGCACACATCGCTATGTGTGACACCGCAGGAACGAGGAACATCACCGTACCTGCGGCCGCCAGCAATGAGGAAGAAAGGAGGTGGCCGGGATATTCCGGCCGCTCACCTCCGCCCCTCCTCTTCTATTGGGCGGCCGCACAAACCGCCCCCTTAGAAAGGAGGCGGTTCACTGGCCACAGCGACATCGCTGGTCAGGTAAGTCCATGTGACGGGGCCTAGCGATATTGTGCGCCGCGGGCAGCGATTTGCCTGTGACACACAACCGACGGGGACGGTTGCTTTCACCAGCGATATCGCTAGTGATGTCGTTGTGTGTAAAGCCCGCTTTAGTCTAATACCCAGTGTTGAGCGCCTCCTGCTCTGGAGGACCCAGCACATTTGTGCATTACACAGACAGCCTATTGATTTCATTAGATGTCATGTAATGCTTCATTTGTCCTGCGGGAGTGCTGCAAGGAAATTGAACACTTGTTTCTGGGTTCCCTTACTGTTTACAGCTGATCTATTGGTTTTTAAAGTCTTATCTTCATTCATTTGCAATGGGATCCAATCCGCTTTATCATTGATTTCTGGTTGGGTGAAAGTCCAGACAAAAAAGTATGTAACCACCATGACTTAAAGGGGATCGGTCATGTAGGTTTTTTGTTTTTTTTTTATATTAAACCACCCCTAATGTGTTTTATATGATGCAATGTGCATCACTAGCATGGTTTAAAAAAAAAAAAAAAAATCCATGTCTTGATCTTTGAAAAAAAACAAACAAACACTTTATATGCCTAGGTGAATACAGTAAATACCGTAGGTTTCAGTCATGGGGGCGGCACTTTTGCTGGGATCAGTCACTGTCACTCAAGTTCAGGCATGATTCTTTTTTTTAACTTTTTCACGCCCTCTGCATTGTAATTGATTACATCACAGGTCCTTCACCATCACTTCTCTGCTGAGCTCCACCCATGTCTCCACACAGGTCTTGCAGAACCACTTGTCTTATGCTGATTATCAAGGGTTCTTCAGTATCACTTTTCTGCTGACCTCCACCCATTACGGTCACATGATCGTGACATCAGCACAGGTCCTTCACCACTATTTCTCCAATGTTGAGCTTCGGAGCTCAGCATTGGAGAAATGGTGGTGAATGACCTGTGCTGATGTCACGATCGTGTGACCATAATGGGCGGAACTCAGCAGAGAAGTGATACTGCAGAACCCTTGATAATCAGCATAAGACAAGTGGTTCTGCAAGACCTGTGTGGAGACATGGCTGGAGCTCAGCAGAGAAGTGATGGTGAAGGACCTGTAATCTAAGAAAAAAACTGATGGCACATCCGAGCTTTCTAATGTGAACAGGTGCAAACTGAACGTGAAACATAGTAACAAAAAGGAAACATTTGCACTCTGCAGTGTATGTGGAACTAGGAATATAGACATATATTACTGCTGTGAAAAAACCTGTAAAATTTTAGATACCTAGCACGTAAAAATGGCCAAACCGCCAACGGCAAGGCGACCTCTTACATTAGAAAGGTAGGATGTGCCATCAGTCTTTTCCTTAGATTACAGGGTCATGCCTTCTGATTGAGCATTTCTGCTCTTCAGCCTCAAGCAATTTTAATTGTACATTTGCAGGTTCCTATAGCTTTTTTTAACCCAAAGAGAGTCATTAAATTGATAGGACCCATAAAATGAGGCGGCTTAGCTAGCCATTGGCTGTTGGGCTCCCATGAAAGTAGCCATGTTTGTGTGCCAAGTATCTCAATTTTTACATGTTTTTCATAGCAGTAATGCATGTCTATATTCCCATATTCATTGTTCCATATATCTTATCACTACAGAGAAGGACCTGTGATATAATGAATTACAATGCTGGGGGCGTGACTAAGTTAAAAAAAGAATCATGCCTGAACTTGAGTGACAGTGACTGATCCCAGCAAAAACTCCACCCCTATTATTGAAACCTAAGGTATTCATATGGTTATGTGAATGCAATAGTCTTTTTTTTTTAAGATAAATACATGGATTTTATTTTTTTTTTTATTTTTTTTTTTTAAACCATGGTAGTGATTCACATTGCATAATTTAAAACACATTGGGGGCGGTTTACTATAAAAAAAAAAAAAAAAAGACATGACCGGTTCCCTTTAAGCTCACATATCTCTAATTCTGAGAACCTGCATCTCTTTCTGATTTGTGGACTTAACAATTTTGTAATGTTTCGCCTTAGGCTTTCTCATGCATGAGTTTCACAAATTTTGGATTGACGAAGATCCCTTGGACATAATGGAGTTCAACCGCGTCCGCAACAAATTTCACAAGCGCATCTTAAAGCAGCTCCAGAAGACGGACATGGCTTTGTGTCCCCATTTCGTGGCCTCGGAAAGCTTGGTCAACGTGTAGTCATCTACATTGTAGAACCCCAGATCACTGCCTCACTATTGTGTCCATTATCATGGCGGCCGTGCTGTATGACCACAGCGATTGTATGCATGCTTTTTTTGGGTACAGTACTCATCTATGTTTTGATTCTTAAAAATATAAAATCCCAAGCCTTTCAGGCACCACGGGATTTGCTCATTTGATGGTTGCGCATATTGCGGGTTACGCAGTGTTATATTTTCATCTGACATGAGAGTTTTCTATTTTTTTAGATTGTATTATTTTTTTTCTCATAGTTCAGCATTGAGGAGTTGTATTTGTTCCACTTATCGTAGGTTGACGTTTGACTGAGCCAGCTCTTGTACTGTAAGCATTTTATGATCCCTAATATTTCTACTGACCGGATGCTACGTTTACATCATTGAAAAGTCTTAACTATATATACTGTATATACATTGCTTCTAGGTGTGTCATAAGGAGGTAGCAATTACAAAAGTGTTATTACGAACAGTTTAGATCAAAATGGCAAGTTTCCAAGGTCCAAATAATTATCAATAAGTGTAGATGCCATTTTCTCGAAGTTGAGTATTCTGGAGTTAAATGGTCTGTATGATAAAGATCCATCTCCATAATTTATGGTGGACTTTGTGGCCATTGTACGGTCACTTCGCACTTTGATTACATATGACATTTCTCCAATAAAGTGGTTGAAAATGTATTACTACGTTCATGTTGGCAATGTATACTTGAGGCAACTTATTTTTGAACTCTAGTTTAAAAAAAAGCCCCTTTTCTTATTCACTATTAGGAAGTTTCTTGAGGTGGAAAGTACATATTCGGGAGCCTCAGATCACTTCGGAGGACCCAGCACTTTCATGCATTACTCAAATAGTCAATTGATTTCAGAAGTCACCAGTATAAGACGTCATATCCCAGGGTTGATGATTGAACACGGGTGTCCAAATTTCCCCCCGCACTTTAAAGTTGATCAGTGGTGTCCCAGTATCTGGACTCCATGTGACAAGGTTAACTTCAAGGGATCCTTCGTGAAAAAAATAACATTTGCCCAAACAGTAATCCCAATGACAAGGCTCTATCGGAGCCAGGGATCATCTGGTCTGTCAGCCAGTGGGGTAATCTACGATGGACAAATCAGCAGGAGCTGCTTGTGCGTACCAGTATTAGAAAAATGGTTTACAGATCTATAATTAAAATATAGCAATTCTTAATCTATAGAATGGTTGGTAGCACACGTATGCCAACTAAATAGAGGTGTCAGATAGCGGAAGATGAACCGTAAGGGCTGACAGACATTTTTGGTGCCATTGAAAAAATTTGGATCTGGTGGGTTATCTAAATCCTCCCCAAGCTCAATCCCAATCTACAGATATGAGGTTGGCAAGTTGGCCCTCAATAGGCATGGATGGAAATGGACATCCTAGAACTCAGCCACGAAGAGTGGTGAGGTAATATTTGAACCCTTCGTCTTTGGCACGTATAAAGCTTGTCCGACCCCTGAGGTCTGACAGGAAAAACACAGCCTTTGTTTCTCTAAAATACAGACTTTAGGTCCCATAGCTTTTACTTGGAATACAAAACCATGGGGTCTGTGATATTGAAGGTTTGGTTTAGAACAACCTCGGGGCTCTTGTTACTTCGTGACTAGACAGTTAAACTTTGGTACAATATATATAAATAAGGCCTAAGTAAAATGTACCTGTTAATTAAAGGGATTGTCCACTACTTTTACATTCACGACCTACCCTTAGGTCATCAATGTCTGATCGACCAGGGTCCAACACTCGGCACCCCCACGGATCAGCTATTCCCAATGCCAGCAGAAGGTGGCCAGAAATGCTCCGTTCCAGAGCTGGCCTATCAATAGCTAGTGGCCCTGGCCGGGTACTGCACATCCGCCTCTAATTGAGCTGAATGGCAGGTGGATGTGCAGTACCCAGCTGCGGCCACTATCAGTTGATGGGCCAGCTTCAGAAACGAGCATTTCTGGCCAGCACCAAGAAAAGCTGATCGGTGAGGGTGCAGGGTGCCGGACCCTGGCTGATCAGACATTACCTATCCTAAGGATAGGCCATCGAGTAAAAGTAGTGAACAACCCCTTTAAATGAGATTTTCTTTGCCCCAGTCATGGAGGCAGTCAAATTGTAGGCAAATATATTCCCTGTTGATGATTTTTGGGGGGAAATTACTAAATTTTCTACAAATATCCTTTCAGTATGTATCAGCATTTAATATATCTTTGATCACTTCTTGACACTTCTATGGATAAATCATCTATTTTGTCAGAATACTAACTCTTCATAAGAAAATTTTGATGTAAAGCAATCTATTTTCCGAACAAACTTTTTTATATTTGCTTATTTCAAAACCATTTCTCCTATTTTTGAAAGCTGAAGAAAAATCTCAATAATAATAATAATTAATAATAATAATTAAAAATAGTGGAATAATAGGTGGAGCAATAATGGGAGTAGACCTTAAAGCCCTCCAGAGTCTGGGAAAACCCAGAAGCTTCTCTGCAACATTAAAGATCAGTGTTTTTTTTAGTGGATAATCATGATAACCATGTAGTGGTTTGGTTTTACGAGATGGAGTCTTTTTACTGTATGGACACTATACAGACACCGGCCATCAGAGCATGCTGAGAGTTGAAGCTTTCCAACAGTTGGAAAGCTTTGAGTTGGAGACGTCTGCTATGTTGCATTCCATGATATGGTAGGTATGATTTCGTTAAGGATAAACTAGATAACCACCTTGCAAAGTACAAATGTGTCCTTCCTTATATTTCCTCTTGGTTCAACTTATCCCTACATGAAGGGCACAAGATGACCAGCATTTTAAAAAAATATATGATTTTGTCATACTGACAGGAGATGTTTATGCTATATGTGCCTATATGCCGAAACTCAGTTGTTGTGATGTGAATTGCGTCCTGTCGAGAGTTTTGCTTGCTGGGATGTCATGATAATGTATTGAATTTGTATTGTGAAAAAATTGCTAGTCTCTAAGGAAATTTGTGGAAAAGTAAGTGTGGATACTAGCCTGCCCTGGTCTGCCGTCTAGTCCTCCATGACAGCCAGTCTTCACCTCTGCACCTTATACATCCTCTGGCTAGTCAGTAGGCTTTACTTGCCATCATGACATTGTAGGACCTAATAAGTGCAAGAGGCGCCGAAACATGAAGACTGGCTGTTGCAGAAGACTGGATTGAAGGGAATCTGTCACCAGGTTTGTCCCTTATAAGCTTCGGCCACCACCAGTGAGCTGTTATATACAGTATTCTAGAATATTGTACATAAGAGCCCAGGCCGTTCTGTAGAATGTAAAAAACACTTTTAATATACTCACCTGTGGGGTAGTCTGGTCCGATGGGTGTCACTGCCCTCCTCTCTGCAGCGATCACTGTCCTCCTCCTTCTGAGGCTCATGTGCATGACACGTCCTACGTCATCCACATTGGCCTGCATTGAGGTCCAGTGCAGGTGCACTTTGATCTGCCCTGCTCAGGACAGATCAAAGTATTGTAGTGCGCATGCGTGGGCAGTCTTTAACCTTTCCTCGCGCCTGGACATTACAGTACTTTGATCTGCCCTCAGAAGGGCAGATCAAAGTGTGCCTGCACAGCACCGCAATGTCTACCTGTGTGGATGACGTAGATGCGTCATCCATACTGACCTGGGAAGAAGGAGGACGGAGATTGCAACAGAGATGGGGTGCCGGACCGGAGACCAGTGACGCCCATCGGACCAGACCACCCCTCAGCTGAGTATTATAAAAGTGTTTTTTTACGTTATACAGAGCGGCCTGGGCTCTTATATACAGTATTCTGGAATGCTGTATATAAGAGCTCACTAGTGATGGCCGCAGCTTATAGTCGCCAAATCTGATGACCGGTTCCCTTTAACTTTATTAGTCCCAGCAGCCTCAGGCTTTCAGTCATAGGGGAGGTGTTGGAGTGGCTTCAGTCACCGCTCCATGTATAGTGAGCGGCAGCTGTAACCCCGCCCTCTGCAATGACTGACAGACGGCTCCAATTATGAGCTCAAATCAAAACCTTCTCTTCTTGTGCCCATACTTAACTTTCTAAAAAGTTTCCTTTGATGCACCACCTTCTCTGACCCTGAAATCTGGAAACTCTTTATATGAGTCCTTTTAGTATTAGGTGTGACCAGAAACAATCCCTCCCTCCATTTTATTTATCTCCAGAAAATAAGAGTGATAACCACAGGATGTCGGCAGAACTGGTTATCATGTTTTCTACTGCAAAGTATCATTTACTGCATAGAATAAATGGGGAAAATAGGTGGAATTGCTGTTTGATTCATAGGCACCAAAATCAAAACACCATGGGCAACAACTATACCAAGAAGCATTTTCCGTAATGTTACCTAGGTAATCCCAGTCATCCCAGTGTAACAATGTGGCTGTGGTTGAAACGTTGTACAGGTTTTTCTCATGACATTGACAACTGCTCTATATTTTGCTCATATTCTTGCCTTTTTACTGAATGTTGCGTCGTTTTTGAATTTGCTGTCATTCGACTGTGTGATCTCATTTACTAGAGTTCATCTTTTTTTTTATTATTTCAAGCTTCTAATTGTGAAATCACTTGAATAAATTTCATGACGTTCCAAACAATTGTGGTGTTTTTGTTGATTTTTTTTTTTCTTTTGACCTGGTAATTTAAAAGGGTGTTTGGCTTAAAAAAAACAAACATCAAAAACAACTTATGTGCTATTTTAGTTGAGTTCTGGAATAAGAGTGAGGTCTTCCATTAAAGACTCTCATCTAATAACCATCGTAGACAGCGGATATTAGCAGATTTTCTTGGCTTGAAGATTTCATCACCTCCATTAATTACATACATCAAGAAGAACTGTCCAATACTTGATTTTCCATGTGGTGGGGTGCAGGTTATTGAACATTTGCTACCAGGCTTGGCCACATATTACAGCTGCTCTTTGGAGGTCTGAGAGGACAACCCATAACTTCTCCCACTTCTCCTGGGAGAGGCACATGCGGTCATCTGACCAGTCATAGCCATAAAATGGTGAAAGGAGTTCTCAGGACTTGTGTTCTCTTGGTCTTCATGTGGAAAACGTTTCTCCTTGTGGAGTCCGGACGAACCAATCTATCTGCCAGTGAGGAGTCTTAAGGCTGCTTTACACACAACGATATCGCTAGCGATCTCGTTAGCGATGTGACACGCCAGATTGCAGATACGATTTGCCGAGATCGCACACATGACTGGTGCTACATAATAACGTGTGTAAAGCAGCTTTTATAGCTACAATGGTCCTCTGGGAAATATTCCAATTCTATCTTCAGGGAGGAAGAAGACAAAATCTTGTGCCACCTATTGGAAGTAGCAATCCTAAAAGTCAAAAGTGACCCTTTAATGAGCCTCATCATATTACTTAGGATTTATGCCAGATCAGAACCTCAATTTGCAGACACGGTGTTTCAAGGTGATTGTTCCTCGTCAGAGCAAAGTATGAGATCTGATCTGGCTGTATGAGAAGCTATAGTGGGGTCTAAGGAGAAAACTTTTCTCCTTGCAGAGACCTGACAAAGCAATCTGGCTGCTAGTGAGGCGTCTTAAGCTATGTGCGCACGTTGCGTAAAGTCATGCAGTTACGCTGCGCTTTGCAGCGCAGCGTAACTGCATGCGTCCTGCGTCCCCTGCACAGTCTATGGAGATTGTGCAGGGGCCGTGCGCACGTGGCGTTTTAGTGCGCAGCGCTTCGGCTACTGCCGAAGCGCTGCGCAAAAAGAAGTGACATGTCACTTCTTCCGTGCGCTTTGCCGGCAGCTCCTGCTCTGTCTATGGCAGGAGCTGCAGCCAGAGCGCACGTTCTCGCCGGCACCATGCGCTTCAGAACGGAGCTTTTCAGCTGCGCTCTGAAGCGCACCTTTTAGGTGCTGGGCTAGTACGCAACGTGCGCACATACCCTTATAGCTGCAATGCTTCTTTGGGAAATATTCAAATTGTATCTTCATGGTATGTCCACAATATGTCTCTGTTGAAATAACCCCTTTAAACTCTAAAATGTTTTCCTTCAAAATCAGTCATGCTTGCCTTGTGCACTAGGTCTTCTATTCTTATGTGAACTTTTATGGCAAAAAGTTTTTATTTTACCCATATTTTCCAGTTTTTGGTGTGTGTGCAGCTTTTTCTGACACTTTGCGGCAAGAAGCGAAGCAAAATATTTGTCATCAATGAACAACTATAAAATCCATCGCAAAGCTTCTCACTTTCCAACATGTTGAAAGACCTTCTTAGGTGAAGGTTAAATTGTCAAAAGTGCTTAAAGGGGCTACTCACTACATTATATTGATGTAAAAATTGGGCTATGTTGGTCAGAACATGAAAAACACCTACTGGACCTATGAGTCTCCTCCATAAAGCTGGTGGTTTTGCCATTTTCTTGACTTGCTCTTGAGGGACAAAAATGGTGATAGTGGGGTCATAATGTGACTGTTTCAGTAGTCATATTCTGCCTGAGAAAAGGAGGAGACTGCTTCTTCCAGCTCGAATGAAACATGACCGCTGCAGCCCATCAATGGCTGAAAATTGGATGCAAAAGTCACCTGATGCCACCCTCCTACAGAATAGGAAGCCAGGAGACACTGCCAACAGAAAGGGGAGTAACTTAGGTCTGATCAATGAGTTTGTGGGATTTATTTTTTGTTTTTTTTGTTAGTACCCCTATGAACCCATTTTCCCCCTAATTAAAATGTAGTGGACAATCCCCATAATAACTAGTCAAGAGCAATGACTTATCAGCCAATATTTAAAAAAAAATAAATAAATTAATAGGTTTGGCTAAAAAAGTAAAAAAGTCGTATTAAAATTCGAATGTTTGATTTTGTGATTCTAACATAAAAAATTCTGAATTAATATAAAATCTCACATTTAGGACCTTCATTTACTTATTGAGGGGCCAGAAATAGTTTTCATTGTTGGAGGGCATCTCTATACGTTACATGAACAACTCATTCATTTTAATTGGCCCAGTGTAATGCCTAATTTGCCCTGCGGGGGTGCTGCAGGTAAGTTGCTCGCAGGTGCAGATACTCTGTGATCATGTAGGGATTGTACAGGATGGACCAATCCTTTTAATAGCGGTTTATTTTAGTTCTCTAGCTTCTCTTCATGGTACGCTGCTGTCTACTCATCAGTAAAGTTGTTTGTATTCTGGAGACGGGTGATTGTACACATCACATATTTCATGGGCTGCTGAACCTCTGTAAGTATTTTATCAAACAGCATCAGCTG
This sequence comes from Anomaloglossus baeobatrachus, assembly GCF_048569485.1. NCBI lineage: Eukaryota > Metazoa > Chordata > Amphibia > Anura > Aromobatidae > Anomaloglossus > Anomaloglossus baeobatrachus. The sequence continues at coordinate 743,712,385 of NC_134354.1, forward strand.
TGCACTGTAAAAATCCATTACAATTCCCCAAAGTAATATGTTACTGTACAACACTGTAGCTTCAAGCATGACTGATGGCAGAAGTGATCGGGCATGTGCGTTACCAACCCTTGTTCTTGCTTCGACTTGACTTACTCATATGTATATGATTATATTTTCCTTATCAGCCTCTGCACAGACATTCTGTGTAAGGTGAATACAGCGGATAGTCTAGGCCCAGGCCTGCACAACATACGGCCCGTGGAGCTGTCTGGGAGATGACACTCGGTCCTTCCTATAGTCATATTTATTCGCGTATGTATACATTCGAACACTCTGGGACTGGGGCAGAGGAGCGCTCCCCAGCCCATGCCCTGACACGCAGCAGCATGATGAGGTCAGCACGCTGCTGACATCATCACAGTACTACTGGTGCCGGACCACACAGGCAGCAGAGACATCGGGCACTGATAAGCGCTCCATGGAGAAGCTGAAGATTAACTGTGCTTTCATTTTAGATGAGGAGGTGGGGGGAGGTAAGGGTTGGATTTACTGCGAGGGAACATAATGGGGTAATGAAGGACATTATGGGGCAATGGAGGACATTAAGGGGCACACTATGGAGCAATGGAAGACATTATATGCGGCATTGAGACAATGGAGAACATTATGGGGCAATAGAGCACATGAGGACATTATGAGGCAATGGAGGAGATTATGGAGCAATGGATGGAATGTGAAAGGGGGCATTATGCAAAGGGTCAGTTTGGGGGGATATTATGGAGAAAGGCAGTGTCGGGGGTATATTATGTTGGGATATATTCTTGAAAGGGCAGTGTATTGGAGTATATTATGGAGACGGCCAGTGTGGTGGGGTATATTATTGGAGAGGGGCAGTATGATGGGGTATATTATGGAGAGGGGAAGTGTGGGGAGAATATTAACCACTTAAGGACGAAGCACATTTTGTACTTAATGCCCAGGCCATTTTTTGTAATTCTCACCAGTGTCACTTTATAAAGTTATAATTCTGGAACGTTTCAGCGGATGCCGATGATTCCGAGTTTGTTTTTTCATGACATATTGTAGTTCATGATAGTGGTAAATTTAGGACAATATTTTGTGCTTTTAGTTGTGAAAAAATCGGAAATTTGATGAAAATGTTGAAAATTTCACAATTTTCAAGCTTTTAGGTTTTAAGCCCTTAAACCAGACCGTTATGTCACACAAAATAGTTAATAAATTACACTTCCCACATATCTACTTTACATCAGTGCATTTTTTTAAACAAAATTTTTCGGGGTTAGGAAGTTAGAAGGGTTCAAAGTTCATCAGCAATTTCCCATTTTTCAACAAAATTCACAAAACCATTTTTTTAGGGACAACATCACATTTGAAGAGACTTTGAGAGGCCTAGGTGACAGAAAATACCAAAAGTGACCCCATTCTAAAAACTGCACCCCTCAAAGTTGTCAAAACCACATTCAGGAAGTTTATTTAACCCTTCATGTGCCTCACAGGAACTAAAGCAATGTGTAATGAAAAAAATATGTTACCTAAAAATGTTGCTCTAGTCCCAATTTATTCACTTTTTGAAGAAGTAACACAACAAAATGGAACTCAAAATTTGTTACCAAATTTCTTCTGAGCGCACTGACACCCCATATGTGGTCAGAAACGTCTGTTTGGACAAAAGGGAGGGTTCGGAACAGAAGGTGCAATATTTGAATTTTAGAAAGCAAATTTGGCTAAAAAAAGACTGCAGGTACCATGCTGCATTTGTAGGGCCCCTAAGGTACCTAAACAGCAGAAACACCCCACAAGTGACCCAATTTTTAAAACTAGACCCCTCAAGGAATTTATTTAGATGTTTGGTGAGAACTTTGAACCTCTCAGGGCTTCACAGAATTTTATAATGTTCAGCTGTGAAAATAAAAAAAATGCATTTTTACCACAAAATTGATACTTTAACCAAGTAGCTTTTTTTCCACAACGGTATCAGGAAAAAATGCACAACAAATGTATTGTGCAATTTCTCCTGAGTATGTCGATACCTCACATGTGCTGGAAATCAACTGTTTGGGTGCACGTTAGGGCTCAGAAGGGAGGAGCACCATTTGACTGCAAAATTGGCTGGAATCATTAGCGGACGCCATGTCGCATTTGGAGAGCTCCTGAGGTACCTAAACAGTGGAGCTCCCCCACAAGTGACCCTATTCTGGAAACTAGACCCATTGAACCCCTAGGGGCATCACAAAAGTGTTGTTCTAGCAGCAAATTGCTCACTCTTGGGCTATGTGCCCACGATCCGGCGACACTGAGTCTGCGAAGCTGTGAGTGTTGTCCATGCGAGAACGCAGCTGCCTGTGACCGCGAACCAAGTTCGGTCCACTGCTGACTTTAGCTCTATTCTCTCCGCGGAGAACTCTTGTCTCCGCAGCATAAATTGACATGCATCAGCGTCTCCTCACGTCCATCTTCACTCCTCTCACTACTCAGACTCTCTGACTGACTGTCCACAGTCTGCCCCTCCCACCTGGTCAACTAGTGGACTGGACTGGCTCCACCTCTAGGCAGCCATCCATTGGTCCGACCCTAGCTTTGCACCATTGTATGGGGGATTGTTGGGGAAAACTGAGATTACCTGGAGTGTTTGTGTGTGACTGGCACTGGTCTTTCGGGGCCCTAGGGGGTAGGCCCTGCATCCTGGTGGGGATGCAGAACCTTGAAACTCCCTGATGGCTTCAGGGGCGCTACACGTTCCCGGCCTGAGTTTCGGGGACCTCAGTGCTTGGACTGGCAGCTGCACTTTCCAGTTTGCCAGACCTTAAATCCACACCTCGCAGCGTGTCACTGCTGAACACTGTGTGAAGGGGCATTGAAGTTCATCTGTGGGTGAAGCTAGCACGTAGTGTGCTGAGCTTGCATCCCACAGATGGAGAGAGGAGCTAAAGCACAAACATTCTGCCGAGCTGTATTTCCCCCCACCCCAGTGTTGTATACCATCCAGAACTGTCCGTCTCCCCCCACCTTACTGCTGTATACCGCCAAGAACTGTCTGTTCACCCCACCCCAGTGCTATATACTATCCCGAACTGTCTGTTCCCCCCACCCCAGTGATGTATACCCTCCAGAACTGTCTGTCCCCCCACCACAGTGCTGTATACCCCCCAGGACTGTTTGTCCTCTGACCCCGATGCTGTATACCCCCCAGAACTGTCTGTGCCCTCCACCCCAGTGCTGTATACCCTCCAGAACTGGCTGTCCCCCCACCCCAAGGCTGTATACCCCCCCAAGACTGTATGTCCCCCCATCCCAGTGCGGTCTACCCCCAGAGATGAATGTCCCCCCACCCCAGTGCTCTATACTCCCTCAGAACTCTATGCCGTAACCCCAGTGCTGTATACCCCCCAGAACTGTCTTTCTCCCTCACCCCATTGCTGTATACCCCTCAGAATTGTATGGCACCACACCCCAGTGCCCTGTGTATGTATGTCAGCATATTTGACTGGGTCTATATTTATGTCTATTTAGATGTATTTTTGTGAATTTGTCTTTAAATATGTATATGTATGTATGCCTGTATGTGTACGCATCTGTGTATGTGTGTGTCTGCATATGGATGGGGCCCACTGAGACTGAGACTCTTTCGCCCAGAGCCCACAAAAACCTGGAGCCTGCCTTGAGAATATACAGTATGTGACCTTGTTATTCTCAGAGCTGCGATAATCAGTGTGACAAAACAAGTGATGGTGAGAAGATGGCGACATGAAGGTCTGACCAGATGGAGAGGAAAAAAACGAAAACTAATCAGATGAGACATCAGCAGTAAGACATTGAATTGAAATATTATCGGACGGCACAAGGACTCATAGATGTTCATAAATCCATTCAGATATCCGTGACAATCATGGATCTCTGAGATTGAGATCTTCAAGACTCGGAGCATCTGCTGTTCTGATCTGATTATGAGGGATATGACATACTCAATGGGGTCTGTCTGAGTAAAAAAATAAATAAATCAGGCAGCGAACTGACACTGCACACAGATGCAGGAATGTGGCCTTATTCTGTACTAGCTGTAGTACCCAGTGTGACGGGATAGTAACTGTCTCTCCGTGTGTGTCTGTCTCTCTCTCTCTCTGACTGTCTGTCTGTCTCTGTCTCTATCTCACTCTCTGTCTCTATTTCTGTCTGTCTCTCGCTTTCCCTGTCTGTCTATCTCTTTCCCTGTTTATCTCTTTCCCTTTCTATCGGTCGGTGCGGTGTTTGCGCATGCGCGAGATTATGGTCGGGTACGAGGATGACACAGGGGGCGTCATGCACATTGCCGACCATAATCTCGCACATGCGCAAACACAGCACCAGCTCGCGCGAGGGCAAACTGCGCGAGCCGGGGGAATGACTGCACAGACGCGAGATTTGGCCGAGCAGCGTGCATGAAGATGGCGGTGTCATCACGTCAATCATGAAAGGAGGATGGCGAAGAAGGCCACAATGACTGACAGGAAATGAAATTGAGCACACCCATCTGAGCCTCACAGGTCATTAGCATACCTAACGTCAGGTTTTATAAAGTTATATTCGGGGTCTGCAAGGGGAGTCAGGTCACAAGGTGCACCATCATAGAATGCAGCCCAGCAGCTGCAGAAGGGGACACTTTGGTTTCATAGTAAAAAACTGGTGACAGGTTCCCTTGAACAGTAATCTGTCTATTCTGGACACCGGAGACCAGTACCTAATCCAGCCACTAGATGGCCACATTTACACTTTATGTACATTGCGTATCCAAGGGCTTCTCAATAAATTAGAATATCATCAAAAAGTTAATTTATTTCAGTAATTCAATACAAAAAGGTAAACGCATATTTTATATACAGTCATTACACACAGAGGGCTCTATTCCTATAATATAGTCATTACACACAGAGGGATCTATTCCTATAATATAGAGTCATTCCACACAGAGGGATCTATTCCTATATATTATATAGAGTCATTACACACAGAGGGATCTATTCCTATATATTATATAGAGTCATTACACACAGAGGGATCTATTCCTATATATTATATAGTCATTACACACAGAGGGATCTATTCCTATATATTAGTCATTACACACAGAGGGATCTATTCCTATATATTATATAGAGTCATTACACACAGAGGGATCTATTCCTATATATTATATAGAGTCATTACACACAGAAGGATCTATTTCAAGCGTTTATTTCTGTTAATGTTGATGATTATGGCTTACAGACAATGAAAACCCAAAAGTCATTATCTCAGAAAATTAGATTATTATATAAGACCAACTAAAAAAAATATTTTACACTCAGAAATGTTGGCACCTACTGAAAAGTCTGTACAGTAAATGTACTCAATACTTGGGCTCCTTGTGCATGCATTACTGCATCAATGCGGCATGGCATGGAGGCGATCAGCCTGTGGCACTGCTGAGGTGTTATGGAAGCCCAGGTTGCTTTGATAGTAGCCTTCAGCTCGTCTGCATTTTTGGGTCTGGTGTCTCTCATCTTCCTCTTGACAATATCCCATAAATTCTCTATGGGGTTTAGGTCAGGCGAGTTGGCTGGCCAATCAAGCACTGTGATACTGTGGTTATTAAACCAGTATTGGTATTTTTGGCTGTGTGGACAGGTGCCAAGTCCTGCTGGAAAATAAAATTTCAATCTCCAAAAACCTTATCGGCAGAGGGAAGCATGAAGTGCTCTAAAATTTCCTGGTAGACGGCTGCGCTGACATTGGTCTTGATAAAACACAGTGGATCTACACTAGGAGATTACATCGATCCCCAAACCATCACTGATTGTGGAAACTTCACACTAGACCTCAAGCAGCTTGGATTGTGGCCTCTCCACTCTTCCTCCAGACTCTGGGACCGCGATTTCCAAATAAAATGCAAAATTTACTTTCACCTGATAACACCTTGGACACTGAGTAACAGTCCAGATCTTTTTCTCCTTGGCCCAGGTAAGACGCTTCTGGCGTTGTGTATTGGTCATGAGTGGCTTGACACAAGGAATGCGACACTTGTAGCCCATGTCCTGGATACATCTGTGTGTGGTGTCTCTTGAAGCACTGACTCCAGCAGCAGTCCACTTCTTGTGAATCTCCCCCAAATTTTTGAATGTCCTTTTCTTAACAATCCTATCAAGGCTGCGATTATCCCGGTTGCTTGTGCACCTTTTTCTACCACACTTTTTCTTTCCACTCAACTTTCCATTAATATGCTTGGATACAGCACTCTGTGAACAGCCAGCGTCTTAAGCAATGACCTTTTATGGCTTACCCTCCTTATGGAGTGTGTCAATGACTGCCTTCTGGACATCTGTCAAGTCAGCAGTCTTCCCAATGATTGTGTTGCCTACTGAACCAGACTAAGGGACCATTTTAAATGCTTAGGAAGCCTTTGCGGGTGATTTGTGGTAATTATTCTAATTTTGTGAGATAATGACTTTTGTGTTTTCATTGGCTGTAAGCCATAATCATCAACATTAACAGAAAAAAAAACACATGAAATAGATCCCTCTGTGTGTAATGACTACGTAATATATAGTAATAGATCCCTCTGTGTGTAATGACTCTATATAATATATAGTAATAGATCACTCTGTGTGTAATGACGCTATATAATATATAGGAATAGATCCCTCTGTGTGTAATGACTATATAATATGTTTCCCATTTTGTATTGAATTAGTGAAATAAATTAACTTTTTGATGATATTCTAATTTATTGAGATGCACTTGTATTACCCACAATTCACATTATTATAACACAATGAAGATCAGTGCCTTCAGAGCATGGGCACATGGGCTTAGTCACCCAGTTACAGCATGACACCTCTTTCAGCCTACAGCCTGTAGTGCAGCAATTGTCAGGATACAGGCACCATTGTTTGTTAGAGTGGGACAGTTGGCGGCAGCCATTACCTTGACTGGGCCAGTCCCTGCTGCTGTAAGTGAAATCAACCATATATCAGTAGGTAAAGAGGCATAGCAGCATAGAACTGGAAAGCTGGATGCTATAGGAAAGATGCTCTGTCCCTTGGCAGTCAGCTTTCTTATGCTCTTCTATACATCTTTCCCTCAGCACCCAGCTTTCCCATGCTCTGATATCGTGGGAAAGCTGGGTGCTGAGGACAAGATGAATCTCAGAACATAGCAAAACTGGGTTCTGATAGAGTGATATCAGCGTGTGGGAAAGCTCAGCACTGAGGGAAAGATGTATACACCGCATGCAGAATTATTAGGCAAGTTGTATTTTAGAGGACTTTTTTATTATTGATCAACAACTATGTTCTCAATCAACCCAAAAGACTCAAATATCAATGGTTCATATTTTTGGAAGTTGGAGTGGCGTTTTTTTAGATTTGGCTATCTTAGGAGGATATCTGTTTGCAGGTAACTATCAATGTCCAGAATTATTAGGCAACTTAATAAAAAACAAATATATTCCCATCTCACTTGTTTATTTTCACCAGGGAAACCAATATAACTGCACAAAATTTAGAAATAAACATTTCTGACATGCAAGAACAAAACCCCAAAAAATAGTGACCAATATAGCCACCTTTCTTTATGGTGACACTCAACAGCCTACCATCCATAGATTCTGTCAGTTGCTTGATCTGTTTACGATCAACATTGCGTGCAGCAGCCACCACAGCCTCCAGGCACTGTTCCGTTCTGTTTTCCCTCCCTGTAGATCTCACATTTTGAGTGACCACAGGTTCTTTATGGGGTTCAGATCAGGTGAACAAGGGGGACATGTCATTATTTTTTCATCTTTCAGACCTTTACTGGCCACACTGTGGAGTAGTTGGATGAATTCGATGGAGCATTGGATCCTGCATGAAAATCATCTTTTTCTTGAACGATACTGACTTCTTCCTGTACCACTCACTGCTTGAAGAAGTTGTCTTCCAGAAAGTGGCAGTAGGTCTGGGAGTTGAGCTTCACTCCATCCTCAACCCGAAAAGGTCCCACAAGTTCATCTTTGATGATACCAGCCCATACCAGTACCCCACCTCCACCTTGCTGGCGTCTGAGTTGGAGTGGAGCTCTCTGCCCTTTACTGATCCAGCCTTTGGCTCATCAAGAGTCACTCTTATTTCATCAGTCCATAAAACCTTTGAAAAATCAGTCTTAAGATATTTCTTGGCCCAGTCTTGACGTTTTATCTTATGTTTCTTGTTCAAAGGTGGTCATTTTCAACCTTCCTTACCTTGGCCATGTCCCTGAGTATGGCACACCTTGTGCTTTTTGATACTCCAGTAACGTTGTAGCTCTGAAATATGGCCAAACTGGTGGCAAATTGCATCTTGGCAGCTTCACTCTTGATTTTTCTCAATTCATGGGCAGTTATTTTGCACCTTCTTTGCCCAACACGCTTCTTGCGACCCTGTTGGCTATTTGCCATGAAACGCTTGATTGTTCGGTGATCACGCTTCAAAAGTTTGGCAATTTCAAGACTGCTGCATCCCTCTGCAAGACATCTCACAATTTTGAACTTTTCAAATCTCTCTTCTGACGCATTTTGCCAAAGGAAGGAAGTTGCCTAATAATTAAGCACACCTTATATAGGATGTTGATGTCATTACACCGCACCCCTCCTCATTAGAGATGCACATCACCTGATTTACTTAATTGGTAGTTGGCTCTCAAGCCTATACAGCTTAGAGTAGGACAACATGTATAAAAATTATGTGATCAAAATATTAATTTGCCTAATAATTCTGCACACAGTGTAGTAGAGCATTGAAAAACTGGATGCTGAGGGAAAGAGCCGAGTGTCAGCATAATTATCCCATACTCCAAAATAACATGTGGTCTGGTCAGGTGATGGTATTTGTCTCTTGTATGTTGTATTATTGGGCTTGGTATAGTGGATTATGTTGTGTATGGAGTTGTAGCCCCCAGAGAAGGGGGTACTCGGTCCCGGGTAGTAACAAATGGGAATGTCACTCTGATGGCTGTTGCCCGGTCCCGTGCTCTGGGCCCCAGTGGGGGATATTTACAGGGGAGATAAGAGTTTTTGTCATGTGACGCCACCTGCGGGTTGCGGTTAAGGATGGAAAACCGCCGCTGCTGAATGTGGGTACTCCAAGGGCTGGTGGTAGTGGCAGCTGTGATGGTAGGCCCTCCGCAGGTAGGGCTGTGCCTCGGAGATGTAACGGGGGCAATAACAGAGACCACACCAGGTTGTCTTTAACAGTCTCTACTCACTGTGGACCCAGGGGTGCTGGTTCAGGTCCCTTGGAGGACCAGTGCCAATGTAGTGACCCAGGTTGCTCTGTCCCCAGCACTCTCTGTAGATTTGGTCCGCGTAGCGTGGAGTGTTTGAGGGCCCCGACTGTCCCTTTCGGGGTACAGTCTCCTCCGTACGGTGGGCAGTGCGGACCCTGCGGGAAGGTAAGTGTCCAAACCCCGATCCTAGTTTACTGCTGATGACCCCGGATTATTTGGTTTGGTGAAGTCCGTGGAGGTGTCCTCACTGGGCAGGTATTTGCCAAACAGTGTAAAACTTGCGCTTGACCTAGGGCCCTGTGCCCCGTTCGTGCTCTGGTATCAGCGGTATCTCTGGTACTCACCTGGCGACCACTCTCCTGTGCCCCCGGAGTCACCGTTACACGGACCCAGCTCAGGCACGTGCGCACACCTCTCCTGTGTGGTTTACTCTCTCAACTCACTACCGACTGACTGATGACCCCTCCCAACAGGCTGGCTATACCCAGGGACTCGTTCCCATGGCGACCATCCCCTTAAATGGTTAACCCTCTATGCCCAGTGTGGAGAGGAGAACTAGGATTTTGGTTGTGTGTTGGTGGAATTGGCACTGGTACTCCAGGTCCCAGGGAGTAGGTCCTGCATCCCCAAGAGGATGCAGTTCCTTGTACAGAAGTAATTTGTTCTCTCTGATATCAATAAGAGGAAGATTATTTCCAATAGAGATTAAATACTTCAATGCTTAACCCCTCCCTGTCCTGTGACTATTACACAGTAGCAAATATACAGTGCCTACAAGTAGTCTTCAACCCCCTGCAGATTTAGCAGGTTTGATAAGATGCAAATAAGTTAGAGCCTGCAAACTTCAAACAAGAGCAGGATTTATTAACAGATGCATAAATCTTACAAACCAACAAGTTATGTTGCTCAGTTAAATTTTAATAAATTTTCAACATAAAAGTGTGGGTCAATTATTATTCAACCCCTAGGTTTAATATTTTGTGGAATAACCCTTGTTTGCAATTACAGCTAATAATCGTCTTTTATAAGACCTGATCAGGCCGGCACAGGTCTCTGGAGTTATCTTGGCCCACTCCTCCATGCAGATCTTCTCCAAGTTATCTAGGTTCTTTGGGTGTCTCATGTGGACTTTAATCTTGAGCTCCTGCCACAAGTTTTCAATTGGGTTAAGGTCAGGAGACTGACTAGGCCACTGCAACACCTTGATTTTTTCCCTCTTGACCAGGCCTTGGTTTTCTTGGCTGTGTGCTTTGGGTCGTTGTCTTGTTGGAAGATGAAATGACGACCCATCTTAAGATCCTTGATGGAGGAGCGGAGGTTCTTGGCCAAAATCTCCAGGTAGGCCGTGCTATCCATCTTCCCATGGATGTGGACCAGATGGCCAGGACCCTTGGCTGAGAAACAGCCCCACAGCATGATGCTGCCACCACCATGCTTGACTGTAGGGATGGTATTCTTGGGGTTGTATGTAGTGCCATCCAGTCTCCAAACGTCACGTGTGTGGTTGGCACCAAAGATCTCGATCTTGGTCTCATCAGACCAGAGAACCTTGAACCAGTCTGTCTCAGAGTCCTCCAAGTGATCATGAGCAAACTGTAGATGAGCCTTGACATGAAGCTTTGAAAGTAAAGGTACCTTACGGGCTCGTCTGGAACGGAGACCATTGCGGTGGAGAATGTTACTTATGGTATTGACTGAAACCAATGTCCCCACTGCCATGAGATCTTCTCGGAGCTCCTTCCTTGTTGTCCTTGGGTTAGCCTTGAATCTTCGGACAAGCCTGGCCTCGGCACGGGTGGATACTTTCAAAGGCTGTCCAGGCCGTGGAAGGCTAACAGTAGTTCCATAAGCCTTCCACTTCCGGATGATGCTCCCAACAGTGGAGACAGGTAGGCCCAACTCCTTGGAAAGGGTTTTGTACCCCTTGCCAGCCTTGTGACCCTCCACGATCTTGTCTCTGATGGCCTTGGAATGCTCCTTTGTCTTTCCCATGTTGACCAAGTATGAGTGCTGTTCACAAGTTTGGGGAGGGTCTTAATTAGTCAAAAAAGGCTGGAAAAGGGGCGTGGCTAGCTATGGTGGTGCGAGGTTGCATCTCTGGGAGCTCCTGCAGCACCACCAATATTTCAACGGCTTATCTATAATAATCATGGGCAAATCTACAAGAAAGTCCAGGGCCCGGGCCTCCTCTCAACCCCGGACCACTAAGGGGGACATAGCCCACCTGCTCACTCGGGCTAATACCCTCCACCGTGGGACCGGAGGTTTCCCACCGCTGGATCAGACCAGGGACCCGCCACATGACATGCTGCAGGGTGAGCACACAGCAGCTGGGACGGATCCCCAGGCTCCCCTGCAGCCCCCGGCAGCCAGACCACCGCTGAGCTGGCCAGGTGAGGAATCCACGCAGAGGCTGGGAACACGGCGGTCTGATGGAGGAGACGCCGCCGGCCAAGATGGCGGCCCCCCACGTGGAGACCCGGGCGGCAGCATGGAAGCGCCCGTGCCTGCAAAGAATGCACAGACCAGCGGCTCACTGGGAAGATCGCTCCTACCTGCATCAGATGTCACAGGCAAGGAGGGAGAGGACAGACACAACACGGCAGCGTCTGAGGAGGTGAGGTGTGGAGAGTGGGAGAATGGCGGCGCTATCCAGGAACAGGCTGCGGTGGATGAGGGCGCACCATGTGTCCTCTCAGCACTCAGGGCAGGACTGACAGGGGTGGATGGGGGGATGCCAGGCAGTGCTGCAGCCGCTATGCTCACAGGCTCTCCCCCTTGCCATTTACCCAGGATGGGGACCCACAGAGGGGAGGGGGAGCAGAGGGGGGGGGGTCGCTATTCCCCAACACCCCGTGTTCACAGGCCCCCACACAAAGCCAGCAACAGGCCAGGGTGGATCCGGGGACCCCAGAAGCGACCCCACAAGATCACATTATACACAAGATGTGGACTGACCCCCCGCTCTTGCACTCCTCTGATTCACCTACTCGGTGGTCGACGGGATCGTCCTGGCCCTCGACACCCCCCAGAGATGGCGAGAGATCAGAAACCAAGATCTATGCTCTCCCCCCCCGAGAAGGGACACAGACAACAATACACTCCCCTGGTTGCGAGGTGGTCCCCGCCGGAGGATCAGATGGGGCCCCATCCCTCAGTAGATTCAAACAACGTCCGCATGAGAATAGGGAGCTGCTGAAACATACATCCCCAGAGAAGAGCAGACCCGCTACCCTGGCAGACCTGCGTACATTACTGGAATCCATGCCTACCAAGCAAGATATAGATAACTTGACCTCCATGATTGTTGCTGAATGTAAACAGGAGTTTGCCAAAGTCCACTCGGAGATGACAAACCTGTCAGCACAAGTGGACTCCCTAACTCAATCTCGTGACTCCACGACGAAAACCATACAAGAACTGACAGATACTGTTAAACAGCACTCCTCCCAACTACAAAACCTCCAAGCTACCTTGGATGATTTAGAAAATAGAAATAGGAGGAATAATTTACGAATCCGTGGCCTCCCAGAATCCATACTCACTGCGGACATCCCATCCACACTGACCTCCATTTTTAATGGGTTACTACGACGTCCGCCGGACACTTTTATTGAACTAGACAGGGCCCATAGAGCACTACGACCCCCAGATCCCAATAATCCACATCCAAGGGATATAATTTGCCGGATTCAATTTTTCCACCTCAAAGAACTAATTCTACAGGCTGCTCGCCAGAAACAAACACTCTCATACCAGGGCAAGACTATCCGTATCATGCCAGATCTATCCAGATACACACTGGCCCAAAGAGCAGCCCTTAAACCCCTGCTCACGCTTCTACAAAATAAGGGGATTCCCTTCAGATGGGGGTTCCCCTTCTCTCTATCAGTAAAGAAAGGCCCTCAGATATTCACGATTAGAGCGCCTGGAGACTTATGTGGATTCCTGATGAATCTGAACCTTCCTAACATTACTCTCCCTGAATGGGAGATGCTCACAGAGAACGGAATGTCTCAAGTTAGAAAGCCCACAAGACCCTCGGCACGTCCTCCTCCAGGACCTTCCCCCCAGAGACAGACCAAAGGGAGGAAATAAAAAATAAGGGTCCAACTGCAGACCGTTGTATTGCGATCTGAAGACAGGACTTTGAGAGGAATCCCCAACGTTATTTTAGTTCAATATAAAACCTTTGTTCACCACCTTTGCGTAGGTCAGGTTGACACATGAGTACGTGGGGACTGGAGAGAATGTTATAAACCCTGCTGTACTTGGTATTAACTGTGGAGGGAGTTCCGTTGCTGGGAGCTACCCCAGAACTCCTTCAAGGACCCAGTAGCAACAAAACTGTTATACATGACATAGTTGTGTTGAGGTTTCCCTCCCCCTTTCCCTCCCTCCCCCCCTCCCCTTTTTTTTCCCCCCTTCTCTCCCTCCCCCCCTCCCCCTCCTTGTCCAGTTTCATGGTAGTAGTGGACACGCTTATAGATTTATCTCTTCTTAAGCGCCCAACTGTATTTTGCTTAATTACCTAGCCGGTGAAAATAATCAGTTATATCAAGTTGAATGTTAACCTTACTGTGGTATCATGCAGGCTCCTGTGCCACCTTGTTAGCTGCTAGACCAGTCTTCGCCCCACACAGGGAAGGAGCCTCTGTCCTGCCTTTCAGGGTCGTACAAGCTCCTGTAATACGTTAGTACCCCTCTAGTTGGATTCTCCCGTACAGAGGCTATACCTTTGTCTTTTGTTTTCTCCTGTAATCCTTTCTTTTGCCTTTTCTTTCGATCCTAACCTTACTGTTTCTTTTCCTCTCTTGGCATTGCACTAAGTTCTGTAACCAGCAGGATCGCCACACTGCATATTCGGAGCGATGGAATTGAAAATTGCTTCCTTCAACGCCAAGGGATTGAACACGCCGGAAAAACGGGCACAAATCTTGCAACACTTTCACCGACAGAAGGTACAGATTATATGCTTTCAAGAAACACACTTCAAGGAAAATCATACACCTAACATAAAACATAAACATTACACCAGTTGGCATTTTGCCAATAATACCAACAATAAATCTAAAGGAGTTGCAATCGCTATCCACAAATCCCTCCCCCACCAACTAATTAGCTGCACACTGGATAGAGAGGCTAGATATATCATTCTTTCTTTAAACATCGAAGGCCAGGTAATAACCCTATTAAATGTATATGCCCCGAACCAAGACCAACCCAGCTTAATTTCAAACCTAGTGGATACCGCCTCCCCTCTGATTCAGGGGACGGTCATCCTATGTTCTGATCTTAACCTTACATTGGACCCTGTCCTAGACAACTCAAAGAAGAAATCACATCTATCCTACAAAGCCATTAAACATGTCAAGAAAACTCTCCTTAGGTTACAATTATGCGACGTTTGGAGACTGCAGCATCCTGCGGATAGGGATTACACTTTCTATTCTACACCGCACGACTCCTACAGTAGGATAGACTACATCTTGATCCAACACTCGGCTCTCCCGTGGGTAGTCTCCACAACCATAGGCAACATATTATGGTCCGACCATGCACCAATCTATTGTGCTATGAAGATCCCGTCCCTCTCCAAAACGGTGCGCCCTTGGAGTTTGAACGAGAGCTTACTAGAGGACCCTGTATGTCTGTTAGACGTGCAGGATTCAATAAGACACTTCCTCTCAGACCACGCCTCTGACACAACGGCCCCAATCTTTCACTGGGAAGCACTAAAATGCGTACTAAGGGGGTATTAATAAAACACGGCTCGCGTATAAAAAAAGCTAAGGCCCAAACTTTGAGCTCTGCCCTGCAAAACGTAGCCAACCTAGAATTAACCCACAAAAGTGCGCTTTCGACAGAAACGTTGAGAAATCTTCTTAAAGCAAGACAAGAAGTTAAAAAGTTGCTAGATGACTCCTATAAACGATCCCTCCAAATTGGACGAAGCCGCTTCTACGAATGCGGTAATAAACCAGGACGGATTCTGGCTAGGGCCCTACGCTCACAATGTACCCAAAACTTTATCCCCTGTATCAAAGGATCTAATGATTTCATGGTTCACACAACGGCGGAGATTTCAGAACCCTTCCGCTCATATTACTCAAACTTATACAACCTCCCTAACCCAGAAAGCGCCCCTCACCCCGTTGCATCCCCTTTCACTACCCCGAAACCAGAAGTGGTAGCAGATTTAGACAACCCCTTTACCTCTACAGAATTATTGGAGGTAATAAAAAATTTACCGAGTAATAAAAGCCCGGGTCCAGATGGTTATACAGGAAAATTTTATAAACTATTAGCAGATCTTCTCTCCCCCTTGATGTTGGTAGCATTTAACACTATCTCTGAATCCTGCCCATTTCCTGCTCAGTCCACAGAGGCATATATCACCGTGATCCCCAAACCAGGTAAAGATCCTCATATATGCAAGAGCTACCGTCCAATTTCCCTGAATACTGATTTAAAAATTTACGCTAAATTAATAGCAAATAGGTTGGGTCCACTGCTTCCCTCTTTGGTTCACCCGGACCAAGTAGGGTTTGTTCCAGGCAGGGAAGCACGGGATAATACCCTAAAAACAATCGACATCATACACCATGCAAAAACACACAAAATACCACTGATGGTCCTATCCCTGGATGCCGAAAAGGCGTTCGATAGAATTGCCTGGTCGTCATTAGCACAAACCCTTACGCACATTGGTCTAGGCCCCACCTTCCGTGAAAAAATACTTGCACTTTACAAGTCCCCAGCAGCTAGACTAAAAATAAACGGCTCAATATCCAACCCCTTTTCCATCCACAATGGAACCCGACAGGGCTGTCCACTATCTCCCCTCCTCTACGTATTAATCATGGAACATCTTTTGGCCGCCATCCTAGCTCCCCGGAGATCCGGGGAATTAAATTAGCAGGTAAAGAATATAAATGCTCTGCGTTTGCTGATGATGTGTTAATCTATATAACCAATCCGGCAACTTCCCTGCCTAACCTACTAGAACTGCTGGATAGATTCGGCAGATGATCCAATTTTAAAATCAACATGGACAAATCCGAGGCCCTCAATGTCTCCCTCCCAAGAGAAATGGTACAAGAATTAAAGACGCATTTCCCATTTAAATGGCCGGCAGATAACACCATAACTTATTTGGGTATTCGTCCCCCCTCGGAGCTGTCTAGACTTTTCCTTCTGAACTTCCAGCCATTCCTTTCCAGATTGGAAACTTCTTTAACCGCCTGGGAGCGGATGAGTTTTTCCTGGTTTGGACGTATTAACATATTAAAGATGACAATCCTCCCTAGGTTGCTGTACCTGATACACACGATCCCTACATATATCCCAACCTCGTTTTGGGAGGGACTTAAGCGACAATTTAAAAATTTCGTCTGGGCATCCAAACACCCGAGGTTAAAATGGGAGACACTGACCCGGCCTAAGGAAGCTGGGGGGACAGGTCTGCCGGATTGTCGTCAATATTATCTCGCAGCAGCACATGCTCGTGTATTAGACTGGATACATAGCTATTCGACAAAATTGTGGGTAAGAGTGGCGACGGATACGTGTCCAATCCCATTGGGGGCCCTGACGTGGCTACGCGTCTCCCTACTATCCAAGAATAAAGACATATCCTATACGACAGCCAACACATTGAAATCTTTGAACGTCCCTTCCCTGAAAAAAAAAAAGGGCTGTTGGACGGTGACGGCCCATTACTTCTCATTACAGAGAACCCTAAGTTTACACCGGGGTACACCGCCTCATCTTTTCTGGGATTCCCTAAAGCCCGTCCTCTACGTTTACACCAGGTGGCCCCTAGTGGAATTCTGCTGCCGCTGGACACGGTCTTGGGAGAATTGGCCCCCACCCCACGCCATGTATTCGAATACACTCAACTCCAGCACTTTTACGCATCAATTCCTAAGAAAGATACACTGATACACCCCCTGTATACCTTCGAAACGCTCTGCCTCGCTAAATCATCTATTCCACATGCAACCTCGGTTATTTATAAGTTGCTCTCAGAACAACATTTACTCTCCCTGCCGCCATTCTGTAAGGCGTGGGAGTTAGAACTTAACAAAACGTTCACAAAAACCCAATGGGATAAATGTTTCTCCCTCTCTCATAAATCAGTTATAGCCTCTAAAGCACAAGAAACAAGTTATAAAATAATATCGAGGTGCTACAGGGTTCCGACTATGTTACATAACTGGTTTCCAGAGGTACCGGATACTTGCTGGCGCTGTGGAATGGAGTTGGGTTCGATCTCACATATTTGGTGCTCCTGCCCGACCCTACATGCGTTCTGGAACGGAGTCCTCAGGGTAGTGTTGGAGGTTACAGGGATCTCAGTCCCACAGTCGCTGGAAGCACTCTTACTTTATATGTTCCCCATGTCCAAATCGAGATATAAAAAAATCACTAATCAGACATTTATTGCAGGCCGCAAAAATAGTAATCCCCAGACACTGGAGATCCATGGATCCCCCGTCTTTGGAGGATTGGTTTGCAGAAGTGAACCTGTCACACCGTATGGAATCTCTGATGTCCGGGCTCAGCCAGGAAAGGGACACAGTCGCCAAGACTTGGTTCCCCTGGGAGGCGTTCTTGTCATCCCCCCTATACCGACAGATTTTGAAATAAAGTGCAATGATCAACTTCTTTCTTCTTCATTTCTTCTCGTATGCAACTGCGTGTTCTCTCTCTTTCCGTTTCCTTTATGTAGTTCTTCTCTTTGGTTAGGATAAAGAGTCCCCCCAAGTTGTGGGACCTATGTTGGGCACGACCTAGAGTATTGCCAGGTTTCTGGAAAAACTGATATCGTGATTATACACCGGGCCCCCAGGCCATAGATGTCAGTGTGATAGGTAATACGCCACATTGTGAAACATTAGTCAACGAACAGGATCGTTCCCTTCCTTCTTACTTTACAAAGTTCAAGTGATTTAGAGTATAATGTAAGTGACCCAGTGAGTGTTTTGTACGGGTCGTTTATGTTTGTTTATGTATAATGTGAAACTTAATAAAAATCTATTGTTTGAAAAATGTAAAAAAAAAAAGGCTGGAAAAAGAGATAATTAATCCAAACATGTGAAGCTCGTTCTTTGTGCCTGAAATACTTCTTAATACTTTAGGGGAACTAAACAGAATTCTGGTGGATTGAGGGGTTGAATAATAAATGAGCCTCCTGAATAAACTTTTCACAATTAAAAAAAAAAAAAAAAAAAAAAGAAATAACATTCTTTTTTGCTGCAGTGCATTTCACACTTCCAGGCTGATCTACAGTCCAAATGTCACAATGCCAAGTTAATTCCGAATGTGTAAACCTGCTAAATCTGCAGGGGGTTGAATACTGCTTGTAGGCACTGTACACTTATAAAGGTTCTTCTGTGAAAACAAGTAATCACCTTTTCTAAGACTAATTTCACATGTTCAGTATTTGGTCAGTTTTTTACCTCAGTATTTGTGGTTAACACCAGGAGTGCGGAAACAATACAGAAGTGGTGCCCGTGTTTCTCTAATATTTTTCTTCTGATTGTTCCACTCCTGGTTTTGGCTACAAATACTGAGGTAAAAAACTCACCAAATACTCAACGTGTGCACGTTGCCTAATGATAAGTAATGTTTTTGATCAGTGTGGGTCCAATTGCTGTGATCAGCATCGATTGGGAGCATGTGCAACTTCTATTCACATAAGGCCTCTCTCACACATACGTGAAAATCACGCACATGCCGTGAGACATGTATTTTCCCTGCGTTTTGCGTTTGGTAAGTACGTGTCTCCGGTACGTGCGGCCCACGTGTGTTCTACGTGTGCTATCCGCGATAACACACGAAGAACCGGTAATTTGCATACTCACGTGGTCCTTGCTGCTGTCCAGGGTACTGATCTTCTGCTCCAGCCCCGCCCACTCCCCGCCGATGCTGCGTCCGGCCGAGCCGAGGGGCAGAGATCAGCACCTGTGACATCACGCCCACCTCCTTAACACGTTCATAATGAGCGGTGGTCGGCAGCAACCGTTTGCAGCGGAAGAATCTGCTGGGCTTATGGAGGTGAGTATGTGTTTTTTTTATTTTAAAACAATGACACGTGGTTCTCCGGCGCGTGTCACACGGGACCGCATCCACACTACATCCGTGTGGTACGGGTGAGGGGCCGCGTGACACCCGTGATGCCGGAGAAAAACGGACATGTCGGCGTGAGAAACACACGGACACACGTAAGTACGGAACAGACACACGATCCATTCCAAAATACTTATGTGTGTCCAAACCATTAGGAATAGATAGGTCCACATGTGTACGTGTCTCCGATACGTGAGAAAACTGCCAAACACGTACCGGAGGCACTAACGTGTGACAGAGGCCTTAGACTGAGCTCATATCCAACTCAACCCCTGATCTATTCATTCCCTCAGTGGCTGCCGCGTGCTGTTCTTGCCTTTTTCTGGAAGCCCTAAAGAGGATGAATGGGTGCACTCAATGATGGCAGAGCTTTTCTACCTCCTGGGCAGCGCACTTGGCAAGTGTTTTGTGTGATCGGTGTGGCTTCCATGATATGGACCCCACCGATCTGTAGGGTGTGCTATGCCCGGTCATATTTTAAAAATTAAAAAAAGTAGGTACCCTTTAAATGAATGGCACGCATGCACATTTGCAATGGAACCGTTGCCCACAAGAAGGCAACAGTATATTTTATATAAGAGAGTCATAGTGAACAAACTCTGCATTTCTATATACATTTTAATGGTCAGATTCAGTACTTACCTCTCTTAATTCTTATTCCACCATTATTATAGAATTGCTTTTTCTGAAACATTTCACTTTTTTCCTCACTACAAAAATCCTAGAGCATCAATCTATTTAATTTGGCTTAAAGGAGCTATTGCAATATCAAGTATTGTCACAAGGTGGAGCAAAGGCAAATAAAATTTCACCTATTACGAGGACATAATGGCCTCGATATCAGAAGATTGTTGTTTTGTCCTGATGAATTGTGCGCTGGAGTAAGATGTGCCTCTATATGAATTTGGTGAACCTTTCTACTGCCATGCATCGGCTCCGATAATGTGCTGGAGTCAGGGGCTGGAGCACATTGCTGTTATTTATTTAGTTTTGTTGTATAAAATAATGATGAATTTGTCTGCCATGCCCCGTCGCCACCCAAGCGTCTCCCATTTTTCCAAAAATTGTCAGAGTGGGCCGTGACTGGTGTAAAAATGCCAAATTTTTGTTTGTGTTGTGTAAACATTGTGTGTTATTTCAAGCAGAAAATTAACTAAAACATCTCGATGAATCACGGCCATATTTCTGGTGAAAAAAACATAGGAAATATTGTGTAAATGTGATGCCCTGGCAAAACCAGGCAGTCACAGAAGTAGTCCACCCTCCTTGTTACCACCAAAAAACCCACACCCCGGTACAACACACAGCCATTAAAGCCTAGCCACCCCCTCATGATAATAAGGGCACACCAGTGGGTGGGATCAGGCGGATGAGAATGCCCACATAGGGGTCCTGAGGTGTCAGGGGCGGAAACCCGACAGTTAAGTTGGAGTCTAGTTCAAGTGTGGAGTGGTAGTGAGTGAAGTCAAGTGCAGACTGTGCAGTGTAGTCAGGGGTAGAGGCAAACGGTGAAGAGGGCCACAGGCGACGGAGATCCGGTTGCGGGAAACCTTAAGTGGACCGGGGCAGGGTCGTAGCCCGCCAGTGCCGACAGCAGGAATCTGGTCCGGAGGCCGTGCACAGACGGGGTGCCTGGACCCTAGGACGAGGAAGGTTACATGCCCCCTTGTTAATTAACCAGCAGAGGACGAGGTTTCAGGCCTTGTTCTCCCGAAGCCCAGAGAGCGAAACGGAAGCCCAACGCGGGGGATAGGGTGTCCGCCAGAACCCACAGAGATCCCACGAGTCAGATTTCGCGGGCCACAGCTCCCAAATACACCGAGCGCAACATAAAGATTATCAGAAAGGAGTGTGGTTGACAAATGTGTATACATTACTTCAAAAGAGGGGCGTCCATTTTGACAGAAATGTACTCTAGTCAAGTACATCTGAAAGATGCATCAAAGTCATTAAAAGGTGCGTGCCATTGTTGCATCCTGCTGTGGTTCGATCTGGTGACACTGGGGCCTCTGCAGCAGCGGGAGAATGTAATGGCCCTGACACCAGTCAGATCAAGAGCTAACCGCTCCGGGGATCTGGGCAGCTTCAGTGCAGAGTTTTTACAAACACATTGCAAGTTTAAAAATAAGAATAACTGTTTAATGGCTAAGTACACCTTCCAACAGAATTTTATGTTATTGTTCATTTGCTTTCTAAATCCAAATATATGAAACTTCCTTAATTGTCATCCTAAATGTATTCTTAGGTCATTTATCTAAATTAGTGCTTTTACAAAATTGTTACCAATCAGTGTCCCTCCTCCTGCGTCTGATGGCTTTCTTTGCTCTTCATCTTCGCTCTCTCAGTGTTCGTGTCACGACTGTCTCTTGGCATTTGAGACTTGTAACAGATTCATGGCTTGAAAGCCAAGGCCATGTTCACATGTAGTTTCCTTTCCTTTGGGGTAGAGAGGGTTAATGTCAGTATTCCTTGCCAGGAAGCATTCTCATTACCATCCCAGGTGTTTCCGGTTTGGACCACACCAAGTCCTTATATATAACCTGTGCTCCCAGTAGAGAGTGCCTGTTATTCACTCTCATTTGGATGTTAGGCCTGGAGTTGGAAGGAGCTGGTAGAACCTTCTCTTCAAGTTGCTGTTTAGGCTGCATCCTTGGTGCTGACTGCAGCAGTCTATTGGTGTGTTTACCCCTGTATGTCTTTCTTTCCCTCGTGTGTTGTTTTAGTTCAGCAGTGGGGATAGCGTCCCTTACCTGTCCATTCACTAGCCAGGACTATTATAGGGTCACTCAAAGTTTCAGTTTCCTGCTCGGCGACAGGTGAGGAACTTGTATTGGGACTGGATAGAAGTGCAGGGTACAGTTGCAGGTAACTGGAGGTGTCCATCTTCCCTCTCACTAGCGCTAGGGCCCACTGTTGCTAATGTATCCCCAGTATATGCCTTGTATTGTGTGTACGCCATACTTCCCTTAGTCACTCCGTGACAGTTAGCAATAGGAGCGAGGAAGGGGAGGGCATTGTACACCGGTTTCCACAGCACGGAGAGAGGAGAAAGTATCACAGGGACGGCACAGAAAACAAACTATAGAAAAGGACCAAAGCACATGAAGAAATATGTGCAGTGTTAAAGGAGTTACCTGGATACATAAAGACAGCACATCCAGCCTATATTACTGGTAGAGACACTCCCACAAAAGAAAAATCTGAAGCTTAGATCAGGCTGCAAACTTTATAATAAAGGTTCTGAAAATGAATAAAGAATTAAGATTATAGACTGAAACTTAGTGCAATTATAAAGGTAACCACAATCATTGGTTCCATGTCAAAGATATACATAGACTTTAATGATCATTTTCAAATAAGAGCGGGTGCAGAAGAAATGGCTGCTTTTACTGTAGAGTCTATTGGATTATAACAGTCTTCATACCAATGGGATGTGCTGAGGACACATTGATGACCTTTCTTACCTTCATACTTCTTTCCTCTTGTCCACTGGTTCTTCTTTGTCTCACAGTTTGGTACTTTTTTGCCTATTGCTGCTAGACCCCAGGGAATGATGGTGCCTGTGTGAGATCTCTGGTGGGGGATGCAGGTCACTTAGGCTGCTTTCACACCTCTGGTTTTTGCTATGTGGCACAATCCGACACTTTGCAGGAAAAACGCAACCGTTTTTTTTTGCTGCTGGTTGCGTTTTTCCTGCATAGACTTTAATTAGTGCCGCATTGTGCCGCATGGCCTTGCGTTCGGTCCGGTTTTTGCCGCATGCGGCAGATTTAGCCGATGCGGCGGCCGGATGGAACGTTGCCTGGCACGTTTTTTTGTGCGGCAAAAAAAAAACGCATTGCGCCGCATCCGGCCGATGCGGCGCTTTTCTCAATGCATCCCTATGGATGCCGGATGCGGCGCGATGCGGCAAAAAACGCATCCGGCCGCCGCATGCGGTTTTTGCCACTGCGCATGCTCAGTAGCATGACGCAAGCGGCAAAAACCGGACGGGCTGTATGTAAAAAACGTATGCAAAGGATGCGGTGTTTTCACCGCATCCGTTGCATAGGTTTCACAGCCGGATTGAGCCGCACGGCTCAAACCGGATGTGTGAAAGCAGCCTTAGACAAGAGTGACCTATCATTCACTGACCAGAGCACGGCGGTGGGCAGGGAAATAGGATGAGAGGCCGGAGAGCTGTAAGTGCCCAGCAACCTGCACTTGTAGCTCATTTACATAAAAATTGGGAAAGTTGTTATTTTGGAATTGAACAAAAAAAATATATGAATTTCCAGCAACCTAACACAGATTATATCCCTTGAGTATACTGTAACCTGCTGACTTGTTCCCTTTAAAGTGTTCCTGTTCTGTGACACAAAGCTTGTTGGAAAGCATGGTCTCACTGGCCTCATCCCCAAGATACAATTGCTTTAGGTGCACATGTGACGCCCTGGGCAAGCCAGGGGTCACAGGTCATCGCACCACCACACCCTACACCCCAGTTAGGAACACCAAAGCTAACCTAAAATCCTTGTTGCCTTCCTCCAGGGGCTGATGTCCACACCAGGGGGTGGGCCAGGCGGTTGGCTCCGCCCACCGAGGAGTTCACAGCCCTGGAGGCGGGAAGAACCAGGCAGATAGAATTTGGAGTTTGAACAGATCAGTTTAGAAGTGGAAGGAGTAAACAGTGAAGTTAAGTTAGGGAAGTGAAAGTAGAAGGAAGTGGAAAAGGAGGAAAGTAAGAGTAGTGACAGTTTGAAAAGCCTGAAGTTGGTCCGGGTGTGTGCCCCGGACTGTGACAGCAAGGTCAGCAGACGGCGGTGATTGTCCGCAGGGGTGACTGCTCGGAGGTTGCTGGAAGGACCGCGGACGGGTGGTGACCCGGCGGTCTGGAGCAGTGTACAAGGAACAGTCAGCACCAGGGCAGGGGCCTTTCGGATCCCGGCAAAGCTAGGAGTCGCCATAATTTGCCAAATCCGTCAGTGAAGGGGACGACTGTCTCCCAACAACCAAGTCCCGATTGAAGGCAACAGTCCAACCGTTACGGAGAGACACCGCCACCGCCAGGGCACCAGTTTCTCAGGGCCAGCGCCTGCGGGCAAAGTAGGGCTCCTTCGGCCCAGCTTGAAGCCGAAGAGCGGGTTACCGGTGGGAACCCATTGCAACCATCATCATCTTAGGTGCAGGAAAAGGGACCGTCACCGTCAACTACTGGGGAAAAGCAAGTGCAGCCGTCCGTGGGAACCGTCTTTCCAGCCGTGTGTTTTACCGAGAACTGTGTCATCGTCTCAGGCTGAGTGAGTACCACAGTGCCGCAAGGCACAGCGCTGCCCCCGCGTCCCTGCGCCCACCAAGCCCTGCATCTCCCACCTCATCACTGGGCCCTGGGATCACCAACCCCTACCCACGGAGGGGCAACACAACAACTGGCTGCTCCATACCATCACTCCCGGGATCCCCAGCCAGAGCAGCAGTGGTGTCCACATAATCACCACAACCGTGGGTGGCGTCACGGACAATAACCAATCCCCACAGCCAAAACAACCCCCTTTCACTCACGGGCGAGGAGCGCCGCTAGAGTCCCCGGGATCCGGCCCATCGCTCGAGCCACCGAGCAGCAGCAGGCCGCAGCAGCCGCGGCAGCCGGACCCGAGCAGTGGGGAGAGCGCGGCGTCCCCTCCTCCGCCCGCGACACACATGCTACTCTAATATTTCCAGAGACTGTTTCAATTCTTATATTTTGCAACTTGCCATAGGCGCTTCTCAAGTGGATGGTTCCGCTTCATTAGCATTCTGCCAGCACTATAGATGCTGGAACTTCCATTTCCTCACTTTCCATCATATGTTACTCCTGCCCTGCCCAATGGCCCTGAACTAAAAGTCTGCCTTTCTATTATTCTTGTTGTCACGTCTCCACTGGAGTAGACTTCTGATTCGATCACCAGACGCTTCCGCGTCACCACCGTGGGCCGCGCTGAGGTGGAGCAGTCAGTTGCTCTGTTGGGCACAGGCTTCGCTCATCTATTAAGCTGGGTTTCACCAGGACCTGCAGTACCACTGGTTGACTGGTGTAACTACCTTTTAGCTGGGGCCAATGGAAAGGCACCACACCGCTCTTATGCTTTCTCCCTTCTGCTGGCAGGTGCCAGATATAGTCCTGTAATTCCCTGCTAGACTCTGGTTCCTTGCTGTTTGTTTGTATTCCCGTGCATTGACCTTCACCTGATTACCTGACCACTCTTCTGCCTGCTGTTTCTATACTTTGCTGCTCGCTCCGGTTTTGACCCTTAGCTTGATATTTGACTCCCGCCTGACGATTTTTGTCCCTGTTCTACTTTCTGGCTTTGACCCTGCCTGGTTACTATTCTTCTCAGGACTGCAATCTTCCACGGGAAGTGACCGTCTGGGCCCTGTCATAATTCCAAATCCCTGTATAGGGGTTAAAGGGTTGTGGGGTCCAGGTTCCTGCTTTGTGGGCGATTGCCTCTATCCACCTGTTTCACTGATCCTGAGTCTGTGGCTCCAGGCAGGCGTCACACTTGTGCACAGTTCAACAGACAGGAGAGCAGGAGCAGAGAGACATAGACCGGCCCCACTTCCTGTGCTCTGTCTTGGTGTCTTTACTCTGAGACCATCTGGTAGAGGTGTGTACTTTTGGATACAACCATGCATGTGCTAAATTAAACGAGAATGGATTCCAAAGCTACAGACTGGATACTTGGTGATGATAGATTACCATGACTCAGAGATCTTTGGTTGTGTTTTTCCTATCTACTTAAGGGTGCTTTACATGCTGCGACATCGCTAGCGATAGCTAGCGATGTCGTGCGCGATAGCACCTGCCCCCGTCATTCGTGCGACATTTGGTGATCGCTGCCGTAGCGAACATTATCGCTACGGCAGCATCACATGCACATACCTTTTCAGCGACGTCGCTGTGACCGCCGAACAATCCCTCCTTCAAGGGGGAAGTGCATTCAGCATCATAGCGGCGTCACTGCGGCGTCACTAAGCGGCCACCCAATAGCAGAGGAGGGGCAGAGATGAGCGGCCGGAACATGCCGCCCACCTCCTTCGTTCCTCATTGCCGGTGGACGCAGGTAAGGAGATGTTCGTCGTCCCTGCGGTGTAACACATAGTGATGTGTGACGCCGCAGGAACGACGAACAACCAGCGGCATGCACCACCAATGATATTATGAAAAGGAGCGACGTGTCAACGATCAACGATTTTTGACGTTTTTGCGATCATTGATCGTCGCTCTTTGGTGTCACACGCTGCGATGTCACGAACAGCGCCGGATGTGCGTCACTAACGACGTGACACCGACGATATATCGTTAGCGATGTTGCAGCGTGTAAAGCCCATTTAGATATTATAATTTTACCATAGAAGGCCTTGGGCATGTCATACCAAAAACAACCTATCACTAAGAGCGGCCCTGCTTTTGGAAATAACGATGAGCCTATAAATTATAATCCTGGACAGGCCCTTTTAAAGGAAATACAAGAGAACACATTTCATGTACTGTTAATAACATTTGGTGGGAAGATTTTTATTGCACTGAAAAACACGTGGAATCCGAATGTTCAATTTTACTTTAATCCAAACATTCCTGGTTTTTATTTCTAAAGGCAAAAGTTTTACATTTTTCTCTTTGCTTCCTCCGGTAGACTAAACATTTCTCTTGTGTTGAAATCTCACTCGAATATTGTGTGCACATCATCACAGCCAAGTAATCAATCATAGCCAAGTGAATGCTCAGGTTTGGAAGATCAGGGTGCAGAACGCTGGATACAAGGCCAAGGAGAGGTGCATATGTAGACTTGACATCGACCTAATCTGCAGGTGATGGATCTAGGGGCTTGGTGACAGGACACAGCACACCTTGAGGTGGAAAGAAAGTCTCACATTTTTCCATGAAGACAATTTTATTGCTCCATGACTTTTGTGACGTCCTTTAGCTTTGATAAGATTTCACAAGAATCCACATGAGCATGACGGTGATCAGGACAATCATAAAGTTGAGGAACAGCTCCTGAGTTGAACGCTCCATTCTTGAAAAGCTTTGAGGTTTTGTAGATTTTTGACAACTTTACCCTCAGGATGACCTTCAGTGTAGCTTGTCCTACAAAAGTACAGAAAAATCATAAATGGTTATCATGTAAAAAAGTAATTACATATGGGCACCATGCATCTTCCTGTACCACAACTACTTATACTAAGTGGCAATGAAAAAAACCCTTAAGTTTCCAAAAAAGTCAAAAGGAGTATGAGTGGAATGAATTAAAGAATAATTGTGTTGTGTTAGCAGACGAGTAAGGGTACTTTCACACTTGCGTTAATTTCCTTCCATCACAATCTGCCCTTTTGGAAAACAGCGGAATCCGTTAACGGATTCCGCTGTTTCCCATAGACTTGTATGGATGACGGATTGTGCCAAAAGTACCTGCGTTGCTTCCGCTGGCCGACGCTGCGTTGTGTCTGCCGGGCGGAAGGAACGCAGCATGTAACGATTTTTGAGCGGCGGAATCCTCTATATTTCACTGCGCATGCTCATTTTTGTTTTTTTTTAATCACAGAAACTTTTTTTTTGTCTCTCGGTGGCCGAACTTTCAGCTGAGCGCCCGGCCGCCGGCATGTGAGAGCTCTCAGCTGAGCGCCCGGCCGCCGGCTATTGAGAGCACTCAGCTGATCGCCCGGCCGCCAGCATGTGAGAGCTCTCAGCTGAGCGCCCGGCCGTCGGCATGTGAGAGCTCTCAGCTGAGCACCCGGCCGCCGGCATGTGAGAGCTCTCAGCTGAGCGCCCGGCCGCCGGGTGATCAGCTGATCGTTTACAATAGTCTGCTGCCAGTAAAACTGTAAAAAAATAAAAAAAATTAAAAAATTTTTTAAAAAAAGCTTTCCGTTGTTTTGTACGATCCGTTGTGCCATTATATGCAACGCATCCGTTGCATCCGTCACACAACGCAATGCAACGGATGCCGTTCACAACAAGTGTGAAACTAGCCTAACATGTTACCAGGTCCCACAGCAAAATAGGAAACAGAGGTTCCAATTTATGTGTCAGATGAATGGGTGGGCGCTTGTAGGCCCAAATCACAGTTGCAACTGCAACCTCCACCTCACCACAATGCAGATTCAATAAGCTCAGTGATGTCATAGTTGTACAGGGATAATAAACTCAATGCAGACACAGTATAGGGATGATTAATTCAATGAAGACACAGTATTGGGATGATTAATTCAATGAAGACACAGTATAGGGATGATATACTCAATGAATGATTGATTGCTCTCAGTGAGAGAATCAAAATTAAAATTTTGTAGTTGTGATACTTTTTAATGGCTAACTAAAATAAAAATAAAATATGATGTTATAAAGCTAACACAGTACCAAAACCTTTTTCTTAATACTCAATGAAGACACAGTATATGGATGATAAACTCAAGGAAGACACAGTATAGGGATGATATAAACAGTGATGTCACAATACAGGGTAATAGATATTTTATTGTCATAGTACAGGGCATGCAAATTAGCACTTCCACAGAAGGAAAGAAACTTGACAATCTAAGAGTGATTTTTGGTTGTGTCCTGCCTATTACCCAACATATCACCTATTCCCTTTTGGTGTATGAAAAATAAACACATGATTGCCTGCCATGACTTGGGTAAAATGGCCACAGCAGCATTTTATTAAATATTTCACACAAAACCCTGAGCTCTTACATGAATAGCAACCCCACAACAATATAAACAATATAAAAATAAAGTTAATAGATCTAGTCCAGAGGCAAATCCCACAACCATAAAAAAAAACTCCCTAGCCGCACCACACTATTCCAGGGACAGAGCTAATAATATCCCATAATTAATACATCTCCCCCTTCCCCAATATTGCCTTCCCGCTGAAGGACAAGAGCAATGAACCAGTCTTTAAACCAAACTTATCCCTCGTCACAAGCGTAGCTACGTGACATCTTACGTGGTCTGGAACCGAAACCCCTCCACGGCTTGCTCAATATGGTCCCTCAAACCCAACATCCACAAATCCATGCCAATAGCCTTAACATGGACACCACCAAACCATGAATACTCCCTTGAAGGCGTCTCCAATTCCTTATGACGCACCACCATCCCGCCATTCCTGGCAGCAAAATAGCCAATAGCTGAATTCACCTTCATCTTTGTTTTTCTTCAGTTTATCCACTCACCTCACGCGTCTCCATGCCAAACTGCACCACAATATCTGACAAATAAAAATAAACCCCGGTAAGTAGAACCCAATCGCAATAAATCAAATTTATTATCCCAAATTAATTAAGACTTAACACCAATGTAATTAATTGTGACGCCCTGGACTAGCCAGGTTGTCATTGACAGTCCCATACACACACACGCCCCCCCCCCCTTCCTTAGAAAGTTGACAGCAGCCAAACTACAAAACCCTTGTCACCTCCCTCAGGGTTTGATGTTCACACCAGGGGGGTGGAGCCAGGCGGTTGGCTCCACCCACCGATGAGTTCACAAGCCCTGAGGCGGGAAAAACAGGAGTTGAGCTTTGACAGTGAAGTGGAGTGGAGTGAAGTTCAAGGGCAGACCTGTGTCCAGGTCTGCCATAGTCTACACCAGGTGTCTGAGTTGGAGCCCAGTCACCTCTGGCAAGGAGGCAGACGGTGGTGGCCACCTGCAGGAGCTGGGATTACAGCCGGTGGAACTGTAGGGACCGTGGATGGGCGGTGGCCTGCCGGTACCGAACCGGGGAACGATTGGAAACCAGAGCGCCAGGAGGGGTACTCAGACCCAGTATGAAGCCCAGAAACAACCGGGCTGAGTCAAATCAGCTGTTTGAGGACTGGACTTAAGGACTTATCCCACCTAAAGCGGGCTTTACACGCTACGACATCGCTAGCAATTGCTAGCGATATCGAGCGTGTAAGCACCCGCCCCCGTCGTGGATGCGATATCGTGTGATCGCTGCCGCAGCGAACATTATCGCTATGGCAGCGTCACACGCACTTACCTGGTCGGCGTCGTCGCTGTGACTGCCGAACAATCCCTCCCTCAAGGGGGAGGGACGTTCAGCATCACAGCGACGTCACCGCAACATCACTAAGCGGCCGGCCAATCAAAGCAGAGGGGTGGAGATGAGCGGGACGTAACATCCCGCCCACCTCCTTCCTTCCGCATTGTGGCCGGCGGCAGGTAAGGAGACGTTCCTCGCTCCTGCGGTGTCACACACAGCGATGTGTGCTGCCGCAGGAGCGACGAACCACATCGATAATCAGCCATTACCGATTTTTGGTTTTGGAGCGACCTCTCCATGGTGAACAATTTTCACCATTTGTGAGGTCGCTTAAGGTCGCTGGTATCACACGCTGCGATATCGTTAATGACGCCGTATGTGCGTCACTAACAACGTGACTCCGACGATAAAACATTAACGATTTCGTAGCGTGTAAAGCCCCCTTAAGACCCGACTGAAGACAACAGCCCAACCATTAGGGTAACGCCACCGCCCAGGCATAGTGACCCGAGGGGCCAGCGTCTGCGGGCAAAGAGGGCTCTCCCCGCACATACCAAGCTAGGGAGCGGACTACCGTTGCTCAGGCATAGGAGTCGACGTTTTCTACATAAGAAAGGTCCAGGAGAAAGGCGGAAACCACCAACCTAATAAGGGGAAAACTGCAGCCGGCTGCAGGCACCGTTCACCATCTTGTTTGGTTTACCAGAGTCTCCAGCATGTTTGTAATAGTGAGTACAACAGTGCCTTTGGGTCGCACACAACACCGACACCCCAGCACGCATCCAATCCCCCGCCTCATCACCTCCCTCAGGCCCCCGGGACCATCATCCCCCCTACCCACGGAGGGGTCAACACCAAGCTGCGCAACACCGTCCACGGGAGCCTAGTCAACGGCAGCGGTGGTGTCCATCCATTCACCACAACCCGTGGGTGGTGTCACAAACTGAAATCCCCTACAAACAACCGCGGCCCCGGGCGTGGACCTCCCCACCGAAGTCCCTACGTGTAGCGCCAACCCCCCCTTCAGAGCGACGTGCCCCCGGGTCCGTGAGGAGCTCGAGCCACCCACCGACGAGCACGGATCCGAGCGTATCGGCGGCCGGCCGAGCCCCGGGGCGGTACATAATTGCCTCCCACAGGTAAAACAAGCACTACTGGTGGTCGGTCTATTCTGCAATAGTACGAGAATTCTGGATACCCCCGACCCAATATTATTCTGCAGATTCCAAACTACTTGATCCGTGCCAGGGACCTATATCCATGCCCCAGCTGCCGGCTGTCAGGATGAATGTCAACTTGCAACGCTCCCCAGAACACATATAAGTGCCTGAGGGTCATAAGTAAAAAACTAAGTTAGACAGCCAAAACTACGTTCGTACACATACTGCTCACCTATGAATCACCAACATAATGCTAAACTAAACAACCCTCTAAACCGTAACCAGATGAGGGCAAACGTAAGAATAAAAACACACGGACTCCCAACACAGCGTTTGAGTTCATCACTAAGCCCCAGTGAGAGACTTTCATCACCGTTCCAATGCAGAAAGAGTGTGAACCAGAGTTCTCCGGCTTCTCACCCAAACATAGCAAACTTTCCTTCAGAACTGCAATAAACTGATAACTAGAAAGTGAATAGCCATCCCTGTGTTGCAAGAACAAATCTGGAAAACTACCCCTAACATCCATAAAGCATGTTAACACCATAATAGTGCAGTCATCATGCCCTGGTACAGCACATATTGTAAAACCTGCGTTCTGTTCTTCATCTTCAGCTGCCCGCTTCCTGCTTCCAGCCCAACATGAAGAGGGTCCTCCGGATGAGGGAGACCCACAGGCCCCGAGAGGCTACACCAACCCCAGCTCTCTGTGCCCTCATGCGGCCCGTACTCTGCCCCTGATACCCCACCACCTGACTGCTGGAGGGCTGTAAGACTCCTCTTGTCCATTGCTGGGTTCAACCCCTGATGGCACCCCTCCAAGGGCCACTGTTAGAATTCTCCATGGCTTAACAGGCTACAACACAGACTGCAGCCACAAACCCCCCTACTGCCTCCTCTTTCGTCAGCTGGATTCGACCCTCAGCAGGCACATCACTGGGGGCCACCAACACAAAGGTCTGAGACCTTATACGCCACAAACCAAAAGTAGGATACAGTGTGGGGCCACCCACTTCCAGTTGGCTGTAACTGTGCTGAGGACCAACGGAAAAGAAGATACTGTCAGACGATGCCCCCTGAGCCCAGAAGTTCCTCGAGAGGGCACCTGGAACTCCTCTGGTGCAGTCTCACCCCCTTTGGTAAGTAATGTTACAGTGGCCAGAACCAACAGAGCATGCTGTGGGAGGGATGGCAAATTCACTGCAGCTGGAGGGGACATGCAGGTCACGCAAACCAGCTCGTGCATCGGCTGGTCACCGTGGACTGTTGTGTCCGCACACACCATCTCCATCAATGCCACAATGTTCTTCGTGGCTTTTCTGCTGCAGCTTCTTCCTGCTGTACTGTCGGTTCCTGATACGTCAGAGGAGGTAGCAACATCTTCTCTCACCTTTTATCCTCCCCCATAACTCTAACCAGTGGCGTAATTAGAGTTGGATGGGCCCCGGTGCAAAGTTCAGACCTGGGCTTCCCCCTCCACATACACCGACACTTGGGGCAGGGGATGACACCGCCACTCGGGGTAAAAGGAAAATGATGACGCTGACACTTGGCTCTTACCCACAGCACCCAGGTTTCCCATGATCTGAAATCCCTCTATCAGCACCCAGCTTTCCTACAGTATGTTCTGATATTTATCTTGTCCTCGGCACCCAGCTTTTCCATATCAGAGCATGAGAAAGCTGGGTGCTGAGAGCAGATGTACAGTTAGGTCCAGAAATATTTGGACAGTGACACAATTTTCGCGAGTTGGGCTCTGCATGCCACCACATTGGATTTGAAATGAAATCTCTACAACAGAATTCAAGTGCAGATTGTAACGTTTAATTTGAAGGTTTGAAAAAAAATATCTGATAGAAATTGTAGGAATTGTACACATTTCTTTACAAACACTCCACATTTTAGGAGGTCAAAAGTAATTGGACAAATAAACCAAACCCAAACAAAATATTTTTATTTTCAATATTTTGTTGCGAATCCTTTGGAGGCAATCACTGCCTTAAATCTGGAACCCATGGACATCACCAAACGCTGGGTTTCCTCCTTCTTAATGCTTTGCCAGGCCTTTACAGCCGCAGCCTTCAGGTCTTGCTTGTTTGTGGGTCTTTCCGTCTTAAGTCTGGATTTGAGCAAGTGAAATGCATGCTCAATTGGGTTAAGATCTGGTGATTGACTTGGCCATTGCAGAATGTTCCACTTTTTTGCACTCATGAACTCCTGGGTAGCTTTGGCTGTATGCTTGGGGTCATTGTCCATCTGTACTATGAAGCGCCGTCCGATCAACTTTGCGGCATTTGGCTGAATCTGGGCTGAAAGTATATCCCGGTACACTTCAGAATTCATCCGGCCACTCTTGTCTGCTGTTATGTCATCAATAAACACAAGTGACCCAGTGCCATTGAAAGCCATGCATGCCCATGCCATCACGTTGCCTCCACCATGTTTTACAGAGGATGTGGTGTGCCTTGGATCATGTGCCGTTCCCTTTCTTCTCCAAACTTTTTTCTTCCCATCATTCTGGTACAGGTTGATCTTTGTCTCATCTGTCCATAGAATACTTTTCCAGAACTGAGCTGGCTTCATGAGGTGTTTTTTCAGCAAATTTAACTCTGGCCTGTCTATTTTTGGAATTGATGAATGGTTTGCATCTAGATGTGAACCCTTTGTATTTACTTTCATGGAGTCTTCTCTTTACTGTTGACTTAGAGACTGATACACCTACTTCACTGAGAGTGTTCTGGACTTCAGTTGATGTTGTGAATGGGTTCTTCTTCACCAAAGAAAGTATGCAGCGATCATCCACCACTGTTGTCATCCGTGGACGCCCAGGCCTTTTTGAGTTCCCAAGCTCACCAGTCAATTCCTTTTTTCTCAGAATGTACCCGACTGCTGATTTTGCTACTCCAAGCATGTCTGCTATCTCTCTGATGGATTTTTTCTTTTTTTTCAGCCTCAGGATGTTTTGCTTCACCTCAATTGAGAGTTCCTTAGACCGCATGTTGTCTGGTCACAGCAACAGCTTCCAAATGCAAAACCACACACCTGTAATCAACCCCAGACCTTTTAACTACTTCATTGATTACAGGTTAACGAGGGAGACATCTTCAGAGTTAATTGCAGCCCTTAGAGTCCCTTGTCCAATTACTTTTGGTCCCTTGAAAAATAGGAGGCTATGCATTACAGAGCTATGATTCCTAAACCCTTTCTCCGATTTGGATGTGAAAACTCTCATATTGCAGCTGGGAGTGTGCACTTTCAGCCCATATTATATATATAATTGTATTTCTGAACATGTTTTTGTAAACAGCTAAAATAACAAAACTTGTGTCACTGTCCAAATATTTCTGGACCTAACTGTATATCAGAGCATGGGAAAGCTGGGTGCTGAGGGAAAGAGTCTTTTTCCCTCAGCACAAAATGTTCCCATCCCATGCTTGTATCTTTGTCCCCCTTTGTATATAGTTCTCCAAATACTATAATGGCCCCCACATAGCCTTCCAAATAGTATAAAGGGTCCCACATAACCCTTCACCCCTTTCTCCCCCCTCCAATTTAGAAACCTGCACCCCGCAATGACCTGCATCTGACCCCTTATAATCTTTTTTGCAGTTTCTGACTTGGCATTTATCCAGGGCCATGTTGCAAGGCGTGTAAGGCTACATGCACATTTTTAGCATTTGTAACAATTTTTCTGCTGCAAAAGAAAACAGTTTGCAGGAAAAATGCTGCATAAAATGAGTGTTCTGCTGCGTTGTTTATGCATTTTTTCCCATTCATTTCAATGAGTGAAAAATGCTGCAAAAATGCTGAAAGCATTGACATGCTGCAGGGTTCATAAAACACTTTGAAGGTTCAAATCTGTAAGTAAAGACTAAGCAGCGTGTGCACGAGATTTCAGAAATCTCACTCACTTTGCTGGCACTGTCAAATACTGTGTTTTTTTTTCCCGATGAAAAATTTGTTAAAAAAAAGTAACATGTGTGTGAGGCAAATCCCGGGATATGAAGATGAATTATGACTCCAGTCATAATCCCTCATCACTCCCTGGCAGTGCCCCCTCCCTTCTTGTTCTCAGTGTTCCACTTACACCTCCATGGCCATGTCCTGTGATATGGAAATTAGGTGGCTTAGGGACAATGGACACAGGATGACTCCCTGCCGTGACCCTGTAGTGGGGGCTGCTAGCTAGTTAGCAAGGCTATGGAAATAGCCAGACAGAACGACTCCAGTAAAAAATGGTTCATATCTCGCAAGCCATATTTCCGATAAATATGGCAACCATAAAAATGGTGTCTCCGCATGCGGACGATGCCGGCACACCCTTTTTATGGGAGCAGGACATTGGGAAATGCCCCAGGCGTGATATCAGCCAATGGGGAACTGGCAGACAGGTCATGAGTCCCCTCGTTCTGTAGCTAAATTCATAACTGTCACAATGAGAGCATTGGCGTCCGCCTACGACGCTCCCAGGCAAAGTTATGGCCCATATTCCATGTTGTGGATTGTCCATAACTCAAGCCAGGGGTGGAGCAGTGCTCCCTCTGAGGTCACTAAGGTAGGAGGGGACCTGGATTTGCCCAGGTTGATAACCCTACTTCGGCCATTTTCCAGTGTTCTTTTCGCTGGGGGCACGTGTAGGAAACATCTGTGGGAAGGATCCTAGAAACCTGGGTACAGCGCCCCCCTGTGGCCAGACGCAACAAGGTAACTGCTGGAACTGTGTATGCCTGTTTGTAACCCATGCTTTGATTGTAACTGTACTCTGACATATGTATATTCTGTAGATTCCCTATTGTATATATTGTAGTTTCTAG
Source organism: Anomaloglossus baeobatrachus (assembly GCF_048569485.1). NCBI lineage: Eukaryota > Metazoa > Chordata > Amphibia > Anura > Aromobatidae > Anomaloglossus > Anomaloglossus baeobatrachus. Next base: position 743,748,760 of record NC_134354.1, read on the forward strand.
TGTGCTTTAGGCTGATTAAATTATATAATTAATCTTGGGCTGTTCTGTTATCTCGATCTTGAATCCCACGTCTGTGTGTTCGGCTAATAGTTACCGTAAATTGGTTGGTGGCAGCGAATTGTGCCAAGGATTATTGTGGGGAGGCCAGTGAGATTCGGGGAGATTTTATATATTCCGCCCGCGGAGGTCGGGGGAATATATACCTTACTCTCACCGGGGACCCTTCAATAATCGGCATAAGTAGTATAGCGGCCTCCTTGCTTATTGTCGGGCAATTCCATAATTGGCCTGACTATAAGAGGGGCGCTAGAGAGCGCGTCACGTGCTCTGTCTGTCGGTCGGGAGGTATAAAGGAGGGGTGACCCCCACTTGTTACCCCCCGATTGTGACGTACTGGTAGCCAGCGCGGGGGATTTCTGAGTGACCCCCCCGGTGGTTTGTGACATATTGGTGGCATAGCGGTGGGATCGAGATAATAGTGTGTGTGAGTGTGAGACCCATACTCCCAGACACTAAAGACTGCCTGCAGCAGCTGTGGCTGCTGGGGTCTTCAGACTAGCTCAACACTAGAGTGTCAGAGTGCAGATACTGTAAGGTGTGTGGAGGCATCAGGTGTCAGTTCTGTGTCAGTGACCAAAAGTCTGCAAGAATGGCTGATGGCACCAGGAGCAGAGCTATGCAACTGGCCAATGCTAAGGCAGGAGCCGAAGAGAGGGAGGACGGTGCTGTGGACAGCAATGAGGAGGTTGCCCACGAGTCCTCCAGGAGCTCGACGCCAGAAAACCGTTCTGCCGAGGACATTGCGCAACCTGGCACTGCTGGACAAGATGAGGAGGAGCTCACCCAAGGTTCCTCAACGAGCCAGATGCCAGCCCTCCGCTCTGAAAGGGACAGTGAATCGCCTAGCTCTGCAGCGTGCCGCAGATCACCACGTGCCATTCCACCGAGCCTGGGAGGCTCGGATAGCCTTCTTCAAATGGCTATGGCCCTTCTCCAGGCTGGAGACCAGAAGGGCTACAAGGAACTCCTGGCAGAGCGCAGGGCAGAGCGGCACGCAGAGCGTGAGGCTGCGGAGCGAGAGCGGCAGGCAGCGCGTGAAGAGCGAGAGCGACAGGCAGACCGTGACTACCAGCTGCAGCTAGCTCAGCTCCGGCCCTCATCAGCCACATGTGACCTTCGAGACACCAAACTTCCAAAGGTCCGTGTTGAGGACTTCCCAGTGCTGGAGAAGGATGGAGACTTGGACTCTTTCTTGACTGCTTTTGAACGGACTTGCTTGCAGCACCATCTGAACAAGGACCAGTGGGCCAAATACCTGACCCCCCGTTTAAGGGGTAAGGCCCTGGATATCCTTGGGGACTTGCCTGCTGAGGCAGATCAGGGCTACGACACCATCAAGCGGGCCCTGATCCAACAGTACAACCTCACCCCGGAGTCCTACCGCAAGAAGTTCCGGAGCCTACAGAAGGGACCAAAGGACTCCTGGGCTGACCACCGGCGGGCACTTGCCCGAGCTGCCGACCACTGGACCCAAGGCCTGCAGCTTTCCACCGGACCGGAGATCCTGGACTTGTTCATCACGGAGCAACTCTTGTGGAACTGCCCTGAGGATCTCCGCCAGTTCATCCGAGACCAGAAGCCAAAGGGGTCCACGGCTACAGCTGCCCTTGCCGATGACTACGCCAACAACCGGGCCCCTGAGGCCAGGAGAGCGGCCACCAGCAGCACCTGGAGAGGGGGTAAGATGAATTCTGCGACTGCCCCACCTGCCCCTAGACTGCAGGGGGTGTCCCCCTCAACTTCCCTCTCCAGGCCCGTGGCGGAACCAAGACGGTGCCACCAGTGCAACCTACCTGGACACTTCAAGGCCATGTGCCCTCAGCGTCCCAAGGCCCCGGCTCCGTCCCCGTCCCAAGGGCCGCCCAAGGTGTATTGTGTGGGTGGGGGTGGTGGTAGGTCCCTGGACAGCTTCCAACCTGTCACCGTCGGCCAGTCTGTGACCATAGGACTGCGAGACAGCGCCTCGGAGGTGACTCTGGTGCGGCCTGAGATGGTGTCCCCCCAAGACTTGATCCCTGGAAAAACCCTCGCTGTCTCCGGGATTGGAGGCATTGACCCGGCGCTGCCTGTTGCTGACATTTATGTGGACTGGGGCGCAGGGCGAGGGGTGAGGGAGGTGGGGGTAACTGATCGGATCCCCGCAAACGTGCTACTTGGGACAGATTTGGGGCAGATAACCTCCCAGTTTGGGCCCCAACCAAGGGCTGAACCTTCAGCCAGTACTGACATGCCTCCGGACAATGTTAATGTGTTATCTATGAATGATGTAAGGGGGGAGGGAGTGAACTCTGATATTTCTGCTTGCATAGACACCATAGACACACACACAGCTGCAGCTGTGACAGGGGAGGGGGTCAGAGAAAGGTGTGACAATGCCTCTACAAGTAACCAGCCTGTGAGCTGGGATCTGTTGCCCTCTGCAGGGATAAGCAGAGAGCAGGGTGCTGCAGGGGGAGGACCAGTGTGTGGGGTGGGGGCTACCACAGCAAATGTGGGGTCCCCAGAGATTTCACAGCGGGGTTCTGTTGCTGCAGGAGGGGAACAGGCAGGTGAGATTGGGGCCGGTCCAGGAGCGGAGGTGCTCCCAGGTAAGATCTCGGTGCATGGTTCCCCCACAACCGGGGTGTCAGGAAGCCAGGTAGGTCTGCCTGAACCGGCGACTTGGTCAGGAACGGAGGGGGAGCAGGCACGACCCACGGTCGCAGCGGCTGTGGCCGCTGTCACCCGCAGTGGGAGTGCTGGAAGCCAAGGGGCCTCCCGGAGGTCCGATAGCTCTTCCCCTTCTGACCAAGTGGCAGCCGAGTCAGGTGGAGGCCAGGACACAGGTCCCGGGGTACTGACTGAAGATGTGACAGTCTCGTCGATTCTGGCCACATCTAGTCAGGGGTTTCAGGCAGCGTTAGAAGCTGACGACAGCCTGAAAGCTCTTAAGGAGCAGGCGGCACAGCCTCCCTCGGACTCGGACCCGGAGCGAGTGGTCTGGGACCAAGGACGGCTGTACCGGGCCACGGTCCAGCAGGGTTCACCGGAGGCGTGGCCCAGGGACCGACAGTTGGTGGTACCCTATCCGTTCCGGACGGAGTTGTTGCGGATCGCACATGAGATTCCGATGGCCGGACACCTAGGGATCGCTAAGACCAAGGCCAGGTTAAACCAGCATTTCTACTGGCCAAAAATGGGGGCCGATGTGGCTGCCTACTGCCGTTCGTGTGAAACCTGTCAGAGAGTGGGGAAGGCGGGGCCACGCCCCAAAGCCCCACTAGTATCTCTGCCAATCATCGATGAGCCTTTCAGGAGGGTGGCTGTGGATCTGGTCGGCCCGCTGGCCATCCCCAGCAGCTCCGGGAAACGCTTCCTACTGACGGTAGTGGACTATGCCACCCGGTACCCAGAAGCAGTGGCCTTGTCGTCCCTTCGGGCTGACAAGGTGGCCACCGCATTGCTGGAGATTTTCTCCCGAGTGGGTTTTCCCCAGGAAATGCTCACTGACCGGGGGACCCAATTCATGTCCCAGCTGATGGAGGCCCTCTGTAAGCAAGTCCAGGTGCGACATCTGGTGGCCAGCCCGTACCATCCACAGACTAATGGCCTGTGCGAGCGGTTCAATGGCACCTTAAAGCAGATGCTTAAGATGTTGGTCGACTCCCATGGGCGTGACTGGGAGCGGTATCTCCCACACCTGTTATTTGCTTACCGGGAGGTTCCACAGGCCTCAACAGGATTCTCACCGTTTGAGCTCCTGTACGGGCGACGTGTGCGGGGCCCCCTGGCTCTGGTGAAAGAGGCTTGGGAAGGGATTTGGCCACCCCTGGAGTGTCGGTTATCGAGTATGTCATGCGCTTCCGGGACAAAATGCAGGCCTTGACGCAACTGGTACACGACAATATGGCTCAAGCCCAGGCCGATCAGAAGCGTTGGTACGACCAGAACGCTTGTGAGAGGACCTACCAAGTGGGTCAAAAGGTGTGGGTACTGGTCCCCGTACCACAGGACAAGCTTCAGGCAGCCTGGGAAGGCCCATACCTCGTGTACCAGCAGCTCAACCCTGTAACGTACCTGGTCACCCTGGACCCTGCCCGTGGAAGGCGGAAGCCCTTCCATGTGAACATGATGAAGGCACATCATGAGCGGGAGGCATGTGCGCTCCCCGTGTGCAACCTGCCCGAGGAGGGAGAAGCGGAAACCCTCTTGGATATGCTAGCCCAGGTTAGGGCAGGCGGATCCATTGAGGATGTGGAGGTTGGCCACCAGCTCTTGGAAGACCAACGGTCCCAGCTGTGGGCCACCCTCCTCTCCTTCCGGGGGTTGTTTACCAACCAGCCCGGAAGGACTGACTTGGCTGTCCATCACGTGGACACTGGGGATCATCCCCCGATCCGGCGTTCAGCATATCGGGTCTCCCTGGAGGTGCAGCAACACATGCGCCAGGAGATTGACGAGATGCTGAAGCTGGGGGTGATCCAGGCATCCAACAGCGCTTGGGCCTCGCCTGTAGTCCTCGTCCCTAAGAAGGACCGAACCACTCGGTTCTGCGTGGACTACAGGGGGCTCAATGCGGTCACGGTCGCCGATGCGTACCCAATGCCACGCATCGATGACCTGCTCGATCAGTTGGCCGGGGCTCAGTACCTGACCATCATGGATCTGAGCCGGGGATATTGGCAGATCCCCCTGACTCGCAAGGCCAGGGAACGCTCTGCCTTTATTACCCCATTTGGACTGTACGAGTCCACGGTGATGCCATTCGGGATGAGGAATGCCCCTGCCACTTTCCAGCGGATGGTCAACACCCTGCTCAAGGGACTTGAAGGGTACGCGGCCGCGTACCTGGATGACATTGCCGTCTTCAGTCCCACCTGGGAGGACCACCTAGAGCATCTAGCACAGGTGCTCAGGCGGATCCACCGGGCAGGTTTGACCATCAAGCCGGGAAAGTGTCAGCTGGCCATGAGCGAGGTCCAGTACCTCGGTCACCGGGTAGGTGGGAGAACACTGAAGCCCGAGCCTGAGAAAGTGGAAGCCATTGCATCCTGGCCCACCCCCAGGACCAAGAAGCAGGTGATGTCCTTCTTGGGGACCGCTGGGTACTATAGGAGGTTTGTTCCATGCTATAGTAGCCTGGCAAAGCCCTTGACGGACCTCACCAAGAAGAAGCTGCCCTCTGCAGTCGATTGGACAATGGACTGCGAGACAGCCTTCCGGGCCCTAAAGGACGCCCTGTCCAGCCCGCCCGTGCTACAGGCAGCCGACTTCACGCGGCCATTTGTAGTACAGACCGACGCCAGTGACTTCGGCCTCGGTGCGGTGCTCAGCCAGGTGGACTCTGCGAGCCAAGAGCACCCAGTCTTGTACCTGAGCAGGAAGCTGTTACCAAGGGAAGTTGCCTATTCCACGATGGAGAAGGAGTGCCTGGCCATAGTGTGGGCCCTGCAGCGTCTGCAACCCTATCTATACGGGCGCCACTTCATCGTGGAGACGGACCACAATCCCCTCAGCTGGTTGCACACCGTCTCTGGGACGAATGGGCGATTGTTGCGATGGAGCCTTGCGCTCCAGCAATACAACTTCACCATTCGCCACAAAAGGGGCCGTGACCACGGTAACGCAGACGGGCTGTCCCGACAAGGAGAGGTCGCGGACGGGCGCACGGGGGAACACCGGAGTGTGCTGCCCCCTAGCGCCCTCAAAAGGGGGGAGGTGTGAGGCAAATCCCGGGATATGAAGATGAATTATGACTCCAGTCATAATCCCTCATCACTCCCTGGCAGTGCCCCCTCCCTTCTTGTTCTCAGTGTTCCACTTACACCTCCATGGCCATGTCCTGTGATATGGAAATTAGGTGGCTTAGGGACAATGGACACAGGATGACTCCCTGCTGTGACCCTGTAGTGGGGGCTGCTAGCTAGTTAGCAAGGCTATGGAAATAGCCAGACAGAACGACTCCAGTAAAAAATGGTTCATATCTCGCAAGCCATATTTCCGATAAATATGGCAACCATAAAAATGGTGTCTCCGCATGCGGACGATGCCGGCACACCCTTTTTATGGGAGCAGGACATTGGGAAATGCCCCAGGCGTGATATCAGCCAATGGGGAACTGGCAGACAGGTCATGAGTCCCCTCGTTCTGTAGCTAAATTCATAACTGTCACAATGAGAGCATTGGCGTCCGCCTACGACGCTCCCAGGCAAAGTTATGGCCCATATTCCATGTTGTGGATTGTCCATAACTCAAGCCAGGGGTGGAGCAGTGCTCCCTCTGAGGTCACTAAGGTAGGAGGGGACCTGGATTTGCCCAGGTTGATAACCCTACTTCGGCCATTTTCCAGTGTTCTTTTCGCTGGGGGCACGTGTAGGAAACATCTGTGGGAAGGATCCTAGAAACCTGGGTACAGCGCCCCCCTGTGGCCAGACGCAACAAGGTAACTGCTGGAACTGTGTATGCCTGTTTGTAACCCATGCTTTGATTGTAACTGTACTCTGACATATGTATATTCTGTAGATTCCCTATTGTATATATTGTAGTTTCTAGTGTGCTTTAGGCTGATTAAATTATATAATTAATCTTGGGCTGTTCTGTTATCTCGATCTTGAATCCCACGTCTGTGTGTTCGGCTAATAGTTACCGTAAATCGGTTGGTGGCAGCGAATTGTGCCAAGGATTATTGTGGGGAGGCCAGTGAGATTCGGGGAGATTTTATATATTCCGCCCGCGGAGGTCGGGGGAATATATACCTTACTCTCACCGGGGACCCTTCAATAATCGGCATAAGTAGTATAGCGGCCTCCTTGCTTATTGTCGGGCAATTCCATAATTGGCCTGACTATAAGAGGGGCGCTAGAGAGCGCGTCACGTGCTCTGTCTGTCGGTCGGGAGGTATAAAGGAGGGGTGACCCCCACTTGTTACCCCCCGATTGTGACGTACTGGTAGCCAGCGCGGGGGATTTCTGAGTGACCCCCCCGGTGGTTTGTGACAATGTGAATGCAGCGCTCCACGGGACAGGTGGTTAACCTACTCGTTGAGGGTCGGGTCAGGCGACGTCACGGGTGGCCTTGACCGGTTCCGTTGCCCCGAGGTGTGCAGTAAATGGAGGGGAAAGCGGAGTGTTGGGGAAAGTTTGTCGTGACGCCACCAGTGGTAAGCAGCCAGGGAGTAGCCGCCGCTGTAGAATTCCTCGCCAGGGCCGGTATTATGGCAGCTGGGATGGTATTGCTCCTCACAGGCGGAGCGGGCCCCAGGTGCATAGCGGAGGGTTGGCGATCCCTTTGAAGCGCAGGGCGACGGTGTCACTAATCAGAGTCTGAGTCAGCAACTGCAGTTCCAGGTTCTTTTACTCACTGATTTAAAGCTGCACCCAGGTGCCGGTCTCTGCCATCGTGTGCTCTAGTCAATCCTAGGCAAGTAAGGGGCCACCACCAGTGTTCAAAGAGAGAAAGAGAGAATGTCTTTTCCTTAGGGTATCCCCCGTGGAAGTTAGGAACCCTGGCTTAGCTCCCGCTCCAAGCCCCTGGGCTAGTGTAGATCAAAGAGTTCCAGAGGTGTCTTGTCAGAACTATGGTCCCGACTCGTCTGTCTTGTGTGAGTGTGTTGCGCCTACTTCTACCACCAGTGGTGCCCGCCCCCTGGCGGTTGCCCTAGCGACTAGAAAGGCCCATACCTCTGAATTGCCACCTCCCTGTCTGCCCTCAGTGGGAAGCACCTGACTGTTTGTGAGTTGAAATGTGGTGACACCGATGGTTAACCCCCCCCTTACCTGAGATAGATGCCACACCTTAACTGAGGTGTAGTATCCTGTGGTGACCAGAGCCTCGGTGGCGCCACATGAACAAACCCTTAAAGAGATTGTCCATTACTTTGACTTTGAAAGCCTAGCCTCAAGATAGGTCATCAATGTTTGATTGGTGAGTGTGTGACCCTAACCCGGCACCCCCGCCGATCAACTATTCAAATCAATAGGTAGTGGATGTGCAGTACCTGACCATGGCCACTATTCCATTAACGGAGCTGTGCTGCACAGCTCAGCAATTGAGCAGCATCGGCCACAGCCGACACCAGGAACAGCTGATTAGCGGAGGTGACAGATGTCAGACTCCCTCAGATCAGACATTCATGACCTATCCTAAGGATACACCATCAATGTTAAAGTAGAGGACAACATTCTTCAAGGTTCAAACTTATATGGCAGCATCCTTTCTTAAGGATTACTTGTGAGATAGGGTCCTATGACTTGCAGTAATACACTTGCTTGACTCTGTTTCCATTTCTGATTTCTTGGTTCAGAAGTTGCACAACTATTTTTCTTTACCAATTACCTCCCAATATCTCTACAGAACATGTGCACATCCACTATAGACTCCAGTGACCAGTCATGGGCTCCAAAGTTACCTCAAAATGGGGTTGCCTTGATCTGGACTTTTTGGCTTGAGTATTTAACCTAAACATAGAGCCACCGGAAGAACTTCTCTAGTAGAATGGTTGGCCACTCTAAACCTAACCTACTTGAGCTTGAACATTAGTGGACTTTCACTTAAATTGTACTATTGACCATGACCATTGGCTGACATTGACCATTTAATAACAAGTGAAATTGTCTTTGACCACTTGCTGATATATGGTCCACACTCATGAAAGCCCGGGAACGCTCATTAAGATGGTGAGGGTGATGGGACATTTCAGTCTTTCACTCAGCACTGGAGCTGAAGAATTTCTCTTCAGTTACAGTGCGGACAGTGCATCTTCTGATGTGTAGCAGCTGCAAATCCTCATGACGACCATGAATAAATTCCACGGAGATCTGGTTACTTAGTATCAAATGTCTAATCAGATAGATCAGTATTAATGCATAGGAACCAGGCTGAGGACTGAACATTTACGTAACCTTTGACAACAATGTCAAAATTGTGCTACCACCGATATATGGGGTCCTGTGAACACGAGCAGAGACTTGTTACTTCGTAAATCATTTCTGGCCAAGGTGGTTAAAGTAGACATTACTATGGGTGGTCTCTCACACAAACTTTTCAGGGAAAAAAAACTCCACTGGAGTGTCTTCGATGATAGTCAAAGCTAAAAGGAAGGGTAAAGGAGAACCATAAATTCATATATTTTTTAGTATAAATGTTGTTCTCCTGAATCTGTTTTTTTTTTCTTTTGTTCCCAAACCTCTCTGTTCCTGAGATCACCCCCTCTTTAAATTAAGTCTTTTATACCAAAGTGGCCTGGCACCCAATTTTTCTCTTTTTGCGTCTTCTTGAGTATCACACCTACTTGGCTAAAAAGACTAGATTTAAGGAAAAGGAAGACGAGGCCTTAAAACATTTTATTTTTACTTTAGTTTGAAGGTAACTTGCATTTGCCATTGTTTGATCATCTGTATATTGAAATAACATAGTATTGCGGTATGTAGTAAACATCACAATCTCCATTGGCTGGTCTTCATAGAAATAACGTCATGGCAAGGACAGAGACATTCAGCAGATCATCAGCTGCAATGGCAAACCATTAATACCCTGCAATCATTTTACTGGGGCCCAATAACCAAGTGAAATGGGGTGCCCCAGGTTTGTGCTCTTTACATGCTGCTTTCTGAAATTTACAGAAGAATTTAAGAAGGTAGCAGCTTAGACATCATCAGCCAAGAAAGATGCAAACTCAGTTCCTGACAGAGACCATCATATGTTGGGAATCAGTTAAAGGATTTGTCCACTATTTGGACAACCCCTCCTCAATCACAGTTTCCCCCCTTGTAAAATAATTCGTTATTTTAGTCATCAGTAGGTGGCCCATTCATTGAAATATTATTGATCTAACATTTGAGAACAATCCTCAATAAGCAGTGGGATAAATGGATAGATCCTGATGCGCTTAGCTTCCTGGGACTTAAAGGGATTGTTTGGCCTTGATGTGCAAGTCTGCAGTCACTTTATGTGACTTGTGAGTCCTCACAGCTCGCAGTGTTCTCACTGTCAGGATTCTCCAGTGGCGGTGTCAGGACAGGTGATTTGCATACTTCTGGCCACATTCCGACTAGACGTCTCTGGCCTTGGTCAATTCACTTGTATTGAGAAAGGCTGCACACACCTAGTCGGCACATGAACGCATCTATGCAAATGATCGCCCACTGCAGATTCACAAGTCTGCAGTCACGTAGAGTAACTGCAGATTTGTATCCCAAGGCCGGATAAACCCTTTAAAGTATCACTATTGTTTTGATTTTTATTTTATAAATCAATAGACAACATGATAACAAGCAACTTTGTAATATATCTCAGAGAAATCTACTTCTTTCACGTTCTGAATTGACCTTTGCTAAAGACAGATTTTCCTATTACTGAGATAGATGACAGTTGGTGCTTTTAAAACTCTATGGAGTGTGGAGAAGCTAGAGGTGACACAGACATTCTGCTGCAAGATCTCCTGAAACAATTGCATTTTTTTTTATAGAACCATATAAGCAGCAGCTGTCCTCGCCTAGCTCAGTAAAACGAAAGTTATTCTTCAATACAGTTGTAAAAGCCTTGCTGTTCCAGTCACACCTAGCCAGACGTCTATAGACACTTTCTTCATAAAGTGAGGGCCAAACATCTCAACCTTCTTCCTGGGAAAGTTGTGGAATTAACCAAAATAATGGCTGTACATAGATCTTAGTCTGGGTTTCAAGCTCGATGATCTGAATCAGTATGGCTATTACGATTACTGTGTTTAAAGAGATTTTTTTTATCCTAAGTCCATACCATGACTATTGGAATCCATAAATGTTGACTATAGGGTAACAATAGTTAATTTCTGATTATTAGTGAATTGGGTTATTCCCAATATAACCAATCTATGAGATAGGGGATAACCTACTGATCTTTGGGAGATCCCAGCTGATCCTGAAATAAAGGCTATAGAAACCCAAGAACCAGCGTTTGCAGCCCCATCTTGGATGTTGCGAAGGTGCCCATGCTTGATCTCTGCTCCATTCAATGTCTATTGGAGCACTGGAGAAGCCTTGTCCACCATTATGCCACTTCCAGCAATCCTATAAACAGTGAATGGAGCGAAGGTTGAGCATTTACATCTCTGCTCCAATGAAGATATGGATGTACAACCCTTTTTTTGGATTTCCAAAGTCCCAGTCTTGGGATTTCTGTAGGCCTCGGCATTTGAACCCCCAGATCAAATCAGCATCCTACCAATCAGCATCCTATGGATAGGGACACAATAGTATTCTGGGAATAACCCCTCAATTTGTATTTATGAAAGATTAATTAGAAATGTATAGGGAATCTGTCAGTCAAGCAGAGGAAGGTGGGACTGAGCAGGTCATAGCGCCAAAGATGTAGAAGCTCGGGAACGGCTTGGACACACTCAGAGCACTTAAGGTGTGGTTGACATTATGTTTCAGAGAACACAGTTTGGGAGTAGATGTTTTTGAGAGATTCCCTTTGAAGTCTCCCTTGTTAAACCTGAATTAAATCTTAGAACTTTAAGCTATAAGAGGACACAAGGAACATGCCAATTTTTTTTTTTTTCTAGGGGCAACAGTGGTCATTGCTTGTGTCGCGAGCGGAGGAGGGGACGCTGCGCTCTCCCACTGCTCGGGTCCGGCTGCTGCTGCTCGGTGGTGGCTCCAGCGGTGGGCCGGATCCCGGTGACTCGAGCGGCGTTCCTCGCCCGTGAGTGAAACGGGGGGTTTGATTGTGGGGATTTGATATTGTCCGTGACGCCACCCACGGTTGTGGTGAGGTTGGTGACACCACCGCTGCTCTGGACGGGGATCCCGGGAGCGATGGCAGGGAGCAGCCTGGATGTTAGTTCTCCCCTCCGTGGGTAGGGGGTTTGGTGATCCCGGGGCCCGGTGATGGGGTAGGGATGGATGGCAGTCGGGTTACGGGGCCTGGCGAGGTGCAGGGTCGCGGGGGCAGCGCTGTGCCGCACGGCACGGTGGTACTCACTCAGCCAATGATGTACACAAAGTCTCCGGTAAAACAAACGGCTGGATGGACGGGTCCCACCCAGGTTGGTAATGTAAGTCCTTTCCTGCACCTTCCGTACGCTCCTCCTGCGCTCCGGTTTCCAGCAGGCTCCCCGGTTCAGTACCGGTGGGCCACCGCCCAGCCCCGGCTACCTACGGTTCCACCAGACTGTCTTCCCGGCTCTCACAGATGGCCACTATCGTCTGCCTGACTGCTACACGAGGGCCCTAGGCTCCAACCTAGGCCCCAGTCTGCGTCTGCCTCTCTGCAGACCTCCTTTTTCTTCCTCTGCCTGGACTTGTCTGGGCTTGTTTCCTGCCTCAGGCTAGCCAAACTCCTCGGTGGGCGTGCCCATCTGCCTGACTCCGCCCACCTGGTGTGTCTGTCTGAACCCGAGGAAGAAATCAGGTCTCACTGGGGATGACTGCTGTGAACTGCTGAGGGTGGGGGTGTGTGTGTGTTGTTACCTGTGGCCCCTGGCTTGTCCAGGGCGCCACACTTGCACAAAATGGCTTTGGACTTGGCAGGTTTGTCAGGGTGCGATAAAGTTTGCAATAACACACATTTTTTCAACGGCCTTCAGCTCGATCTCGAGCCATGGCAACTTGATGGATGAACGCTCTGTAGGAAGATTGATCTTTTGTAGGCCTTGATAGATCCACCAGGGTCTCTGCCAGTATGTTGATTGTATCATGTCATCAGGTTGCTGGTCTTCCTCTTCACCTTGTTCCTTCTATTCGTCTGACCATGATCTCCTTCTCCAGTGATTGCTCTTATGATGGGTCCAATGATGTAAGTTGTAGCTTGATGATCCTTGCTTATAGTGACATGTCTGGCTTGATTTGTTCCAGTACTAAATCCCTGCGTTTTCTGGACAATGTGCAGAACTATAATAATAATAATAATAATAATAATAATAATTTTATAATAATAATTTTATTCATTTATTTGCCAGAATTGCCCTTAGAAAATATTGATGGTCCTTTTGAAAACTAGAACTATAGGTGGGCATTTAGGAGTATGTCAACATACATTGTAAGCTTGTGAGCAGGACCCTCACTCTTCTTGGTATCAATTGAATTGTGTTATTCTGTAATGTCTGATATTGTCTGTACATCTCCCCTTTGAATTGTAAAGTACTGCAGAATATGTTGGCGCTATATAAATAAAAATAATTATTATTATTATGATTATTATTGTTAATAGGAAATCTGTTATTAGTCAGATTTTATCCTGTGTGTACATATAGGGAGAGACCTGTCAGTCAACTGGTGTGGGTTGGGGGATAGCTGCCGGGGACCATATCAGACTCGCCATAATGGCAATTGCAGAGTAAAGGGCACTTTACACGCTGCGATATTGCTATCGATATCGCTAGCGAGCGTACCCACCCCCGTCGGTTGTGCTTCACGGGCAAATCGCTCTCCGTGGCGCACAACATTGCTAACACCCGTCACACATACCTGCCTAACGACGTCGCTGTGGCCGGCGAACCGTCTCCTTTCTAAGAGGGCGGTTCGTTCGGCGTCACGGCGACGTCACTAATCGGCCGCCCAATAGAAGCGGAGGGGCGGAGATGAGCGGGACGAACATCCAGCCCACCTCCTTCCTTCCTCATTGCGGGTGGCCGCAGGTACGAGGTTGTTCATCGTTCCTGCAGTGTCACATGTAGCGATGTGTGCTGCCGCAGGAACGACGAACAACCTGCGTCCTGCAACAGCAACAATAATCAGGAATGGACGTGTCAACGATCAACGATAAGGTAAGTAATTTTGATCGTTAACGGTCGTTCCTGCGTTTTACTCACTAACGAGGCCGGATGTGCGTCACGAATTCCGTGACCCCAACGACATCTTGTTAGCGATGTCGTTGCGTGTAAAGCGGCCTTTAGGCACCGATTTCTGGAGAATTTCCAGAACAAATATTTGCCGGGATTGCTCTTAAAAATATTGACAGTTCCAGAAAAGTTGGGACTGTTGATAACTATGTGATAGGTAAAGTATTGATTTTTTTGAATGGGATACATCTCCACAGATGCAGGAGAGTTTGACTATGGTAACTACAGATAGCCTCTCGGTGCAGAACGATGAAACTGAGCTTTGCATAAGGTCACTTGGTATAAACAATAGTAGACTTGGCTGTAACTGTATACATAGTAAGTGTAACTTAAATATTGTAGAATTTTTCTGTTTACGCTGTGTATGCTCTTTAAACTGTATATATCTGTTCTCAGGTATACGTCACATGGACAAAAGTATTGAGACATGTCTACATGTCTACATTACACCTACAGGACCATTTATGACTTCCCATTCTACATCCATAGGCATTAATATGAAGTTGCTCCTTAATTTGCAGCTATAACAGCTTTCACTCTTCTGAGAAGGATTTCTACAAGAGTTTAGATTGTGTTTGTGGGAATCCAGAAGAACATTTGTGAGGTCAGACACTGATGTTGGAGGAGAGGCCTGGCTCACAATCTTCATTGTAGATCATCCCAAAGATGTTGGATGGGGCTGATGTCTGGAGCTCTGTGTGACCGGTCATGATCTTGTACACCAAACTCCCACAACCATGTCTTGCTTTGTGCACTAGGGCACAGTCATGCGGAACAGTGAAGGATCTTCCCCAAACTCTTACACAATATTTGAAGCTACAATTGTCCAAAATGTAGTGGAGTTCTGAATCATTAAGATTTTTCTTTAGAAATATCCCTTCTCCACCAAACCATACAGCTGGCACAATCAGGCCAGTTCTCCTGGCATTCTACAAACCCAGACTCTTCCATCAGTGGTTAGATAGAGAAGTGTTATCTGTCGCTGCACATAGCAGGTTTCCACTGATCTAGAGTCCAGTGACAACATGATTTATTCCACTCCATCTGATGCTTGGCATTGTGCTTGGTTATGTAGGGTTTGCATTCAGCTCCTCGGTCATGGAAACTCATGTTATGAAGCTCCCGATGCACAGTTTTCTGCTTATGTTAATATTTAGAGGAGTTTTGGACTCTGTGTTAGTGATTTTTATGATTTCTGCTCCTGCATTCAGGAATCCCACTATAACTTTACGTGGTCTGGCTGAGTTGCCGTAATTCCTTCCACTTTTTTAATGATAGCATTCATAGTTAATAGTGGAATATTTGGAAGAGAATAATTGTCATGAAATGACTTGTTACTCCAATGGCTCCTATTACAGGACCACACTGATATTAATGGGCTCTTTGGAGAAAGCCATTCTGACACAGGTTAGTAAATGCAGACTGTGGAGACACGGGGGTCAGTGGGTGCTCTCGTCCGCAGGCCCGGCTGCCTTTAGAAAGACAGCATGGCCCAGGGCTCATCCCAACTGAACACTTGACCTCCTTAACCGTGTGCAGAACACTACTCAGACAACACAGGGTGAGGGAATCACAATATTAAGACTTTATTGGATCCCCAAACAATTAACGGCACATAACACATAACCAGCAAAACACACAAATGTAACAGGCAACAGTTTCTCACCCTTCCGCTGGCTCACCAGGGTTTAGAATGTCCGTGCCTCAGAGCTTCCAGGGCTACTTGCTCCAAACCAGCAGCACCCTGCTTTCGGCAGGCACCCACCGAGAATGGAATAACGCCAGATTTAGGAAGCTGTCTGAGAACAGAAAAGCCTGTACTGAAGTGACTGGATTGTCCCAAGCTGGATTCCTTCCTCAGGTAGGATTTGATATCTCAGCCGAATCCTTCCATTCGATGCTGAAGTCCATATAGTATTATAATCCAGGTTCGGTTATGGCTTGCCAATCGGATCCACAGGTCCTAGATTGGTATCATGTAGCAAGAGTTTACCCGGGCAATGGACAGTCCTCCTTCTTAAACCCCTGAGCTCTCCATTCAGACCATTGGGGTCTTCAAGATTGGTGGATAAGACTCGGCTCTTATTGGCTAGATTTCAAGCTGTATACAAAATATCCAGAGATGAGGGAGAGACAGCTACCGTAGTTACATCACATCTAGCAATTCACATAGTTATACAATGGGAAATTCGCATAATTGATTTGTCTGGGTGTCTGATCTTCACTGGCCAAGGCAATTACATGGCTCAACAAGAACTGTTACCCTAGACTCCTAAGAGTCTTGTATAAACAAACTATCTTCATGTCTGACTGAATATTAAGAAATTTAACCCAAGCTAGGTACTGACAGTGCATGTCATCACACAGACGGCATGACAAGTGGGTGGATTTTATACATCTGTGGAATGAAAAACCTGAATTCAATAATTAAGAGGTGTGTCCAGAATCGTGCCGTCCATAGCGGCAGACCACAAGGCCGCTATGGGGCTGAGCGCTACCATGGAGATGAGTGGTACTGACCTTTTAACTCTGCTTGTTGTTAAAATTTCAATGGTGTCTGCATCCTTAGGATGAAGATGTTATGGAATGGTGTAGCAGGGAGCCATCATCTCCCTGCTGCACGATTCATTCTGTTGTCTGAGACTCCGCACACTAGGTACGATGATGTCACTAGATCGCACCTCCTGCACTGAGCCTCAGACTGCACAGACCAAAGATGTACATCAGGGGAACAAAGGTGAGTAGTATTTATTTTATTTTTTTAAATGTCTTTACATGGGGAGGTCATAATACTATGGGGAGACCATACTATGTGGGGTTCAACATACTGGGAGAAGGGAACTGTGTGGGCAATGTACATTGTGTGGAAGCTGTGGAGCCATCATATTGTTTGGGGCCTATGAGCTCCATCATACTTTGTAAAGGACTGTGGGGAGAATCATACTGTCTGGGGCCTTTCATACTGTACATAGGGGTCTGTGGGGCATCATACTTTGTAAAGGGTTGTGGGGGAATCATACTGTCTGGGCCTTTCCTATTGTACATAGGGGTCTGTGGGGCATCATACTTTGTAAAGGGTTGTGGGGGAATCATACTGTCTGGGGCCTTTCCTATTGTACATAGGGGACTGTGGGGCATCATACTTTGTAAAGGGTTGTGGGGGAATCATACTGTCTGGGGCCTTTCCTATTGTACATAGGGGACTGTGGGGCATCATACTTTGTAAAGGGTTGTGGGGGAATCATACTGTCTGGGGCCTTTCCTATTGTACATAGGGGACTGTGGGGCATCATACTTTGTAAAGGGTTGTGGGGGAATCATACTGTCTGAGTCTTTTCATACTATACCTGGGGGTTGTGAGCGACATGGTGCTGCATGGTAGAATCATATTGTCTGAGAAGCTGTGGGGATATACTGTATGGGGGGCTGTGGGGCCATCATAATGGAGTACATGATCAACCAACGCTCCATTCAGCCTTGTTTTTTTTGGATCTATGGGATTGCTAGGTGTGAGACCCACAGTGATTGGAAAGGAATCCCCTTTCCCATGGATAAAGAATTACTTCCAAACTTTAGAATAACCCTTTATTATCACAGCTGTTTAGATTCCCCATGGATGTTTGACTGAAGGCTGCCTGCACCATGAGGTGGCACCATTTTTAATATTTAGTCCTTGGAAGTACAACTTGTACTATACAATTGTGTAGTATATTCCTGAAAATCTCTGCCCCGTAATCTGTTGCATATGTTATCTGATTTATGTGTATGTCTATTTGCTGGACAGAGCAGAAGAGAGATGACGGGAGACACCAGATACAAGCAGAAAAGAAATCTCTGTCCTCTTAGGCAGCGTGCCTATATAAATAGTGAATTGTAACACTAGTCTGTGTGGTAATCCTTTTCAGATATGTAAAGGTCACCAGTTATACTACCACATTATGTGGCCTAATCGCATGTAACCAGAGCCTTACAGCGCCTAAAAAGGCATCACTGGCTTTGAGGTGCTGAAATACACTCACGGGCACAGGCAGTAGAGGTGTAGAAGTGACGACCAGCTGCCAAGAGGAACTTAGGGGGTCCTAAATGGTGGAAAAGTCAAAACAAACTGATAGAGAATATAGATTGAGATTCCCAATGGGGACAGTGGTGATAGGGAACCTAGATTGTGAGAAGCGATGCTGATGTCTGCAGAATTAAAGGCGCTATGTGAAGCAAGTAAAATAAATGAACTGTATGGGGGCACAGAGACATAAGACTACATTTCTTGGTTGACTTTGTCATAGTGACTTTGAATGGAGCTGGAGAGGCAATGCGAATAAATGACAACCCGTCTCTCAGGGGATGCAGTATTAGTTCCCATTATCGACAGCTCCGGGCGTCTTATTCTCTATTACGTAACAAAAATGTTATTTTAGCACTGAACATATATGCATCAAATATGTATTGGACATAAGTGATGCCTGATGCCTCTTTTATTTATTCTACTAACTCTCATATTCTTCTCCTGTTAATATTTAAGGCCTCAAAGTTGGGGATTACATTAATATGTGATTTATATACAGTACATACCAAAACTTTGGACACACCTTCTCATTCAAAGAGTTTTCTTTATATTCATGACTCTGAAAATTGTAGATTCACATTCAAAACTATGAATTAACACATGTGGAATGAAATACTTAACAAAAAAGTGTGAAACAACTGAAAATATGTCTTATATTCTAGGTTCTTCAAAGTAGCCACCTTTTGCTTTGATTACTACTTTGCACACTCTTTCTCTTGATGAGCTTCAAGAGGTAGTCACCGGAAATGGTCTTTCAACAGTCTTGAAGCAGTTCCCAGAGATGCTTAGCACTTGTTGGCCCTTTTGCCTTCACTCTGCGGTCCAGCTCACCCCAAACCATCTCGATTGGGTTCAGGTCTGGAGACTGTGGAGGCTGTGGAGTTCCTCTGGTGTAGCACCCCATCACTCTCCTTCTTAGTCAAATAGCCCTTACACGGCCTGGAGGTGTGTTTGGGGTCATTGTTCTGTTGAAAAATATGACGGATGACATAGCATGCTGCTTCATGATGCTGTGGTAGCCATGCTGGTTCAGTATGCCTTCAATTTTGAATAAATCCCCAACAGTGTCACCAGCAAAGCACCCCCACACCATCACACCTCCTCCTCCATGCTTCACGGTGGGAACCAGGCATGTAGTGTCCATCCGTTCACCTTTTCTGTGTCGCACAAAGACACGGTGGTTGGATCCAATGATCTCAAATTTGAACTCATCAGACCAAAGCACAGATTTCCACTGGTCTAATGTCCATTCCTTGTGTTCTTTCACCCAAACAAGTCTCTTCTTCTTGTTGCCTGTCCTTAGCAGTTGTTTCCTAGCAGCTATTTACCATGAAGGCCTGCTGCACAAAGTCTCCTCTTAATAGTTGTTCTAGAGATAAGAAGGTGTGTCCAAACTAGAGATGTGTCTTCTGCTAGACCTCTGTGTGGCATTGACCTGATATCTAATCTGAGCTGCTGTTAACTTGTGATTTCTGAGGCTGGTGACTTGGATAAACATATCCTCCGCAGCAGAGGTGACTCTTGGTCTTCCTTTCCTGGGACGGTCCTCATGTGAGTCAGTTTCTTTGTAGCGTTTGATGGTTTTTGCCACTGCACTTGGGGATTCTTTCAAAGTTGTCCCAATTTTTCGGACTGACTGACCTTAATTTCTTAAAGTAATGATGGCCACTTGTTTTTCTTTACTTAGCTGCTTTTTTCTTGCCATAATACTGTGACACCCCGGCCTATCATGTCGCTACAGGGTATTGTGCAATCTGTCCTTCTGTGCAATATCCACCTCCTCCTTGGTTACGGGTCCCTAACTAATGGTGTTGTTAAGACCAGCTAATCAAAATTTTAGGAACAGTCTGCACCACACCCACCAGACACACCTGTGGACGGCCTGAGTGGAATAGGGTCGCCACTTGGGGGGTTGGTTAAGGGAAGGTCAGGAGTAAGGGGCACTTTGCACACTACGACATTGCAGGTGCGATGTCGGTGGGGGTCAAATCGAAAGTGACGCACATCCGGCGTCGCTCTCGACATTGTAGTGTGTAAATCCTTTATGATACGATTAACGAGCACAAAAGCGTCGTAATCGTATCATTGGTGTAGCGTCGGTCATTTCCATTAATTGGGAAATACCGATGTTACAATGTTGTTCCTCGTTCCTGCGGCAGCACACATCGCTGTGTGTGAAGTCGCAGGAGCGAGGAACATCTCCTACCTGCGTCCTGCGGCTCACGCCGGCTATGCAGAAGGAAGGAGGTGTGCGGGATGTTTGCGTCCTGCTCATCTCAGCCCCTCCGCTTCTATTGGACGCCTGCCGTGTGACGTCGCTATGACACCTCACGACCCGCGCCCTTAATAAGGAGGCTGTTTGCCGGCCAGAGCGACGTCGCAGGTGAGTGCATGTGAAGCTGGCGTAGCGATAATGTTCGCTACGCCAGCTATCACCATGATTTCGTAGCTGCGATGGGGGCGGGGGACTATCGCGCACGGCATCGCAGCATTGGCTTGTGATGTCGTAGTGTGCAAAGGGCCCTGAAGTCAGTTGAAGTTGGAGGTGAAAGTGAGAGGAGATCAGGAGCCGGACTCCCTGAAACTACTAGGTAGCAGACGTTGGTCTGGGCCTGGTAGGAGCTGGACCCCCGGTCACAGGGGATCGTGACAAGGGGCACGGTATTGTCGTTGAGGACAGCCGGCGGCCTTGTACCATCACCGTTTAAATATCAATTGTCCTTATGAAGCACACACTTCTGACTAGTCAGAAAACAACAGCCCAACCAAAATAATGGTCAGGTATGAAGTGAAAGCGTATACATATGTTATTTTTATAAAAGTAGAAACTTTATTAATAATAATTAAAAACAGGAAGAACCCACAAAGTGGAGCATATGATCCCAGGATGATATCCTCAAAAATCATACGTAATATCCATTACAAGGTTTATAAATGTGTTAGCCACAGGGTAAGTATCACATAAATATTCCCATATAGTTGGAAACCCACATACAAATGTCTATGAAGCTTAAATGCTGTTTGCCGACTGATAACAGAGGAGGTGTGGAAACATATGCAATTAGTATAATAAGTACTCACTTCAAACACCACTACTCCTTGTGACAGAGGGCAGACAGCCAAAGGCTCATACGCAGACAACGAACCCCACAGAGTAGATGGAGTCAGATAATAAGAACTAACCTGGGCTATAGTTGTTAAATCAATGCCTGGAGGTACTATGCTCCACCACCCCTGACGCCGTTTCGCCTCGCTTCTTCAAAAAGGGCGCCCCTTTTGAAGAAGCGAGGCGAAACAGTGTCAGGGGTGGTGGAGCATACGGCCAGGTGATCCTCTTTCCACAAGGTAAACGTCCTTTTTACCCACTTTAACTTATCCTAGCAGCAGCAGTATGTGAACTTTGCTTATCCTGATGGGCTTTTGCATAGCAAACCTTGTAATGGATATTACGTATGATTTTTGAGGATATATGCTCCACTTTGTGGGTTCTTCCTGTTTTTAGTTGTTTTGAATTATTATTAATAAAGTTTCTACTTTTATAAAACTAACATATGTATACGCTTTCACTTCATACCTGACCATTATTTGGTTGGGCTGTTGTTTTCTTTTGTTTTTTGTGCAATCACCGGGCTGGGACCAGGGCACGTCGTGGTACGTGGACCCTAGGTCAGGGGGAAGCTTCAGGCAACCTGACAATTTACCCGACAAGAACAGAGCCTTCAAGATCCGCTCTCCACCCGCTTCAAAAATCGGGGTACTAGCGCAACGAGAGGGATAGAGCTTTCCACAAATACGGTCCAAGAAATCCCAAGCGTGAACCCTGAGAGCAAGCTCCCTCTGTTAGCCATACTGGGGAGTGGGACCCGACTAGTTTCAGGCTACAGGGACCAACCAGAGAGAAACAAGGTGCCAAGTGAAAGGTCACAGATCAACAGGCAACGGAAACGGGGCCCAAACGTGCTTCCCCTCAGCGGCAGCGGTGTCCAGAACTTTGGTTTACTACAGTTTTCGGTGTCAGCGTTATTGGACTGAGTGAGTACGCAAGTGGCCCTTACCTCCCCAACGGCACCTCCCTGTCATCATCACCGAGTCCCGGGGCATTCCCCCTACCCGTTGAGGGGTTAATACCTGGCTGCCCACTCCATCGCCACCGGGTACTCCCAGCCGCAGCGGGGGTACTCCACCTTACCACACACTACGGGTGGCATCACAAACTATTCCATTCACTATCCCCTGTAAATACACCCCCTTTCTATTCGAGTGGCCACGAGACACCCGGGTCCAGACGCCCCTCGAGCCACCGTGGATCTGGATCCAAGCAGCCCGGCTGCTGACACGGGGGCGGTACAATACAAATTCTAACAGTCTATTGAGTAGGACTATCTGCTGTGTATCCACCAGACTTCTGCACAACACACCTGATGATCCCAACCTCATTTATAAGACAAGAAATCCCACTTATTAAACCTGACAGGGCACACCTGTGAAGTGAAAACCATTTCCGGTGACTACCTCTTGAAGCTCATCAAGAGAATGCCAAAGAGTGTGCAAAGCAGAAATCAAAGCAAAAGGTGGCTACTTTGAAGAACCTAGAATATAAGACACATTTTCAGTTGTTTCACACTTTTTTGTTAAGTATTTCATTCCACATGTTTTAATTCATAGTTTTGATGCCTTTGATGTGAATCTACAATTTTCAGAGTCATGAAATAAAGAAAACTCTTTGAATGAGAAGATGTGTCCAAACTTTTGGTTTGTACTGTATATGTGATGCCCTGGACTAGCCAGGTAGTCACAGATAGACCCCCGCACTACACCTCTCCCCCAAAAAGGTGTCATCAGCCAACCATTAAAACCTAATCACCTCCTTCAATGCTTGATGAACACGCCAGGAGGCAGAGCCAGGTGGTTGGCCACGCCCACCGAGGAGTTCAGAGGGCCTGAGGCAGGAAAACACAGTCAGTTCAGTTTAGTGGAGTTTGTAGTGGGAGTAGAGTTCAGGCAGTCAGTGAGTGAGTGTGAGAGGATTCTGACAGGTGCCAGGGTTGGAGCCCGGGCACCTTTGGCTAGGAGGAAAACGGTGGCCTTAGCCTGCAAGAGCTGGGAATACGGCTCGGTGGAACTGTGGTGGACCGGGACAGGGTAGTGGCCCGCCGGTACCGACCCTGGGAACCGACTCGGAAACCGGAGCACACAGGGGGGTACTCAGACCGTGAAACGAGGTCCAGAATCCACTGGACTGAGTTAATTAACTGATTGCGGTCTGGACTTTAGGTCCTTTCCCACCCAAGTCCCGACTGAAGACAACAGCCCACCGAGGGGTATAGAAAGCCACCGCACAAGCAGAGAGATCCCATGGGCCATTGTCTGTGGGCAAAAGGGCTTTCCCGACATCCACAAAGCCGGGGAGTGGACTCCCGTCGCTGAAGCGCAGGCAGCCCAAATACACAACACGGTGCAGGAGAAAGGCCAAGACCACCGAACCGGATGGGGGACCAGACGCAGCCGACTGCGGGCACCGACCACCAACAACTTGGTTTACCAGAGACTTGTGTGTGTCAATAACAGTGAGTACAACAGTGCCATCTGGCCGCGCACCGCCCAGCTATCCCCAACGGGTCCTGGGGCCAACATCCCTGCCCACAAAGGGGTTAACAACTTGCTGTATAACATCTCCCTCGTGTGCCCCTTAACTGCAGCAGTGGTGTCTACCTTCACCACATCCCGTGGGTGGCGTCACGAACTAAAGCGCGGCTCCGGCCGTGCACCTACCTAACCCCCACCAAAAGCGCCAGCATTCCCTTTCAGAGCAAAGTGACCCCGGGTCCGGAGGTGCTCGAGCCACCCACCAACGAGCCTCTATCCGATCGGCTCGGCTGCAGCCGAGCGCAGGGCGGTACTTAGATAGATATCGGTCTTGAGGTTCCTCTTGAAGCTTTCCACGGTAGGGGAGAGTCTGATATGCTGAGGTAGAGCGTTCCAGAGTATGGGGGGGCACGGGAGAAATCTTGTACGCGATTCTGGGAAGAGGAGATAAGAGAGGAGTAGAGAAGGAGATCTTGTGAGGATCTGAGGTTGCGTGCAGGTAGGTACCGGGAGACTAGGTCACAGATGTAAGGAGGAGACAGGTTGTGGATGGCTTTGTATGTCATGGTTAATGTTTTGAACTGGAGTCATTGGGCGATGGGAAGCCAGTGAAGGGATTGGCAGAGTGGCGAGGCTGGGGAATAGCGAGGGGAGAGGTGGATTAAGCGGGCCGCAGAGTTTAGGATAGATTACATACGCATCCACCCAGCCCCCGCTCCACCAGTCTCACTAAAAGGAGCTCTATGGAATGCTCGCTCTGTCTGCAACAAACTATCCTACATTCATGATCTTTTCATCACTAATAAACTATCCTTCCTCGCCATCACTGAAACTTGGCTCACCCCTTCTGACACTGCCTCTCCTGCTGCACTTTCTTATGGCGGTCTCCAACTCTCTCACACCACCCGCCCCAGTAACAAGCATGGTGGAGGAGTTGGTTTGCTCCTGTCTGACCAATGCTCCTTTACACCAATTCCACTACCACCCTCGGTTACTCTCCCATCTTTTGAGGTGCACTCCGTTCGCATCTACGCCCCCTCCAACCTTCAACTGGCTGTCATTTACCGCCCTCCAGGGCCAGCCACTGCCTTTTTTGATCATTTCACCACCTGGCTACTACACTTCCTTTCCAACGACATCCCCACCATCATCATGGGTGATTTCAATATCCCCATTGACACTTCCCACTCATCTGTCTCCAAACTTCTAACACTCGCTGCCTCCTTCGGCCTCACCCAATGGTCTTCTGCAGCCACTCACAAAGATGGCCACACGCTGGATCTCATCTTCACTCGCCTCTGTTCCCTATCTAACCTCTCTAACGCGCCTCTTCCCCTGTCTGACCACAACCTACTTACATTCTCTTCCCTCTCTTCTCCAACTACGCAACCCCCCCTCCACAAACTTTCACACCCTCGCAGAAATATAAAACACATTGATTTACACGCCCTTTCTCAGTCCCTTCTCCCTCTCACAGACATTGCATTTCTACACGATGCAGATGCTGCTGCAACTTTATACAACACTACAATCTCTGCAGCTCTCGAATCAGCCGCCCCCCTCACACACACCAAAACCCGCACAATCAACAGGCAACCCTGGCACACCAGTCAGACTAAAGAACTGAGACGGGCTTCCAGAATTGCTGAGCGCAGATGGAAGAGGTCTCATTCCACTGAGCACTTCATTGCATATAAAGAGTCCCTCACTACCTTCAAGTCCACACTCACTGCTGCAAAACAAACCTACTTCTCATCCCTCATATCCTCTCTCTCTCATAACCCTAAACAGCTATTCAACACTTTTAATTCTCTCCTCCGTCCTCCAGCACCACCTCCCTCTCCTCTCCTCTCAGCTGAAGACTTTGCCTCTTTCTTCAAGCAGAAGGTTGACAACATCAGAGCAAGCTTTGGCCCACAATCACCACAGCCCCTCATCATAGCTACTCAGCCTTCTTCCTCCAAATGCAGCTTCTCCACCATGACAGAAATCAATCTTTCCACTCTACTCTCAAGATCACATCTAACAACCTGTGCACTGGACCCGCTCCCATCGCACCTCATCCCCAACATCACCGCAGTCCTCATCCCAGCCCTAACCCATCTCTTCAACCTATCACTAACAACTGGTGTATTCCCCTCATGCTTTAAACATGCCTCTATTACACCCATCCTCAAAAAGCCCTCCCTTGACCCATCCTCTGTGTCAAACTTTCGCCCCATATCCCTTCTCCCCTATGCCTCAAAACTACTAGAACAGCATGTCCATCTTGAACTGTCCTCATTCCTCTCCTCCTGCTCTCTCTTTGACCAGCTACAATCTGGCTTCCGACCGCATCATTCCACTGAAACTGCCCTAACTAAAGTCACTAACGACCTACTAACCGCCAAAACCAAGCGACACTACTCTATCCTCCTCCTCCTGGACCTGTCCTCTGCCTTCGACACAGTAGACCATTCCCTCCTACTACAGATTCTCTCATCTCTGGGCATCACAGACCTGGCCCTATCTTGGATATCCTCATACCTCACCGACCGAACTTTCAGCGTCTCCCATTCTCACACCACCTCCTCATCTCGCCCCCTATCTGTCGGTGTTCCCCAAGGCTCAGTTCTTGGACCCCTGCTTTTCTCCATCTACACCTTCGGCCTGGGACAGCTCATAGAGTCCTATGGCTTCCAGTATCATCTCTATGCTGATGACACACAGATCTACCTCTCTGGACCTGACATCACCTCTCTACTAACCAGAATCCCACAATGTCTGTCTGCTATTTCATCCTTCTTCTCTGCGCGATTCCTAAAACTTAACATGGACAAAACAGAATTCATTGTCTTTCCTCCTCCTCACTCATCTCCTCCAACAAGCCTTTCCATCAAACTCGATGGTTGCTTACTCTCCCCAGTCTCACAAGCTCGTTGCCTTGGAGTGACCCTCGACTCTGCTCTATCCTTCAAGCCACACATCCAAGCCCTCTTCACCTCATGCCGATTACAACTCAAAAACATCTCCCGGATCCGTGCTTTCCTTAACCAAGAATCAGCAAAAACATTAGTGCATGCCCTCATCATCTCCCGCCTCGACTACTGCAACCTCCTGCTCTCTGGCCTCCCTTCCAACACTCTTGCACCCCTCCAATCTATCCTAAACTCTGCGGCCCGCCTAATCCACCTCTCCCCTCGCTACTCACCAGCCTCGCCACTCTGCCAATCCCTTCACTGGCTTCCCATCACCCAACGACTCCAGTTCAAAACACTAACCATGACATACAAAGCCATGCACAACCTGTCTCCTCCTTACATCTGTGACCTAGTCTCCCGGTACCTACCTGCACGCAACCTCAGATCCTCACAAGATCTCCTTCTCTGCCCCTCCCTTATCTCCTCTTCCCACAATCGCGTACAAGATTTCTCCCGTGCATCCCCCCTACTCTGGAACGCTCTACCTCAGCACATCAGACTCTCCCCTACCGTGGAAAGCTTCAAGAGGAACCTCAAGACCCATCTCTTCCAACAAGCCTACAACCTGCAATAGCCCTCAGTCCAGTAGACCACTGCGCAACCAGCTCTGTCCCCACCTATCGTACCATCACCCATTCCCTGTAGACTGTGAGCCCTCGCGGGCAGGGTCCTCTCTCCTCCTGTACCAGTCTGTTATGTACTGTTAATGATTGTTGTACGTATACCCTTTCACTTGTAAAGCGCCATGGAATAAATGGCGCTATAATAATAAATAATAATAATAATAATAGATTAGAGGGGTGCAAGAGTGTTGGAAGGGAGGCCAGAGAGCAGGAGGTTGCAGTAGTCGAGGCGGGAGATGATGAGGGCATGCATTAATGTTTTTGCTGATTCTTGGTTAAGGAAAGCACGGATCCGGGAGATATTTTTGAGTTGTAGTCTGCATGAGGTGAAGAGGGCTTGGATGTGTGGCTTCAAGGATAGAGCAGAGTCGATGGTTACTCCAAGGCAACGAGCTTGTGAGACTGGGGAGAGTGAGCAATCATCAAGTTTGATGGAAAGGCATGTTGGAGGAGATGAGTGAGGAGGAGGAGGAAAGACAATGAACTCTGTTTTGTCCATGTTAAGCTTTATGAATCGCGCACAGAAGAAGGATGAAATAGCAGACAGACATTGTGGAATTTTGGTTAGTAGAGAGGTAATGTCAGGTCCAGAGAGGTAGATCTGTGTGTCATCGGCATAGAGATGATACTGAAAGCCATGGGACTCTATGAGCTGTCCCAGGCCTAAGGTGTAGATGGAGAACAGCAGGGGTCCAAGAACTGAGCCTTGGGGGAAACCGACAGATAAGGGGCGAGATGAGGAAGTGGTGTGAGAATGGGAGATGCTGAAAGTTCGGTCGGTTAGGTATGAGGAGATCCAAGATAGGGCCAAGTCTGTGATGCCCTGAGATGAGAGAATCTGTAGTAGGAGGGAATGGTCTATTGTGTCGAAGGCAGAGGACAGGTCCAGGAAGAGGAGGATAGAGTAGTGTCGCTTGGCTTTGGCGGTTAGATCATTGGTGACTTTGATTAGGGCAGTTTCAGTAGAGTGATGTGGTCGGAAGCCAGATTGTAGCTGGTCAAAGAGGGAGCAGGAGGAGAGGTATGAGGACAATTCAAGATGGACATGCTGTTCCAGTAGTTTTGAGGCATAAGGGAGAAGGGATATGGGGCGATAGTTTGACACAGAGGATTGGTCAAGGGAGGGCTTTTTGAGGATGAGTATAATGGAGGCATGTTTAAAGCATGAGGGGAATACACCACTTGTTAGTGATAGGTTGAAAGAGATGGGTTAGGGCTGGGATGAGGACTGTGTTAATGTTGGGGATGAGGTGCGATGGGAGCGGGTCCAGTGCACAGGTAGTTAGATGTGATCTTGAGGGTAGAGTGGAAAGATTGTTTTCTGTCATGGTGGAGAAGCTGAATTTGGAGGAAGAGGGCTGAGTAGCTATGATGAGGGGCCGTGGTGATTGTGGGCCAAAGCTTGCTCTGATGTTGTCAATCTTCTGCTTGAAGAAGGAGGCAAAGTCTTCAGCTGAGATGAGAGGAGAGGGTGGTGGTGCTGGAGGACGGAGGAGAGAATTGAAAGTGTTGAATAGCTGTTTAGGGTTGTGAGAGAGAGAGGAAATGAGGGATGTGAAGTAGGTTTGTTTTGCAGCAGTGAGTATGGACTGGAAGGTGGTGAGGGACTCTTTATATGCAATGAAGTGCTCAGTGGAAGGAGACTTCTTCCATCTGCGCTCAGCAATTCTGGAAGCCCGTCTCAGTTCTGTAGTGTGACTGGTGTTCCAGGGTTGCCTGTTGATTGTGCGGGTTTTGGTGTGTGTGAGGGGGGCAGCTGATTCGAGAGCTGCAGAGATTGTAGTGTTGAGATATATATATATATATATATATATATATATATATATATATATATATATATTAGTGGGAATACTAGAAGTTTTGTATTGTTTCCAAAGGTATTGAATGTAGCATGCACATCACACTTTACTGAGCCACTTGTTAGGAGAATCACTTGGGTGGGTGGAGTTTTTTGTGCACATAAGTTACTGCAGTGATCTTTGAAAACCAGAGTAGTTTGAGCAGCCAGAGAAGAGCAGAAACAGCCACCAGCAACCATATAACCCCTGTCCCAGCAGGCTGGATGGCTAGCAGACTTATCTATTATTGTAAATAAGCACTTGTACCATGCCCCTCCCCCCATCTCATTGTAGATTGTAAGCTCTCACGAGCAGGGTTGCCTTTTTCCCTTTAAATATTGTATCTTCTATAATTGTTACTTGTTTGTATATGTTTATGTATATGATATGTATATGAGCCTCCTGAATTGTAAAGCGCTGCGGAATATGTTGGCGCTATAGAAATAAAGATTATTATTATCTGATGACCCATGCAGGGACAAATGTGGACTTGTACTTTTGGTAGCAGAGCAATGCCTTGGTCTCTGAGAGCACACAGTCTAATTACAAGTATGCTGTAGATAAAATAGGAGTACTCAGCCAGAAGTAAGTCACCCACACTGGAGATGGGAAAGTTAGCCCCCTGTACACAATGAGGATGAGTGGAAGTAGGAACATGGAGGCCCATTAGAGGATGCCGTGCTGGTGGGGTGGAATACCTTCCATAATGGCAGTATTGGACTTCAGCTTCAACACCTGAAGGACTTGCTGCCATGCAATTCTCTTTATCTGCTGCTGAAAGCCTGTGTTCTGGAACCTGCTCTACATGTTATGTCTTCTGCTGTGACCATCTGCTGCTGTTCAGTAAAGTTTGCATCTGGTTTAATACAACATCATACCTGTCTGCTGACTCTAACCCATTCACCAATCACACCCATGGGAGGGGGTATGTTGGTAGCCAGACCCACCCATGTCTCCAGCTACCTGAAAACCTGACCCAGAGAACACTATACAAACATGTGACACTACATAATACTGTCTCCCTCCACTAGACTAAAGGCTGCTTTACATGCTTCAATTTCTCGTGCGATCGCATTTGCGATCGCACCCGCCCCCATCGTTTGTGCGATATGGGCAATTTGTTGCCCGTGTCGCACAATGTTGTAACCCCCCTGTCACACGTACTTACCTTCCAAACGACCTCACTGTGGGCGGCGAACATCCTCTTCCTCAAGGGGGAGGGACGTTCGGTGTCACAGCGATGTCACACAGTGGCCGGCCAATAGACGCAGAGGGGCGGAGATGAGCGGGACGTAACATCCCGCCCACCCCCTTCCTTCCGCATTGCCGGCGGCCGCAGGTAAGCTGCAGTTCATCGTTCCTGGGGTGTCATACGGAGCGATGTGTGCTGCCCCGGGAACGATGAACAACCGGCGCTGAGAAGGACGTGCGATATTTAGAAAATGAGCGACGTGTCAACGAGCAACGATAAGGTGAGTATTTTTGCTCATTAACAGACGCTCGTAGCTGTCACACGCTACGATATGTCAAACGGCGCCGGATGTGCGTCACTAACGACGTGACCCCGACGACATATCATTTGATATATCGTAGCGTGTAAAGCCCGCTTAACACAATGGGAAACGTCATTGAACACCATGACCAGAGGGGAGAGTAACTGCGTTAGCCCCTGCGCACCCAGGGATTCTGTGCCTTATCACTAGCGGACAAAGGCAGAAAAGGGCCCCTGTGAGAGAGTAATATATGGGCCCTTTTGAGGCTAATAACGCATCAAAATAGACAATTTCACCTGTTTTGGAGGCAGAAAAGGGCCCCCTTAGCTCTTGGGCCCTTGAGCGGCTGCACAGGTTGTACCAATGATATGTCCGCCTCCAAGCCTTATCCATTGCTTGGGTGACCAAGGGCTGGGCACGGCCATCACCACCACTGACACAAAGGATTTGACCAATAAGGCTGCACATCAAACCTAGATAATAGTATAATGCCTCAAGCATATGGACAAATATTGGAATATACAATGAAAAATGCTACTTGCTAATTTGAACATGTGAATAATGAATTGCATACCTGCCATGAATATTAGGAAAAAGGAGATATTTAGCAATCGCATTGATCAATGTAACTGAGCCCCAAGGCCTCGTCAAGGCATATCTCTATATTGGGGTCCCTAGCTCTGTGACCCTAACTGTGTGTCATCTCATTGCAATTAAAAACTGCTATGGGTGGAGAGGGGTAACTAAGGACTTTCTTATATAGGAGATGGAAAAAACATGGCCGAAAGGGGCGGAGCTGTGTTCACATTCAGAAAAAAAACTACATATAACTGAATAGGATAACTGAAGTGAGCACTAATATATATATTATGAGTGCAAGCCAAAAAATTACATACTATATACGAATAAGGCTGCACATCAAACCTAGATAATAGTATAATGCCTCAAGCATATGGACAAATATTGGAATATACAATGAAAAATGCTACTTGCTAATTTGAACATGTGAATAATGAATTGCATACCTGCCATGAATATTAGGAAAAAGGAGATATTTAGCAATCGCATTGATCAATGTAACTGAGCCCCAAGGCCTCGTCAAGGCATATCTCTATATTGGGGTCCCTAGCTCTGTGACCCTAACTGTGTGTCATCTCATTGCAATTAAAAACTGCTATGGGTGGAGAGGGGTAACTAAGGACTTTCTTATATAGGAGATGGAAAAAACATGGCCGAAAGGGGCGGAGCTGTGTTCACATTCAGAAAAAAAACTACATATAACTGAATAGGATAACTGAAGTGAGCACTAATATATATATTATGAGTGCAAGCCAAAAAATTACATACTATATACGAATAAGGCTGCACATCAAACCTAGATAATAGTATAATGCCTCAAGCATATGGACAAATATTGGAATATACAATGAAAAATGCTACTTGCTAATTTGAACATGTGAATAATGAATTGCATACCTGCCATGAATATTAGGAAAAAGGAGATATTTAGCAATCGCATTGATCAATGTAACTGAGCCCCAAGGCCTCGTCAAGGCATATCTCTATATTGGGGTCCCTAGCTCTGTGACCCTAACTGTGTGTCATCTCATTGCAATTAAAAACTGCTATGGGTGGAGAGGGGTAACTAAGGACTTTCTTATATAGGAGATGGAAAAAACATGGCCGAAAGGGGCGGAGCTGTGTTCACATTCAGAAAAAAAAACTACATATAACTGAATAGGATAACTGAAGTGAGCACTAATATATATATTATGAGTGCAAGCCAAAAAATTACATACTATATACGAATAAGGCTGCACATCAAACCTAGATAATAGTATAATGCCTCAAGCATATGGACAAATATTGGAATATACAATGAAAAATGCTACTTGCTAATTTGAACATGTGAATAATGAATTGCATACCTGCCATGAATATTAGGAAAAAGGAGATATTTAGCAATCGCATTGATCAATGTAACTGAGCCCCAAGGCCTCGTCAAGGCATATCTCTATATTGGGGTCCCTAGCTCTGTGACCCTAACTGTGTGTCATCTCATTGCAATTAAAAACTGCTATGGGTGGAGAGGGGTAACTAAGGACTTTCTTATATAGGAGATGGAAAAAACATGGCCGAAAGGGGCGGAGCTGTGTTCACATTCAGAAAAAAAAAACTACATATAACTGAATAGGATAACTGAAGTGAGCACTAATATATATATTATGAGTGCAAGCCAAAAAATTACATACTATATACGAATAAGGCTGCACATCAAACCTAGATAATAGTATAATGCCTCAAGCATATGGACAAATATTGGAATATACAATGAAAAATGCTACTTGCTAATTTGAACATGTGAATAATGAATTGCATACCTGCCATGAATATTAGGAAAAAGGAGATATTTAGCTCTGTGACCCTAACTGTGTGTGTTTTTCCATCTCCTATATAAGAAAGTCCTTAGTTACCCCTCTCCACCCATAGCAGTTTTTAATTGCAATGAGATGACACACAGTTAGGGTCACAGAGCTAGGGACCCCAATATAGAGATATGCCTTGACGAGGCCTTGGGGCTCAGTTACATTGATCAATGCGATTGCTAAATATCTCCTTTTTCCTAATATTCATGGCAGGTATGCAATTCATTATTCACATGTTCAAATTAGCAAGTAGCATTTTTCATTGTATATTCCAATATTTGTCCATATGCTTGAGGCATTATACTATTATCTAGGTTTGATGTGCAGCCTTATTCGTATATAGTATGTAATTTTTTGGCTTGCACTCATAATATATATATTAGTGCTCACTTCAGTTATCCTATTCAGTTATATGTAGTTTTTTTTCTGAATGTGAACACAGCTCCGCCCCTTTCGGCCATGTTTTTTCCATCTCCTATATAAGAAAGTCCTTAGTTACCCCTCTCCACCCATAGCAGTTTTTAATTGCAATGAGATGACACACAGTTAGGGTCACAGAGCTAGGGACCCCAATATAGAGATATGCCTTGACGAGGCCTTGGGGCTCAGTTACATTGATCAATGCGATTGCTAAATATCTCCTTTTTCCTAATATTCATGGCAGGTATGCAATTCATTATTCACATGTTCAAATTAGCAAGTAGCATTTTTCATTGTATATTCCAATATTTGTCCATATGCTTGAGGCATTATACTATTATCTAGGTTTGATGTGCAGCCTTATTCGTATATAGTATGTAATTTTTTGGCTTGCACTCATAATATATATATTAGTGCTCACTTCAGTTATCCTATTCAGTTACAAAGGATTTGACCGTCTGTCTCATGTACTGGGTATCTTGCGCACTGCAAATATATTAATATTAGGGTAAAAAACGTCCTGCTACGTTCACCCCCCTTTTCTACCTAAAAAGTGAGTCACAGAAAAAAAAGCAGAGCCCCAATGTACTACAGATATGGATGTGATCGGCCTTTTCACGTCTAAATGAAAGCCGAGCTCTTGGTTGCTATGGGCAACTAAGGTAATTTTACTCTAAGGGGTACTTTGCATGCTGCGACATCGCAAGCCGATGATAGCGATGCCGAGCGCGATAGTCCCTGCCCCCGTCGCAGCTGCGATATCTTGTGATCGCTGTCGTAGCGAACATTATCACTACGGCAGCTTCACATGCACTCACCTGCCCTGCGACGTCGCTCTGGCCGGTGACCCGCCTCCTTCCTAAGGGGGCGAGTCGTGCGGCGTCACAGCGACGTCACACGGCAGGCGGCCAATAGAAGCGAAGGGGCGGAGATGAGCGGGATGTAAATGTCGCGGGCGGAGGAGGGGACGCTGATCTCACCCACTGCTCGGGTACGGCTGCTGCTGCTGCTGCTCGGTGGCTCGAGCGATGGGCCGGATCCCGGGGACTCGAGTGGCGTTCCTCGCCCGTGAGTGAAAGGGGGTGGTTTAGTTTAGGGATATTGTCCGTGACGCCACCCACGGTTGTGGTGAGGTTGTGACACGACCGCTGCTCTAGACGGGGATCCCGGGAGCGATGACAGGGTGCGGGTTGGATGTTGGTTCTCCCCTCCGTGGGTAGGGGGGTTGGTTGTCCCGGGGCCCCGGTGAGGGTTGAGGATGGCAGGCGGGTTACGGGGCCTGGTGAGGTGCAGGGTCGCGGGGGCAGCGCTGTGCCGCACGGTATGGTGGTACTCACTCAGCCAATGAATAATGCAAAGTCTCCGGTAAAACAAACGGCTGGATGGACGGGTCCCACAGGCGGCTGCGGTGTCTCTCCTCCCGGTAGGTTGATGGTGACTGCCTTTCCCTGCACCTGTGTTGTGTTTACGGTTCCAATGGCTTCCCACCGGTAACCAGCTCCCCAGCTTGGATGAATGCTGAGGGAGCCCCTTTTGCCCGCAGGCTCTGGCCCTGGGAACTGTAGCCTTGGCAGTGACTGTGTTTCCCTTTATGGTGTGAGCTGTTGCCTTCAATCGGGTCTTGACTGCTGGGAAACCCCGGAGGTTCCCTTCGCTAACGGATTTGACTAGTTTGACGGCGACTTCTAGCCTGGTCGGGGTCCGTAGGCCCTGCCGGACGGTGCTGGCTTCTCTTCACTCCCCAATCCGGTACCGGCGGGCCACCGCCCGTCCCCGGTTCTTACGCTTCACTCAAATCAGCCTCTCCTGCAGACGGTCACCACCGTCTGCCAACCTTGCTGTATGTGCCCGGGCCACACACCCGGACACGGTCAGTCTCCTCTACTGCCACTTCACTCTCTCTAATTCCAAAACTAATCTGACTCCTTTTCCCGCCTCCAGGACTGTGAACTCCTTGGTGGGCGGGGCCAACCGCCTGGCTCACCCCCTGGTGTGGACATCAGCCCCTGGAGGGAGGCAACAAGGATTTGTGTTTGACTTCGGTGTGCCTAGCCGGGGTGTGGGGTGTGTTGATGTAGTACCTGTAACGTCCTGGCTTGTCCAGGGCGCCACATAAACATCCCTCCCACCTCCGTCCTTCCGCATAGCCGGCATGAGCGGCTGTGACGCAGGTAAGCTGATGTTCCTCGCTCCTGCAGCTTCTCACAGAGCGATGTGTGCTGCCGCAGGGGAACGAGGAATAACATCGTACCGTCGCTGCAGCGCAATTATGAAAATGTCGGACACTACACCGATGATACGATTACGACGCTTTTGCGCCTGTTAATCGTATCATAAACGATTTACACACTACGATATCGACTACCACGCCGGATGTGCGTCACTTTCGATTTGACCCCAACCGACATCGCAGCAGCGATGTCGTAGTGTGCAAAGTACCCCCGGGACACTTCTGACAAATGGGGCCTGATAATCCGCACATAATAATCCTGACAACTATACAGAAAGATATATAAACAGACCACAGTGTTTCTGTAATAGTCTTGTCAGATTCTGTAATTTACACCTCATCCAGTTTACATGAGATGAAACGCGGGCGGTCTGTGCTGTTTACATACGGTTCGGCCATGTTATGCCGCACGTTAGTGCTGTAGCCCAATACAGGGGCGACGTATAGGATTTCTTTGTACCCACAGTAACAACCTAAAAAGTGAAATAATATTGTAATGTCGTGTGTTACCATATATAGTCCAGAGAGCGCGGCGGGCCCAGATTAGTATGGAGCAGCGGTGCCCATAATTGGCCATGAGAAATGATTTTATGTAATTACTGAACCACTTCCAGATTTTGCCAAGAATCAATGCAGCCACAATAAACAGCGCAGCGTCTACTAGTTGTGCAATAATATCTAGAAGATTTTCTTAATTAAAGCATTATTGTTGTCGAATGTCTTCCTTGTCATCACTATGGCAATGCAGTCTCACAATCTTAAAACATTATTCCACTTTATTATCTATATTTTATATTATTTCTCTACATACAAAATAGATTAGAATTAGATATAACTAATTTTGGTTAGAATAGGTTATTGGTTCCCCTTGTAAAAAGACATCTGCACCCTAGGTGAAGTTCACACAAGCGTATAAAAAAATCATTTACCATCCATATGCTATCCAAATGTCTGTTTTATTTCGACATCCGTATGGCATCAGTTTTTATGTCTGCAGTTAACATTTGCAAGATCATATATACTGTAGTTTTCTAATGTTAAATGGAATCTGTCAGCAGGTTTTTGCTATTTAATCTGAGGACAATGTAATATAGGACAATAGAGCCTGATTACAATGATTTGTCACTTATTTAAGATGTGTCGTATTTTCAATACAATCAGTGTTTTATCAGCAGGAGATTATCACTGATTGTCTCATGGGCAGTCTATGTAATCACGTCCCCAATACTGATTTGCAGCTTCCTGTGTACATTGTGACTTGTTAAGTGGAGTTACACAGGGCCCAACATTCTGAGCACTGCTACATCTAGAACAGAGAAAACAGGCATTCTATCAAAGCAACACAAATCAGTCCAGTGAGTGATACATCTCTGGAATCCCTAAATCATGCTGCTCTCATACTACATAGCAAAAACCTACTGACAGATTCAATTTAAGAATTGCAATGTATCTGTAAAAATTAAATGTTCCTTATGGGATTGCATTTTTTTTTCCACACACATAGACTTGAAGACAACTACAACGACAATATAGCAGCATACGACCACAGCATAACAGCAAACAACCAGAGCACAACAAGATACAGCACAGCATCATTCAACCTCAGAACAACAGCAGCCAACCACAGGACAACAGTGTAAAATCACAGCACACCAGACAACCAAAGGACAATAGCCTAAAACCACAGCACAACAGCAGACAACCACAGGACAACAGTGTAAAATCACAGCACACCAGTGTTGTGAATGTTAGTTATACTTTTGCTGCTGTGAGGCTCCCTCTTGTGGCCAGAAATGGTTTGGACAGGGACCAGGTGTGTTGAGCAATGGGCGTTTCCATTGCTAACTCTTTGCCTATTTAATCCCTGGTCTGCTAGCAGGCTATGCCGGATGTCAGTTGTTCTTTGTACACCAGCCTGCTTCATCCTGCTCCAGGCCACATCTACCCCAGATAAGTGCTTGGCTCTTTATTTGTTGTTTGGTTCTTTTTGCTCTTATCTGAGTTTGTCATTTGCTGTGGTTGTTGTCAGTTTATTTGCATGCAGGGATCTTCCCTCTCAATTGTTTAGCTGGGAAACTCCCTGCAGCTATGTTTGGAGTATTGCTCCTATAAGTCCATGTTTTGTTGCTTCTTGAATTTGTAATGGTTCCTGTTTTCTGTTCATTGGTATGACAAGAGCTCTTGGTATAGGACGGAGTTCAGATCTAGTGATCTGAGGGCTTTTTGTACTATCAGGTTTTTGAATTTTTGTAGGGTTTTTCTCTGGCCACCATCAGTCCCTTTCCTATCCTGTCCTATTTAGTCAGTAGGGCATCACCTTTTGCTAATCCTATCATCTGTCTGTGTATTGTGTTTTCCTATATCACTGCAGTCTTTGAATGTGGGGGGCTTGCTATTCTTTATCTATTTTCTGAGGCAGAGAGTTATTCATCTTTCCTTCCTTTAGGATAGCTAGTTCTCCGGCTGGGTTCGCGGTGCACAGGATGTTCATTCACCCCTCGGCTACTTCTAGTGTTGATGGTTAGTAAGGGGATGGTGGCCGGATTAGTTGCCAATGCTCTTGTCACCTTTTACCAATGATTTATGGTGGTCTTCCATGGTTCCGGATCATAACACACCAGACAACCAAAGGACAATAGCCTAAAATCACAGCACAACAGCAGACAACCACATCACTACAGCCTGCAACCATAGCATAACAGCCTAAAATCACAGCACAACAGCAGACAACCAAAGGACAACAGCACACAACCACAGGTTCTTGCTTAACCATTATATTCAACTGTATCTTCTTTTTCATCCAGATACAGTTGAAGTCAGGTCTTATCGCTGATTTCCAAGGCCAGACTCCCAAATATGGAAATGTTGGGAATGATGACAAAATGACCATTTTTTACTTCAGTGGGGATTTTCCTGCCAAAATCGGGATTGTTGGCATACATATTCCTCAACAGGAGACACAACCTTTGGAAGCATACAGCACCATCTGAATACAATGCCAGATTACACCTAGTCAGTCTTTGAGCCACTTTTTCAATCAGTGATGAAAAAATGAAGGGTCTTATCCTTCAAAATTGTCTAAAATCTAAAACAAAAAATATTTTTGTTGCCCTTGGCAACCAATCAGAGCACAGCTTTCATTTATATATCTCTGGTAAAATAAAAGCTGCACTGTGATTGGTTGCTATTGGCAACACAGACACTTTTCTTTTGAGACTTTTTTTTATAAATCTGCCCAATTTAATGAGTGAATTCAACAGGGTGACAGCGCTCGGGCTCATATGAGAGGCTATTGAAAACTAGTGTATCCATTAATACGCTACAAAACCTCTCCAACTACACTACTGCACACTGAACCTCATAGCGTAAAGACATACATTCCCCCGTCTGTAGTGCTAGGGCCTGTCACTGAACATGGCACAGAATTGGACTAAAAGCTACAAGTATATCCATGTTCACATTTTTTTTTGTGGTTGTTTCTTAAAGTGACACGACAATTGAGATATGCTGCTTTTCTCTAAAACTGTAACATGCTATAAACATATTTCCCAACTTTTGAAGAATAAAAAGAGGGTTTTGACCATGCCCCTAGGCACACCCATTTGCCATTTCTTTCTACCCTAGCAGGAGGAGCTGTCAGAGAGACCGTGGAAGTGAGAGACAATCAGCAGACCCCCGAGACTGCAGGGCATGAGCCAAATCCTGGACTGTCTGATGCATCTGAGACGGTTGGGGCTGGAGATGAGCAGATTAATTCACAATACTCTGGTCCTGGTCAGTGATCCCCGTTGGCTGGATGGGAGGCCACAAATCTCTTACTCTTTGGTGTCCCCTGCACAGCTTCCGATTATCCAGTGGCTGGGGTAACATTATCTGTGTGTCCTGCTCATCTCTAGTTGGGACCAATGGATTTATTTTTTGTACATTAATTAGTAATTGTAGCAACCAGAACTTTCTTATCTTGATGTAACCTTCATTATACAATATCTGGCTTTCTTTATGTCTGTAAGGCCAGGGACACAAATTGCATAAATGCTGTGTTTTTATCTTCTGAAGATGTCCGCGTCAAACTACACAATAACAATATTTTCTGTGTGAGGATTATTCTGAGAAAGATTATGAGGAATCTGACATTCATATTTCAGGCAGCTGTCCCTGTTCATTCACACACCCTGCACCAAGGAATTCCCCAGATTTGGTTGCCAAATGGCCAGGTGACAAATCCAAATAAGACTAAAGAAGTTCCTTAGTAGAAGCAACCTCATGTTGAGCTGAGTATTCAGCTCACATTATAGGTGGGCAACTTCAGGTTTTACAATTGAGCCTCAATCAATGGTCCCAGATTTAAAGGTGCCTATGTAAGAGTTACAATATTAAAGAGTACTTCGTTCCATGGTCCCAGATTTAAAGGTGCCTATGTAAGAGATACAATATTAAAGAGCGCTTCATTCCCACATACAGGACAGGTATATTTCCGGCTTCGTGATAACATTAATAGTGTGACGTGCGAATCAGCTCCAAATTTGCACGTAGGAAGCCCACAGAAGACACCTTGTGTTTCCTATATATAGATAGATCAAATCATAACTGTAAAAATGATGGTCATATCTTCCGTGTGCGGTGCGCTGTACAGTACCGGCAGAATTCTATTCCACTGGGGCTAGTGCCAAGATTCTGTCGGCCCGTCGGGGGTTATGGGAAAGCTGGGTGCTGCGCTGGAGGTTGCTGTTTCTACTCCCTGTGCTTCCCTGTGCCTGCATGGACATTAGGTGTCAGTGTTCCATTGCGCCAAGCAGACCTTACATACCTCTTGGAGTGTGGAATGTCGGATGTTGGCAGAAAAGACGAGGTTGTATCGCGTGGCTCTGACGTGCTAAGCTGGGGCCACACGGTCATTAATGTGAGTGAATCGCATGACACTCGGCTCCCGCTCTGCTGGAGTGTAAGCCGAGTGTCATGCGACTGTCAATCACTTAATTAAGACCTGACTGACAAAGTGCAGTAAACCAAAAGATCCTCAAAAGCTAGACATCATGCCAGCATCCAAAGAAATTCGGGAACAAATGAGAACAAAGTTATTGAGATCTATCAGTCTGGAAAAGGTTATAAAGCCATTTATAAAGCTTTGGGACTTGAGAAAACTACTATGAGAGCCATTATCCACAAATGGTGAAAACATAGAACAGTGGTGAAGAATTACCCCAAGATCGCAGTGACAACTCATTATAAAAGGCACAAAAGACCCCACAACAACATCCATAGAACCGCAGCCCTCACTTGTCTCAGTTAAGGTCAGTGTCCATGACTCCACCATAAGAAAGAGATTAGGCAAAAATAGCCTGCATGGCAGAGTTCCAAGACGAAAACCACTGTTGAGCAAAAAGAACATAAAGGCTTGCCTCAGTCTTGCCAGAAAACATCTTGATGATTAAAGACTTTAGGAAGAATACGCTGGGAATTGACAAGATAAAAGTTGAACTTTTTGAAAGGTGTATGTCCAATCCTGAAGAAGAACGTTGAGCCATCTGTTCGGGACGTCAAGCTGAAGCAGCTTATGCAGCAGGACAATGATCCAAAACACACCAGCAAGTTGTAACGCTCGTCAATGATGTTGAGGTGACAAGCAAGAGTGGACCCACTAGACCACAAGGGCGACCCGAGCTTACCCTTAGTGTGATGGGCTTATCTAAGCGCCTGCCGTAAGGCAGATGCCAGCTACCACTCCCAGGGCAGTAACCGAGACTGTGGCAGCTGACCCCCAGGACAGGAAACGAACTTCAGAATGGACACAGGTGTAGGGAAGTACAGGTATGGGTGGCTGAGGCAGATAGAAAGGTGGGTATGGACAGGTAAGGTGGGCATGGCATAAATAGGTTTGGAAAGGTGAGCACAGGTACAGGTAACGGACAAAGAAATAACAGGACCTGACAACTAGCAGACAGTATACTAACTAAAGGCATTGGGCAGGAACCTCCCCTAGTGGAAGATGCCTTAAATATCTAGTGCCTCTCAGCCATAGGGTGATATGAACTTCCTCGAAATGATATGCCATCCTATATGTGTATATACAAAATAATAAGGATATAAGCAGCACTCCGATTAAATAAATAAAAGAAAAAAGTGAGTGACTCTATTAGCCCATTTGGCAATGTTTTGGTTACATAACATAAACTTTCTCTGTCATGGAACCAAAACATTGCCACAAGGGTTAATAGAGTCCTCCATTTTTTTCACATTTAGGGCTCGACCCTAAAGCGGAGTGCTGCTTTCTTTGGGATATATTGGTATGTATGTGTGGCGCCCTGGACAAGCCAGGGGCCATAGAGAACAACACCAACACACACCACACTCCCGGTCAGGCACATCAAAGTCAGACACAAAACCCTTGTTGCCTCCCTCCAGGGGCTGATGATCACACCAGGGGGTGGGCCAGGCGGTTGGTCCCACCCACCGAGGAGTTCATGGTTCTGGAGGCGGGAAAAAGGAGCAGATTAGTTTTGGAGGTGAAAGTGAGAGGAAGGAGAAGTAGTAGTGGAGCAACTAACTGACAGCATCCGGGTGTGTGGCCCGGGCGGTACAGCAAGGTTAGCAGACGGTGGTGACCGTCTGCAGGAGTGGCCTATCGGAGTTACCGTAAGGACCGTGGACGGGCGGTGGCCCGGCGGTACCGGACCGGTACACAAAGAGAAGTCAGCACCATCTGGCAGGGGCTTACGGACCCCGGCAAGGCTAGGAGTCGCCGTGAATTTGCCGAATCCGTTAGTGAAGGGGACCTCCTGGGTTTCCAAACAGCCAAGTCCCGACAGAAGGCAACAGTCCAACCAGAAGAGGGAGACACCGCCACCGCCAAGGCAACCGTTTCTCAGGGCCAGAGCCTGCGGGCAAAAAGGGGCTCCTCCAGCCCACATCCAAGCTGGGGAGCGGGTTACCGGTGGGAACCCATCGGAACCATCAACCGTACATAGGTGCAGGGAAAGGCAGTCACCATCAACCTGCCGGGAGAAACAACACCGCAGCCGTCTGTGGGACCCGTCCATCCAGCCGAGTGTTTTACCGAGAACTGTGTCTTCATCATTGGGCTGAGTGAGTACCACCGTGCCGTGCGGCACAGCGCTGCCCCTGCGACCCTGCACCTCACCAGGCCCCGTAACCCGCCTGCCATCCATCCCTACCCCCCATCAACGGGCCCTGGGACAACCAACCCCCCTACCCACGGAGGGGAGAACTAACAACAAAGCTGCTCCCTGTCACCGCTCCTGGGATCCCCGTCCAGAGCAGCGGTGGTGTCACCATTATCACCACAACCGTGGGTGGCGTCACGGACAATAAATCCCCTTTTCACTCACGGGCGAGGAACGCCGCTCGAGTCCCCGGGATCCGGCCCACCGCTCGAGCCACCACCGAGCAGCCGCAGCCGCAGCAGTAGCGGCCGGACCCGAGCGTCCCCTCCTCCGCCCGCGACATATATATATATATATATATATATATATATAT
The DNA here is from genome assembly GCF_048569485.1 of Anomaloglossus baeobatrachus. Lineage (NCBI taxonomy): Eukaryota > Metazoa > Chordata > Amphibia > Anura > Aromobatidae > Anomaloglossus > Anomaloglossus baeobatrachus. The sequence continues at coordinate 743,791,751 of NC_134354.1, forward strand.
ATATATACTAGCTGTGGTACCCAGATAGTAACTAAGTGTCTCTCTGTCTCTCTCCCACTTTTCCGCTCTTCCACTTTTCCTCTCTCCCACTCTCCCTCTCTCCCTGTCTGTCTCCCCCTCTGCTTGTCTGCCTCTCTGTCTGTCTCTGTGTATGTCTCTGTTTCTGTTTCTGTGTCTGTCTGTGTCTGTCTCTGTGTCTGTCTCTGTGTCTGTCTCTGTGACCTTCTCTGTGTCTTTCTCTGTCTGTGTGGCGCCCCTGAGGGTTCAGTCGCCATAGAGGTACTGCACCTCAGCCAGAGGTGTGGGATCACATTCACTGGTAAGGAGGATCACACAGACGGTTACACACACACACACTCTTAAGGCCGCTTTACACGCTGGGATCTCGCTAGCGAGATCGCTAGCGTGCGTACCCGCCCCCATCGTTTGTACGTCACAGGCAAATCGCTGCCCGTGGCGCACAAAATCGCGCGGAGCTGTCACACTACTTACCTGCCTAGAGACATCGCTGTGACTGGCGAACCGCCTTCTTTCTAAGGGGGCTGTTCGTTCGGCGTCACAGCAACGTAACTAAGCGGTCACCTAATCAAAGCAAAGGGGCGGAGATGAGCGGGACGAACATCCCGCCCACCTCCTTCCTTCCTCATTGCCGGCGGCCGCAGGTAAGGTGTGGTTCCTCATTCCTGCGGTGTCACACATAGCGATGTGTGCTGCCGCAGGAACGACAAACAACATCATACCTGCAGCAGCAACAAAAATTGAGAATAGGGGGGCTTGTCACCGATTAGCGATTTTGCACGTTTTTGCGACGATTTAAAATCGCTCATAGGTGTCACATGCAACGACATCGCTAATGCGGCCGGATGTGCGTCACAAATTCCGTAACCCCAACTACATCGCTAAAGTGATGTCGTAGCGTGTAAAGCGGCCTTTAGTATAGCTACACTCCATCAGGCCGTGGTTAGGGCGAGATTGCTCCATAGGGATAGCACAGTCCTGGAACCAGTCTGGAGGTGGAGGTGGAGTTAGTTAGTGGGTGGACACTTAGAACGGAGTGCAGAATGAAGTAGGAAGCGGAGGGGAGTGGTCCTGGGGACTGGAGCCGGAGGAGCTCGTCCTAGGGCCAGGTGGAAGAAAAGAAAGAAGGGGTCCTAGAGCCATGGGAAGTGAGAGATCCACCCGTGGGCTCGCATCCACAGCCGACTGACCGGAGTGGAGGGACTTGGCCACAAAGGGGACTGGCCCCTAGACTAATGGAGAACAATCAGGCTCAGCTAGCAAAACTGGAGGTTGAGGTAACTTCAAGCGCTGAAGCCACAACCACATGCAAATCCAATGAAAAGGTGACCACAGAAAGCCAGGGGATTAGGCAGAAGAGCCTCCCAAAATAGGGTCCATGGACACTGGCTTAGGGCACTGTGTGTGAGACGAAGGGCAGGAGGGCGAAGCCAGCATAGGAAGATGACCAGGAAAGGGACACCAGTCTTGTGCCTCCAAATTACCTGGGGATTGGCTGGATCCCGTCACCGCGGGACTCAGCACTCCAAGGGCAGAATTTGACTGTCCGGATGTGATAATCTGGAACTGACAACTGTGAGTAAAGAACTTGTGACTGCATCTCGCTGTGTCCTGGACTCATTGCCTGCGCCGCCAGCCACACGCTGTTCAAATATCCCACTGGTTAAAAACTGCCTATTGTTACCCTGGGGTCCCAGCTCCACCTGTGGTGAGCTGTACCATCTCAGCTGCGTCACCATCTGCCCCAGTGGTCCTGTCTAAGCAGCTTCAGCCATATTTGGCCGAATACGACAGGAGGTGTCACGAAGCATCATCCCCTGTAAATATATCATCCCATCTAAAACGACACCACCAGGGTCATGGGGTCGGGCCCTGCAGCCGAATGTCTGTCCCTCAAACAGACCCTGGTGTGCATGTCATCTGTCTGTCTCTGTCATCTTTTTGTCTGTCTGTCTGTCTGTCTGTCTCTGTCTGTCTCTGTCCGTCTGTATCTGTCTGTCTGTATCTGTCTGTCTGTATCTGTCTGTCTGTTTCTCTCTGTCTCTGTCTTTGTCTCTGTCTCTCTGTCAGTTTCTGTCTGTCTGTCTTTGTGTCTTTCTGTCTGTATCTGTCTGTCTGTGTCTCTCTGTCTGTCTCTGTCTTTCTGTCTCTCTATTGCTTCTCTTTGTTTTAGACTAAAAATGTCCTTCGTTGCCTATAGCAACCAAACAGAGCTCCTAATAATGTCCTGTAGCTCCCAGCTCCATTGACTTTAATGTAAGCAGTTTTTTTGTGGATAACTGTAAAGCACGGGGTTACATTTTCCCCTCAAAACACATTCTATGATGTTCCCTGAGTTAAATGAGGCAGCTGTCCAAAACTTCATGACTGTAAATACAATGGTGCAGATTCCCAAACACACATAAACACACATACACTCGCTTTTATACACTATATACAGTTAGGTCCAGAAATATTTGGACAGTGACACAAGTTTTGTTATTTTAGCTGTTTACAAAAACATGTTCAGAAATACAATTATATATATATATATATAATATGGGCTGAAAGTGCACACTCCCAGCTGCAATATGAGAGTTTTCACATCCAAATCGGAGAAAGGGTTTAGGAATCATAGCTCTGTAATGCATAGCCTCCTCTTTTTCAAGGGACCAAAAGTAATTGGACAAGGGACTCTAAGGGCTGCAATTAACTCTGAAGGCGTCTCCCTCAATAACCTGTAATCAATGAAGTAGTTAAAAGGTCTGGGGTTGATTACAGGTGTGTGGTTTTGCATTTGGAAGCTGTTGCTGTGACCAGACAACATGCGGTCTAAGGAACTCTCAATTGAGGTGAAGCAGAACATCCTGAGGCTGAAAAAAAAGAAAACATCCATCAGAGAGATAGCAGACATGTTTGGAGTAGCAAAATCAACAGTCGGGTACATTCTGAGAAAAAAGGAATTGACTGGTGAGCTTGGGAACTCAAAAAGGCCTGGGCGTCCACGGATGACAACAGTGGTGGATGATCGCCGCATACTTTCTTTGGTGAAGAAGAACCCGTTCACAACATCAACTGAAGTCCAGAACACTCTCAGTGAAGTAGGTGTATCTGTCTCTAAGTCAACAGTAAAGAGAAGACTCCATGAAAGTAAATACAAAGGGTTCACATCTAGATGCAAACCATTCATCAATTCCAAAAATAGACAGGCCAGAGTTAAATTTGCTGAAAAACACCTCATGAAGCCAGCTCAGTTCTGGAAAAGTATTCTATGGACAGATGAGACAAAGATCAACCTGTACCAGAATGATGGGAAGAAAAAAGTTTGGAGAAGAAAGGGAACGGCACATGATCCAAGGCACACCACATCCTCTGTAAAACATGGTGGAGGCAACGTGATGGCATGGGCATGCATGGCTTTCAATGGCACTGGGTCACTTGTGTTTATTGATGACATAACAGCAGACAAGAGTAGCCGGATGAATTCTGAAGTGTACCGGGATATACTTTCAGCCCAGATTCAGCCAAATGCCGCAAAGTTGATCGGACGGCACTTCATGGTACAGATGGACAATGACCCCAAGCATACAGCCAAAGCTACCCAGGAGTTCATGAGTGCAAAAAAGTGGAACCTTCTGCAATGGCCAAGTCAATCACCAGATCTTAACCCAATTGAGCATGCATTTCACTTGCTCAAATCCAGACTTAAGACGGAAAGACCCACAAACAAGCAAGACCTGAAGGCTGCGGCTGTAAAGGCCTGGCAAAGCATTAAGAAGGAGGAAACCCAGCGTTTGGTGATGTCCATGGGTTCCAGACTTAAGGCAGTGATTGCCTCCAAAGGATTCGCAACAAAATATTGAAAATAAAAATATTTTGTTTGGGTTTGGTTTATTTGTCCAATTACTTTTGACCTCCTAAAATATGGAGTGTTTGTAAAGAAATGTGTACAATTCCTACAATTTCTATCAGATATTTTTGTTCAAACCTTCAAGAGCCCAACTCGCGAAAATTGTGTCACTGTCCAAATATTTCTGGACCTAACTGTATACTGTGTAATATATATATATATATATATATATATATATATATATATATATATATAAAATCTTGTATAAACTTGCAGGTTTGTGACAAAACTACACCCAAAAAGGAAAGGCATCAAAATCGCAGTGTGCACATGGCCTAATAATTACAGGCCACGTGTGGCAACTTACACCACCATGGAAGGCTATGATACTGATTCTAAAATCCATTGTCTGTCTCTAGGCAAATAATAAAATAATATTCTTTTCATTCTGATTTCATTCTACTAAAACTACTGGATTACTTTAAGGAGACATCAAGCCTCTAAGTATGTGATGTGCTTCTTGGCTTTAGTCACCGTCTCCAGTTCCCATGAGAATGTTCTGCTTATAATATTCCAACTGTGAGGCCGGTTTCACACGCCTTACATTCACGGTCCGAGTACAGACCATGATCTCTGGAATGTCCATCGGTCACCTGACCCAAACTTAACTGCCTCATACTCATGTATTAAACTGTTAAGTTCAGGTAAGGAGACCAACGCCTGCTCTGGACATGGCGGTCCATTCTTAGACTAGGAATGTCAGATGTGCAAAACTTTTCTGATTCTGAAAAAAATAATATACATATATATATATATATATATATATAGGCTACCACAATCCATGTGGAAGGTGGATGCAAACCCCAAGTTATTTGGATGTCGGGCCAAAACACCAAACTATGTGGAGGTTGTTTGACAACCACAACATATATGGATGCTGGGTGACAATTCCCACCTATGTGGACACAGGGTGACAAGTTCAATCATTATGAAAAATTCTGGTCTGTTTAAACTAGAAAACCAAACATTTTTGCCCCCCAGCAGTGCATTACAAGTTTAATGAGTACAGTATTTATACCTTAAGCACATAGCTTCATATGTGAAATTTGTCCCAATAACAAAATGTTATCTTGGGTCATCTGCTCCTCACTACAGAGAAGAGGAGACAAGGAAGCCACACATGCACATACAGTAGCTATCTCCATTGTAGTATATAAAAATTAAGGTAACAATTCAGTGTTTGACAGCGTCCCTAAAATGCAATGGAGAGAATTGCATCCTTATACATTGGATATGCCATATGTAATGCTGCCACCAGGGGGAGCCAGAGCTCTGTAGCATAATACACTACACAGAGCAATGAGAACCAGGAAGTGAATTCACAGCGTTCTCATGCATTACCTCAAAGCACAGCTGAGAGGCAGAACTGCAAAGCATGCAAGGAATAGTCACACAGGCTGGGTCAAACACCGTACGGGCAGAAGCAGGACCGGAGGGACGAGCAAAAGCGGAGTCAAAGTCAGGCCAAGGTCAGTACTGAGGAAGCAACCAAGTGGGGAAATAGGAGAGGGGACAGAGGACAGGAGGGATGACCAGGGGACAGAACACAGACAAGGGCACGGGGGCACAGGAACAGACAGATCAGGATATCACTCACAGGACCAGCAATCACAGGCAAAGCAATGCTAAGCTTATAGCCGGCACTGGTTCACTGGAAATGCCAGCTTTTAAGGCATCCAGGGTCTGGAAGTGAGGCTCGAGAGAAGGCTCCGTCCCCTAGCCATGTGGACAGGGAGGCGAACCATGACACCATAAATGTCTAAATTGGGAATACATCTTTAAAGAATTATGTATAGTGAATAGTGATGAGCGAGCACTACCATGTATGGATGCACAGTACTCGAAATAAGGAAGTCAGACACTTGGACAGGCTCGATTCGAGTACAGAGTATAATGGAAATCAATGGAAAACTTGTGCATTTTTCCTTAAGATCTTACGGAAAGATGCTTCCCATTGACTTCCATTTTAGTCAGAACTCCAGTCGAGGCCGTCTGAGTGTCCGACTGCTTGTTACGATGACCGAGATCTGAGCTTGGTAGTGCTCGCTCATCACTAATTACGAGTATCTAGCACCTGAGCATGGTAGTGCTCACTCATCACTAGTTACAAGTACCAAACACCCGAGCATGGTAGTGCTTGCTCACCACTAGTTACAAGTACTGAACACCCGGGCATGGTAGTGATCGCTCATCACTAGTTACGAGTACCGAGCACCTGAGCATGGTAGTGCCCGCTCATCACTAGTTACGAATATCTAGCACCCGAGCATGGTAGTGCTCACTCATCACTAGTTACAAGTACTGAACACCCAAGCATAGTAGTGCTCACTCACCACTACTTACGAGTACCAAACACCCGAGCATGGTAGTGATCGCTCACCACTAGTTACGAGTACTGAGCGAACGAGCATGGTAGTGCCTGCTCACCACTAGTTATGAGTACCGAGCCCCTGAGCATGGTAGTGCCTGCTCATCACTAGTTACGAGTACTGAGCACCAGAGCATGGTAGTGCTCGCTCATCACTAGTTACGAGTACCAAGCACTTGAGCATGGTAGTGCCCGCTCATCTCTAAATGTGCATTGGTAAAAACTGCTGAGAACTTTGAATAAGAAAGGGAACAGATTTCACTGACGAGACAATGCAAAAGGGGGATACAAAGGGTATGATCAGCACCATACATTACACAGGACATAATGCTCTTCTGATTTGCGTCTACGAGGACTAATACAGCCCTACAGTGCCCCTATATAGTACAACTAGTCTTCTGGTTGAGTGGCACCAAAATTCTCATGAGATTCCAACATACTGGGCTTGCACCACAGAAATATGGCTGCGTAGGAAGAATTTATCTGTTTGCTGAAATACCTGCTAAAAGAATTTTTGCCAGATTTTTCCATCTCTAGTTATAAATGATGTCCATTACTTGGAAGTATCCAGTTTTTATATGAACAACTTAAATAATCAAAGGAGAAATACAGTTTCCTATGTTGAATTGTAAAGGATTTGGAAAAACGCATGACCTATGGATGGTAACGCGTATTTGATTACTTTTTTTCGCATACTCATTGCTTTATAATGGGTTAGTATGATCTGGAATACAGATCAAAGTAGGACATGCTCATGCTGTGTTTTGATATACAAAGATCATCGGCTTGTGTCTAAAAATATTCAAGTGAACTTCTACATTGACTTGCAGTCATCACTGTGTGGTCAGTATGCTACCCGTTTAGCATATGGAAAACACATGCTTGTCTGAAAGAGCCCTAAGGCTATGTGCACACTAGAAAGTGCCTTTTTCTTAAGAAAAAATGGACCCTCTTAAAGAATCCCTCACCCGCAGTAAAAAACCACACCAAAACCCCAACAAAATCCGCTTGCGGTTTTATCGCGGATTTGCTGCGGATTTTTCGCAAGTTGGTCCCCACGGATTTTTACCATAATCTATGGCAAAAACTGCAGTTACCTGCAGAACAGCAGTGACATGCTCATTAATTCCGCAGAGGAAAATCCGCGGGTAAATCCGTGGGCATAAAAAAATGCAGTATGCGCACATTTTTTAAAACCCATAGGATTTGCTGGGGAATGACTGCAGCAATGTTGGACACATTTTCTGCAGCAAATCCATGGCAAAATCCGCAGCGTTTGCACAGGGCCTAAGAAGGGGATTGTCAAAGAGGAGAACTTTTTGAAGTCTTGAACAGTTCAGTTCCTGAAACTTGTACAAAAGGTTCCAAAACTTTCCATGCACAATGGTGGATGTTGGCTGATACAAAATGCCCAGTTCTACTGTTCTGAATTCTAATTTGTCAACATATTTTATTTTATACACTAGATGCACTTGTTCACACCTTCCATCCTTCACCAGACCCCCCAAAACATTTAAAAATTAGCACAATCATTGCCAACTGCCCATAACCCTACACCACCAAAACTTAGCAGATCCCAAGTTGACCTACACCACCAGAAGAAGATACCCATCGCCTGTTCCGGCACATCAATACCACCGTTTCCTTTTACCAATCTTATAACACAAGTTCAAAAAGTTCCCCCTTTTGTAAATTTGCCATTACATAAATAGTTTATAAAATCCAATCCAAATGACAGAAAAAAAATCTCGAAAGTACAAAAAGCAAAGGAAAAAGAAGACATGAGTATTACCTGCAGATCAACTCCTGGAGGGTGCTGGAGAGCTGCTCTATGCTTTGTGTTCCTCCTAGGGATTCTGCGCTCTGTCCTCTGGAATTCTAATCCCTGTGTTTGGACTGAAATAGTAGGAGGGAGGTTCCTGCAGTTAATTGGAGGTGACGTCACAGTTTGAGTTGTAAGAACATCATAAGGAGGTGAATGAGCATCCTGCTGTACTGCAGACCATTGAGAACTCATCTATCTTTCATTGTGCGAATCTGAACGTAACTTCAAATCCTATTTTTAATTTTTTGCTATGCAACAGTTACTGTATCGTCTGCTACTGTATATCATCACGCCAGTTGCTATGTTAAAGGAAACCTTCCACATTAAAGGGAACCTGTCACCGGATGTTTATAATACTTACCTAACGGTCAGTGCGGAGCAGACTGGTCGGATGGGCGTCTCCGTTCTCCGAGTGCCACACCTCCTCTTTTGGCCATTTTTGTCCTCCGCCTGCTCAGGACCTCAATGTCGGCTATTATAGATGACGTAGAACGCGTCATCCACACTAGCTTCAGAAGGAGGACTAAGATGGCCGAAAGAGGAGGCGCAGGACCCGGAGAACGGAGACGCCCATTCGACCAGTCTGCTCCGCACCAACCGCTAGGTAAGTATTATAAACATCAGGTGACAGGTTACCTTTAAAGGGAATCTGTCAGCAGGGTTTTGGTATGTAAGTGTGGAGCCCCCAGCCCAGGTGTAGCAGTGCATTACCTTCAGGGACTCCACGTGGGATGGTCTGGTCACAGGTAGGTTGCTTCTTTAGGAGTTTTGTGACACCACTCTCGGTATTGCGGTCAGGGGACCGCCACTGCAGATTAGGGGACGCCTGGGGCTGATGTTGGATGCAGCTAGATGTAGTGGCCTCCCGAGAGTGAGGTAGGCCCCAGGGCCCTGTGTAGGTGTGTGGAACCACAGGTCGCAGAATGACTCAGGCACAGTCCAGACAGTCTTTCAGGGATTTTACTCACAATAGATGGCAGGGTGAGTACCTGGGCTTAGCTGGGATTAACCAGAGGAAACCAGGCATTCCGTCAGGCTGACTTTTGAGGGTCTCTAGCCCTGGTGTTTTTGGAGTGACCCCGACTTGAAGTCCCTACGGGGGTCACCCAGGGAAGTTGCTGCTGCCTGTTCTCCCCTGTTTTCAGCCCGTTTGCTTGTAGCCTGGACCAGATCACTCCGGCTGCTTGCCTCTTGTGAGCTATGGGCCCTCTCGTTGCTACGTGGCTGCGGACTCTGTGGTGTTGTCTTGGGGGTCTGAAGTGCCCCCTCAGCAGGTTTGGCAGGGAAAATTGAATGAAACTCTGCACTGGGACCTGTAACCTTTACGGGCCTGGTACCTCCCTGGCAGTCCCCATACTCAGCCACCCCTTTGCTCTCTCTAAACTTGGGTGGATTTCGGCTGGCACTACCAGGTGACCGATCTCCCCTGTCGATAGTCACTGCACGTACGTTGTCAGGATCGTGACAGCCTCCAGGGTCTGCTTCTTGCGACTGCTCTCCCTGAGCTGCACTAACTGACTGGCTCACTACTCCCTCCACTCTGTGCCTGCCTACGCAACTTAGCAACCAGCCTCTCTACCACACTCCTTGAGTGGAGATGAAGGCCACGCCCCCTCCTGGATTCCCCAGGGGTCCACTCAAAGGTCCATGTGGGAGACCTGATTACTATGCGCCTGTGTAATCACACCTCGGTCAGCCTTCTGGATTACCTGTATTGTACTGCCCCCAGAATGGGTGCAGTACTCAGTGGTGCCTGACCAGGTCAGGGGCGCCACATAAGCTGAAGCCAACATGCTGCAAGGGTTAATATAAAAAGTCCAGGCATGCCTGTGTTGTCACAGTCCAATCTGTTGTTTATTTGTTTAAGCAGCAGGACTCTTACCATTACAAGACTAGAAACTCACTTGCACGGCAGTCCGACATGCCCCCTTTTGTGATTGACACCCCACAGTCAATGTACAATCTCTATTGAGAGCCTGGTATGGGTGGGGACAGCTCCCCGAACCATGCTACATGACTAAAGCTAAAAATTGAGATTGTGTCTGCCAATAAGCTAAGTGATACATCGTTGGATTCAGGATCTCTTTGACTACATTATACTACTCTCAAGTGAGGGAGAAAAAATTTGCTGACAGATTCCCTTTAAGCATGAAGCCTGATCTGACAGCAGACTGGTATATTTGACTCTGAGACAAACAGATTAATATATATGTATATGTTTGTGGGAAAAGATTTTGCATAGCTTGCATTTTATTCATTTCACTCCCTGCTCTTTTTCCGTTTAACAGCCAAGGGGGTGGTCTGAATCAGTCACTGACAGCTACTTTATATCCACACTCATAGAATGAAGCCCCAAATAAGTAGGGACTTTGTAAGGTGCTTTGAAAAAAATGTTCAATGGCCCTTTCAATAGTGACAAAGTGATAGTGGTGTCATGCGTTTGTCATAGCCTGATGTGATCTCGGGGGGATGTGGAATCAGAAGGTCACAGCATATTGTTGATATCAGATCCACTTTAGTGCCCGCTTGTCATTTACCCTGAGTTGGAGCGTATTTAATTCCACCCGATATGTAAGGGGTTTAGGTTCCTTTCTATCCTGCTGTAATCTAACAGGTAGTTGTAATCTCAGCTGCAGTCACTCCCTTCTGCTATACATATCCACTCCTCACTCCTCCCTATGCTGGCAATAGCTCATATCTATGTTTTCCACTTTGAAGGAGCCAGTCTGTGGAGAAGCTGACATGTCGCTTCTGTTGCAGCTGAGAAGTTCCTACTGGAGTGTTATTTTTTTTGTTTTTCACTGCCTGTTTGTCTTACCTACCTTGTGATGTCTTACTGCAGTGGAGAAACTAGTGTCTTAGACACTAAATCAATAGTCTATAAATAGTTAAGATATTCATTACCAATAGCTACCAAACTGGAGCTATCGTCCATTTATTGTATGTTTTTGTAATGAGAGGATGGTCTCTCTTAGGGGTACTTTACACGTTGCGACATCGCTAGCATCGGCTAGCGATGCCGAGTGCGATAGTACCCGCCCCCGTCGCACATGCGATATGTGGTGATTGCTGCCGTAGAGAACATTATCGCTATGGCAGCTTCACACGCACATACCTGCTCGGTGACGTCGCTGCGACTGCCGAACAATCCCTCCTTCAAGGGGGAGGTGCATTCGGTGTCACCACGACGTCACCAATCGGCCGGCCAATAGAAGCGGAGGGGCGGAGATGAGCAGGACGTAACATCCCGCCCACCTTCTCCCTTCCGCATTGCCGTCGGGACGCAGGTAAGGAGATGTTTGTCGCTCCTGCGGGTTTACACACAGCGATGTGTGGAGCTGCAGGAACGACAAACAACATCGTACCTGCGGTTGACCCGACATTATGGAAATGAACGACGCTACACAGAACAACGATTTTTTGATGCTTTTGTGATCGTTTATCATCGCACCTAGGATTTACACGTTGCGATGTCGATACCGGCGCCGGATGTGCGTCACTAACGACGTGACCCCGACGATATTTCGGAAGCGATGTCGCAACGTGTAAAGCCCCCCTTAGTATTTAAAGGGATTGTTCATCTTTGTGATATTGATGACCTATTGAAAGACTAATTGAGTGGATACCGGACTGCAGTTTTCTGCAATGGCCACTACACTGTGAACAGAGCGATGCTGCTCCTGCATTGTTCACTGTTTTCATCCATCATATACTGGTGCTAAAAACAGCTGATCAGTGGGGGGGGGGGCTGGGTGTCTGGAAGACGTCCAACTCTTGTGTCTTGTGTCAGAGATGCTGTCTTGCTCCTATATACTGTGGAACCGGTGAGTGAAGTTTGTGTTTGCAATAAGTGGAAGTGTGGGCTTGTGATAGATTCACTCCAGGTTTAGTAAAGGCCAAGAGTCGAATTAGATATTACTTCCCCTGATTGTGAAGACGCTGGTGACTAATCAATGAGAGAGACCCCAATGTACAGCATGCAACAGTGGAGAGATGAAGATTGTATGTATCGTACTATAAAATGTGTTGTGCTGCAGAAAGTAGAGGAGAGTCGGGCGCTCTTAGCCTATTTTGTAATTACTCTGAACAACCCTTGAAGTAAAGTAGCACTAGCCACGTGGAATCTTTAAAGCGTTTCTTTCTAAAACTACCTTTTTTTTAAACTTTTATGACCTTTCAATTAACCCTTTCACCCCCAGGCGATTTTCCGTTTTTCGTTTTCTTTTTATCCTCTCCTTCTTCCGAGAGCCGTACCTTTTTGATTGTTCATTCAATCTTGCCATCCGAGGGCTTATTTTTTGCGGGACGAGTTGTACTTTTGAATGAATCCATTAGTTTTGCCATATAGTGTACTGGAAAATGGGAAAAAAATCCAAGTGCGGTGAAATTGCAAAAAAAGTGCAATTGCAAGATTGTTTTGGGGATATTTTATTCACCGTGTTTACTATATGGTAAAACTGATGTGTCGGGATGATGCTTCAGGTTGGTACGAGTTCATAGATACCAAAAATGTATACTTTTATCTAAGGGGTTAAAAAAAATCAGAAGTTTGTCCAAAAAAAGAATTGCACTTTTGGCACCATTTTCTGAGACTTGTAGTGTTCTCATTTTTTGGGATCTTGTACTTAGTGACAGGTTATTTTTTGCGTCTTGAGCTGATGTTTTTAAGGATACCATTTTTGTGAGGATGCTACTTTTTATTACCTAACCTAATTTTGGCATTTGGAATTTTTTTTTCACCATGTCGTGTACCAATCAGATTATTTTATTTTATATTTTCATAGATTGGGCATTTCTGAGCACGGCGACACCAAATATGTATTTTTTTTTTTGTTTTTTAACTTTTTTTTTTCAATTGGGGGAATGAGGGGTGATTTGAACGTTTAGTTTTTTTCATATTTTTTAAAACTTTTTTTTAACATTTTTATTTATTTTACTATTCCCCTTAGGGGACTTTACAGATCAGCAGTCTGATCGTCTGTGCATTTCTGCTGATCAGAGCTACACATCTCTGATCAGTAGAAATGCTGCGTTCCTGTGAGAGCCGCTCTGTTGACTCTAACAGGAACTATGTCATGATAGCGACAGGAGTCATCACATGACCTGTCGCTACCATGGCAATAATTGGCTCGCTGTGATCACGTCATAGGGTCTCCGTTCCCCGCCGTGGCCATTTAAATCATGCTGTCAGTATTTGATCCCCCAGCGCCTGTTAGCCCCATGTCTGCCGTTCTAATCAGCAGACATGTGCAGCAGCAGCTGGTGGTGATTATTCCGACATGACCAAGGACGTACAGTTATGTCCTTGGTCTTAAAGGGGTTAAATATGCTAATGATGTGTTCAGTGCAGGCATGTTATAGCCCAGCAGTTCAGTTCACCTTCCAACCAACTTGTTTTGCACCTTTCTCCACTCTACTCTTCCTTGATTGACAGCTTTGGTGCATGCACAGTGAAGTGAGTTGTAATAGCCGTGGCTTCATCTGTGCACTGCTAATGCGCCAGATAGTTGTAAAGATGTCTTGTCAGATGTTCCTGGCCAGCGGGGCATCAATCAATCTAGAAGGAGACGATGCCACTGTAAGGAGGTGGCCGTATTCCTGCCCCTGAAGAAACAAACCACACTGTCATAATATGATGTTGCAATAAGTGTTTCTGCATAAATTAATGTAAGAATGCAAATTGTAATGGAAAAGGAAAAATGTTGCCATCTACTGGCCGCGGAAGCAGGTAATGGGTATGGGAAGAAGTTAAAGGGAACCAATCACCAGGATTTTCGTATATAACCTAAAGCCAGTGCTATCCTGGCACTATCCGGCTGATTCTATACATACCTGTAGTGGGCAGCTATGATGTATAGGTTTTGAAAACAAAGAAAAAAAGTTTATAAAATCATCAGCTTCTTGAGTGACAGCAGCTGAGGATCAGATAATTTCTGGGGGAGTATTCATAGTTATCCCCTCACCCTGTTAGTATTATACAATCAATTTAACTTTTCACTAGCAGGACCTGTGGTGAGGTCATACCCAAGTGACCAGAAGGGGCGGGGCCTCAGTCAACAGAAAAATGTTGCTTCCTGGTATCAGCTTTGTTGGCTGAGGCCCCGCCCCTTCTAGTCACATGGATATGACATCAGCACAGGTGCTGCTAGTGAAAAGTTAAATCGATTGTACAATATTTATGCTAATTCTAACAGGAGGAGGGGATAACTCTGAATACCCCCCCAGATATTATCTGATCCTCAGCTGCTGCCGATTTTATAAACTTTACTTTCTTGGATTTCAAAACCTAAACATCCGAGCTGACCACCACAGGTTTGTATAGAATCAGCACTGGCTTTAGGTTATATACGAAAATCCTGGTGATTGGTTCCCTTTAAACTCAGGGAGCAGCCCACAGGGGAGGAGCTAGTTCCTGTGTTTAGAGGAGAGACTCCATCTTAAAGTGAGTTAGGGCTAGCACCAGAGAGAACTGAGTATGGTCAGGTGTGCCATGTAGAAGGCAGGCAGGATTCCCAAACTCCCGAGCGTGAAGAAAATCAGAGAAAATTGTTATTGTATAATTTGATGCAGACACCTTCAGAAACAAAAAACACAGGATTTCTGTAATGTGTGAATATAGCCTTATAGACACATGCCATATAGTGACGCTTATAAAAATCTGACAAAGTTATGGCTGCTATGAATGAACGAACAGTCCGGGGCATCCGCTTACCACCTCTTACTGCCAAATGGGTGTGGCTTGTAGTGTGTCTAGGGGGTGTGGGCAAAATTTCTGTTCTTCAAAAGTTGGGAGGTATGGATTACTATAAGATAGCAACAAAATGTTATGTCTTGGCAATATTGTACCCCAGAACATATGCATTTAAAGGGAACCAATCACCAGGATTTTCGTATGTAACCTAAAGCCAGTGCTATACTGGCACTATCAGACTGAGTCCATACATACCAGTGTGGCGCCCCTGAGGCTTCCGTCGCCACAGGTCATTGCACCCCACCAGCGGTGTGATGCCCCATTCTGGGAGAGGAAGAGAGTGAACTCCGGTCCCCTGGTAAATCCACACTACACCCATTGTTAGGTACATACTGGGACCAGGGAAAGTGGCAGGCAACCCTCCCATGCTGCATGCTGGGAGGGGTCGTAAGACCCATCCCTGCTCCTATAGGTTACAGCTTAGCAACTGGGAGGTGGGAGGAGCCATCTGAGAGCAGACACAGATAGGAAGGTCAAGTTTAGTCAGTCTACCTCAGGGAGAGCAAGGGTGAAGAGCTAGCATGTAGTTGGAGAACAAGAACGAGAGAAAGGAGGGAGGAGGAGGCCTGCTGGAGGCAGGCAAGGAAGAGAAAGAAAAGAAAGAAAGAAGGAAAGAAAGCTCCAAGTCAGCCAGGAGCAGAGGAACTGAAAGAGACGCTTCCTGGTGAAGACCCTGGGACCCAGAGGACCAGGTGACACCACGTAGGAACAGCAGGAGTCGCAGGGCCGCGGGTAGTCCTGGAGGTACCACGAGCAGTCCTTGATAGGTACCGAAGCGAGGGCCTAGAGGCGCCACGGGTAGTTGCAGGCTGCGGTGGCCTGTTCCACATTGACATCGGTGGAGTGATTAAGCTGCGACAGGGGACGGTCCCTAGAGACTGGAGGAGTGCAAAATCATCTCCAAACAGTAAAAACCGAGGCCCAGGGACGTTGTAAGCTCCCAGGGCCAGAACCCATAGCAGACTTCCAGAAAAGGGGTAATCAGCCGACAGGTGACCCCCCAGCCTGGAGGCTGTAGTGGAGGCCAAGCCAGGTTTATCCTAACAAAGGCAAGGCTAAGGGAGACAGCAGAAGAAAGAGACACTAAGAGAAGGGCACCGGCTTTCACTCTCAGAATCACCCAGAAACGGCGGAGGTCCCTGACAGTGGTCCCAGCAGTCCAAGGGTCCCTGCAGCTGTGACAAGAAGTGTGAGTAAAGAACTTGAACTGCACCCTTGAAGTGGTCTCTGTTATTGCAGCTGCATAGACATTTACAAGCACCAACAGTGCCCCGGGCATTGCTCCACCTGTGGGGAGCAGTACCACCATAGCTGCCATCACATCATCCCGGTGGCCTCACACAGCAGCGGCGGCTTATTAGCCGCATACCACAGGTGGCGTCACGAACACAACCATTAACAAGCAAGCCGCATAAACTACTGACACCCACCAGGGCCACGGAGCCGGGCCCAGCCACCACTGACTACCACCGGACTAGTCCGGCCCGGCACCGGGTGTCCCATAGCCCTGGGGTGGGCGAGTCACCAGTAGTGGTCAGCTCGGATGTTTAGGTTTTGAAATCCAAAAAAGTAAAGTTTATAAAATTAGCTGCTTGTTGAGTGGCAGTTGCAATGGAGGAGATAATATATTCATACTTATTCGCTCCCCCTGTTAGAATTAGCATTAGTATTATACAAACGACTCACTTTGTTTGTTGCAGGACCTGTGTGAGGTCACACCCATGTAACCAGAAGGGGCAGGGCCTCAACCAACAAAACTAGATACCAGGTCACATGGGTATGACCTCACACAGGTCCTGCAACAAAGTGAGTCGTTTGTATAAATGCTAATTCTAACAGAGGGAGGGGATAAGTATGAATGTATATATATTCTGTATCTGCTCCATTGCAACTGCCACTCAACTAGCAGATATTTTTCTAAACTTTGCTTTCTTGCGTTTCAAAACCTTAAAATCTGAGCTGACCAGTAAGGGGCACTTTGCACACTACGACAACGCAGGTGCGATGTCGGTGGGGTCAAATCGAAAGTGACGCACATCCGGCATCGCAGGCAACATCGGAGTGTGTAAATCGTTTTTGATACGATTAACAAGCGCAAAAGCGTCGAAATCGTATCATCAGTGTAGCGTCCGTCATTTCCATAATTTCAGAAGGAACGATGTTACGATGTTGTTCCTCGTTCCTGCGGCAGCACACATCGCTGTGTGTGAAGCCGCAGGAGCGAGGAACATCACCTTACCTGTGTCCCGGCTGCAATGAAGAAGGAAGGAGGTGGGCGGGATGTTTACTTCCCGCTCATCTCCGCCCCTCTGCTTCTATTGGCCGCCTGCCATGTGACGTCGCTGTGACGCCACACGACCCGCCCCCTTAGGAAGGAGGCAGTTCACCGGCCAGAGCGACGTCGCAGGGCAGGTAAGTGCATATGAAGCTGCCTTAGCGAAAAATTTTCGCTACGGCAGCTATCACAAGATATCGCAGCTGCGACGGGGGCGGGGACTATCGTGCTCGGCATCGCAGCAATCGGCTTGCGATGTCGTACTGTGCAAAGTGCCCCTAAAGGTATGTATAGAATCAGCCTGATAGTGCCAGTATAACACTGGCTTTAGGTTACCGTATATATGAAAATCCTGGTGATTGGTTCCCTTTAACTAAGTATTTTGTTTTCTTAACACCTGTTCTACTAGTCAAATTTTACATCTCCACAACCCCAATAATACAGCACACTTGCAGGTACTTTTTGTGTGTGCATCTACCTAGCATTTTTTATTATGTAATTTTATTATGGTATGTTATTTTTGGAACAGGACTAGAATTTTTTTAAATAGAATATTTTTTTACACAATTAACTGTGCATGTCTGTTTTCACACACTAATGTTACTAGTCCACTTTGCTCACTGTGCACACTACAGCTTTCTTACAGCCTGCTGCTATATTTTGCTTTCTGTACATGTACTGTACCTACCTAGCTTTTCTTGTTACGTACTTTTTGACATGGGTTGAATAATTGAGCCTGAAAAGATTGTTCAACGTCAATTATAGAGTTTTAGAAAATGTACAGTAAAAGAAAAAGTAGAACTCGCAATACATGGGGCAGTGTTAAAATAAGAATTAAAAAAAAACCTGTCACGGCAAGGAATGTAGTGCTGCTAACAGAAGCAAAACCACCACTGGTACCAGTCTGGACAGAAGTAATACCAGACACAGCTTACAATCGGCCTCCTTTGTCTCCTACAAGCATAAGCGGAGGGCATTATAGAATTTATGGCACAACATTTGTATCAATCACAGCAGGATAATGTTACCTCTGATACTGACACTGTCAGTTAGGCCTGTTTCACACGTCAGTGATTCTGGGACGTTTGTGCTTTTTTTTAAACGTATCAGAATCACTGACATACGCAGACACATTATAATGAATGGGTCTGCTCACACATCAGTGATTTTTCACTGACCATGTCTCCGTGCAGCTTTCACGCGTGTCCGTGATTGCCGCACGGAGACATGTCCATTTTATTCTGGCATCACTGATGTCCCACGGACCACGCAGTGGTGTGATCCGTGAGACACGTGCCAGAAAAAAATGTGCTTTTAAAATAAAAATCATTTTTACTCACCCGGCTCCAGCGATGCCCTCTGCAGCCCGTGCAGCTTGCTGCTTCTGAGCCGGCTCATTACTGTCGCGCATATTCATGATGCACGACACAGCCGACCCGGAAGCAGCTGCTGCGGGGGTCAGCGCCGGCCGGATGCTGCACCGCGGGAGCGATAATCTCTAAGTGCAATCACGGGCCACGGAGAACGGAGCCTGGATTGCACTTATACAACCCACGTGTGCCGTGATTCACGGCACACCGAGGGACATGTGCGTGTTTTACACGCCAGTGAAAAACGTCAGTATTTTACACGCCAGTGAAAAACGTCAGTGTTTTTCACTGACGTGTGAAACGGGCCTTAGAGTCAGTGTTCTGCACAGAATAATCTACCTGTTCACATATGACTAAAGGGTGCTTTACACGCTGCAACATCGCTAGTGATTGCTAGCGATGTCGAGCGCGATAGCACTCGCCCCCGTCGTTCGTGCGACATTTGGTGCTCGCTGCTGTAGTGAACATTATCTCTAAGGCAGCGTCACACGCACATACCTTGTCAGCGATGTTGCTGTGACCGCCGAACAATCCCTCCCTCAAGAGGGAGGTGCGTCCGGTGTCATAGAAACGTCACTGCGGCGTCACTAAGCGGCTGGCCAATAGAAGCGGAGGGGCGGAGATGAGCGGGACATAACATCCCGCCCACCTCCTTCCTTCCTCATTGCCGGTGGACGCAGGTAAGGAGATGTTCGTCGTTCCTGTGGTGTCACACACAGCGATGTGTGGTGCTGCAGGAACGACAAACAACATCGTACTTGTAGCAGCAGCGATATAAAGGAAAGGAGCGACGTGTCAACGATCACCGTTTTTGAACGATTTTGCGATCATTGATCGTCGCTCCTTGGTGTCACTCACTGCGATGTCGCTTCCGGCGCCGGATGTAAGTCACTAACGATGTGACCCCAATGATATATCGGTAGCGATGTCGCAGCGTGTAAAGCACCCTTATGGCTTAAGATACATGGCATGAAAATTGGAGTGAGTGTTCCACTCGGACTAATATTAGCCTATGTGCCAGCACCCATGAGCGATTATTTTCTCAGCCCTAATCGAGCCGAGAAAACAGTCGCAGCATGCTGCGACTGTAATGCGATCCTTGTTTCTCTCGCACCTATTCAAGTCTATGGGGCGAGAAAAAAATTGCACTGCACTCGCTGTACACCAGCGTACTGCGAGTGCAGAGCGAGAATGGCAATAGCCGGCAACGGAGGAGAGAGGGAGATAAATCCCTCCCTCCCCTCCGCAGCGCCTGCCCGCCCCATCTCAGCGCTGGCCCCCCCACTCCTCAGAGCCGGCCCACCCTCCGCAGCTGTGGTCTGATCGCATGATCGGATCTCAGTCACAGTGACACTCGCATGACACTCGGCTCCCGCTGTGCTGCCAGTGTGAGCCGATTGAAACAACCTACATAGAGCCTCCATAGTCCATATGATCCTATTTGAATTATATACCAGGAAACTAATTTCTTTATAGAAATATTAGAAAATGTATTTATATATTAATTTATACAAGCTTTTTAACAAGGACACAGAGAGTGCAACACAAAGTGCGATGTGCATAAAAACATATATATATAGCCGATCAGGGGAGTGTGTCAGATAGGAACAAGCTGAGATGGAAAGATGGCAGGTGCAGGGTGGTGTGTCAGGTCTGAACATTGGAGCGATCCTGGTGGGTCATAGTACCTCTATATGTACTGTGGATTAACTCCTTAATCTCTGCTGAGAGGCCACATCCTTTTGTATTGTCTATAAGCATCCCTTTATGGTTTTTTGATCTAATATCATTCTGACTGTTGGATGGGCATGTTTTGTCTTACATGTATTAGCGCAATCTCATGATATGGCATATTTACTGATGGGTAACCATGATGTTCCACTATGCATTGAATTGTATTATATGAGATTGCTATACTGATGCTTTGCACCTATGTGTTTATTGTAAGCTGTGTCATCTTTCCATCTCAGCTTGTTCCTATCTGACACACTCCCCTGATCGGCTATATATATATGTTTTTATGCACATCGCACTTTGTGTTGCACTCTCTGTGTCCTTGTTAAAAAGCTTGTATAAATTAATATATAAATAAATTTTCTAATATTTCTATAAAGAAATTAGTTTCCTGGTATATAATTCAAATAGGATTATATGGACTATGGAGGCTCTGTGTAGGTTGTTTCATTGTTAATAGGGATTCTCCATGCTATAAATGCTAATATGGACCCAGTTATTCAAATTTTCTTTGAGTGTGAGCCGAGTGTCATGCGAGGATCGTAGTAGTCCCCATGTGGCCCCGGCCTATAAGAGATAATTTTTGGACTATTTTTATTTAAAATAAAAAAAGTCAGTGTGGTCTGATATTAAATTGGCCATTGGTTACTACCAGGATACCATCCATTTATATGTTGAAGTATCGTTGACATTACTTAGATCTCATTCAGATGTCCATTTTTCACTTGTGTTCTATTCATAGTTTTCTCGAATAGATATATTAGTAAGCTTTGTAAACTCTCTGCTATCAGCAATAAACAAATCAAAAAAGGAAGATTTAAAAAACTCAACAAAACTAATGTAACTAATGGATTCTCCAAATTGAACACAAAATGCCACTTTTGCTGAGTACTGCTGTTGCACAATTATTCCCCCCAACATGACAAGCATCTTTAGTAATGAGTAAAGCTGTTCTGGCTGTTATGACCTGCTGCAAATGTGATGCCAGCTACTAGTAGAGGTCCAAGGAATCACAGCTCTTCCTCATGAGCAATGGCATTTAACTCACTAATATTCTTTACATCCCACTGAAGATTTTCTATAGTGTTCAAGCATCTTAGTAGAGACCTATTTAACTGTTATGACCTGATGTAAACATGATGGTAGCCAGACACCAGATTCTAGAGGCATTCATCATGAGTAATGGCTTATAGGTCACAACATTCTTAGGTTATCAAGAGAGTGGTTTTAAAGTTTAAGACAAGATATCACTGCTTTGCACTTATAAGGACAATAATACAAAAAGACAGCAAAGACAATGAAAGTTCCTAGATACACAGTTGGAAAAAGAGATTTAAGGTTCAAAGTCAGAGGAACACCATTTAAACTACTTGGATGTGACAGAAAGAGAAGCTGTCACCAACTGCCACCGGATTTCTGCAGGTGGTCAAAACCCCTCAAGTCACTGCAAAAGATCAAAAGCAAAAGTAGATAGCAGCAAGCACTGAGATTTCAGTTTGTGTAGTAAAGCTCATACTAAATGCTGAAGGTCTCAATGCCTGAACTCCAAAATGTACACCTCTACTGACCCAAAAGGACAAGAAAAGTTGACTCTAAAATACTTAAAACTATATAAATAAGCCACATAAATTTGAGTATTCTGTTCTGTAGAGCAGTGAAACTAAACTAGAAAATTTTGGACATATGGATCAGCGGCATGTTTGGAAGAGACAGAATGAAGCATATGCTGAAAAGAACACCCTGCTTACAGTCAAGCATGGTGGTGGTTCAATGATGCTTACAGTGAAGCAGGGTAGTAATTTGTTGATGTTCTTGGCCTGCTTTTCTTCCCCTGTAGACCTACAGAAGATTTTTTATTATTATTATTGTTGTTATTATTACTACTATTATTATTATTATAATAAATCTGCTGCAGGTCTACAGTGCCAAAGGAAGCAAATCAGGGCAAGAACATCACCAAATCACTCCTCTGCTTCACTGTAAACATCATTGAGCAACCACCATGCTTCACTGTAGGTAGGGTGTTCCTTTTGAGAGGAAGCTGAAGCTTTGGCATCACTAGACTTTCCAACAGGACAATGTTCTCAACTATACCCCAAAGACAATTAATGTTTGGTTTTAGAAGAGGTGTTGGAAGATTCTTGACTGGCTGTGAACCCTATAGAAAATCTTTGATGGCATTTTTCATTGCTCAATGAGGAAGGGATATGATTCCTAAGGCACACCCATATTAGCCGGTGTCTGGCTATGCATCATGTTTGCATCAAACAGCCAAAGGAGCTCTAAGTACTAAAGATGCTTGTCACAAAGGGGTAAATAATTCTGAGACTGCAGTAGTCAGGAAAAGTGGTGTTTTGAGTTAACTTTGGAGCAACCACTTGCTATATTAGTTATGTTTAGCTATTTAAATGGTTCATGATTGATTAGGTTATTACACACAGCAGAAATTTGCAAATTTTACTAATAAACCTAATTTGCAAGTGCAATTGTACATTATAGCAGTGTGCTTGTGCCCTTATTGCCAGAATATTTTACTTTTTACCTATAGTAACATTTCTTCTGTTGGAGTCTTGGTCTTAAAACTTTTTGCATTTACAATTCCTCTTAATTCTGTGCCATATATCTCCAATGTTAGAGATGCACATGGAGGATCAAATTTGGGAGATATTTACTGAAATTTGTGTTTCACACAAATTCGAACGCTTTCAGATTCAATTTGCAGTTAGCATAAAATTAAAAAGCATCAGAGAGTGGGATGATGTGTTTTTCTGTGTCGCCCTGGGCAAGCCAGGGGACACAGGTCACACACCACCACACCCTACATCCCAGTTAGGAACACCAAAGCTGAACCAAAAATCCTTGTTGCCTTCCTCCAGAGGCTGATGATTCACACCAGGGGGTGGGCCAGGCGGTTGGCTCCGCCCACCGAGGAGATCACAGCTCTGGAGGCGGGAAGAACCAGGCAGAGAGTGAGAGTGTAGAGTTTGAAGAACATGGAGGTCTAGCTGAGGGCTAGAGAGCAGCTAGAGCTCAGGGAGAGCTTGAGAAAACAACTAAGTGAAAGTGAAGGAGAAAAGTAGTAAAGGAGGAAGGCAAGAGTGGTGACAGAACAGAAGGAGTGTGCAAAGCCTGAAGTAGTCCAGCTGTGTGCAGGACAGGTCAGCAAGGTCAGCAACGGCGGTGACTGTCTGGAGGGGGACCGTTTGGAAGTTCCTGGAAGGACCCCGGAGGCTGTGTGCCCGGCGGTCTGGAGCAGTGTTCCGAAGGACAGTCAGCACCAGGGCAGGGGCCTCTCGGACCCCGGCAAGGCTAGGAGTCGCCAGAATTTGCCAAATCCGTCAGTGAAGGGGACGTAGATCCCCCAACAACCAAGTCCCGATTGAAGGCAACAGCCCAACCAGTGTAGGAGAGACACCGCCACCGCCAGGGCACCAGTTTCTCAGGGCCAGCGCCTGCGGGCAAAGAGTAGAGCTCCTCCGGTCCAGCTTGAAGCCGGGGAGCGGGTTACCGGTGGGGACCCATCGCAACCAACAAGTACACAAAGGTGCAAGGAAGAGGGACATCCCCGTCACCTACTGGGAGAGCAAGCGCAGCCGTCCGTGGGACCGTCTTCCCAGCCGTTCGGTTTACCGTAAAAACTGTGTCAACGTCTCAGGCTGAGTGAGTACCACAGTGCCGCAAGGCACAGCGCTGCCCCCGCGTCCCTGCGCCCACCAGGCCCTGCACCTCCCAAGCCATCACCGGGCCCCGGGATCACCAACCCCTACCCACGGAGGGGCAACACAACACCTAGCTGCTTCACATCACCAACCCCGGGATCCCCGTATTGAGCAGCGGTGGTGCTACAAATCACCACAACCGTGGGTGGCGTCACGGACATTATCCCAATACCCCAAATCCTCTTTCACTCACGGGCGAGAAGTGCCGCTCGAGAAACCCCCGGGATCCGGCCCACAGCTCGAGCCACCACTGAGCAGCGGCGGCCGCCGGACCCGAGCAGAAGGGGTGAGCGCGGTGTGCTGACACCCTCCTCCCCGCCCGCGACAACTTGGCGTCACGAACAGGATCTTACCGCTCTGCCGTCAGGTAGAGGTGCGCCTTGTTACCGCCGGAGGTATCCGGCAGGAAAATTTCAGAAGCCGCCATCTTTGGCGCGAAAAGTTCCCGCTCGAGCGTCTTCTCGAGTAGTAGAGGCGCGAAGGCCAAAACCCCGCCCCGAGAAAGGAGGGGCCGGAAAGAGCTAAGGGGGACGCGATGGCGGCTGGACGCATGTAGCTGCAGCTATAAAAGCAGGGACGCCAGGACTCTGCAGACATACCGTTCCTGGAAAAAGAAGCCATCATGTGGATGCCGTCCCGCGACACCGTCGCCCCCGTGCCTGGAACCGCGGCGTGGGTGGAAATCCGAACTGCGCAGCTCTACCAAAGGCTGCAGGTCAGGATGCAGCTCCTCATGGAGGAGTGGGAGGCCGACATGGCGGACGTTGTAGCCACCGTGCGGAGACGCGAGGAGGAGGCGGAGAAAGGGAGGGTGAGTGACCCACGTCCCGATGCCCTTGAAGGGCCGGTCATCGCGGCTGTGTGTCCAAGCCCTCTCCCCCCGTTGCCTCCCTCGCCACCCGTCCCGGAGGCCGTGACCCCGCCACTAGGCCTGCTACCACCGCAACCGGTAGCAGTACCCAGCGTCCCCGCCCAGGCGGGTCAACCTGTAGCCGGAGCCCGCAGTACACCGGAGGTGTTACCGTGGAAGATTCCAAAAGTAGAACCGGAGGCATCCCCTGAAAAATCCCCCGAGCCGGAGCCGATGCCCCGCTCCGAGCCGAAGGCCCAGCAGCGGAAAGCCCCTATGCCCATCCCCCACAGCTCAGCTGAGGTAGTGCCGGGTTGCTGCTGCAAGGCAGCGCCCAAGGCCAAGACACCGCGGGACATGCCGCCCAGATTCCTGACAGTGGGCAACGTCCAGGATGTCCCGCAGGGCCTGACCCGTGCGCCGGCGCTGCGCCGTATTGGGATAGGGAGCCGGTACCGCTGGGTCTGGAGATCGCCGAGAGGGAGCGGAAGAAGGCCGAGCTGGTGGCCCGAGCTATCCGAGAAAAAGAAAGTCTCCGCCAGGCCACGTTCCGTGTCCGGGGACCGCTGTACGAGGGACAGGTGAGGCAGTTTGATGTCCGCCGGGGCTACGGGTTCATCTACGAGCCGGGCCTGGAGGCCGAAGTGTTTGTAGCCCGGCGGGATGTAAATGCCCACCTGCCCGAGGAGCATCCTGGCCGCAACCTAATGCCGGGAGACCTTGTGCGGTACACCCGACACTGCGGAGAGAGGGGGTGGTTTGCCCTGGATGTGAAACTACGGGGCAGCCAGGAGAGCAGAGTGAGCTCGTCACCCCCTCCCTCGGATGAAGCTGAAGGCCTGGAGTAGGGCAGCAGAGCACCGTTGTCCAGTCCCCGTTGGGACCACCACTTTGTTTGTTTGTTGAAAAGTTGAAAGGTTTGAAAGAATGATGAAGCTGATTACTGAGTACCTCACCTGATTTGCCTTGTGATTGAACCGGCTGGAGCCGGAACCGTTGTCCCCGTGGGGACCGTTAAAAAGTTGTTTGGCATGGGAACTATCCATGGACAAGCCCGTGAACTTGCAGGGCAACCACAGACGTTAGTGGCTTGTAAATATGTTGTTTACCGTTACCGTTTTCCGCAGGCCGCCTCCGGAGAGGCAGGTTGGAGGGAGGGCCCTCAGCAGAGCAGGCTGGGGCCCAGCCACCAAAGGAACCGGTGGCTACCCTCTGGAGGGCAAGGACAGATCCCGCTCGGGTGCCGTGTGCTGGACTGTGGGTCAAGGGGTGCTGCCTGGGTTTTAGGGGCAGCATCAGGGCCAGGTTACTTGGGTGGGAGAGAGCGGAAACCGTAACCGTAAACCGTTATGCAACGTTAAAGAAATGTGCCTCCCGTTAAGGGAAGAGTTATCAAAAATGTATTTTTTTTGTTTGATTTACCATGTTATCTTTTACAGAAAAATAAAACCGGTGTTGGACAGCAGCCCGCGGACGGTCTGCATTTTGCTAAGGGGGAATGTGTCGCCCTGGGCAAGCCAGGGGACACAGGTCACACACCACCACACCCTACATCCCAGTTAGGAACACCAAAGCTGAACCAAAAATCCTTGTTGCCTTCCTCCAGAGGCTGATGATTCACACCAGGGGGTGGGCCAGGCGGTTGGCTCCGCCCACCGAGGAGATCACAGCTCTGGAGGCGGAAAGAACCAGGCAGAGAGTGAGAGTGTAGAGTTTGAAGAACATGGAGGTCTAGCTGAGGGCTAGAGAGTAGCTAGAGCTCAGGGAGAGCTTTAGAAAACAACTAAGTGAAAGTGAAGGAGAAAAGTAGTAAAGGAGGAAGGCAAGAGTGGTGACAGAACAGAAGGAGTGTGCAAAGCCTGAAGTAGTCCAGCTGTGTGCAGGACAGGTCAGCAAGGTCAGCAACGGCGGTGACTGTCTGGAGGGGGACCGTTTGGAAGTTCCTGGAAGGACCCCGGAGGCTGTGTGCCCGGCGGTCTGGAGCAGTGTTCCGAAGGACACTCAGCACCAGGGCAGGGGCCTCTCGGACCCCGGCAAGGCTAGGAGTCGCCAGAATTTGCCAAATCCGTCAGTGAAGGGGACGTAGATCCCCCAACAACCAAGTCCCGATTGAAGGCAACAGCCCAACCAGTGTAGGAGAGACACCGCCACCGCCAGGGCACCAGTTTCTCAGGGCCAGCGCCTGCGGGCAAAGAGTAGAGCTCCTCCGGTCCAGCTTGAAGCCGGGGAGCGGGTTACCGGTGGGGACCCATCGCAACCAACAAGTACACAAAGGTGCAAGGAAGAGGGACATCACCGTCACCTACTGGGAGAGCAAGCGCAGCCGTCCGTGGGACCGTCTTGCCAGCCGTTCGGTTTACCGTAAAAACTGTGTCAACGTCTCAGGCTGAGTGAGTACCACAGTGCCGCAAGGCACAGCGCTGCCCCCGCGTCCCTGCGCCCACCAGGCCCTGCACCTCCCAAGCCATCACCGGGCCCCGGGATCACCAACCCCTACCCACGGAGGGGCAACACAACACCTAGCTGCTTCACATCACCAACCCCGGGATCCCCGTATTGAGCAGCGGTGGTGCTACAAATCACCACAACCGTGGGTGGCGTCACGGACATTATCCCAATACCCCAAATCCTCTTTCACTCACGGGCGAGAAGTGCCGCTCGAGAAACCCCCGGGATCCGGCCCACAGCTCGAGCCACCACTGAGCAGCGGCGGCCGCCGGACCCGAGCAGAAGGGGTGAGCGCGGTGTGCTGACACCCTCCTCCCCGCCCGCGACAACTTGGCGTCACGAACAGGATCTTACCGCTCTGCCGTCAGGTAGAGGTGCGCCTTGTTACCGCCGGAGGTATCCGGCAGGAAAATTTCAGAAGCCGCCATCTTTGGCGCGAAAAGTTCCCGCTCGAGCGTCTTCTCGAGTAGTAGAGGCGCGAAGGCCAAAACGCCGCCCCGAGAAAGGAGGGGCCGGAAAGAGCTAAGGGGGACGCGATGGCGGCTGGACGCATGTAGCTGCAGCTATAAAAGCAGGGACGCCAGGACTCTGCAGACATACCGTTCCTGGAAAAAGAAGCCATCATGTGGATGCCGTCCCGCGACACCGTCGCCCCCGCGCCTGGAACCGCGGCGTGGGTGGAAATCCGAACTGCGCAGCTCTACCAAAGGCTGCAGGTCAGGATGCAGCTCCTCATGGAGGAGTGGGAGGCCGACATGGCGGACGTTGTAGCCACCGTGCGGAGACGCGAGGAGGAGGCGGAGAAAGGGAGGGTGAGTGACCCACGTCCCGATGCCCTTGAAGGGCCGGTCATCGCGGCTGTGTGTCCAAGCCCTCTCCCCCCGTTGCCTCCCTCGCCACCCGTCCCGGAGGCCGTGACCCCGCCACTAGGCCTGCTACCACCGCAACCGGTAGCAGTACCCAGCGTCCCCGCCCAGGCGGGTCAACCTGTAGCCGGAGCCCGCAGTACACCGGAGGTGTTACTGTGGAAGATTCCAAAAGTAGAACCGGAGGCATCCCCTGAAAAATCCCCCGAGCTGGAGCCGATGCCCCGCTCCGAGCCGAAGGCCCAGCAGCGGAAAGCCCCTATGCCCATCCCCCACAGCTCGGCTGAGGTAGTGCCGGGTTGCTGCTGCAAGGCAGCGCCCAAGGCCAAGACACCGCGGGACATGCCGCCCAGATTCCTGACAGTGGGCAACGTCCAGGATGTCCCGCGGGGCCTGACCCGTGCGCCGGCGCTGGCAGCAGCGCCGTATTGGGATAGGGAGCCGGTACCGCTGGGTCTGGAGATCGCCGAGAGGGAGCGGAAGAAGGCCAAGCTGGTGGCCCGAGCTATCCGAGAAAAAGAAAGTCTCCGCCAGGCCACGTTCCGTGTCCGGGGACCGCTGTACGAGGGACAGGTGAGGCAGTTTGATGTCCGCCGGGGCTACGGGTTCATCTACGAGCCGGGCCTGGAGGCCGAAGTGTTTGTAGCCCGGCGGGATGTAAATGCCCACCTGCCCGAGGAGCATCCTGGCCGCAACCTAATGCCAGGAGACCTTGTGCGGTACACCCGACACTGCGGAGAGAGGGGGTGGTTTGCCCTGGATGTGAAACTACGGGGCAGCCAGGAGAGCAGAGTGAGCTCGTCACCCCCTCCCTCGGATGAAGCTGAAGGCCTGGAGTAGGGCAGCGGAGCACCGTTGTCCAGTCCCCGTTGGGACCACCACTTTGTTTGTTTGTTGAAAAGTTGAAAGGTTTGAAAGAATGATGAAGCTGATTACTGAGTACCTCACCTGATTTGCCTTGTGATTGAACCGGCTGGAGCCGGAACCGTTGTCCCCGTGGGGACTGTTAAAAAGTTGTTTGGCATGGGAACTATCCATGGACAAGCCCGTGAACTTGCAGGGCAACCACAGACGTTAGTGGCTTGTAAATATGTTGTTTACCGTTACCGTTTTCCGCAGGCCGCCTCCGGAGAGGCAGGTTGGAGGGAGGGCCCTCAGCAGAGCAGGCTGGGGCCCAGCCACCAAAGGAACCGGTGGCTACCCTCTGGAGGGCAAGGACAGATCCCGCTCGGGTACCGTGTGCTGGACTGTGGGTCAAGGGGTGCTGCCTGGGTTTTAGGGGCAGCATCAGGGCCAGGTTACTTGGGTGGGAGAGAGCGGAAACCGTAACCGTAAACCGTTATGCAACGTTAAAGAAATGTGCCTCCCGTTAAGGGAAGAGTTATCAAAAATGTATTTTTTTTGTTTGATTTACCATGTTATCTTTTACAGAAAAATAAAACCGGTGTTGGACGGCAGCCCGCGGACGGTCTGCATTTTGCTAAGGGGGAATGTGTCGCCCTGGGCAAGCCAGGGGACACAGGTCACACACCACCACACCCTACATCCCAGTTAGGAACACCAAAGCTGAACCAAAAATCCTTGTTGCCTTCCTCCAGAGGCTGATGATTCACACCAGGGGGTGGGCCAGGCGGTTGGCTCCGCCCACCGAGGAGATCACAGCTCTGGAGGCGGGAAGAACCAGGCAGAGAGTGAGAGTGTAGAGTTTGAAGAACATGGAGGTCTAGCTGAGGGCTAGAGAGCAGCTAGAGCTCAGGGAGAGCTTGAGAAAACAACTAAGTGAAAGTGAAGGAGAAAAGTAGTAAAGGAGGAAGGCAAGAGTGGTGACAGAACAGAAGGAGTGTGCAAAGCCTGAAGTAGTCCAGCTGTGTGCAGGACAGGTCAGCAAGGTCAGCAACGGCGGTGACTGTCTGGAGGGGGACCGTTTGGAAGTTCCTGGAAGGACCCCGGAGGCTGTGTGCCCGGCGGTCTGGAGCAGTGTTCCGAAGGACACTCAGCACCAGGGCAGGGGCCTCTCGGACCCCGGCAAGGCTAGGAGTCGCCAGAATTTGCCAAATCCGTCAGTGAAGGGGACGTAGATCCCCCAACAACCAAGTCCCGATTGAAGGCAACAGCCCAACCAGTGTAGGAGAGACACCGCCACCGCCAGGGCACCAGTTTCTCAGGGCCAGCGCCTGCGGGCAAAGAGTAGAGCTCCTCCGGTCCAGCTTGAAACCGGGGAGCGGGTTACCGGTGGGGACCCATCGCAACCAACAAGTACACAAAGGTGCAAGGAAGAGGGACATCACCGTCACCTACTGGGAGAGCAAGCGCAGCCGTCCGTGGGACCGTCTTGCCAGCCGTTCGGTTTACCGTAAAAACTGTGTCAACGTCTCAGGCTGAGTGAGTACCACAGTGCCGCAAGGCACAGCGCTGCCCCCGCGTCCCTGCGCCCACCAGGCCCTGCACCTCCCAAGCCATCACCGGGCCCCGGGATCACCAACCCCTACCCACGGAGGGGCAACACAACACCTAGCTGCTTCACATCACCAACCCCGGGATCCCCGTATTGAGCAGCGGTGGTGCTACAAATCACCACAACCGTGGGTGGCGTCACGGACATTATCCCAATACCCCAAATCCCCTTTCACTCACGGGCGAGGAGTGCCGCTCGAGAAACCCCCGGGATCCGGCCCACAGCTCGAGCCACCACTGAGCAGCGGCGGCCGCCGGACCCGAGCAGAAGGGGTGAGCGCGGTGTGCTGACACCCTCCTCCCCGCCCGCGACATTTCCGTAGCCAAGCCGACTTCCCCATAGTGTCCTGTAGCTATGACATCTTACAGGTTAGTATACTTTGTACAATGGTGGTCGGTACCTGGGTCATCACAGATGATCACTTCCCAGTGGAGAAACGTTTGTATGATATTTTCAATCCAGAAGTCACTGGGTAAGCCTTCTCTTCTATAGAGTGTTAGCTCTCTCCTGTAAAGTGTAAGCTCTTATGGTCAGTGGAGTCCTCTCTCTCTCCTGTAAAGTGTAAGCTCTTATGGTCAGTGGAGTCCTCTCTCTCTCTCCTGTAGAGTGTAAGCTCTTATGATCACTGGGGTCCTCTCTCTTCTGTAGAGTGTAAGCTCTTATGGTTAGCTGGGTCCTCTCTCTCCTGTAGAGTGTAAGCTCTTATGGTTAGCTGGGTCCTCTCTCTCCTGTAGAGTATAAGATGTTATGGTCAGCAGGGTTCTCTCACTTTCCTGTGTAAGCTCTTATGTTGGCTGAGTCCTCTCTCTCTCTCTCTTTCCTGTAGAGTGTAAGCTCTTATCGTCAGTAGGGTCCTTTCTCTCTTGTAGAGTATAAGCTCTTATGGTCATCAGTGTTCTTTCTCTCCTGTACAATGTAAGCTCTTATGGTCAGCAGGGTCCTCTCTCTCCTGTAGAGTGTAAGCTCTTATGGTCAGCAGGGGCGCTCTCTCTCCTGCAGAGTATAAGCTCTTATGGTCAGCGAGGTCCTCTCTCCTGTAGAGTGTAAGCTCTTATGGTCAGCAGGGTCTTTTCTCTCCTGTAGCATGTAACTCTTATGGTCAGCGGGGGTCCTCTCTCTCCTGTAGAGTGTAAGCTCTTATGGTCAGCAGGGTCACATCTCTCTCCTGTAGAATGTGAGCACTTATGGTTAGCGGGATCCTCTCTCTCCTTTATAGTGTAAGCTCTTATGGTCAGCGGGGTCTTCTCTCTCCTGTAGAGTGTAAGCTCTTATGGTCATCAGGGTCCTCTTTCTCCTGTAGAGTGTAAGCTCTTATGGTCATCAGGGTCCTCTCTCTCCTATATAGTATAAGCTGTTATGATAAGCAGGGTCCTTCCTATCTTCTTCTCTCTCATCTCTCCTACATCTATTTTCTGAGAAATTACAAGCTTTCCAGTATTGACATTTGCACAAATGTATTCGCCGTGAGTCAGAGTTCTTGGGAAATTCAGAGAAGCAGTCAAATTAACATTTCAGAAGATCCACTTATTTCTACTTAATGTCATATTTAAAGGGAATATGTCAGCAGATTTTTACTATCTCATCTGAGAGCAGCATGATGTAGGCAAAGAGATTCTGAATCCAACAATATATCACTTAGATTACTGGCTGCAGCCCTTATGATATAATCAGAGGTTTTACATTTAGCTATTTAGCTGACCTGAGAGTGCTGTCCTGCCCACACCAGGCTCTCAATAGAGATTGTACATTAACAATGAGGTGCCAATCACAAGAGGGGGTGTGCCAGACAACATGGCACAAGCCAGCTAGTCACAGCAATGATAATCACCAAGTGACAAAACCTTTAGTTTAAATAAACAATAGCAGCAAGTCTGATAAGAGAGACAGTTGATTTTTTTTAACCCCTACAGCATGCTGTCCTCAGATTACTTAGAAAAAAATCTGCTGACAGATTCCCTTTAAGGATCGTGTGGGACACTTAGCCTATTATTCCTTATATATGGGTAATATGGAAGGTAGGGCACCATTGAAGTCAGTGGTAGCAGCTTTAAATTAGATCTTAAAGGAGTTGTCCTCAATAAAAGGGTCTCTTCATTCCAGTAATAGAGTCGCTCTGTTCCATGCACTGGTATGGTATCTCATCTTCTTTCAAATAAATGTGACTTATCTGCACTATCAAGTATCGCCCATTGACAAGTGGCCCTTTTTTTCTAACCTTGGACACACCCTTTAAATTTGATCACAAAAAAAAAATATATTATTTAAATATTTATCGGTTCTAAAAATAGTTAACCTTTATATGTCTGGTTAGTGACACCTCGTAAATTCTCAACATAAATGCATACATCCTTTCTGTGTATTTAGGGTAAATAGTGAGGCATATTTCATGTGAAAAAGGTCACCAATTACTCACCACTGATTCCCTTCCGCCGGCAATGTCACGTCTGGAATCTGGTTTCAGCTTTCGAACCATCTGTTCACATAACACCCAGGATTTTGGTTATGTTAATTAACAAAGGCTAACTCACGAAGATGCACAAAGTGTGGAGTTTACAAGGTAGTGGCAAGTATATTTTTGCTGAAGTGATAATTCCTCCTGCGTACTTATTTTTATCTAAGCGTTATGCGATAAGAACTCTTCAAACGTCTTAAAAGAAATCAGTGAACGTGTGCCAAGTGTCTAAGAACAACAAATAATTCCACGGAAGGTCTCTGATGTCCAGTTATTTTTAGGGTGAACTTTTTGATGTTACTTATGTCTAGTGAGGATATCTATATGCTACTTATAACGGGGTATGTAATGACAGATCAGGGGCTCCTCAGCTAGCCCTCAGACTTGAGACCCTGCGCTGTCCCTTATCTCAGAGGTACACTAGATTGTAGCAAGGTCTGAGCCTCCCGCATGACCCTGACTCCTGTCCGAGCCCTGTTCTTACTCCCCCTCTCCCTCACCCTTGGGGCAGGATGAAAACACAATAACAAAACGCCACAGAAACAAAATGGACAAGGGAGAATGAAAACCTGTACATACTGCACTCAAACACAAAGGAGAGACATTTGTGTACAGGGGAATAAAGGAAAATGGAAGGAAGTAAACGCATCAACAGGTAAACTTCCACACCACTCAAAATAGCAACTACAGATCACCAAAGACTGGATCACTACTAAGATCGGAATCACTGGAGCTATGCTGAAGATATTATTGGCTCAGAACCAAAGACTCCCATACCTTAAGTAGGAAAGAGACAGCTGTGGGTGGTAATTAGCAACCTGCTCCTAGGAGCCACACACAAATCCACAAGAATTGACTCCTGCAGGGCTGAGGGCAAAGGAAATGAATCAGCCGACGCCCGGCTCAGGGTGAGCAACTAGGAGACCTCAGGTTGCCTGTCAGATGCTACAATGTGAACAGAGTCCGACACCGTAGCAGCACCATGCAGGTGTGGAACTGAACACCACATGACACTACTCCTATATGCTGAGATTAGCTGAATGATGGCTTTATATAATAAAGCAGATGTGAACCATCTTAGAGGCAACCTGAGATGTCCAGACATGCTATTTACCTGCAGATATAGTATTAATCTGCTGGTAGAGTTAAAATCATGCCTGCCTGCATTACTTGAGAGCGGCTACAGGAAGAAAAGAAATTATATCCTCCATGTAGCTGCTCACTTCCAGTCATCGGGGTGGTGTATTCATTCCCCTGTACATTTATTGACAGCCTGCTCTACATACACACACAAGTTGTAGAGCAGGCTACAATGTGTCAATGTGTCAATGTGTCGGTGGGTGATTACACCCCTCACAATATAGTGAGAGGTGAGTGCAACCAATAACTGCATCGTCCCTATGTTAGAAAGCGAGCAGCTGCAGGGAGGATATAATCAATTTCCTCCCTGTAGCCCTGCTTCCAGTAAGACAGGTAGGCATTAGTTTAATGTTATTTTCTTGCAGATTACCTCTATATGTGCAGGTAGTGTTTCTGGATGTAACAGGTTTCTAATTTACTGATATAACTTGGGAAGGTCTTAAAATATTCTTGGAAAAAACACAAGGGTCGTATGGTAGGAAATTATATATTCCACAGGTCCCTAATTGTCAAAGTCCCAATTTTGCAGGGACAGTTGGAAACCAGATATTAAAAGGGTAAGATTTTGCAAAACCATGTCCAAAAAAAATAGCCGCTTGATTAATGGACATTACTGGGGATGGCGCTTAAAGTGGTTTTCCTATTACCAAAGTTAATTTTAAAGTTGATTTTAATCACTAGATCTTGGAATAATAATAACGGCCACAATTGGATGTGATTAAAAAAAATTGTTCCTGTGCTGAGATAATCTTATATATGTGTCCCTGCTGTGTACTGTGTAATGGCTGTGTCTGACCTTACAGGGACATGGTCTGATTAAACCACATTTCCTCTGCAGGGGATGACACAAAAGAGAGTATAGAGACATTACAGTCTGGGATCACAGTTGATTCTTATTGTGAGGTAAAACATTTCCCTGCCTTTATAAAAAAAAAAAAAAAAAAAGTTTTACCTCAAATAATTATTTGTGATCTCGTGCTGTAATGTGTGTATAATCTTTTTCATCATCCCTGGCCCAGGAGCTGTGGTATGATCAGACCATGTCCCTGTACGGTCAGACACAGCCATTACACAGTACGTAGCAGGGGCACATATATAACATTATCTCAGCACAGGGACATTTTATTTAAACACATCCAATTGTGGAAATTATTATTCCAAGATCTATTGATTAAAATCAACTTTGTTCTTGGGTCAGCTCCGTTAAGTGTACTGGATTTTCCATTTTAAATCCTAGGATATTAATCACATTGCATAAAAACTTTCAACATGTGCTGAGAAATGTATTGAATACTTAAGTACAAAATGTAAAAGACCTGTTGTATTAGCAAAATATAAAAACTGTATTACTGTAATGTGCTCACTAAGTTTAATTTAGCTATTGTGTATTTATATAATTTTTTGGTGCTTTGTGCGTAAAACATGAAAAGTTTGGAACATAAGTAAAATAAAACTGGATATATTGAGAAAAAAAATCAAGAAATAACGTCAGGAACACCATTCTGGGTCTGAACTGGGTGCAAAAACCTAAAAAATCTACACTATATGGAGAGAAGGTATGCACACCAGTGACTATGGTGTGCATACCTTCTCTCCATATATTGAGAAAAGATACTACTCACTCTGTGCCCTTGGTAGACGTGCACTTTTCCAACATGACAATGATCCAAAACATAAATATGACGTATTTCTGAAGAACAGGGTTAAAGTGATTGAGTGGCAAAGTGTCTCCTGATCTGAACCCAATCAAACACCTATGGGGAATTTTGAAGAGACAAGTTGTCTATCCAGCATACAGGCTCTAGAAGAGGTCATTTATGAAGAATGGAAAAAGATAGATATTGCAATATGTCACCAACTTGTTCATTCCAGGTCTAGAAGACTTGGTGCTGTCCTTAAAAATCATGAAGGTCATACAAAATACTACATGTAGTCACTTTTGATTCATTTCTGCATCAAATAATGTGAGTAAAACTAAAGATTTTGTCATTAAAGTTATATTATTACTCTTACGTTCATGTTATGGGTTAAAAAAAAGTTCTATTGGTCGTGTCAAAATTATAGAACATGTTCTTGCATTCAGTGAGACATAAATCAAAAAAATACATTTCAAGAAGAGTACTGATTTATGCTGAGCACTCACTATGTCAATATATACAGTATATCATAAAAGTGAGTACACCCATTACATTTTTGTAAATATTTTATTATATCTCTTCATGGGACAACACTGAAGATCTGACACTTTAATACAATGAACAGTAGTCAGTGTTCAGCTTGTATAACAGTGTAAATTTGGTGTGCCCTCTAAACTCAACACACAGCCATTAATGACCAAACCATTGGAGACAAAAGTGAGTACACCCCTAAGTGAAAATAGCCAAATTGTGCCCACTTTGCCATTTTCACTCCCCAGTGTCATGTGACTCATTAATGTTATAAGATCTCAGGTTTGGTAAATTTTGTGTTATCACTCACACACTCTCATACTGGTCACTGGAAGTTGAACATGGCTCCTCATGGCAAAGAATTCTCTAAGGATCTGAAAAAAATGTTGCTCTACATAAAGATGGCCGAGGCTATGAGAAGATTGCCAACACCCTGAAATTAAGTTGCGGCACGGTGGCCAAGACCATACAACGGGTTAACAAGGCAGGTTCCACTCAGAACACACCTCGCCATGGTAGACCAAGGAAGTTGAGTGCATGTTCTCTGCGCCATATCTAGAGGTTGTTTTTTTCAAAATAAACATGTGAGTGCTGCCAGCATTACTGCAGAGGTTAAAAAGGTGGGGGGGTCTGCCTCTCAGTGCTCGGATACGCCACACACTGTATCAAAATTGTCTGCATGGCTGTCGTCCCGGAAGGAAGCCTCTTCTAAAGATGATGCACAAGAGAGTCCAAAGTTTGCTGAAGACAAGCAGACTAAGGACATGGATTGCTGGAATCATGTCCTGCGGAATGATGATACGAACATAAATTTATTTAGTTCAGATATTGTCGAATGTGTGTGGCAGCAACCTGGTGAGGAGTACAAAGATAAGTGTGTCTTGCCTACAGTAGAGCATGGTGGTGGGAATGTCATGGTTTGAGGCTATTGGCTGTGGAGAACTACAGTTCATTGAAGGAAACATGAATGCCAACATGTACTGTGACATCCTGAAACAGAGCATGATCCACTCCCTTCAGAAACTGGGCCGCAGGGCAGTATTGCAACTTAACGACCCCCCACACACCTCTAACACCACCACTGTTTTGCTAAAAAACTGAGGGTGAAGGTGCTTGACTGGCAAAGCATGTTTCCAGACCTAAACCATATTGAGCATCTGTGGGGTATCATTAAATGTAAAGTGGAGGAGTGCAAGGTCTTTAACATCCACCAGCTCCATGATGTCATCATAGAAAATGGAAGAGGATCCAGCGGCTCCTGTGATGCTCTAATGAACTACATGTGCAAGAGAGTTAAGACAGTGCTTGAAAATAATGGTTTAATGGTGGGCCCAATTTTCCATTAGGAGCACTGCACATTCAATTACAAATGAAATCATGAACAAAATATACACTTTTCAACTTAAAATTTAAGAAAAATTAATAATTGGCTGTTCAAAAAAATAGCAGTATCTGCATTTTCATTTATGAACTGGAATATTTACAGTATAAATTTAAATTCTGTTTTTCTCTTAGCTTTTTAGTTACTCACTGAACTATTTAGTTTTATAATCTTTATTTCTGATACTGCAATTGCTTTACATCTATGTGGCTTGGAGTCTACTAACATCTGACATCTGCAAACAGATACTCCAGCCCAAGTTGACTGGACTACATTCCACTGTTCTTTTGCATTCTCTGATTTTGCATCAAAAACAGCATTTTTTTATGTCACTCCACAAATTCTCAATTGGATTGAGGTCTGTTGATTGGGCTGGCCACTTCATATCATCAATCCTAGTGGTCTGGAACCAGGATGTTGCTGGCTTGCTGGTGTGTTTTGGGTCATTGTCCTGATGAAACATTCATTTCCAGGGCTTTTCTTCTTCAGCATGAGGCAACATGACTCCACGCAGTATTCTGATATATTCAAACTAGTCCATGGTGCCCGATATACGACAAATGGGCTCAACTCTAGAGTATGAGAAACATCTCCAAACCATTCTGCTTGCACCTCCATGTTTTACATTATTCATAATGTATTCAGCGCTCATGGGTCATCGCACAAACTGTCTGTGGCCTTTAGACCCAACAAGAACAGTCTTGCTCCATAGCGTTTTGTGCCACTTCTCTTTAGGTCAGGAAATGTGTTCTTTCGTAAACTGTAATTTGTTCAACAAATATCTTTTTTTTCAACAATGGTATCTTGCTTTGGTTTCTAGTAAATAGTTTGGCTACACGTAGGCATCTTCAAATGATTGCAGGACTCACAGGTAGCTGAAGATCTTCTTTGATCTCCCCGGAGTTGAACAGTGGATGCTCCTTTGCCATTCTTGTCATTCTATGTTCTATGTGGATGGTAGTATTTCTTTACCTACCATGTGTTTCGGATTTTATTTGCCATTTTAAAGCATTGGAAATAATGTTAACTGAGCAGCCAATTATTGCCTGCATTTTTTTATATATATTTTACTCTCTCCAATCAACTTCCTGATCAAGTTCATTCTCCTTCGGTACAATGCCTGGAAAGACTCATTTTACTAACTGAGCAAGGGCTAAAACCAGCAGGTACAACATTTACTGCCCTCCTTCTTTAAATAAGGATCATAATTGACACCTGTTTGTTCACAGAATGAATGACCTCACTAATTGAACTCCAAACTATTGTTAATTAGAATACTCCCTTTCATTAAATGAGTCAATTACACCCAATTAGCAGCATGTATGTCATGACTGACTATTGGTTGTGGTCCACTTCCTTCTCCACGGAACCATAGTCCGGTTTGGTTGCTGTCCTGGTTCCGAATACTTTGTTTGCGTGTACATTGCCTTTCTGTCAACAAGTGTTTCTAATGCTATAATTAAGTCTGCCCTATGACCTGGTGGTTGTAACTATTTAAAGCTAGTATATCTCGGTGGTGATATTTCTGAAGTGCATCCCACTTGGAATTACAGCCTGTCTGCCAAGTGTTTCTCCTGGCAGATTATAACTTGTGCATTGTCTTATTTTTATTCTGCCCCTTCCCCTCATTCTTAAGGAGGTACGTGAAACCCTCAATGGCCACTTATGAAATGAATATCCGAGTGGTCATTTGGGTCTTCTAGTCAGGGTTTTTCAGTCTGCGCATGGACCTTTAGGAACTGTGCAGCTGGGACCTTTAGTCTGTATGAGAACCGGGCAAATTTTATTATTTTCCACTATACATCTTCTGCTGCGCTTGTTGTGAGAAGTGGGTTAGGTATTTATTTTTTATTACCCAGTGTACATGTGGCGCCCCTGAGTGTCAGGTGCCACAGGGTACTGTCGCGGGCGGAGGGGACGCGCTCGCGACGTTCGGGTCCGGGGCTTCTGCTGCTGCTCGGTGGCTCGAGCGGTGGGCCGGACCCGGGACTCGAGCAGCGCTCCTCGTCCACAAGTGAAAAGGGGGTGGTTTGTTTAGGGAGATAGTTCGTGACGCCACCCACGGGTCATGGTTATTATTAGCACCACCGCTGCTGGTGACGGGGATCCCAGGAAGAATGGTAGGGAGCAGCTAGGATGTTGTCCCCTCCGTGGGTAGGGGTTGGTGATCCCGGGGCCCGGTGGTGATACGGGGAGGCTGGATGGCTGGGGGTGCAGGGTTGCAGGGGCAGCGCGGTGCAGTGCCGGATGGCACTGATGTACTCACTCAGGCAGTCAATGACCGAGTCTCTGGTAAACCAAACGGCTGGATGGCCGAATCCCGCAGCCAGCTGCAGTGTTGTTGTGCTCTCCCCGGTCGGCTGATGGTGGCTGTCTTTCCCTGCACCTGTTAGAATGTTCTGACTCCTTTGGTTGGCCACCGGTAGTCCGCTCCCCGACATATAGGTGCCGTAGGAGCCCGTTTTGCCTGCAGGCGCTGGCCCTTGGATCTCTAGCCTGTGGCGGTGGCTGTATATCCTCTCGGTGTGGACTGTTGCCTTCTGTCAGGTCTTGGTTTTTGGGGAAACCCCTGGGGTTCCTGTCACACTCGGATTTGACTATTGTCGGCGGCTCCAAGCCTGGTCGGGGTCCGATGGCCCTGCCTGTGTGCTTCGCTTCACTCCGCTCCCTGGCTCGGTACCGGCGGGCCACCGCCCGACCCCGGTCCTACGGTTCTGCAGAGATTCGCTAACTCCTGCAGATGGCCACCACCGTCTGCCAACCTTGCTGTGTGTGTCTGGGCCCCTACCCAGACACCAACAGTTTCTGACCTCTCACTTTCACCTCCAAAACTAAACTGTCTGTTTTCCCGCCTCCAGACCTGTGAACTCCTCGGTGGGTGGGGCCAACCACCTGGCTCCGCCCCACCTGGTGTGGACATCAGACCCTGGAGGGAGGCAACAAGGGTCTGACTGTTGTGACTGTCTAGGGAAGGGGGTGTGTTGTTATGTCTGTGACTACCTGGCTAGTCCAGGGCGTCACAGAACTACATGGAAGACCAGTGCTGGTAACCACAACACACACAAAACTACGCCCTTTTCCCCAGACTGGGTGACAGACTAGAGATGGACTAGACGGGTGGTCACCTATTGGTAGGGACGCATCCAATCCACTAGTTAGGAATCTGGGAAGAGGAGGGGTTAGTCAGTGAAGTGGATGGATGACGGACATCTTGTCAGATAGTGGAAAGTCAGACAGTCAGTCAGATGTTGACGTGAATAAAGCACAAGTTAAACTGCAGCCCCTGCGTTGTCTGAATTCTTCTTACACGTTTGCACCAATATACTACAACCACCATCCCCTGGGGCCTAGCTCTACTTGCTGAGAGCTATTACTTCCAAGCTGCCCAATACCACCAGCCCC
This sequence comes from Anomaloglossus baeobatrachus, assembly GCF_048569485.1. NCBI lineage: Eukaryota > Metazoa > Chordata > Amphibia > Anura > Aromobatidae > Anomaloglossus > Anomaloglossus baeobatrachus. The sequence goes on from NC_134354.1 coordinate 743,832,862, forward strand.
AGCATTCAGAGACTTTGCAGCGGCAGCTTTCCTCCTATAGACGCATACCGCAAGTGGCGTCACGAAAAACATTTTTATTTGTATTTTTCCCTTGTACAAATCCCCTTTTAAGTGACCCCCAGTGTCACAGAACCGGGCAATGGCCACCAAGTGAACTTTTCCCATAATATACAGCCCGGGATCGAGTACCCCAAAGCCCTGGGGTGAGTCATACAATTGACAAAGGACATGATACTGTGGGGGGACACACTTTATTAAGGTGGCCCTGTTGGGCATCAAAATATGTGTGGGGGTTGCTGTACAGGCATCATAATGTGTAGGACGGCACTGTGGGGGCATCATACTGTGTGTGTGAACATATTTGAGGGTATCAAACTGCGTATAATGTGGTAGATTGGCTCACTTGGCTGATTATCTTCCCAACATCTAAAATGGGGCATTCTTCTGGGTTCACATTACTAAGGCTGATAACCTTAGCGAAACATATCTCCCCTTCAAGATTTCACCAGTGATCACTTTACAGTAGGGTCATTGTCAGGGCATCATAATATGTGTACAGTGTCTGTAACTTAGTGTGCATCAGTTACATCTTTGAAGCATAATACTGTGTTGGAGGGAATCACAGGGGCATAATACTGCTAGAAAAAGCATCATATTGCCTGGAAGCCATGCACAGGATATTGTACTGTGTGGGTACACTAAGATGCTTTATTTGAGGATCCATTTCTGTGTGAAAAAACATTGAGGAAAATTATGGTTGTCGGCTTTACCTCCATTTCACACCATACCTCACAATCCTTCAAATTTGGGAGTTATTGTGAAGCTCAGCATGCTTGGCTGTTTCCATAGCCCAACCATCTATGACCACATGAGAGGGATAGGAATTCCCATCTTTATTAAATACTGAAATGGCCACTGTACAGGTATAATAATGTTTAGAAGGGCATTGAGGTGGTAGCATACTGTGTATGGGGGTCATCATTTAACTTATTCAGGTGTTTGTGCCATGCTTACTATAGTGGTGCTAGGATGCTTATGAACCATTCAGAATTTTACATATTTCTTCATAAATTTGACCTAAAACTATTGTTTAAAAGAACTGAAGTCCTCAGTGGTTGATACCTTTTAATGGCTAACTGAAAATATGGTAATAATAGCAGCTTTCGAGACTACTCAGGTCTCTTCATCAGGCATGGTATAACTCAAAATCTGAAGAGTCACATTTATACACAACAGAACATAGAAAATGTCTAAGTCCTGTTGTGTATAAATATGTGACTCTTCAGATTTTGTGTTATACTGAGCCTGATGAAGAGACCTGAGTAGTCTCGAAAGCTGCTATTATTACCATATTTTCAGTTAGCCATTAAAAGGTATCAACCACTGAGGACTTCGGTTCTTTTAAACAATTTTTTATCTATACTGGCTAACACGGTACAGAGATATATTTTACCTGTACCGAAAACTATATGATTCCAAGGTGACCTCTCAGCAATTAAAGGCCTCTTTCACATTGAATGTTAATGTTCATGAGTCCATCATCAGGTGGACACAGAATAGGAATTCATCACAATTTGATCTTCACAACATGTTGTGGAAGTATATCATGGAATGATCAAAGGAGATTTGTAAGGAGCTCAAAAAAGGAGTTGTTGATGCACATGAGGCTTGGACTCCAATAATCCAGGCTGTGATAGGGGAAATTTAATACCAATATTACTCACACTAGGAGTGGTCGACCGGTAGAGATCACTACAAGAGAGAGGCGTATAATAGACAACAAGGTTGCAAATGAATTCAAGGCAACCTATAAGAAACTAAAGGCCTCTTATCATTAGCTAATGATAATGTTCGGGAGCCCACCATCAGGAGCATACTGAGCAACCCTAATGTGTATGGTAGTGTATAAGAGTCGAAAAGCTGCCACACCCCCTTGAAGATGTTATGGTTATATAATGCATTACTATGACTAAAGGGGCCATGAAAGAGGTGTCATAGTAAGAACACTAATAGTATGGGTACAATTTCTGTGCATGTACCACAATCAAGTCTTTCTATATTTTTAACTATTGAGTGGTATACCCTTTTGTGACTATGCCTATGTGCAGTAACCCCATCTACTCTGCTAAATAATTTCTATTTTGGAGTGGGATGAGGGGGCCAACAAAGGACTTTTGGTATGAGGCCCCATGATATCTATGAACGACCTGGATCACAATTCATCATTGTAATATATGCAATGTCTAATTAGTGAATTTCAGGGTGCTCTAATAAATAGACCCCAGCGCAGGGCCACACCACTCTGGACGATAACTCTGCATTTTCCAAATGACAGGAGATGCGGCTTTCTTGATATACTTAATCAATATGACACGCCTGCATCGGGACCATGATGGTTACTCGTCCCCGGGCCACGGATTTTGTTTCTGGGACACTGCGGTGGAGGCTAGGCCTTGTTCCATGACCCCGCCTGTGTCAGTTAAAAGAGAGCGTTTTAATAGTTAGTCGTGACGCCACCTGGGGTATGCGGCAAGATAGGTGCCGCCGCTGCAGGATGGGGCCTCTGGGGCAGATGGTGACGCAGCTTGGTTGTTATAGCTCTCCATAGGTAGAGCTGGGCCCCAGGGCGGATGGGATTAGTAGTAGGTAATGGCGATGGTGCAGGGCCGGAAGTGCAGGCGAATAATGGAGCGACACAGGGATGCAGTCTCAAGGTTTTTACTCACTGTAGCAGATTCCAAGGTAAGACGACTAGTCAGTGACCGCCTTGGAGTGCTGGGTTCACAGTGGTGGGCTCCAGTCGATCCCGGGTAGTTCGGAGGTCAAGATGGGTGCACCTTTCTTCTGTACATTTCCTGGTTGTCTTCCTGCGCTGACTTCTTACCCGCCTGTCCCGCACCTAAGGACACAGTGCCCTGAGTCGGTGTCCGTGGACCCTGTCAGATGGCTTGAAGCTCAATCCCTTGCCCTATGTGGTCACCTTCCAGCGGATTTGTGTGAGGAGTTGGCTTTGGTACTAGTTGTGTCTTGAGCCTCTGGTTTACTAGCTGAGCATGTTGGTTCTTCTCCTCTAATCTAGGGACCAGTCCCTGTTCAGCAGCCAAGTCCCTCCACTTCAATATGTCGTTTGTGCAATGAGGCCACGGCTGTGTGGCGCACTTCCAGTGGTCTCTAGGACCCTTTCTGTCTTGTGCCTGGGTCAAGCTGCACCAGCTCCAGACCACAGGTCTTCACTCCTCCACTGCTCCTTCTCGACCCTCTGACACTACAGTGTCCCTTCACTAACTAGACTCTACCCCCAGGCTCTGTAGGATTAGGGGGAGGGAGGTACCATCACCAGTGGTGGCTATACATAGCATTAATGGAACCAAGCCCTAACCCTGACCTGGTGGGGAGCTGTTAATTTAGAGTGTTGTGTGTTTTGTGTGCATACTGGTGGATGACCTCTTCCTTAGCCAGGATGGAGTACCACACCTCTGGCTGAGGTGCAGTACCTCTGTGGCGATTCAAACCTCAGGGGTGCCCAAATACACCTGTCACTTTGTGTATTTTATATTTTGTCTATATATTGTAGCAAAGCCAGGTAGGACTGGGTTAAATCCTAGCACAGCAGCTCTTGATTAGATACACCTGGCAAGCTTTAATAAGAATCAGGACATGTGTTTACCTGGGTGTCTCAGTCTGCTAGGGATCTTGAGCAGAGTGGAGGCTGTTGGAACTGCAAAGTAATGTGTGGGAACTGCAAAGTAATGTGTGGGAACTGCAAAGTAATGTGTGGGAACTGCAAAGTAATGTGTGGGAACTGCAAAGTAATGTGTGGGAACTGCAGCCTAGTGTGAACTGTGCCTGGAGTTGAACACTGCTATTTGAAGCTGGAAGCTGCTGGAGATCAAGCTGAAGGCTGATAAAACCATACCTCTTCTTTGTGTAAAGTTTACTCTAGCAGAATGGACTGATTATATCACCTTATTGTGTCTGGGAGGAAGATAAGACCTCTGGTGTTGAGGGGACTATCATCTGTTGGGGTGACCCCTCATTGATATGTATGCGCCTGCTAAATCAACTGTTTATTTGCTTTTATACCTTTGTCCCCAGAAGGTTCTATCTATATATTTTTTTTCCCTTCCTATGATCATCACATCCCTTTATCCCTCGCCTAATATGTACAGTTTATGCCTGTAAATGAATTGTTGCGTTCAGCATTATTGTTATTGTCTCATGTATTTGTACTTTTAGAAATTGGGACTTATTTTATTGAAATTTTACAATGTTAAGGTTTGATTTTTTTCAATGATATTTTTGTACAAACAGGTATTTGTATGTTTTGTCACTGCTAACTATTAGGGCCCAAAAAAACCCTACTTCTACATTTCCGGTCAAGAGTATGCTGTTCTAGCTGTTCGTGAACAGACTTTTTTTCTTGACTTGATGGTCTTTCTGGACATCAGAGCTTGGCACATCCAGTGAATATCAGCTGGGGTTTATTGGTAAATTCACAACCTTTGACGTCAATACCTGTTGGTCCCATGATAAAATGCTGGAAGATATTTAGGAACTTTTTCACAACCTTCTGTACTGCTCTTGGGTTGAATTTCCTGGGGCAACCAGGACCAGGGGACGGTTGTTTGACATCATCACTCCACTTGTAGATGATAATTTAGACAGTGAAATGGATGATGTTTATTCTTTTTCATTCTAATTCCAGACTCACAATCATATCTAACGTTCTTTCTAAAGGCCTCAGAGGGTCCTTCCATCAAATTATGGTAATAGTACATATGATAAGGTGGCTCCTAGATCTTTTCTGAGCTCATACACATGGCAGAGCACTGTGGAGAGAGCCTGTATAGCAGTGGTAAGGATTCGGAACTGTTTTGCTCGGACTCTATTTGTACTGAGATATTCTGTAGATGCAATGGTATGTTGGAGAAATCCCTGCTTACATACAGAGTCCAATGGAGTGTGCCATGAATATGGTTTTGCATTCTGGAGAGATAGTGAGCAATAGGGTGTTAACTGTGGGATAAATGTGGTGAGACAAATGGGAATTGCTCACCTGGTGGGTTTACGTGAAACACAACCACTGAAAAAGCATGGACTCGGCTGCTGCTAACCCTGGGAAATCGATGGTTAGCAATGGATGGTAGGGGTTAACATCCACCTTGCCATGGAAGAAGTCGAAGCAGATCCTAAAAAGGGATTTTATTCAACGCGTTTCGGAGTGGAAACTCCTTCATCAGGATTATCACCATTACATTTTGTCCATCCCAGTGGCCAATCAGCTGGTTGCGCTTTCATCATGGAAACTCTTTGTCATTGACATGACAGTATGTATTGGTGTATATCCTTATCCGAAATGCATTGGATAAAATAACTTTTTAGGATCTGCTCCCATGTCAGTGTGGATGTTAAACCCTATCATCCATTGGTAACCATGAATATTGTTTTTGTCAGATTCTTATCCAACCAGATGGAGAAAAAAAACTGAATGAACTTAGGCTTAAATTCTCACCCTGCAGATTTTGTTGCAGAAACTTCTACATTGGAAAATGAGTTCCACTCATCTGAATGAGGTTGTAACATATGAATTTAACAGTGGCAACAAAATCTCTAGCAAATGCACCAAGTGTGAATATACTTTTATTTTTCCATTTTAAAACTTCAAAATGGAGCAGTGATGTAGACGTGGGCATGAGCCCTTAGGGAGTTCAAGTCATTTGCACATAAATCTAAATGTACTAGATTCTGCCATCCTAACTTTACCATAAACTGTAATAGCATGTCTGGGATTTATTTATTTTTGGTGAGGTGGGAGGGCACTTGCTGCATCCTGCATTGCTTTAGTATTGTGACCAGCTATTAATAAGTATGGCTTTTGTTTTTCTGTAATACTCCTCACTTTTTAACATTACCGTACATGGTCAATATCACAGATATATATATATATATATATATATATATATATATATATATATATATATATATATATATATATATCTACTACCATTGTAATAGTTTTTCCAGGTTGAACTGTACACATGATGTAAAAATGGAATAATTTTTTTTTTAAATGTAATCTCTTTGTTATAGAGGTTTTGTGAATCAAAATATTTGGCACCTGATGAGTTAACTTGCTTTTAAGTCCAAGTGGGTGTTATCAGAGAGTTTTCACTGGGGGCGTGTAGGGTCTTCTCCCTGTATGATGCTGACCAATCATAAGCTGGTAGCAGATCTGAAAGGAAAGAAGGACACGCTACCACCATGGTTTGGAGTGGATTTCTCAGTATGTAAGATGTATAATGTCAGACAGCTTTGATCTGCTGGTCTAACCTCCTGCATGATTAGAAAGCACAGATGATTAACAACCTTCAGATAAGGACCCTGTGGGAGAAGAGGCGGCACAGCTGAGTTTAGCTGTGTTACATTACATACCCTTCTTTCAGCTCTCCTAGCACTGTTAGCTCTGTGGTGCTGCCACTCACCCATACTGCCTGATCGGAGATGAGAGCAACTTGTAATTGCTCTGCAGTGAGAGTAGTGGAGGCTGTCATTACATCCTGCATGGAAGTTGCTAGAACAGAGTTATGACAGCTCTGAACTCATTGCAGTATGATTACAAGTTGATTGAGCTCTTTAGGCATAAGATTACTGACACACTTAGCCATCAGAAGAGCTGATAGAAGGATTGTAATGTGACACAGATAAACTTAGCTGTACTTTCTCTTCGCCCACACTGACTCATGTAGGAGGTTAGACCAGGAGATCAGGGCTGCTTGTCATACCTCTTAGGCATGAGGGGGATGTATGTGGCAAGGACATTATTTTCTACAGGTTTAATATCAAAGGGCATGTACGCTTTAAAGGAGTTGTCTTCATCTTAAATTGGAAAAATTGCATAGTTCTCATGAGCAGAGGGATTTTTAATGTTAACATTTACTACTTACTGCCTAGGTCCCTGTATTGAAGTTGTTTGGATCCCTGGATCTGCCCAGGTTCAGTGTCAATACGCTCCTCTGATGATGCAGAGGAAAGCTGCCTCTGCTTGCAGCATTGGAGAGCACACAGTTGGTGCCAAAGACTCAATTAGGCCATGGGACCATACTGTGAATCCTCAGCACACTGCTCCCTGAAAAGCAGAATGCCAAGAGGCTGGAAAGTGGTGCATTACTGAAGAATGAACTTGGGACAAACTTTATTAAACAACTTCTCCACCTTGAAAAGGCACAAAAAAATCTAATGAACACACAAATCTGATTTTTAGTTTCAACTTCTTTTTTATTCAGTTGAAAATCTGCTGTGTCCCGGTGTCAGTTGATTTTTGATCATCTTGGCTCAAGGCGAAGGTAGCATTATATTGCAGATATTGGTGGTGGTGCTAGCATTGTATGGTTGATCTTCACAAGCATTCGTCATTGTCACGATCAATGGCTGACAGTAGTATTGCTAACATTTTCTTTTGTGTTTTGGAAAAGCAACGAGTTCTGGGTGAAGACAAATGACTTTCTTTGGTTCTTATGACTTATTACAGCTAAGCACCGAATGAAAGCAAGGATGTTATGTACAAGGTGCCATTGACTTATTCATGGAGCCCCTTCAGTGCTGAGAAAACATCCCCATCACTGAAGGGGCTGAAAACATTGACTTTGATATATCGGAGGAGCATCGTACAGTCCTTTTATTCTAGGTAAGACTTGACCAGAAGCCACATCAACATCACGGTGATCAACACGATCATGAAGTTAAGGAAGAGCTCTTGTGTGGATCGTTCCATCTTCAAATACTATCAGACGACTTGTGTACCTCTGAGAAGTCAGGAAATACCGCCAAAGTTCAGTCTGATGAGGAAAAAGAAAGAATAATAGAAAAATTATAGATGACTCATTAATAAAGATGGAGGAATAAATATGCCTGCCCCTGGTCAAGCAGTCACGTCAGTACTCCATGGCCACTGGATGGGAGCCCTGCAAAACCCCTCTTACCTGCATCCTCAGCTGTACGTTTTATTATACGGCCTGACGTAATATAGAGTTTGAATCACTCCACAATGATTGCCATGAGCAACGCCAGCTAAACAAAAGAGAAGCTGGAGATGCCACAAGGTCAACTAATCAAAAGAGGAGCCAGGGATGCCACAAGGTCCACTGATCAGAAAAAGGAGCCAGGTATGCCACAAGGTCAAATGATCAAAATAGGAACTGAGGAAGCCACAAGGTCAACTAATCAATGATGATCCTGTGCAATGCCAGCTAAACAAAAGAGGAACCGGGGATGCCACAAAGTCAACTGATCAAAAGAAGACCCGGGAATGCCAGAAGTCCAGCTAAACAAAAGAGGAGCAGGGGATGCCACAAAGTCAACTGATCAAAACAGGACCCGGGAATGCCACAAGTCCAGCTAAACAAAAGAGGAGCAGGGGATGCCGTCAGGTTAGAGGGGGTTCGCAGGGATTCCTTCTATTGGCCACAGGTTACCGACTTGACTGCTGGACCAGGGTCTTGATAATCAGTTTGCTCATCTCTACTAATTAAAAGGAACCTGCCAGTAGGATAAACCCTCCTAAGTTGTCTATATAGGTCATAGGAAACTGAATAAAATGATACCTTGATATCTGCAATACAATGTTTTATTCCAGAAAAATTCACATTTTTCTTAATATGTAAATGAGCTGTTAAGATCTATAGGACGGACACAGATCTGGGAATCTGATTCCAGAGATTACTTTATATGAAAGGAGGAGTTACCAGTGTGAGACATGTAATGGCTGACCTACATGATCTACATTTCTCACACTCCTTACTCCTGAGCTACATGTGTCACTCTCCTTTTGTTTAAAATAAACTCTGGAGGCAGATTCTTAGGGAGATCATTGTCCAGCCCATAGATCTTAACCGCTCATTTACATATTAAGGTGGCTTAGGAAGGTTTATCCTACTGACAGATTCCCTTTAAGAATAGGGATAAATGACATAACCTTAAAAACAAAGAGCACTATATTATGTAAACTGTTTGGAATATGATGGACGTAATATAGTTCGGCCTTCAATCCAAAAAGTACTGAAGGGTAAAAGAAGGATCATTATTCAAGTACTTTATGGACTGAAGACTAACAGCGCCGACAAGTTCTGGTCTTTTTTTTATTCCTTTAGTGGATTATTGTTAACTATAGAAGTCCTTGTTACATATAACAGAGCCAAAGTCAAACTGTGGTTCCTTGGGATCATCAGAGGGAATTTTGCATCTAGCTCCCAGAAAACAACATGTGCACGCTAATGTGACACCCTGGCCTGGCCAAGTAGTCACAGATAGGCCCCTGCACAACACCTTCCCTCACAGGTAACAGCAGCCGACCTTTAAACCCTAGTCACCCCCCCCCCTCAGGGCTAGATGGACACACCAGGGGGCGGAACCAGGCAGTTGGAAGACGCCCACCTAGGAGTCTAGACAGCCCGGGGCGGGAAAGTAAATGGAGAGAAAGAAAAGTGTTAGAGTTCAAGTTGGAGAGGAGTGTGGGCTGGAGATGTGTCCAGCTCCAGCAGAGGCGAATACCCCAAATTGAATGGTGCCAGGGTAGGAGCCCTGGTGCCTTTTGGCTAGGAGGCAGACGGCAGTCTCCGTCTGCAGGAGCCTGGAAGACGGCTCGGTGGAACCGAGGTGGACCGGGACAGGGTTGTAGTCCGCCACTACCAACCCGGGGAACCGACTCGAAAACCGGAGCACACAGGGAGGTACTCGGACCCTGAAGCCGGGACCAGAAGCGACTGGAACCGGTTAATTAACCGATTGAGGCCAGGACTAGAGGTCCTGTCCCACCCAAAGTCCCTATTAGAAGACAACAGCCCACCTAGGGGGATAAAAGGCCAGCGTCTGCGGGCAAGGGCTCCTAAGGCCACTTCCAGCCGGGAGCGGACTCTTGAAGTTGCAAGCACAGGCAGTCCACCATTTTAAAAAGGTGCAGGAGAAAGACAGAGACCACCAGCCAGGTGGGGGAATCAGAATGCAGCCGGCTGCGGGCACCGACCACCATCACCTTGGTTTACCAGAGACTCGTGTGTTTCCTTAATAGTGAGTACACCAGCACCCTTCGGTCGTCCATCTCCCTGCACCAAACCCCAATGGGTCCCGGGGCCATCATCCCTGCCCACGGAGGGGTTAACAACTTGCTGCATAACATCTCCCCTGGGTGACCTGTAACTGCAGCGGTGGTGTCCAACCTCACCACACACCGTGGGTGGCGTCACAAACTTAATACGGCTCAGCCCGTACATATACGTCCTACATCCACCCTCCCCTTTTCATTCAGAGTGTCCGCGGGACCCCCCCGGGTCCGGAGACCCTCGAGCCACCCACCGGAATGTTCGGATCTGAGCAGCGGCAGGCTGCTGGCATGGGGGCGGCACACTAACTTTTTATGGTGATATGAGATTTAGACAATCCTTACTTTTAAAAGGAACCATAATAATAATAAAAATAATAATAATAATAATAATAATAAGATCTCTTAGTGTCCTGGCAGTGTCATTTTCCTTGCAACACCTCCATAGGGGAAATTAAGAATTACACAGTGCCTGTTTGTATCAATAAGTTGTCCGTGTAATGCAGGATAGGAGAGGTCCTCCAACATGAGGGCAGCGGTTTATAAACAACTCTCTCGTAAGAGTCGGATGCTATCCGAGTGCGGCCCGATTTTTTTTTCATGGACTTATAGACTGGAATTACTTAGTGCCATACGAAATTGTGCATGCTGCAGTTTTTTTTTCCTCGGACTCCTAGGTCTGCCTCATTGAATAATATTGAGCCAAGTATGACCCAATTTTTATGCATAACACTTGGCCCGAGCCCTTATAGGATATTTTGAAAATGATTTCTCTAAACTAGGTTACCCTTTCAGAGATTGTAAAATGTATCACTGCACACATAGGAGATACAATAAGATCTAATTTGTAAATCATCCATTAAGAGACAGACTTTAACGTTGAGTATTTGGTGCCAAAGTCACCTTCAAGTGAGGTTGTCTTGTTGTCTGCTGCTGGACCCTTGGAAGCTTGTTGAATCCACAATCAATTATTTTGTTTTCATGCTTTTTTCTTTAATTATTACATTTTTAATTTTTCTATGGTAACCTATCATGTATCATGTAGTCGTTAGTATGTGTTTGTTTTCCTAAGGATATCAATAAATCACAATCTGCTGAGAATCTGCTCTCATGCCAAGTCTCCCTAATGTAATAGGCTGGCAATTACAAGCCGTTCTGCCACTGTGTGTTACATTGAGGGCCTAATTGACCTACACCTTACTTATTATCCATGGTATGATACTTATGAAAGCTTCCTACTTGTTATTATCATTTGGCAACTAATAAAAGGTGTCAACTTTAGAGTTAGTAAAAGGATTATACTCGTATTAGATTAAACGTTTTTTGTACAAGGATCTTGAAACGAGACTTAAAAGGGGTTGTCCTACAAAAGTATTCCTCACTTTTCCTCACAATAGGTGATGAATGTATGATCTCTGCGGAACCCAACACTGGGACCCATGTGCCATAGTAAGACATGCCTAATTGGAGACTGGACGGAGCAGTAGTAACCACAACTCCATTTAATCTTCTGATTAAATTGATTGGTCGCAGGTCCTGCGTGTCATAACAATGTCATGTGAGCCCCAGGAACGCGGCTTTAGACATCGCTGGAACCACCCTGGCACCGGAGGGGAGTATAGGCTTATTTATTTCAATGGGGCAAATATAGGAAATGAGTAGGGGTTGTCCAAGCAGTGGCCAACCCCTTTAAGATGTGTGTCACAATACTTTTGACCAAAGTCTGTAGCTAGGGAGCCACCTGTGGCTCATGGGCCTGTGATGTGTGGCTCGCAGGCCTCTGATGTATAGGACACAGCTGTCTGCCAGCTTGGTGCTTTTGTACCAGGTCTAGCAATCAACTACTGAGAGCAGGTATCCAGATGGTGATTTCTGTGTTTAGCCTGCAACTGAAAAGAAATTCTGAATGGGGGTACTATGGGAACCCCTATATGAAAGTAATGAGGACTCTGGGTATCACTACTGTGAATGTGGACAGCTGGATGTGGCTCATGACCCTCTTTTCAAGCCGGATGTGGCTTGTGATCCTCTCTCAGAGCTGGATGTAGCTCTCTACCCTCTTTCAGAGCTGGATCTAGCTCATGACCCTCTCTCAGAGCAGGGTGTAGCTTGCGGCACTCTCTCAGCTGAATGTAGCTAGTGACCCTCTCTCAGAACTGGATGTGCCTTTTGACCCTTTCTGAGAGCTGGATATAGCTTGCGACCCTCTTTCAGAGCTGGATGTTGCTCATGACCTTCTCGCAGAAGTGGATGTAGCTTGCAACCCTCTTCCAGAGTTGGCTGTAACTCACAACCCTCTCTCAGATCTGAATTTAGCTCACGACGCTCTCTCAAAGCTGAATGTAACTCGCAATCCTCTCTCAAAGCTGGATGTAGCTCATGACCCTCTCAGAGCTTGATGTAGCTCACGATCCTCTCTCTGAGCTGATTGTAGCTCACAATCCTCTCACAGAGCTGGATGTAGCTCGCGACCCTCTCTCAAAGCTAGATGTAGCTTGCAACCGCCTTTCTGAGCTGGATGCAGCTCGAGACCCTTTCTCAGAGCTGGATGTAGATCGCGACCCTCTCTCAGAGCCAGATGTAGCTTCCGACCCTCTCTCAGAGCTGGATGTAGCTCACGACCCTCTTCCAGAGCTGGATGTACAGTACAGACCAAAGTTTTGGACACACCTTCTCATGCAAACAGTTTTCTTTATTTTCATGACTCTGAAAATTGTAGATTCACATTGAAGGCATCAAAACTATGAATTAACACATGTGGAATGAAATACTTACCAAAAAAGTGTGAATCAACTGAAAATATGTCTTATATTCTAGGTTCTTCATAGTAGCCATTCTCTTGATGAGCTTCAAGAGGTAGTCACCGGAAATGGTTTTCACTTCACAGGTGTGCCCTGTCAGGTTTAATAAGTGGGATTTCTTGCCTTATAAATGGGATTGGGACCATCAGTTGTGTTGTGCAGAAGTCTGGTGGATACACAGCTGATAGTCCTACTGAATAGACTGTTAGCTGCTTTTTTCTTGCTGTAATGCAAATTCTAAGTAAAGAAAAACGAGTGGCCATCATTACTTTAAGAAATGAAGGTCAGTCAGTCCGAAAAATTGGGAAAACTTTGAAAGTGTCCCCAAGTGCAGTGATAAAAACCATCAAACGCTACAAAGAAACTGGCTCACATGAGGCCCGCCCCAGGAAAGGAAGACCAAGGGTCACCTCTGCTGTGGGGGATAAGTTTATCTGAGTCACCAGCCTCAGAAATCGCAGGTTAACAGCAGCTCAGATTAGAGACATGGTCAATGCCACACAGAGTTCTAGCAGCAGACACATCTGTAGAACAACTGTTAAGAGGAGACTTTGTGCAGCAGGCCTTCATGGTAAAATAGCTGCTAGGAAACCACTGCTAAGGACAGGCAACAAGCAGAAGAGACTTGTTTGGGCTAAAGAACACAAGGAATGGACATTGGACCAGTGGAAATCTGTGATTTGGTCTGATGAGTCCAAATTTGAGATCTTTAAATCCAACCACCGTGTCTTTATGTGACGCAGAAAAGGTGAACGGATGGACTCTACATGGCTGGTTCCCACCGTGTAGCATGGAGGAGGAGGTGTGATGGTGTGGAGGTGCTTTTCTGGTGACACTGTTGGGAATTTATTCAAAATTGAAGGCATACTGAACCAGCATGGCTACCACAGCATCTTGCAGCGGCATGCTATTCCATCCGGTTTGCGTTTAGTGGGACCATCATTTATTTTTCAAAAGGACAATGACCCCAAACACACCTCCAGGCTGTGTAAGGGCTATTTGACTAAGAGAGAGAGTGATGGAGTGCTACGCCAGATTACCAGGCCTCCACAGTCACCAGACCTGAACCCAATCGAGATGGTTTGGGGTGAGCTGGACCGCAGAGTGAAGGCAAAAGGGCCAACAAGTGCTAAGCATCTCTGGGAACTCCTTCAAGACTGTTGGAAGACCATTTCCGGTGACTGCCTCTTGAAGCTCATCAAGAGAATGCCAAGAGTGTGCAAAGCAGTAATCAAAGCAAAAGGTGGCTACTTTGAAGAACCTAGAATATAAGACATATTTTCAGTTGTTTCACACTTTTTTTGTTAAGTATTTCATTCCACATGTGTTAATTCATAGTTTTGATACCCTCAATGTGAATCTACAATTTTCAGAGTCATGAAAATAAAGAAAACTCTTTGAAAGAGAATGTGTGTCCAAACATTTGGTCGGTACTGTAGGTCGCAATCCTCTTTCAGAGTTGGATGCAGGTCGCAATCCTCTTTCAGAGTTGGATTTAGCTCGCAAGGTCTGAAAGGTTGGGACCTCTGATACAGTGTATGATCTCAGACTTCATTCTTTTTAAGGGCTTCGGAGTCCCAATTGACTGTCAGTTCCTAATCTGTGGTAGCTGGCATGTTACACATTGTACAATGTATGGAGTTACAACAGCTTATTCTTTGCTGCCCCGGTCACACCTGTTATCTGATATAAATCTCCGCGACCTCCTGCATTAACTGTAAGCTTAAAAGATGATTCCCGATAAGCCTCAGACACAGAGGAGTCGTGGAGTGTGGGAGCCTACAGCGCTCTATATATAAAAGGCAGAAGATATATTACAGAACTCAGATATGCATTTACACCATGTGCTATAAACACAGGCTGTATCCTTAATGCCTTACTGATATCTGCAGCTTTATTTAAAGAAATGTGAAGACGCTACATTTATTATAGATGCAGCTCCCGCAGAATAATAATTTTTTTTTTGCTGAAATAATTTTTGTTTTTAACTTAAGTTAATATATTTGAAGCTACAAATAATTTTGGCAATCCGTTAACTCGTTCTGCAGCCAACAGCAATAGATGGTGCAACATGGAGGCTATAGAAGGCAAACGGTACAACATTTTTTAATTTAACCCAATTGCAAAAATAGTTTTTAGTCCAATATACCGTACACTGTGTGTGCAGAATTATTAGGCACGTTGTATTTTAGAGAATTTTGTTTATTATAGATCAACAACTATGTTCTCAATCAACCCAAAAGACTCATAAATATCAAAGCTTAATATTTTTGGAAATTGGGGTGTTTTTTATTTTAGATTTGGCTTAGGAGGATATCTGTTTGTGCAGGTAACTATTACTGTGCAGAATTATTAGGCAACTTAATAAAAACCAAATATATTCTCATCTCACTTGTTTATATTTACCAGGTAAACCAATATAACCACAAAATTTAGAAATAAACATTTCTGACATGCAAAAACCAAACCCCAAAAAATTAGTGACCAATATAGCCACCTTTTCTTTATGATGACACTCAACAGCCAACCATCCATAGATTCTGTCAGTTGCTTGATCTGTTTACAATCAACATTGCGTGTAGCAGCCACCACAGCCTCCAGACACTGTTCCGAGAGGTGTGCTGTTTTCCCTCCCTGTAGATCTTACATTTTATGAGGGACCAAAGGTTCTCTATGGGGTTCAGATCAGGTGAACAAGGGGCCATGTCATTATTTTTTCATCTTTTAGACCTTTGCACCTGCACACTAACACTGTATGTGCTCTTGGCTCCTGCAGTGTCACTGTGTGCAGTACTGAGGGTTTAATACAAGAAGTGCAAAGTGAGCACTGTCAATCGTGATAAGGAAAAGGGCAGAGGATGGTCATTGAGGGGGCAGAAAAGTGAACTAATCATTTGGTCACCCCCAGGGTGCCCCGGACCCCCAATCAAATTGAATAAAACTATTTTTATGTAAAACAGAATAAGTAAAATCGGTATCACAAGTATGATTATTTATATTTATATTATAGGGGCTGGGTCTTGGTTTCAATTCAGTTTTGTATGTAACAACCCCTCTGTAATAAAACAATTATCAATTCTAAACCTGTTTATCCCTGTCCAGATGTCACAGATCTATGTCTATGTAGCAGAGCTGAGTTTTGCATAACTCCTCGTGATATTACTGTGCTGTGAGTGATGTTACCTGTGACTGCTAGTAAACATACTGTATTATCTAATGTTACCAGGATGTTATAGGATACGGTGCCAAATAGACGAAGCATAAATTGTGCTCTGCTGCATCTGAGCATCTTAGGAATTCTCCACCCGATAGCTCTGGGGTTGTCAGTGCAGAAGTGCTGAGCTCGTCTCTGGCTGTAACGCATCATGATATAGCAATGTCACTTAAGACTTCAGATAAATATACTGTATGGTATGAGATTATATGGAGGCCGCCCCAAAGATAAATGACAGCTTCAGCCCTGTAGGTTTGCCACAATTACTTATGATATCACAATGTTATCTGTGATTTTACGTAGGACTGACGGTAAATCTGCTGCCGTGGGCCCTGTTATCGGGATTGGAACTGTAAAGGTCGGGGTTCATTCCGAACACTGGGACCCGAACTTGGGGTTTTAATGGAGGGTGCTGTTCATATTCTGACCACTCTATTGAGCATCAGGGTGCTCGGGTACGCTCGGTGCTCGGCCCTGTGAGAGCTACTTGAAATCTCTGAATGACTCACTGGGGGTCAAAACATCATTCTCGAGTGCTTTGTCCCCCCCCCCCCCAAATGCTCTGTTTATGGCTGGCTATATGTGTGCGGAGAGCCGAACTGTCCAATCATTGACTTCCATTATACTCGTTATTAGAGTCGAGCCTGTTAGTTCAGGTCCTCATTGTTATATGGGGTTTAGGGTCCAGGAACAAGTTTAGGTCAAGTCCGGATTCCAAAAACAACTTTTAACTAAAGTCCAGGCGAATCTGAACAAGCACAGGTCTGCTCTCTCAATGGAGAACTTGAGCATTTTTCCGGAAGATCTGACAGAAAAATGCTTGAGTTCCCCATTGACATCTATTATACTCAGTACACAAATCGCGCATGTCCGAGTGTCCAACTTCTCGTTATGAGTACCAAGCCCCCGAGCATGGTAGTGTTTGCTCATCACGAGTTATGAGTACTGAACACTTGAGCATGATAGTGCTCCCTCATCACTAGTTACGAGTACTCAGCACTCGAGCATTGTAGTGTTCGCTCATCACTAGTTAAGAGTACAAAGCACCCAAGCATGGTAGTGCTCGCTCATCACTAGTTACGAGTACCGAGCCCCTGAGGATGGTAGAGCCCGTTCATCACTACTTACGAGTACCAAGCACCCGAGCATGGTAGTGGTCACTCATTACTAGTTACGAGTACTGAGATCCCGAGCATAGTAGTGCCCGCTCATCACTAGTTACGAGTCCCTTAAAATAAAAAAAATAAAAAATTATAGTTACCTGTCTCTAGTTCTGCTGTTGCTTCTGGGTCCCGCTCATTATGCTCATGCATATTCACTGTACTGACAGCGGACCCAAAAGTAACAGCAGTGTCATATGAGTATACAAGTTCATGCTGTCTGTGTGCACCCTTTTTGTTTTTTACAGCTTTTGTTTCTCTGCTCATTGCTGGCTGGAGAATGAGTTATCTGAGAATCCAGCAGTGAATTTACAGCATTTTTTTTCTGTCTTTTTCTGAGCTGACTTAACCACATCAATGTTTAGTCAACTTTGATGTGGTCTTTGGTCGTAAAGCAGCAGGAAGGAGTTCAGTAAAAGACAGATAAGAGTTACAAGTCCCATGTCAGGAGACGCTGACCTGACGAATTCTTGGTTAACTCATTCTGCAGCCAGCAATGTGCAGTGAAACAAAGAGCCTATGAAGGCTAAGTATTGCGAAACCCAAATGCAATCAATTGTTTTACCCTAAAATACATGCATTAAAGGAAAACACAATGCAAATAAAGGTGTCTGCATCCTTTTACTACAGCTCAATATAGGGAAGAGAATACATTTTATGCCTGTCAGATTAGTGTTCTAGCAAAAGAGACACTCGGGTATACATTGATGAAGTTTTTGATGCCAAAGCCTGAAATGGATCAGAAATGGAAGACATCTGGTAAGAAAAAATTGAAGTCTTCTACCTTTTATGAGTTTACTTTTAGCTTTGACTTAAAAAAAGCCCCTGCATCTAAGAACCTGAGGGTGTGAACACAGTCTAAAGGAACTTTTATCAATATTTTCATCTGGGACTGCAGGTAAATCTACTATATCATCCAATTTTATCAAGATGTTAATGGAGATGAACCTTAAGTGCTTAACACACAAATTCAGCTCTGTGACTTTCTACCTTAAAAAAATAAAACAATTTGAAATGTTTTCATTCTACATGCCAAGATTATTTGATCTCTGTTGTAGTATACAGATAATTAATTGATTATTTTTTATTCATTTTTTTTAATTAGTAACAATTTTTTTAATTAGCAACTAGTGCAATAGTAACTTGCAAATTTGGTAAGAAATGATTGTGAAATGACTGTAGCTAAAATATAAATGTCTATAACGACACATGTTTCTATAAATGATGTAAACCAACCGCGCAATGATCTCACATCCGGTACATAGGATATGTTCACATGTTGCATTTGTGCTGCATGAAAACCTGCTCTCTTGGCAGTAAAAAAAAAAGCTGCTTATAAAAAGCTGGTTTGGTGCGTGTTTTGGTATGTAATTTGATTTGTTTGAATTAAGTTAGCTTCATTCACCGCAAAACACAGGAAGAAATACAGCAAAAACACAGCAAAAATTAAGCAAAAACAGTAAAAAAAAATGCAGCAAAAATGCAGCAAAAACACACCAAAATGCGGGCAAAAATGTTGCAAAAACGTAACAAAATTGTAGCAAAAACACAGCAAAAAAACACCAAAATGGTGGCAAAAAATGCAGCAAAAATGCAGGAAAAAACACAAAAAATGTAGCAAAAAAATGGAGCAAAAAATGCAGCAAAATCGCAGTAAAAAAACAAAAATATAGCAAAAAATGCAACAAAAACATAGCAAAAACCATCAAAAATGTAGCAAAAATTGAGCAAAAAATGCAGCAAAAAATACCAAAAATGTGGCAAAAGCGTAGCAAAAAACACCAAAAATAGAGCAATAAATACAGCAAAAAATGCTGTAAAACTGCAGCAATAAAAACACCAAAAATGTGGTAAAAAATGAAGCAAAAACATAGCAAAAAAAGGAGCAAAAACATTGCAAAACACAGCAAAAAACACCAAAAATGTAGCAAAAAATGCAGCAAAACCGCAGCAAAAAACATAAAAAATGTGGCAAAAAAAATGTAGCAAAAACAGTCAAAAATTCTGCAAAATCACAGCAAAAAATGTAGCAAAAAACACCAAAAATGCTGCAAAAAATACAGCAAAATCACAGCAAAAACTACAGTAAAAATGCAGCTGTGTTTCTGTACTTTCTCATTGCTTTCAATAGTGAAAAAAGCTGCTTCTTTCACAAATGCACAAAAACGCAGCAGTTTTCTATTTCAGTCATGAAAAAAGATTTCTGAATTAGGTTTTTCTGGTACTGTATAAAGCAACTTTTAATTTTCATTAAGCTCAGGAAACAAACATGCAAAAAACTCAGCAAAAACGCAGCGTGTGAACATAGTCTAATTGCATCAACATGAGATGCCAAGAATGTTGTATCCTATCTTAAATGTAGAAATACAGAACAGCTCAGCCGGACTGAGGCCATTGTCCAGCACATTCCATCCTTTTACATTCCAGTCTCAGAATAGACTGTAAAGTACAATAGTGCCTTCATTTTAAGCCCATGGAAACACAGAGCCCTAATAAAGTGCGATAACAGGAGAGCTGATTACCTGAGCTAATGGCACAGATCCTTTATTCCTGGGGCACTTGGATGTTATCAATCCCTTCTTGGCTTTGACTCTCGTCACCTCCCTGGGCAATGTGATTTGCAAGTGTCTGTGTTGGAACTAAAGTAGCAAGAGGGTGGAGAGCATCAAATGAACTGGCAGAATTTCTGATGAGGTCATGCTTTCTGAATATATATGGCAAGAAGGGCATATATATTTAGACATATTGAGTCTAAGCTATAGGATCAAAATCACTGAATTCATAGATTTCACGGAATCATTTATTTGCCACGATAGCTCCTCTGGTTGGCTATCTGGCAGCTGTTTGGAGATAGTGCCCAACGCCTACAGTCTCTGCGGAGATACACGTTAATGGCTCGTTAAGAGCTTGTCAAGCCCCTTATAAATACGCAGCTATTTCCATCCCTCCCACAAACGTCACCTTTGATACTGTAGATCCTCTATTCTTTGGAGACACAATTAAGAGCCTGGCCTTGAGTTAGTCAATGATTCTTTCACATGACCTCTTAAAATTCTCCTCTTTCCACTTTACACAATTGGCCCGTCACTTCAGAGAAGGTTAGGGCTCATGGCCATGAGGCTTATATATCAACCGATATTACGGCACAATAACATAACCGCTAGGTATTTAGAATGAAGTATTTTAGAAGGGATCAGTGCTCTTTGGTTAAAAGAAAACAGTGATACTCACACATTTGTGATCAAAAGTTTACATACCCCGGCAGATTTTTTGCTTTCTTGGCCTTTGTTCAGAGAATATGTATGATAACACAAAATCTTTTTTCCCACTCATGGTTAGTGGTTTGGTGAAGCCATTTATTGTAAAACTAGTGTGTTTTCTCTTTTTAAATCATAATGACAACCAAAAACATCCAAATGACCCTGATCAAAAGTTCACATACCCCCGTTCTTAATACTGTGTATTGCCCCATCTAACATCAATGACAGCTTGACGTCTTTTGTGGTAGTTGTGGATGAGGCTCTTTATTTGCTCAGATGGTAAAGCTGCCCATTCTTCTTGGCAAAAAGCCTGGTTCCTGTAAATTCCTGGGCTTTCTTGCATGAACTGTGCGCTTGAGTTCTCCCCATAGTGGCTCAATGATATTGAGATCAGGAGACTGAGATGGCCACTCCAGAACCTTCACTTTGTTATGCGGTAGCCAATGACAGGTCAACTTGGTCTTGTGTTTCGGATCGTTGTCCTGTTGGAAAGTCCAAGTACGTCCCATGCGCAGCTTTTAGGCTGATGAGTGCAAATTTACCTCCAATATTTTCTTTGATCAAGTATCCTGTGCCTTTAGTACCACACATATCCCCACATCATCAGCGATCCACCTCCATGCTTTAAAGTAGGAATGGTGTTCCTTTCATCATATTTCTTGTTGACACCTCTCCGAATGTAATGTTCATGGTTGTGGTCAAAAAGTTTAATTTTGGTATCATCACTCCAAATTATCTTGTTCCAGAAGTTTGGGGGCTTGCCTCTGTACTGTTTGCGTATTGTAGGCGAGATACTTTGTGGCATTTGCACAGTAATGGCTTTCTTCTGGTGACTCGACCATGCAGCCCATTTTTTTTTTCAAGTGTCTCCATATTGTGCATCTTGAAAACAGCCATACCGCTAGTTTTCAGTGAGTCCTGTATTTCAGCTCATGTTATTTGTGGGTTTTTCTTTGCAACCCAAACAATTTTTCTGGAAGTTGTGGTTGAAAATTTTTGTTGATCTACCTGATCATGGTTTGGGTTTTACAAAGCCCCTGATTTTCCATTTGTTAATCACAGTTTAAACACTGCTGACTGGCATCATCAATTCCTTGGATATTTTTTTGTATCTCTTTCCTGTTTTATTCAGTTCAACTATCTTTTCCCGTAGATCCGTTGACAATTATTTTGCATTTCCCCCATGACTCACAATCCAGAAACGTCAGTGGCTGGGTGAAAGATGCAAGAGTCTTTCTGGATCCCAGAAACTCACTCAGCTTTTATGCACACACACTGATTACAAGCAAACAGGTCACAGGTGAGGATATTACCTTTATTAGCCATTCAAACCCATTTGTGTCAACTACTGTGCATGTTATCAGGCCAAACTCACCAGGGTATGTGAACTTTTGATCAGGGTCATTTGGATGTTTTTGGTTGTCATTATTTAAAAGAAGAAAACACAGTAGTTTGACAATAAATGGCTTCACCCAACCACTAACTATAAGTGGAAAGAAAGTTTTTGTGTTATCATTCAAAATCTCTGAAAAAAGGTCAAGAAAGCAAAAAATCTGCCGGGGTATGTAAACTTGGAGCACAACTGTAGAAATGTTTTTTTTTTTTTTCAGAAATTACCCCCATTCTGGTCAAGGGTAGAAAAGGATTAGTGAAACAAATCATTTGGTTTGAGGGGACAATGGCAAAGCTGGTGCCTTAGGCTATACTTAAAGAGGGCCGACCACCAGGATTTTCCTATATAAACCTAAAGCCAGTCCTATGCTGGTGCTATCATGCTGATTCTATACATACCTTTAGTTGTGAGATCGGATGTATAGGTTCTGAAATACAGGCAAGTAAAGTTTGTGAAATACATTGTTATTTCATGATAGGTGCAAGGGAATATCTAACATGTGGGTCGGGATTTGCTAGCTATTTCCACTCCTGCATGCCTGTCTGTCCTTTCTCCCCCTTGTCCTTCCTCCTTCTTTCCCCTGTAATAGCAGAGACAAGGGAAGGAAGGACAGGCAGCAGACAGGGGCAGGAATAACTAGCAAAACCCGACCCACCTATTAGATATTCCCTTGCACCTATCATCAAATAACCATGCATTTCACAAACCTGTATTTGCCTATATTTCAGAAACTATACATCAGATCTTACAACTACACTGTGTTCCAAATTGTTATGCAAAAAATATTTTTTCATATTTTCCTAAATTAACTTTATGAATTTCAGTCATTGTTATTTTCCAGTCATCTACTATTCGAGTATAATTGAAATCTTTTTGCTCAAACTACTTATGAAAACAGTATATTTTTAAAAATAATAAACACTCAAAGTGCGCTCAAAATGCATGTTCCAAATTATTATGCACAGCAGAGTTTTCAACCTTTTTATTTTTATTTTGAAAAACAAAATGGTCAATTGTGAAATTATAAGCATTATCAGCTTATCACAAAATGAAATCAGTTTTCAAGTCAAAACTTAATTCTAGGTGATGTTACATTTGCACATAGGACCCCTTGTTTGAAAAAAGCTTCTGAACACTGTCGTCCATTGAATTTGTCAGTTTTTGGATGGTTTGTGCTTCAATTGTTTTGCATGTGGACAGAATACCCTCCCAGAGCTGTTACTTAGATATGGCAGGAAGTGCTGTTTTAGAAACTCCACATAGATTATGGAGTTCATCTTTACCCCTTCAGGGATCCTAAAGGGGCCGACAATCTCTCTCCCCATGATTTCAGCCCAAAACATTACTCCACCTCCTCCTTGTTGGCGCCTTAACCGTGTTTTCATGGGGTGTCCATCAACCAGCCATCCTCCACTCCATCCATCTGGACCATCGAGCGTTGCACGGCACTCATCGGTGAACAAAACAGTTTGGAAGTCAGTCTTCATGTATCGTTAGGCCCACTGGAGCCGTTTCTGCTTGTGTGCAGTGGATAGAGGTGGTCGACAGGATGGCTTATGCACAGATGCAAAGCTCTGAAGGACCCTGCATCTTGTTGTTTGGAGGACGTTGGAGGCACCAGAAGCTTCAAAGACTTGTCTGCTGCTATGACAAGGCATTTTAGCAACTGCTCTTTTAACCTGACGCAATTGGCTGTTGGAAAGAGTCCTCAATTTTTCCTTTCAGCACGCACACGTGTGTGCTGTGAATCAGCTACATACTTCTTGATTGTGTGATGATCACGATGAAGTGTCTTGGCAATGTTGATTGTAGTCTTGCCTTGACCTAAATACTCAACAATTTGTTGCTTCTCAGCAGCCGACACATTCTTTTTCTTCCCCATTTTGGCAAAAGATGTAGGCTGCTTAATAATGTGGAACAGCCTTCTTAAGTAGTCTTGCCTTTATTTGGACACACCTTCCAAACTAATTTGCCCAGGTATCTGCAATTGCTT
Organism: Anomaloglossus baeobatrachus; assembly: GCF_048569485.1. NCBI lineage: Eukaryota > Metazoa > Chordata > Amphibia > Anura > Aromobatidae > Anomaloglossus > Anomaloglossus baeobatrachus. The sequence goes on from NC_134354.1 coordinate 743,856,776, forward strand.
TCAGTGATATAAAGAGCCCTGACACCATCACCAGCAATGAGTTTAAATGACAAACAAAAAATGTCTAACCTTATCTCTCCTAAACTCTTTTTGCATAATATTTTGGAACACAGTGTAAAGGTATGTATTGGATCAGCATGATAGCACCAGTATAGCACTGGCTTTGGTTTAAATAGGAAACTCCTGGTGGTTGGTCCTCTTTAAAGAGACTCTGTCAGAAGAATTAACCCTCCTAAGTTGTCTAAATGGGTATGTAGGGCATAAGAAGCTGAATAAAATGATACCTTGATATCTGCAATCTGATGTCTTATTCCAGAGAAATCTAAGTTTTTCTTAATATGGAAATGAGCTGTTAAGATAGAGAATCATAGAATGGTAGAGTTGGATGGGACCTCGAGGGCCATCAGGTCCAACACCCTGGGAGTGCAGGCTTTCCTAAATCATTCCAGCTATATGTTTATCCAGTTTCTGCTTGAAGATTTCCATTGAGGAAGAGCTCACCATCTCCCGTGGTCGCCTGTTCCACTCCCTGACTGCCCTCACTGTCAAAGTTTTTTCCTAATGTCTAATTTGAATCTCCTTCCTTTAAGTTTCATCCCATTGCTTCTTGTACGTCCTTGTGGTAATGAGAATAGGGTAGTTCCCTCTGTACTGTGACTTCCTTTCAGATATTTGTAGACTGCTATTAAGTCTCCTCTCAGCCTTCTCTTCTTCAAACTAAACATCCCTAGTTCTTTTAGCCGTTCTTCATATGACATTGTTTGCAGACCTTCTTCCATCTTGGTTGCTCCAATATATCGATGTCTTTCTTGAATTGGGGGCCCAGAACTGTACACAGTATTCCAGGTGGGGTCTGATCAGGGCAAAGTATAGGGGAATAATTACCTCTCTTGATCTAGATTCAATGTTTATTTTGATACATCCCAGAATATTGTTGGCCTTTTTAGCTGCAGCTCCACATTGTTGGCTCATGTTGAATCTGGGATCCACTATTTTGCCCAAATCCCTGGTGCTATCATCCAGTTTTATTCCTCCCATACTATATTTGCTTTTTACATTTCTTTTACCCAGATGTAGCACTTCGCATTTGTCTCTGTTAAAAAACATTTTGTTCTCCTCAGCCCAAAATGTTTTTGGGCAGAACATAGATCTCCCTGAGAATCTGCCTCTGTGACACCGAGAGGTTACTCCCAGGATACAGCGGGTCACGAATGAGGAACGAGACCAGACTAGGTTTAAATGCAATCTTTTTATAACCCGGGAAAGGCAATGGGGATGTAAAGCAAATGTAAACACAAACTGTCAAGGTCAGAATGACGATGATGATGAGACTCAAAGGATCTCTTGATATCCGGCTGCTGCTTCTAATTAAAATGTCATGGGTGCACACGAGAATGAGAAATAACTGCACAGCAAGTCAGTTACATCTATCTCCATGACGGGCTCTTAACCAAGTGTGTTCTTTATTGTTTGAAAGAGACTCTAGACCAAACAGTAAGGGGGTGTAAACAAAAGTTTTAGTCCAATCAAGTATCGTAAGTCAGGGCTTCATGACGTAGAGAGATCTACATATTCTCCGTTGATTGGTCAGTCTAGGATCCAGGAATTTCTCTTTGTCCATCTGTCTTGGGTGTAAACCAGGAAATGGTGGCCATATTCAAGCTATACATATATATCCTAGTATATACTGAGTTTAAGGAAAATACACTGAATATGCAATATACATATATACATGTTAATAAGAAACAAAAGCATTCACAAATATGTGTGTTAGTTCACATCTACTGAACTATATAACTGAGTCTATGAAATGGCTGAATTAAGTATTTTTGGATACTCAATTCTTTATCCTCAACAGTCCCCCCTAAAGACTTACTTCTGCCATTTCTAAAAACTAAGGGTACTGTGTTCCCTTAGGAAGAGAGGTAGAAAGATCTGTTGAAAAACCTGCCTAACTGAACGTTGAAACATGGGCGGAAAGGGGAAAGGGGTTTTCTTCACCAGTTTGAGACCAAGGACTCCTAGGTGAGTCCTCACCCTTTGTAGTTGGACTTTCCCATGTCTCAAGGTTCTCTAAGTCCTCTCTTCTAACTGTTCTGGCAATGCTGGTCTAAAACTGTACAGGGTTTTCTGAAAAGGATAAGTATGAGCAGAACGCTCAGTGCAGCTCTGGTTGATTAACCCTTCTGCAATGCGAGGTGTGGATCCATAGATGTTTCTGTGGTTGGATCAGCTCCTCTAGTGTTGACTCATGGCTCTTTCTCGCTTGTCCTTTAGGATCAATCAGTCTCCTGACTGGAGACCATATGCTAATAGCTCTGATTTAAGATCTGGAATTGGAGAATACACCTGTTTAGCACACTATTCAGTCAATTATATAAAAATATACATGTCTATGCTAAACCAAAAAACATCTTACATAAAAACCTGCTTATTGCAAAAAGAAAACAAAACATATACATTTTATACACGATTTACTAGTTTCCACTTTTCTATAAAATATACACTTTTTGTAAACACATTTTTCTTTACATACCACCTTCATGTGCTTCTCAACAATAATGTCGTTTTCTGCACTGGAATACCTCTGACCAAACCTGGAGAGAAATTTACACAACACGCACAGACTTGCATACAACGTGCTCATGATATACATCTATAATCAGTTTGCAGTCTCTAAGAATGGGTAGAGCAGGTGCAGGGTGTTTCTACGGACTCTTTACAGTTTTTTCTCACTTCATTCTAAGCACTTGTCTCACAAGACTGGGTGAATCTGCCCACCTGGGTACTGAACCCGGTGTCACCAAAGCACACACTGACAATTGTCTTTCACAGATGTTACCTGGGCCATCATTAAGAAGAGCTCTCATGGCAGAGAAAGCTTACCACCCTTTGTCCACAGACCTTCCTCAGTCAGCTGGCTCCCTGCATGTCACACTCCATTCCTTGTTGTATCGCTTGTTCCTGTAGGGATTTAAGAACACAAGGAGTAACAGAAGTCACTGACGTGACCAATGTCACCAAGGCATGGTCGGTATTGGTGAAAGACTCTCAACTCTAGGCCCGTTCACTGCTTCTTGGTCAGCTGCACCTGTGCAAGGATCTCCATCCGAATCCATCAGCTCAGATCTAGACTTTCTTTTCGGCATACCTAATTCATTTGACAACAGGAAAAAATCTACAACCTACATACACCTCTAAAGACTCTTACCCACTCCTGTTCTACCCATCAAGAGAGGCATTAATGCATCACTGTCTCCTGTATCAATAGGATCGGAGGGAGTGGTCGAATTTAGATCTACCTCATGTGGTGTAAACAGCAACATATCCAGTGCAGAATCGACCACCATCTGGTTTCATCTATAAAAACAAAAACTTAAAAATATACATTAGATCATTCTTATAACTTCATCTCTGATCATAATACAGTTAGTGGTCATCTATACCTCACATGACTGAAAATACTAAATAAATAAACAAACAAATAAATAAACAAATAAACATATAAGACAAGACTTTCCTATTTCAGTTAACAGATATACCTCATAGTAATCTAATAAACATAACCTATGGGAAAAAGGTCAGCTTCAAAACCAAGGTCAACTTCAAAACCTATCTAATATGCCTGCTGCGCTCTCCAAGAAACTGGAGAATATAATTAATACCTTATTCCCCCCTTGTTTAATTGTTTATTTACCAATATGGCAAAATTCAGCATTTGTATACTGGTATTCCCTAAAAGAAAAGATAAAATAGCAGGTAATAAATTAGCCACATACTAAAAGGAACAAACACTGAAAATAACGTACATCTCACAACAATATACATTACTGGGGAATTTTAAAACTTTACAATAAACAACACTGTATCCATAAAGAAAAGAAAAACCTTTCATACTAGAAACGACTGAGACATGATGAAATGACAGCTGTGACTAGGCGACTAACTGGCAAAAAAATATATGAATGGTTTAGAAATAATCGTAAAAACAGAAAAGGTGATAGAGTCACAAAATAAAAATATATTGTTCAAATAAATCGCCATTAAACACAAAACAACACAAATTATATCGCACATCCCATAAAATTTAATATTCCCTATTCAGGTATAAACAGCAAACTAAAAATGGGAAATCCTGAACTCTAAGGGTTAAACCAAACTCACGTCACTATTGGAGAGAGACACATTCCATTCTTCTTAAAAGTGAGACAGGAAGAAGGAAAAAAAAACTCAACCTTTGTTATAACAAAGACATAGCAGTGAACACATCCATTAGCAAAATCTACATTGGATACATTATACATTTTTCCTAATTCCTTTTTACAAATGGATTTGATACATTTTGACATCAGTAGGGGTAAGTCGTTTACGATTTTTGTTTTAAATTAACTAACATAATACAAAGATATATATATATTTACCTTCCTCTATTTTATTTTATGATATAATGCTGCAGGACTTTTAAAATACCAATTAATTTTATGTGAACAGATCTATTTCCACATCATTTCTGTAAAAATTTCACTTACTTATCTTTGACTTGCATTTATGGGATAACTGAGTAAACAAATATACAATTTATACTTATTCAAATATGTTAGTCATTTATACCACAGAACACCTCCCACCGGGGATGGGTGGAGAGCTTTGAACAAAGAGCCATTTCGAGGGGTGTGGCTTATGAGGTGTACTGCCATCAGTGGGTGTAGCAAGACGGCTGCCACAGGAAGTTCCAGGCACCTGACTTCCGGGTGCAGCATCCATGTTGTGACTCCCTGGGTGTACTGGGAGTGGCTGGAACTACGTAGTAAACCAGGGATACTTTTGGTGCCTGTAAATGTGCATTTCAGCATACAAAGGAGAGATATGATTAGCACCAGATATAATGACTTCTAGAGAAGAACAATAAGGCACCGCTAGAGAAAAATATTTAGTGATTCTACAAACAGCAACAGACAGTGAATGAGGTCTTTGTTCTTCATTATAAACTCACTACAGATTAATCTGAACTTCAATACATGGGTTGCAGCCTGCCATCTAGTGGTAGTCCAACGATATTACACAACTTTTTGCAATCTTTTATATTTTTTCCGTTTTTTGTAACTAGGGCGACAGCGTTCTCAGCTCCTACTAAAAAACAATCTCTTCTTGAACAGAGTATACAGTGCTCTAGCTGGATTGGCCACATCCAACTGAACCCTCTTCCCGCTTCCCTACTATGCAATAAGGACATACTGCGACGTCCAACGTACGAATACAATACCGTTCCTCGTACGTTCCTATTTTTCCGGCGTCTCACATAGCAGTGCATGAGTTAATACTCAGGGGAATACGCTGGTTCAAAACACTTTTCTCCACCACCGGAATCCCTCCCCCTCTTTCCCGTGTAAGCGGACGCACTTTTTCAGCGTCCAACACGTGGATACTAATACCGTTCTCCACGTGTTCCTATTTCCGGCTATTAACACAAGAATCGATGTATTTTATATATATATATAAAACACTGGGGGACACGCCAATTCCCTTATCTCTCTGTTCCAAAAACAAACCAACGATTACAAAATGCTGAAAAACGCATAAACTAGTTAATTTCTCTCAAATCCAAACTAAAATAACACTTGTCTTTCTTTCAAATCATGACAACTTGCTGTAATACAAAGGCTGCAGCAACCTCCACTGACCCCTCCTCTCTCCAAAGAGCTGCGCTGTTGTAACACCCAGCGTCTGCCTCTTCACCCTCCACCCCCCTTGCTTCTTAACTAAAAGACAGCAGAGACTGAGCTGTGTAACTTGATCTCCGCTCTGCCTCAAGCAGCTGGTGGACATATAGCCCCCACCTTTTTGCTTCCTCTGAATGTAAGAATGTAAAGATGTAGCTGCTTCAGTGGGCTTCTGCTCCCCCCCTCTCGCATTCTTTGTTCTCAATAGAAAGACTGTCATGGATATCCCTGGGCTTAACCAGACCCCCCTTCTCCCTTTGTTCACAGCGAAGAAGAAAAAACTACAGGCAATTAACTCTCCGAGAACCAAACAGAGAAATCACAAGCTTGATTAACCATACACTTATATACAAATAAACAGCTACTCAAGAAAACACCCCATTTCTAATTACAGACAGCCGGATACTTTACAACCTACCCCTAGCCCCTATGGGAGCTGGGTCCTTCTAGCCCACCGGCGAGTGACAGTCACACCGTTAGGTCTCCGGTGCACTACCATTCTCCGGACTAGTGACCACCCACTTTCGCCAGGTGTCTCGATCCACAGGTAAAACAGCACACACAATGTATATGATGTTCTTACCGTGAAACGGAGGGTGATCAAGTCCTCGATATCGAGCAACACCTGGATACTTGTGGAGTAGCCCCAGACGTCCGGAAAGTGGAAGCTCTGACTCACTCTTCTCGGTTGCCCCACACTTGGTGCGCCAACTGTCAAGGTCAGAATGACGATGATGATGAGACTCAAAGGATCTCTTGATATCCGGCTGCTGCTTCTAATTAAAATGTCATGGGTGCACACGAGAATGAGAAATAACTGCACAGCAAGTCAGTTACATCTATCTCCATGACGGGCTCTTAACCAAGTGTGTTCTTTATTGTTTGAAAGAGACTCTAGACCAAACAGTAAGGGGGTGTAAACAAAAGTTTTAGTCCAATCAAGTATCGTAAGTCAGGGCTTCATGACGTAGAGAGATCTACATATTCTCCGTTGATTGGTCAGTCTAGGATCCAGGAATTTCTCTTTGTCCATCTGTCTTGGGTGTAAACCAGGAAATGGTGGCCATATTCAAGCTATACATATATATCCTAGTATATACTGAGTTTAAGGAAAATACACTGAATATGCAATATACATATATACATGTTAATAAGAAACAAAAGCATTCACAAATATGTGTGTTAGTTCACATCTACTGAACTATATAACTGAGTCTATGAAATGGCTGAATTAAGTATTTTTGGATACTCAATTCTTTATCCTCAACAAAACAAACTGGGCTAAGGACTGACTCCAATAGGACAGGAACCAACAGGAACAGTTTACCTAGCCAGGAATGTCTGGAAACACTACAAGGTGTAAATCACTGGGTGTATGATGGAGTTATCCTTGGACCAGCACACCAATTACCAATCTTAGCAGACACTCTAATTCCTCGACCTTCCCCCACATATATAAGTGTGCCGCCCCCGTGCCAGCAGCTGGCGCTGCTCGGATCCGGGCCTTCAGGAGTGGTGGCTCGAGGGTCTCCGGAACCCGGGGGTCTCACGGACATGCCGAATAAAGAGGGGGGATACGTAGATGTACGGGCTAGGCTGTATTAGGTTCGTGACGCCACCCAAGGTGTGTGGTGAGATGGGACACCACCGCTGCAGTTATGGGGCACCCGGGAAAGATGTTGCGGCAGCCAGTTGTTAACCCCTCCGTGGGTAGGGATGGTGGCCCCGGGACCCGGTGTCTCAGGGCAGGGTATAGTGACCGCAGGGAGTGCTGGTGTACTCACTGTTAATAAACCACACGAGTCTCTGGGAAACCAAGGTGATGGTGGCCGGTGCCGTGGCCGGTTGCATGCGGGTCCCCCACTCGGTTGGTGATCTCTATCCTTTTTCCTGCACTGCTTTGTGTAAGGTGGACTTCCTAGTGTGAAACTCAGGAGTCCGCTCCCGGGTGGATGTGGCCTAAGGAGCCGTGCCCGCAGACGCTGGCCCGTGGGATCTATGGGCCCTGGCGATGACCTCTTATCCCTATCGGTGGGCTGTTGTCTTCTATGAGGGACTTTGGGTGGGACAGGACCTCTAGTCCTGGCCTCAATCGGAGAATTAACCAGTCCGCTTGTTTCCGGTTTCTGGCTTCAGGGTCCGAGTACCCCCCTTAGTGCTACGGTTTCCGGGTCGGTTCCTCGTGTCTGTATCGGCGGGCTACAACCGTGTCCCGATCCACCTCGGTTCTGCTGAGCCGTCTTCCCGTTTCCATCTGTCCAACCCATAGATCTTAACAGCTCATTTACATATTAAAAAAACATTGATTTCTCTGGAATAAGATATCAGATTGCAAATATCAAGGTATCATTTTATTCAACTTCTTATAACCTACATGCTCAAATAGAGCACTTGAGGTCGGTTTCAGACGTTCGTGTATCAGGTACGTGTGACATCTGTTTTTAACACGGATGCCACACGTACCCATGTTATTCTATGGTGTTACCCACACGTCCGTGTTTTCATGCGGGCCGTTTTACCCCACATGGCCCCTCACGCATACACAGAGACATGTCCATTTTTTCAGTGTAACACGTACTGGAGAAAACACGTGTCTGTGAAATAAAACGATTTTATATATTCACAAGTATCGAGAGCTGTTTTCTTCAGCTCTGCTGTCTCCTGCTTCTGACCCCCGCTAATTATGCTCATTGTATATTCACTGCACCTCAGACCTGGAAGCAGGGGCATCGCCGGGGACAGTGCCGGGGACCGCATCGCCGGTGAAAGGTGAGTATCCAGCAAGCAGTGTGTGTGCAGTGACGTCCAGGAGGTCATCCGAGTTCCCAATGAACTCTGATAAACCTGTGAAGTCACCATCATGACACCCCTTGTAGCGTAGGTGCCACGGGGGTGTCATCAGGAGGTCATCAGAGTTCATTGGGAACTCCGATGACCTACTGGACATCACTTCATACACACTGCTTGCTGGATACTAACCTGTCACCGGAGATGCTGTCACCGGCGATGCTTTCCATTGCGATGCTGTTCCCGGCAATGCTCTTGCTTCCAGGTCCGAAGTGCAGTGAATATTCAAAGAGCATAATTAGCGGGGGTCAGAAACAGGAGACAGCAGAGTCGAAGAAAACAGCGCTGGATACAGGTGAATATAGAAAATCTTTTTATTTCAAAGACATGTGTTTTCTCCGATACGTGTCACACTGATGTCCCAGGTATGACAATAACCATGTGTGTGTCTTATACTTAATTAAACACGGACGTCTGAAACCGGCCTAAAGGGAATTTGTCAGAAGGATCAACCCTCCAAGTTTACATGACTATATTTTCAGTCAGAATGCTGTCCACTGGAAAACTGACATTACATATACTTCACTTAGAACTATTTTATTCAATTGGAGCATTTTTTTTTTTACGGACCGAACCTGGACTTGAAAATTACAGCAGGCACTAGTTTCTCCCATAATTTCAAAAGAGACATCCATTCAACTCTATGGGTACACAAACAAAAATAGATCCCATATGAAGCCAGCATATAGAATCTGTTTTTTACGGATACATTGCAATTCTTTAACATACAAAACTGTATTTAGTCTTGAAAATTTTAATAATGAAAACAAAATGCCAAACAGATAACAATACAAATTAAAAATTAGCCATTTTTTCCCACTATCTAAAAGGACGATTTATTTTTTATATGCTTAAATTAACTCAGCCAAAAATGGAGAAAATAAACAAGGAGCTTGAGTTCTCCATGGATAGGTAGCTGCTATGAAGGCACATAAATCGCGTTTATACCGGCCTAATTGCACATGAGTATCTAGCCGGAGGCTACGATCACGCATGCAGTTTTTGGTGACATTTTTTACACCGTTTTTGAACCAATTCCAACAATAAATACAAAAGGAATTATAAGGAAAAAGTTAGACTTGTTCCTACTGATGGAACGGCCTCAGGGTTTGGCTCAAAAACGGCATTTGTGTTCCCAGCCAAATACTCTACTGTTTTGTGGGGCTAGATTAAATTAAACACTGGGATATAGTGCCGCTGATTCAAGGGTGAGCATTCAGAGTAATGAAAGAAATAGATGGATTACAGTTCATAGATTCAGATGTGTGAAAACATTCCATAGGACTGGAGAAGAAAGGAGCAGATGTTTTGAAATTCGAGTTTGCCTACTTCATGAAATTTTCTCAAAGAATTTCAATTTACGGCAAATAAATTCTTGTGCCTCTCAATGTGGGAAAACTTGTAATTGCTCAGAAAATACACATGGGGGAGAGGAAAGAAAAAGAGAAGCACCACTGACCATAGGAGCTTACGCTCTGCAGGAGAGAGAGAGGACCCCACTGACCAAAAGAGCTTACAATCTACAGGAAAAAAAAAGAGAACCCCCTGAGCATAAGAGCTTACACTCTCCATGAGAGAGGACCCTGAGGACCATAAGAGCTGACACTCGACAAGAGAGATCACTCGGATGACCATAAGAGCTACTCTACAGGAGAGATGATCCTGCTGATCATAAAAGCTAACATTCTACAGGAGAGAGAATCCCGCTGACCATAAGAGCCAACACTCTACAGGAGAGAGAGGACCATGCTGATCATAAAAGCTAACATTCTACAGGAGAGAGAATCCCGCTGACAATAAGAGCCAACACTCTACAGGAGAGAGAGGACCCTGCTGATCATAAAAGCTAACATTCTACAGGAGAGAGAATCCCACTGACAATAAGAGCCAACACTCTACAGGAGAGAGAGGACCCTGCTGACAATAAGAGCTTACACTCTACAGAAGAGAAAAAGAGAGGACTCGCTGACCATAAGAGCTTACACTCTACATGAGAGAAAGAAAGAAATGACCCCGTTGATCAAAGATTTTCGACTTTACAGCACAGAGAGAGAACACTACTGACCATAAGAGCTTACACTCTACAGGAAAGAGAGAGGACCCCGCTGACCATAAGAGCTTACACTGTACAGGAGAGAGATGACCCTGCTTACCAAAGATCGTACACTGTACAGGAAAGAGAGAGAGAGAGAGAGAGGACCCCACTGACCATAAGAGCTTACACTGTACAGGAGAGAGATGACCCTGCTTACCATAAGATCATACACTGTACAGGAAAGAGAGAGAGAGAGGACCCCGCTGACCATAAGAGCGTACATTCTACAGGAGAGAGAGAGGATTCCACTGACCATACGTGCGTACACTCTACAGGAGAGAGAACCCCACTGACCATAAGAGCGTATGATGCGCCCACGGGGTCTTGGCGGTTACTCGTCACCGGGCCAATGTAGGGTTTGGGGTGTCACATCGGCCAGGCCCGGTTTCGTGACCCCAGCGGTGTGAATAAAGATGGGGATGGGGATGATGGGAGTAGTGATTCGTGACGCCACCTGTGGTGTGCGACCATTTATTAGCAGCCGCTGTGGGAAATATGTCTTCTGGGGCAGGTGGTGACACAGCTTGATTGTTACAGCTCTCCACAGGTAGAGCTAGGCCCCAGGGAGGATGGGAGTTGTAGTCTCTGTGATTTAATGTTGGGGTGCAGGACTGAGGACGCCGGTAATAACTGGACAACACAGGGGGCTGTAGTTTCCTTTTACCTTTACTTTGCAGTTGTTATTACAGGCCCGGGAGTCTGTTCCAGAAGATGGTGAGGGTCCGGTCAGCCTGTAAGCAATGAGGGGATTCACCTTGCCAGGTGGGTTGGAGGCCTTCCTTGTTACACTAAAGCGGGCTTTACACGCTTCAATATCGTTAATGATTTATCATCGGGGTCACATCGTTAGTGACGCACATCCGGCGTCATTAACGATATCGCAGCGTGTGACACTTATTTACCTAAAACGATCGCAAAAGCGGCCAAAATCGTTTGCCGCGGAGAGGTCGTCCTAAAACAAAAAATCATTCTCTTCTAATTAACGATGTTGTTCCTCGTTCCTGCGGCAGCACACATCGCTGTGTGTGACACCGCAGGAGCGAGGAACATCTCCTTACCTGCCTCCACTGCTAATGTGGAAGGAAGGAGGTGGGCAGGATGTTACGTCCCGCTCATCTCCGCTCCCCCGCTTCTATTGGACACCTGCCGTGTGACGTCCCCTTAGAAAGGAGGCGGTTCACTGGCCACAGCGATGTCGCAGGACAGGTAAGTCCATGTGACGGGGGTGCACGATATTGTGCGCAACGGGCAGCGATATGCCCGTGTCGCACAAATGATGGGGACGGGTACGCACGCTAGCGATATCGGTACCGATAACGCAGCGTGTAAAGCCCGCTTAAGTGTGTGAGTCTCTGTGGCTTGGAGCCGCACAGTGACCCTCTTTCTAGTTGTTACGAAATGAAAGGTCCGGCGCTGAGGAAAATTGAGTTCAGCCAGGTAAATTTCCAGGTAAATTTCCAAATTTTATTCCACGTTTGGTGTTTCATATAAGAGAATACAAGAGTCCAATTGAACACTCCATGCAAGAAAGAAAAATTGACATAGCGACGCATTTGTGACTCCCTGGCAAAACCAGGTAGTCACAGTTAGGCCCTTGCATAACACCTTCCCTCACTAGGAAACACACAGCCAACCATTAAACCCTAGTCACCCCCCTTAGGAAAAGATAGACACACCAGTGGGCGTGACCAGGCGGTTGGAACACGCCCACCCAGGAGTCCAGACAGCCCGGGGGTGGGAAAGTAAGTCAGTTCAGTGCAGTCCTGTCTAGAGTTCAGTTTGGAGAGGAGTGTGGGCTGGAGCTAGGGGTAGCTCCAGCAGTGAAGTTCAAGTTGAGCGGTGCCAGGGTAGGAGCCCTGGTGCCTTGGCTAGGAGGCAGACGATGGTTTCCGTCAGCAGGAGATGGGAAGACGGCTCTGTGGAACCGAGGTGGATCGGGCCAGATTGTAGCCCGCCGGTACCGACACGGGGAACTGACCCGGAAACCATAGCACAAAGGGGGGTACTCGGACCCTGAAGCCAGGAGCCAGAACCTACTGGAACTGGTTAATTAACCGATTGAGGCCAGGACTAGAGGTCCTGTCTCACCCAAAGACAACAGCCCACCAATTAGGGATAAGAGGTCACCGCCAGGGCCCATAGATCCCACGGGCCAGCGTCTGCGGGCACGGCTCCTTAGGCCACATCCAGCCGGGAGCGGACTCCTACGTTTCAAACTGGGAAGTCTATTCTACTTAAACAGTGCAGGAAAAGGATAGAGACCACCAGCCGGGTGGGAGATCCCGAACGCAACCGGCCACGGCACCGGCCACCACCACCTTGGTTTACCAGAGACTTGTGTGTTTTACTGGAAGTGAGTACACCAACACCCCCTGTGGTCGTCATCTCCCCTGCACCAGAATCACCGGGTCCCGGGGCCACCATCCCTGCCCACAGAGGGGTTAACAACTTGCTGCACAACATCTCCCCCAGGTGCCCCGTAACAGCAGCGGTGGTGTCCCATCTCACCACACACCGTGGGTGGCGTCACGAACCTATTACTGCCTAGCCCGTACATCTACGTCCCCCATTTTATTCGGCGTGTCCGCGAGACCCCGGGACCGGAGACCCTCGTGCCACCACCCCTGAAGGTCCGGATTTGAGCAGCGTCGGCTGCTGGCACGGGGGCGGCACACCCCGAAAACTTGGCGTCACGAACAGGATACTTACCCATCCACTTACCATGTGGAAGAGCGCCTTGTATTGGACTGTCAGCGGTGATCCGTTGCAAAAATTTCAGAAGTTGCCATCTTGCCGCCATTTTTGGGCACGAAAATTACAGCCCAGCGTCTTTTTCCCTGCAAAAAGGGCGCGAAAGCTGAAGCCCCGCCCCCTGGGAACGTGGCCAGAAAGCGAGGCCAGAAGTTGCAAAACGAAACTAACAAGCCGTGAAAAGGGGTGCTTGCAAAAGACCAAGGGGGGAGGACGGAGCGTCATGTAGCTAGCGCTGTGAAGTGCAGGGGCACCAGGACTCTGCAGAAACCCGTTCCTGGACACCCAACGCGTCAGGATGTGTCGGAGGATCCAGGCCTCAAGCACACTTCATGCTGGCGCAGTGGGCGTCGGAGATGAAGGGCCTGGCTGCAGCTGTCCGGGCGTGCGAAGTGGAGATGATCTCGGAGGAGCGGGTAAGCAGTGACCCACGCCCCTATGTTCCCCAGGAACCGGCCGTCCCGGTTGAGGAGCCCGGCCTGCTCCCGTCCGCCACGCCGTATCCCTCATCGCCCGTGTCTGCAGCCAACGCCCCGACCGACCCGCTGCCCCAGTCCGTGGCAGTGGAGCCCGTACCATCTACGGAGGAGGACCCAGCTGCTGGGCCCTCAGGCCTTACCGTCACCATCGCTCCGGCAACGCTGACGACATCCCATCCGGCCCCGAGCCTGGCCGCACCAGTGATGACGTCGGCTCCGGCAGTCCGTCCGGCCGCAACAGTGATGACGACGGCTCCGGAAGTCCGCCCGGCTGCAACAGAGGAAGCACCCGCTGCTCCCAGGTACCTCGTCCCGACTGAAGACCAGCGGCAAGGTGCTCGTGGAAAGGAGGATCAGGCTGTTGAGCATGGGGTCCCACGGCAGTATGTGAAGCCGGTCGTAGCCCGCGTCGAGGGTTCCCCAGGAAGTCTGGCTCCTGAGCAGGAGGGGAAGCACAGAAACCGTGCACCAGGCTGGGAGCGGCAGCAACAGCAGCCGCACAAGGAGATCGCTGCCCAAGGAAAGGATAAAGCGGATGTGCATGCCTGCATCTATGTGGAGAAAGATCACCTGCAGCAAGCTACCATCGGGGTCCGGAGCGGTGTACCATGTGGAGGTGGTACTGGAGACACGTGGTGGAGAATAGAATAGGTAGCGGTTCCCTGGCTACCCAAGTTATGCAAGTTCCTGTTGGGACCGTCTGTTGTTTTACAGTCCTGTTGCAGTTAAAACCAAAGACAATGGCTGAGAACTTGCAGGCCAACCCATAAACTTTTGGGCCTTGCAAATAGCCCCCAGACCATCCTTTTCACCAAACCGCAGTCTCTGGAGAGGCTGATTGAAGGACGGGCCTGCGGTAGAGTAGGCTGAGGCCCTGTCACCAACGAAACCGGTGACTACCCTCCAGGTCAGGGGTCCCCTGGACGTGGGGCCCTTGAAAGGACTGCTGGGTAAGGAACTTTTTACCCGGCCCGTTTGGGCAACACCCGGGCCTAGCCTGGACTTGGGCAAGTGGTGCCAACCTGTGTTTTAGTGGTGGCACCAGGGCTAGGTTGTTTTGGGTGGGTGAAGTGGAAAGGACCCGGCCGACCCGTCCCGGTTATGTTGTGCAACATTTAAGTAACCTGCCTCCCGTAAGGGAAGAAATCCAAATATTCTTGAAGTGTAAATACGTTATTATATTTGTAAAATGTTTTATTCTTTTATCTTCTTGCAGTAAAAATAAACCGGTGGTGGTCGGACAGCCCACGGACAGTCTGTGTTTAACCAAGGGGGAGTGCGATGCCCTGGCAAAACCAGGTAGTCACAGTTAGGCCCCTGCATAACACCTTCCCTCACTAGGAAACACACAGCCAACCATTAAACCCTAGTCTCCCCCCTTAGGGAAAGATAGACACACCAGTGAGCGTGACCAGGCGGTTGGAACACGCCCACCCAGGGGTCAAGACAGCCCGGGGGTGGGAAAGTAAGTCAGTTCAGTGCAGTCCTGTCTAGAGTTCAGTTTGGAGAGGAGTGTGGGCTGGAGCTAGGGATAGCTCCAGCAGTGAAGTCCAAATTGAGCGGTGCCAGGGTAGGAGCCCTGGTGCCTTGGCTAGGAGGCAGACGGTGGTCTCCATCAGCAAGAGACGGGAAGGCAGCTCTGTGGAACCGAGGTGGACTGGGCCAGGGTTGTAGCCAGCCGGTACCGACACGGGGAACCGACCCGGAAACCATAGCACAAAGGGGGGTACTAGGACCCTGAAGCCAGGAGCCAGAACCTACTGGAACTGGTTAATTAACCGATTGAGGCCAGGACTAGAGGTCCTG
This sequence comes from Anomaloglossus baeobatrachus, assembly GCF_048569485.1. Lineage (NCBI taxonomy): Eukaryota > Metazoa > Chordata > Amphibia > Anura > Aromobatidae > Anomaloglossus > Anomaloglossus baeobatrachus. Next base: position 743,872,474 of record NC_134354.1, read on the forward strand.
TCCAATCCAAAGTCCCTCATAGAAGACAACAGCCCACCGAATAGCCACATCCAGCCGGGAGCGGACTCCTACGTTTCAAACTAGGAAGTCTATTCTACTTAAACAGTGCAGCAAAAGGATAGAGACCACCAGCCGGGTGGGGGATCCCGAACGCAACCGGCCACGGCACCGGCCACCACCACCTTGGTTTACCAGAGACTTGTGTGTTTTACTGGAAGTAAGTACACCAATACCCCTTGCGGTTGTCATCTCCCCTGCACCAGAATCACTGGGTCCCGGGGCCACCATCCCTACCCACGGAGGGGTTAACAACTTGCTGCACAACATCTCCCCGGGTGCCCCATAACAGCAGCGGTGGTGTCCCACCTCACCACACACCGTGGGTGGCGTCACAAACCTATTACAGCCTAGCCCGTACATCTACGTCCCCCATTTTATTCGGCGTGTCCGCGAGACCCCCCGGGTCCGGAGACCCTCGAGCCACCACCCCTGAAGGTCCGGATCCGAGCAGCTCGGCTGCTGGCACGGGGGCGGCACACATTTCAGCTACATATTGTAGCCTTTGTCAAGCAGGTACAGCTCCTGCAAGTCCGTGCGGCTTTGGAATTCAACACATAGGGCCACTGAAGGTGAGCTGAATTATACATTCTCTATACTCTTTCTAGTTTGTCCGTTCCCTTATGGCGGGCAGCGTGAGCCAGGCACCGCCTGTGTAGCCGTGGCCCCGGGCTATATTGTGCTGCTTTACCTTTTGGGCTTTCTTTGAGCAGTGGACTTGAAATCTCCTGCCCTCCGGGCTTCACTGATGGGGCTTTAGCACCCAACAGTCGAGGACCCCGGTGTCCTATTACTGCACCTGGTCCTGGGAGAGTTTAGGACACAGCTCTCTTTCAGCGACCGTGCTTGCTCTTTGCCTCTTATGGTCTGAAGTGTTTCACTTTCTGTCCTGTGTATGTGTAAGTAACCCTTCCTCCAGGCCAGTATGCTAGGGAAGCTTCCCTCAAAACGGGTCCTTGAGATCCCCCCCTACTGGCCTACAATTAGGAAATGTTGAATGTTAGTATACCTAATGTGAGAAATCCTCCTCCTTGCTTCCAGGCATAGCATCACCACCGGTAAAGAGGGCAACACTACTGTGGCTCCCGGACACTAGGGTGCCACACGTACACTCTACAGGAGAGAGAGAGAGGACCCTGCTGACTATAAGAGCTTACATTCTACAGGAAAAAAGACACCACTGACCATAAGAGCTTACATTCTACAGAAGAGAGAGAGATAGAAACCCACTGACCATAGGCGCTTACACTCTACATGAGAAAGAGAGAGGACCCTGGTGACCATAAGAGCTTACACTCTACAGGAGAGAGAGGACCCCACTGATCATAACAGCTTACACTCTATAGGAGAGAGAGAGTACTTCGCTAACCATAAGAGCTTACACTCTACAGGAGAGAGAGGACGCACAAAAGCTTACATTGTACAAGGGAAGAATTTCTGTAAAAATGCTCATTTCCCAAAAACTGCCTTATACTCGGTAATAGAAAAAGCAGATGTTGCCAGCTCTATTCATCCTTGTAATTAATCAGCAATGCTCAATGTCAAGTGGGAGCTGCAGAAGCAAACTAGATATTAAAACGTAAAAAAGCGAGATAAAACCCCTTGACCCCAATATTACAACACTTGTAATCTATTGTACAACATCGTGTTGAATTTTGCATTTAGTTTTAGGCACTGCAATTTAAAAATGATAATGAAAAACTGAAGAGACTTCAAAGGTTGTAATAATAACCAGATTATTCAATGGGATGCAAAGTCAAGAGACTAGAAAAATTGGGTTTGTTTAGCTTAGTAAACAGGTGCCGCACCCTAGATGTGATCTCATTACACTTATATAACTATATACATCAATATAGGAAAAGATTCTTCATGGTTAGAGCAGTATATACAGCAAATACATCAATAAAGGAAAAGGTTCTTCATGGTTAGAGAAGTCAGACTGTGGAATGGCAGTAATGTTAGACACTAACTCAGCATTTAAAAAGGATCTTGATAGAGTTATAATTAATCTAGCAATAAATATTATATAATCAATTGAGAAAGGTTGAACTTTATAGACCTATGTACTTTTTAAAGGGAACCTGTCAGGTGCAATATGCACCCAGTACCACAAGCAGTTCTGGGTGCATATTTCTAAAACTTACCTAGCAGTGCCTGTATCTAGTAGCATAGATAAAGAGGTATTTCTAAAGATCCTTTATGAGATGCTAATGAGCGCAGGGACTAGTTGCAAGAGCGTTACTTCCCCCGACTAGTCTGCCCTCTAAGCATCTTAGTATGCCCACAGGGGCGTGCTAACTTACTATTCAATACAGCGTCATAAGCAGTGATGCACATACCTGTATCCACTGTGAACGCTGAAGCTGAATGACCCGCACTTCCGGTCATACACACAAGACCTGTCTAAAGCCGGGACGAGTACAGCCGGCTTCATAGTGCGCATGACCGGACGTGCGGGGCATCCAGCTTCAGTGTTCACAGTGGACACATGTACGCGCATCACCGCTGGTGTTGCTACATTGAATAGTATGTTAGTACACTTACAGGGGTGTGCTAACATGCTAAGAGGGCGGACTAGTCGGGGGAAGTAACGCCCTTACAATTAGTCCCTTGCCTCATTAGCATATCATAAAGAATATTTAGCAATACTTTTGTATAAAGATTTCTTTATCTATGCTAGTGTATACAGGGATAGTTAGGCAGGGATTATCAATATACACCCAGAACTGCTTGTGGTTCTGGTTGCATATTGCACCTGACAGGTTCCCCTTAAGCTTTTTAACCATGTAACCTTAAAACATGGCTGTTATTCACAAACTTCCAGTAAGAAATAAATATATGATGCCATCATGGAGGCAGATGATTGAGGAATGGGCATATTTCGGAGTCCTTAAAGGGGTTGCTAACTATTTAGACAAATCTTTCTCAATCCCTATGTTTTCCCTTAGTAAAATAATCACACCTATACTCACCATCGGTGCCGTTCCAGCGGTGTGCCACTGGTTCACCCAAGGATTGCAAGACATTGTTATGTCATGTGATCCTTGTGGCCAATCAGCACTGGCTTCACGCTCATCTCCTACAGATTTCACTGTCATCTGGAGGCAGTAATAGGGCAGCAGCAGCTCTCACTTCCTCTGAATGTCTTAATTTGTCTGACGGAGGGGACAGTGATTGCCACAGGGATCATGTGACATAATGTCATGTGAGCCCCAGGAGAGCCAGTGCCCACACCAGCACCATAGGTGAATATAAGTGTTATTATTTTACTGGGTGCAAGCTGGAGGAATTAGAAGGGGATGTCCAAGTAGTGGACCACCCCTTAAATACATTAAGGGCAAACATAATTTAGTAGATTTTTCAAGTTATACATAGTTGAAGACTTTCATTTCCTGGCGACCCCAAAGCTTTTACAGTAGGAATCTTTTGCCAATTATAGAAAGTTTGGGATGTCCTCTTGTAGATTTATATAAATATATTTTTGTTCAGTTTGTGTTCAGAGCTATAAGGAAATTGATAAACTGCTGGGGCCAGATGAACCTTTTCGACATAAAACCAACATTGCAAAGGGGTTAAGATAACATTTTTCACCTCCATCTGTGACAAATCTGTTTTCTCACAGTCTGAAAACTGTCCTGTCTGAAAACACATTAGTTTACAGGCACCTGTTGCTGTCATCGGTTCCTAATATAGACCCCGCAGCTTCTCCAGTGTCTCTTTATGTAATATAGAGATAACATTCAGAAAGTTTAAAAGTTTACTAAAGTTTAATAGTACATACTACTTACTGTAGATCATTGAAATGTCATTTTTCCAACCCTACTCAGATGTTTTATTCCATACTTTACTATCCTTTCTGGTCTAGTGCAAATTCCAGAAGAATGTCTTCTTGTAGAGTGCCACGCCGATCCCTCACTGTTCTGTACATAGGGTGCCTCCCATACAGGAGAGGTGCGGATTGATTGAGCCTGTCGCATACTTGTCAACTCTCCCAGAACCTCCGGGAGCCTCTCAGAAGAGTTGGCAAATTTCTCAGGTGCCACTAAAGCATCCAGAAAGTTCCCAAAAAAGTAGCACCTTCCAGAAGGTTTCCTTTGAGTGATGTTTTAGATACTTTCATCTTTTGACGTAGCCCTGGCCTTGAGATGCCCATTTAAAGACTGACAAGGGGGTGTAAAGCCATCATCAGAGTAAAAGGGGAGTATTCTGAGGAATCTAAGGCTAAACACATAATCTGATTTGTCTCACATGTTTTTTATGCCTTATTTCATTCTGGATCTACAATATGTAGTGAGATTTCAATCGCTGGCGGTGATGTCAGCTCTTGGAAATCATGTTATCATGTCCACTTGGGCATTATAACATAGAAAGAGGGCCAACTAGTCTAGTGAAAAAATTCCCCTTCGACTAGCCAGAGGCGTAATTAGCATAATAACAGCTGAGTTTATAAATCCTTTTCCTAAAGGGAATCTTTCAGCAGGTTGTTGCTACCTCATCTTAGAGAAGCATGATGTAGGCAAGCAGATTCTGAATCCAATGATATATCACTGAGATTACTGGCTGCAGCCGTTCTGACACAATGAGAAATTTTAGATTTAGCCATGTAGCAGAACGTTGAATGCTGCCCCCGCACAGGAACCTTTTTTCTGCCGGGGGCCATTTAAAAATTTCTACCAACCTTCAGGGGCCGCACAAAATTATCAATGTGAAAATGACCCGGCTATATTTGGTCAAACAATTAATTAACTCACCCCTACTGTGGTGGCTGGAGCTGCTTTTCTTTGGTGCGGCTGTGATGCGCATGTAGGGATTTAAAGGGCTGGCGGCCGGCAAGACCTCATCTTCCCGAGGGCTGGAGGTTCCCTACCCCTGCTATAGAGATTGTACATTGACAGTGAGGTGTTACTCAAAGGAGGGGGTGTGCCGAACTTACGTGCGTGTGACATTGTAGTCCGAGCAATGGAAAGTCCTGCTGCTTAAACAAACAGCAAATGAACAACAGATCAGATCTTGACAAGACAGGCACCCCCGAGTTCTATGTTTTAACCCATGCAGCATGTTGTCTTTAGCTTACATAGCAAAAACATACTGACAGATTCCCTTTAAACATTGATTTTAGTGAATAACATGATACAGGGCAGGGAATTTGTCATACAGATATGAATACTGCTGGGTTGAAGGGCATAGGGGAACTCCCAGGCTCCTTTTAAAGGGAACCAATCACCAGGATTTTCGTATATAACCTATGCTAGTGCTATACTGGCACTATCATGCTGATTCTCTACATACCTGTAGTGGGCAGCTCGGATATTTAGGTTTTGAAATCCAAGAAAGTAAAGTTTATAAAATCAGCAGCTTTTTGAGTGACAGCAGCTGAGGATCAGATAATATCTGGAGGGAGTATTTAAAGTTATCCCCTCCCCCTGTTAAAATTAGCATACGTATTATACAATCGACCTTGCAGGACCTGTGATGAGATCATACCCATGTGACCAGAAGAGGCGGGGGCCTCAGCCAACAAAGCTGATACTAGGAAGCAACATTTGTCTGTCAGCTGAGGCCCCACCCCTTCTGGTCACATGGGTATGACCTCACCACAGGTCCTGCAAGGTTGATTGTATAATACTTATGCTAATTCTAACAGGGGGAGGGGATAACTATGAATTTCCCCCACAGATATTATCTGATCCTCAGCTGCTGTCACTCAAGAAGCTGCTGATTTTATAAACTTTACTTTCTTGGATTTCAAAACCTATCATCCTAGCTGCCCACTACAGGTATGTAGAGAATCAGCCTGATGGTGCCAGTATAGCACTGGCTTTAGGTTATATACGAAAATCCTGGTGATTGGTAGAATATGTTCACAGAGGGTTTGTTTGTAGTTTATCATGGAAAGGCATAGGTCTGTATTGGAGCAGTAAAAAGAAAACAAGAGGATACTTTTTTTCAAGACTATTTCCAAAGTTGCCTCCTTTTTTTATATTCGGGCACTAAACTCTATATATAAACTATATATATTGTAGAATAAACAAAAAAGGCCCGTTTCACAGGACATGAAGAACGACAGGTTGTAACATCTCTTGTAGAAACTAATCCCAGTTTCCTGACCTGACCGAAAGGATTATCCACAGGCACGAAGGGACAGAAATATTCATTTTGTGATATTTCACGCGCTCTTAATTTAGGCAGTGCTGAATTGTAAACCTCAGACTTTCATATGGTCCATCATCACTCACAGTTACAAGATGTCTCCTACTGACAAGAATGAACGGATGTCTTCAAACTATTATACAGCCGGCCAGAGGTATCTTCCATTACGTGATAAAAGTATTATCCGGTAGTGACCACATAACATGAATGCAGCGATACCAAATATGTGTACATTTTTTTTAACTGTTTTATTTTAAATGGGGCAAATGGGGGGGGTGATTTGAACTTTTAGGGGTTTTTTTATTTTTTTCATATTTTTTAAACTTTTTTTTTTACATTTTGTATTTATTTTACTAATCCCCCTAGGGGACTTTACAGACCAGCAGTCTGATCACTTGTGCATTTCTACTGATCAGAGCTGCACAGCTCTGATCAGCAAAAATGCACTGTTCCTTTAAGAACCGCCACTCTGTAGGCTCTTACAGTAAGTATTTCATATTCACGTCAGGGGTCATCACATGACCCCAAGCTACGATGCTAACCATCAGTTATCGATCATGTCATAGGGATTTCGATGTTGGCGGGCAACAGTGCAATCCCTGCAGCGGCCATTTAAACTGTACTGTCACATTTTGACAGCGCAATCTAAGGCTACTTTCACACTTGCGTTCAGCGCATTCCGTCACTATGGAGAATAGCGCAGTCCGTTAACGCACTGCGCTATTCTCCATAGACTTATATGAACGACGCACTGTAACGCAAGTGTCTGCGCTGCATCCGCTGGACAACGCAGCGTCGTTATTTTGACGCTGCGTCGGGCGGATGGAACACTGCATGTAGCGTTTTTCTGCGCTTGGCGGAGTGTCAAAAAAACGCAACCTGCAGGAATCCATTTGGCGTCCGTTGTTTTTATAATGGACGCCTATGGTGGCGGATTCTGTTAGAATGCGTCATTTGACGGATTCCGTTAACGCATCCGTCTTTACACAACTGCGCATGCCCAGATGTGTAAAGTCAAGGAAAAAAACCTATAACGGATTGCGTTATTTTGGACGATCCGTAGCATCCGTTGTGCCACTATATGCAACGCATCCGTTGCATGCGTCACACAACGCAATGCTATGGATCCCGTCCAACGCAAGTGTGAAACTAGCCTAAGTGGCAAGCAGGCATGAGTAGATTGCGGATCCACTCGCGCCCATTAGCCCCACATGTTTACTGATTACTGCAACATGACCAAGGACATACTAGTACGTCATCGATCGTGAAGGAGGGGTATTCAAGAGTTTAAGAAATCAACCTGACTACAGAGAATGTTGTGGAAATTGAAAAACAAAATTAAAAAAACAAGCATCACTCACCTGTTAAATCTTATGTCACTCCAGTGTTAATGCCTCAGTTTCTTACCTTGGTCTTATTTTACTTAACTGGAGCGATCACATGTCTTACATGGAGGTAACTGGTGTAGCCAATCACTGGTCTCCACATTGGTTGTAACCTGTACAGCGTGTTACTTATGTGGCCAATGATTGACTAAGTTGTAGAAACGGGAATGCTTATTGGATGAAGCAGATCACATGATGGGTGTTTGTGTACTGATGAGGGTTCAATCTAAAGGGTACTTTACATGCTGCGATCTCGCTAGCGATATCGCTAGCGAGCGTACCCGCCCCAGTCGGTTGTGCGACACGGGCAAATCGGTGCCCGTGGCGCACAACCTCGCTTACACCTGTCACATGGACTTACCTGCCCTGCGACATCGCTCTGGCCGGTGAACTGCCTCCTTTCTAAGGGGGCGGTTCGTGCAGCGTCACAACGACGTCATACGGCAGCCGTCCAATAGAAGCGGAGGGGCGTAGATGAGCGGGACGTAACATACTGCCCACCTCCTTCCTTCCGCATTGCCGGTGGACGCAGGTAAGGAGATGTTTGTCGTTCCTGCGGTGTCACACATATCGATGTGTGGTGCCGCAGGAACAACGATCAACATCGTACCTGCAACAGCAACGACATTAAGGAAAGGAGCGACGTGTGAACAATCACCGTTTTTGAACGATTTTGCGATCGTTGATCGTCGCTCCTTGGTGTCACACGCTGCGATGTTGCTAACGGCGCCGGATGTGCGTCACTAACGACGTGACCCCGATGATATATCGTTAGCGATGTCGCAGAGTGTAAAGCACCCTTAAGGATACAACACCTTGGTGTGTAGAATCATTAGGCAGATTATCTTCCTCAGGCAAAATGCGCCAATTTTTTGTGAAGAATCAAATGTAAAGCCATTACCCTCCAGTGCTGATGTCGCGGGCGGAGGGGTTGGGAAAACCGCTCGCCTGGAACCGCTGGCGCTCAGGTCCGGTGCTTCTGCTCCTCGGTGGCTCGAGCAGGGGGCCGGACCCGGGGGCTCGAGCAGCGCCTCCTCGCCCACGAGTGAAAAGGGGGGAGGTTTGTGGTGGGATGTTTGGGGATGTCGGTCGTGACGCCACCCACGGGTTGTGGTGATGGTGGGCACCACCGCTGCTGGTGACGGGGGATCCCGGGAGCGATGGCGGAGAGCAGCTAAGGTGTCGACCCCTCCGTGGGTAGGGGCTGTTGGTCCCGGGGCGCCGGTTGGGGAGTAGGGAGGAGGTATAGATGCAGGTGCCGATGCGGGGAGGCAGCGTGGGCACGGGTGCAACGTTGCGGTGCAGCGCGGTGCCGGATGGCACTGTTGTACTCACTCAGACACAGAAGGACAGAGTCCCTGGTAAACCAAACAGCTGGATGGACGGGGCCCACAACCGGCTGCAGTGTTCTCACTCTCCCCGGACGGGTTGATGGTGGCTGTCATTTTCCTGCACCTATGTAAGTGTGTTTGACTCCTATGGCTTCCCACGGGTAGTCCGCTCCTCGGCGTGTACGTGTCGGGAGAGCCCGTTTTGCCCGCAGACGCTGGCCCTTGGATCTCTGGCCCTTGGCGGTGGCACTTATCCAGACGGGTTGGGCTTTTGCCTTCTGACGGGACTTAGGTGGGAATGAACCCCTGAGGTCCAGACTGCAATCAGAGAATTTGACCTTTTTGGCGGCTCCTAGCCTAGTCAGGGTCTGAGTACCCTGCCTTGGTGCTTGGCTTCAATCTGCTCCCCGGTTCGGTACCGGCGGGCCACCGCCCGACCCCGGTCCTACGGTTCCGCTGACCTACACCACCTCCTGCAGACGGCCACCACCGTCTGCCGACCTTGCTGATCATGCCTGGGCTCCAACCCAGACACCGACAGTCTTTACTCCTCTCACTTTCACTGTCTAACACCTTCTACTGTCTTTTCCTGCCTCCAGGCCTGTGAACTCCTCGGTGGGTGGGGTCAACCGCCTGGCTCCACCCCACCTGGTGTGGACATCAAGCCTGGAGGGTGGCAACAAGGATTTTTTGTTGACTGGTGTCACCTACCCAGGGGAAGGGGTGTCTGTAGTGTACTGTGACCCCTGGGGTCCAGGGTGTCACACTGACATTTTCCAGAACTGCAATGACCCAAAGTGCAAGGTGTTAAGTACTCTGAGACATAGCCGAGGAGAGGAGGCTGAAACTGACCTCCACTGAGCAAGACAAAGAAGAGAAACATCAAGACTGAGCCAAGAAATATCTGAAGACAGGTTTTTCAAAAGTTTTATGGGATGTTGAGATGAGAGCGACTGTTGATGGACCACATGGAAAGGCCTGTGGTTGTATCCGTAACGAGCACAGACCTTCACTTACACTAAGATGTCAGCGAGCTGGAGGTGGGTCCTGCTATGGGCTGGGATTATTAAAGATGAACCAATTGGACCTTTTGAAGCTGAAGTTTGGCCCAAGATCAGCTCTGAAACCTACTGCCAGTATTCAGAAGACACTTTCTGCAAGCAGATGAACAAGAAAAAGTCTGCGTCTTTCAAGGAAACCATTATTTTTCTGCAGGATAATGCTTCCTTGCAGCATTGATGTCTCCACTGCTCGGCCGCCAGTAAAGACCTTAAATATGAAAGAATAAGGATACGGCCCAATCCTCAACGGAACTAAAGCCTACTGAGAACTTGCAGCTCTTCTTAAATGGGAGATTTACGGTGAAGGAAAAAAGTCACCTCTCCGATCAGTATCTGGATTCTGTGGTTGGTGCTGCCCAAAAAGTTGATCAAGTCATCAAATTAAGAAACTGACTTACTCCATAGATGGATGGCTTACGACTGTTCTTGAAAAGAAGGGCGGCTTTATTGGGCACTCTTATTGTTTTAAAATGTCATAAATTTATTTTTGTACATTTAGAGTTCTTTGGTTATTATTAATATTATCACTTTAACAGATTAAAATCTGCATGGAAATTTTATGTATTTAGTTGCATAAGAATTCTGCACACATACAGTGCCTTGAAAATGTATTCATACCCCGTGCACTTTTCCATATTTTTTCATGTTAAACCTTCAAAATTAAATGTGTCTTATTGAGATTTTATGTGATTTACCAACACTAAATAGCAAGTATTTGCGAAGTGTAAGGAAAATGATACATGGTTTTCTAAATATTTTAAAAATATAAATGTGAACATTGTGATGTCCATTTGCATTCAGTTCCCCTGAGTCAATACTTTGTATGAGCATCTTTAGCTACAAGTCTTTTGGGGATGTCTTTATCAGTTTTGCACACCTAGAGGATGACATTTTTCCCATTTCTTTGTACACTCGCTCTCGCTCAGTGAGATTGGATGGAGGCATCTGTGAACAGCAATTTTCAATTCTTGTCACAGATTCTCAGTACGATTTAGATCTAGACTGTGACTGGGCCACTCACACACATTAATATACTTTGATCTAAACCATCCATTGTAGCTCTGCAAGTATATTTAGGGTCATTGTCCTCCTACAAGGTCAATCTATGCTCTAGTCTCATGTCTTTTGCAGCCTCTAACAGGTTTTCCTCCAGCACTGCCCTGTATTTAGCTCCATCAATCTTCCCATTAACTCTGACCAGCTTCCCTGTCCCTGCTGAAGAAAAGTCTCCCCACAGCATGATGCTGCCACCACCATGAGTGACTGTGGGGATGGTGTTTTCAACATAATGTGCAGTGTTAGTTTTCTGCCACACATAGCGTTTTGAATTTAGCCCAGAAATTTCTATATTGCCCCAACTGAGCAGAGCACCTTTTAACTGATGACATGAAGGGGACACAGCTAGCACCTTTGTTCAGTCCGATTTTCACAGGCGGACAGAATGGAGAAGATGGAGAATTTTTTTTTCTCCATCTTCTTTTCATCTGAGAAAATTCAATCACATTTCATTTTACACTCTGATCAGAGATAGATTAGAGTATTATTTGCATAATTGACCAAATTATCTCAGATGAAAGAATATATACTAATCTGACCCTACCCTAAAGGATCCCAGTAATTATTAACTAATCCTGCACATTGGCTTAGATAATTTTGTCCCATTCCTACCTACAATATGGCTTGACCTCTGTTATGAGAGTGTTTGTCCCCATGAACTGCACTTTTAAGGTCCTTCAATAATATTTCTGTAGGATTAAGGTCAGGACTTTGACATGGCCAATTGGGCTCACCTGATGAGGAGGGTCCATGAAGTCACAGGTCAGGATGAAAACATGGATCCAAGGGATCCAAGACATCGGCACGCCAGGCTACGAGGACTTGGATAACTGACCGTGCCAGATGGTAGACAAAGCCATAGAACCAGGAGGTTCCAGAACCTTATTTCTAGGGTATATTTCTCATTGCATGAGTTACCAATGACCCATTGGACCTTATTAATGATGTGTCCAGTGTCCACAAAGATGACATGCACATATTCTGTATATATGGATCATATATAAAAAATTCCCTGGTGGGACCTTTGGGACCCTTGTTCTTACTATACATTTTACTAGAAAAAAAGTTTCTATATTAATTTTGGTTGGTTACAATCACAATAATTCCTTCTTTCAGCGTTAGTGATGGCTCACTTTATTGCCCACTAAGGTTGTATTGTGGATTTAATGACATTTTGTTGTTTGGGCTCATTGATTAAGGTCTGAAAAAATCTTATGGCGTGGAAACATTCGCTTAAAGGTTAAAATGTTTTATTTTTAAGAGGATGACACCTTGATGGATGTAAGTATTGGATAATACATTGGATGTGTGTTATGTTGATACTAATAATTCTTGGCTTTGGAGAGATGTTCTAACCTTACACTACAGCTGTGCCAGAATTTCCTACCCATCCCTTACATATCCACTGTAATGGCTTTGGTCTACATTTAGTAATGCTGACTATCCAAAAATTCTTCCTTTGGATTCAGATCAAGAGGCATGTCGCCTCTGAAAATAACTAGTAACCACTTGGGAATGTCAAATTACTCTTCTCCATAGGTAAAGCATCCATTTGCAAAAATGTAAGGTACATTTTCTTATTATACTGAATGGGAAAACAATATTAATATTGTGACATTACTTATACTTAACCTTTAATCCAGGGGTTGGGAACCTTTTTGGCTGAGAGAGCCATGAACACCACATATTTCAAAATGTAATTCCGGGAGAGCCATACTCACCAGGGGGAGCGGCGGTGGTGGAGCGGCTCAGAACGTCTCAGGAGGCAGAGTAGGCGGTGCTGCGGGCATGGAAGAGGGGATGTCGTGGCTCAAGAGGGTCAGTGTGCATAGGGTTACTGATACTGCTGCGGGCTAGTGATGTGTCACGGCAGTGAGCCCACAGTAGCCGGCGAACTGTGGGCTGCTTTGAATCTGCCACAGTTAACAAGATCAACTTCAGGAAAATGGCCGCTGCGCGTGTGCAAAATGTTGCGATGGACTTCAAGAAAATGGCTGCGGAGTCCTATCTGCGTACACAGCGCCTCCGCGGCCATTTTCTTGAAGTCGATCTCATCAACTGCGGGAGATTCAAAGCAGCCTGCAGTACAACAGCTACTGCGAGCTCGCCACCGCTACACCGCTCGAGCCCGCAGTATCGCCGGCCCTGCTCCACCACTGCCGCCCCCGGTAAGCCATATGTGGTTTGTAAGTTTTGGGGGAAAAAAGTACATCTTACAAAACTGGAAAATACGGTATTTTTTTTAATTAAATATTTGTCTGCGAGCCAGATGCAGCCATCAAAAGAACCACATCTGGCTTGCGAGCCATAGGTTCCCGACCCTTGCTTTAATCTATAAACAATGTAGCCGGTGGATTCTCTTTTTGAAAAAAAGAAAAGTCATCCCCGAATCTCATACAGCTGTCAGATGGTTTAGATTTCTTATATAAATTGTCTCACTCTTGGAATATGAGGGGGGTCACACAAGTTATCACTGTTTGCTTTAGTTGTCCACAAGTAAAAATGTGAGAACAAATTGTAATAGGCTTACCGAATCAAAATTCCATGAATTAGAAATCTCTTGGAAGCTCGAAACCATATTCCTGTTCTACCGAGATGTTTAAAGGGGCTTTTTGGCTTTTAAAACATTTTCTAAAATACATAAATGTAATAACATAAAATCAGGCATAACTTTTGGTTTTAACTACTGTCTGTTTTGGTGGTCTGCACCAGGACAGTAAGTGATGACATACCAATCTTCTAAAAAGCTTGGTGCAGGCCTCCAAACGCTGCAGAGCAAATCCAATATTATAGTGTCCAAGGCACCAAAAACTCCTTCATCAGATAGAAAAATCTTTATTGGTCCCAATACACGAGGGGATAAAAACAGCAACGTTTCGGCCAACGCAGGGCCTTTATCAAGCCGTGACCCCTAGGAACCTTTTTATGCCTTGATATAGGCCCTGCTTTGACCGAAACGTTGCTATTTTATTCCCTCATGTATATTGGGACCAATAAAGATTTTATATCTGACGAATGAGTTTTTGGTGCCTCGGACATTACAATATTTGACATCCCATTATTCGGTTACTTGACCACTAAGGCCTGTGTTTGGCTGCAAATATCTTACAGTAATCCCCAGATGAAGCTTTCCAAATGAAACATTAGGTAGTTGTGGATTTGTCTCCCTGCTATTCTATATCACTATATCTATATCTATATATATTCTATATCGTGGGGCCTCATGTGGATTACGTCAGACCTGGGTGTTTTGGGAGTTAATAAAGGGGTGAAAAAGGGTGTTTTTTGTATTTTATTTCAAAAGGATTTTTTCGATGTTTGTGTTAATTTCTTTCACAGATTTGTAATGAGGGGGGTCTCCCACACCCTCCTCATTACTAATCTAACGTTTAGTGTCAGTTGTGAGCTGTCATTAACCCCTTACTACCACAATTGCCACCCCTCCAGGGCAATCGGTATGAGCTGGATAAAGTTCCTGTATTGTCACATCTAATGGCTGCGACAATCCTGAATGGCTACAGGCTGCTATTTTAAGGCTGGGGGACCCAAAAAGCATGGGTCTCACCAGCCTGAAAATACCAACTATCAGCTGTCGGCTTCATTATAGCTAGGTATCAAAATTGGGGGACCACACGCCGTTTTTTAAAATGATTTATTTAAATATTTTTTTTTTTAAAAAGCCTCATGGGGTCCCTCTTATTTTGATACAATGCCAAGATAAGTGCATGGCTGATGGCTGCAGCCTGTAGCAATATGCTTTATCTGTGCTGGGTATCATAATATGGGGAGACGCCAATTTTATTTATTTTTACACCTCTAGAGAGGCAGACACAACACCTCTGGTTGCAGTCATACAGGCTGGGGGCACATCTGACTGCAACCAATCAGAGACGCGGGGACTGCTGGTGGGTGGGGGAAGCAGTGCATATTGATGAGGTTAATGAGCGTCCCTGGAAGTAGCATTAGAGCTGCGCGGGAGACTTGTAAGTATACTTGCTTCTATCCCCCTATCCCTTCTACCACCATTTTAAAACGCAGGATTCTGGTACCCATAGACTTATATATGGACCGGCATCTGGCCAGGTATCCAGGATCAATTTGATGCTGGAAACGGGTTGTTTTGTAAAACTCAGTTGGACCCATCGATCTGAGTATCTACGAGTCCACCCATCACTACTTGTAAATAGTGATGAGTGAGCACTACCATGTTCGGGTGTTCAGTACTCGTAACTAGTGATGAGCGGGCACTACCATGCTCGAGTGCTCAGTACTTGTAACTAGTGATGAGCGGGCACTACCATGCTCGAGTGCTCAGTACTCGTAACTAGTGATGAGCGGGCACTACCATGTTCGGGTGCTCGGTATTTGTAACTAGTGATGAGTGAGCACTACCGTGCTCGGGGGCTCAGTACTCGTAACTAACAGTCAGATGCTTGGGTGGGCATGACTCAAGTACCCGAGTAGAATGAAAGTCAATGGGAGATTTGATCATTTTTCCGGGAAACTCTTTTGAGTACTGAGCACATGAGCATGGCAATGCTCGCTCATCACTAATGAAAATATATAATGTGACTGAGAGGTGCTGAGCATGGTGGGTTCTGGAGTCCTTGAGGTGAGATCGGAGGACAGAGGAATTTAAATATACATTGGGATTATATTTAATGTACTTTCTTAAAATATTTACATCATAATATTGTTATTGTAGTGAAATTAGATTTTTGTATTTGTCGAACATTTAAAGGCAAGGTGTCATCAGAAAATGGCTTATTCCATAAATCAGGTTTTTATGTTACATTTCTTTTTTTTTTATTTTGTTAATGCTTTTTATTTTTCATATCACTATCTATATTAACAAAAAAGAATTGGAATTTTCCCACTGGCCATTAGGCCAAATATTAGACTCTTACTTGGGCACCTGGACATTATCAGAAATAGACTGACTCAATTCATACTGAACTGTAAGTATGTAGTTAGCATGCCCTCGTCATCACTACAAAAGTCATTGTGTGTCGGGGGAGAGTTGTGACCACCTTTCATTGTAACCCTGTCTGTGATGATAATGAGACCACTGAAAAGTTTTCTGTAGTGTGTGCGAAGCGTGACGCAATGAGAGTGCTGTTGCAATTTTGACTGAGCTTTAATGAGGACAGAAGGGGAAGAGGAGAGTTGTGAGTATCTTTCACAGTAACCATGTCTGTGATGGTAATGAGACCACTGAAAAGTTTTCTGTAGAGAATGCGAAGCGTGACGCAATGAGAGTGCTGTTGCAATCTTGACAGGGCTGTAATGAGGACAGAAGGGGAAGAGGAGAGTTGTGAGCACCTTTCACTGTAACCATGTCTGTGATGATAATGAGACAGCTGAAAAGTCTTCTGTAGAGAATGCGAAGCATGACACAATGAGAGTGCTGTTGTAATCTTGACAGGGCTCTAATGAGGACAAACTAACATTATCTGTTCTGCCTGATCACACATTGGGCATGACGAGTACCAGGACCATCTGATTCCTGCCAGGTATGGTACAGATGTCTTCTATTAATTAATATAACAGGAGCGCTTGGGATGTTTGCCTCGGCCATTATCCTGGCCAGTGTGAAGCAGGCATTTCTCCATGTACAAGCTGCATTTACCTGGTCAAGCTTCTCCTAAAAATGTGTAGCCCATATCATAAATAATATGGATATCTCACGGAAAATAATTTTCTACCACCCATGTTTAATCCTGCCCTATTGTTTATGTATTTACATCTTTAGTGAAACCATCTAGGTGCACTGTATACATTACCAGGGTCTTTTCTGACCTTCATCACCTGATTTGAGAGCGGATTATGATGACAAGTTCAGTGTAACCCGACCTTCTTCTATTTTCCTAATCTAAGAATAGCACATTCTAGGCCTCCTGCCACCCGGATCGCAGCTGTTTCCAGGATTATTTTCTTGCATGCCTTTTCATCCACATCTTATTGTCCAAAAAAAGAAAACTATTCCCATTTTATTGTAAATACAAAGCATCTGATTGGTTGTTCCTTTCCAGGTATGGTTTATTCAGGATAAAGTCCGCCAATATGCAAAAATGAAAAGAAAAAATGAAAAAAAAAAATTCTATTTTGATTGCACCGTTGTATTGGAAAACATCTGTAAAAAAATGAAGAAAAAACATAAAAGCCAGCTCAACTCAAAATGGCATGTATCATAAAATGTGCACTGCACTAAAAATTCCAAACTGCACCATTTTATAATTTGAGCTTTTGAAAAAAAAATGCTGGCTATCCTTTTTTTCTTCATTGAATTGGTTGGTGGCTGACTCCCACCTTGCCGTGCACCCCAATTTGGGTTGTATTCCACCTGTCTTGATTTTGGCAATTGGTGGCTGTTCACATTTAGGCTACTTTCGCACATCAGGTTTTTGGCATCAGGCACAATCCGGCGTGTGCCTGATGCAACGGATCCAACGCAGAATATGCAAAAACGGATGTGCCTGATCCTTTTTTTTTTTTACGGATCGGTATACCTGATCTGTCAAAAAACGGATCCGGCGCATCCATTTTTGCATCCGTTTTCTACGTTTTTTTGCTGGATCCGTTTTTTTTCCAGTAAATTGGAGCATGCTCAGTTTACAAAAACGGATCAAGCGGCCGCATCCGTTTTTGTTGCCGCATTACGCCGGATCTGGCGCCCTTAAGTTTCCATTGTAAATCACACAGTATCGCGCTGGATCCGGCGCGATGCATTTTTTTGTCAGAGACAAAAAACGTTACAAGAGACAATCCATCCGGCCGCCGCATTAGCCAATAACAAGAATGCCGCGGAGACACCATCACATGTTTCTCAACGCTGGCAGGAAACTAGCCAGGTCTTTCACCGGGAAGGAACAACCACGGGAAGGGCAGTCTCCAATCAAGGAGACTGCCTATGCCAAACATGGTATCCATCCACAGACAGCTGTTTTGGGGTATTTGCCCCTCATCAGTGTGGAGTAGGAAACTGGCTAGTGGGAGCATTGCCTAGTAGAAGACTACATAGGTAAAGATGGTTGACCTCGGGGAGATCAACATCCAACACTGCGGAGACACCATCACGTGGTTCTCAACGCAGTGACACTAGAATAAGGCCCCCTGGGAAAATATGCAAAACAAGAATGCCAATAATGACGGATCCGGCAAAAGCCGGATGCAACGCAAGGCCATCAGGCACAATCTGGCGCTAATACAAATCAAAGGGGATAAAACGGATCCGGCGACGGATCCATTTTATCCTCTTTTTTTCCGGATTGTGCCTGATGGGAAAAAAACTGATGTGCGAAAGTAGCCTTAGTCATCAAGCCCTGTCCACAGGCTATTTACTTCAAGCAGAATTTGCTTGGGCCTGTCCCGCCCACAGCCATGATTCAGTCATGGGTACGGGATGGAAAAGCACCAGGTAAGTGCTGCTAAGAACAGTTCTACTTTTTCATATGTGAGGCCATATGGCACATTTTAAATAAAAAAAAATTTAGAGTAGGACTGCCCCAATGAGATTTGCCGTGACATGGCGGGGTAGCTCAAGAAATTGCAATTTTTTTGCAAAAAATCTCAAATTTTAATAATAATTACAGTTTGGAATTTTTAGTGCAGTGCTGCACATTTAGGGCTGGCTATCTTTTTTTCTTTGTCTGTAAAAAATAATCTCAGTTGGTTAGAATAGATGATAGGACCTCCTAAAATATCAGACCTCTAAATTTAAGAGGAATCTGTCACGGACAGACTAGAGGCTAGCTGCTCACTCAGCAGGGTCCAGAGAACCCCAAAACCCTTTAACCCCTGTACAGGGATCTGGGATTACTACAGGGTTCAGGAGGTCGCTGTGTGACGCCCTGGACTAGATAGGTCGTCCCAGGTAGTCCCATGCACACACCCCCTCCCCTAAAAAGGTGACAGCAGCCAAACTACAAACCTTTGTCACCACCCTCCGAGTTTGATGTTCACAGGCCCAGAGGCAGGAAAACAGTGGAGATTAGTCTTAACAGTGGAGTGAAGTGGAGTCAAGTTCACGGGCAGACCTGTGTTCAGGCCTGCCAAAGTCTACACTAGGTGTCTGGGTTGGAGCCCAGTCACCTCTGGCAAAGAGGCAGACGGTGGTGGCCGCCTGCAGGAGCTGGGATTACAGCCGGTGGAACCGTAGGGACCGGGGACGGGCGGTGGCCCGCTGGTACCGAACTGGGGAACCGATTGGAAACCGGAGCACCAGGAGGGGTACTCAGACCCAGTACGAGGCCCAGAAACAACTAGGCTAAGTCAAATCAACTGATTGAGGACCGGACTTAAGGACCTTTCCCACACAAGACCCGACTGAAGATAACAGCCCAACGATTAGGGTAAAGCCACCGCCAAGGCATAGAGACCCAAAGGGCCAGCGTCTGCGGGCAAACAGGGCTCTCCCAACATACAGCAAGCCGGGGAGCGGACTACCGTTGCTTAGGCATAAGAGTCATACCTTTCACACAAGAGAGGTGCAGGAGAAAGGCGGAAACTACCAACCTGTTAAGGGGAAACTGCAGCCTGCTGCTGGCACCGTTCACCATCTTGTTTGGTTTACCAGAGACTTCAGAGTGTTTTATCATAGTGAGTACAGCAGTGCCTTTGGGCCGCGCACCGCACTGCACCGCACCGACACCCCAGCACGCATCTGTCGCGGGCGGGGAGGAGGGTGTCAGCACACTAAGCTCACCCCTTCTGCTCGGGTCCGGCGGCTGCTGCTCAGTGGTGGCTCGAGCGGTGGGCCGGATCCCGGGGGTTTCTCGAGCGGCACTCCTCGCCCGTGAGTGAAAGGGGTTTGTTGGGTGTGGGGATTGTTTATTGTCCGTGACGCCACCCACGGTTGTGGTGATTGCACCACCGCTGCTCTGGATGGGGATCCCGGGGATGGTGATGCGGAGCAGCCAGGTGTTGTGTTGCCCCTCCGTGGGTAGGGGTTGGTGATCCCGGGGCCCGGTGATGGCTTGGGAGGTGCAGGGCCTGGTGGGCGCAGGGACGCGGGGGCAGCGCTGTGCCTTGCGGCACTGTGGTACTCACTCAGCCTGAGACGTTGACACAGTCTTTACGGTAAACCAAACGGCTGGCAAGACGGTCCCACGGACGGCTGCACTTGCTCTCCCGGTAGGTGACGGTGATGTCCCTTTTCCTAGCACCCTTGTGTACTTGTTGGTTGCGATGGGTCCCCACCGGTAACCCGCTCCCCGGCTTCAAGCTGGACCGGGGGAGCTCTACTCTTTGCCCGCAGGCGCTGGCCCTAAGAAACTGGTGCCTTGGCGGTGGCGGTGTCTCTCTTATACTGGCTGGGCTGTTGCCTTCAATCGGGACTTGGTTGTTGAGGGATCTACGTCCCCTTCACTGACGGATTCGGCAAATTATGGCGACTCCAAGCCTTGCCGGGGTCCGAGAGGCCCCTGCCCTGGTGCTGACTGTCCTTCGGAACACTGCTCCAGACCACCGGGCACACAGCCTACGGGGTCCTTCCAGGAACTTCCAAACGGTCCCCCTTCAGACAGTCACCGCCGTTGCTGACCTTGCTGACCTGCCCTGCACTCAGCTGGACTCTTCAGGCTTTGCACACTCTTTCTGTTCTGTCACCACTCTTGCTTTCCTCCTTTACTACTTTTCTTCCTTCACTTTCACTTAGCTGTTTACTTTAGCCCTGTCTGGGCTACTCCTCCACTCCTTCCACTTCTTCATCCCTGACTAGACTGCCTGGTACTTCCCGCCTCCAGAGCTGTGAACTCCTCGGTGGGCGGAGCCAACCGCCTGGCCCACCCCCTGGTGTGAATCATCAGTCTCTGGAGGAAGGCAACAAGGATTTTTGGTTAGCTTAGATGTTCCTACCTGGGATGTAGGGTGTGGTGGTGTGTGACCTGTGTCCCCTGGCTTGCCCAGGGCGACACATTCCCCCTTAGCAAAATGCAGACCGTCCGCGGGCTGCCATCCAACACCGGTTTTATTTTTCTGTAAAAGATAACATGGTAAAATAACATATGTACATTTTTAATAACTCTTCCCTTAACGGGAGGCACTTTTCTTTAACGTTGCATAACGGTTTACGGTTACGGTTTCCGCTCTCTCCCACCCAAGCAACCTGGCCCTGATGCTGCCCCTAAAGCCCAGGCAGCACCCCTTGACCCACAGTCCAGCACACGGTACCCGAGCGGGATCTGTCCTTCCCTCCAGAGGGTAGCCACCGGTTCCTTTGGTGGCTGGGCCCCAGCCTGCTCTGCTGAGGGCCCTCCCTCCAACCTGCCTCTCCGGAGGCGGCATTGCGGAAACGGTAACGGCAAACAACATATTTACAAGCCACTTAACGTTTGTGGGTGCCCTGCAAGTTCACGGGCTTGTCCATGGATAGTTCCCATGCAAAATAACTTTATAAACGGTCCCCACGGGGACAACGGTGCCGGCTCCTGCCGGTTGCAAATCACAAGCAAATCAGGTTAAACTTCGGTAATCATCTTTTTCTTATCATTCTTTTAAACTTTTCAAACTTTTAAACAAACAAACAAAGTGGTGGTCCCAACGGGGACTGGACAACGGTGCTCCGCTGCCCTACTCCAGGCCTTCAGCTTCATCCGAGGGAGGGGGTGCCGAGCTCACTCTGCTCTCCTGGCTGCCCCGTAGTTTCACATCCAGGGCAAACCACCCCCTCTCTCCGCAGTGTCGGGTATACTGGACGATGTCTCCCGGCATTAGGTTGCGGCCAGGATGCTCCTCGGGCAGGTGGGTATTCACATCCCGCCGGGCTACAAACACTTCGGCCTCCAGGCCCGGCTCGTAGATGAACCCGTAGCCCCGGCGGACATCAAACCGCCTCACCTGCCCCTCGTACAACGGTCCCCAGACACGGAACGTGGCCTGGCGGAGATTTTCTTTTTCTCGGATAGCTCGGGCCACCAGCTCGGCCTTCTTCCGCTCCCTCTCGGCGATCTCCAGGCCCAGCGGTATCGGCTCCCTATCCCAATACGGCGCTGCTGCCAGCGCCGGCGCACGGGTCGGGCCCCGCGGGACATCCTGGACGTTGCCCACTGTCAGGAATCGGGGCGGCATGTCCAGCGGTGTCTTGGCCTTGGGCGCTGCTTTGCAGCAACAACCCGGCGCTACCTCAGCCGAGGTGTGGGGGATGGGCATAGGAGCTTTCCGCTGCTGGGCCTTCGGCTCGGAGCGGGTCATCGGCTCCGGCTCGGGGGATTTTTCAGCGGATGCCTCCGGTTCAACTTTCGGGATCTTCCACGGTAACACCTCCGGTGTACTGCGGGCTCCGGCTACAGGTTGACCCGCCTGGGCGGGGACGCTGGGTACTGCTACCGGTTGCGGTGGTAGCAGGCCTAGTGGCGGGGTCACGGCCTCCGGGACGGGTGGCGAGGGAGGCAACGGGGGTAGAGGGCTTGGACCGGGCCCCACAGCCGCGATGACCGGCCCTTCAAGGGCATCGGGACGTGGGTCACTCACCCTCCCTTTCTCCGCCTCCTCCTCGCGTCTCCGCACGGTGGCTACAACGTCCGCCATGTCGGCCTCCCACTCCTCCATGAGGAGCTGCATCCTGACCTGCAGCCTTTGGTAGAGCTGCGCGGTTCGGATTTCCACCCACGCCGCGGTTCCAGGCGCGGGGGCTACGGTGTCGCGGGACGGCATCCACATGATGGCTTCTTTTTCCAGGAACGGTATGTCTGCAGAGTCCTGGCGTCCCTGCTGTTATAGCTGCAGCTACATGCGTCCAGCCGCCATCGCGTCCCCCTTAGCTCTTTTCGGCCCCTCCTCTCTCGGGGCGGGGTCTTGGCCTTCGCGCCTCTACTACTCGAGAAGACGCTCGAGCGGGAACTTTTCGCGCCAAAGATGGCGGCTTCTGAAATTTTCCTGCCGGATACCTCCGGCGGTAACAAGGCGCACCTCTACCAGACGGCAGAGCGGTAAGATCCTGTTCGTGACGCCAAGTTGTCGCGGGCGGGGAGGAGGGTGTCAGCACACTACGCTCACCCCTTCTGCTCGGGTCCGGCGGCTGCTGCTCAGTGGTGGCTCGAGCGGTGGGCCGGATCCCGGGGGTTTCTCGAGCGGCACTCCTCGCCCGTGAGTGAAAGGGGTTTGTTGGGTGTGGGGATTGTTTATTGTCCGTGACGCCACCCACGGTTGTGGTGATTGCACCACCGCTGCTCTGGATGGGGATCCCGGGGATGGTGATGCGGAGCAGCCAGGTGTTGTGTCGCCCCTCCGTGGGTAGGGGTTGGTGATCCCGGGGCCCGGTGATGGCTTGGGAGGTGCAGGGCCTGGTGGGCGCAGGGACGCGGGGGCAGCGCTGTGCCTTGCGGCACTGTGGTACTCACTCAGCCTGAGACGTTGACACAGTCTTTACGGTAAACCAAACGGCTGGCAAGACGGTCCCACGGACGGCTGCACTTGCTCTCCCGGTAGGTGACGGTGATGTCCCTTTTCCTAGCACCCTTGTGTACTTGTTGGTTGCGATGGGTCCCCACCGGTAACCCGCTCCCCGGCTTCAAGCTGGACCGGGGGAGCTCTACTCTTTGCCCGCAGGTGCTGGCCCTAAGAAACTGGTGCCTTGGCGGTGGCGGTGTCTCTCTTACACTGGCTGGGCTGTTGCCTTCAATCGAGACTTGGTTGTTGAGGGATCTACGTCCCCTTCACTGACGGATTCGGCAAATTATGGCGACTCCAAGCCTTGCCGGGGTCCGAGAGGCCCCTGCCCTGGTGCTGACTGTCCTTCGGAACACTGCTCCAGACCACCGGGCACACAGCCTACGGGGTCCTTCCAGGAACTTCCAAACGGTCCCCCTTCAGACAGTCACCGCCGTTGCTGACCTTGCTGACCTGCTCTGCACTCAGCTGGACTCTTCAAGCTTTGCACACTCTTTCTGTTCTGTCACCACTCTTGCTTTCCTCCTTTACTACTTTTCTTCCTTCACTTTCACTTAGCTGTTTACTTTAGCCCTGTCTGGGCTACTCCTCCACTCCTTCCACTTCCTCCTCCCTGACTAGACTGCCTGGTACTTCCCACCTCCAGAGCTGTGAACTCCTCGGTGGGTGGAGCCAACCGCCTGGCCCACCCCCTGGTGTGAATCATCAGTCTCTGGAGGAAGGCAACAATGATTTTTGGTTAGCTTAGATGTTCCTACCTGGGATGTAGGGTGTGGTGGTGTGTGACCTGTGTCCCCTGGCTTGCCCAGGGCGACACACATCCATCCCCTCGCCTCAGCACCTACCTAGGGCCCCCGGGACCACCATCCCCCTAACCACGGTCAACACCAAGCTGCGCAACACCGTCCCCGGGAGCCTAGTCAACGGCAGCGGTGGTGTCCATCCATTCACCACAAACCGTGGGTGGCGTCACGAACTTAAATCTCCTACAAACCACTGCGGCTCCGGCCGTGGATCTCCCCACCGAAGTCCCTACGTGTAGTGCCTACCCCCTTTCAGAGCGACGTGACCCCCGGGTCCGTGGAGAGCTCGAGCCACCCACCGACGAGCACTGCGCTGAGCGGCTCGGCAGCTGTGGCCGAGCCCCGGGGCGGTACAGCTGCCTATAGAAAGGCTGCAGTGCAGAGAAGAGTGGTCGTCAGGCAGACTCAAAACCAAGAGGAACAAAAAAAGGACAAAATCTGCAGACAACAGAGTAGTTAAGAAATCAGGCTAAGGTCAAACCAGAGATGGCAGTGAAGAACAAAAACGGCAGGCAGGAGAGTCATCAGTAAAACAGGCATAGGTCAAAACACAGGGATCAACAGTAAGTGCAGGGTGTGAACCAGAGACACTGCAGTAATACCACAAGACTATATCTGGCGGCGACCAACAGACTGGAGGAATAAGGTGTGTTGCCTTCCCATTGGCTCTGACTGAAAAGGTGGTAACCTCAGCTGGAAGGAACACGCCACCACAGTCAGCTAATGGTACTACAGGTCCTAGCGAAACCCAGTTTAGTGGATGGGCAGAGCCGGCACCCACCAGAGCCACTGGTACTGACTCCTTCCCTATCCTCAGCACTGCCCACGTCGGGAATATGGCGGCGCCTGGTGATCAAAGCAGAAGTCACAGGACTGGACTCTGGTAGAGACGTGAAAACTGGGGCAGCCAGCAGCAGGTCATGAATCTCTGAAGACTGAAGATGAAGCCACTGGAAGGTGGTTAATTGGCATGGGTCAGGGGACTAAGATTTAAAGCACCACTCCAGTGGAGTAATTAAAAAATAACACTGGTGTGGTGCTCTAAGAAAAACATGGATTGCTCAGGAAGACCGGATCACAAATATCAAAGTCTAATTTTATTCAACTTTCTATGACTTATATGACCATTTAGATCGCTTAGGAGGATTGATCCTACTGACAGATTCACTTTAAAAAGGTATCAAAGTGATCAGAAGTGATTGCATATGTGTAGCCAATACCAACCATACACAAACTGATTACTAAAGGTCCAAATAAAGTGACCACCACTGAACTTCATCAGGTCTGTAGCTCCTTCACAGTATTTCCCAGCTACCGGCTGCTAGAACATAACCCGATTTACTTTGGTCTCATATTTAGCAGAGGTCACAGTTCAGACCCCCAACATTCCTAATGCTATGTTGTATCCTAGAAATTTCCCTTTAAGATTCACAAATATACAGAATAATCTACCTAATCCAAGAAGGGTACAATAATATATAACTCAAAGGAAAGGCTAATGTGAACTAGAGGAGCATGTGGAATAGAAGGTCTAGATTAATCTTTGCAAGAGGTCACGTGTCTAGACCAGTCGAAAGTCTCAGTTTCAGAGCAGGGTTTACACAAGAGGTCAACCCATAAAAAACAGATCCAATGTAGGGGTCAGAAGTTAAGATCAACAACAAAGTATTAGAGCATAACTACATCAAAGCGCTCACAGATGGATAGCCGAGGAGTAAACAACTTGTCAAGATCGGACTAATTCACTGCTACTTGATGTAGTATTTATTCATGTACAGTAACAGAACATAATCATGTCAGTGGTCTACTTGCTATTACTTTCTTTTGGCCGTAGTCATTACTTTTTTTTAGGCTAGCTTGACACCACATTTGGACATTAAATTTGGTGGGGCTTCTAAAAGGTTGGCCAAATGTATGTAAGCCAAAGACACACACGATTTGTTTAGTTGAACACTAAATCTCCTAAAAAAAAGTGATGTAGCTTTATGTTGAGCCCTAAGGCAAAACCTCCAACATGGCCCCCAATTATTGCAAATATTTAATAGCATTGGTCTTTTCATATGGGCCAAAGGGACTTTTTAAACCCTTTAGGTTCTAGGACCAAAAAAGGAATTGTCGATTGCAATTCCTGCACATGATGTAGTTACACCCCTCCCTTTCATCTAATAAAGATGCCATGACAGCATAAAAGAAAAAGAGAGTGGGAAGGTGAGGAGAAGGACACCAATAACAGGGCTTTCTTGACACTACAGTCCACAACCTTCTTCCCAAAGCTCACCTTAGACTTACTACTCTATGAGGAGTGACCACTGAGCTTAAAGTTAGCTTACCCCCAGTAACGGCATTGCCTGTTGCTAGACTTTTGAATGTGTGTAAGAGAAGTGGCTATTTAAATTAGTAAGTGCGACACAGCTTTATGTCCCAGAAGAAGCCAAAAGGCGAAACCCTAGTCCAGGCTTGTAAAAGGTATGCCACAGTTTTTAATTTATTTTTTATATTTTTTTATATTTTTATACTGAACTTTTTAATCTTGCGAGTATACGGAATAAACCTTATTTGAATCCATATTTTGTAGTGGTTTTGCACTATGTGCAAATTTATCTCTTACAACAATGAGGTTTTCACATAAATCCTATGAAACTATAAGTGGTGCAAATGCTGATTCCATCAAACAAGTGGGTGTAACCAAAGGACAAAAATGACCATACAATTATACAAAATATGTCTTAAATCTATTGTTATCACAAGGTAAAGAAATAAAATGTAATTTTCCTGTTACAGAGTAGAG
This sequence comes from Anomaloglossus baeobatrachus, assembly GCF_048569485.1. NCBI lineage: Eukaryota > Metazoa > Chordata > Amphibia > Anura > Aromobatidae > Anomaloglossus > Anomaloglossus baeobatrachus. Next base: position 743,899,492 of record NC_134354.1, read on the forward strand.
GTGTCTGATGTTTTCATAATTACTGATTTGGGAAATAACTCAGTTTTTCGACCCCCGACAGCTCCGGTGATTGTTCCAGGTTCTGGATGATATATTTTTATGAATATAGGGCATTGTTTTATTATTTACAGAGGGTTTTGTTTGATGACAGGTTCTATTTAATGCAGTGGAATATACAATATGGAAGGCATTCATTATAAAACAACTCCAGGGTTTTACTTTCATAAATAGAAATGATGCTTCGGAATGCTGCACTAATGAAGGGACACCAGAAGATCTAAACTTATTTTATTATTGCTCCATGTTTATTGAGTTAGAACACTTTCCAATTATTAAAGAAAAAAAAATATATGGTAGAATATATGTACAGTGTGGCTGGGAAATGTAAAATGGCTCGAAAGTGACTAATGTCTTATTACAAGAGCCTCCCTGGCGAGGGGCAATGAGGAAGATTGACAAGAGATATCTTCGAAGGTTGGTGCGAATAGTGTAAAAAACACCACGTCACACATCCAAAGACCTGAAGGTCAAACTGGAAGAGTCTGAGATCATGTTTTCAATAAGTACCATACACCACACACTAAACCAAGAAGAGCTTTATGGGCAAAGGACATAAGAGAGGACATAAAAAATAACGACTGATCCTTGCCAAAGAGTACCTTGGTAAACCACAATCCTTCTGGGAAAACGTTCAGTGGACACATGAAAGAAAAATACACCTTTTAGGCAATGCAAAGCTACAATTTGTTTACAGACGGTGTAATGAATCTTGTAAAGACAAGTACACAATACCAACAGTTAAGCATGGTGGAGGACCCATAATGCTGTGGGGTTGCTTTGCTGCATCTGATACTCGATGACTTGCCTGTATCACAGGAATCATGAAATCAGAGAATTATCAAGAGATTTTAGAGCAAAATTTTTTACCCAGTGTAAGAAAACGGTTTGAGTCGAAGATTATGGGTCTTTAAGCAAGAGAGTGACCCAAAGCACACATTCGAAAGTACACAGGAATGATTGAAAAAGAAAAAATTGACTGTTTTAAAATGGCCAGCAATGAGTCCTGACCTCAATCCCATTGGTAATATTTGGGGTGAGCTGAAATCTGCCTTTGGGGAAAAGAACTCGGCAAACATTCAAGAGCTTGAACAAACTGCAAAGGAAGAGTGGGAGAAAATACCAGCTGAGACGTGCAAGAAGCTGATAGATGGCTACAAGATGGAGGCTGTCATCAATGTCAAAGGGCGTGCAACCAACTATTAATTAGGGGTGCAACCAAGTATTAATTAAGGAGGCAGCCAAGTATTCATTAGGGGGGCTTTATTGCTACACATGCTGTTTATTTGGTTTCTTCTTTAAAATTGCAAGATGTAAGTTGACAAACAATGTTTTATTGTTTTATCACTTTGGACCACTAATTAAAAAGTCCTGAGGATATAACTTTAATACATTTCCATTTATTATGAAAGATATTGTAAAATCTATGAAAAAAATGAATGGGTTGAGCTCACTTTTTAATAATTTCGACTTTCCCCCTGCGTCCAAGAGATCTACCTTCTTGTGTTGGGACTCCGCAGACGGAGTTACACTAGGACAGGTTGCTAGGAGACTATCTGAAACGACGTCTTTTGAGGCTTTGCAGGAGTCTTGCCCGGAGAGGAGACTATCCTGGCTGGAATATATTCAATTGACCACATTTCTAAAAAAGAAATTCCCGGGAAACGCTCTATTATCCAAATCTACACACTTTGAGACCCTAATTTCATTAAATGCCGCGCCGCAACATGCCATTGCATTGATCTACAACCTCTTATGTACAGCCCAGTATAAAGGGACCCCAACGTATCTGGAGGCCTGGCAAAGAGAGCTCCAGATCACGTTGTTGGAACAAGATCATCTCAAAATCTTTACACTCGCTCATAAAATGTCCATTTCTTGTAGTGCACAGGAGAAAAAACTTAAAATTCTTACACGCTGGAACAGATGCCCTGACGTACTGCATAAGATCTTCCCCACAGTACCAGATACCTGCTGGAGATGCGGAGTCGAAATTGGTACTATGAAACATATATGGTGGGATTGCTCCTTGGTAAGGTCATTCTGGGATTCAATTTTTGAAGTGTACTTTCAACTGTCGGGTATTCGAGTAATCCCTACTCCTCAAATAGCCTTACTGTCCCTAATTCCTGGATCTGTCTCTGTGACCAAAAGAGGTATCCTACGCTTTTTTCTCATCGCTGCTCGTATGATTATTCCAAGACATTGGAAGACAACTACAACCACCTCTGTGAGGGAATTTTTGGAGGAGATAAATAGACTGGAGCGTATGGAGTCCCTGATGGCAGATGATAGTGACAAAAGGGATACACATGCTGGCACGTGGGCTTCCTGGCTCCTTTTCCGAGAAACTCCGGGATATACGACTTGGTTCAGATAAGGGGCTCTACATGGCTCCTTCCTCCCTCAGGTTACTTTAGCTGATATTTGCAAGCTTTAAGGGGATTCGTATATTTGTGTGTCAGAGCTCTTTGGACGCCCGACTTACTCCTATCTATCTATCTATACCTTCCCCCCCCCTCTCATACCCTCTTCTCTTTCCTATACCTATCTCTTTCTTCCTTTTCTCTCTCTCTGACCTTCACTCAGTCTTTATAGTTAAAATAGTTTTCATAATACTGTTATGAGATGACATACCATGATACGATATAACCTGAATTGACTTGTTTTATATGTTTTATCTGTTTTGTTTTCTTATTTGACCATTCTTATCTTGGTAAAAGAACTCACAATACAGTGCTATTTGCCTGATCCACATGTTTGGATTAACTTCAACCTATGTACGAATACATCTTATATGTGTTATAAGCAATACTTTGTTCACGTTTCCTTAAACTCAATAAAATTATTTACTGAAAAAAAATAAAAATGAAGGGGTGCCAGTAATGATGAGCAGCACTGTATGTCAAGGAGAAGAATAAAAAATTACATGGCTCTTGGAAAAAGGGGAGTCAAGAGATGAAAGCGTAAAAATTAGTGACAAGTGAGCACTACCATGCTCGGTACTCATAACTAGAGATGAGCGAACTGGCCGTGGTTCGGTTCGAGTTCGGTTCGTCGAACAGAGGTCCCGTTTGAGTTCGGTTCGTCGAACGTTCGACGAACCAAACTCGAACCTATAGGATATAATGGGAGGCAATCACAAACACATAAAAATGCATGATAAATGTACACAAACAGTTAATAAACATTGCCATAACACTTACTGGTCCCCGCGATCCCTCCTGCACTCTGTCTCCTGCCGCTATTCCATCCGATGATCGCTGAATCATCCCGGTGACCAGCACTGCCAGCAGTGATGCAGGACCTATCGTGACGTCAAAATAGCCATGTGACCAGTCACGTGGCTATTATCTCATTGGCTACAGACTGGTCACATGACTATGACGCGTCATGTAGGACCTGCGAGTGCATCTCTCCGGTACACGATGCACATTTGTGTATCGCCGTGTACCGGCGACATGCTCTAGCACACGGTCGACTCCCCATTCCGTTAGGGACCGGCTGACACAGCCGGTCATTAACGGAGATCACCGTTGCCATAGCAACGCAGCTAGCGGTGACGTCACCGCTAACCGTGGCTCCGGGAGCACCGTTGCTATGGTAACGCGTCTGTCAGCGTTACCGCTGACAGCCAGCAGCACTGATCACTCACGGAGTGAAGGCTGCACGGGGAGCAGCAGCGTCTTCCCCCATGCAGCAGTGATGGAGCAGAGCTGCATTTGTTGAACGAGAAAGACAGAAGACCATGGATCGTGGAGGGCTGACAGGGGTAATAAAGATGACGTCTCTAATGTCTGTGTATTTACAGTCAGGGCCAGAAATATTTGGACAGTGACACAAGTTTTGTTATTTTAGCTGTTTACAAAAACATGTTCAGAAATACAATTATATATATAATATGGGCTGAAAGTGCACACTCCCAGCTGCAATATGAGAGTTTTCACATCCAAATTGGAGAAAGGGTTTAGGAATCATAGCTCTGTAATGCATAGCCTCCTCTTTTTCAAGGGACCAAAAGTAATTGGACAAGGGACTCTAAGGGCTGCAATTAACTCTGAAGGTGTCTCCCTCATTAACCTGTAATCAATGAAGTAGTTAAAAGGTCTGGGGTTGATTACAGGTGTGTGGTTTTGCATTTGGAAGCTGTTGCTGTGACCAGACAACATGCGGTCTAAGGAACTCTCAATTGAGGTGAAGCAGAACATCCTGAGGCTGAAAAAAAAGAAAGAATCCATCAGAGAGATAGCAGACATGCTTGGAGTAGCAAAATCAACAGTCGGGTACATTCTGAGAAAAAAGGAATTGACTGGTGAGCTTGGGAACTCAAAAAGGCCTGGGCGTCCACGGATGACAACAGTGGTGGATGATCGCCGCATACTTTCTTTGGTGAAGAAGAACCCGTTCACAACATCAACTGAAGTCCAGAACACTCTCAGTGAAGTAGGTGTATCTGTCTCTAAGTCATCAGTGAAGAGAAGACTCCATGAAAGTAAATACAAAGGGTTCACATCTAGATGCAAACCATTCATCAATTCCAAAAATAGACAGGCCAGAGTTAAATTTGCTGAAAAACACCTCATGAAGCCAGCTCAGTTCTGGAAAAGTATTCTATGGACTATGAGACAAAGATCAACCTGTACCAGAATGATGGGAAGAAAAAAGTTTGGAGAAGAAAGGGAACGGCACATGATCCAAGGCACACCACATCCTCTGTAAAACATGGTGGAGGCAACGTGATGGCATGGGCATGCATGGCTTTCAATGGCACTGGGTCACTTGTGTTTATTGATGACATAACAGCAGACAAGAGTAGCCGGATGAATTCTGAAGTGTACAGGGATATACTTTCAGCCCAGATTCAGCCAAATGCCGCAAAGTTGATCGGACGGCGCTTCATAGTACAGATGGACAATGACCCCAAGCATACAGCCAAAGCTACCCAGGAGTTCATGAGTGCAAAAAAGTGGAACACTCTGCAATGGCCAAGTCAGTCACCAGATCTTAACCCAATTGAGCATGCATTTCACTTGCTCAAATCCAGACTTAAGACGGAAAGACCCACAAACAAGCAAGACCTGAAGGCTGCGGCTGTAAAGGCCTGGCAAAGCATTAAGAAGGAGGAAACCCAGCGTTTGATGATGTCCATGGGTTCCAGACTTAAGGCAGTGATTGCCTCCAAAGGATTCGCAACAAAATATTGAAAATAAAAATATTTTGTTTGGGTTTGGTTTATTTGTCCAATTACTTTTGACCTCCTAAAATGTGGAGTGTTTGTAAAGAAATGTGTACAATTCCTACAATTTCTATCAGATATTTTTGTTCAAACCTTCAAATTAAACGTTACAATCTGCACTTGAATTCTGTTGTAGAGGTTTCATTTCAAATCCAATGTGGTGGCATGCAGAGCCCAACTCGCGAAAATTGTGTCACTGTCCAAATATTTCTGGACCTAACTATATTTCTATTAAAGTATTTTTTCTCTGTGTGGTGTCTTTTTTTTAACCCTTTATTGGAGATTCTTAATGGCCGGGTCAAACGTGCCTGACATTAAGAATCTCTGGCTTAATACTAGCTAGTAAAACAAAGCTAGTATTAACTCATTATTACCCAACAAGCCACCCGGCTCCAGGGCTGTTGGAAGAGTTGGATATGTGGCGCCCCAGGACCTGGTCGCCACAACAGCATTGCCCCTCCAAAGGGCTAATGCTGAGCCTGGAGGTAATTGGGAGGTCTATTGGCCAGTAAGTTTAACATCCAACGCAGTTCCTCCCTCGGGCCAGCAGGGGGAGCTCTGAACCTGGAATTCCAGGGAGCATTCCTTAAGCCTGACCTGAGGGAGGGGTTAGTGTTCAGTCTGTAGAGAGAAGTCATAGCAAGCAGACGCAGAGTAGTGCTGTCCTGTGGAACTGGGACCTAGAGCTGGAGCAGCTTGGCCCAGTGAAACAGGAGGAGCAGAGAGGCACAGAAGAGACTCGGACATCGGAGTCTGTGGCCACCAGGGCCTAAAATACTCCCTGGTAGCCGAATCCGAAGGGCAGGAGAGCTGCAAGCACCTGGCCCATAAACAGCCCGAAGGTACAGCTGCATCATCAGGGCCCGGTGTGGACTCCAGCAGAGAAGCACCAGAGAGGGCCTATGCAGCCTACCACAGAGGGAAAGGGACGTACCACCGGTCCCAGCAGAAAGAGGGCCATTGCTAAATCCAGAGAGCAGGGTCCTATCACAGTAAGGAAAAGAACAGGAGTAGGCCTCATACTCATCTGGCCAAAACGACATCTCAGTTACTTCCAGGCCGGCCGGAGCCCTCTACCACCTGTAACGGTCTCCCAGGACTAACCGTTTGTGAAGTAAAAGAGGAGAAGGTAAAGAGACTGTTGTTTGTGCCTGTTTCTTTCATTGCCTGTCGGCCCTGCACCGTGTTATCCACACAACACCATAGACTCTCACGAGCACCAACAGTGTCCCCGGGGCACCGCTCCACCTGTGGGGAGCAGTACCACCATTGCTTCCATATCATCACCCCGGAGGCCTTACACAGCAGCGGCGGCTTAATAGCCGCATACCACAGGTGGCGTCACGAAGACAAACCCCAAGTCACCAGCCATATTTAACTGACACCCACCAGGGCCACGGAGTCGGGCCCCGCCACCACTGATTACCCCCGGACTAGTCCGGCCCGGCACCGGGTGTCCCATAGCCCTGGGGTGGGCGAGTCAGATACAGCGCCAGATGATGGCGCTTCTATTAGAGCCCCATTTTCTGGGGCGGCTGCGGACTGCAATTCGCAGCAGAGGCGCCCAGAAACCTCGGGCTAACCTGTGCTGCGGATTCCAATCCCCAGCTGCCTAGTTGTACCCGGCTGGACACAAAAATAGGGCGAAGCCCACGTCATTTGTTTTTTTAATTATTTCATGAAATAAGTGAAATAATTAAAAAAAACGGGCTTCTCTATATTTTTGGTTCCCAGCCGGGTACAAATAGGCAACTGGGGGTTGGAGGCAGCCCGTGGCTGCCTGCTGTACCTGGCTAGCATACAAAAATATGGCAAAGCCCACGTCATTTTTTTGGTGGGCAAAAACTTCTGCATACAGTCCTGGATGGAGTATGCTGAGCCTTGTAGTTCTGCAGCTGCTGTCTGCTCTTCTCCAGACAGACAGCAGCTGCAGAACTACAAGGCTCAGCATACTCCATTCAGAACTGTATGCAGAAGTTTTTTGCCCCCTGAAAAAATTATGTGGGCTTCGCCATATTTTTGTATGCTAGCCAGGTACAGCAGGCAGGTACGGCTGCCCCCAACCCCCAGTTGCCTATTTCTACCCGGCTGGGAACCAAAAATAAAGGGAAGCCCTTTTTTTATTATTTCATGAATTTCATGAAATAATTAGAAAACAAATGACGTAGGCTTCGCCCCATTTTTGTGTCCAGCCAGGTACAACTAGGCAGCTGGGGATTGGAATCCGCAGCACAGGTTGGCCTGAGCTTTCTGGGCCCCACTGCTGCGAATTGCAGTCTGCAGCCGCCTCAGAAAATGGCACTTTCATAGAAGCGCCATCTTCTGGCGCTGTATCCAACTCTTCCAGCACCTGCCTGCTATACCTGGCTAGCATACAAAAATATGGTGAAGCTCACGTCCTTTTTTTGTAGTTTTTTGGCAAAAAAAATAAAAAATGCTTCCCTGGATTTTCCATTGCCAGTGAAGGTAACACCAAGCAGTGGGGGTTAGCAGCCAGTAGCTGCTTGGATTACCCTTAGCTAGCAATACAAAAAATGCAGCGGGAGCCCATATATATTTTTTTAATTATTTATTTAAATAACTAAAAACAAAAAGGGCTTCCCTGTATTTTGATTGCTGGACATCACAGTGCTGTAAAAATAAATCTTTAAAAAAAATGACGTAGCGCTCCGCGGTATTTTTGATTCTCAGCGCAGATAAAGCAGACAGCTATGGGTTGCCACCCCCATCTGCCTGCCGCTACCTTGGTTGGCAATCAAAATACAGGGAAGCCCATTAATGTTTTCTATTTAAAAAATAGTTAAAAAAAAATGACGTTGGGTCCCCCCATTTTTGATAGCCAGCTAGGGTAAAGCAGATGGCTGTAGCCTGAAAACCACAGCTGGCAGCTTTACCGTGGTTGGGGATCCAATGTGGAGGTCCCCCCAGGCTCCTTTTTATAATTATTTTATAAATATTAATAATTACACAAAAAAAGTAGGGTCCCCCCCAAATTGGATCACCAGCCAAGGTAAAGCGGACAGCTGTGGTCTGGTATTCTCAGGGTGGGAAGGTCCATAGTTATTGGGCCTTCACAGCCTAAAAATAGCAGGCCCAGACGTGGCGCATCAGCATTCAGCAGGGAAACTATAAAAGCAAATCCCTCCATTTGGAAATGTAGTATATAGCTCTCCTGATCAATTATGTTCCTTACCTCATGAGCAGGGCGTTACAGTAATAATAATTTATTAATTTATATAGCGTTATTAATTCCATAGCGCTGTATGTCTTTGGAGTGTGGGAGGAAACCGGAGTACCCGGAGGAAACCCACGCAAACACGGGGAGAACATACAAACTTCTTGCAGATGGTGTCCTTGGTGAGAATTGAACCCAGGACCTCAGTGCTGTAAGACTGCAGTGCTAACCACTGAGCCACCATGCCACCCATTTAGCTTACAGATGCATAACCACAACTCACTGTGTCTGAACACAGGAAGCTGAGCTGACAGCCGCTCTGTGCATGCGGCAGCGTCTATTGTGAAGGAAAGGGCCGTGGGAGGATCAACGCTGCACAGGTACCGTGGGACACCGGGGAACACCGGTGGGGTTATAGGGGGTAACCTGGCAGGGCCTGGGGAGGAGTTTTCTGTCGCATGTGTCATGGCCCATGCGACAGAAATCAGAGGAGTAGGGTGAATGCGGCCGGCGCGCTGCTGTGCGCGCGGCCATCTTGGATTTCTGGGAGGGCATCAGGGGGGGGCACTTTGGCGACACCGGGGGACCGGAGGGGACCGGGGAGGAGATTTATCATGTTTGTTCATGCCAGATGGGAGATAAATAATTTTTTACCGGCGCTGTCATTTACTGTAACGTGATCATCGGTGTACGGTGTATACCTGTGATCACGTGAGCGGGGACCGGAAAAACCGTCCTGAATCATGATCTCCAGGGTCTCAGCTTGCCCTGAAACCCCGGAGATTTTCTGACGCTGGGGGGCGTTATTCACTTATTTCTGCCTGCTGTTTATAAACGGCAGATCAGAATAAGGCTACATTAACACGACCGATCCATTTTTGCGGTCTGCAAAAAACAGTCCGTTTTTTTTCACGGGTGCATCCGTGTGGCATCCGTTTCCGTTCCGTAGACAGTCCGTATGTCATCCGTTTGTCATCCGTGTGCCTTCCGTTTTTTTTGTGTTCTGCAAAAAAACTGAAGGTGGGAAAATACATAAATTTACCCAGGATCCATAGCTTCATCCTACATGAGGCGGTCACATGTTCACTCCAGTGCCATTTTCTACTGCTTTTCACAGCGTAGAGCGCTCTGGTGATTTTCTTGTGCTTGTGCACTTCATATCAGTCTTTTCTGTCATTATAATGGCAGAAAGACACATAATGTCCCACTCTCCTGCATTTTGTAATTTTGCACCCTTTGGTGCCTTTCATGTGGCACTAAGGGGTGCTTAGCTTTGTATTTAGCCAAAAAAATTTTAAAAAAATGACGTAGGGTTCCCCCTATTTTTGTAGCCAGCTAGGGTAAAGCAGACGGCTGCAGCCTGCAGACCACAGCTGGCAGCCTCACCTTGGCTGGTAATCCAAAACTGAGGGCACCCCACGCTGTTATTTTAAATTAAATAAATAATTAAAAAAAAAAAACACGTAGGGGTCCCCCCAAAATTGGATCACCAGCCAAGGTAAAGCAGACAGCTGGGGTCTGATATTCTCAGACTAGGGAGGTCCATGTTTATTGGACTCTCCCCAGCCTAAAAATAGCAGGCCGCAGCCGCCCCAGAAGTGGCGCATCCATTAGATGCGCCAATCCTGGTGCTTCGCCCCAGCTCATCCCGCGCCCTGGTGCGGTGGCAAACGGGGTAATATATGGGGTTAATACCAGATGTGTAATGTCACCTGGCATAAAGCCCTGGGGTTGGTGAGGTCAGGCGTCTATCAGATACCCGACATCACCAACCCAGTCAGTAATAAAAAAAAATAGACGACAAACACATTTTTTTTTGAAAAAACACTCCCCAATACATTCACTCTTTAACCAATTTATTAGAAAGAAAAACAAATCCAGGTCTGGTGTAATCCAAGGGGTTGCCATGACGATCCACACTGTCCCCTTTCAATGAAGAGCAGGATGTTCCCCATTGGCTGGGAGAGCAGTGCAGTGACCTGAGCTAACATCAATGGGTCAGCCCAGGTCACTGCAGGGGATGACAAGTGCTGCTGTCAGCTAGGTACATTACCTGCGCTGATCTCCTGCACTGCCGACAGCACCTGTCACTGAGTTCAATGACCGCCGCCTTCACAGCCAAGTATCGCGAGAGGCCCGTGACGTCACCGCCAGTCAGTCTCAGGTCGGAAGCGAGAGAAGGTGATGTGACAAGCGGCGGCCATGGAGGACAGTGACAGCGCTGAGGTCGGGACTTCATCACCGCAGGTAAGCTGAGAGGGACCATGTGTGCAGAGTGCCAGGTGGGCGGAGCCTAGCGTGACCGTGCGTGCAGAGTGCCAGGTGGGCGGAGCCTAGCGGGACCGTGCGTGCAGAGTGCCAGATGGGCGGAGCCTAGCGGGACCGTGCGTGCAGAGTGCCAGGTGGGCGGAGCCTAGCGGGACCGTGCGTGCAGAGTGCCAGGTGGGCGGAGCCTAGCGGGACCGTGCATGCAGAGTGCCAGGTGGGCGGAGCCTAGCGGGACCGTGCGTGCAGAGTGCCAGGTGGGCGGAGCCTAGCGGGACCGTGCGTGCAGAGTGAAAGGCGGGCGGAGCCTAGCGGGAACGTGCGTGCAGAGGGACAGGCGAGCGGAGCCTAGCGGGACCGTGCGTGCAGAGTGACAGGCGGGCGGAGCCTAGCGGGACCGTGCGTGCAGAGTGACAGGTGGGCGGAGCCTAGCGGGACCGTGCGTGCAGAGTGACAGGCGGGCGGAGCCTAGCGGGACCGTGCGTGCAGAGTGACAGATGGGCGGAGCCTAGGGGGACCGTGCGTGCAGAGTGCCAGGTGGGCGGAGCCTAGCGGGACCGTGCGTGCAGAGTGCCAGATGGGCGGAGCCTAGCGGGACCGTGCGTGCATAGTTCCAGGTGGGCGGAGCCTAGCGGGACCGCGCGTGCAGAGTGCCAGGTGGGCGGAGCCTAGCGGGACCGTGTGTGCAGAGTGCCAGGTGGGCAGAGCCTAGCAGGACAGTGCGTGCAAAGTGCCAGGTGGGCGGAGCCTAGCGGGTCCGTGCGTGCAGAGTGCCAGGTGGGCGGAGCCTAGCGGGACCGTGCGTGCAGAGTGACAGACGGGCGGAGCCTAGCGGGAACGTACGTGCAGAGTGACAGGCGGGCGGAGCCTAGCGGGACCGTGCGTGCAGAGTGACAGGCGGGCGGAGCCTAGCGGGACCGTGCGTGCAGAGTGACAGGTGGGCGGAGCCTAGCGGGACCATGTGTGCAGAGTGACAGGTGGGCGGAGCCATGTGTGCTGGTGGCGGAGTGCGAAGTGGGTGGAGCCTAGCGGGGTCATGTGGCGCTGAGGACGTCAGTGTCGTGGACTGCATGGCTGGGGACAGGTGAGTGTGAGTGTGTGTGTACATGCCGCGTGCAGGAGGGGGCGGAGTGAGCTGAGCGGGGAAGTGTGGGCTTCCTGCACGTAACTAGGATAAACATCGGGTTACTAACCAAAGCGCTTTGCTTGGATACCGATGTTTATCTTGGTTACCAGCTTCTGGCAGGCTGCCAGCGATGGCTCCTGCACACTGTAGCTGTAAAAAGCCCTGCTTTTTGCTGCTAGAACCGTTCTCGAACGTAACTAGAACTATCGAGCTTTAGCAAAAAGTTCGAGTTCTAGTTCTATCTAGAACAGCCCCCAAAATCACTCGAGCCGCGAACTGGAGAACCTCGAACCCCGAACCGCGCTCAACTCTACTTATAACGAGCAGTCGGACGCTTCGACGTGCACGACTCTTGTACCGAGTATGATGAAAGTCAATGGGGAACTCGAGCATTTTTACAGAAGATCTTTCAGAAAAATGCTCGAGTTCCCCATTGATTTTCATTATAATCGGTACACAAGTCGAGCCCGTCTGAGAGTCCGACTGCTCACTACAAGTACCATGGCAGTGCTTGTGTAGCAGCCACAGGGCAAGGGGTTAACTTTACTCATCCCCGGGCCGGTGATGTCAGGTCTGGGGATGTCACAGGTGGCCCTGCCCGGCTTTGTGGTCTCGAGGCGTACAATAAAAGGGAAGAGGATGGCGGATGAGATGATGGAGATAGTTTGTCTTGTGACACCACCTGTGGGACTTGGCCAGGGATTAGCCGCCGCTGCGGGTGATGTCCTCCGGGGCTGATAGTGTCGCAGCAAAGATGGTTCTACTCCCAACAGGCGGAGCGGGCCCCGGGAAAGACGATGAGGGTTGTAGTGATGGCTGGAACCAAAGCGCGGGGCGACGGACCCGGTATTAGGAGGCAGAGTCAGCTGCTGCGGTTCCAGGTCTTTTTACTCACTGTCCTTTGGTTACTAGGGGGCACCAGTCTCTGCCGTGATGGGCTCCAGCCGATCCCGGATAAGTTAGAGGTAGCCACCAGTATTTGAAAGTATCCTATCCCAAGGGATGTCCCTCCAGAAGTGAGGACTCTGGGCTGAGCTTCCCGCTCCAAGCCCCAGGCTCCGCGAAGAAAAAGAAGAGAGAGTGGTGTCATGCTGCCAGAACTTAAGTCCCGACTAGACTGAAGTTTGTGTAAAAGTTGCTCCTATTTCTACCCCAAGTGGTGCCCGCCCCCAGGTGGTTGTCCTAGTGACCGGGAAAGTCCCATGCATCATGAAGGCTACCCCCCAGTTTAACCTAGTCCAGTCCCTGGTGGGAGGGTACCTAAGCTGTATGTAAGGTGAAATGTGAAAACACCGGTGGTTAACCCGCTCCTACCCGAGATGAATACTGCATCTTAAGTGAGGTGCAGTACCCTGTGACAACTGAAGCCGCAGGGGCACCACACTTGCTCATTACTAGTAAATATAAAAAAATATCTCGTCACTACAAGGTTAACATGCAAGACTATAATGAAGCAAGGACAGTGAAACATTTCACATTTAATACAGATCAACTTTCAAGAAATCTGTGCACATTGTGCATACGCATCCCTAAATGTTATCTCTTCCTTTGATCTGGAGCCTTCAGCTCGGCAGCTCTTATGATTTTCTGAGTGGGGATATCAGTAGAAAGTGACTAGTAAGAGGCGGTATGTCTCGCCCGCAGCTATGCCCATTAAATCATGGCACTTGGCTCTGCAGCGGTTTGTCACTATTGACTTGTGTTGCTGAGCGGGATCGACAGGGATACCCTTTAATCATGTAAAATGTAAATAAGGCTCAAGGCTGTTGCTAAGGGTCGACTGACATGGAAGATTTGGGCTATATATAGAGGCTTATTAATATACTGTAACAGCTGGGATCAACTTTTCCTTAATAGGATTCTCTGTATTGTTATGCTTTCACTTCTTTTTTTGAGTTGAACAGTCCTGTTGTATACTCCGTGGAACAGGACATGATTATTTCGTAGGAATCTGACAGAAAAAAACCTTCTGTATAACTCTGCATTGAAATGAAGGCAATTTGAGGAAACATTCATGACGTAAATGCTAGTTCCCCAGAGAAAACTGACATGCAGAGGTGTATGACAGCATGGTGTAATGTCATAGTATGGAGCCTTAGGTGGTAAAAGCCCATTGCCTGAGAAGGCCCCCCATACATTGTGAGTCAGCCGGGAGTTATGCATCTCCTCCCTGCCCCTATCCCCATAATTAGTCTTGCCCTATACGATTTAATAGTCAATTGGATCGGCCTTCGATGACTCTGGCTAGTCAACGAAGATGCGTAGTCTGCAGGTTAATAAAGTTCTGAACCTAACCGGTGTCTTCACATTAGACCTCACTGCCAAGACCAAGTTAACTTCTTGGCAGCATCCGGCTTTTAGTTGCAGGGGTGGGTTTTAGTCACGGCTCAGTGTATAGTGAACAGTGACTATAACGGCGCCCCCCACACTGACTGACAGCTGGCTCTAATGATGAGCTCTAATGCAGAGCCTGTTGTCAGTCAGTGTTGGAGACACGATTACAGCCAATGCTCACTATACACAGATTGGTGACTGAACCAGAGAACGGTGCCCCCCCTTTGACTTGAAGCAACCGCTGCTGAGAGGATGTCACGGTTGTCTCTGTTTTGTAGAGACTAGTGACAGGTTCTGGGCAAAGTCTCTTTGCGTTGAGACTCTGCAGACTAAATGTATTCCCTTTCCTTTGGGGAGGAGAGGGTTTATGTCTGTATTTATTGCCAGCAAGCATTCGCAGTACCTTCCCAGGTGTTTCTGGTTTGGACCACTCCGAGTCCTTATATATACCCTCTGCTCCCACTAAAGAGTGCCGGTTATTCTCTTACTCATTTGGATGTTTGGCCTGGAGTTGGAAGGAGCTTGTGGAGTCCTCTCTGCTAGTTGCTGTGTAGGCTTCAGTCTTGATGCTGACTGCAGCAGTCTGTTATGTTTCCCCCTGTCTTTCTTTCTTTCCATTGGTGTTTTATTAGTGCAGCTGTGGGGCTAGCGACCCTCACCTGCCAAATCACTAGCCAGGGCTATTGCAGGGTCTTCCAGGGTTTCAGAGATTCTGTTCAGCGACAGGTGTGGAATGTGTATAGGGACGGTCTGAGTGAAGGAGGTTTCCTATCTTCCCCCTCACTAGCGCTAGCATTGTTAAAGTGTCCCCAGTGTACCCCTTGTGTTGTAGTATGTCGCGTCATGTGCCATACTTCCGGTGTCACTTGCATGACAGAGCAATAAAGTTCTTTTCCACCTGGGAGTGGGGCTTTACGTGTGGGTGTCAGGCAGGTTCAGAATGCTATTAACCCACAGATTAACTCCACATCTGCACGTTAATATAGTTTCTTCACGTCAGGTTCCCTTTAAAGTTTTGTATATTAATCGAAAAAAGACACCCATCCATTACATTTTGTTTAACTTTAATTGACTGTCACCATGTCTTGCACATCCCCATCACCATCCTGAATAATAGGTTGCAGAGTATCTTCTGTGGCCTTCAAAACAGCCACCGAATCTGCTGTCAGCACTCCACCAGCCCTGCTTTCATCAGAGCAGCTGACGTATTTGAGCTAGACTGTGTCACTGATACACTTCCGTAGACATTAGATCTGAGCTGTTCACTCAACTGTTGGAGAGCTGCCACTAGACAGCATTAGATTTCCCCAAATAACATGAATTTTCTTGATATATTGAACACCTTGGGAGTACAGCTTATTATTTTTGAGACTCCTCTAAAATGCTTTATGGATCTAATAAATATGAATACATTTGTCATGGAAAACAAATATTTTTATGAATGATAGTGGGCAGCCTAATACACGTATCAGATTTTTTTTCTTGTTTGAGTAACTCTCACAGTAATATATGCTGTATCTGAGGTTTGTGTTTATCTAAGGTGATGTTCTCTCCATTAAATGGGGTTTTCCAAGGAACAAAGTTAATTTTAATCAATAGATCTTGGAATAAAAAAAAGAAAAGAAAATAAATCATATTTATATATATAATTGCCTTATTCTGTCTGTCTGTCTGTCTGTCTGTCTGTCTTGCTCCAAAATTGTGTCCTTACGGTGACACAAAGCTGATTGGCCACTGGGCTCGCCATGGCCCCGCCCCCCCGCACGGATTGGCCGCTCGCCCAGGCTGCGCCCCCACACGGATTGGCCGGCCGCTCGCCCAGGCTCCGCCCCCCCACAGATTGGCCTCTCGCCCCGGCACCCTGCAGGCATTGGCAACTCGGCCATGCCCCGCCCCCTCACGCAATGCACGCTAGCTCTGGCCCCGCCCCCCCACGCATTCCCCGAACCGACACGGTCACGGAGCCACGACTCCCAGGTGAGTACTGTACCCCCGGGAGCCCACATCAGCGTACGCCGCCAAACCAGCCGACACATACCCTCGCATTGCTGGGGCTGGCCGGCGTATGCTGGTGTGGGCTCCCGTGCGAGCGGGGGACGAGATACGCTGGTAACCATGGTACCATAGTTACCAGCGCATCAAGGTCCTGCAGCGGCGGAACATACACACACGCACACACATAACAGCACACACACATCAGATCAAACTCACTCTCACACACACCTCACACACACATCACATCGCATCCACACACTCACAACATCCTGGGATATTGCTTGCTTCTCGGCGGCGATACTGTGCTGTGAGCTTCCAGGACCTGCCGGAGGATCACATGGCCGGAAGCATGTGGTATCTCCGGATGTTGTGAGTGTGAGCGCGTATGTGCAATATCGTCAATGTGTGTGTGCGTGAGTGTATGCGATCGGGTGTGTGTGAGTGTATGCGATCGGGTGTGTGTGTGAGTGTATGCGATCGGATCTGTGAGTGTCGGCAGAGGAGCACGACATGCTGGAGGAGGCTGGGAGGAGAGAGGCTGATCCTGGGGAAGGCTGGGATGGGGAGGCTGAGAGAAGAGAGGCTGATGCTGGGGGAGGCTGAGGCTGGGGTAGGCTGGGAGGAGAGAGGCTGATGCTGGGGACCGAAAAGGCTGATGCTGGGAGGAGAGAGGCTGATGCTGGGGGAGGCTGAGGCTGGGGTAGGCTGGGAGGTGAGAGGCTGATGCTGGGAGGAGAGAGGCTGATGCTGGGAGGAGAGAGGCTGATGCTGGGGGAGGCTGAGGCTGGGGTAGGCTGGGAGGAGAGAGGCTGATGCTGGGAAGAGAAAGGCTGATGCTGGTAGGAGAGAGGCTGATGCTGGGGGAGGCTGATGCTGGGGGAGGCTGAGGCTGGGGTAGGCTGGGAGGAGAGAGGCTGATGCTGGGGACAGAGAAGGCTGATGCTGGGAGGAGAGAGGCTGATGCTGGGAGGAGAGAGGCTGATGCTGGGAGGAGAGCGGCTGATGCTGGGGGAGGCTGAGGCTGGGGTAGGCTGGGAGGAGAGAGGCTGATGCTGGGAGGAAAGAGGCTGATGCTAGGGACAGAAAAGGCTGATGCTGAGAGGAGAGAGGCTGATGCTGTGGACAGAAAAGGCTGATGCTGGGAGGAGAGAGGCTGATGCTGGGATGAGAGAGGCTGATGCTGGGGATAGAGAGGCTGATGCTGGGGACAGAGAGGCTGATGCTGGGAGGAGAGAGGCTGATGCTGCGGGTAGAGAGGCTGATGCTGGGAGGAGAGAGGCTGATGCTGCGGGCAGAGAGGCTGATGCTGCGGGTAGAGAGGCTGATGCTGGTGCAGCATGGGGGATGGAGCACGATGGGGGGTGCGCAGCATGGGGGATGGAGCACGTTTGGGAGTGCGCAGCATGGCGGATGGAGCACGTTTGGGAGTGCGCAGCATGGCAGATGGAGCACGTTTGGGAGTGCGCAGCATGGCGGATGGAGCACGTTTGGGAGTGCGCAGCATGGCGGATGGAGCACGTTTGGGAGTGCGCAGCATGGCGGATGGAGCACGTTTGGGAGTGCGCCGCATGGCGGATGGAGCACGTTTGGGAGTGCGGAGTATGGCGGATGGAGCACGTTTGGGAGTGCGCAGCATGGCGGATGGAGCACGTTTGGGAGTGCGCAGCATGGCGGATGGAGCACGTTTGGGAGTGCGCAGCATGGCGGATGGAGCACGTTTGGGAGTGCGCAGCATGGCGGATGGAGCACGTTTGGGAGTGCGCAGCATGGCGGATGGAGCACGATGGGGAGTGCGCTGCATGGGGGATGGAGCACGATGGGGACTGCAGAGTATGGCGGACAACGCTGCACACACACAACACCCAACACACAAACACCGCGGCACACACAAATATACGCACATACCGCACAACACACACATTGCACAAAACATACCTCCCCCAAAACACACCACACACACACAAACCGCGCAACACACACACACACAACGCTACAGACACACAGCGCTCCACAAACAACGCAACACACGCAACACACATACAACACCGCTCTCACCCCCCGTCACACCCAGACAACACCCAGAACATGTACAGCGCCCTACACAAACACTTGGTAACTACACACAACAACATCTATATATATATATATATATATATATATATATATATATATATATATATATAACAAAAATCATACATGAACTACACAATACGTAAATTCTAGAATACCCGATGCGTAGAATCGGGCCACCTTCTAGTAATATTAATAAGTTCCACAATTGAATGTAATTAAAAAAAATGTTTCTGTGCTGAGATAATCTTATATACAGTCATATGAAAAAGTTTGGGCACCCCTATTAATGTTAACCTTTTTTCTTTATAACAATTTGGGTTTTTGCAACAGCTATTTCAGTTTCATATATCTAATAACTGATGGACTGAGTAATATTTCTGGATTGAAATAACATTTATTGTACTAACAGAAAAGGTGCAATCCGCATTTAAACAAAATTTGACCGGTGCAAAAGTATGGGCACCTCAACATAAAAGTGACATTAATATTTTGTAGATCCTCCTTTTGCAAAAATAACAGCCTCTAGTCGCTTCCTGTAGCTTTTAATGAGTTCCTGGATCCTGGATGAAGGTATTTTTGGCCATTCCTGTTTACAAAACAATTCCAGTTCAGTTAAGTTTGATGGTCGCTGAGCATGGACAGCCTGCTTCAAATCATCCCACAGATTTTCAATGATATTCAGGTCTGGGGACTGGGATGGCCATTCCAGAACATTGTAATTGTTCCTCTGCATGAATGCCTGAGTAGATTTGGAGCGGTGTTTTGGATCATTGTCTTGCTGAAATATCCATCCCCTGCGTAACTTCAACTTCGTCACTGATTCTTGCACATTATTGTCAAGAATCTGCTGATACTGAGTTGAATCCATGCGACCCTCAACTTTAACAAGATTCCCGGTGCCGGCATTGGCCACACAGCCCCAAAGCATGATGGAACCTCCACCAAATTTTACTGTGGGTAGCAAGTGCTTTTCTTGGAATGCCGTGTTTTTTTGCCTCCATGCATAACGCCTTTTTGTATGACCAAACAACTCAATCTTTGTTTCATCAGTCCACAGGACCTTCTTCCAAAATGTAACTGGCTTGTCCAAATGTGCTTTTGCATACCTCAGGCGACTCTGTTTGTGTGTTTAAGGAAATGAATGACGTGTCAACGATCACCGTTTTGGATCGTTTTTGCGATCGTTGATCGTCCCTCATTAGTGTTACACGCTGCGATGACGCTACCGGCGTTGGATGTGCGTCACTAACGACGTGACTCCGACGATATATCGGCAGCGATGTCACAGCATGTAAAGTACCCCTAAGTCATTCTTGGGTGTTTTTAGCTGTGTGTTTTGGGTCATTATCCTGTTGCAAGATCCATGACCTGTGGCTGACACCAAGTTTTCTCTAGAATCCCTTGATAGTCTTGAGATTTCATTGTACCCTGCATAGATTCAAGATACCCTGTGCCAGATGCAGCAATGCAGCCCCAGAACATAACAGAGCCTCCTCCAGTAAGGACAGTGTTCTTTTCTTGATATGCTTCATTTATTCATCTGTAATCATAGAGCTGATGTGTCTTGCCAAAAAAATTCAATGTTTGTCTCATCTGTCCATAGGACATTCTTTCAGAAGCTTTGTGGCTTGTCAATATGTAGTTTGGCAAATTCCAGTCTGGCTTTTTTATGATTTTTGTTTTCAATAATGGTGTCCTCCTTGGTTTTCTCCCAATGAAGTCCACTTTGGCTCAAACAGGGACTGATGGTGCGATCTGGCACTGATGTTTTTTGAGCTTGAAGTTCACATTTAATCTCTTTAGTAGTTTTTCTTGGCTCTTTTGTTACCATTCGTATGATCCGTCTCTTTGATTTGTCATCAGTTTTCCTCCTGAGGCCACGTCCAGGGAGGTTGGCTACAGTCCTGTAGGTCTGAAATTTCAGTATATGTGCAACTGTAGTCACAGGAACATCAAGCTGCTTGGATATGGTCTTATAACATTTACCTTTAATATGCTTGTCTATAATTTTCTTCCTCATCTCCTGAGACAACGCTTTCATTCACTTTCTCTGGTCCATGTTGAGTGTGGTACACAACATGTTACCAAACAGCACAGTGAGTATCTGTAGCCCTATATACAGGCCCACTGATTGATTACAAAATTGTAGGCACCAGTGATGCTAGTTAGTGGACACACCTTGATTTAACATGTCCCTTTTGTCACATTATTTTTAAGGGTACCATCATTTCTGTCCAGGCCTTTCTCATGAGTTTTAGTTTTTTAAAAATTCTGTGGAAGCATGGTTGAATAGCAATGTTTGACTTTCATTTGGTCATTTTCATAGATTTTTTATTTATTATTACTTTTGTCAAGTTATTTCTGTGACCATTGTGGGTTTTTCTTTCATTAAACGAGGGGTACCAACAATTTTGACCACGTGTGTATATACAGCAGTCTCACTCTTTCCTACGTGATGTATATAAAGTAGCCTCAGTGTCTCCATTGTGATGTACAGTACAGACCAATAGTTTGGACACACCTTCTCATTCAAAGAGTTTTCTTTATTTTCATGACTGAAAATTGTAGATTCACATTGAAGGCATCAAACTATGAATTAACACATGTGGAATGAAATACTTAACAAAAAATTGTGAAACAACTTTAAAATATGTCTTATATTCTAGGTTCTTCAAAGTAGCCACCTTTTGCTTTGATTACTGCTTTGCACACTCTTGGTATTCTCTTGATGAGCTTCAAGAGGTAGTCACCGGGGGACGAGATACGCTGGTAACCATGGTACCATAGTTACCAGCGCATCAAGGTCCTGCAGCGGCGGAACATACACACACGCACACACATAACAGCACACACACATCAGATCAAACTCACTCTCACACACACCTCACACACACATCACATCGCATCCACACACTCACAACATCCTGGGATATCGCTTGCTTCTCGGCGGCGATACTGTGCTGTGAGCTTCCAGGACCTGCCGGAGGATCACATGGCCGGAAGCATGTGGTATCTCCGGATGTTGTGAGTGTGAGCGCGTATGTGCAATATCGTCAATGTGTGTGTGCGTGAGTGTATGCGATCGGGTGTGTGTGAGTGTATGCGATCGGGTGTGTGTGTGAGTGTATGCGATCGGATCTGTGAGTGTCGGCAGAGGAGCACGACATGCTGGAGGAGGCTGGGAGGAGAGAGGCTGATCCTGGGGAAGGCTGGGATGGGGAGGCTGAGAGAAGAGAGGCTGATGCTGGGGGAGGCTGAGGCTGGGGTAGGCTGGGAGGAGAGAGGCTGATGCTGGGGACCGAAAAGGCTGATGCTGGGAGGAGAGAGGCTGATGCTGGGGGAGGCTGAGGCTGGGGTAGGCTGGGAGGAGAGAGGCTGATGCTGGGAGGAGAGAGGCTGATGCTGGGAGGAGAGAGGCTGATGCTGGGGGAGGCTGAGGCTGGGGTAGGCTGGGAGGAGAGAGGCTGATGCTGGGAAGAGAAAGGCTGATGCTGGGAGGAGAGAGGCTGATGCTGGGGGAGGCTGATGCTGGGGGAGGCTGAGGCTGGGGTAGGCTGGGAGGAGAGAGGCTGATGCTGGGGACAGAGAAGGCTGATGCTGGGAGGAGAGAGGCTGATGCTGGGAGGAGAGAGGCTGATGCTGGGAGGAGAGCGGCTGATGCTGGGGGAGGCTGAGGCTGGGGTAGGCTGGGAGGAGAGAGGCTGATGCTGGGAGGAAAGAGGCTTATGCTAGGGACAGAAAAGGCTGATGCTGAGAGGAGAGAGGCTGATGCTGGGGACAGAAAAGGCTGATGCTGGGAGGAGAGAGGCTGATGCTGGGATGAGAGAGGCTGATGCTGGGGATAGAGAGGCTGATGCTGGGGACAGAGAGGCTGATGCTGGGAGGAGAGAGGCTGATGCTGCGGGTAGAGAGGCTGATGCTGGGAGGAGAGAGGCTGATGCTGCGGGCAGAGAGGCTGATGCTGCGGGTAGAGAGGCTGATGCTGGTGCAGCATGGGGGATGGAGCACGATGGGGGGTGCGCAGCATGGGGGATGGAGCACGTTTGGGAGTGCGCAGCATGGCGGATGGAGCACGTTTGGGAGTGCGCAGCATGGCAGATGGAGCACGTTTGGGAGTGCGCAGCATGGCGGATGGAGCACGTTTGGGAGTGCGCAGCATGGCGGATGGAGCACGTTTGGGAGTGCGCAGCATGGCGGATGGAGCACGTTTGGGAGTGCGCAGCATGGCGGATGGAGCACGTTTGGGAGTGCGCAGCATGGCGGATGGACCACGTTTGGGAGTGCGCAGCATGGCGGATGGACCGCGTTTGGGAGTGCGCAGCATGGCGGATGGAGCACGTTTGGGAGTGCGCAGCATGGCGGATGGAGCACGTTTGGGAGTGCGCCGCATGGCGGATGGAGCACATTTGGGAGTGCGGAGTATGGCGGATGGAGCACGTTTGGGAGTGCGCAGCATGGCGGATGGACCACGTTTGGGAGTGCGCAGCATGGCGGATGGAGCACGTTTGGGAGTGCGCAGCATGGCGGATGGAGCACGTTTGGGAGTGCGCAGCATGGCGGATGGAGCACGTTTGGGAGTGCGCAGCATGGCGGATGGAGCACGATGGGGAGTGCGCTGCATGGGGGATGGAGCACGATGGGGACTGCAGAGTATGGCGGACAACGCTGCACACACACAACACCCAACACACAAACACCGCGGCACACACAAATATACGCACATACCGCACAACACACACATTGCACAAAACATACCTCCCCCAAAACACACCACACACACACAAACCGCGCAACACACACACACACAACGCTACAGACACACAGCGCTCCACAAACAACGCAACACACGCAACACACATACAACACCGCTCTCACCCCCCGTCACACCCAGACAACACCCAGAACATGTACAGCGCCCTACACAAACACTTGGTAACTACACACAACAACATCTATATATATATATATATATATATATATATATAACAAAAATCATACATGAACTACACAATACGTAAATTCTAGAATACCCGATGCGTAGAATCGGGCCACCTTCTAGTAATAATAATAAGTTCCACAATTGAATGTAATTAAAAAAATGTTTCTGTGCTGAGATAATCTTATATACAGTCATATGAAAAAGTTTGGGCACCCCTATTAATGTTAACCTTTTTTCTTTATAACAATTTGGGTTTTTGCAACAGCTATTTCAGTTTCATATATCTAATAACTGATGGACTGAGTAATATTTCTGGATTGAAATAAGATTTATTGTACTAACAGAAAAGGTGCAATCCGCATTTAAACAAAATTTGACCGGTGCAAAAGTATGGGCACCTCAACATAAAAGTGACATTAATATTTTGTAGATCCTCCTTTTGCAAAAATAACAGCCTCTAGTCGCTTCCTGTAGCTTTTAATGAGTTCCTGGATCCTGGATGAAGGTATTTTTGACCATTCCTGTTTACAAAACAATTCCAGTTCAGTTAAGTTTGATGGTCGCTGAGCATGGACAGCCTGCTTCAAATCATCCCACAGATTTTCAATGATATTCAGGTCTGGGGACTGGGATGGCCATTCCAGAACATTGTAATTGTTCCTCTGCATGAATGCCTGAGTAGATTTGGAGCGGTGTTTTGGATCATTGTCTTGCTGAAATATCCATCCCCTGCGTAACTTCAACTTCGTCACTGATTCTTGCACATTATTGTCAAGAATCTGCTGATACTGAGTTGAATCCATGCGACCCTCAACTTTAACAAGATTCCCGGTGCCGGCATTGGCCACACAGCCCCAAAGCATGATGGAACCTCCACCAAATTTTACTGTGGGTAGCAAGTGCTTTTCTTGGAATGCCGTGTTTTTTTGCCTCCATGCATAACGCCTTTTTGTATGACCAAACAACTCAATCTTTGTTTCATCAGTCCACAGGACCTTCTTCCAAAATGTAACTGGCTTGTTCAAATGTGCTTTTGCATAGCTCAGGCGACTGTGTTTGTGTGTTTAAGGAAATGAATGACGTGTCAACGATCACCGTTTTGGATCGTTTTTGCGATCGTTGATCGTCCCTCATTAGTGTTACACGCTGCGATGACGCTACCGGCGTTGGATGTGCGTCACTAACGACGTGACTCCGACGATATATCGGCAGCGATGTCACAGCATGTAAAGTACCCCTAAGTCATTCTTGGGTGTTTTTAGCTGTGTGTTTTGGGTCATTATCCTGTTGCAAGATCCATGACCTGTGGCTGACACCAAGTTTTCTCTAGAATCCCTTGATAGTCTTGAGATTTCATTGTACCCTGCATAGATTCAAGATACCCTGTGCCAGATGCAGCAATGCAGCCCCAGAACATAACAGAGCCTCCTCCAGTAAGGACAGTGTTCTTTTCTTGATATGCTTCATTTATTCATCTGTAATCATAGAGCTGATGTGTCTTGCCAAAAAAATTCAATGTTTGTCTCATCTGTCCATAGGACATTCTTTCAGAAGCTTTGTGGCTTGTCAATATGTAGTTTGGCAAATTCCAGTCTGGCTTTTTTATGATTTTTGTTTTCAATAATGGTGTCCTCCTTGGTTTTCTCCCAATGAAGTCCACTTTGGCTCAAACAGGGACTGATGGTGCGATCTGGCACTGATGTTTTTTGAGCTTGAAGTTCACATTTAATCTCTTTAGTAGTTTTTCTTGGCTCTTTTGTTACCATTCGTATGATCCGTCTCTTTGATTTGTCATCAGTTTTCCTCCTGAGGCCACGTCCAGGGAGGTTGGCTACAGTCCTGTAGGTCTGAAATTTCAGTATATGTGCAACTGTAGTCACAGGAACATCAAGCTGCTTGGATATGGTCTTATAACATTTACCTTTAATATGCTTGTCTATAATTTTCTTCCTAATCTCCTAAGACAACGCTTTCATTCACTTTCTCTGGTCCATGTTGAGTGTGGTACACAACATGTTACCAAACAGCACAGTGAGTATCTGTAGCCCTATATACAGGCCCACTGATTGATTACAAAATTGTAGGCACCAGTGATGCTAGTTAGTGGACACACCTTGATTTAACATGTCCCTTTTGTCACATTATTTTCAAGGGTACCATCATTTCTGTCCAGGCCTTTCTCATGAGTTTTAGTTTTTTAAAAATTCTGTGGAAGCATGGTTGAATAGCAATGTTTGACTTTCATTTGGTCATTTTCATAGATTTTTTATTTATTATTACTTTTGTCAAGTTATTTCTGTGACCATTGTGGGTTTTTCTTTCATTAAACGAGGGGTACCAACAATTTTGACCACGTGTGTATATACAGCAGTCTCACTCTTTCCTACGTGATGTATATCAAGTAGCCTCAGTGTCTCCATTGTGATGTACAGTACAGACCAATAGTTTGGACACACCTTCTCATTCAAAGAGTTTTCTTTATTTTCATGACTGAAAATTGTAGATTCACATTGAAGGCATCAAACTATGAAATAAGACAAGTGGAATGAAATACTTAACAAAAAATTGTGAAACAACTTTAAAATATGTCTTATATTCTAGGTTCTTCAAAGTAGCCACCTTTTGCTTTGATTACTGCTTTGCACACTCTTGGCATTCTCTTGATGAGCTTCAAGAGGTAGTCACCGGAAATGGTTTTCACTTCACAGGTGTGCCCTGTCAGGTTTAATAAGTGGGATTTCTTGCTTGAAAAATGGGGTTGGGACCATCAGTTGTGTTGTGCAGAAGTCTGGTGGATACACAGCTGATAGTCCTACTGAATAGATTGCTAGAACTTGTATTATGACAAGAAAAAAAAGCAGCTAACTAAGAAAAACGAGTGGCCATCATTACTAGAAATGAAGGTCAGTCAGTCCGAAAAATTGGGAAAACTTTGAAAGTGTCCCCAAGTGCAGTGGCAAAAACCATCAAACACTGCAAAGAAACTGGCTCACACGAGGACTGCCCCAGGAAAGGAAGACCAAGAGTCCCCTCTGATGAGGATAAGTTTATGCGAGTCGCTAGCCTCAGAAATCGCAGGTTAACAGCAGCTCAGATTAGAGACCAGGTCAATGCCACACAGAGTTCTAGCAACAGACACATCTCTAAAACAACTGTTAAGAGGAGACTTTGTGCAGCAGGCCTTCATGGTAAAATAGCTGCTAGGTAACTGTCGCGGGCGGAGGAGGGGACGCTGCGCTCTCCCACTGCTCGGGTCCGGCTGCCGCTGCTCTGCGGCTGCTGCTGCTCAATGGCTCGAGCGATGGGCCGGATCCCGGGGACTCGAGCGGCGCTCCTCGCCCGTGAGTGAAAAGGGATGGTTTTGGTTTTAGGGAAGATTGTCCGTGACGCCACCCACGGTTGTGGTGATTGTGTGGACACCACCGCTGCTCTGGACGGGGATCCCGGGAGCGGTGACAGGGAGCAGCTTTGGTTGTTAATCCTCCCCTCCGTGGGTAGGGGGTTGGTTGTCCCGGGGCCCGGTGATGGGGTAGGGATGGATGACAGGCGGGTTGCGGGGCCTGTTGAGGTGCAGGGTCGCAGGGGCAGCGCTGTGCCGCACGGCACGGAGGTACTCACTCAGCCCAATGATGATGACACAGTTCACGGTAAAACAAGCGGCTGGATGGACGGGTCCCTCGGATGGCTGCGGTGTTGTTGCTCCCTGCAGGTTAGCGGTGACTGTCTTTTCCCTGCACCTACTCTGTCTGTACGGTTTCGATGGGTTCCCACCGGTAACCTGCTCCCCGACTTGGATATGGGCCGGAGGAGCCCCTTTTGCCCGCAGGCGCTGGCCCTGAGAAACGGTTGCCTTGGCGGTGGCGGTGTCTCTCTCACTGGGTTGGACTGTTGCCTTCTGTCGGGACTTGACTGTTTGGAAACCCAGGAGGTCCCCTTCACTGACGGATTTGGCAAATTCACGGCGACTCCTAGCCTTGCCGGGGTCCGAAAGGCCCCTGCCACTGGTGCTGGCTTCTCTTTGTGTACCGGTCCGGTACCGCCGGGCCACCACCCGTCCACGGTCCTTACGGTAGACTCCAATCGGCCACTCCTGCAGACGGTCACCACCATCTGCCAACCTTGCTGTCTTGTCCGGGCCACACACCCGGACCAACTTCAGGCTGTTTAGCTCTCACTTTTCTCCTTTCACTTCACTTTTCCTCCTTCCACTTTCACTGTCCAAACCAATCTGCTCTCAAGCTCTGCCTGAGCTAAACTACAGTTTCCTGCCTCCAGGACTGTGAACTCCTCGGTGGGCGGAGACCAACCGCCTGGCTCCACCCCCTGGTGTGGACATCAGTCCCTGGAGGAAGGCAACAAGGGTTTTGTGTCTGACCTTGATGTCCCTGCTGGGAGTGTGGGGTGTTGTGGTGTTGTCCTCTGTGGCCCCTGGCTTGTCCAGGGCAACACATTCCCCCTTAGTTTAATGCAGACCGTCCTCGGGCTGCCCGTCCAACACCGGTTTTAGTTTCACCAACTGGAAAATATGAAAAAGGTAAACGGTAACAGACATACAATTATATTAACATCTTCCCACATCGGGAGGTAATCTTACTTAAACGTTATGGTAACGGTTACGGCTTCCGCTCTCACCCACCCAAGCAACCTTGCCCTGATGCTGCCCCTAAGCAAACAGGCAGCACCCCTTGACCCCAGTCCTGCACAAGCTGCCCGAGCGGGTTCTGTCCTTTCCAGGGGACCCACGTCCATGGGGAGCCCCTGGAACCCCCAGAGGGTAGCCACCGGTTCCGGTGGTGGCTGGGCCTGAGCCTGCTCCACTGCGGGCCCTCCCTCCAATCTGCCTCTCCGGAGGCGGCAACGGTGGGAGCCATAACAACAAACATTATTTACAAGCCACAAGTTTGTGGTTGCCTTGCAAGTTCTCAGGCTTGTTCATAGAAGTTTCTATGCAAGGTGAAAAGGGTCCCAACGGGGACCAGTTGCCGGCTACGACCGGTTCCAAATCAAGTTGCAATCAGGTGACTTTCCACGGTTTCATTCACTTATCATTCTCATCTTTAGAACTTTCAAAAACTTTAAAACTTTTAAACACACACTGTTTATGGTCCCAGCGGGGACGGTGCAACGGTACTCCGCTGCTCTTACTCCAACTTTTCGGTGTCTGCTGGGGGAGAGGGTGCGGCGGTCATCCGGGCCTCCTGGCTGCCCCTCAGCTTGGCATCCAGCGCAAACCACCCCCTCTCACCACAGTGCCGGGTGTACTGCACCAGGTCGCCTGGCATCAGGTTGCGGCCTGGGTGCTCCTCTGGCAAGTGAGCATTAACATCCCGCCGGGCTATGAATACTTTGGCCTCCAGGCCCGGTTCATAAATGAATCCATAGCCCTGGCGGACATCAAACCACCTCACCTGCCCCTCATACAGCGGGCCCCGGACACGGAAGGTCGCTTGTCTCAGGCTCTCCTTCTCCCGGATTGTACGGGCCACCATCTCTGCCTTCTTCCTTTCCCTCTCTTCGATTTCCGGGCCCAACGGTACTGGCTCCCTATCCCAATATGGCGCTGCTGCGAGCTCCGGCGCACGGGTCGGGCCCCGCGAGACCTTTTGGATACTGCCCACTGCTGGTGATCTGGGCGGAAGGTCCCGCGGTGACTTGGCCTTGGACACCGCCTTGCAGGGGCAACTCGGTGCAACCTCAGCCGAGGTGTGGGGGATGGGCACAGGGGCTTTCCTCTGCTGGGCCTTCGGCATGGAACGGGCTGTCGGCTCCGACTCGGGGAATCTCTTGGGGGGTGCCTCCGGTTCAGGCTTCGGGGCTTTCCATGGGAGCACCTCCGGTCGGCTACGGGCTCCGGCTACAGGTCGGTCCGCCTGGGCGGACATGCTGGGTATCGCTACCGGTTGCGGGGGTAGCAGGCCTAGTGGCGGGGCCACGGCTGCCGGGACGGGTGGCGAGGGAGGCAGTAGGGCGAAAGGGTTTAGACCTGGTCCCGCAGCCACGATGACCGACCCACTAGGGGTACCGGGGCGTGGGTCACTCACCCTCTCTTCCACCACTTCCTCCTCGCGTCTCCGCACGGCCGCTATGACCTCCGCCATGTCAGTCTCCCACTCCTCCAAGAGGAGCTGCATC
This sequence comes from Anomaloglossus baeobatrachus, assembly GCF_048569485.1. Taxonomy (NCBI): domain Eukaryota; kingdom Metazoa; phylum Chordata; class Amphibia; order Anura; family Aromobatidae; genus Anomaloglossus; species Anomaloglossus baeobatrachus. The sequence continues at coordinate 743,928,824 of NC_134354.1, forward strand.
TTGACCTGCAGCCGTTGTTGGAGCTGCGTGGTCCGGATCTCCACCCACGCCGCGGTTCCAGACGCGGGGGCTACGGTGCTTCGGGACGGCATGTACATCCTGCTGGCGGCCTCTCCCAGGAACAAGATGGCTGCAGAGTCCTGGCGTCCCTGCTTTTATAGCCGCGGCTACATGCGACCAGTCGCCATTTCGTCCCCCTTAGTTTCTTTCCGGCCCCTCCTCTATCGGGGCGGGGTCTCGGCCTTCGCGCCTCCACTACTCGAGGAGACGCTTGAGCGGGAACTCTTCGCGCCCAAGATGGCGGCTTTTCAAATTTTCCGGCCGAACACCTCCGGCGGTAACAAGGCGCACCTCTACCCAACGGCAGAGCGGCAAGATCCTGTTCGTGACGCCAAGTTGTCGCGGGCGGAGGAGGGGACGCTGCGCTCTCCCACTGCTCGGGTCCGGCTGCCGCTGCTCTGCGGCTGCTGCTGCTCGGTGGCTCGAGCAATGGGCTGGATCCCGGGGACTCGAGCGGCGCTCCTCGCCCGTGAGTGAAAAGGGATGGTTTTGGTTTTAGGGAAGATTGTCCGTGATGCCACCCACGGTTGTGGTGATTGTGTGGACACCACCGCTGCTCTGGACGGGGATCCCGGGAGCGGTGACAGGGAGCAGCTTTGGTTGTTAATCCTCCCCTCCGTGGGTAGGGGGTTGGTTGTACCGGGGCCCGGTGATGGGGTAGGGATGGATGACAGGCGGATTGCGGGGCCTGTTGAGGTGCAGGGTCGCAGGGGCAGCGCTGTGCCGCACGGCACGGAGGTACTCACTCAGCCCAATGATGATGACACAGTTCACGGTAAAACAAGCGGCTGGATGGACGGGTCCCTCGGACGGCTGCGGTGTTGTTGCTCCCTGCAGGTTAGCGGTGACTGTCTTTTCCCTGCACCTACTCTGTCTGTACGGTTTCGATGGGTTCCCACCAGTAACCCGCTCCCTGACTTGGATATGGGCCGGAGGAGCCCCTTTTGCCCGCAGACGCTGGCCCTGAGAAACGGTTGCCTTGGCGATGGCGGTGTCTCTCTCACTGGGTTGGATTGTTGCCTTCTGTCGGGACTTGACTGTTTGGAAACCCAGGAGGTCCCCTTCACTGACGGATTTGGCAAATTCACGGCGACTCCTAGCCTTGCCGGGGTCCAAAAGGCCCCTGCCACTGGTGCTGGCTTCTCTTTGTGTACCGGTCCGGAACCGCCGGGCCACCACCCGTCCACGGTCCTTACGGTAGACTCCAATCGGCCACTCCTGCAGACGGTCACCACCGTCTGCCAACCTTGCTGTCTTGTCCGGGCCACACACCCGGACCAACTTCAGGCTATTTAGCTCTCACTTTTCTCCTTTCACTTCACTTTTCCTCCTTCCACTTTCACTGTCCAAAACAATCTGCTCTCAAGCTCTGCCTGAGCTAAACTACAGTTTCCTGCCTCCAGGACTGTGAACTCCTCGGTGGGCGGAGACCAACCGCCTGGCTCCACCCCCTGGTGTGGACATCAGCCCCTGGAGGAAGGCAACAAGGGTTTTGTGTCTGACCTTGATGTCCCTGCTGGGAGTGTGGGGTGTTGTGGTGTTGTCCTCTGTGGCCCCTGGCTTGTCCAGGGTGACACAAAACCACTGCTAACGACAGGCAACAAGCAGAAGAGACTTGTTTGGGCTAAAGAACACAAGGAATGGACATTAGACCAGTGGAAATATGTGCTTTGGTCTGATGAGTCCAAATTTGAGATCTTTGGATCCAACAACCGTGCCTTTGTGCAACGCAAAAAAAGGTGAACGGATGCACTCTACATGCCTTGTTCCCACCGTGAAGCATGGAGGAGGAGGTGTGATGGTGTGGGGGTGCTTTGCTGGTGACACTGTTGGGGATTTATTCAAAATTGAAGGCATACTGAACCAGTATGAGTACCACAGCATCTTGCAGCGGCATGCTATTCCATCCGGTTTGCGTTTAGTTGGACCATCATTTATTTTTCAACAGGACAATGACCCCAAACACACCTCCAGGCTGTGTAAGGGCTATTTGACTAAGAAGGAGAGTGATGGGGTGCTACGCCAGATGACCTGGCCTCCACAGTCACCAGACCTGAACCCAATCGAGATGGTTTGGGGGTGAGCTGGACTGCAGAATGAAGGCAAAAGAGCCAACAAGTGCTAAGCATCTCTAGGAACTCCTTTAAGACTGTTGAAGACCTTTTCCGGTAACTACCTCTTGAAGCTCATCAAGAGATGCCAAGAGTGTGCAAAGCAGTAATCAAAGCAAAAGGTGGCTACTTTGAAGAACCTGGAATAGAAGACATATTTTCAGTTGTTTCACTACAATTTTTTGTTAAGTATTTTATTCCACTTGTGTTTAATTCATGTCATGAAAATAAAGAAAATTCTTTGAAGGAGAAGGTGTGTCCAAACGTTTGGTCTGTACTGTATATACAGCAGTCTTGGTGTATTTTATGTGATGTATACAGCAGATCTCCCACTACTTGAGTTTTATAAATGTTACTTGAGCAGTGAGGACTTTTACATTAGAGGAGACATGCAGAATGATATATATCTATGTTCAGTACAACTTTCTGCTGCAAGCAGTATTTTACAAAACCTACCATTAGAGATGGGCGAACCCTCAAATATTCGGGTTTGGCGGGTCCAACCGGATTTTTTTTTATTTTTAAATCTGGTTCGGGACCAGACTTGTACCCGAACATCTGCCCGGATTCCAATCCCCATATTAATCTATGGGGGCCAGAACATTGTGCTGTAAAATTGTGGTAGAATGGGCTAAGGTGATTAGAGCAGGACAGTTATACTTACTGAATCTCCCACATGGCTGTGACACTACTTCCTAGTCCCCTCGGAGGAAGCAGTAAATATGTATGAGAGTCAAGTAGACCTGGAATTAGTGTTACAGCTGCGCAGGAGACTCAGTAAGTATAATGTTCCACCTTTATTCCCTATTTTCCTCCTTTTTCCTTTATTTTTATTTATTTTTTTTTAATTATCCGAGGGGGGGAAATCTGAATAGTTACACAGAGTTCCCTGAGAACTCAAGGCCCGGAATCGGTGCACGGACACTACGTATTTGGTACAGACCCTGAACATTATAGTTCAGGGTTGCCCATCACTACTTACCATCACAAAGAGTCAACTGCGCTCCATACCGACACAAACATGGAACAGTAGTTGAAAGTAGCAATATAATCACTAACACCTAACCACACGCAAAGAGAAGCAGTGCCAGCCTTCACAATAGGGGTATGTTAATTAATTGTATAACCAAATATAACAGGATAATTCTTAATTTGATAAGTGTGTATGGTCTGTGAATGATGCTATAAATATCCAAATGTCTCTGTCATGACACACAATACAACAAGGGGTATATATTCCTAAAAAGACCTTCATACTCAAGGATATAAATATTCTAAAGACCATGATAATTCAATGCAATATATATATATTTTATTTTTCAATTCATACAAAATTTATCTGGGGGTACAAAAAAGGCAGAAAGAACACAGACTATGCAATTAAAAATTTGTAAAAACCGCAGGGGGGTGGGTGTTTAACATACAAGGTCTGAGCACAACATGATTATATGGTTGTATGCATGGGCAACATGATTGCAGATGGTAAAATACATGATTACAACACAACATGCAAAAATAATTCCAAATGAGGTTAAATAAATACCTCTATTCACAGAGGAAAATACTTGATCTTGTAGACCACAGATTCATAAGGTGCCTGAATTTATACATAAAGAGGCCAATGGTCACTTCATATAAAGAGCCTGACTACATGGCAAAAAATAAACCCCATGATCACTCTGGTACAACTTTAGCCAGTAACAACCACCAGCATTTTAGATGAAAAAGTTTGCAATCAGAGTATACAATACATGTGTGCATGTGAGGTGCCCAGGACAAATACAGGTACAATGACCTACCCAGGAATCACTACAGACCCTGTGTACACACACCGCCCTGCACCTCAATTTTTAATTGCATAGTCTGTGTTCTTCCTGCCCTTTTTGTACCCCCAGATAAATTTTGTATGAATTGAAAAATAATATATATATATATATTGCATTGAATTATCATGGTCTGTAGAATATTTATATCCTTGAGTATGAAGGTCTTTTTAGGAATATAATTCGTTTTTTGGTGATTCTTCATGAGATATGGACTTAGTTATTCATGTTTTTTTACAACAAGGGGTACACTGGGGACCCTTTTAACAACGGTCGGCCCTTGCGCTAGTGAGAGGGAAGATGGACACCTCCTCCACTTACCTGCAACGATACCCAGCACTCATTTCTTGTCCCTGTACATGTTCCTCACCTGTTGCCGAGCAGGAACCTGAAGCCCTGAGTGGCCCTACAATAGTCCTGGCTAGGGAGTTGATAGGTAAGGGATGCTAGCCTCACCACTGCACTAAAACAATACACCAAGGAAGGAAAGACAGACAGAGGGAAACACACCAAGAGACTGCTGCAGTTAGCACCAAGACTGCAGCCTACACTGCACAATAGGATAAAGAGTTGCACACTAGTCACAATTTATAGGGGAATATTGAAAAGCAGAACTGCTATGGGAATACTAGACTGAAACATACAATGAACTATCTGAAAAAATAAAAAAACATGAAAATGGAATATGCATAACTGCTATGAATAATAGGAATATAAGAGATGTTTATTCATTGTATTGATCAATGCAAAATAGCCCCAAACCACGCCAAGGTAATCTCTATTTTTGGGGTCCCTAACCTATGTGTAACCTCACCTGCAGTTAAAAAACTTGCTCTGTATGGGAAGCAAAGGACCAAGCTATATATGTGAAATAAGACACATGGCAATGGGTGGGGCAGGGTTCTCAGACAGAAAGTGTATGCTAATTCAAGAATGTAAATCTGGAACTCCAATGGTGTGAACAGGGTGCAAGACTCAATAACATACAGCTATACAATAGGGTAAAGAGTTGCACACAAGTCACAATTTATAAGGGAATGATGAAAAGCAGTACTGCTATGGGAATACTAGACAGAAAAATACAATGAACTATCTGAAAAAATGAAAAACATGAAAATGGAATATGCATAACTACTATGAATAATAGGAATATAAGAGATGTTTAGCCATTGAATTGATCAATGCAAAAGAGCCCCAACCTTGGCATGGTGTTTGGGCTCTTTATCCTACTGTGAAGTGTAGGCTGCAGTCTTGGTGCTAACTGCAGCAGTCTCTTGGTGTGTTTCCCTCTGTCTGTTTTTCCTTCCCTGGTGTATTGTTTAGGGTAACGGTGGGGCTAGTATCTTGCACCTTGTTCACACCATTGGAGTTCCAGATCTACGTTCTTTAATTAATATGCACTTTATGTCTGAGAACCATGCCCAACCCAAGCTATGTGTCTTATTTCACATATATAGCTTCGTTCTTTGCTTCCCATACAGAGCAAGCAAGTTTTTTAACTTCAGGTGAGGTTACACATAGGTTAGGGACCCCAAAAATAGAGATTACCTTGGCGTGGTTTGGGGCTCTTTTGCATTGATCAATACAATGGCTAAACATCTTATATTCCTATTATTCATAGCAGTTATGCATATTCCATTTTCATGTTTTTCATTTTTTCACATAGTTCATTGTATTTTTCAGTCTAGTATTCCCATAGCAGTTCTGCTTTTCAATATTTCCCTATACATTGTGACTAGTGTGCAACTCTTTATCCTATTGTATGGTTGTATGTTTTTGAGTCTTGCACCTTGTTCACATCATTGGAGTTCCAGACGTGCATTCTTTAATTTGCAGCCTACACTGCAACTTGCAAAGAGGCTTCCACCAGCTCCTTCCAACTCCAGGCCAAGCATCCAAATGAGAGTGAATAACCAGCACTGTCTACTAGGAACAGACGGAATATATAGGGACTGGGAGTGGTCCAAACCGGAACACCTGGATGGTAATGAGAATGCCTGCTGACAAGGAATACTGACATTAACCCTTTCCTCCCCAAAGGAAAGGAAATTACATTTAACAACAGAGGTGAGCATGGCAATGGCTTTCTAGCCCTGAATCTGTCCTAAAGCCTGCTTTACACATTGCAATTTCGCATACGATATCGTATGCGATTTGCAACGCCCCCATCGTATGTGCGGCACGATCAATTTGTTGAACGTGCCGCACAAACGATTAACCCCCGTCACACGTACTTACCCGTCCATACGACCTCGATGTGGGCGGCGAACGTTCACTTCCTGGAGTGGCAGGGACGTTCGGCGTCACATCGACGTCACACGGCAGCCAGCCAATAGAAGTGGAGGGGCGAAGATGAGCGGGACGTAAACATCCCGCCCACCTCTTTCTTTCCGCATTGCCGGCTGGAGCCGCGGGACGTAGGTAAGATCTCTTCAATGTTGCCAGGGTGTCACACACTGCGATGTGTGCTGCCTCGGAAACATTGAACAACCGCACGCTCAATTCATGAGGAATGAACGACGTGTATGCGATGAACGGATATTCGTTCAATCGCAATCGCACGTAGCTGTTACACACTACAATGTACTTTACAATGCCGGTTGTGCGTCACTTACGACGTGACCCCGCCGACACATCGTAAGATATATTGTAGTATGTAAAGCGGGCTTTAGTCTCAAATGCAAACAGACAGCCATGACAGGCCCTTGGCAAAAAAAAGATTCTCATTTTCCACCCCTGACCTCGCTTGTATCAGCAGAGCAGTGTGATTTTGGCAGTTACAAATTATGATAATATTCCAGGAACGAGGGAGAAAAAAAATAATGAATGCTTAAGTAATGATGAGAACTGACGCATTACATATCATAATATCATTATTGACAGTAATCCATCGAGAATTGGCTCAAGACTGGCAGAAGCAGAACGTGGCCTTGTATTTAATAATATTACAGTCTAGATTTCCATCTGTCTCATTATGCAAAAAAAGAAGGATAAGGAGGAGGATTATGTTGTAGACACGAACAATCCCTGTACTGGAATGTAGCATCTGATTGCTGGGATTACTGGGATTAATGGCAGATACATTTCACCATGGGAAGTCGCTCAGCACTTTTATTTGCCTATATAATTATAGTAAATCAGAATAAGACAATTAGAGAGGTTTTTGTCAGGATTTATCAATACAGCATTATATGATAAAATTATTAATTTAGAATTCATTAGACTAAAGTAGAAATTATGATTACAAATTAGGATCATAGATAGATAATGACTAAATACAGAAACATATGTGGAACCAGGAACTAATTTTCCCCCTAATATGGGGAAATTGGCATCTGCCTCTTTTTTTGTTAGATTAAAGGTTGAACACAATGGACTTGTGCCTACTTTCAACTTTGAAACATAGTCTCCAGATGGAGATCAGAGGCTGGAATGCAGGTATCACGGGGTATGTACTGACAGGGCAAGGAATCCCTAAGCTGACCCTCAGACTCAAGACCCTGCACTGTCCCTTATCTTGGAGGTAGGCTTGATGGTAGACTGGTCTGATCCCCCTCCATGACCCTGACTCATGTCCAAGTCCAGATGGACATGAGTCCCCCAACCTCAGGACGGGCTGGAAAACACAATAACGAAACCACGCAGAGTGACACAGACGAGGAAGAATGAAACCGCGCACACACTGCACTCAAAACACACAGGAGAGACAATATGTGTACAGCGGAGCAAAGAAAAAGGGAATGAAGTAACACACAACAGGGAAATCTTCACACCTCAATATTGCAACAAAGATCACCATCAACAGGTTCACCAACAAAACCAGTATCGCTTGGAGCAAAAGCTGAAGCTATAATCGGCACTGAATAGTGAGATCCAGGATCTTATATAGGAAGTAAATGACTGATTGGCAATTAGCAACCTGAGCTCGTAGCAGAGTTCCCCAGGACAGCAGGAATTAACTCCTGCAGAACTGAGGAACAGAGCATATTAAAAAAGATAGACGTTGCAATATATCGCTAAATTAATCATTCCATGCCTAGAAAACGTTGTGCTGTTCTTAAAATCATACAAAAAACTAGATGATATAAGTGATATATCATCAGATTCAGGATGTCTTTACCTACATCATGCTGCACTCAAATGAAGTAGCAAAACTTGCTGACAGATTCCCTTTAAAAAGCCCTCCTACTCTGCACTCATTACCTGTAAAAAAATTGCACCTCTTTGAACTCCTTACCTGTATAAAAGACACCTGTCCACACACTCAATTCATCACACTCCAACCTTTCCATCATGGCCAAGACCAAAGAGCTGTCTAAGGACACCAGGAACAAAATTATAGACGTGCTCAAGGATGTGATAGGCCACAGGATAAAAGCTAAGTAACTTGGTGAGAAGGCAAAAAATGTTGATGTATATATTAGAAAATGGAAGAAACTTAAGATGACTGTCAATCTTACTCGGTCTGGGGCTTCAAACAGCCTCGAGATGCAAGATCTCGCCTCGTGGGGTAAAGATGATTCTCCGAAAGGTCAGAAATCAGCCCAGAACTTCATGAGAGGACCTGGTCAATGACCTGAATAGAGCTGGTACCACAGTCTTAAAGATTACAGTTAGTAACACACTACACCGTCATGGATTAAAATCTTGCAGGGCACGCAAGGTCGTCCTGCTCACGCCAGCACATGTCCAAGGCCAGTTTGACGTTCAACAATGACCATCTGGATGATCCAGAGGTGGCATGGGAGAAGGTCATGTGGTCAGATAAAAACCAAAATAGAACTCTGTTATCAATTCCAATCGCCATGTTTGGAGGAGGAAGAAGGATGAGGATAACCTCAAATACACCATCCCAACCGTAAAGCTTGGAGTGGAAATATACTTTGGGGGTGCTTTTCTGCAAAGGAGACAGAACAACTGCACCATATTGAAGGGAGGATGGATGGGGTCATGTATAATTTTGGCCAACAACCTCCTTCCCTCAGTAAAAGCATTGAAGATGGGTCATGGCTGGGCATTCCAGCATGACAATAACCCAAAACACACAGCCAGGGTAACAAAGGAGTGGCTCCATAAGAAGCATTTCAATATCCTGGTGTGGCCTAGCCAGTCTCCAGACCTGAACCCAGTAGAAGATATTTGGAGGGAGCGAAAACTCAATGTTGCCCAGCGACAGCCCCGAAACCTGAAAGATCTGGTGTGGAGGAGTGGACCAAAATCCCTGTGTGTGTACAAAGTTGGTCAAAAACTACAGGAAACATCTGAACTCTAATTGCAAAGGTTTTCTGTTCCAAATATTGAGGTCTGTTTTTCTATTGCATCAAAAACTTATTTTATGCAATAGAATGCAAATTAATTATTTAATAATCATACAATGTGAGTTTCTGGAGTTTTTTTGGGGGGGGTTTCTGTGTGTCACACTTGAAGTGTACCTACGATATAAATTACGGACCTCTGAATTCTTTGTAGATGGGAAAACTTGCAAAATCGGCAGCGTATCAAATTTGCCCTTGCTGCTTAAACCATTCATGCAAACTGACATACATGTACAGAGCAAGGATTTCGCAGGCTTAGTAGCAAAGACGATAACATCATCAGCGGGTGTCAGCTATATATCATAATTGACAGCCTGCTGTAACACCCATGATCGGTGCTAGTGCTGATTTTGGTGTTTAACCACTCTAATGCCGCTGTCAATAACAATAGCGGCATTGATTTGCTTAACAAAGGGACGGGGGCTTCCTCTTTTATCCAATTGGCACAACGTGGCTCAGATCGCATCGTGCCAATCACCTTCATGGTTACCCTAGACTAAATAATGGCCACCGGGTCACCCAGATGTAGTGGCCTGTAAGGTCCTGCCATTAGCAGGACGTGACAGGCATCCTGCCTGTGTGGGATTGACAAATCTAATACCCTACAATGCCAACATTTTGCAGAGAATTAGACCGGCAATTAGGGCAGAGGAAATTGATGTACCATAGAGGGACTAAGTAAAAAAAAAAAAGTTTTTAAAAACTGTAAAAATATTTTAAAAAATTACAAAATGAAGAAAATATATCATACCAATAAATACACATAGTTATGTAAAAAAAAGAAAACAAACAAACAAAAAGGTGTACATAATTGGTATCGCTGCATTCGTAACAACCCGATTAATAATACTAATGAACCACTTCAGTGAACATTAAAAAACCTAGCAAAAAAAACATGCTTTTTCATCATACCAGGAAAAAAAAGTTGAAAAAGTACCCAATGAAAAAGTCAAATGTAAACAAATATGGTATAGCTGGAAATGTCAATTTGCCTTGTAAAAACAAGCCATCATACAACTCTGTCAGGGAACAAAAAAAAATCAAAGTTATAGCTTTCAGACTAAAGCAATGCAAAACAATTCTTTTTTTCTATAAAATTGCTTTTATTGTGTAAGTGCAGCAAAACATAAAAAAACTTACATAAATGTGATATCGCTGCAATGATACTGACCCAAAGAATAAGGCTGTTTGATCAATTTTGCCAAAAGGTGAATGGTAATAAAAAAACAACTAAAAAAAAAAGCTCCTGAATTGCTGTTTTTTATTAATTCTGCCTCCCAAAAATTGGAATTGAAAGCGATCGAAAAATGTTCTGTGGATCAAAATGGTGCCATAAAAAACTTCAACTTATCCTGCAAAAACATGACTGTCAGCAGAAATATAAAAAAATTAAACCTCAAAATATGGCGATGCAAAAGCTTTTTTTGTTAAAAAAAACAACAAAAAAACATTTTTTATTGTGTGCTAGCAAAATCTAATAAAAAAAATCTAGTATCGTTGTAATCGTATTGACCTGATGAATAAAACATCAAATCACTTATACCGCACAAGGAACAGTGTAAAAAGCAAATAAAAACCATTCTTGACCTGCTGTTGATTTGTACATTCTGCATCCCAAAGTTTGCAGTAAGGTTCAGCTCACATTTATTCTGCTCTCTTCGCTGTGCGCTTACATTGGAGTTTGTGTAAATCTTTGAAATGCATGATTCAGACAAAACCCTAAAAGAAGATTCCCTGTGATGAGGCAAATTAACCTTGGAGGCCATCTGGTCTATGATCCCGCAGTTTCGTCTTTTTTTGTGTGCATAAAAGTGCGATTGACCACAGTTTTGTGCACCTCTGACACGACAGACACCGCTGAACAGAGGGCAGTTGGAGTCCAGTGTAACTCTGCCTTTCTCATTATAGGGAATGGATCTGTTGGGGGTTTCATCTGAAGCATGTCGTTTTAAGATTAAGCTGGGAACCCAGATGTAAGTGCTCAGGCTAGAGCGCAGGATAAATGTGATCCAAAATTTTATGTAAAATGTTCCAAATAAAAGTTTTAACTCAATCCACAAAAAAACAGGTCCCTGTTATCTTTTAAATATGAAAATATAGGAGGTTTCCACAAAAAGACTTTGGAAAAGTGAAATAGCTCCTTGCAATAATTCAGCAAATTCTGTGCTCCAAAATCCAAATACCCCCCTCCATTGTGAGCTCCACAGTGTGCCTAAACCACATTTAGTGTCCACATGTTTGGCATTTCTGTAGTAATGAGAGCCTGCTTAATTTACCAGGTGGGTTTCTCTAGAAGAATGAACTGGGCACTACAATGTACAGGCACTACAACAAATTGAACACTACAATGTTCTAGGCACTATAATGGCAGATTTACAATTTTCACTCAGCAACATCCATTACTGCTTATTTCTGGAAAACAAGCATGGAGTGAAAATGAAAAATTTGGGGTTAAAGCAACAATTTTGTTGAAAAAAAATGTAATTTTTTATTTTAAATCCCAAAGTTATGAAGTTCTGTGAAACACCTGTGGGAACTAGATGATCACAATAGCCACACATGAATTTCTTGAGGGGTGTAGCTTCCAAATTTCCAAAATGGGGTCACTTGTGTGGGGTTTCTGCTGTTTTGGCATGTCAGAAGCTCTTCAGATGCAACATAGTGTTCACAATCTACACTACTCCAAAAAAGTTAGGGATATTTGACTTTTGGGTGAAGTGTATGAAAAGTTCACACTACAGTGATATTTTATCTTGAAAGTCAGAGCATTTAAGTAGAATTGTGGAATGGTGATTTCCTCATTTCAAACAATTTTTGGAAACAAAAGCCAACAACAGTGGTGGGTATACCCCCCAAAAAAGTCAATGTCTCAATAACTTGTCATGTGGCCTTGAGCAGCAATTACAGCTTGACAGTAATGTTTCAGTCAAGTTATTGTCTACTGAGACATGGAATCCTTCTACTCTTGAAGGGCGGCCCTCAGGTTATTGAGGTTCTGGGGTACAGAGTTACAGGCCTCTACACAGCAACTCAGCTGATCCCATAGGTTTTCTTTGGGATTCAGGCCTTGCGCGATGCAAGAAACAGGAGGGAAACCGGGTAAGATGTAGAGGAAGGCCCTAGCAATAGGGAGAAGGGTCACCACCTCACACTCACCTATGACTGATCCCTGAGCTCTCTAACATCCCTAGACAGGTCCTTCCCTTCGTGCACAATGATGGACCTAGGCTCTCGATGACTATGAATTTACCTTAACTACTGAGTAGGTCAGTGAGACACTAGTCCCACTACTACAATAAAACAACACAAGGAAAGTAAAACAAACATGGTGTGGAAAGACACACCAAATAAAACTCCTAGGTTTCTTCAGCAGGAACCCTCACAGCTGTAACTGAAACAACACCTCAGCTACTTCAGGTACAGTTCCTTCAAGGGGGTCAATATACAGTGTTTCAACAAACATAAGCATTACCCCAAAAATAAACCCTAGCATGATTTTACGGGATTTTTGAAGTATGCTGAAATATAAGGCCTACTGCAAAACTAAGCCCTAGTTCCAAACAGGGCCGTCGTTAGGGGGAGTCAAACATCACAATTTCTCAGAGACCTCATTCTGTTAGGGGCCCCAGCAGTTGTATTCAATGGTTCAGATTGTTTAAGGACCTTTGATGACTTCACAGTCATGTGACCAAATGTCCCTGAATTGTAGGCGTCTAAAAGAACTGAACAAGAGACAGGATGGTATGCAAAACTGGCAATAGGGAGATGGGAGAGCACACAGGGATGGAGAGGTATGTTGATGTTCCAGAATGTGATATGACTATATATGAAAAAATATTGTTTGTTTTTTTTTGTTCAAGAATAATTCTGGATTGTTGTTCATGGAAAAAAATTAAAAAAAATAAGACCTCCCCTGAAAATAAGCCCTAGAAAGCCCTAGAAAATAGTAGCAGCTTACAGTGACTATATGCATGGTTTAACACTGTAAGAACCCCCCAGTGTGAATTCCTCCACAGTACATTCTACACACACAGTATGTTGACTCTACTGTACCCCCCTCTCAACTACCCTGGCAAAGTGTGATGACCCCAACACAGTATGATCACCAATTGGGATCCCCACACAGCCCTACATGCAGTATAATGGCCCCCACACATCTTCACACTGTAAAATGGCCGCCACTAGCCCTAAAATAATTATAATGGCCCCCGCATAGCCTTCCATCCAGTGTAATTGGCCCCACATAGTCCGCAATAAAATATTATGCACCCCCATTGTTCTCCATTTGATATATTTTCCATACATAGTCCTCCATATAGTATTATGCACCCACCATAGTCCTCCATGTAGTATAATATACACTCCTTAGTCCTCCATATATTATAATGCACACCCCATAGTCCTCCATATATTATAATGCACTCCATAGTTCATCATCTATATATATAATTGCCTTATTCTGTCTGTCTGTCTGTCTGTCTGTCATGCTCCAAAATTGTGTCCTTACGGTGACACAAAGCTGATTGGCCGCTGGGCTCGCCATGGCCCCGCCCCCCCACACGGATTGGCCTCTCGCCCCGGCTCTCTGCAGGCCCCGCCCCCCTCACGCAATGGACGCTCGCTCTGGCCCAACTGACACGGAGCTCCGACTCCCAGGTGAGTACACACACACACATCAGATCACACTCACTCTCACACACACCTCACACATCACATCCACACACTCACAACATCCTGGGATATCGCTTGCTTCTACACCGGCTCCGTCACGATCCCAGCAGCGCCAGACATAACCTTGCAATGCTGGGATCTTGACGGAGCCCGTGAACGCTGGTAACCATTATACACATCGGGTAACTAAGGTCCCTTGGTTACCCGATGTGTATCATAGTTACCAGTGTACACCGGCTCCGTCACGATCCCAGCAGCGCCAGACATAACCTTGCGCTGCTGGGATCTTGACGGAGGCCATGAACGCTGGTAACCATTATACATATCGGGTAACTAAGGTCCCTTGGTTACCCGATGTGTATCATAGTTACCAGCGTACACCGGCTCCCGGTACACATGTGCAGGGAGCCGGCATTATACTCCTCTCCCCCCAGGACTACTCCTCCTATTACAGTCCTCCTATTATACTCCTCTCTGAGTATAATAGGAGAACTATTATAGCATGGGGGATGTAGCACGATGGGGGGTGCGCAGCATGGGGGATGTAGCACGATGTGGTGCGCAGCATGGGGGATGTAGCACGATGGGAAGTGCGCAGCATGGGGGATGTAGCACGATGGGGAGTGCGCAGCATGGGGGATGTAGCACGATGGGGAGTGCGCAGCATGGGGGATGTAGCACGATGGGGAGTGCGCAGCATGGAGGATGTAGCACGATGGGGGTTGCGCAGCATGGGGGATGTAGCAAGATGGGGAGTGCGCAGCATGGGGGATGTAGCACGATGGGGAGTGCGCAGCATGGGGGATGTAGCACGATGGGGAGTGCGCAGCATGGGGGATGTAGCACGATGGGGAGTGTGCAGCATGGGGGATGTAGCACGATGGGGAGTGCGCAGCATGGGGGATGTAGCACGATGGGGAGTGCGCAGCATGGGGGATGTAGCACGATGGGGAGGTGCGCAGCATGGGGGATGTAACATAATGGGGAGTGCGCAGCATGGCGGATGGAGCACGATGGCGGGTGCGCAGCATGGGGGATGTAGCACGATGGGGAGTGCGCAGCATGGGGGATGTAGCACGATGGGGGATGTAGCACGATGGGGGATGTAGCACGATGGGGGGTGCGCAGCATGGGGGATGTAGCACGATGGGGAGTGCGCAGCATGTGGGATGTAGCACGATGGGGAGTGCGCAGCATGGCGGATGTAGCACGATGGGGAGTGCGCAGCATGGCGGATGGAGCACGATGGCGGGTGCGCAGCATGGGGGATGTAGCACGATGGGGAGTGCGCAGCATGGGGGATGTAGCACGATGGGGGATGTAGCACGATGGGGGATGTAGCACGATGGGGGGTGCACAGCATGGGGGATGTAGCACGATGGGGAGTGCGCAGCATGGGGGATGTAACACGATGGGGAGTGCGCAGCATGGGGGATGTAGCACGATGGGGAGTGCGCAGCATGGGGGATGTAGCACGATGGGGGGTGCGCAGCATGGGGGATGGAGCACGATGGGGGGTGCGCAGCATGGGGGATGGAGCACGATGGGGAGTGCGCAGCATGGAGGATGGAGCACGATGGGGAGTGCGCAGCATGGGGGATGGAGCACGATGGGGAGTGCGCAGCATGGGGGATGGAGCACGATGGGGAGTGCGCAGCATGGGGGATGGAGCACGATGGGGAATGCGCAGCATAGGGGATGGGGCATGATGGGGGGTGCGCAGCATGGGGGATGGAGCACGATGGGAGGTGCACACCTCCCCCCAACACACACACACACACACAGGGAACCACAAACACCGCCATACACAGACACCCACACACACAGACAACGCTGCACACACACAACACCCAACACACAAACACCGCGGCATACATAAATATACGCAGATACCGCACAACACACACATTGCACAAAACATACCTCCCCCCAAAACACACCACACCCACACAAACCGCGCAACACACACACACACAACGCGAGAGACACACAGCACTCCACAAACAACGCAACACACATACAACACCGCTCTCACCCCCCGCCACACCCAGACAACACCCAGAACATGTACAGCGCCCTACACAAACACTTGGTAACTACACACAACAACATCTATATATATATATATATATATATATATATATATATATATATATATAACAAAAATCATACATGAACTACACAATACGTAAATTCTAGAATACCCGATGCGTAGAATCGGGCCACCTTCTAGTATATTATAATGCACTATCCATAGAAATCCAATATTATAATGCACCCCATGGTCCTCCATATATTCTAATTCACCTACATAGTCCTCCATATATTATAACGCACCCGATAGTCCTTCCTATATTATAATGCACACCCTATAGTTCACCATATGGTATAATGCACCATTCATAGTCCTCCATATATTATAATGCACCCCCATACTCCTCCATATATTAAAATGCACACCCAATAGTTCTCCATATAGTATAATGCTCCTTTCATAGGTCTTCATATATTATAATTCACACCCCGTAGTTCTCCAAATAGTATAATGCACCCCATGGTCATCCATATAGTATTATGGCCATTGGCCACCAGTATACTTACTGACTTAACCCCTTCACTGCCCAGAGATTTTATTTTTTCGTGTTTTCCTCCTGTTCTTCCAAGAGCCATAACTTTTTTATTTTTCCGTCATTATTACCATATGAAGACTTGTTTTTTACAAGACGAGTTGTATTTTTGAATGAAACCAAATAGTGTACTGGAAAACGGGAAAAGAAAATACAAGTGTGATGATACTGCAAAATAAAGTGCAATTGCACAACTGCTTTTGGGGTCTTTTATTCATCACGTTCACTATATGGCAAAACTGATGTGTCAGTGTGATGCCTCAGGTCAGCACGAGTTTGTAGATACCAAACTTGAATAGTTTTACTTTTATCTATGGGGTGAAAAAAAATTCATAAGTGTCTAAAAAAAAGAATTGCGCTTTTGTCATCATTTTCCGAGACCTCTAGCATTCTCATTTTTCAGGATCTGGGGCTCAGTGAGAGCTTATTTTTTACATCTTGAGGTAGCATTTTTAATTATACCATTTTTTGTGTAGATATGCCATTTTGATTGCCTGTTATTGCATTTTAATGCAATGTTGCAGTGACCAAACAAAAAAAATTTTGAAGTTTGGAATTTTTTATTGCTATGCCGTGAACCAATCCGATTACGTGATTTTAGATTTTGATAAATCGGGCATTTCTGAATGCAGGATACCAAATATGTGTATAATTTTTATTGTTTTATTTCCAATGGGGCAAAAGGGGGGTGATTTGAACTTTTAGAGTTTTTTTTATTTTTTCCATATTTTTTAAAACCTTTTTATTTTCTACTCTTTTTATTGATTTTACTAGTCCCCCTAGGGTCTTTGTCACAGGACACTGATTGCTTGTTCTGCAGCATCACTCTGATCAGTAGAAATGTTGCTTTCCTGTGAGTGCCGGTTTTCAGTCGGCTCTCACAGGAAATACATAATAGGCTGAAAAATAAGGAGCGCTGATAGTGTAATACCAACAGATCAGTGAGGTAGATCAGGAAAAATACACTCACCTGAAATGGTTGTGATAGTTACAACCACTGATAGAGCATAGGATGATGGCGTCTGCTGCAGCCCCACGTGGATGTGCATACAAATCAGAGTGAAAAGGGGGTTAATGCCGCGCATCAGCCAAAATGAAGATGCAGCACGTTGATGTTATAAACGTATTCTTTTATTCCATCGGTCTACACGTTTCGAGGATATACCTCTTCTTCAGGACCAGTGCATCAACATAGTATCTATAGTATCAACTATGTTGATGCACTGGTCCTGAAGAAGATTTGTATCCTCGAAACGCGTAGACCGATGGAATAAAAGAATACGTTTATAACATCAACGTGCTACATCTTCATTTTGGCTGATGCGCGGCATTAACCCCCTTTTCACTCTGATTTATAGGAAATACATCATGGTAGCATCAGGGGCATCAGGGTTCATCAGCTGATCCTCTCTTCCATTGCAACACCATGGCGCCCCGTGTTCAGGTCATGGGGCCACTAATGGCAGCGGAAAATTATGCAATCCCCGCCGCAGCCATTTAAATCACGCTATCAAATTTTGACAGCACTATCTAAGTAGTAAGCAGCCATGAGTGGATCTCTGATCCACTCGCACCTGTTAGCCGCACATGTCTGTTGATCAGATCAGCAGACATGTGTAGAGATTACTGTGGGCTCACAACCGGAGCCCACAGTTACCAGGCGAACATGACCTAGGAGGTATATATACGTCTAAGGTCGAAAAGGGGTTAAAAAAAATGAATACCTCTCCTCTTTCCCTGCTGTTCCAGTCTCTGCAGTATTGTGTGTTCTGCAACTTTGCACATCTCGGCACAGCAGGCGTGCAGCAGTAATGTCATCGCTCCCACTGCGCTGAGACATGAGAGAGCAGACACAGCGGAGATGACAAAGGAGGAAGCTTCAACTTTCATCATTGCTGTCAACTGTTGAAAGTGCAATGCCGGGCATGGGGGAAAATCGATACTGACACTGGACACCCCCGAATCATGGGCCCCAGAGCAGCTGCGTGGTCTGCTGCCATTGGTGGTATGCTAATGTGACGCCCTAGCCTATCAGATTGTTACAGGGTATTGTGCAATCTGCCCTTTTGCACGGTATCCTCCTCCTCCTTGGTTACGGGTCCCTGGCCTTTGGTGTTGCTAAGAACAAGCTAATAAAAATCCTAGGAACACTCTGCACCACACCCACCAGACACACCAGTGGCCGACCTGAAGGGAATAGGGTCGCCCACTTGGGGGGTTGGTAAGGGGAGGCCAGGAGTGTCAGGAGTAGTGCAGTTGAGGAGTGACTCGAGAGGAGAGGTCAGGAGCTGGGCTGCTTGGTTTACTAGGTGGCAGACTGGTCTGGGTTTGTAGGAGCTGGACCCTAGTCGCAGAGGGATCGTGACAAGGGGCACGATCTGTCGAGGAGGACGGCCGGCGGCCTTGTGCCCTCACCGGGCAGGGGCCAGGGGATGACGGGGTACGTGGACCCTAAGTCGAGAAGGAGCTTCAAGCGTCTTGACAATTTACCCGACGAGGACGGAGCCTTCAAGATACGTTCTCCACCCGCTCCAAAATTGGGGTACTAGCGCAACGAGGGGAATAGGACTTTCCCACTACGTAGTCCAGAAAATCCCAAGTGTGAACCCTGAGAGCAAGCTCACCCAGTTAGCCATACTGGTGAGCGGGACCCGATAGTTTTAAGCTAGAGGGACCATTTAGAGAAAGGTGCCACGGAAAAGGCCACAGGCTAACAAGCAACACTATCGGGCACGGGATCCCGGCGTGGTCCCTCCCTGCTGCAGCGGTACTACGAACTTTGGGCTTACCACGTTTGTCAGTGCCAGCATTATTGGACTGAGTGAGTACTAAAACGATCCCTGACCGTCCCAACGGCTCCTCTCTGTCACCTACACCGAGTCCCGGGAAATTCCCCCTACCCGTGGAGGGGTTAAACATCTGGCTGCCCACACCATCGCCACAGGGTGCTCCCCATTGTAGCGGTGGTACTACACCTTACCATGCACCATGGGTGGCTTCACGAACTGTCCTTACAATCCCCTGTAAATATCCCCCCTTTTATTCCGAGTGGCCGCGCGACCCCAACCCCCGGGTCCGGAGACCCCTCGAGCCACCGCGGACCTGAGCAGCAGCGGCAGGTTGCAGACGCGGGGGCGGTACACTACTCTGTGTGTGGCATTCTTTACACAGTAGTGAGCATCGTGATAACAGCTAATGTGTCCAACAGGATCCCTGCCACTGACTTACCACAAGAGGACCTTTAATAAGAATGGCAGTAAATGACATTGAACAACCCCATTAATCCTTCTGTGCTTTGCTTCAGAATTCCTCAAACATCTCATGAGTGTCCATATGAGTGTAAAGGAGACCTGCACCATTACCTTACGGTAGTTCTGTTTCCTCTCTCAACAAGACTCGCCAGTTACTACAAGCTTATACCCCTCACCTTCCTTTTCCTGTTTACGAGTTTGTCACCCAGCAGGAGCGCTCCTGTCTGGCTTGCTAACCACATGGACATTTGGAAACTCAAGTATAAAACTAAAGCATTACATCCAGAGATACGTGACAGACCTCAGTGCCAAATTGCCCAATGTCACTTTCAAGGTTCTTCTTGGATGCAAGAAAAGATGGTTGAGAGTAAATTAAACCTTACCAAATAGGAAAATAGGGGAAAAAAATTACATCTTTCAATTCATTACATGAACATTGACCTTAATGTGCTTCTTTTTGAGCCACTCCTTTGTTTCTTAGCTGTATGTTTTGGGTCATTGTTGTGCTGGAAGACTCAACCACGACTCATTTTTAAGGTCCTGGCACAGGGAAGGAGTGGACCAAAATTCCTCCTTACGTGCGCAAACCTCAACATTAACTACAAAAAAAGTCTGACTGCTCTGCTGCCAACAAGGGATTTGTCACCAAGTATTACCGGTAAGTCTTGTTTGCCAGAGGGATCAAATACTTATTTCTCTCTGAAAAATGCAAATAAATTTATATAATTTATACAATTTGATTTTCTGGATTTTATTTTGGATATTCTCTCTCTCACTGTTAAAATTAACCTACCCTTAAAATTATAGACTGTTCATGTCTTTGTCAATGGGCAAACTTACAAAATCAGGAAGGGATCAAATACTGATTTCCTTCACTGTATATAAATGTGTAATGCCATTATGAGTGCCTAATATTTCTGCACAGGGGGTATAATATGGGGGCCCAGACACGTTCTCTACAGGGACTGTCAACAGCCTCTCAACTCTCCTCTGACAGAAGAAGCCGGAGGAAAGTAAACTCCAGAAAGCTGGTTTTCAATACCCGATCCTTTTATTCTCAGGGGAGATAAGGCGCCAGTAGAGGTGTCGGGACTCCCGACTCGGGAGGAATAGCTATCACTTAGCCAACAGTTTCTTAATGTGAATGGCCAGTTTTATCCTTCGGTCTGCAGCCTTTTTCTATGCGCGTATGTTACTGCTCATAAAACTCGTAGAGCAGACTATGAGGCATGCTGACTCAGCTTCTAGAAGACACTTGAAACCTTACTTAGCTCAACTCAGTCACATAATAAGTTGAAACAATTTACACCCTACCTGCTAAAGCTAACAACCTGATTAGTTTAACATGACAAGTTTAATAAATTTACTCAATGTCAGTTCAGTAAGAAAGTTCTACATTACATGTACCTTCATCTTTGGAAAAATCAGATTTATGAGGGTTCTCAGAAAGTTATAATGTAAAGAAGTCATCAACAATCTTATATCAAGTGGTCACTTAAGGCGCATATACATTGGCCGATCATCCTTTACGATCTTATTGGTAATGTAATGACCCATCGTTCACGATAATTATGTAACGGACATGGGTTCAGCGACTGATCGATGTGTCCAAAAATGCTCATGCATCTCTTATGTAAACAAAAAAATTGTCGTTCTTGTAATGGAAATTGTTTGACCATTCAATGATTAGATAGGGGAAAAAAGATAAGGGGAAATTAAAAGCTTAAGGGGAATCTGTCACCAGATTTTTGCTATATAATCTGAAGACAGCATGCAGTAAGGGATAACGCAGAGAATTCAGTGATGCCTGTATTGTCAAGGTTTGTGGTGTTGTTTATTTACCATGATTGTTTTAGCAGCAGGACCTAATCATTGTTCTGACTAACTGACTAGTGCCATGTTGCCCAACATGCCTTCTCCCCTTATTAGCATTATTAGCACCTCAATGTCAATGTGAAATGTCTATGCAGGGCCTGGTGAGGGCCTGCTGCATTGCTAAAACTAAACATTTGATTGCATCAGAACTGCTTCACCCAGTAAACTAATTGATACTTCATTTGATTGAGGGCATCTTTGCCTTCATCAGGCTGTAGGGGTTACAGAGGTGGGGGTCTGCCTGTCAGTGCTCAGAGCATACGCCATAACTTGATCTAATATGGTCTGCATGGCTGTCATCCCAGAAGGAAGATTCTTCTAAAAATGATGCACAAGAAAGCCTGCAAACAATTTTTTGTAAACAAGCAGACTAAGGATATGGATTACTGGATCCATGTCCTGTGGACTGATAAAGATAAACTTATTTGGCTCAGATGGTGTCAAGGATGAGTGTGTTTGGGGGTACCCATGTGAGGAGTACAAAGACAAGTATGTCTTGCCTTCAGTCAAGCATGACATGGGGGGGGAGTGTTACGGTTTGGGGTTGCATGAGTGCTGCCGGCTGTGGGAAGCTACGGTTTGGAAACTGGGTTGTATTCCGACATGATAACAACCCCAAACACACCTCTAAGATAACCACTGCCTTGCTAAAGAAACTGAGGCTAAAGGTGCTGGACTGGCCAGGCATGTCTCCAGCCCTAAACCCTACTGAGAATCTGAGGAGTGCAGGGTCTCTAACATCCACCAATTCTGTCATGTCATCAAGGAGGATGGAAGAGGATCCAGCGCCTCCTTTGAAGATTCAGTGAATTTTATGCCTAAGAGAGTTAAGGCAGTGTTTGAAAATAATATTGGCCACACAAAATATTGACATTTGGGTACAATTTGGGCATTTTCCCTTAGTGGTGTACTCACTTTTGTTGCCAACGGTAAAGAGATTAATGGCAGTGTGTTGAGTTATATAGAGGGCACCAAATTTACACTGTTATATAAGCTGTACATTAACTACTGTACATGTATATCTTCAGTGTTGTCCCATGAAAAGATAAATTAAAATATTTTACAGAAAATTATGGGTGTACTAATTTTTGTAAAATACTGTATACGTTACAATAACTGTCAAGCTCCACAATAACTCAAGAAAAACTAGCTGCCATCATCAATCATTTATACAGGACGATTGGACACCTGTAACTGCCAACAAAACTATTAAATTGTATATATTTATACCGAAAGGTAGGCAGCGTTTATAACAATATACAAAAGATGTTACAAAGGGGACAAAACAATACAGTATATACGGTTGCATAAAGTAAAAGGAATAAACAAAGGAAAAGTACTTGATCTGTGGTCGCAGGGGTGACACAAATCTCTTTTTGGAGGGAGGCTCTCCTATTAGAAAATGTGGAACAATCGTACACAGAAGTGCATCTCGTAGCATCAAACAAAAGTGTCATCTCAAAATCTATATATATTAACACTAGAAGTCCCAGAGAGGGGTCATTTAACACTTCTACCTTTGGAACCCAGAGACGGGTTGAATGACCTGAAGGATTTTAGCTAACATCCTATAATCACCGTCTTTTGTTCTGTAATTAAGGCCATTACTGTCGCACCACAGGGGGTTGTTGTTTTCCATTGAGTTTAGCCATTTAGTTTCTAGTTAGTTCTATTCAGTTTGGACTAAGGGTTATTTGACGCTCTTTCGGGACTTCAGGGGGGAGATCGAAATTTCTGGGACTTCTAGTGTTAAGGAATAGTCACTCCCTCATACTTCCCCTTGCTGACCTCAGATGAGGCTAGTCATGGGATGTGACTCCGATCTCTAGACAATTATGGGATCCACAACTTTTAGGATATCTTCATCCCTGGAGCTGCCCAGGTGGAAGATTTGAATGCCATATTTCTTATCATAATTTTAACTTTCCATGGATTGGAAATAGGACATATATTGTCATCCATCTGCCCTATTTTAATTTGGGGCTGATGCACCAATCGCCCAGTTATGTAACAACATGCAAGTTATTCCATGTGGGATCACAATGCCAAAAATGTGTCTCCCATGACTGTAGAATCTATGCTTTTCACAAAACCCAAATATTTAAACCTTGGCTTTGGTTCCAGCCCATCTACTGAGTGCTTTGAAGCTCAGAAGGGTCATCTATTGAGGTTTCAGAAGTGTCACTTCTCAAGCTCTGTATAGACAGAGGCCAGGCTTTGTGTCTGTTTTACATCAGATGTACCAATTCAATTACCTGTTCACCCCAGCGGGTCCTAGCTAATCAGGGGCTCGATGTTTAGTGATAGCTTTTGTTTAATTTCCAAATTATGTTTTAATATATTGGTCCTCTTCTACCATTGTATTATGATAGTCGTGTTGAAAATCATCTTCATAATTTCACGACTTTTCCTTGTTGGTGCTGGAATATTAATGTTGAAGAGTATATTTTCTTCTTATGTTCACTATGGAGCTGGATATGTGTAAAGGCTTTGATTTTTGGTCCTCCTACCTTTTTGCCTTTTCTTTTTCTTAAGTTACAGCTGTGTATCAAAGAAGAGACTAATTATAATTTTCTTGCTTATGATCTATTGTAACTTTAATGCTATATTGGATAAAAATTTGGATAGAAGACAGGGAACCAATAGAATAATAAAAAAATATTTTACTTCTTTGGCTAGTTAGGTTTATGGTGTAATAGAAAAAAATGTATATACAGTACAATTCTTCTGTTTTTAAAATTAAACATGTAATATCTTAGTAAGAATTCATATGTTCATAGTCAAAGGCAATGTAATGAAATCCTAGGGAACAAAAAAAATAAAATGTGTTTTTTTCCGCCAAGAACAAATCTCTTCTTGGCAAATTTGGTTAAAACTAACATTAGTATAAAAAAGATGATCAGTATGTTTTATGTACAGGAGTACAAGAGATAAGCAAAAGAGTTGTCACTGAATGAGGACCAAATGTTGTAGCGCAGTTTCTGTAACTTTATCATTCACAATAGTGTTTAGACATGTTTTAGTTTTTGAATTTTTGCTAAGTTTATTCTAAATAAATATCAGAAAATTGGTGTTGTGTGGTGTTGTGCGTTGCACTCGCTGGGAGTCATGGCGGCGTCTGACTCTTTTCACACTGCAGAGTCAGACAAACTGCCTGGGCTTCTTTAGGTTCACAGCCTGTCATTGGCGTCAGCTAGTTCTGGCTACTGCGAGAGTTAATTTCTTCTGGTTTGTAATCAGCTGTTGGGAGCTCGGGCTGCTGATCACCATCTTTGGCTTTCGTAAAACCAAGATGAGATGGAAACTGACCAACAATGAGAGTTCTGACGTATTCCCCTGGTCTAATATCCCACAACGCCCATCGATTCCTATCTAGTTTCGTTCTGAGAACGTTCTCAGAATGAGGCTCCATAGGTCACTCCCAGTCAGAGGTAGAGAAATTCCGGGCTGCTGCTGACCGGCAGTGACCTATGGAGCCTTTTTCTGAGAATGTTCTCAAAACGAAGGTCCAAAGTAAGTGATGGACGTCGTGGGATATTACACCGTTGGATTATGTCAGAACTTCAAGGCTTTCTTTTAAATTAATAAATTGGTGAACGTGTGAGTGTGGGGGAGTACTTATTCACCAATTGGATTGCAATGGAATTTCAAGGATTTTTTTTTATTCAATAAATTAGTGAATGATAGAGTGTGGATGGAGGAGTCTTTCTTCAAATAAACTTTTTTTTTTTTCTGTGTGTGGGTTTTTGTTTTTATTTTTTAAATCTACACTTGCCGGGTTCGTTATGAGGGTATCTGATAGAGGCCTATCCATTACTAACCCTTGGGCTTGATACCAGCTGTCAATTTACAGCTGACATCAACCCCAAAAGAATTATTCCGATTGCCATCACATCAGGGCAATTGGGAAGAGCCTGGGTGAAGCGCCAGAATTGGCAAATCTAATGGATGTAGAGCATCTGAGAGTGCGTCTTGAAGATGAAATGCGTTAATGTAGCATTTTCTGTTATAGTATTATTTATTATTATTATTATTTATTATTATTATAGCGCCATCAATTCCATGGCGCTTTACATGTGAAAGGGGTTTACATAATAGGGACAAGTACAATAACCCTAAACAATACAAGACACAAACAGGTACAGGAGGATAGAGGCCCCTGCCCGCGAGGGCTCACAGTCTACAAGTGATAGGTGAGGATACAGTAGGTTAGGGTAGAGCTGATTGTGCGATGTATCAGACTGAGGGTTATGGCAGGTTGTAGGCTTGTCGGAAGAGGTGGATCTTCAGGTTCCTTTTGAAGCTTGTCAAGGTAGGCGAGAGTCTGATGTGTTGAGGCAGAGCATTCCAGAGTATGGGGAAGGCACAGGAGAAATCTTGGATGCGATGGTGGGAAGCGGAGATGACAGGGGAGTAGAGAAGGAGATCTTGTGAGGATCGAAGGTTACGTGCAGGTAAGTAACAAGAGAATAGGTCAGAGATGTAGGGAGGAGACAGGTTGTGGATGGCTTTGTAGGTCATGTTTAGGGTTTTGAACTGAAGTCATTGGGCAATGGGAAGCCAGTGAAGGGATTGTCAGAGAGGAGAGGTCGGGAGTAGCGGAGGGGCAGGTGGATTAGCCGGCCAGCATAGTTTAGAATAGATTGTAGGGGTGTGAGACTGTTAGAAGGGAGGCCACAGAGCAGGAGGTTGTGATAACACAGGCGGGAGATAATAAGGGCATGTACTAGGGTTTTTGCAGCTTCTTGGAAAAGGAATGTACGGAAATATTTTTGAGCTGGAGGCGGCAGGAGGTGAAGAGGGCTTGGATGTGTGGCTTGAAAAAGAGATCAGAGTCTAGGATTACTCCCAGGCAGCGAGCACGTGGCACTGGGGAAGTGAGAAGCCATTGACATTGATGGATATGTCAGGTGGGAAAGTTGAGTGATGAGGAGGAAAGACAATGAATTCTGTTTTGTCCATGTTCAATTTTAAGAATCGAGCAGAGAAAAAGGATGAAATAGCAGACAGACATTGTGGGATTCTGGTTAGTAGGGAGGTGATGTCAGGTCCAGAGAGGTAGTTCTGCGTATCATCAGCGAAGAGATGATACTGAAAGCCATGGGACTCTATGAGCTGTCCCAGGCCAAAGGTGTAAATGGAGAACAGCAGGGGTCCAAGAACTGAACCTTGGGGGACACCGACAGATAGAGGGCGAGATGAGGAAGTGGTGAGAGTGGGAGATGCTGAAAGTTTGGTTGGTTAAGTATGAGGAGATCCAAGATAGGGCCAAGTCTGTGATGCCCGGAGACGAGAGAATTTGTAGTAGAAGGGAGTGGTCTACGGTGTCAAAGGCACAGGACAGGTCTAGGAGGGGGAGGAACGAGTAGTGTTGCTTGGATTTTGCGGTTAGTAGGTCGTTAGTGACTTTGGTTAGGGCAGTTTCAGTGGAATGATGAGATCAGAAGCCAGATTGTAACCGGTCATAGAGGGAGCAGGAAGAGAGGCATGAGGACAGTTCAAGACGGACATGCTGTTCCAGTAGTTTTGAGGAATAAGGAAGAAGTGATTTGGGGCGATAGTTTGACAAAGAGGAAGGGTCAAGGGAGGGCTTTTTGAGGATGGGTGTGATGGAGGCATGTTTAAAGCATGAAGGGAATACACCAGTTGTTAGTGATAGGTTGAAGAGATGGGTTAGGGTTGGGATGAAGACTGGTGAGATTGGGGATGAGGTGGGATTTGAGTGTATCAAGCAGGCAGGTTGTGAGATGTGATCTTGAGAGTAGAGTGGAAAAATGATCTTCTGTCATGGTGAAGAAGCTGGATTTGGAGGACGAGGGCTGAGTAGCGATGATGAGGGGCTGTGGTGATTGTGGGCCAAAGCTTTCTCTGATGTTGTCAATCTTCTGCTTGAAGAAAAAGGCAAAAGTCTTCAGATGAGATGAGAAGAGAGGGAGGTGGTGCTGGGGGACGGAGGAGAGAGTTGAAAGTGTTGAATAGCTGTTTAGGGTTGTGGGATAGAGAGGGTATGAGGGATGAGAAGTAGGTTTGTTTTGCAGCAGTGAGTGCAGACTTGAAAATGGTGAGAGCCTGTTTGTATGAGATGAAGTACTCAGTGGAATGAGACCTCTTCCATCTGCGCTCAGCAATTCTGGAAGCCCGTCTCAATCCTTTAGGCTGGCTCATGTGCCAGGGTTGCCTGTTGATTGTGCGGGTTTTGGTGTGTGTGAGAGGGGAAGCTGATTCGAGAGCTGCAGAGATGGTGGTGTTTTATAAAGTGGCAGCAGCATCTGCATCGTGTTAAGAAGTGATGTCTGAAAGAGGGAAAAGAGACTGAGAGAGTGAGTGTAAGTCAAGGTGATTGAGATTTCTGCGGGGGTGTGAAAGATTGCGGAGGGGGGGTTATGTACTTAGAGAAGAGAGGGCAGAGAATGTGAGTAGGTTGTGGTCAGATAGGGGGAGAGGCGAGTTAGAGAGGTTAGAAAGGGAACAGAGACGAGTGAAGATGAGGTCCAGCGTGTGGCCATCTTTGTGAGTAGCTGCGGAGGACAATTGGGTGAGGCCGAAGGAGGAAGCGAGTGTTAGAAGTTTAGAGACAGATGAGTGAGAAGTGTCAATGGGGATGTTAAAGTCACCCATGATGATGGTGGGGATGTCGGTGGAAAGGAAATGTAGTAGCCAGGTGGTGAAATGGTCA
Source organism: Anomaloglossus baeobatrachus (assembly GCF_048569485.1). Taxonomy (NCBI): domain Eukaryota; kingdom Metazoa; phylum Chordata; class Amphibia; order Anura; family Aromobatidae; genus Anomaloglossus; species Anomaloglossus baeobatrachus. The sequence continues at coordinate 743,957,233 of NC_134354.1, forward strand.
AAAAAGGCAGTGGCTGGCCCTGGGGGGTGATACATCACAGCCAGTTGGAGGTTTTTGTTTATATACAATGCACTGTATATAAACAAAAAATAAAGAAACCTCCTATGTTTTGAGCTGGATTCTCAAATTATTATTAATCGTTTGGAAGCTATGGCGAGGCTGAATCCGGGACTCCAAATTGAGGATGGATGGACATGGTGGTGAGCTGGACTTTCTTCTTTCTTGCATCTAATAGAAACGCCACTTCTGGGGAGGCTGAGGCTTGCTATTTTAGGCTGGGAAGGGCCAAATAACCATGGGCCTTCACAGCCTGATAATAATAGCCCTCAGCTGTCTCCTTTACCTTGGCTGGTTATCATAAATAGGACGGAGTCCACTCCATTTTTCTAAGTTATTTAAATAAATAATTAAAAAAACGTTGTGGGATCCCTTCTATTTTTGATAACCAGCCAAGGTAAAGCTGACAGTTGTGGATTGCAGCCTGCAGTTATCTGCTTTAACTGCGCTGGTTATCAAGAATAGGCAGGAGCTCACGTAATTTTTTTTTATTTATTGTGCACACTTGTTTGCAGAGCAATTGTCACATTTTGCTTCCGTTTGTAGCCCCCTAGCTTGTACTATAACCATTTTATAGCCATTATACAACTCAAAAGTTTGGGTCTCCATTGACTTATATGGAGTTCGGTATCCACGGTCAAGTTTGGGTCAAATCTGAGTCCAGAACCAAACTATAGTCCAGCCAAACCCGAGGAACCCGAAGTTCCACAGGTCCGTTCATCCCTTGTGAAAAACTCCATGGGTCATGTCTGGTATACGGCACGTCCTGCAGTCAAGTGCAGTTGCAATCTAAATTTTTTAACTGCCATCGCAAATTAGTTTTATAAGCACAATGTGCAAGTTTGCGATAATAAACCAAACAAATAAACAACAATGTAAATAGCTCAACACAACTTATTTAACAATTCAACAATTGCCAATTCAACACAAAATACCACCTTTAATAGCTATTGAAATATTTAAATATTTAACCGTTTCATGACAATCATCCTTAATATTTAGCAGAGCCTTCCTGGCTGTTATAACCTGCTGCAGATATGATGCATAGTCAGACATCGGTTTCTGGCAGAACTTCCGAGGAACCTCAGCCCAATCCTCATAAGCAATAGGCTCAAGATCACTAATAATTCCTATTTAGCCAAACAGTTCATATATTTTTCAGTTATGATTAAGAACCTATGGATTAGGGTTCGAAACACATAACTGTCTACACGCGTGTATTTTTTACATTTTTGTACCGTTGGTGTTTAATGGATCTAATAAATGGCAATTTTTTTTTTATTGAAAATTGGGTTGAGTGGTGGATACATCTTTTCTCCTGCAGGACAATGATCCCAGCCATACCTCAAAGTCCACCAACGCTTGGTTTCAGAAGAAGTCCTTGAAGATTATGGAGTGGCTGTCCCACCCAACTCACTTGAACACCATAGAAAATCTAACCCAAGAATATTTGTGACCTGGAGGCCATTGCCAATGAGAAATGGGCTAAGAAGTTAGAGTCAGATCAAAGGCGGGTAACTAGACTACTACAAGTAATGGAGGCCACCTATATGATGAGAGGTTGGAAAAGTTAGATTTGTTTAGTTTAGAAAAAAGACGTCTCAGAGGAGATCTCATTTATACTTATAAATACAGGACTGGCACATGACTTATTACTTCCAAAGACAATACTAAGGACCAGGGGGCACTCACTGCGAGTGGAAGAAAAGCGATTCCGGCAGCTAAATAGGAAAGGGTTCCTTACAGTTAGGGGGGCTTTACACGTTGCGACATCGCTTCCGAAATATCGTCGTGGTCACGTTGTTAGTGACGCACATCCGGCGCCGGTAACGACATCGCAACATGTAAATCCTAGATGTGCCGATAAACGATCGCAAAAGCGTCGAAAATCAGTGATCTGTGTAATAATGTCAGGTCGACCGCAGGTACGATGTTGTTTGACGCTCCTGCGGCAGCACACATCGCTGTGTGTAAACCCGCAGGAGCAACAAACATCTCCTTACCTGCGTCCCGACGGCAATGCGGAAGGGAGAAGTTGGGCGGGATGTTATGTCCTGCTCATCTCCGCCCCTCCGCTTCTATTGGACGGCCGATTAGTGACGTCGCGGTGACGTTGCTGTGACGCCGAACGCACATCCCCCTTGAAGGAGGGATTGTTCGGCGGTCACAGCGACGTCGCTGACCAGGTATGTGCGTGTGAAGCTGCCTTAGCGATAATGTTCGCTACAGCAGCAATCACAAGATATCGCATGTGCGACGGGGGCGGGTACTATCGCGCTCGGCATCACTAGCTGATGCTAGCGATGTTGCAGCGTGTAAAGCCCCCTTAGAGCAGTCAGACTGTGGAATGCCGATCACAGTCTACCAATTGCTGGTGTCTGACTATACATCATATTTGCAGTAGGTCATAACAGCGAAAGGGGCTGTACTAAATACTGAAGAGAGGCTTGTCATGAAGAGACTGAATTATTCTGAAACTCCAGTAGTCAGTGAAAGTGGTTTTCTTGTGCTGAATTTTGAGAAACTGTTTGTTATATTAGTTACAGTGATTAATTTAATTTGTTCTTGTTTCATTACTTTAATGCAAATAGCAGAAAGTTTGTTAATGTTGCTAATAAATTAAATTTGCAATGGGGGGTCGTGAATACTTTTTATTGCAACACAATATACCCAAGACTGGCAGGAAGCATCAAAGTAGCAGTAATGAATATTTGCTTTATACTTCTTGACATTTTACATATCTTCCACATACCCCCAATCGTGCTTGCTTTAAAGGAAATTTAAAGGGAATCTGTCAGCAAAATGTTTCTATGGATTTTGATAGCAGCATGATGTAGAGGCAGAGAGCTTGATTCCAGTGATGTGTCACTTACTGGACTGTCTGGTGCAGTTTTGATAGAATCATTGTTTTGTTTGATGTAGATGTAGCATAGCTAAGACTTCTGAGCTGTGTATTACCCGACCCACTGATTGACAGCTTTTTGTGTACACAGTAAATTGTGAGCAAGTGCCTAATCAGTGGTGGGGGTGAGGAGCCCGGGATGCAGCGATTGCCCCAAGGACACCGCTCAATCTCCAGGGACGCTGCAGGGACTTCTCCTTTGGATCTTCTGGCGACAGGTCTGTCAGGTTGTTTACATCTGAGTTGTGACGCCACTCTCGGTTTGCGGTCAGGATTATGGGTGATCGCCACTGCAGTTTTTAACGAGCGTCTGGGGTTGATGGAATCTGCAGTCGGATGGTGTGGCCTCCCGAGAGTGAGGCTGGCCCCAGGGGCTCGGGTGTATGTGTGTAGAACAACAGAACGCAGAACAACTCAGTCTCAGTCCAAAGTGTCATGCAACTGATTTTTACTCACTTTCAGACGCTTCAAGGGGTACCCGGGCGATGCTGAGATACACCAAGAGAGAACCAGGTATCCTTCATGCTAGTATAAGGGTAACCGTTGGCTCGCCTTCCTAGCACTTCTTGTTTCGGATAATCCTTGACTTGAAGTATCATGGGATTCATCCAGGGAAGTTGCTACTGCCTTTTCTCCCCTTTTTGGCCTGTTTGCTGGCAGCATGGACCAAGGAAGATGGCTCCAGGCTCGATCCTCCTTATGGCCCCCTCGTTGCTGCTGATGCTCGGACTCTAGTTAGTTGGTGTGGGACTTGTGGTTCCCATACCAGCAGGTTTAGCAGACCAAGTAAATGGATATCTGCTCTAGGGACCTGTTCCCCGTGCGTGCCTAGCCACCAGAGTCTCCGTAAACAACCAGCTGACTCCTCAGCGTCTTTCTGTCCAACTTCTGGTGACCGTTCTCCCCCACCAACGGCCACTACACGTGCAGGGTCTGACTAGCGTGTCTGCTCTCCTGCGTCTCCACTTCAGACCGGCAACCTCCAGTTCGTTTTCCTGACTGCCACCGCAACCTAGCTTCCAGCCTCTCTACCACACCCCTTGATTGGTTATGGAGGCACGCCCCCTCCTTTATCTGCCATGGGGTCCCCTCAATGGTGTGTGAGACCTGGTCACTATGTGTCTGTGCATACACACCCTATTCCAGCCTTCAGGATTACCTGTTTGCACTCACCCAGCATGGGTGCAGTACTCAGTGGCGCCTGACCAGGTCAGGGGTGCCACATTCCCCCTTGGTTATCAACAGCACGTCCTCGGGCTGCAAAGACAAGAAAATATTTTTTTTTCTTTAATACAACTTTTCCCACACAGGGGAGGCATTCACATAAAAACATCATACCAGGTACCATTCTTCACCACCCACCTTCCCACAAGTCCTGAACCCACCCAGGAACCTCCAGAAGGCAGGTCACCGGTCCCTTTGGTGACCAGGTCTGGGCCAGCTCTTTTCCAGACCTTTCCTCCAATCTTCCTCTCCTGAGAATGGTGGCACAGGGTAGGCCCCATAAACAGGCGTACCAGCTTCCGTGTGTTGGAGAGCAGGCCCCATAAACAGGCGTGCTCCCTGGTGGTGCAGAGCCAGGCCCCATAAACAGGCGTGCTCTGGAACTTTGGACAGCAGGCCCCATCAACAGGCGTGCTTCCTGGTGGTGCAGAGCCAGGCCCCATAAACAGACGTGCTCTGTGGTTGGTACCACTGGGGTAACTTTTTACAATGCGAGAGTTTGTGGCTATAGCCAGTTCATAGCCTGTGGTCCATATTTTAAAAGTGCACATAAAACTGGTGCTAAAAGGAAAAACACTTCAAAAGTACATGCAACAGTCCTTTTCGGGCACATTATCTTAAACAGTTAAATGTTGCTTAACTTCAGTAACACTGTAAACTTTACTGTTCTTGATTTTCACATTAAACTAAATAGAATTGCGCCTACTGAGATCAGTGTTTGGCAGTTCAGTGCACTGATCCTTGGGGTTTGGGTTTTGGGCGCTTGCATTTGCATGATGAGCATCCCCTGGTGGTGGTGACTCAGGGTACCTGGTAGAAGCAGTGGGGGTGGAGTCTGAGCTCCTTAAGGTTTTCTTTGGGCATGGAGCCACATCTAAGGCAAACCAGCCTCTCTCCCCCATATGCCTGGTGAACTCTACCACATCCCCCATATAGAGATCACGACCAGGGTGACCCCTTGGCAGATGGGACTGCACGTCCCGCCGAGACACAAAGATGCCTTCTTTAACCGCGACCTCTACAATGAACCCATACCCCGTGCGGCAGTTAAATTCCTCCACCACCCCACAGTGGAGGGGACCTCTGGCCTAGTGCCTGGCCCGACTGCTTCTCCTGCAGGTTCCTAGCCTCTACTTGCTCTTTCTCAGGGATAGGCTGAACAAGGGGGTGTCTTGCTCTCACGCGGCACCGTTCTCTGTGGGCTGGTCTCCGCATTACCGCCACCTGGTCATCAGCCGGACACCAGGTGATAAAGCTGCTGGAACCTGCTGGAACCGGTCCTTCCTCCTCCGGTCGGCTGGGGATCGGCGACGACAGCTGTAAGGCCTCTTCTCCTTCCCCGGTGGAGGGTGTGGTGACCTCTTTCTGTCGGAATGGCAACCACTTGGCAAACAGGTCTTCCCAGGGCAAAGGCCTCGACTCTTCCTCTGGCTGCGAAGGCGCTGTGTCCACCTCTGGTCGAGCAACTGGGACAGGAGGCGTTGCGGCCTGGTCTGGTTCGGCCGGGACAGGAGGTGTTGCGGCCTGGTCTGGCCAAGACAGAAGGCATTGTGGCCTGGTCTGGTCTGGCTGGGACAGGAGGCGTTGCGACCTGGTCGGGTATCTCATCAGACGTTGCACCGGGTGTCGCATCAGGCATCGCACCAGACATCGCATCGGGCACTGCACCAGGCACCGCATCGGGCATTGCATCAGGCATACCAGGTGGAACAGGGGCAGTGTGAGACTCATCCAGGGTTGAGCCGGAGATCTCCTGCAGCAGGGTCGCCATTGCCGATGATGACTCCAACTGGGCTCGAACGGCACCTCTAGGCGGGCCTCGCTGCACCAGCAACCGCAGGCCTCTGATTGCCATTATCACTTCTTCTCTCCAAGCGGCTATCTCCTGCCTGTTCCGCTCTTCCATTCCGTTGGCAATTCTCCCCACTTCTGCTTCCAGCTCCGCTGCGGTCATGGGCCTGGTCCAACCCGGTTCTCCCTGGTCACCTCTTGCAGATGCCATCTTCTCTCTGTCACTGCTCACCAGGTTGTCTTCACACCTCGGTCTAAGTTTCATTTCTTGTTGCTCTCCTCCCTCTGGACTGGGACGTCCCCACAGTTCAGGGACAGATCCGCCCCCATCTACTCCTCTCGTGGGGCCAAAACGCTCCAGGGGTTCTAAGGCAGCCACACCTCTTCATGGGTGGTACTTTCCTTCTGCACGGGCTGTAGTCTTCAAATTCGCGTGCTTTTAGCAGTGTCAATATGGCGGTGGTCCAAATTTTCTGATCGGACCGCTAAGGCGCACTGTCACCTGTTTAAACACGTCTAGTCCTTATCCTGTTCGTGACACCAGATGAGGAGCCCGGGCTGCGGCGGTCACCCCATGTACACGGCTCCACCTCCAGGGACGCTGCAGGGACTTCTACTTTGGATCTTCTGGCGATAGGTCTGTCAGGTTGTTTACATCTGAGTCGTGACGCCACTCTCGGTTTGTGGTCAAGATTATGGGTAACCGCCACTGCAGTTTTTAACGAGTGTCTGGGGCTGATGGAATCTGCAGTCGTATGGTGTGGCCTCCCGAGAGTGAGGCTGGCCCCAGGGGCTCGGGTGTATGTGTGTAGAACAACAGGTCGCAGAATAACTCAGTCTCAGTCCAAAGTGTCTTGCAACTGTTTTTTACTCACTTTCAGACGCTTCAAGTGGTACCCGGGCAATGCTGAGATACACGAAGAGAGAACCAGGTATCCTTCAGGCTGGTATAAGGGTAACCGTTAGCTCGCCTTCCTAGCACTTCTTGTTTCGGATAACCCCTGACTTGAAGTACCGTGAAATTCATCCAGGGAAGTCGCTACTGCCTTTTCTCCCCTTTTTGGCCCGTTTGCTGGCAGCATGCACCAAGGAAGATGGCTCCAGGCTCGATCCTCCTTATGGCCCCCTCGTTGCTGCTGATGCTCGGACTCTAGTTGGTTGGTGTGGGACTTGTGGTTCCCCCACCAGCAGGTTTAGCAGACCAAGTAAATGGATATCGGCATTAGGGACCTGTTCCCCGTGCATGCCTAGCCACCAGAAGTCTCCATACACAACCAGGTGGCTTCCTCAGCGTCTTTCTGTCCAACTTCTGGTGACCGTTCTCCCCCGCCAACGGCCACTACACGTGCAGGGTCTGACTAGCGTGTCCGCTTTCCTGCGTCTCCACTTCAGAATGGCTACCTCCAGCTCCTTTTCCTGACTGCCACCGCAACCTAGCTTCCAGCCTCTCTACCGCACCCCTTGATTGGATATGGAGGCATGCCCCCTCCTGTATCTGCCCAGGGGTCCTCTCAATGGTGTGTGAGACCTGGTCACTATGTGTCTGTGCGTACACACCCAATTCCAGCCTTCAGGATTACCTGTTTCCACTCACCCAGCGTGGGTGCAGTACTCAGTGGCGCCTGACCATGTCAGGGACGCCACAGGGGCAGGGTTACACAGATTAGTATAACTGCTCTGGAACTAGTGACTAATACTTTAGTGATAATCTCCTGCTGATAAAACACTGTATTGAAACAAGAACACACAGCTTAATAAGTAACACATCCCTGAAATCAGGGTCTCAGCTCCCACATAATGTTGCTCTCAGATTAAATAGCAAAAACCTGTTAACAAATTTCCTTTAAAGACAAAAGTTGTGTCCACTTCCTACATTTGATTTAAGCTAGTGTCCTGCTAAAATCACCAGCAGTCAACTGTAATCTCTGGTTCAATCTCTCTGCAAGTGTTCAGTTCCCTGCAGTGCTGCCAATTGACAAATGAAGCATTACACAGTGTCTATTAACATGAAAGTGGTATGTACATGATGGATCCTCCAGAAGAAGAGTTGTCTCCAATCAGGGATGAGGGTCTAAAGCAGGGATACAGGGATACCTTAAATACACCGAGAACCAAAGGTAAAAACTTGGACAAAATCGTTAGCCAACCTAGTCACACGCCCAACATAGTTCTTCTTACAGAATAATGTGCACCCCATAGTCCCCCAAACAGATTAATGAGCCCCAAATAGTTTTCCATACAAAATAATGAGCCCCACATAGTCCTCTATACAGAATAATGTCCTCACAATAGTCCTCCAGAATAACAGGCCCCACATAGCCTTCCATACAGAATAATAGGCCCCACATAGCCCTCCATACAGAATAATGGGCCCCACATAGCCCTCCATGCAGAATAATTGGCCCCACATAGCCCTCAATACAGAATAATGGGCCCCACATAGTCCTCCATACAGAATAATGTCCCCCCATAGTCCTCCATGCAGAATAATTGGCCCCACATAGCCCTCCATACAGAATAATGTGCTCCACATAGTCCTCTATACAGAATAATGTCCCCCCATAGTCCTCCATGCAGAATAATTGGCCCCACATAGCCCTCCATACAGAATTATGGGCCCCACATAGCCCTCTATACAGAATAATATCCCCCCATAGTCCTCCATGCAGAATAATTGGCTCCACATAGCACTCCATAGAGAATAATCGTGGCACCCTTGAGGCTTCAAGCACCACAGGGTACTGGACCTCCATTAGGGTGTAGTACTTATCCCGGGTCCAGGGAAGGTCGGTACTGGTTTTCACTCACACAAACATACAGTAACAGGGGGTTGCCTCCCCAATGGGGACCGGGCCAGGGTCGGATCACAGTAGGGGGTCACTACAGCGGTGGGTTTACAGGACGCCACCGCACCAGGGGCTCCCCGATCCACTGGAACCGGGGAATCAGGGTCAGGAAGAAGCAACCACCAGGTGGAGTCAGGAGCACACAGTGGGAAGAGCAGGTTGACTTAGTGAGAGTAGTGAACCAGCCGGTGGCAGCGGCTGGGGGCAACAGCTCAGAACACACAACACAACTACAACAAAAAAAGAATAGCTTCAGACACAGAGCAGAGCGGACGTGCCGCGAGCAGCTCTGTGTGTGGCGCCCTGGACAAGCCAGGGGCCACAGAGCACAACACCCACAACACCCCACACTCCCAGCAGGCACACCGAGGTCAGACACAAAACCCTTGTTGCCTTCCTCCAGGGGCTGATGATTACACCAGGGGGTGGGCCAGACGGTTGGCCCCGCCCACCGAGGAGTTCACAGTCCTGGAGGCGGGAAAACCAGGCAGATTAGTTGTGGAGGTTGAAGTAGAAGGAGGAAAGTGGTAAAAGAGCAGCCTGAAGTTGGTCCAGGTGTGTGGCCCGGACAGATCAGCAAGGTTGGCAGACGGTGGTGACTGTCTGCAGGAGTGGCCTATCCGAGTTACCGTAAGGACCATGGACGAGCGGTGGCCCGGCGGTACCGGACCGGTACACAAAGAGAAGCCAGCACCATCTGGCAGGGGCTTTTCAGACCCCGGCAAGGCTAGGAGTCGCCGTGAATTTGCCGAATCCGTTAGTGAAGGGGACCTCCTGGGTTTCCAAACAGTCAAGTCCCGACAGAAGGCAACAGTCCAACCAACAGAGGGAGACACCGCCAAGGCAACCGTTTCTCAGGGCCAGCGCCTGCGGGCAAAGAGGGGCTCATTCAGCCCATAACCAAGCTGGGGAGCGGGTTACCGGTGGGAACCCATCGGAACCATCAACCGTACTTAGGTGCAGGGAAAGGCAGTCACCATCAACCTGCCGGGAGAAACAACACCGCAGCCGTCTGTGCGACCCGTCCATCCAGCCGAGTGTTTTACCGAGAACTGTGTCTTCATCATTAGGCTGAGTGAGTACCACCGTGCCGTGCGGCACAGCGCTGCCCCTGCGACCCTGCACCTCGCCAGGCCCCGTAACCCGCCTGCCATCCTTCCCTACCCCATCACCGGGCCCCGGGACAACCAACCCCCTACCCACGGAGGGGAGAAATAACAACCAAGCTGCTCCCTGTCACCGCTTCCGGGATCCCCGTCCAGAGCAGCGGTGGTGTCACCATTATCACCACAACCGTGGGTGGCGTCACGGACAATAAATCCCCACAATCAAATCCCCTTTTCACTCATGGGCGAGGAACGCCACTCGAGTCCCCGGGATCCGGCCCACCGCTTGAGCCACCACCGAGCAGCAGCACCAGCGGCCGGACCCGAGCAGTGGGAGAGCGCAGCGTCCCCTCCTCCGCCCGCGACATGTGGACCAGGGAAATCAACACAGTCGCTGGGGAGAAGGAGGTGGCTGCTTCCACAGGACCGGTGCTATCGGCGTACAGAACCCTAGGGCAGGCATACTTCACGTTGTCTACTAACTCTGCAAGGGTCGCGGGGAACGGCTAGAACAGTCACTGAACTCGTCCCATCGAGTCTGCAGCAAATAGCATATAGGATCTGGGGTTGAGGAACGGCCCCACAACGGAACCGCGCTATCAGCATACAGAACAGGACATGTTACTGACACCGAGATCCCCAAATGCTTCACGCTACGGGGGTCCGATACTTAGCGCATCAAAGGAGGAAAGGGCTCACAGGCTGACAGACACACCCAACTTGACCTTTCACGGATCCGGGATCGGCTGGAGCCCATCGTGGCTGAGACCGGTACTCTGGGGCAGCGCCTGAACTACTTGTGAGTAAAATACCTGGAACCGCAGCCCCTGTCTCTTCCTCTCCTTTACTGGCACTGGTGCCCAGCTCTGCAGCGCCAACGGGGACTACTACCACCCTCCCTGGGGTAATCCCGCTCCACCTGTGGGGAGCGACACCATCCCGGCTGCGACCTTCACCAGAGGATCTGCATCCCTGGCCCGGCAACGAGTAAGTTACAACACCTGCCTCGTGGGGCACTACATAATGGGCTCCACATAGTCCTCTATACAGAATAATGATTCCCCCATAGTCCTCCATACAGAATAATGGGCCCCACCTAGCCCTCTATACAGCATAATGTTCCCCCATAGTCCTCCGTACAGAATAATCTGCCCCACATAGCCCTCCATACAGAAAAATGAGCCCCACATAGCCCTCCATACAGAATAATGAGCCCCACATAGCCCTCCATACAGAATAATGGGCCCCACATAGCCCTCCATACAGAATAATGGGCTCCACATAACCCTCCATATAGAATAATGGGCCCCACATAGCCCTCCATACAGAATAAAGGGCCCCACATAGCCCTCCATACAGTATAATGAACCCCACATAGCCTTCCATACAGAATAATGGGCCCCACATAGCCCTCCATACAGAATAATGGGCCCCACATAGCTTTCCATACAGAATAATGGGCCCCACATAGCCCTCCATACAGAATAATGGGCCCCACATAGCCCTCCATACAGAATAATAAGCCCCACATAACCCTCCATACAGAATAATGAGCCCCTTATAGCCCTCCATACAGAATAATGGGCCCCACATAACCCTCCATACAGAATAATGAGCCCCACATAGCCCTCCATACAGAATAATGGTCCCTCATAGTCCTCCATACAGAATAATGGGTACCACATAGTCCTCCATACAGAATAATGTGCCCCACATAATCCTCCATACAGAATAATGTGCCCCACAAAATCCTCCATACAGAATAATGTGCCCCACATAGCCCTCCATACAGAATAATGGGCCCCACATAGTCCTCCATACAGAATAATAGGCCCCACATAGCCCTCCATACAGAATAATGTGCCCCACATAGTCCTCCATACAGAATAATGGGCCCCACATAGCCCTCCATACAGAATAATGTGACCCACATAGTCCTCCATACAGAATAATGTGCCCCACATAGCCCTCCATACAGAATAATGGGCCCCACATAGCCCTTCATACAGAATAATGTGCCCCACATAGCCCTCCATACAGAATAATGTGCACTACATAGCCCTCCATACAGAATAATGTGCCTCACATAGTCCTCCATACAGAATAATGTGCACTACATAGCCCTCCATACAGAATAATGTGCTCCACATAGTCCTCCATACAGAATAATGTGTCCCACATAGCCCTCCATACAGAATAATGTGCCCCACATAGCTCTCCATACAGAATAATGGGCCCCACATAGCCCTCCATACAGAATAATGGGCCCACATAGCCCTCCATACAGAATAATGTGCTCCACATAGTCCTCCATACAGAATAATGTGTCCCACATAGCCCTCCATACAGAATAATGTGCCCCACATAGCTCTCCATACAGAATAATGGGCCCCACATAGCCCTCCATACAGAATAATGGGCCCCACATAGCCCTCCATACAGAATAATGGGCCCCACATAGTCCTCCATACAGAATAATGGGCCCCACATAGCCCTCCATACAGTATAATGAACCCCACATAGCCCTCCATACAGAATAATGGGCCCCACATAGCCCTCCATACAGAATAATGGGCCCCACATAGCCCTCCATACAGAATAATGTGTCCCACATAGCCCTCCATACAGAATAATGGGCCCACATAATCCTCCATACAGAATAATGAGCCCCACATAGCCCTCCATACAGAATAATGGGCCCCACATAGCCCTCCATACAGAATAATGGGCCCACATTGTCCTCCATACAGAATAATGAGCCCCACATAGCCCTCCATACAGAATAATGGGCTCCACATAGCCCTCCATACAGAATAATGTGCCCCACATAGCCCTCCATACAGAATAATGGGCTCCACATAGCCCTCCATACAGAATAATGGGCCCCACATAGCCCTCCATACAGAATAATGAGCCCCACATAGCCCTCCATACAGAATAATGGGCCCACATAATCCTCCATACAGAATAATGAGCCCCACATAGCCCTCCATACAGAATAATGGGTTCCACATAGTCCTCCAGACAGAATAATGGGTCCCACATAGCCCTCCATACAGAATAATGTGCCCCACATAGCATTCTATACAGAATAATGAGCCCCACATAGCCCTCCATACAGAATAATGGGCCCCACATAGCCCTCCATATAGAATAATGTGCTCCACATAGTCCTCCATACAGAATAATGTGCCCCACATAGCCCTCCATACATAATAATGTGCCCCACATAGCCCTCCATACAGTATAATGAACCCCACATAATCCTCCATACAGAATACTGTGCCCCACATAATCCTCCATACAGAATAATGGGCCCAAATAGTCCTCCATACAGAATAATGGGCCCCACATAATCCTTCATACAGAATAATGAGCCCCACATAGCCCTCCATACAGAATAATGGGCCCCACATAGTCCTCCATACAGAATAATGGGCCCCACATAGCCTTCCATACAGAATAATGGGCCCACATAATCCTCCATACAGAATAATGAGCCCCACATAGCCCTCCATACAGAATAATGGGCCCCACATAGCCCTCCATACAGAATAATGGGCCCACATAGTCATCCATACAGAATAATGAGCCCCACATAGCCCTCCATACAGAATAATGGGCCCCACATAGCCCTCCATACAGAATAATGAGCCCCACATAGCCCTCCATACAGAATAATGGGCCCACATAATCCTCCATACAGAATAATGAGCCCCACATAGCCCTCCATACAGAATAATGGGTTCCACATAGTCCTCCAGACAGAATAATGGGTCCCACATAGCCCTCCATACAGAATAATGGGCCCACATAGCCCTCCATACAGAATAATGGGCCCCACATAGCCCTCCATACAGAATAATGGGCCCACATAATCCTCCATACAGAATAATGAGCCCCACATAGCCCTCCATACAGAATAATGGGCCCCACATAGTCCTCCATACAGAATAATGAGCCCCACATAGCCCTCCATACAGAATAATGGGCCCACATAGCCCTCCATACAGAATAATGGGCCCCACATAGCCCTCCATACAGAATAATGAGCCCCACATAGCCCTCCATACAGAATAATGTGCCTCACATAGCCCTCCATACAGAATAATGAGCCCCACATAGCCCTCCATACAGAATAATGTGCCTCACATAGTCCTCCATACAGAATAATGGGCCCCACATAGCCCTCCATACAGAATAATGGGCCCACATAATCCTCCATACAGAATAATGGGCCCACATAGTCCTCCATACAGAATAATGGGCTCCACATAGCCCTCCATACAGAATAATGGGCCCACATAGCCCTCCATACAGAATAATGGGCCCACATAGCCCTCCATACAGAATAATGGGCCCCACATAGTCCTCCATACAGAATAATGGGCCCCACATAGTCCTCCATACAGAATAATGGGTCCCACATAGCCCTCCATACAGAATAATGGGTCCCACATAGCCCTGCATACAGAATAATGAGCCCCACATAGCCCTCCATACAGAATAATGGGCCCCACATAGTCCTCCATACAGAATAATGGGCCCCACATAGCCCTCCATACAGAATAATGAGCCCCACATAGCCCTCCATACAGAATAATGGGCCCACATAATCCTCCATACAGAATAATGAGCCCCACATAGTCCTCCATACAGAATAATGGGCTCCACATAGTCCTCCATACAGAATAATGAGCCCCACATAGCCCTCCATACAGAATAATGGGCCCACATAATCCTCCATACAGAATAATGGGTCCCACATAGCCCTCCATACAGAATAATGGGTCCCACATAGCCCTGCATACAGAATAATGAGCCCCACATAGCCCTCCATACAGAATAATGGGCCCCACATAGTCCTCCATACAGAATAATGGGCCCCACATAGCCCTGCATACAGAATAATGAGCCCCACATAGCCCTCCATACAGAATAATGGGCCCCACATAGTCCTCCATACAGAATAATGAGCCCCACATAGCCCTCCATACAGAATAATGGGCCCACATAATCCTCCATACAGAATAATGAGCCCCACATAGTCCTCCATACAGAATAATGGGCTCCACATAGTCCTCCATACAGAATAATGAGCCCCACATAGCCCTCCATACAGAATAATGTGCCCCACATAGCCCTCCATACAGAATAATGGGCCCACATAATCCTCCATACAGAATAATGAGCCCCACATAGCCCTCCATACAGAATAATGTGCTCCACATAGCCCTCCATACAGAATAATGGGCCCACATAATCCTCCATACAGAATAATGAGCCCCACATAGCCCTCCATACAGAATAATGGGCCCACATAATCCTCCATACAGAATAATGAACCCCACATAGTCCTCCATACAGAATAATGGGCTCCACATAGCCCTCCATACAGAATAATGAGCCCCACATAGCCCTCCATACAGAATAATGGGCCCACATAATCCTCCATACAGAATAATGGGCCCCACATAGCCCTCCATACAGAATAATGTGCCCCACATAGCCCTCCATACAGAATAATGGGCCCCACATAGCCCTCCATACAGAATAATGGGTCCCACATAGCCCTCCATACAGAATAATGGGTCCCACATAGCCCTGCATACAGAATAATGAGCCCCACATAGCCCTCCATACAGAATAATGGGCCCCACATAGTCCTCCATACAGAATAATGGGCCCCACATAGCCCTTCATACAGAATAATGGGTCCCACATAGTCCTCCATACAGAATAATGTGCCCCACATAGCCCTCCATACAGAATAATGGGCCCACATAATCCTCCATACAGAATAATGGGCCCCACATAGTCCTCCATACAGAATAATGGGCCCCACACAGCCCTCCATACAGAATAATGGGCCCCACATAGCCCTCCATACAGAATAATGAGCCCCACATAGCCCTCCATACAGAATAATAGGCCCCACATAATCCTCCATACAGAATAATGAGCCCCACATAGCCCTCCATACAGAATAATGTGCTCCACATAGTCCTCCATACAGAATAATGGGCTCCACATAGCCCTCCATACAGAATAATGTGCTCCACATAGTCCTCCATACAGAATAATGGGCCCCACATAGCCCTCCATACAGAATAATGGGCTCCACATAACCCTCCATATAGAATAATGGGCCCCACATAGCCCTCCATACAGAATAAAGGGCCCCACATAGCCCTCCATACAGTATAATGAACCCCACATAGCCTTCCATACAGAATAATGGGCCCCACATAGCCCTCCATACAGAATAATGGGCCCCACATAGCTTTCCATACAGAATAATGGGCCCCACATAGCCCTCCATACAGAATAATGGGCCCCACATAGCCCTCCATACAGAATAATAAGCCCCACATAACCCTCCATACAGAATAATGAGCCCCTTATAGCCCTCCATACAGAATAATGGGCCCCACATAACCCTCCATACAGAATAATGAGCCCCACATAGCCCTCCATACAGAATAATGGTCCCTCATAGTCCTCCATACAGAATAATGGGTACCACATAGTCCTCCATACAGAATAATGTGCCCCACATAATCCTCCATACAGAATAATGTGCCCCACAAAATCCTCCATACAGAATAATGTGCCCCACATAGCCCTCCATACAGAATAATGGGCCCCACATAGTCCTCCATACAGAATAATAGGCCCCACATAGCCCTCCATACAGAATAATGTGCCCCACATAGTCCTCCATACAGAATAATGGGCCCCACATAGCCCTCCATACAGAATAATGTGACCCACATAGTCCTCCATACAGAATAATGTGCCCCACATAGCCCTCCATACAGAATAATGGGCCCCACATAGCCCTTCATACAGAATAATGTGCCCCACATAGCCCTCCATACAGAATAATGTGCACTACATAGCCCTCCATACAGAATAATGTGCCTCACATAGTCCTCCATACAGAATAATGTGCACTACATAGCCCTCCATACAGAATAATGTGCTCCACATAGTCCTCCATACAGAATAATGTGTCCCACATAGCCCTCCATACAGAATAATGTGCCCCACATAGCTCTCCATACAGAATAATGGGCCCCACATAGCCCTCCATACAGAATAATGGGCCCACATAGCCCTCCATACAGAATAATGTGCTCCACATAGTCCTCCATACAGAATAATGTGTCCCACATAGCCCTCCATACAGAATAATGTGCCCCACATAGCTCTCCATACAGAATAATGGGCCCCACATAGCCCTCCATACAGAATAATGGGCCCCACATAGCCCTCCATACAGAATAATGGGCCCCACATAGTCCTCCATACAGAATAATGGGCCCCACATAGCCCTCCATACAGTATAATGAACCCCACATAGCCCTCCATACAGAATAATGGGCCCCACATAGCCCTCCATACAGAATAATGGGCCCCACATAGCCCTCCATACAGAATAATGTGTCCCACATAGCCCTCCATACAGAATAATGGGCCCACATAATCCTCCATACAGAATAATGAGCCCCACATAGCCCTCCATACAGAATAATGGGCCCCACATAGCCCTCCATACAGAATAATGGGCCCACATTGTCCTCCATACAGAATAATGAGCCCCACATAGCCCTCCATACAGAATAATGGGCTCCACATAGCCCTCCATACAGAATAATGTGCCCCACATAGCCCTCCATACAGAATAATGGGCTCCACATAGCCCTCCATACAGAATAATGGGCCCCACATAGCCCTCCATACAGAATAATGAGCCCCACATAGCCCTCCATACAGAATAATGGGCCCACATAATCCTCCATACAGAATAATGAGCCCCACATAGCCCTCCATACAGAATAATGGGTTCCACATAGTCCTCCAGACAGAATAATGGGTCCCACATAGCCCTCCATACAGAATAATGTGCCCCACATAGCATTCTATACAGAATAATGAGCCCCACATAGCCCTCCATACAGAATAATGGGCCCCACATAGCCCTCCATATAGAATAATGTGCTCCACATAGTCCTCCATACAGAATAATGTGCCCCACATAGCCCTCCATACATAATAATGTGCCCCACATAGCCCTCCATACAGTATAATGAACCCCACATAATCCTCCATACAGAATACTGTGCCCCACATAATCCTCCATACAGAATAATGGGCCCAAATAGTCCTCCATACAGAATAATGGGCCCCACATAATCCTTCATACAGAATAATGAGCCCCACATAGCCCTCCATACAGAATAATGGGCCCCACATAGTCCTCCATACAGAATAATGGGCCCCACATAGCCTTCCATACAGAATAATGGGCCCACATAATCCTCCATACAGAATAATGAGCCCCACATAGCCCTCCATACAGAATAATGGGCCCCACATAGCCCTCCATACAGAATAATGGGCCCACATAGTCATCCATACAGAATAATGAGCCCCACATAGCCCTCCATACAGAATAATGGGCCCCACATAGCCCTCCATACAGAATAATGAGCCCCACATAGCCCTCCATACAGAATAATGGGCCCACATAATCCTCCATACAGAATAATGAGCCCCACATAGCCCTCCATACAGAATAATGGGTTCCACATAGTCCTCCAGACAGAATAATGGGCCCCACATAGCCCTCCATACAGAATAATGGGTCCCACATAGCCCTCCATACAGAATAATGGGCCCACATAATCCTCCATACAGAATAATGAGCCCCACATAGCCCTCCATACAGAATAATGGGCCCACATAATCCTCCATACAGAATAATGAGCCCCACATAGCCCTCCATACAGAATAATGGGTTCCACATAGTCCTCCAGACAGAATAATGGGCCCACATAGCCCTCCATACAGAATAATGGGTTCCACATAGTCCTCCAGACAGAATAATGGGTCCCACATAGCCCTCCATACAGAATAATGGGCCCACATAGCCCTCCATACAGAATAATGGGCCCCACATAGCCCTCCATACAGAATAATGGGCCCACATAATCCTCCATACAGAATAATGAGCCCCACATAGCCCTCCATACAGAATAATGGGCCCCACATAGTCCTCCATACAGAATAATGAGCCCCACATAGCCCTCCATACAGAATAATGGGCCCACATAGCCCTCCATACAGAATAATGGGCCCCACATAGCCCTCCATACAGAATAATGAGCCCCACATAGCCCTCCATACAGAATAATGTGCCTCACATAGCCCTCCATACAGAATAATGAGCCCCACATAGCCCTCCATACAGAATAATGTGCCTCACATAGTCCTCCATACAGAATAATGGGCCCCACATAGCCCTCCATACAGAATAATGGGCCCACATAATCCTCCATACAGAATAATGGGCCCACATAGTCCTCCATACAGAATAATGGGCTCCACATAGCCCTCCATACAGAATAATGGGCCCACATAGCCCTCCATACAGAATAATGGGCCCACATAGCCCTCCATACAGAATAATGGGCCCCACATAGTCCTCCATACAGAATAATGGGCCCCACATAGTCCTCCATACAGAATAATGGGTCCCACATAGCCCTCCATACAGAATAATGGGTCCCACATAGCCCTGCATACAGAATAATGAGCCCCACATAGCCCTCCATACAGAATAATGGGCCCCACATAGTCCTCCATACAGAATAATGGGCCCCACATAGCCCTCCATACAGAATAATGGGCCCACATAATCCTCCATACAGAATAATGAGCCCCACATAGTCCTCCATACAGAATAATGGGCTCCACATAGTCCTCCATACAGAATAATGAGCCCCACATAGCCCTCCATACAGAATAATGGGCCCACATAATCCTCCATACAGAATAATGGGTCCCACATAGCCCTCCATACAGAATAATGGGCCCCACATAGCCCTCCATACAGAATAATGGGCCCCACATAGCCCTCCATACAGAATAATGGGCCCCACATAGCCCTCCATACAGAATAATGAGCCCCACATAGCCCTCCATACAGAATAATGTGCCTCACATAGCCCTCCATACAGAATAATGAGCCCCACATAGCCCTCCATACAGAATAATGTGCCTCACATAGTCCTCCATACAGAATAATGGGCCCCACATAGCCCTCCATACAGAATAATGGGCCCACATAATCCTCCATACAGAATAATGGGCCCACATAGTCCTCCATACAGAATAATGGGCTCCACATAGCCCTCCATACAGAATAATGGGCCCACATAGCCCTCCATACAGAATAATGGGCCCACATAGCCCTCCATACAGAATAATGGGCCCCACATAGTCCTCCATACAGAATAATGGGCCCCACATAGTCCTCCATACAGAATAATGGGTCCCACATAGCCCTCCATACAGAATAATGGGTCCCACATAGCCCTGCATACAGAATAATGAGCCCCACATAGCCCTCCATACAGAATAATGGGCCCCACATAGTCCTCCATACAGAATAATGGGCCCCACATAGCCCTCCATACAGAATAATGGGCCCACATAATCCTCCATACAGAATAATGAGCCCCACATAGTCCTCCATACAGAATAATGGGCTCCACATAGTCCTCCATACAGAATAATGAGCCCCACATAGCCCTCCATACAGAATAATGGGCCCACATAATCCTCCATACAGAATAATGGGTCCCACATAGCCCTCCATACAGAATAATGGGTCCCACATAGCCCTGCATACAGAATAATGAGCCCCACATAGCCCTCCATACAGAATAATGGGCCCCACATAGTCCTCCATACAGAATAATGGGCCCCACATAGCCCTGCATACAGAATAATGAGCCCCACATAGCCCTCCATACAGAATAATGGGCCCCACATAGTCCTCCATACAGAATAATGAGCCCCACATAGCCCTCCATACAGAATAATGGGCCCACATAATCCTCCATACAGAATAATGAGCCCCACATAGTCCTCCATACAGAATAATGGGCTCCACATAGTCCTCCATACAGAATAATGAGCCCCACATAGCCCTCCATACAGAATAATGGGCCCACATAATCCTCCATACAGAATAATGAGCCCCACATAGCCCTCCATACAGAATAATGGGCCCACATAATCCTCCATACAGAATAATGAGCCCCACATAGCCCTCCATACAGAATAATGGGCCCACATAATCCTCCATACAGAATAATGAACCCCACATAGTCCTCCATACAGAATAATGGGCTCCACATAGCCCTCCATACAGAATAATGAGCCCCACATAGCCCTCCATACAGAATAATGGGCCCACATAATCCTCCATACAGAATAATGGGCCCCACATAGCCCTCCATACAGAATAATGGGCCCACATAATCCTCCATACAGAATAATGAGCCCCACATAGCCCTCCATACAGAATAATGGGTCCCACATAGCCCTCCATACAGAATAATGTGCCCCACATAGCCCTCCATACAGAATAATGGGCCCCACATAGTCCTCCATACAGAATAATGGGTCCCACATAGCCCTCCATACAGAATAATGGGTCCCACATAGCCCTCCATACAGAATAATGGGCTCCACATAGTCCTCCATACAGAATAATGGGCCCCACATAGCCCTCCATACAGAATAATGGGTCCCACATAGCCCTGCATACAGAATAATGAGCCCCACATAGCCCTCCATACAGAATAATGGGCCCCACATAGTCCTCCATACAGAATAATGGGCCCCACATAGCCCTTCATACAGAATAATGGGTCCCACATAGTCCTCCATACAGAATAATGTGCCCCACATAGTCCTCCATACAGAATAATGGGCCCCACATAGCCCTCCATACAGAATAATGGGCCCACATAATCCTCCATACAGAATAATGGGCCCCACATAGTCCTCCATACAGAATAATGGGCCCCACACAGCCCTCCATACAGAATAATGGGCCCCACATAGCCCTCCATACAGAATAATGAGCCCCACATAGCCCTCCATACAGAATAATAGGCCCCACATAATCCTCCATACAGAATAATGAGCCCCACATAGCCCTCCATACAGAATAATGTGCTCCACATAGCCCTCCATACAGAATAATGGGCCCACATAATCCTCCATACAGAATAATGAGCCCCACATAGCCCTCCATACAGAATAATGTGCTCCACATAGTCCTCCATACAGAATAATGGGCCCCACATAGCCCTCCATACAGAATAATGTGCTCCACATAGCCCTCCATACAGAATAATGGGCCCACATAATCCTCCATACAGAATAATGAGCCCCACATAGCCCTCCATACAGAATAATGTGCTCCACATAGCCCTCCATACAGAATAATGGGCCCACATTATTCTTGAATTTATCAATTCCTACTTAATAATTGTGTTTTTAGCCATTTTTACTCTTTAATGGTGAACTGTACTCATAATTGTGAATTGAACAATCTAGTAAACAAAGTGGATATCTCCTTGGCCTCAGTGTGCCTTTTGTTAGCACCTCCGGGCTCTTCATACTTTCTGAGATCGTCAATTTAGCAAGGCAGTAAAATATAGTCAAATGTATTAGGAAAGAATGTAAAACCATAAATACGGAGCTGTCAGGCTGCATACGAAAAAGGGGTGTAATGCAGGGCCCTTGCATGTCTTCCTACATTACTGCATGTCTCACCTGATATAGATCACATGAACATCTTCCATCTGGAGACTCGGATCAGACTTCCTCCAAGACATAGTTTGCAATTTATTGATGCTAAAATAAAGAGTGTGAGACAATCTCTCCAATGGTTTATTCTCCACATGTCTGGAAATTTAGAAGACTGTGGCTGCAAGGGCCAATGAAAGACCCCCAAAGATGCCCAAGCAATATTCAAGGTCTTCCTGTACAGAATTTGGTGGAGACAAGACAACAAAGCATTCCGAGAACCATTTCTTCTCAACAGTGGATGCATACAGTGTCTTCTAAACATGTAAAAAGCTTGTTGTACCTGCGACATGTATGGCATATCCAGAGAAAAATTGTCAGGCATACAATTTTCAATTAGTGATTTGAAAAAAACCACAACTCAAATACTGAGTTTTGCTAGATCTCTAACAGAGAAACATAAGTTTTTATGTGAACTTCTGCACCCAGTAAACTAAGTGACACATCACTGGAATCAGGGTCTCTGTCCCTACATCATGCTGCTGTCAGATTACATAGCAAAAACTTGGTGAAAGATTCCCTTTTATGGG
The DNA here is from genome assembly GCF_048569485.1 of Anomaloglossus baeobatrachus. Lineage (NCBI taxonomy): Eukaryota > Metazoa > Chordata > Amphibia > Anura > Aromobatidae > Anomaloglossus > Anomaloglossus baeobatrachus. The sequence goes on from NC_134354.1 coordinate 743,980,361, forward strand.
AGATATAGAAAAAGCTTAGTTCAGCTTCTCTTAGCTGATTCTGCAGCTCCACCTTCAGTTATCAGATCCTGGATGGAGTTATTGCTTTTTCAGTGTAAGGATAGTCCTAGGAGTAGACCCACTGGTCCGTGCACCGGACTCCGCTGCGACACTGCCTTGAGCCAACCCCTATACAGGGACTGTCGGGCGTAACCGCACAGGGCCTAGATGCACGGAAGCCGGGATCAGCAAGAGTCACTGGATGCAGGATCCAATCTGGACCAGGAACAGGTTAACAGGATCAGGCAGAAGTCCAGAACTGAGACTGGTGCAGGTCACAGGCTGAAGTCAAGAGGCGGAGGCTGGTGCAGGTTAACGGGATCAGGCTGAAGTCCAGAACCGGAGACTGGTGCAGGTTACTGGGATCAGGCTGGAGTGTGTGCTCAGAACGGTACTCAGGATTTGCAAGCAGAGACAGAGTTACAGCAAGCACAGGCACAGAGGGACCTGAAAAACTAGTACAAGAGACAAGCTACAGGGACACGTTGAACAAGCACTGGCCATGGGGAGTAGCAAGTCTTACATACCCAAGGTTACTTATTAGTAATAGTCTGGACAGCTGTGCTGTCCCTTTAAGTCAAGGAGAGTGCACGTGCGCACCCCCTAGTGTGCATATGTGAAGGCCGCAAGCCGGAAGTCAGAGCCGAGACCATAGGAGGAGAGGCAGGATGCTGGGACGCAGGTGGCTGCAGTGAGCGAGCGGCGCGGGGCTGGGACCGATGGGGAAAAGGTATGGATGGGCTAGCAGGAGAGTGGGCTCGGCAGGGAGCAGTGACCTCAGGGATTGTAGCGACGGGTGATGAGCAGCGTGGTCAAACCGGGAGCATGACACTCAGCCATGAAAGGCTGAATTTCAAATAATAACCTAAGGTGTACATGTACATGTTCTGTATAGTCAGAGAAGGGTAGGATGGGCTCAACGCAAATTACTTAAAGGTAATCTGTCAGCAGGTTTTTACTATTTAATCTGAGAGTAGCATAATATAATTCTCAAGAACCTGATTACAGTGATGTGTCACTTATTAGTCTGTGTCTTGTAGTTTCAATGCAATCAACATTTTACCAACAGGAGATTATCACTGCCTGACAGAGTAGTCAAGTGAATCTATGTAACCCCGCCCCCGCCAATGACAGGCAGCTTACTGACAATGCACAGTGTACACAGAAAGCTACCAATCCATGATATCAGCGGGGTTATACACAGCCCAGACATTTTAGCTCTGCTACGTCTCCATCAGATAAACCAGGGGTTCTATGAAAACTACACCAAGCAGCCCAGTAAGTGATACATACCTGGAATTTGGCTATCTTGCCTCATGTTATGCTGCTTTAATATTATATAGCAAAAACCTGCTGACTGATTCCCTTTAATAACATTTTATGTTGTACATTTTAGGGTTTTAGACTAGTTCAGTGGAACTTCTTGTGTATTTTTACTTTCTTCATATAAATAGCTGGAGGTATTTATGGACTGACCTAAACATCAGAGGTGTCTGTCTGCTGCCATTTGGGCATTGATGACTGATGTGTAGCTTGATCTGCTATTTGTTGCACGTAGAATCAATCAGGTAGATCTGGAATGCACACAACATACTGACGTGACAAGGGTTATGTTACAGCTTCATTGCAGCTGCTGGCGACCCAACTGTGAGAATGTGTATAGGACTGGAGACGCTTTGTATTCTGGATTTCTAAGCAGAAAGTTATTATTTTTTTTTTAATAATTACGCGGAAAGGCTTGCACCAGTTACCATATTTTTTGGAGTATTTTACGCACCTTACCATAAGATGTCCCCCAGATTTAGGCAGCAGAAAATAGGAAAAACTTCTTTCCTATTCATTAAAACTTCCCTGGTGGTGTAAAGTGGTGATGGTGGGGGGGTATTATTTCTAACTTCTACATTTTCGAGTTTCTCCACATTGTGTATTATACACACACACAGCTCTGCTAAATATGTATATATAGACAAACACAGCACTGCTACATATGCACATACAGACAAACACAGCTCTGCTACATATGCATATATAGACACACAGCTCTGTTACATATGCACATATAGACACACAGGTCTGCTACATATGCATATATAGACACACACAGTTCTGCTACATACACATTTATAGACCCACAGCTCTGCTACATATGTATATCAAATACATACAGACACACACAGGTCTGCTACATCCACATATACAGTTAGGTCCAGAAATATTTGGACAGTGACACAGTTTTCGCGAGTTGGGCTCTGCATGCCACCACATTGGATTTGAAATGAAACCTCTACAACAGAATTCAAGTGCAAATTGTAACGTTTAATTTGAAGGTTTGAACAAAAATATCTGATAGAAATTGTAGGAATTGTACACATTTCTTTACAAACACTCCACATTTTAGGAGGTCAAAAGTAATTGGACAAATAAACCAAACCCAAACAAAATATTTTTATTTTCAATATTTTGTTGCGAATCCTTTGGAGGCAATCACTGCCTTAAGTCTGGAACCCATGGACATCACCAAACGCTGGGTTTCCTCCTTCTTAATGCTTTGCCAGGCCTTTACAGCCGCAGCCTTCAGGTCTTGCTTGTTTGTGGGTCTTTCCGTCTTAAGTCTGGATTTGAGCAAGTGAAATGCATGCTCAATTGGGTTAAGATCTGGTGATTGACTTGGCCATTGCAGAATGTTCCACTTTTTTGCACTCATGAACTCCTGGGTAGCTTTGGCTGTATGCTTGGGGTCATTGTCCATCTGTACTATGAAGCGCCGTCCAATCAACTTTGCGGCATTTGGCTGAATCTGGGCTGAAAGTATATCCCTGTACACTTCAGAATTCATCCGGCTACTCTTGTCTGCTGTTATGTCATCAATAAACACAAGTGACCCAGTGCCATTGAAAGCCATGCATGCCCATGCCATCACGTTGCCTCCACCATGTTTTACAGAGGATGTGGTGTGCCTTGGATCATGTGCCGTTCCCTTTCTTCCCCAAACTTTTTTCTTCCCATCATTCTGGTACAGGTTGATCTTTGTCTCATCTGTCCATAGAATACTTTTCCAGAACTGAGCTGGCTTCATGAGGTGTTTTTCAGCAAATTTAACTCTGGCTTGTCTATTTTTGGAATTGATGTGAACCCTTTGCATTTACTTTCATGGAGTCTTCTCTTTACTGTTGACTTAGAGACAGATACACCTACTTCACTGAGAGTGTTCTGGACTTCAGTTGATGTTGTGAACGGGTTCTTCTTCACCAAAGAAAGTATGCGGCGATCATCCACCACTGTTGTCATCCGTGGACGCCCAGGCCTTTTTGAGTTCCTAAGCTCACCAGTCAATTCCTTTTTTCTCAGAATGTACCCGACTGTTGATTTTGCTACTCCAAGCATGTCTGCTATCTCTCTGATGGATTTTTTCTTTTTTTTCAGCCTCAGGATGTTCTGCTTCACCTCAATTGAGAGTTCCTTAGACCGCATTGTCTGGTCACAGCAACAGCTTCCAAATGCAAAACCACACACCTGTAATCAACCCCAGACCTTTTAACTACTTCATTGATTACAGGTTAACGAGGGAGACGCCTTCAGAGTGAATTGCAGCCCTTAGAGTCCCTTGTCCAATTACTTTTGGTCCCTTGAAAAAGAGGAGGCTATGCATTACAGAGCTATGATTCCTAAACCCTTTCTCCGATTTGGATGTGAAAACTCTCATATTGCAGCTGGGAGTGTGCACTTTCAGCCCATATTATATATATAATTGTATTTCTGAACATGTTTTTGTAAACAGCTAAAATAACAAAACTTGTGTCACTGTCCAAATATTTCTGGACCTAACTGTATGCACACACAGTTCTGCTACATGCACATTTATAGACACACAGCTCTGCTACATTTGTATATCATGTACATATAGACACACACAGTTCTGCTACATCCACATATATACACACACACAATTGCACTAATTCTGGAACAGTTTTTCTTTTACTTCTGTGCCTCTCCATTTCAAACTTATGCCCCTCGGTAATAATTTTGCTAATTTTCCCTTCAACCTCTTGGGCGTAGGCCACAGAATTTTTCTGTGGGCGTTGGTTCTTCCTCTTCTGATTCTGGACAATCAAAACAAGGCCATGCCCACAAATGAGTTCTGTGGAGTACGCCCCTCTTTATTTCAGAGGGTCATAACTTTTGAGTGTAGGAGCACAGAAGTGAAAGAAAAAACTGTTCTAGAATCCTCGTAGCAGCAGCAATCGGGGTATACTAAACCAACCTCAATGGCGTATACATACGATACACCATAAATATCCGATAAGTGTAGGGAGACTCCTGGACAGGTGTGTGTAACCTATCATTTAAACATAATCAGGATGAATCTCGGCTAGTTACTAAAAAATAGAATGCACTCTGGATCTGTCACCTGCCAATATAGCAGCATGAGCTGCATTGGCAATTGTTGACTATCACTTACAGCAGGTCCATAGAAGCATAAGGTCTATATTCACAGATTTTACTCACTTTTTTAGTCAGTGATTAGTCACTTTTTTGCATAATTTTTTTATTGATAAATTAAGAAAAATCAACTTTTATTTTTGTATTCTAGGTACCTTAATAGAGGTAATAGAGCTGATCAAAGATGAAAAATGTGTTCACGTGCCTTTGTGGCATCTCAGATTGTCCTACCGAGTATTAGGGTGAACCATGCATTACTGGACCTAGCTCTAAGACCCGCACCAGGAGACGCCAAATTGTCTGGGGAGAAGATCATCAACCACCAAAAATACAGTATAAGTGGAGAGGGCCTTGCATGTCTGCATCCACCTCTTAAGTGATTACCTCCTGCCTTAACGTGGAGCAGACTTGTTATTCTAATCAAGTGGACTTATTCCACTCAATTAAATTCATACCTTGGAAATTTGGAGGCGAAGTCAACAATTCCCAAACAAATTTTGTATTCTGGCAGGGGTCACAATCCTGCAGAGAAAAGCATATCTCTGTAGGATACTTGGTCTTCAACAATTTTAAGGTAGGTGGCATATATGAAAGAACCACCCTGATGAAGGACCCAAGGTTTCCGAGCTTCACACTGTCTTCTTCTAGTGCATCATGGTGCTATCTCTTCTTTAACTAATTGACATTATTAAAAACTGTATTCATCAGACTAGGCCACCATGTTCCATTGTTCTATTTTCAGTTTTTATGCTCACCTGCCCATTATAGGAGCTTCTGGTGGTGGCCATGAGTCAGCATGGAGAATGCGACTGGTTGGCAGCTACACAGCCTCATACACAATAAATTGTGATGCACTGTATGTCGTAATGGTCTCCTGAACATACACAATTGTGCCTAATATATATAGAGGACCATGTGACCCAAGAGAAAATAATTCCAGCATAAAAAGATAAACTCTAAGATTCAATATAAATCCTACAAGATAATAGAGGCATACATCCACATTAAGGAAAAGTCTGGAATGTCTATTAAATAAATACCCCAAAAAACAGTTAGCAAAACAACTACAAAAATAGTAAAAATCAGGGTTGAAGGTGAAGACTCAAACATATTGGGACACATCAAAGCTCATTCTACATAGGGGCACTAACAGATATAAGATGTAACCAATGCAGTCAAAGTAATAAAAGATAATTGTGAAAGATGGTCCAATGATACAGAAACGTGCAAATATACAATCATGTAAACACTTTTTATACATAAATCATTCATCACCAGAAAAAGAACACACTGTTAATTATCAAGATGTACCTGCATAACACAAATCAGGCCAAGTCAAATTAATGCTTATGCATAACTCTATGTGCAAGGGTGTGGACCTGCAACCCCAACGTGCGTTTCATGTGGCTTCTTCAGAGATTGTATATGATTGTTTACAGACCAGCTGATATAGATCTCTCCACAGATGAAGGAAATTTAGCCACATAGACAGCGCATGCGCATTGGCACCCATGCCACGTACACATTACTCGTGGCTATCCAGGTGACGTGTTGGATCAAAGGAAACTTTTTCGATGACATCATAGACCCATATGCACCCCTAAAGGATGCCGCAGGTAATGAACAAAGTCGGAAGGGTCATTGTAGAAATGGCTATGAATACTGAACACATGATAAAAAATGAATGGTAACCATTATCAACAAAGGCTATAAAAATAATGCGCAGGATGTAGGGATAGTAATGGGTAAGTGCAAAAGCGGTAGCCATTTTTGAAGAGGGTATAAAAACTAAGTGCATAATAAAAAGTTGATAGTCACCATTTTGGACAAGGGAAAAGAATATTCCTATAATAAGGAGCCAGACGTGAAATGTTAGAAAGCTGAAATCCAAATAAAGGATAACAAATGTGGAAGAATAATTATTTATATTAAATAAGGTGCTATATGTAATGCATGTGAATCAGTAGCGTAGCTATGGGGAGGGGCAGAGGGTGATGTCACACCGGGCCCCACTACCACAAGGGCCAACACGGAGCTACTGCTGCTGTTGACTATATTGGTGTGTGCGAGCGCACTTATATAGTTAATCTCTGCGGCAGAGCAGGGAAACATGATCTCCCTGCACTGCTGCTCTCCATTTTGTACACCCCATGGCATTTTAAGCCTGCAATCTACAGAACAGTAGGAGATGCAGTGGCCAAGGCACCAGCGCACGCACAGGACATCCAAATTGCGGAGCGGTGACACGATCATGCAGTCCCCCGGACTCTGAGGTCCTATGTGTTTGATGCAATGATTTGCCTGCTCTGGAGCCATCATGATTTAGGATTAGGTAACCATAGGATGTTTTTCATTCTTATTTTATTTCTTTATTGCAGAACAGGAAACATATACACCAGGAAGGGAGACATGTATACGAGGATTGGGGACATGTATACCAGGATGGGGACATACTGTATAATATGATGGAGGACATATATAGCAGGATGGGGACATATAAAACAGGAAGGGAGACATATGTGCCAGGTTGGAGGACATATATTCCAGGATAGGCCCAGGATGGGGGACATGTATATCAGGAAGGGGACATATATACCAGGATGAGCCCAGGATGGGGGAAATATATACCAGGATGAAGGACATATATAGCAGGATGGGGACATATATACCAGGATGGGAGAGATATATACCAGGATGTGGCCCAGAATGTGGGACATATATACCAGGATGGGGACATATATACCAGGATGAGCCCAGGATGGGGGGAATATATACCAGGATGAAGGACATATATAGCATGATGGGACATATATGCCAGGATGGGAGAGATATATACCAGGATGTGACCGAGAATGGGGGATATATATACCAGGATGGCTACATATATACCAGGATGGGGACATGTGTATATATATATATATATATATATATGTGTGTCTCAAAAAGAGGCCCAGGATAAGGGACATTAGTACATCACTCCATAATGAAGGGGGAGGGGTGTCAAGTTGTATCCTTTTATAGGATTTAGAATGCTACAATGCTACAACAGCCCATACATCTGACCAACTGGTTTTTACCAGGGCCAGCAGTAACTTCTTCAGTAATTTGTGGTACAGAAGCTCTTCTGTGAGATGGGCTAGCTTTTACATCCTATGCTCATTAATGAGCCTTTACTGGTCATAGTTAATCCAGTTTCCTCCTACACTCTAAAGATATACTGATAGGGCATGTAATTATTTATAAATAACTGAAATGAATTAATGATAAATGAGGTATACTAAATGATAAAACCTAATCTTTACATTATGAGTTTTAAGACACTCGTGTTTCGTGTTGTGGATTCTAATCTTTGCTGCCTCCTACAGTTACGTTGACCCTATGAACAGTACCGTAAGTGACCTTTTTATGATACTGTTTGGAGCTATTTTTGGGACTAGCTTTAATAGTTATTTCTCATTTAAAATACTGGAATTGCTCCAGATAGCAACGGGAGAAGTTTAATAGTTTGGAAAATCATCAGCAAAGTATAAACAAAGCAACGGCTCATATAAGGCTATACTGATCTGGTAATCATCCTGCGGTACGTCATGTTCAGGAGAATTGGAGGAGAGCTAAATCTGTGGCTGCATTGCATAGATCTAAGTCTTCCTGCATTGCCTGCTAGCTCAGAGAATAAAGTTTACATTTCGGAAAACGTAGTCTTCACTATAGGGAACACTCTCTGTAGGCCGTGCCCAATTGTACAGTATGTTGGAGCCCTTCTCAAGATTGGTCTGACCAACCAGATTCCCAGTGGGGTGCAGTGCCCTTTAATCTTTCTGCAGTGCCCTTTAATAATATCACTCTGTGCACACGCACAATGTTGATGTAGCACACACAGGGCTGGACTATTTTCAAAAACTGACTGTTCAAAACATTTATAAGGCATTGATAAAGGCTAAATAGACCATAGATTTATAAATATATAAAGATATTTATTTATATGCGCAACATAGACAAGACTACACAGACAGTAGTGCTTTAAAATCAACACAGCAAAAAATCGGGCAGTGTGAATGGATACAGGGCTTTTTATATTGCAAAATGCACATAAAATTACATAAGAGCTCTGTTACAAAAGTATAATCAAAAATTCTAATATTGTTAGCAATTAGATGGTACTACAATCTATATAGCAGAAGTTGACAGTAAAGCCTGCTTTACACTCAGCAATTAGTCGTGCAATTGCATTTGCGATCGCACCCGCCCCCATCGTTTGTGCGGCACGGGCAATTTGTTGCCCGTGTCGCACAATGCTGTAACCCCCCCATCACACGTACTTACCTTCCAAACGACCTCGCTGTGGGTGGCGAACATCTTCTTCCTGAAGGGGGAGGGACGTTCGGCGTCACAGCGACATCACACGGCAGCCGGCCAATAGAAGCGGAGGGGCGGAGATGAGTGGGATGTAAACTTCCCGCCCACCTCCTTCCTTACGCATTGCCGGCGGACGCAGGTAAGCTGCAGTTCATCGTTCCCGGGGTGTCACACGGAGCGATGTGTGCTGCCTCGGGAACAATGAACAACCCGATGTTCGATTTTTAGAAAATGAGCGACGTGTCAACGATGAACGAGAAGGTGAGTATTTCTGCTCGTTCATAGCTGTCACACGCTACGATATCACTAATGATGCCGGATGTGCGTCACTTACAACGTGACCCCGCCGACATCTCGTTAGATATATCGTAGCGTGTAAAGCCCGCTTTAGGATAACCTAAGGCAACAATAAACAGCCAATTGAATTAATACAGCATGACATGGTATTAGAGCAAAAAAACTAAACATTAGTGAATCTATAGACATCACACAATGATAATAATATTATTAAAGGTTAATACCCTTTAAATGTAATGTCTTCAATATATTGGTTAATTGCTGTCCATATCTACTCTGCTATAAAGGGACCACCTATATTGCAGTGAATACTGCCTAATGACCGCTGTACATTGCTGAGGGAAAACCATCAAATGCAAGTAAGAGAACAAGTGCGTTCATGGGGGACCTTTGAGGTGCGGGCAGGGGCGGACTGGCCCACCAGGAGGTCGGGAGAACCCCCGGTGGGCCCCTGCTATTGATGGCCACGCCCCCTAGGCCCCACCCCCCTACCCCCCCTGGGCCCCTATGGATGTGTGTGAGAGGCCCCCCCGGCCGGTAATTTCACTAATCATATCGGCACATTGCCGATATGATTAGTGACAATCCCATTCCCTCTGGAGCGGCAAACAGGGAGAGCGATCTCCAGCTCTCCCTGCTGTCACTGTCAGTGCCGCGCGGCTCTGACTCATCTGCGCAGCGACACTGCAGGAGGACGCAGTCTCAGAGTGATGACTGCTTCCTTCCTGTGCAGGTGCTGGCAGCATCACACTGCGCACTGCGGAGGACGGACCGGCGTCACCCCCACTGGCTGCAGCAGCACGTGAGTATAGAAGGCGAAGGCCCCGGGGGAGGGTGCGGGGGCCCGGGGAGCGAGCAGGGGCCCCGGGGGGGGTGGTGCAGGGGCCCGAAGAGCAAGCAGGGGCCCCGGGGGGGATGTGGGGGCCCAGGGAGCGAGCAGGGGCCCCAGGGGGGTGCGGGGGCCTGGAGAGTGAGCAGGGGCCCCGGGGTGGGAGTGCAGGGGCCCAGGAAGGGTGTACGGGGTCCCCGGAGGGGGGTGTGGGGTCCCGGGGAGTGAGCAGGGGCCCCTCATACTCACCTGTCTGCAGCCTCCCGGTGCCATGTCCGCTCCCGGTACCGCGGCTCCGGCTGTGTGCAGACGGCCGGGACACCTCCGATAGCTGCAGGACCTGGCGCTGATCACCTGATGCGGTCACCTGATGGAATCAGCTGACAGTGATAGTGACAGCGGTGACGCCGGCTTTTTACTACCCGGCCGGCTAAACTATCAGCTGATGCTGTCAGGAGACTTTATCAGCTGATTACCGCCGGGTCCTGCATTGATCGGTCTGACAGGAGTCTGCACAGAAGTGTGTGGGGTTTTTTTCTTTTTCTTTTGCACTGATGCATCAGCTGATTGTATAAACGGCTTTTATACAATCAGCTGCTGTGTCATGGAATTCACATCCTTGATCCTGACACATCATCTGATCGCTTTGCCTTCCAGCAAACGATCAGATGATATTGGATCCGGATTGGACGGCGCAAGACCCTGACCCAGGATTACTGCGGAGGGGGGTTCTTTATTTCAATAAAGATGGAGTCACTAATTGTGTTGTGTTTTATTTCTAATAAAAATATTTTTCTGTGTGTTGTGGGGTGTTTTTTATCTTTACTAGAAATTCATGATGGCCATGTCTAATATTGGCGTGACACCATGAATTTCGGGCTTAGGGTCAGCTGATAATATACAGCTAGCTCTAACCCCATTATTACCCAGCGAGCCACCCGACATCAGGGCAGCTGGAAGAGTTGGATACAGCGCCAGAAGATGGCGCTTCTATGAAAGCGCCATTTTCTGGGGTGGCTGCGTACTGCAATTCGCAGAGGGGGTGCCCAGAAAGCTTGGGCACCCTGCACTGCGGATTCCAATCCCCAGCTGCCTAGTTGTACCTGGCTCGACTCAAAAATATGGCGAAGCCCACGTAATTTTTTTTTTAATTTAATGAAATTCATGAAATAAAAAAAAAGGGCTTCCCTATATTTTTGGTTCACAGTCGGGTACAAATAGGCAGCTGGGAGTTGGGGGCAGCCCATAGCTGCCTGCTGTACCAGGCTAGCATACAAAAATAGGGCGAAGCCCACGTCATTTTTTTGGAGGGCAAAAAACTCCTGCATACAGTCCTGGATGGAGCATGCTGAGCCTTGTAGTTCTGCAGCTGTCTGCTCTCCTGCATACGCTAGTGGAGGATGAAGAACATATTGAAGAAGGAAATGACATCAGATCTTTTTTTTCAACAATCTTTAATGGCATTGTTCACTGATAAAAAACGCATAAAAAAGCAGTGAGCAAAAACGCAGCCAAAAATGTAAAAACGCATCGTGTTTTTACCGCAGGTGCATTTTTGTGCGTTTTTCTGCGGCCAAAAACGCACAAAAAACACCTAGTGCGCACATACCCTTAGTGTGCAGAGAGCTGCAGAGGAGGATGGAAGACAGAGGAGAGGCCACCGGTGCTTGGAGCAGATAAGTGCTCAGTGACCCGAAGATGCAGGGAGAGGGGCCACATAAGATGGCAGCTATATGTGGCTATATGGGGAGAGGGGCCACATTAAGATGGAAGCTATATGTGGCTATATGGGGAGAGGCCACATAAGATGGGAGCTATATGTGGCTATATATGGAGAGGGGCCACATTAAGATGGCAGCTATATGTGGCTATATGGGGAGAGGGGCCACATTAAGATGGCAGCTATATGTGACTATGGGGAGAGGCCATATAAGATGGGAGCTATATGTGGCTATATGGGGAGAGGGGCCACAATAAGATGGCAGCTATATGTGGCTATATGGGGAGAGGGGCCACATTAAGATTGCAGCTATATGTGGCTATATGGGGAGAGGCCACATAAGATGGGAGCTATATGTGGCTATATGGGGAGAGGGGCCACATTAAGATGGCAGCTATATGTGGCTATATGGGGAGAGGGGCCACATTAAGATGGCAGCTATATGTGGCTATATGGGGAGAGGGGCCACATAAGATGGCAGCTATATGTGGCTATATGGGGAGAGGAGCCGCATTAAGATGGCAGCTATATGTGGCTATATGGGGAGAGGAGCCGCAATAAGATTGCAGCTATATGTGGCTATATGGGGAGAGGCCACATAAGATGGGAGCTATATGTGGCTATATGGGGAGAGGGGCCACATTAAGATGACAGCTATATGTGGCTATATGGGGAGAGGGGCCACATTAAGATGGCAGCTATATGTGGCTATATGGGGAGAGGGGCCACATAAGATAGCAGCTATATGTGGCTATATGGGGAGAGGAGCCGCATTAAGATGGCAGCTATATGTGGCTATATGGGGAGAGGAGCCGCATTAAGATGGCAGCTTTATGAGGAGAGGGGCCACATAAGATGGGAGCTATATGGGAAAAGGAGCACATGGGATGTGATCTGCTGGGGAAAGAGGCCATAATGGGATGGGACCTGCTGGGGAAAGAGGCCATAATGGGATGGGATCTGCAGGGGAAAGAGGCCATAATGGGATGGGATCTGCAGGGTAAAGAGGCCATAATGGGAGGGGATCTGCAGGGGAAAAGAGCCCATAATGGGATGGGATCTGTAGGGGAAAAGAGGTCATAATGGGATGAGATCTGCAGGGGAAAAGAGGACATAATGGGATGGGATCTGTAGGGGAAAAGAGGTCATAATGGGATGAGATCTGCAGGGGAAAAGAGGCCATAATGGGATGGGATCTGTAGGGGGAAAGAGGCCATAATGGGATGTGATCTGCAGGGGAAAGAGGCCATAATGGGATGAGATCTGTATGGGGGAAGGTCGTCCATTCCAATTTTAGCAGGGCTCCTTTAGTAATAATTTTTAAAAACTGTAGAAAAATCATTTAATACAATAAGACTGACAGTGACTGGAACAACTGATGCTGGACAGGAGAGGAAGGGGAAGGAGATTTTACTTTAAATTACTTGTATTTTTTGGTTGAGGAAATTGCATGAAAATGGGTGTGGCTAACAGAATGGGTGTGGTTACAGAATGGGTGTGGTTTTCAAATGGGCGGGGTTTACAGATAACCTGTTAAAAATTTGAATCCCACCCCTGCTATATATATAGTACGGTAACTGCATGGTGCTGGTGGGCCCCAAGATTGATTTTTCCTGGTGGGCCCCAGGTACTTCAGTCCGCCGCTGGGTGCGGGCGGTGTGTCTGGGTCAGGGCAATTATCGGTGGGTAAGTTCCCCATGAGAGCACTCATTCTCTTACTTGCATTTGATGGTTTCCCCACAGCAATGTACAGCGGTCATTAGCCCTGTATCCATTCACACTGCCCGATTTTTTGCTGTGTTGATTTTAAATCACTACTGTCTGTGTAGTCTTGTCTATGTTGCGCATATAAATAAATATCTTTATATATTTATAAATCTATGGTCTATTTAGCCTTTATCAATGCCTTATATGTTTTGAACAGTCAGTTTTTGAAAATAATTCATGGTGTGGTGACTTTGGTCAACCTTAATAATTAATATGTATATTATGGATCCATGTATCCATTTGTATCTAATACAGGGCTGGACTATATCAGGACAATTATAAATGCATACAGTCGCACACTGAAAAAGCCAAAAATGTACAAGGGAATATATGGCACTGCATTACTGCAAAAGAGAGATATTTAGTTTATGTATTGGCCAATGCATGTAAGCCTGGAAACCAACAGCAAGGTATATCTCTGTAATCCGGGAACCTAACTTAAATGCCACTATCTAGGTTAAAAACATCCGTATATGGGCAAAATGGGAAATAGCACCAGTGAGATTATATTAAAATTTAACCTTTATTTTATTCCTTAAAACACACAAAAAGCAATATTAAAATACCAAAGGTTTGACCATGCAGGTCACAAATCACACACTGCCCAGAGCTGTATATAAAGCTCAAAAGGGCTATAGATATGTCCCTTGGGCAAGGTAAACAATGGGACAGCTAAATCATGTGTTGAGAGCAAAGCAGGTTAACACTATCAGTGGATAGCACATAATCATAACGACAGTAGTTCCATTATGTTTAACCAGGGTCATAAAATAACACAGGCAAAAGGATATATATTTACTTCCACTTCCTTGAAGGTACGAAAATATGTACAAACGCCTATCACCTTTTGACTGTAGTCAACACACAAGTTAGGCAAAAAACAGGGAAGATCTCACCCATTCAGATGATCTTCTGTTGCTTATCACAGCATCTCTTGCTGACAGGGCCAGGATGGGGCTTGGATTCCAGGCTGATGTAACTCACTCTAAACCCCATTGACTCCCGTCCTTACAAGGACGGTCCACAACTGAACCTATTGTTGTCCTTGTACAAAACAGCCCCACATGCCTCCCGACGCGTTTCGTCACGTTTTAGTGACTCCTCAGGGGACCAAGCATGGGTTAGAAGTATCAGGGCCAGTGAAGGTGTAATGCCTGCAAGGTCCACACACACCAAATGCTGCAAACAGTTAGCCCCACTCATTCTGACCTATAAATGTATGGTCGGGGCCCACAAAGCCAATCCACAAGACTTCCGATCAGGTGCAACAATGCCACTATTTGGACTACAAACCTCCATGTATGGGCAGCTAGGCTCCTGCTACAATGGTTATGAACACAGCCAAGTCTTAGGGCGGAGTGCTCAGTCAGAAAGAGACTCACTAGAAATATCAAAAAAACTGACCTGCACATCCAACAAATGTGAACAGGTGCTAACTGAAAAAACATAGAAACTATAAATGCATACAGTCGCACACTGAAAAAGCCAAAAATGTACAAGGGAAAATATAGCACTGCATTACTGCAAAAGAGAGATATTTAGTTTATGTATTGGCCAATGCATGTAAGCCCGGAAACCAATGGCAAGGTATATCTCTGTAGTCCGGGAACCTAACTTAAATGCCACTATCTAGGTTAAAAACATCCGTATCTGGGCAAAATGCCACTATTTGGACTACAAACCTCCATGTATGGGCAGCTAAGCTCCTGCTACAATGGTTATGAACACAGCCAGGTCTAAGGCGGGCTTTGCACACTACGACATCGCAGGTGCGATGTCGGTGGGGTCAAATCGAAAGTGACGCACATCCGGCGTCACTTGCGATGTCGTAGTGTGTAAATCCTAGATGATACGATGAACGAGCGCAAAATCGTCGTCATCGTATCATCGCTGCAGCCTCCGACATTTCCATAATGCCGGGGGAGTGACAGGTACGATGTAGTTCCTCGTTCCTGCGGCCGCACACATCGCTGTGTGTGAAGCCGCAGGAGCGAGGAACTTCACCTTACCTGCCTCCCGGCTGCAATGAGAAGGACGGAGGTGGGCGGGATGTTTACATCCTGCTCATCTCCGCCCCTCCACTTCAATTGGCCGCCTGCCGTGTGACGTCACTGTCACGCCGCACGACCCGCCCCCTAAGGAAGGAGGCGGGTCGCCGGCCAGAGGGACGTCGCACGGCAGGTATGTGCGTGTAAAGCTGCCGTAGCGATAATAATCGCTACGGCAGCTTTCACTATATATCGAACGTGCGACGGGGGCGGGACTATCGCTGCAGCATCGGTAACACATTGTTACCGATGTCGCAGCATGCAAAGCCCGCCTAAGGGCATATGTCAGGACAATGTTATAGTTGGAGTTCGCGCTCTGCTCTAATGTCCTTTGATAATTGAATAGGCAGGTGCTGGGTGGGCCGCAGGATTCAATTTTCCCACATCTCCATGCTCTGGAAGCGTTCCCGATGTAACGCTGCGTCCCTGCACCCCTTGCAATCCTGCAGGGACACGCTTTGACTCACCACCATTGTCGGGTCCTTCCATGCTGCCCGGTGTTCCCGAATCTCCTTCACTTTGGCTTCTCCTCTTCCCGCATCCTGGAGTCTGTGTGCGTGTCACAGGATCTCCAGGAGCACCCCTAAGGAGTGTGCGCGTGCGCCGCTGCCCCTCTCTTAAAGAGCTAGCGCGCCACTCCTAGGAAGTCCCTCTCAGCCTATCGCTGAAAGGCACTGGGTATTTAAGGCAAGCTCGCACTAGGGGAGTTGCCTGTTCAATACTTCCAGTCATGTTAGTCAGTTGAGTATGTCAAATCAGTCAGTTGTCAGTTCACCCTGTTCATCCTGTCCTGTCCTGCCTGTACCTGGCTACCAGCCCATCCTGCCTGTTGGCACCTGGGTCCAGCTTGTCCTGCCCGTACCTGCCTACCTGGTGGTGACTAGTAGAGGGGCCAGAAAAGTGAGCGGTGAGGTGAGTATAGCCAAGGTGATTGTCACTTTTAACGCAGGAAGTAAGAGCTCTAGAACAGGGTTTTTGTGACAAAACCTTCTGTGATGCCCTGGGCAAGCCAGGGGTCACAGGTCACAACACCAACATGCACCCCACATTCCCTGCAGGAACACCAAGGTCAGAACACAAATCCTTGTTGCCTTCCTCCAGGGGCTGATGTCCACACCAGGGGGTGGGCCAAGCGGTTGGCTCCGCCCACCGAGGAGTACACAGCCCTGGAGGCGGGAAAACCAGGCAGATAGAGTTGAGAGATTAAGTGGAGAGTTCAAAGTGAGAGGAAGGAGAAGGAGGACAGTGAGAGTAGTGACAGAGAAAGTGACAGTTGAAAAGCCTGAAGTTAGTCCGGGTGTGTTCCCCGGACTGAGACAGCAAGGTTGGCAGACGGCGGTGACCGTCTGCAGGAGAGGCTACTTGGAGGTTGCCGAAAGGACCATGGACGGGTGGTGGCCCGGCGGTACCGGAGCGGTATACGAAGAGAAGCCAGCACCAGTGGCAGGGGCCTTTCGGATCCCGGCAAGGCTAGGAGTCGCCATAATTTGCCAAATCCGTCAGTGAAGGGGACCTCCGGGTCTCCCAGCAGCAAAGTCCCGATTGAAGGCAACAGTCCGACCGTGAAGGGGAGACACCGCCACCGCAAAGGCACCAGTTTCCCAGGGCCACCGCGTGCGGGCAAGAGAGGGGCTCCTCCGGCTCATATCCAAGCTGGGGAGCGGGTTACCGGTGGGAATCCATCGCTACCAAAGAACCGTACTTAGGTGCAGGGAAGTGACCGTCACCGCTAACTGCAGGGAACATCAGCACCGTAGCCGTCTGAGGGACCCGTCCAACCAGCCGTTTGTTTACCGTGAACTGTGTCATCATCCTTGGGCTGAGTGAGTACCTCCGTGCCGTGCGGCACAGCGCTGCCCCTGCGTCCCTGCACCTCCACAGGCCCCATAACCCGCCTGTCCACCATTCCAACCCCATCACTGGGCCCCGGGACCACCAAACCCCCTACCCACGGAGGGGCAAATCAACAACTAGCTGCTCCATACCACCACTCCCAGGATCCCCAGACAGAGCAGCGGTGGTGTCCACACAATCACCACAACCGTGGGTGGCGTCACGGACAATAAATTATCCCAAAAACCAAACCCCTTTCACTCACGGGCGAGGAGCGCCGCTCGAGTCCCCGGGATCCGGCCCATCGCTCGAGCCACCGAGCAGCAGCAGGCCGCAGCAGCAGCGGCAGCCGGACCCGAGCAGTGGGAGAGCGCAGCGTCCCCTCCTCCGCCCGCGACACTTCCATATGGGGAGTTTTCCTAAATAGTCCTGATGGTCATAATCAACAATTTTTTTTTTCTTTTGGATAATTTGGGGATAATAAACTGTATTAAAAAGTTGTCCTTTCCTTCTTAACAGTCTTCAGCTTGCTGCAACATTTAGAGCACAATATTTATTTCAAGGCTTATCCCGTGCCGATGTGGATAATGCAGGGGTGGGCAATTAATTTTACTGAGGGACCAAATGATGGATCATGACTTGTGTGGAGGGTCAAACCAATAGGGTGAAATTAATTCTGCTCAATGTTAATATTACCATTATAATTATTTTATATTAATATTAATTGTATAACTTAATATTGAGCAGGCTTAAGTATGAGCCCTCACATCGCATACCCTATATACAGTATGAGCCCCTACATAGCCCCTATACAGTGTGATCCCCCCACATAGCCTCTCTATATACAGTATGAGCCCCCACTTAGCCCCTCTATATACACTGGGAGACCCCAGTGTCTATGAAATACAATATGACAGTGCACATAGACTCATAAATACAGCATGAGCCCCCATGTCGCGGGCGGAGGAGGAGACGCTGCGCTCTCCCACTGCTCGGGTCCGGCTGCCGCTGCTGCTGCGGTTGCTGCTGCTCGGTGCTGGCTCGAGCGGTGGGCCGGATCCCGGGGACTCGAGCGGCGTTCCTCGCCCGTGAGTGAAAAGGGGATTTTTGATTGTGGGGGTTTGTGATTATTGTCCGTGACGCCACCCACGGTTGTGGTGATATTGGTGACACCACCGCTGCTCTGGACGGGGATCCCGGGAGCGGTGACAGGGAGCAGCTTTGTTGTTAGTCCTCCCTTCCGTGGGTAGGGGGTTGGTTGTCCCGGGGCCCGGTGATGGGGAAAGGATGGATGGCAGGTGGGTTACAGGGCCTGGTGAGGTGCAGGGTCGCAGGGGCAGCGCTCACGGTGGTACTCACTCAGCCAATGATGAAGACACAGTTCTCGGTAAAACACACGGCTGGATGGACGGGTCCCACTGACGGCTGCGGTGGTTTCTGCTCCCGGCAGGTTGATGGTGACTGCCTTTCCCTGCACCTAGATACGGTAGATGGTTCCAATGGGTTCCCACCGGTAACCCGCTCCCCGGCTTGGATATAGGCCGGAGGAGCCCCTTTTGCCCGCAGGCGCTGGCCCTGAGAAACGGTTGCCTTGGCGGTGGCGGTGTCTCCCTCACTTGGTTGGACTGTTGCCTTCTGTCGGGACTTGGCTGTTGGGAAACCCAGGAGGTTCCCTTCACTAACGAATTTGGCAAATTCACGGCGACTGCTAGCCTTGCCGGGGTCCGTAAGCCCCTGCCAGATGGTGCTGACTTCTCTTTGTGTACCGGTCCGGTACCGCCGGGCCACCGTCCGTCAATGGTCCTTACGGTAGACTCCAATCGGTCACTCCTGCAGACGGTCACCACTGTCTGCCAACCTTGCTGCTCCGTCCGGGCCACACACCTGGACTCACTTCAGATTGCTCGACTGCTACTTTACTTCCTCACTCCTGTAACTCCTGAACTAATCTCTCCTCTGCACTCAAGCTCTGCCTGAGCTAAACCCGAACTCTTTTCCCGCCTCCAGGACTGTGAACTCCTTGGTGGGCGGGACCAACTGCCTGGCCCACCCCCTGGTGTGGACATCAGCCCCTGGAGGAAGGCAACAAGGGTTTTGTGTTTTGACTTCGGTGTGCCTGCTGGGAGTGTGGGGTGTGTTGGTGTTGTTCTCTGTGGCCCCTGGCTTGTCCAGGGTGCCACATTCCCCCTTAGTTAAATGCAGACCGTCCGCGGGCTGCCTGTCCATCACCGGTTTTATTTTCACCAACTGAAAAATATAAAAAACGGTAACACATACAATTATAATAACTTCTTCCCACATCGAAAGGTACTCTTACTTAAACGTTGCGTAACGGTTACGGCTTCCGCTCTCTCCCACCCAAGCAACCTGGCCCTGATGCTGCCCCTAAGCAAACAGGCAGCACCCCTTGAGTCCAGTCCAGCACAAGTTGCCCGAGCGGGTTCTGTCCTTTTCAGGGGACCCACGTCCATGGGGAACCCCTGAAACCCCCAAAGGATTGCCACCGGTTCCGGTGGTGGCTGGTCCCCAGCCTGCTCCACTGCGGGCCCTTCCTCCAATCTGCCTCTCCGGAGGCGGCCACGGTGAAAGCCACAACAAACATATTTTATTTACATGCCACTAGTTTGTGGTTGCCCTGCTAGTTCTCGGGCTTGTTCATAAGGAGTTCCTTATGTAAAACTTGGTGAAGGGGGTCCCAACGGGGACCAGTTGCCGGCAACGACCGGTTTCAAATCAAGGATGCAAATCAAGGCTTCAATCAGGTGATTTTTCCACGGTATCATTCACTTATCATTCATTTTCAAACTTTTCAAACTGAATTTTTAACACACAATGTTGGTCCCAACGGGGACAAGGACAATGGTACTCCTCTGCCATCACTCTGATTCCTCCAACGAGGCGGCCCCATCCTCCGCCACCAGCATATCAAACATGCAGTGACATGCCTGCTGTGACAGGGGTGCCCGGTATCCGTTCCCACCATTACGCGCGGTGTAATTGACTACCGGCTCTCCCACGTAGCGGAGACGCTCACTTGCCTCTTCACTTCCAGCGGTGGGCTCAGCACCGGAGCTGGAGTCACTGGAGTCACTATCGCTTGTCTCTGCGTCAGGCGGGTTGCCGCCAGCTGCCGCAGCCTCCTGGCTTCCAGTATCCAGCACATTAGATCCCTCCACGGTAGCGTAGGGCAGTAGGTCAGGTTGGCTAACACTGAGGTGCCCCAAGGATAATGGTAGGGACGATATGAGGGCCGTGATAGGACCGGGCCCCCCAGCCGCAGTGGCCGGTCCTGGTAGGAAATGGGGACGTGGGTTACCCGTTGGCTCCGTCACATCTGCGCCCATCCCATACATTGGGGCAGCTGCAACCAGCATTTCCACCTCATGGGTCCACTGCTCCATCATGAGATATATCTGACTTTGCTGGGGTTTGGTGGAACTCCATCACTCGGACCTTCATCCATGCCACGGTCCCGGGCTCGGGGTCTGGCACAATCACTGCCGGGACTTCTGGCACATCCTCATCAAGGGGTCGCGGTCCCAGCAGCTCCCATGGGAGCGGTTCAGGGGGGTCCTGAGCGTCTGCAACCGGTTGGTCCGCCAGGGCGGGTTGGCAGGGTATCGCTACCGGTTGGACAGGTAGCGGGCCTAGTGGCGGGGCGGCAGCAGCTAACACGGGTAGCGGGGAGGGAGGCAGGGTGAGCGGGTGCAGGCCGGGCTCCTCAGCCGCAGTGGCCGATCCCTCGGGAATACAGGGGCGTGTGTCTCTTACCCGCTCCTCCAAATCCTCTTCCACCTCGCGTCTCCGCATAGCAGCCACCACGTACGCCATGTCGGTCTCCCACTCCTCCAGGAGGAGCTGCATGTGGGCTTGCAGACGGTTATTCAGCGGGGCAGTCCGGCCTCACAGCCACATCGCCGTGCCGGGTGCGGGAGCGTCCTCGTTGGTAGTCGGACTGTGCATTTTGGCAATCAAGTCTTCCAGGAACCCAGTATCGCTGCAGAGTCCTGGCGTCTCTGCTTTTATAGCCGCGCTCACATGCGATCAGCCGCCATTTCGTCCCCCTTAGCCTCTTTCTGGCTCCTCCTCTATCGGGGCGGGGTTTAGGCCTTCGCGCCTTCACTACTTGAGGAGACGCTCGAGCGGGAACTCTTCGCGCCCAAGATGGCGCCTTTTCAAATTTTCCGGCCGGACACCTCACACAAGGCGCACTTCCACCAGTCGGTAGAACGGTAGGATCCTGTTCGTGACGCCAAGTTGTCGCGGGCGGAGGAGGGGACGCTGCGCTCTCCCACTGCTCGGGTCCGGCTGCCGCTGCTGCTGCGGTTGCTGCTGCTCGGTGGTGGCTCGAGCGGTGGGCCGGATCCTGGGGACTCGAGCGGCATTCCTCGCCCGGGAGTGAAAAGGGGATTTTTGAATGTGGGGGTTTGTGATTATTGTCCGTGACTCCAACCACGGTTGTGGTGATATTGGTGACACCACCGCTGCTCTGGACGGGGATCCCAGGAGCGGTGACAGGGAGCAGCTTTGTTGTTAGTCCTCCCCTCCGTGGGTAGGGGGTTGGTTGTCCCGGGGCCCGGTGATGGGGAAAGGATGGATGGCAGGCGGGTTACAGGGCCTGGTGAGGTGCAGGGTCGCAGGGGCAGCGCTGTGCCGCACGGCACGGTGGTACTCACTCAGCCAATGATGAAGACACAGTTCTCGGTAAAACACACGGCTGGATGGACGGGTCCCACTGACGGCTGCGGTGGTTTCTGCTCCCGGCAGGTTGATGGTGACTGCCTTTCCCTGCACCTAGATGCGGTAGATGGTTCCAATGGGTTCCCACCGGTAACCCGCTCCGCGGCTTGGATATAGGCCGGAGGAGCCCCTTTTGCCCACAGGCGCTGGCCCTGAGAAATGGTTGCCTTGGCGGTGGCGGTGTCTCCCATACTTGGTTGGACTGTTGCCTTCTGTCGGGACTTGGCTGTTGGGAAACCCAGGAGGTTCCCTTCACTAACGAATTTGGCAAATTCATGGCGACTCCTAGCCTTGCCGGGGTCCGTAAGCCCCTGCCAGATGGTGCTGACTTCTCTTTGTGTACCGGTCCGGTACCGCCGGGCCACCGCCCGTCCACGGTCCTTACGGTAGACTCCAATCGGTCACTCCTGCAGACGGTCACCACTGTCTGCCAACCTTGCTGCTCCATCCGGGCCACACACCCGGACTCACTTCAGATTGCTCGACTGCTACTTTACTTCCTCACTCCTGTAACTCCTGAACTAATCTCTCCTCTGCACTCAAGCTCTGCCTGAGCTAAACCCGAACTCTTTTCCCGCCTCCAGGACTGTGAACTCCTCGGTGGGCGGACCAACCGCCTGGCCCACCCCCTGGTGTGGACATCAGCCCCTGGAGGAAGGCAACAAGGGTTTTGTGTTTTGACTTCGGTGTGCCTGCTGGGAGTGTGGGGTGTGTTGGTGTTGTTCTCTGTGGCCCCTGGCTTGTCCAGGGCGCCACACCCACATAGCCTCCTAAAGATATTATCAGCCCCACATAGCCTTGTTTATACAGTATGAGCCCAAGATAGTCTCATATATATATATATATATATATATATGTATATATTTTATGAGCAACATATAGCCTTCTATATACACTGTGAGCCCTCACATAGCCTCCTCAATACATTATGAGCCCCACATAACCTCCTATATATATTATGAGCCCCAAATAGCCTCTTAAATACAGCATGAGCCCCCACAATCTCCTATATATATTATGAGCCCCACTTAGCCTCATATATAAAGCATGTACCTCCAAAAAGCTGTCTATATACCGTAAAAGGCTGGAGTCACACTAATGTATGGCATCTGATGCGAGAGCATTGGATGCGATCTGCTAATGACCCCCGACTCAGGCTCTGCTGCGAGCGTGCGCTGATTGTCATGCGACTGTGACCCGATCCTGCAATCGGGTCACAGTTGTGAAGCTGAGAGCGGGTGCTGCGGAGGAGAGGGAGGGGTTAATCCCCCCATCTCCTCCATTGTCAGCCTGTGCGCATGTGCCGCCCCGGCTGCTCGGATCCGGATCCGCGGTGGCTCGAGGGGTGTCCGGGCCCGGGAGTCGTGCTGGCACTCAAATGAAGGGTGTATTTACAGGGGATTGTGTTAAAGTTCGTGACCCTACCCATGGTGTGTGGTAATGTGGAGTACCACCGCTGAAGTTGGGAGTACCCAGGGGTGATGGAGTGAAGCAGCCAGATGTTAGAACCCTCCACGGGTAGGGGGGATGCCCCGGGACTTGCTGATGGTGTTCGGGTAGTGCCAATGGGTGTGAAGGGGGTCACTTGCGTACTCACTCAATCCATAAAGCTGACACCGACAACTGGATAAACCAAAGTTCTGGATACCGCTGCCGCTGAGGGGAGCTAGTTCAGGTCCCGTCCCAAATTGTGCTGCCTGGTGATCCGTGACCTGCCTCCTGGCACTAAGTTTACTTCTCTGTTGGTCCCGGTAGTATGGAACTAGTCAGGTCCCACTCCCCACTATGGCTAAGAGGGGGAGCTTGCTCTCAGGGTTCACGCTTGGGATTTTCTGAACCGTTATAGTGGAAAGTCCTATCCCCCTTTGTTGCGCGGATCTTGAAGGCTCCGATCTCGTCGGGTAAATTGTCAGGTTACCTGAAGCTACTCCCTGACCTAGGGTCCACGTACCCCATCATGCCCTGGTCCCAGCCCGGTAATAGTGCAAGGCCGCCGGCTGTCCTCCTTGACAGTTCCATGCCCCTTGCCACAATCCCCTGTGACCGGGGGTCCAGCTCCTCTAGACCCAGACCACTGTCTACTACCTAGATGGCTTCCAAGGAGCCCTACTCCTGACCTCCTCTCTCCTTCACTTCCAAAAACTACTTCCTTCTTCTGACACTCCTGACATTCCTGACCTCCTCTAACCAACCCCCCAAGGGGGCGACCCTAGTCCACTCAGGTCAGCCACTGGTGTGTCTGGTGGGTGTGGTGCAGAGTGTACCTAGGATTTTAATTAGCTGTTGTAGGCAACACCATGTAGTTGGGGACCCATAACCAAGATGGAGGTGGATATTGCACAGGAGGGCAGATTGCACAATACCCTGTGATGACCTGATAGTCCAGGGGCATCACACGTATATCACACTGCACTGGGATAACATCCAAGTACAGTCCGATGTTTCTCTCTCACCCATTCACTTGAATGGGTGCGAGTGATACGGCTCTCGCAGAAAATCGCAGCATGCTGCTACTTTTCTCGCATCCAGAATCTGAATGCGAGAAAAGCTGACCAACTGCTGTCCCTCATTGATGAATCAATGTCAGAGTGCAATGCAAGATTTTCTTGCATTGCACTCGTCTGTTTTTCACGATCGTGTGAGCGTGCCCTAAGTCCCACATAGCCACCTATATAATTTATACGTATGCCATCACATAGCCTCATATATACTTTATGAGTGCCACACAGCCTCCTACCTACTTTATGAGCCCCCACATAGCACTGTATATACAGTATGGCTCCCCACATAACTCATATATACATTTCTGAGCCCCACATAGCCTCCAATATACATTTTGAAGCCCCCTATATACATTATGAGCCCCACACAGCCTCCTACATACTGTACAGGCAAACAGCCCATACACATGAAAAAAACCTCCATTCCAGCCTCCATTGCCATCTTGCTCTGCACCATGATAGCCTGTGAGGTCAATGGGACACTGGCTCATAGCCTAAAATTGTGCAAACGCCTATTAATGGTATGTGTAGACGCTGACTGATGATTGATGCATTAATCTTGGTATATGAAGTATAATTTCATTTGCAGTACAGAACAATTCAGTTGGGGAAACAGTGGTATCGCCATTTCTTCAAAATGTCTAAGAATACGTTTTTCAACAAAACCCCAATCTGCATGTTGCTTGTGCTACTGTGAGCAGCCTGTGTAGCCTAAACAAGGCACCATGGCCTGCAGCGTCTCTGGAGTAGTCATCAATCAAGCACATCTGGATGTCATTGGTCATCAATTGTAAAGGAAACTGCCAGCAGTGGATTTTGATGATTTGCCAAGGTGCATTCATCGTGACAGAGCAGAATGTTGCTCAGACAACCATGAATAAACTCATTGATACTATGTCAAGGCGTGTAGGTGCATGTAGTTTTGCATGTGGTGCTCATACTCAATACTGGATAAATTGAGATGTTATGAAAATTGTGTTTCTATTTTTCCATCATTTGCAGATCATTACCATTTCCTATGATTTCCATAAAGGCCGCTTTACACGCTGCGATCTCGCTAGTGAGATCGCTAGCGCGCGTACCCGCTCCCCATAGTTTGTGCGTCACGGGCAAATCGCTGCCCGTGTCGCACAAAATCACGCGGACCCATCACACTACTTACCTGCCTAGCGACGTCGCTGTGACCGGCGAACCGCCTCCTTTCTAAGGGGACGGTTCGTTCGGCGTCACAGCGACGTCAATAAGCGGCCACCCAATCGAAGCGGAGAGGCGGAGATGAGCGGGACGTAACATCCCGCCCACCTCCTTCCTTCCGCATTGCCGGTGGCCACAGGTAAGGTGAGGTTCCTCGTTTCTGCAGTGTCACACATAGCGATGTGTGCTGCCGCAGGAACGAGGAACAACTTCGTACCTGCTGCAGCAACGATAATTGGGAATAGGGGAGCATGTAAACGATAAACGATTTTGCACGTGTTTGCGACGATTCTCGATCGCATGTAGGTGTCACACGCAGCGACATTGCTAAAGAGGCCGGATGTGCGTCACGAATTCCGTGACCCCAACAACATCGCTTTAGCGATGTCGCAGCGTGTAAAGCGGCCTTAACTCCACGACTTTTCCATCCTGGTGTTGCATTTTCAATTTTGAGGAGTGTATATATTATTTGAAAGTATTTCTATAAAGCACTGCAGAGTTCTTCCTTGGTTCTTAGCTCCTGTGATCAGAAGCTACGCTATCTACTTATCCCACACCACTCAGGGTATGAGAAAAGGTCATGCTTCTGAAAATAGCTAAAAGCTAATGGCTTATTTTCCCTTCCCTCAAATCCCTGTAATAATAAATGGTGCATTCAATTATTGCTGCATTTTCTGCTTGATGAAAAGCTTTTATCTTGTGTCCTCTGAGCCCTGTGATATAAACCGCATACTCCCAGCAGTAAAGTGAACTGGTCACCAATTACTTAAAGGGAATGTATCTCCTATATTAGGTTTTACTAATTAAAACCAGATAATTATACATATTCTTTTTACTAATTTTTTTTTATTTTCTATTTTATTTTTTATTCTGTTCATGATGGGAGCAGCTATTTTCACTGAGCTCCTGTTAACCTATTGATAATTCAAATATTATGGACACTTTGAACCAAGCTTTTTTTAAAAAACTTATAGGGGTATTCCCATCTCCAAGATCCGATTTCAATATGTAGGGGGCACATCTGACTGCAACCAATCACAGACGCTGGTGGGCGGGTAAAGCAGTGCATATGCATGAGGCTAATAAGCGGCTGCGGGAATAGTGTACAGCTGTGCCGGAGCCTTGGTACCTATGAAGAGCTTGCTTCATTCTTGTTTTTGTTATTTTTCCTTTATTTTTTTTTTTATTTCCCAAATTGACGGATCCGGATCAATACCCAGGCCCGGCATTCGGGTGAGTTTAAAACCACACGGATCCGGACTCTTACATGATCATGATTTTTGAAATACAGAACAGGGTTGATGCTAATGCTGATACACTGCTCTGTATAGCACACGATCAGTCTTCAAGCCCCCAGGGGGACTATTAAATACTGTAGAAAGTAGAAAAAATGTTTTAAAAAAAATAATAAAATCTATCTATCTATCTATCTATCTATCTATCTATCTATCTATCTATCTATCTATCTATCTATCTATATATATCTATATATATATATATATATATATATATATATATATATATATATATATACAGTGCCTACAAGTAGTCTTCAACCCCCTGCAGATTTAGCAGGTTTGATAAGATGCAAATAAGTTAGAGCCTGCAAACTTCAAACCAGAGCAGGATTTATTAACAGATGCATAAATCTTACAAACCAACAAGTTATGTTGCTCAGTTAAATTTTAATACATTTTCAACATTTTAATATTTTGTGGAATAACCCTTGTTTGCAATTACAGCTAATAATCGTCTTTTATAAGACCTGATCAGGCCGGCACAGGTCTCTGGAGTTATCTTGGCCCACTCCTCCATGCAGATCTTCTCCATGTTATCTAGGTTCTATGGGTGTCTCATGTGGACTTTAATCTTGAGCTCCTTCTACAAGTTTTCAATTGGGTTAAGGTCAGGAGACTGACTAGGCCACTGCAAGACCTTGATTTTTTCCCTCTTGAACCAGGCCTTGGTTTTATTGGCTGTGTGCTTTGGGTCATTGTCTTGTTGGAAGATGAAATGACGACCCATCTTAAGATCCTTGATGGAGGAGCGGAGGTTCTTGGCCAAAATCTCCAGGTAGGCCGTGCTATCCATCTTCCCATGGATGCGGACAAGATGACCAGGCCCCTTGGCTGAGAAACAGCCCCACAGCATGATGCTGCCACCACCATGCTTGACTGTAGGGATGGTATTCTTGGGGTCGTATGCAGTGCCATCCAGTCTTCAAACGTCACATGTGTGGTTGGCACCAAAGATCTCGATCTTGGTCTCATCAGACCAGAGAACCTTGAACCAGTCTGTCTCAGAGTCCTCCAAGTGATCCTGAGCAAACTGTAGACGAGCCTTGACATGACACTTTGAAAGTAAAGGTACCTTACGGGCTCGTCTGGAACGGAGACCATTGCGGTGGAGTACGTTACTTATGGTATTGACTGAAACCAATGTCCCCACTGCCATGAGATCTTCCCGGAGCTCCTTCCTTGTTGTCCTTGGGTTAGCCTTGACTCTTCGGACAAGCCTGGCCTCAGCATGGGTGGAAACTTTCAAAGGCTGTCCAGGCCGTGGAAGGCTAACAGTAGTTCCATAAGCCTTCCATTTCCGGATGATGCTCCCAGCAGTGGAGACAGGTAGGGCCAACTACTTGGAAAGGGTTTTGTACCCCTTGCCAGCCTTGTGACCTTCCACGATCTTGTCTCTGATGGCCTTGGAATGCTCCTTTGTCTTTCCCATGTTGACCAAGTATGAGTGCTGTTCACAAGTTTGGGGAGGGTCTTAATTAGTCAGAAAAGGCTGGAAAAAGAGATAATTAATCCAAACATGTGAAGCTCATTGTTCTTTGTGCCTGAAATACTTCTTAATACTTTAGGGGAACCAAACAGAATTCTTGTGGTTTGAGGGGTTGAATAATAAATGACCCTCTGAATAAACTTTTCACAATTTAAAAAAAAAAATAAAAAAAGAAATAACATTCTTTTTTGCTGCAGTGCATTTCACACTTCCAGGCTGATCTACAGTCCAAATGTCACAATGCCAAGTTAATTCCGAATGTGTAAACCTGCTAAATCTGCAGGGGGTTGAATACTACTTGTAGGCACTGTAGATATATATAAATAAATATATATTATTATTATTATTATTTATTATTATAGCGCCATTTATTCCATGGCGCTTTACAAGTGAAAGAGGGTATACGTACAACAATCATTAACAGTACAAGACAGACTGGTATAGGAGGAGAGAGGACCCTGCCCGCGAGGGCTCACAGTCTACAGGGAATGGGTGATGGTACAATAGGTGAGGATATGTATATATATATACTCAGTGCTTTTTTTGTAAAGAAATATTTGCTGGTGCGCATCTCTAAGGCGAGGAGCGGGGGGGGTGCTGTTAGACGCACCGCCGGCCGACATTGAGGAGCGGGGGGGTGGTGGAGGTGCCGGTGCCAGTGGAGAGAGTGGACGATATTGTGAGCACAAGTATGATATTTGTAGACTTCTGGCCACATTCTGATTTTATGTGTCCAGCCTCGGTCAATTCATTTTCATTGAGCATGTCTGTTCAGCACATTACCACATCTATGTAAATCGCATGCTTGCAGCTTCATAACCTCCCACTTCATAACCTCCGCCGGCACCAGAGAATCCTGACAGCTTGCAGTGTGCACACTGTGAGAATTCAGAAGGCTGCAGTCACAGAGTAACACAAGGAGTGACTGCAGACTCATCACAAATTTGGACAACCCTTTTAATGCTCCTAACAACATAAATAAAAACATAGTAACCCTTAACTTGTCAGACGGCACAAGACTTTATTAAAGAGATTGTCCACTACTTTAACACTGAAGACCTTTCCTTAGGATAGGTCACCAATATCTGACTGGTCGGGGTCCGGCACCTGGCAACCCCACCAATTCCCTACTCCAGGTGTCGGTGGTGGCAGGTGGCCGGAAGTGCTCAGTTCTGGATCTGCTCCGTCTTCTGATAGTGGCAGCAGTCTCCTGTTACAATCATTGAGGTGGATGTGCAGTACCCGGCCGCAGACACCATCAGAGGACGGAGCAGATCCAGAAATAAGCATTTCCGGCCACCTGCACCATAATCAGCTGATCAGTGGGAGTCCCATTGCGCTCACATCAGAAGCAATGCGCAAGTGAGACCAAGGCCTAATGATAAGACATTATCAGTATCACAAATAAACATTTACATTCAGGTACCTTATAGATGATGTTGTCTCTAGTCATTTCTTTCTATTCTTCATCTTGTCCTGACGCAATGATGATCACATTCACGTCGTCTCTGCAGATTTCCATCTTCTCCGGTCTTCTGCAGCAAATCCTGACACGATGCCCCTAAAAATAGCAGAATAATTATAATACTT
The DNA here is from genome assembly GCF_048569485.1 of Anomaloglossus baeobatrachus. Taxonomy (NCBI): domain Eukaryota; kingdom Metazoa; phylum Chordata; class Amphibia; order Anura; family Aromobatidae; genus Anomaloglossus; species Anomaloglossus baeobatrachus. The sequence goes on from NC_134354.1 coordinate 744,010,499, forward strand.
CTACTTAAAAATATCTGCCCTACACTGTGCCCCAGAATAAATAATGCCCCCTCACAGTATTCTCTGCACAAAATAGGACCCACACTGTCCCTCTTATGGTACATGGCCTACATATTCCCTCTCTTTCCAAACTGAGAATACTGTTTACAGTGTCCTTTACACTGTGTCCCCTTATACTGCCCAGTCTTTATACTGTGCGCTCATCACACTCCCCCTCCTTGCTATGGCCTCACACTGTCCTCCCATTCTGCCCCCTCTCCATACCACAACCCTCCACTACCCAGTCTTTATTCTGTGCCTCTCACATTCTTCTTATCCCTTACTGTCTCCTCACTACCTCATGTGTATCCATATACTTTTCCACCTCACTCTCCATCCTGCCCACTTGCTCCTCATACCATGTCACTCTTTATTCTGCGTCCTCAAAATTTCTTTCCAGTTCGCTCCACATCCTCTCTGTCCCCATACATCACCCCTCATCCTCTCTGTCCCCATGCATCACCCCTCATCTTCTCTGTCCCCATGCATGAAACCTCATCCTCTCTGTCCCCATGCATCACCCCTCATCCTCTGTCCCCATGCATTACCCCTCATCCTCTCTGTCCCCATGCATCACCCCCTCATCCTCTATCCCCATGCATGAAACCTCATCCTCTCTCTCCCCATGCATGAAACCTCATCCTCTCTCTCCCCATACTCTGTCCACAGTTCCCTCCCCCACCCATACTGTGTATATACATATTGCCCCCTCCCCACCCTTTGTTCCCCATAGTGTGTGCACAGATGGTTCCCTCCCCCCATCCTCTGTCCCCCCATAGTGTGTCCACAGATAGTTCTCTCCCGCATACAGTTTCATTAATACTCACCTCTTACCCAATAATGTTCCTCCTCTGTGTCTTCTTCAGCTCCACACTGGAGCACTTCTCAGCGTTTCTCTGCCGCCTCCGCGCTGCAGCGCTGGCTTCCGGGTCAGCAGTCTGATCAGCTGACTTGATCACCTGACAGCCGTCGCTCTGACCCGGAAGTCAGCGCCGGTGTCACGGCTCCAATTGAGCAGTGGGAGCTACGCACTGCACTTTCTATGAGTGCGGCTCTCAGCGTGACAGCCACGCTCAGAGAATAGCGGCTCCAACCCCAGCAGACTTCCACACCGCCGCATCAGGGAGCCCGACAGCGCCCCCTAGAGACGCCTCTGGCTTGTGCCTCCGCTCCACATGGCAAATTTGTATAGTTTACAAATTAGCCATGTGGACAGAGCCAGAGGCGCTATTCAGATTTTCCAGTACGCCGTACCGGCGCGTACCGCCGCAAAAAAAGCACTGTATATACTGTATAAAAACCATTAAGGTTCAAATTACCTCCCATTTCGCCCATTTGATATTGCTGCGTTCAGATATGTCCGATGTCGCTCAGGAAGACTGGGGCCGCCTTGGTGATGTCAGGTCAATTGAAAGTTGACGTGACAACACTTGGTCTATGAGGTCATGGAGCCCGGGGGTCAATTCATGGGGATGAATGTACAGCAATAGCGCCGATCAGAGGCAGAATTGGCTGAACAAGGTATTTGAAAAAAGCTTTCCCTACCAATTTTACAGGCATGTGGCCACTATTGCAGAGTACTGAATCACCGCTTTAAGGGTCAGTACATCGTATTTTGTCAAATTTATTAACCTCTCCTCCTTTTCCCCACACCCCGCAGCCAACCCAAATCGGACCACCTGGTGAACGCTAGTGTTTTATGCAAATTAAAAGCTGATTTTTACAGTACCAGCAAAAGCTATGATATTTAATAAATTAATGCACACAGTTGTACTTTCTTCCTGACTGAAATGGAAAACTGCTTATTTTTTTAAAGAACTACAATGTTCATTCTTTAACATTTTTTACAGCTTTCTTTTGCAGTGGTTGTCAACATTGAAATCAATGAGAAAGTGCAAAAACGCATCAAAAACTTTGTGCGAACTTAGCTTAAGGTGTGGAGGAGGTATTTTTTCCCCCTCTTTTTTTGTTTTCTGCTTTATATACAAGTCATTATACAGGAAAGAATGTTTCTTAAAATCCATTTTATCCTGTAAAATCCATTTTATCTTCCTTATTGTATGTTTTATTATCAGACCGTAAAAGTGGAGTAATACTCTGGCATCATTGTTCCCAGCAACGACCTGGAATTCAAAGATGTGTCCAGTCATCTTCCAAATGATTTGAGCGCTGATTCCATCCATTTCAGCGATTTTCCTGCTCCTCTCATCCCTCCTGGGAGTTCTTCAAGAAAAGTCTTAATTTCACATTGACTGCCATTATACTCATTACTTGAATCGAGTCCATCTGAACATCCAACCTTCTCAATTCAAGTACCAAACACTCGAGCATTTTAGTGCTCACTCATCACTATTTACACTGTTTTGAACTTTTGACTTTCAGTCGCCCTATCTCACCATCCACTACAGCTTCGAGCGTGAGACGACCTTCATTTTATAGACAAACATCTTGGCTATCTCATACATACATTTGACTTGCAACTATTTAGTATATGATTGGTTATAAGTAAACCAATGGAGAAGCAAGTGAGGTTGGGTGCGTGGTAAGGTAATTAAAGGGTAATATATTTGAGTAACCAGTAGAAGCACCACAATAAAGCATATATACAGTAAGTAAGGCTGATAGCACTAAAACCTAAATAATAATAAAGTTATCTTTCAACATCCACACCATTCTAATTATAATAAATACTCCAAATATCACAAATTTAAAGTGTGGTATATAAGGACCATGGAAAAATCGCCACAACAACACCAGAACTAAGAAAGAGAAGCGATCAACCTTCCTATATGAATAATTATTTTATTAAATGCAAGATATAAAGCACAGTGACAAACATACAAAAGAGAGGGTGTCCAATCCAGTGTGGACCACAGAATAAAGTAATGGAAAACACAGTGGTGGATCTCATAAGGATTAAGGCTATACACAATGGCCATAACATGTATGAATAACAATATCAGTATATACAATGAGATCCAACAGAGTCCATTGCGGGAGACAATCAATGAATAACAAGCATGACTAACAATATCAAGATCATTGCTTACCGGATTATCTCACCACACACACTGGACGACACCCCACCCGACGGACGTGCGTTTCGGCGGATGCCTACGTCAGGGGTGGTGTCATGTCAGAAGCGTGCCGGTATAAAAAGAATCCTGGGACCAATCAGCCGATGGTAGTTCTGATGACGCATGAGCGTCCATAGCGACGGTCCACTACATCCGCCGCCGCGTCACGAGCCAGGCGACGCCCACCAGGTCACGCGGCAATCACATGACCGGGCCGGCGACGCCCCCCCACAAGACACGGCGGAAGGATGTGTGGAACACGTCATCATTGAACACGCATGCGTACAACTACCAAAACGGAACTTAAAGAATGTAAGCCCACACACAGCATATACGTAAATGTGTCCAATGATATGTGACACAATCCATATGGAATCGCGTGTGGGCTAATTACACAAAGGTATATGTAATAAAAATTTCACCCATGTTCACCCACAACTATTATGGTATATATCAGTATCATCATGGGAACAATGAAATCGATAACAATAATATTCATGAACATATACACATATGTATAACAATATATCATAACATTGCCATCAAATGTAGTAATGAAAAGAATTTCGTCCGTGATTGGTAGCTGTTGCTTGTATATTTCAACATGGCAGATGTGACAACCAGGCGACAAAACTGTGAAAATAGTTTAAAATAGAATTAAAAACACATAAAAAACATGACTTAGAAAGTGATCATAAAAAGGCAGAAAAACCAATATTTTCGTTCAAACCCAGAGGTTGTACTGTTTTTAGTGTCCATATCCACTTGGCTTCCAAGCGTGCCAAATTGGTCCCAATTCTTCCTCCCCTAATATTGGTTACAATGGAATCAATGCCACGGAATCTCAACAATGACCCATCAGAATTATGGTGCATTCTAAAATGCTTCGGCAAGGTTTTTAAACCAGAAATATCCATTTCATCAGCCGCGGCATTGATTCCATTGACATGTTCCCTAATGCGTATCTTAAATGGACGAGTGGTCATCCCAACATAAATCTTGGGACATGGGCAAACCGCATAATATATAACCGCACTTGTGGTGCAAGTGATGGATTTCCTAATATTGAAGTTTTTTGCCCCTAATGAGTCCACGAAATGATCACAACGATCCATATTCGTGCATGCTATACAATGTCCACATGGTCTGGAACCAACAATTCGTTTACCCAAGTCAAGGAAAGATGGAACAGATTCTTTTACCTCATAGTGGCTTGACACCAATAAGTCACGTAAGTTTTGGGACCTCCGTATAGAAATAAGTGGCCGTTCAGGAAGAATTTTGGATAAAACAGGGTCAGTTAGCAAGATGGGCCATGCTTTTTCAAGACAACACCTCATATGTGGAAATCTGGAATGATAATTGGTCACAAACCTCAATGGTTCTAGCCCACTTGTTTTCTTAGGGGTATATAACAAATCATCCCTGGAGGCATGTTTGGCTCTGTTGTAAGCACGCTTAATTGCCCGCTTGCTATATCCCCGTTCCAAGAACCTATCTTTAAGTTCTCGTGCACGATGTTCAAACTCAGATCCGACTGAACAAATCCTGCGTAACCGCAGGAACTGTCCAGTCGGAACCGAGCCCACCATGTATCCAGGATGCGCTGAGGTAGCATGAAGCAGCATATTACAAGATGTTTCTTTCCTGAATATATCTGTCTGGATTTTATTCAGATTATCCCTCCTCACCGCGACATCCAAAAAGTCCACAGCACTCGTACTACACTGGTGAATAATCTTAATATTCTTGTCATTATCATTCAATAACACCATGAACTCCTCCAAATCACCCTCAGACCCCTGCCAGATCAGGAATATGTCGTCAATGTACCGTGCCCATAAAAGGACACGGCCCATTGACGACTCCAGATCCGGCAGGGAGAGGTCCCTCTCCCACAGCCCCAGGAACAGGTTGGCATAGGAGGGGGCAAAGGATGCCCCCATCGCTGTTCCCTGGAGCTGCAGATAAAAGGACCCCTTGAACACAAAGTAATTATGGGTAAGTGAGAATTCAAGGAGCTCCATGACCAGTGAGACAAAAACCGCGGACAGATTGGAGCCACGGAGGAAAAATTGAACTGCTGAGAGACCGTCGGCGTGGCGAATATTCGTATATAACGATTCTATGTCACCGGTGACCATCATAGTACCATCCTCAATATATAGTCCATCCATTTTTCTTAAGAAGTCACCCGTATCCTTGATGTAGGAGGGCAGTTCCTCCACAAACGGGTGCAATATAGACTCTATCCACCTGTTGATATTCTCCAAAAAGCTCCCTCGACCCGACACAATGGGTCTACCTGGTGGTGATTGAATATTTTTGTGGACCTTTGGTAGTAGGTATAAGGTGGGAGCTACGGGTTCCGCCACCCACAGTGCCGAAGCCAGTTCTTTCGTGATGACATCATTGGACAGAGCATTATCTATAATTGATCTTAATTGAGCCGAAAATGTGCTGAGAGGGTTAAAAGTCAATTTTTTATAACAGGTTTTATTGTTAAGTTGTTTGAAAGCTTCCCTCTCATACATCATCCTCGGCCAGATAACAACATTTCCGCCCTTATCTGCTGGCTTCAGCACTATGTCAGGCAGAGACCGCAACTCCTTTAATCGTGTCCGCTCATCTTTAGACAAATTGTCATTCATGATGGAAGTGGGAATTTTTTCAAATTCACCACTAACCACCTTAACAAACAGTTCCACACTCGTACAGGCCGAAAGTGGAGGAAACTTTTTGGATTTCGGACGAATGGAGAGAGGGATCTTACCTCCGTCTGTGGAGTTGTGCTCCACGGCTAATTCCTCTAATTCCCGTAATGCTGTTTGTTCCTCTTCTGTAGGGAAGAGGATATCAATATTAGCGTCATAAAAATGTCTCCTAAAAATCATAGAGCGGGCGAACAAATTAAGATCTTTAATAGCCGAAAATAAATTAAATCTGGCAGCAGGGGAGAAGGTAAATCCCCTCTCCAACAAGGCCAGATCTACTGAGGATAGTTGATGGTCACTTAAGTTGATTACCTTATGACTACCGCCACGCGGACGGTCAAACAATTTATAATTTCGATTCTTGTTGGAATAAGATGTAGTCTCCCTTGGAATCTGACGTCCAGACCTCATAGACAGAGATGATAAATTAGAGTCAGACATATCACTGACTGACGACCCCGAGGTGATAGATGTTGCTGGATTATCCGTCACGGGTTTCCTCCAAAAATATACCGTTCCCTGTAGATAATCACGCTGATCACGGCCAAATTTATGTGTCTGGGTTTCCTGAATCTTTTTGACCACAGAATCCAAGGTCTTCTCCAATTGACCCTCATAAGAGGATAATTTCTCAACAGGGCATTCAGATTTAAATTTAGCCTGTATCGTATCCAGTTCTTTGTCGAGTTCCATGATAGTATTGGAATTCAGACCCATTAATAGTTCCAAAAATATTTTGGAACAATTGCCACATGCATCCTCCCATTTTTTAATGAATTCCTCATCGGCCACAGGAAATGTGGGAATGACACGCACCCTTAGACCTCTGGGTATAAGATTCTTAGAAAGGTATTTACTGAGAAAAGCCCTATTCCACCACAGCTTGGTGCGTTTCACCAAAAGCCGCTGCATGTTTTTAAAAACATCATCAATTTTTAAGTCACTTTCAAGTGGTATGCTCGTCTCAACTGTACCAAATACTTGCTCAATTTGACCGAGCCAAGCTTGTTCCTTGGCCCGATAGTCCATGTCCGTTGAAAAGAGGAAAATACCTGTGCAAAACACAGCAAAAATAGTAATAAAGTTATCTTTCAACATCCACACCATTCTAATTATAATAAATACTCCAAATATCACAAATTTAAAGTGTGGTATATAAGGACCATGGAAAAATCGCCACAACAACACCAGAACTAAGAAAGAGAAGCGATCAACCTTCCTATATGAATAATTATTTTATTAAATGCAAGATATAAAGCACAGTGACAAACATACAAAAGAGAGGGTGTCCAATCCAGTGTGGACCACAGAATAAAGTAATGGAAAACACAGTGGTGGATCTCATAAGGATTAAGGCTATACACAATGGCCATAACATGTATGAATAACAATATCAGTATATACAATGAGATCCAACAGAGTCCATTGCGGGAGACAATCAATGAATAACAAGCATGACTAACAATATCAAGATCATTGCTTACCGGATTATCTCACCACACACACTGGACGACACCCCACCCGACGGACGTGCGTTTCGGCGGATGCCTACGTCAGGGGTGGTGTCATGTCAGAAGCGTGCCGGTATAAAAAGAATCCTGGGACCAATCAGCCGATGGTAGTTCTGATGACGCATGAGCGTCCATAGCGACGGTCCACTACATCCGCCGCCGCGTCACGAGCCAGGCGACGCCCACCAGGTCACGCGGCAATCACATGACCGGGCCGGCGACGCCCCCCCACAAGACACGGCGGAAGGATGTGTGGAACACGTCATCATTGAACACGCATGCGTACAACTACCAAAACGGAACTTAAAGAATGTAAGCCCACACACAGCATATACGTAAATGTGTCCAATGATATGTGACACAATCCATATGGAATCGCGTGTGGGCTAATTACACAAAGGTATATGTAATAAAAATTTCACCCATGTTCACCCACAACTATTATGGTATATATCAGTATCATCATGGGAACAATGAAATCGATAACAATAATATTCATGAACATATACACATATGTATAACAATATATCATAACATTGCCATCAAATGTAGTAATGAAAAGAATTTCGTCCGTGATTGGTAGCTGTTGCTTGTATATTTCAACATGGCAGATGTGACAACCAGGCGACAAAACTGTGAAAATAGTTTAAAATAGAATTAAAAACACATAAAAAACATGACTTAGAAAGTGATCATAAAAAGGCAGAAAAACCAATATTTTCGTTCAAACCCAGAGGTTGTACTGTTTTTAGTGTCCATATCCACTTGGCTTCCAAGCGTGCCAAATTGGTCCCAATTCTTCCTCCCCTAATATTGGTTACAATGGAATCAATGCCACGGAATCTCAACAATGACCCATCAGAATTATGGTGCATTCTAAAATGCTTCGGCAAGGTTTTTAAACCAGAAATATCCATTTCATCAGCCGCGGCATTGATTCCATTGACATGTTCCCTAATGCGTATCTTAAATGGACGAGTGGTCATCCCAACATAAATCTTGGGACATGGGCAAACCGCATAATATATAACCGCACTTGTGGTGCAAGTGATGGATTTCCTAATATTGAAGTTTTTTGCCCCTAATGAGTCCACGAAATGATCACAACGATCCATATTCGTGCATGCTATACAATGTCCACATGGTCTGGAACCAACAATTCGTTTACCCAAGTCAAGGAAAGATGGAACAGATTCTTTTACCTCATAGTGGCTTGACACCAATAAGTCACGTAAGTTTTGGGACCTCCGTATAGAAATAAGTGGCCGTTCAGGAAGAATTTTGGATAAAACAGGGTCAGTTAGCAAGATGGGCCATGCTTTTTCAAGACAACACCTCATATGTGGAAATCTGGAATGATAATTGGTCACAAACCTCAATGGTTCTAGCCCACTTGTTTTCTTAGGGGTATATAACAAATCATCCCTGGAGGCATGTTTGGCTCTGTTGTAAGCACGCTTAATTGCCCGCTTGCTATATCCCCGTTCCAAGAACCTATCTTTAAGTTCTCGTGCACGATGTTCAAACTCAGATCCGACTGAACAAATCCTGCGTAACCGCAGGAACTGTCCAGTCGGAACCGAGCCCACCATGTATCCAGGATGCGCTGAGGTAGCATGAAGCAGCATATTACAAGATGTTTCTTTCCTGAATATATCTGTCTGGATTTTATTCAGATTATCCCTCCTCACCGCGACATCCAAAAAGTCCACAGCACTCGTACTACACTGGTGAATAATCTTAATATTCTTGTCATTATCATTCAATAACACCATGAACTCCTCCAAATCACCCTCAGACCCCTGCCAGATCAGGAATATGTCGTCAATGTACCGTGCCCATAAAAGGACACGGCCCATTGACGACTCCAGATCCGGCAGGGAGAGGTCCCTCTCCCACAGCCCCAGGAACAGGTTGGCATAGGAGGGGGCAAAGGATGCCCCCATCGCTGTTCCCTGGAGCTGCAGATAAAAGGACCCCTTGAACACAAAGTAATTATGGGTAAGTGAGAATTCAAGGAGCTCCATGACCAGTGAGACAAAAACCGCGGACAGATTGGAGCCACGGAGGAAAAATTGAACTGCTGAGAGACCGTCGGCGTGGCGAATATTCGTATATAACGATTCTATGTCACCGGTGACCATCATAGTACCATCCTCAATATATAGTCCATCCATTTTTCTTAAGAAGTCACCCGTATCCTTGATGTAGGAGGGCAGTTCCTCCACAAACGGGTGCAATATAGACTCTATCCACCTGTTGATATTCTCCAAAAAGCTCCCTCGACCCGACACAATGGGTCTACCTGGTGGTGATTGAATATTTTTGTGGACCTTTGGTAGTAGGTATAAGGTGGGAGCTACGGGTTCCGCCACCCACAGTGCCGAAGCCAGTTCTTTCGTGATGACATCATTGGACAGAGCATTATCTATAATTGATCTTAATTGAGCCGAAAATGTGCTGAGAGGGTTAAAAGTCAATTTTTTATAACAGGTTTTATTGTTAAGTTGTTTGAAAGCTTCCCTCTCATACATCATCCTCGGCCAGATAACAACATTTCCGCCCTTATCTGCTGGCTTCAGCACTATGTCAGGCAGAGACCGCAACTCCTTTAATCGTGTCCGCTCATCTTTAGACAAATTGTCATTCATGATGGAAGTGGGAATTTTTTCAAATTCACCACTAACCACCTTAACAAACAGTTCCACACTCGTACAGGCCGAAAGTGGAGGAAACTTTTTGGATTTCGGACGAATGGAGAGAGGGATCTTACCTCCGTCTGTGGAGTTGTGCTCCACGGCTAATTCCTCTAATTCCCGTAATGCTGTTTGTTCCTCTTCTGTAGGGAAGAGGATATCAATATTAGCGTCATAAAAATGTCTCCTAAAAATCATAGAGCGGGCGAACAAATTAAGATCTTTAATAGCCGAAAATAAATTAAATCTGGCAGCAGGGGAGAAGGTAAATCCCCTCTCCAACAAGGCCAGATCTACTGAGGATAGTTGATGGTCACTTAAGTTGATTACCTTATGACTACCGCCACGCGGACGGTCAAACAATTTATAATTTCGATTCTTGTTGGAATAAGATGTAGTCTCCCTTGGAATCTGACGTCCAGACCTCATAGACAGAGATGATAAATTAGAGTCAGACATATCACTGACTGACGACCCCGAGGTGATAGATGTTGCTGGATTATCCGTCACGGGTTTCCTCCAAAAATATACCGTTCCCTGTAGATAATCACGCTGATCACGGCCAAATTTATGTGTCTGGGTTTCCTGAATCTTTTTGACCACAGAATCCAAGGTCTTCTCCAATTGACCCTCATAAGAGGATAATTTCTCAACAGGGCATTCAGATTTAAATTTAGCCTGTATCGTATCCAGTTCTTTGTCGAGTTCCATGATAGTATTGGAATTCAGACCCATTAATAGTTCCAAAAATATTTTGGAACAATTGCCACATGCATCCTCCCATTTTTTAATGAATTCCTCATCGGCCACAGGAAATGTGGGAATGACACGCACCCTTAGACGCTCATGCGTCATCAGAACTACCATCGGCTGATTGGTCCCAGGATTCTTTTTATACCGGCACGCTTCTGACATGACACCACCCCTGACGTAGGCATCCGCCGAAACGCACGTCCGTCGGGTGGGGTGTCGTCCAGTGTGTGTGGTGAGATAATCCGGTAAGCAATGATCTTGATATTGTTAGTCATGCTTGTTATTCATTGATTGTCTCCCGCAATGGACTCTGTTGGATCTCATTGTATATACTGATATTGTTATTCATACATGTTATGGCCATTGTGTATAGCCTTAATCCTTATGAGATCCACCACTGTGTTTTCCATTACTTTATTCTGTGGTCCACACTGGATTGGACACCCTCTCTTTTGTATGTTTGTCACTGTGCTTTATATCTTGCATTTAATAAAATAATTATTCATATAGGAAGGTTGATCGCTTCTCTTTCTTAGTTCTGGTGTTGTTGTGGCGATTTTTCCATGGTCCTTATATACCACACTTTAAATTTGTGATATTTGGAGTATTTATTATAATTAGAATGGTGTGGATGTTGAAAGATAACTTTATTACTATTTTTGCTGTGTTTTGCACAGGTATTTTCCTCTTTTCAACGGACATGGACTATCGGGCCAAGGAACAAGCTTGGCTCGGTCAAATTGAGCAAGTATTTGGTACAGTTGAGACGAGCATACCACTTGAAAGTGACTTAAAAATTGATGATGTTTTTAAAAACATGCAGCGGCTTTTGGTGAAACGCACCAAGCTGTGGTGGAATAGGGCTTTTCTCAGTAAATACCTTTCTAAGAATCTTATACCCAGAGGTCTAAGGGTGCGTGTCATTCCCCACATTTCCTGTGGCCGATGAGGAATTCATTAAAAAATGGGAGGATGCATGTGGCAATTGTTCCAAAATATTTTTGGAACTATTAATGGGTCTGAATTCCAATACTATCATGGAACTCGACAAAGAACTGGATACGATACAGGCTAAATTTAAATCTGAATGCCCTGTTGAGAAATTATCCTCTTATGAGGGTCAATTGGAGAAGACCTTGGATTCTGTGGTCAAAAAGATTCAGGAAACCCAGACACATAAATTTGGCCGTGATCAGCGTGATTATCTACAGGGAACGGTATATTTTTGGAGGAAACCCGTGACGGATAATCCAGCAACATCTATCACCTCGGGGTCGTCAGTCAGTGATATGTCTGACTCTAATTTATCATCTCTGTCTATGAGGTCTGGACGTCAGATTCCAAGGGAGACTACATCTTATTCCAACAAGAATCGAAATTATAAATTGTTTGACCGTCCGCGTGGCGGTAGTCATAAGGTAATCAACTTAAGTGACCATCAACTATCCTCAGTAGATCTGGCCTTGTTGGAGAGGGGATTTACCTTCTCCCCTGCTGCCAGATTTAATTTATTTTCGGCTATTAAAGATCTTAATTTGTTCGCCCGCTCTATGATTTTTAGGAGACATTTTTATGACGCTAATATTGATATCCTCTTCCCTACAGAAGAGGAACAAACAGCATTACGGGAATTAGAGGAATTAGCCGTGGAGCACAACTCCACAGACGGAGGTAAGATCCCTCTCTCCATTCGTCCGAAATCCAAAAAGTTTCCTCCACTTTCGGCCTGTACGAGTGTGGAACTGTTTGTTAAGGTGGTTAGTGGTGAATTTGAAAAAATTCCCACTTCCATCATGAATGACAATTTGTCTAAAGATGAGCGGACACGATTAAAGGAGTTGCGGTCTCTGCCTGACATAGTGCTGAAGCCAGCAGATAAGGGCGGAAATGTTGTTATCTGGCCGAGGATGATGTATGAGAGGGAAGCTTTCAAACAACTTAACAATAAAACCTGTTATAAAAAATTGACTTTTAACCCTCTCAGCACATTTTCGGCTCAATTAAGATCAATTATAGATAATGCTCTGTCCAATGATGTCATCACGAAAGAACTGGCTTCGGCACTGTGGGTGGCGGAACCCGTAGCTCCCACCTTATACCTACTACCAAAGGTCCACAAAAATATTCAATCACCACCAGGTAGACCCATTGTGTCGGGTCGAGGGAGCTTTTTGGAGAATATCAACAGGTGGATAGAGTCTATATTGCACCCGTTTGTGGAGGAACTGCCCTCCTACATCAAGGATACGGGTGACTTCTTAAGAAAAATGGATGGACTATATATTGAGGATGGTACTATGATGGTCACCGGTGACATAGAATCGTTATATACGAATATTCGCCACGCCGACGGTCTCTCAGCAGTTCAATTTTTCCTCCGTGGCTCCAATCTGTCCGCGGTTTTTGTCTCACTGGTCATGGAGCTCCTTGAATTCTCACTTACCCATAATTACTTTGTGTTCAAGGGGTCCTTTTATCTGCAGCTCCAGGGAACAGCGATGGGGCATCCTTTGCCCCCTCCTATGCCCAACCTGTTCCTGGGGCTGTGGGAGAGGGACCTCTCCCTGCCGGATCTGGAGTCGTCAATGGGCCGTGTCCTTTTATGGGCACGGTACATTGACGACATATTCCTGATCTGGCAGGGGTCTGAGGGTGATTTGGAGGAGTTCATGGTGTTATTGAATGATAATGACAAGAATATTAAGATTATTCACCAGTGTAGTACGAGTGCTGTGGACTTTTTGGATGTCGCGGTGAGGAGGGATAATCTGAATAAAATCCAGACAGATATATTCAGGAAAGAAACATCTTGTAATATGCTGCTTCATGCTACCTCAGCGCATCCTGGATACATGGTGGGCTCGGTTCCGACTGGACAGTTCCTGCGGTTACGCAGGATTTGTTCAGTCGGATCTGAGTTTGAACATCGTGCACGAGAACTTAAAGATAGGTTCTTGGAACGGGGATATAGCAAGCGGGCAATTAAGCGTGCTTACAACAGAGCCAAACATGCCTCCAGGGATGATTTGTTATATACCCCTAAGAAAACAAGTGGGCTAGAACCATTGAGGTTTGTGACCAATTATCATTCCAGATTTCCACATATGAGGTGTTGTCTTGAAAAAGCATGGCCCATCTTGCTAACTGACCCTGTTTTATCCAAAATTCTTCCTGAACGGCCACTTATTTCTATACGGAGGTCCCAAAACTTACGTGACTTATTGGTGTCAAGCCACTATGAGGTAAAAGAATCTGTTCCATCTTTCCTTGACTTGGGTAAACGAATTGTTGGTTCCAGACCATGTGGACATTGTATAGCATGCACGAATATGGATCGTTGTGATCATTTCGTGGACTCATTAGGGGCAAAAAACTTCAATATTAGGAAATCCATCACTTGCACCACAAGTGCGGTTATATATTATGCGGTTTGCCCATGTCCCAAGATTTATGTTGGGATGACCACTCGTCCATTTAAGATACGCATTAGGGAACATGTCAATGGAATCAATGCCGCGGCTGATGAAATGGATATTTCTGGTTTAAAAACCTTGCCGAAGCATTTTAGAATGCACCATAATTCTGATGGGTCATTGTTGAGATTCCGTGGCATTGATTCCATTGTAACCAATATTAGGGGAGGAAGAATTGGGACCAATTTGGCACGCTTGGAAGCCAAGTGGATATGGACACTAAAAACAGTACAACCTCTGGGTTTGAACGAAAATATTGGTTTTTCTGCCTTTTTATGATCACTTTCTAAGTCATGTTTTTTATGTGTTTTTAATTCTATTTTAAACTATTTTCACAGTTTTGTCGCCTGGTTGTCACATCTGCCATGTTGAAATATACAAGCAACAGCTACCAATCACGGACGAAATTCTTTTCATTACTACATTTGATGGCAATGTTATGATATATTGTTATACATATGTGTATATGTTCATGAATATTATTGTTATCGATTTCATTGTTCCCATGATGATACTGATATATACCATAATAGTTGTGGGTGAACATGGGTGAAATTTTTATTACATATACCTTTGTGTAATTAGCCCACACGCGATTCCATATGGATTGTGTCACATATCATTGGACACATTTACGTATATGCTGTGTGTGGGCTTACATTCTTTAAGTTCCGTTTTGGTAGTTGTACGCATGCGTGTTCAATGATGACGTGTTCCACACATCCTTCCGCCGTGTCTTGTGGGGGGGCGTCGCCGGCCCGGTCATGTGATTGCCGCGTGACCTGGTGGGCGTCGCCTGGCTCGTGACGCGGCGGCGGATGTAGTGGACCGTCGCTATGGACGCTCATGCGTCATCAGAACTACCATCGGCTGATTGGTCCCAGGATTCTTTTTATACCGGCACGCTTCTGACATGACACCACCCCTGACGTAGGCATCCGCCGAAACGCACGTCCGTCGGGTGGGGTGTCGTCCAGTGTGTGTGGTGAGATAATCCGGTAAGCAATGATCTTGATATTGTTAGTCATGCTTGTTATTCATTGATTGTCTCCCGCAATGGACTCTGTTGGATCTCATTGTATATACTGATATTGTTATTCATACATGTTATGGCCATTGTGTATAGCCTTAATCCTTATGAGATCCACCACTGTGTTTTCCATTACTTTATTCTGTGGTCCACACTGGATTGGACACCCTCTCTTTTGTATGTTTGTCACTGTGCTTTATATCTTGCATTTAATAAAATAATTATTCATATAGGAAGGTTGATCGCTTCTCTTTCTTAGTTCTGGTGTTGTTGTGGCGATTTTTCCATGGTCCTTATATACCACACTTTAAATTTGTGATATTTGGAGTATTTATTATAATTAGAATGGTGTGGATGTTGAAAGATAACTTTATTACTATTTTTGCTGTGTTTTGCACAGGTATTTTCCTCTTTTCAACGGACATGGACTATCGGGCCAAGGAACAAGCTTGGCTCGGTCAAATTGAGCAAGTATTTGGTACAGTTGAGACGAGCATACCACTTGAAAGTGACTTAAAAATTGATGATGTTTTTAAAAACATGCAGCGGCTTTTGGTGAAACGCACCAAGCTGTGGTGGAATAGGGCTTTTCTCAGTAAATACCTTTCTAAGAATCTTATACCCAGAGGTCTAAGGGTGCGTGTCATTCCCACATTTCCTGTGGCCGATGAGGAATTCATTAAAAAATGGGAGGATGCATGTGGCAATTGTTCCAAAATATTTTTGGAACTATTAATGGGTCTGAATTCCAATACTATCATGGAACTCGACAAAGAACTGGATACGATACAGGCTAAATTTAAATCTGAATGCCCTGTTGAGAAATTATCCTCTTATGAGGGTCAATTGGAGAAGACCTTGGATTCTGTGGTCAAAAAGATTCAGGAAACCCAGACACATAAATTTGGCCGTGATCAGCGTGATTATCTACAGGGAACGGTATATTTTTGGAGGAAACCCGTGACGGATAATCCAGCAACATCTATCACCTCGGGGTCGTCAGTCAGTGATATGTCTGACTCTAATTTATCATCTCTGTCTATGAGGTCTGGACGTCAGATTCCAAGGGAGACTACATCTTATTCCAACAAGAATCGAAATTATAAATTGTTTGACCGTCCGCGTGGCGGTAGTCATAAGGTAATCAACTTAAGTGACCATCAACTATCCTCAGTAGATCTGGCCTTGTTGGAGAGGGGATTTACCTTCTCCCCTGCTGCCAGATTTAATTTATTTTCGGCTATTAAAGATCTTAATTTGTTCGCCCGCTCTATGATTTTTAGGAGACATTTTTATGACGCTAATATTGATATCCTCTTCCCTACAGAAGAGGAACAAACAGCATTACGGGAATTAGAGGAATTAGCCGTGGAGCACAACTCCACAGACGGAGGTAAGATCCCTCTCTCCATTCGTCCGAAATCCAAAAAGTTTCCTCCACTTTCGGCCTGTACGAGTGTGGAACTGTTTGTTAAGGTGGTTAGTGGTGAATTTGAAAAAATTCCCACTTCCATCATGAATGACAATTTGTCTAAAGATGAGCGGACACGATTAAAGGAGTTGCGGTCTCTGCCTGACATAGTGCTGAAGCCAGCAGATAAGGGCGGAAATGTTGTTATCTGGCCGAGGATGATGTATGAGAGGGAAGCTTTCAAACAACTTAACAATAAAACCTGTTATAAAAAATTGACTTTTAACCCTCTCAGCACATTTTCGGCTCAATTAAGATCAATTATAGATAATGCTCTGTCCAATGATGTCATCACGAAAGAACTGGCTTCGGCACTGTGGGTGGCGGAACCCGTAGCTCCCACCTTATACCTACTACCAAAGGTCCACAAAAATATTCAATCACCACCAGGTAGACCCATTGTGTCGGGTCGAGGGAGCTTTTTGGAGAATATCAACAGGTGGATAGAGTCTATATTGCACCCGTTTGTGGAGGAACTGCCCTCCTACATCAAGGATACGGGTGACTTCTTAAGAAAAATGGATGGACTATATATTGAGGATGGTACTATGATGGTCACCGGTGACATAGAATCGTTATATACGAATATTCGCCACGCCGACGGTCTCTCAGCAGTTCAATTTTTCCTCCGTGGCTCCAATCTGTCCGCGGTTTTTGTCTCACTGGTCATGGAGCTCCTTGAATTCTCACTTACCCATAATTACTTTGTGTTCAAGGGGTCCTTTTATCTGCAGCTCCAGGGAACAGCGATGGGGGCATCCTTTGCCCCCTCCTATGCCAACCTGTTCCTGGGGCTGTGGGAGAGGGACCTCTCCCTGCCGGATCTGGAGTCGTCAATGGGCCGTGTCCTTTTATGGGCACGGTACATTGACGACATATTCCTGATCTGGCAGGGGTCTGAGGGTGATTTGGAGGAGTTCATGGTGTTATTGAATGATAATGACAAGAATATTAAGATTATTCACCAGTGTAGTACGAGTGCTGTGGACTTTTTGGATGTCGCGGTGAGGAGGGATAATCTGAATAAAATCCAGACAGATATATTCAGGAAAGAAACATCTTGTAATATGCTGCTTCATGCTACCTCAGCGCATCCTGGATACATGGTGGGCTCGGTTCCGACTGGACAGTTCCTGCGGTTACGCAGGATTTGTTCAGTCGGATCTGAGTTTGAACATCGTGCACGAGAACTTAAAGATAGGTTCTTGGAACGGGGATATAGCAAGCGGGCAATTAAGCGTGCTTACAACAGAGCCAAACATGCCTCCAGGGATGATTTGTTATATACCCCTAAGAAAACAAGTGGGCTAGAACCATTGAGGTTTGTGACCAATTATCATTCCAGATTTCCACATATGAGGTGTTGTCTTGAAAAAGCATGGCCCATCTTGCTAACTGACCCTGTTTTATCCAAAATTCTTCCTGAACGGCCACTTATTTCTATACGGAGGTCCCAAAACTTACGTGACTTATTGGTGTCAAGCCACTATGAGGTAAAAGAATCTGTTCCATCTTTCCTTGACTTGGGTAAACGAATTGTTGGTTCCAGACCATGTGGACATTGTATAGCATGCACGAATATGGATCGTTGTGATCATTTCGTGGACTCATTAGGGGCAAAAAACTTCAATATTAGGAAATCCATCACTTGCACCACAAGTGCGGTTATATATTATGCGGTTTGCCCATGTCCCAAGATTTATGTTGGGATGACCACTCGTCCATTTAAGATACGCATTAGGGAACATGTCAATGGAATCAATGCCGCGGCTGATGAAATGGATATTTCTGGTTTAAAAACCTTGCCGAAGCATTTTAGAATGCACCATAATTCTGATGGGTCATTGTTGAGATTCCGTGGCATTGATTCCATTGTAACCAATATTAGGGGAGGAAGAATTGGGACCAATTTGGCACGCTTGGAAGCCAAGTGGATATGGACACTAAAAACAGTACAACCTCTGGGTTTGAACGAAAATATTGGTTTTTCTGCCTTTTTATGATCACTTTCTAAGTCATGTTTTTTATGTGTTTTTAATTCTATTTTAAACTATTTTCACAGTTTTGTCGCCTGGTTGTCACATCTGCCATGTTGAAATATACAAGCAACAGCTACCAATCACGGACGAAATTCTTTTCATTACTACATTTGATGGCAATGTTATGATATATTGTTATACATATGTGTATATGTTCATGAATATTATTGTTATCGATTTCATTGTTCCCATGATGATACTGATATATACCATAATAGTTGTGGGTGAACATGGGTGAAATTTTTATTACATATACCTTTGTGTAATTAGCCCACACGCGATTCCATATGGATTGTGTCACATATCATTGGACACATTTACGTATATGCTGTGTGTGGGCTTACATTCTTTAAGTTCCGTTTTGGTAGTTGTACGCATGCGTGTTCAATGATGACGTGTTCCACACATCCTTCCGCCGTGTCTTGTGGGGGGGCGTCGCCGGCCCGGTCATGTGATTGCCGCGTGACCTGGTGGGCGTCGCCTGGCTCGTGACGCGGCGGCGGATGTAGTGGACCGTCGCTATGGACGCTCATGCGTCATCAGAACTACCATCGGCTGATTGGTCCCAGGATTCTTTTTATACCGGCACGCTTCTGACATGACACCACCCCTGACGTAGGCATCCGCCGAAACGCACGTCCGTCGGGTGGGGTGTCGTCCAGTGTGTGTGGTGAGATAATCCGGTAAGCAATGATCTTGATATTGTTAGTCATGCTTGTTATTCATTGATTGTCTCCCGCAATGGACTCTGTTGGATCTCATTGTATATACTGATATTGTTATTCATACATGTTATGGCCATTGTGTATAGCCTTAATCCTTATGAGATCCACCACTGTGTTTTCCATTACTTTATTCTGTGGTCCACACTGGATTGGACACCCTCTCTTTTGTATGTTTGTCACTGTGCTTTATATCTTGCATTTAATAAAATAATTATTCATATAGGAAGGTTGATCGCTTCTCTTTCTTAGTTCTGGTGTTGTTGTGGCGATTTTTCCATGGTCCTTATATACCACACTTTAAATTTGTGATATTTGGAGTATTTATTATAATTAGAATGGTGTGGATGTTGAAAGATAACTTTATTACTATTTTTGCTGTGTTTTGCACAGGTATTTTCCTCTTTTCAACGGACATGGACTATCGGGCCAAGGAACAAGCTTGGCTCGGTCAAATTGAGCAAGTATTTGGTACAGTTGAGACGAGCATACCACTTGAAAGTGACTTAAAAATTGATGATGTTTTTAAAAACATGCAGCGGCTTTTGGTGAAACGCACCAAGCTGTGGTGGAATAGGGCTTTTCTCAGTAAATACCTTTCTAAGAATCTTATACCCAGAGGTCTAAGGGTGCGTGTCATTCCCACATTTCCTGTGGCCGATGAGGAATTCATTAAAAAATGGGAGGATGCATGTGGCAATTGTTCCAAAATATTTTTGGAACTATTAATGGGTCTGAATTCCAATACTATCATGGAACTCGACAAAGAACTGGATACGATACAGGCTAAATTTAAATCTGAATGCCCTGTTGAGAAATTATCCTCTTATGAGGGTCAATTGGAGAAGACCTTGGATTCTGTGGTCAAAAAGATTCAGGAAACCCAGACACATAAATTTGGCCGTGATCAGCGTGATTATCTACAGGGAACGGTATATTTTTGGAGGAAACCCGTGACGGATAATCCAGCAACATCTATCACCTCGGGGTCGTCAGTCAGTGATATGTCTGACTCTAATTTATCATCTCTGTCTATGAGGTCTGGACGTCAGATTCCAAGGGAGACTACATCTTATTCCAACAAGAATCGAAATTATAAATTGTTTGACCGTCCGCGTGGCGGTAGTCATAAGGTAATCAACTTAAGTGACCATCAACTATCCTCAGTAGATCTGGCCTTGTTGGAGAGGGGATTTACCTTCTCCCCTGCTGCCAGATTTAATTTATTTTCGGCTATTAAAGATCTTAATTTGTTCGCCCGCTCTATGATTTTTAGGAGACATTTTTATGACGCTAATATTGATATCCTCTTCCCTACAGAAGAGGAACAAACAGCATTACGGGAATTAGAGGAATTAGCCGTGGAGCACAACTCCACAGACGGAGGTAAGATCCCTCTCTCCATTCGTCCGAAATCCAAAAAGTTTCCTCCACTTTCGGCCTGTACGAGTGTGGAACTGTTTGTTAAGGTGGTTAGTGGTGAATTTGAAAAAATTCCCACTTCCATCATGAATGACAATTTGTCTAAAGATGAGCGGACACGATTAAAGGAGTTGCGGTCTCTGCCTGACATAGTGCTGAAGCCAGCAGATAAGGGCGGAAATGTTGTTATCTGGCCGAGGATGATGTATGAGAGGGAAGCTTTCAAACAACTTAACAATAAAACCTGTTATAAAAAATTGACTTTTAACCCTCTCAGCACATTTTCGGCTCAATTAAGATCAATTATAGATAATGCTCTGTCCAATGATGTCATCACGAAAGAACTGGCTTCGGCACTGTGGGTGGCGGAACCCGTAGCTCCCACCTTATACCTACTACCAAAGGTCCACAAAAATATTCAATCACCACCAGGTAGACCCATTGTGTCGGGTCGAGGGAGCTTTTTGGAGAATATCAACAGGTGGATAGAGTCTATATTGCACCCGTTTGTGGAGGAACTGCCCTCCTACATCAAGGATACGGGTGACTTCTTAAGAAAAATGGATGGACTATATATTGAGGATGGTACTATGATGGTCACCGGTGACATAGAATCGTTATATACGAATATTCGCCACGCCGACGGTCTCTCAGCAGTTCAATTTTTCCTCCGTGGCTCCAATCTGTCCGCGGTTTTTGTCTCACTGGTCATGGAGCTCCTTGAATTCTCACTTACCCATAATTACTTTGTGTTCAAGGGGTCCTTTTATCTGCAGCTCCAGGGAACAGCGATGGGGGCATCCTTTGCCCCCTCCTATGCCAACCTGTTCCTGGGGCTGTGGGAGAGGGACCTCTCCCTGCCGGATCTGGAGTCGTCAATGGGCCGTGTCCTTTTATGGGCACGGTACATTGACGACATATTCCTGATCTGGCAGGGGTCTGAGGGTGATTTGGAGGAGTTCATGGTGTTATTGAATGATAATGACAAGAATATTAAGATTATTCACCAGTGTAGTACGAGTGCTGTGGACTTTTTGGATGTCGCGGTGAGGAGGGATAATCTGAATAAAATCCAGACAGATATATTCAGGAAAGAAACATCTTGTAATATGCTGCTTCATGCTACCTCAGCGCATCCTGGATACATGGTGGGCTCGGTTCCGACTGGACAGTTCCTGCGGTTACGCAGGATTTGTTCAGTCGGATCTGAGTTTGAACATCGTGCACGAGAACTTAAAGATAGGTTCTTGGAACGGGGATATAGCAAGCGGGCAATTAAGCGTGCTTACAACAGAGCCAAACATGCCTCCAGGGATGATTTGTTATATACCCCTAAGAAAACAAGTGGGCTAGAACCATTGAGGTTTGTGACCAATTATCATTCCAGATTTCCACATATGAGGTGTTGTCTTGAAAAAGCATGGCCCATCTTGCTAACTGACCCTGTTTTATCCAAAATTCTTCCTGAACGGCCACTTATTTCTATACGGAGGTCCCAAAACTTACGTGACTTATTGGTGTCAAGCCACTATGAGGTAAAAGAATCTGTTCCATCTTTCCTTGACTTGGGTAAACGAATTGTTGGTTCCAGACCATGTGGACATTGTATAGCATGCACGAATATGGATCGTTGTGATCATTTCGTGGACTCATTAGGGGCAAAAAACTTCAATATTAGGAAATCCATCACTTGCACCACAAGTGCGGTTATATATTATGCGGTTTGCCCATGTCCCAAGATTTATGTTGGGATGACCACTCGTCCATTTAAGATACGCATTAGGGAACATGTCAATGGAATCAATGCCGCGGCTGATGAAATGGATATTTCTGGTTTAAAAACCTTGCCGAAGCATTTTAGAATGCACCATAATTCTGATGGGTCATTGTTGAGATTCCGTGGCATTGATTCCATTGTAACCAATATTAGGGGAGGAAGAATTGGGACCAATTTGGCACGCTTGGAAGCCAAGTGGATATGGACACTAAAAACAGTACAACCTCTGGGTTTGAACGAAAATATTGGTTTTTCTGCCTTTTTATGATCACTTTCTAAGTCATGTTTTTTATGTGTTTTTAATTCTATTTTAAACTATTTTCACAGTTTTGTCGCCTGGTTGTCACATCTGCCATGTTGAAATATACAAGCAACAGCTACCAATCACGGACGAAATTCTTTTCATTACTACATTTGATGGCAATGTTATGATATATTGTTATACATATGTGTATATGTTCATGAATATTATTGTTATCGATTTCATTGTTCCCATGATGATACTGATATATACCATAATAGTTGTGGGTGAACATGGGTGAAATTTTTATTACATATACCTTTGTGTAATTAGCCCACACGCGATTCCATATGGATTGTGTCACATATCATTGGACACATTTACGTATATGCTGTGTGTGGGCTTACATTCTTTAAGTTCCGTTTTGGTAGTTGTACGCATGCGTGTTCAATGATGACGTGTTCCACACATCCTTCCGCCGTGTCTTGTGGGGGGGCGTCGCCGGCCCGGTCATGTGATTGCCGCGTGACCTGGTGGGCGTCGCCTGGCTCGTGACGCGGCGGCGGATGTAGTGGACCGTCGCTATGGACGCTCATGCGTCATCAGAACTACCATCGGCTGATTGGTCCCAGGATTCTTTTTATACCGGCACGCTTCTGACATGACACCACCCCTGACGTAGGCATCCGCCGAAACGCACGTCCGTCGGGTGGGGTGTCGTCCAGTGTGTGTGGTGAGATAATCCGGTAAGCAATGATCTTGATATTGTTAGTCATGCTTGTTATTCATTGATTGTCTCCCGCAATGGACTCTGTTGGATCTCATTGTATATACTGATATTGTTATTCATACATGTTATGGCCATTGTGTATAGCCTTAATCCTTATGAGATCCACCACTGTGTTTTCCATTACTTTATTCTGTGGTCCACACTGGATTGGACACCCTCTCTTTTGTATGTTTGTCACTGTGCTTTATATCTTGCATTTAATAAAATAATTATTCATATAGGAAGGTTGATCGCTTCTCTTTCTTAGTTCTGGTAAAACCTAAATAAACCTACAAGAAAATGTACAGCCAAAAGGAAGTCTAACCCCTTAAGGACGAAGCCAGTTTTGTCCTTAATGCCCAGGCCATTTTTTGCAATTCTGACCAGTGTCACTTTATGAGGTCATAACTCTGGAACGCTTCAACGGATCCCGGTGATTCTGACATTGTTTTTTCGTGACATATTGTACTTCATGATAGTTATAAATTTAGAACGATATTTTTTGCTTTTATTTGTGAAAAAATCGGAAATTTGATGAAAATTTTGAAAATTTTGCAATTTTCAAACTTTTAATTTTTATGCCCTTAACCCAGAGAGTTATGTCACACAAAACAGTTAATAAATAACATTTCCCACATGTCTACTTTACATTAGCGCAATTTCTGAAACAAAATGTTTTGGGGTTAGGAAGTTAGAAGGGGTCAAAGTTCATCAGCAATTTCCCATTTTTTCAACAAAATTCACAAAACCATTTTTTTAGGGACCACATCACATTTGAAGTGACTTTGAGAGGCCTAAGTGACAGAAAATACCTAAAAGTGACACCATTCTCAAAACAGCACCCCTCAAAGTACTCAAAACCACATCCAAGAAGTTTATTAACCCTTCAGGTGCTTCACAGGAACTAAAGCAAAGTGGAATGAAAAAAAGCAAAAAATAAAATTTTACCTAAAATGTTGCTCTACCCCAAATTTATTCACTTTTAGAAGAAATAACACAACAAAATGAACCCCAAAACTTGTTACCCACTTTCTTATGAACGCGCCAATACCCCACATGTGGTCAGAAACCTTTGTTTGGACAAATGGGAGGGCTCGGAACAGAAGGAGCAATATTTGAATTTTGGAAAGCAAATTTGGCTGAAATAGATTGCGGGCACCATGTTGCATTTACATGTCCGCTAAGGTACCTAAACAGCAGAAACCCCTCACAAGTGACACCATTTTGGAAACTAGACCCCTTAAGGCTTCTATCTAGGGGTATAGTGAGCATTTTGGATCCACAAGTACTTCACAGATTTTGATAACGTTACGTTGTCACATTGAAAATTTTCATTTTTTTCTCAAAAATGTTGCTTTAGCATCAATTTTTTCACTTTTTCAAGAGGTAATTCCAAAAATTTGACCCCAACGTTTGTTACCCACTTTTTTATGAGCGCGGTGATACCTCACTTGTGGTCTGAAACCTTTGTTTGGAGAAATGGGAGGGCTTGGAACGGAAGGAGCAATATTTGAATTTTGGAAAGGAAATTTGGCTGAAAAAGATTGCAGGCACCATGTCGCATTTGGAGGACCCCTAAGGTACGTAAACAGCAAAAAAACACCACAAGTGACCCCATATTGGAAACTAGGCCCCTCAAGGAATTTATCTTGATGTTTGGTGAGTACCCTGAACCTCCAGGTGCTTTACAGAAGTTTATAACGTTGAGCCATGAAAATAAAAAAATAAAATTTTACCACAAAATTGTTACTTCAACCAGGTAGCTTTTTTTTTCACAAGGGTAACAGGAAATAAATCACCATGAAATTTATTGCGCAATTTCTCCTGAGTTTGTTGATATCTTGTATGTGGTGGAAATCAACTGTTTGGGCACACTACAGGGCTCAGAAGAGAAGGAGTGCAGTTTGACTGCAAAATTGGCTGGAATCAATAGCGGACGCCATGTTGCATTAGGAGAGCCCCTGAGGTGCCTAAGCAGTGGAGGTCCCCCACAAGTGACCCCATTCTGGAAATAAGACCCCTCAAGGCTTTAATCTAGGTGTATATTGAGCATTTTGAATCCACGAATACTTCACAGAATTTGATAAGCTTAGGTTGCCATATTGAAATTTTCATTTTTTTCACAAAAATGTTGATTTAGCGACACATTTTTCACTTTTTCAAGAGGCAACAACAAAACGTGTACCCCACAGGTTGTTATCTAATTTCTTGTGAGCGCAGGGATACCCCACATGTGGCCAAAAACCTTTGTTTGGATAAATGGGAGGGCTTGGAATGGAAGGAGCACCATTTGAATTTTGGAAAAGTTGAAGTAAATTGCGCGCACCATGTCACATTAGCAGGGCCCCTTGGGTACCTATACATCAGAAACCCCCCACAAGTGACCTCATTTTGGAAACTGGACCCCTCAAGGATTTTATTCAGGAGTATAGTAAGCATTTTGAATCCACAGATACTTCACAAAAATGTTGCTGTAGCAACAAATTTCTCACTGTTAAGGGGGCTTTACACGCTGCGACATCGCTAATGCGGAGTCGTTAGGGTCACGGAATTGGTGACGCACATCCGGCCGCATTAGCGATGTTGCTGCGTGTGACACCGATGAGCGATTTTGCATCGTTGCAAAAACGTGCAAAATCGCTCATCGGTGACATGGGGGTCCATTCTCGATTATCGTTACTGCAGCAGTAACGATGTAGTTCGTCGCTCCTGCGGCAGCACACATCGCTATGTGTGACGCCGCAGGAACGAGGAACCTCTCCTTACCTGCCTCCCGGCCGCTATGAGGAAGGAAGAAGGTGGGCGGGATGTTCCGGCCACTCATCTCCGCCCCTCCGCTTCTATTGGGCGGCCGCTCAGTGACGTCACTGTGACGCCACACGGACCGCCCCCTTAGAAAGGAGGCGGTTCGCCGGTCACAGCGACGTCGCCGGGCAGGTAAGTATGTGTGATGCGTCTGCGCGATGTTGTGCGGCACGGGCAGCGATTTGCCCGTGTCGCACAACAGATGGGGGCGGGTACCCACACTAGCGATATCGGGACCGATATCGCAGCGTGTAAAGTAGCCTTTAGGCTATGTGGCCATGATCCAGCGACACGGCGTCTAGTACACAGTGTCAGCCTCCTGCAGAAATGTGAGTGTTGTCCACGGGAGAACGCAGCTGCCCATGCCCACGATTTGGGTTCAGGCTGCTGTGGACTTTAGTTTTATTCTACCTGCAAAGAACACTCATCTCCGCAGCATAAATTGACATGCTGAGGCTCGGGAAGCTGCGCCACAGGTCGGTTTATGCTGCGGAGAAAAGAAACACAGTGGGCACGGGATTTCTAAAAATCCTGCCACTGTGCTTCTACTGCACAACGCAGCGTTATGGACGCAGGGAAAACACTCTGCGCCCAAAACGCTGCAAACCCTGATTGTGGGCACACAGCGTAAAATGCTACAATGGATGAATGGATAGATGTCAAACATATATAACGTCCCACCCCCCTGCATATTCTAAGCTGGCGCCCTTTAGTGCCTTTCATGTGACACTAAAGGATGCCTAGCCTTGTATTTAGCCCAAAAAAAAAAAAAAAAAATTAAAATAAATGACGTGGGGTCCCCCCTATTTTTGATAGCCAGCTAGGGTAAAGCAGACAGCTGTAGCCTGCAAACCACAGCTGACAGCTTCATCTTGTCTGGTGATCAATTTGGAGGGCTCCCCAAGCTGTTTTTTTTTTTTTAATTATTTATAAATAAATAATTAAAAAAAAAAACAAACGTGGGGTCCCCCCAAATTAGATCACCAGCCAAGGTGAAGCTGACAGCTGGGGTCTGGTATTTTCAGGATGGGAAGAGCCATGGTTTTTGGACTCTTCCCAGCCTAAAAATAGCAGGCCGCAGCCGCCCCAGAAGTGGCGCATCCATTAGATGCGCCAATTCTGGCGCTTCGCCCCAGCTCATCCCGCGCCCTGGTGCGTTGGCTAACGGGGTAATGAATGGGGTTGATACCAGGTGTGTAATGTCACCTGGCATCAAGCCCAGCAATTAGTTATGTCACGGCGTCTATCAGATACCCGACATAACTAATTGACAGTAATAAGAAAAAAAATTGACAACAAAAAAAAATTTATTTGAAAAAACACTCCCCAAAACATTCCCTGATTGACCAATTTATTGAAAAGAAAAAAAAAAAATCCACTATAATCCATTTGGATGTCCCACGTCGCCTCTGGACCTTCTAGAATATGGGGGACACGTTCAGGGAACGTATCCCCCATTTTCTAGGAGGGCAGACCCTCCATTTGAGGAGAGTGGGTGCAAAAAGCTGCACCCACCCTCCCCGGGTCACAGCTGCACAGTGCCGAGCAGCAGCCAGCACAGCTCTCTGAACACAGGAAGCTGTCATCTGCTCGGCACATGTGACCGGAGTCTGCAGAGAAGGAGGAGGGGGCCGCGGGGGATCAGCGCTCCGGTATGTATGACACCGGGGGACACCGGGGGACACCAGGGGGGGGGTAGGGGGGGACCCGGCAGGGCCTGGGGAGCAGGTTTCTGTCGTATGTGTTATGGCACATACGACAGAAACCATAGGAACACTGTAAATGCGGCCGGCGCGCTGCTGTGCTCTCCGATGCGCGCGGCCATCTTGGATTTTCGGGAGGGGGTTGGGGGTCGGGGGGGCACTTTGGGGATACCGAGGGGACCGGAGGGAACCGGGAAAAAGATTTATCTCCCATCTGGCATGTTTGATCATGCCAGATGGGAGATAAATGATTTTTTACCGGCGCGGTCATTTACTATAACTTGATGATCGGTATACGGTGTATACCGGTCATCAGGTGAGCGGGGACCGGAAAAACCGGCCCGAATCATGATCTCCAGGGTCTCAGCTACCCCCGGCAGCTGAGACCCCGGAAATTTTCTGACTCTGGGGGGCGCTAGACCCTTTTTTCCGACCGCCGTTTTAAAACGGCAGAAAGGAATAAGTACCCTTTTTTAGTGCCGTTTTAAAACGTAACGCGGTCGTAATGGGGTTAAAAATTGTATTTTATTGACAACAATGACAAAATCTATAAAATTGACAAGAGTTGAAGTGGCAAAGTTAAGGCTGCA
This sequence comes from Anomaloglossus baeobatrachus, assembly GCF_048569485.1. Taxonomy (NCBI): domain Eukaryota; kingdom Metazoa; phylum Chordata; class Amphibia; order Anura; family Aromobatidae; genus Anomaloglossus; species Anomaloglossus baeobatrachus. The sequence continues at coordinate 744,039,331 of NC_134354.1, forward strand.
TAAGAATAAAGTGCATGAGTGACCCCCTGAAAAAGACTTAAACGCGCTTTGGAGCCTGGTGCTATTCCCAGCAGGAAGATACATGTAGGTAAGAAAGCACTTTTAACCGTGTCACTCATACACTTTCTTCTTATGCAATATTTTCTGCCACTTTTGGTTTCAGTGCTCTTCCCATCTTATTTATTCAATTACCTTTTCACTTTTTGTCATCCAGTTTACTATCATTATTACAGCCTCCTGCTGGATTATGTCGCCCTCTAGAGTCCCCCTAACATAAACATTTGTTAGTTTTATACATTTTGTCATAGTTGTCAAAATAAAAAAATTAACTTCTTTTTGGCTATACATTTTTTTGTAGGTTTACATATGATTAGTTATGCAAATTGTTGTCATGTCACTGCATTGTTACTGTTTTGCTCCTGATGGTAGAAAAATCTTTTTCTCACATTCCCTAATAGCTCAGTGTGTTATTAGGTTGATTTCCAAATAAAAGGTCCCTGGTACAAATCGAGGAGCAGTCATAAAGAGGATTTCCCAAGCAAAGAGAAATAGCATCATCCAGCTCATCGATAGCGGTCTCTCGGTCAATAAAGTTGCCAAACTGCCTAATGTGAGTGCTATGACAGTTGGAAGAATATGAAATTAAGTCTGTCCATCCATACAAAAGCCAAGAGGTGGACATCCAGGTAAATTATTGGAGTCAACTAGTCGGCTCATCACAAGGTCTATCAGTTCTGGCATGACAAACACAGCAGTGGAGGCAGGTCGCATGCTTCATAATAGTGAGATCACAGACGTTCATGAAAACACCATGCAATGCACATTATATCAGTCTGGAATGATGGTCCGAAAAAAGGTGAAGAAGTCTCAACTTCAATATCATCATAAGAAGCATCGGCTTGAGTTTGCAAAAAGTACGAAGTAGGAGTGGACAGGTGAAGATTGAAAAGTCAATAGACTAGGCTCAGATGGGTGCAAAGGGGTCTGGAAGAAACAAGAGAAAAACGTGTCAACAGATTGAGAAGTTGAACAAACTGACAAGTTCGGTGGAGAACGCCTGATGATCTTGACACGCCTACCAGGACCGTGGGGAACTCAGAACCGGGCCGGTTCTGTCTAGAGGTCACGGCAGCAGGGCCAACTCCGTGACCCTGGCGGTGACGTTTAAAATGATGGAGGGAATAATTACAGAGGAAATTAGTCATGATGCCACCTGTGGTATTCAGCAACATATAGCCGATGCTGCTGGACGGGACCGCTGGGGCAGATGGTGATGCAGCAATGATGGTACGGCACACACAGGTGAAGCAGGGCCTGAGGGCAACCTTCTTCGTCATTAGCTGATGATACGTTTGAATAGCGCAGGGCTGGCGGCGCAGACAATGAATTCAGGACACAGCGGGATGCAGCCATTAGTTGTTTTACTCACAGGTGGCAGTTCCAGGTTATCATGGCCGGCCAGTCAAAAACTGCCCTTGAAGTGCTCAGTCCTATTGTAACGGGATCCAGACAATCCCCAGGTAATTTGGAGGCACAAAACCGGTGTACCTTTCTATATCTATATCCCTTTCCTCGTCGTCTTCCTGCGCTGGCTTCGCCCTCCTGCCCTGCACCTCACACACAGTGCCCTCAGCCGGTGTCCACGGGCCTTAATTGGGAGGCTCCTCTGCCCTAGCCCTCTGTGGTTACTTTTTCAGCGGATTTGTGTGTGACTGTGGCATCGGCACATGAGGATACCTCAGCCTCCGGTTTGCTAGCTGAGCCTGATTGTTCTCCACTAGTCTGGGGCTGGTTCCCCCTTGCGGCCTAGTCCCTCCACACCGACGTGTTAGATGTGAATGCCCGTGACTCTGGGACCCATTCTTCCTCTCGTCCTGATGTTCCTTCCTTGTCCTGTGACGAGCTCCATTCCTCAGGACCTCTCTCTCCCTTCCATTGTTCTCACTCTCCCGTGTCGTACTTCGGTCTCTCTACTTGTTCTACCCACTACTTAAACCCAACCTCCAGACAGGCTCAGGGGCTGTACTCTCCCTTAGTAGAAACCCTGTCCCAAAGTGGTGTGTCTATGCTATACAACTCTGGCTGAGGTGCAGTACCTCTGTGGTGACTGGACCCTCAGGGGCGCCACAATATGAGGTTGTTTCAGAGCCAAAGTCATTGGATACTTGGACGGAATCAATGGTGGTCTCAATGCTGAGCTATATGTGAATATCCTGCAAGACAAGTTACTTTGTACACTTGAGTACTATGGGTATGAAAAGGATGACAGTGTTCCAGCAGGACAACGACCAGATACATACGTGAAGATTGGTGAAGAAATGATTTAATGACAATGAGGTAGAGCTGCTGAATTGGCCACCTCAATCCCCAAACCTCAACCTAATTGAAAACTTGTGAATAGAGTTGAGGAAAAAACGGTATACATACTCAATTGAGTCAACCAGTATGCACCAACATTGGGAATGTTTAGAAGAGACTTTGGATCAGATTTCAGTCGAGACATGCTTGAGTCTGATCGAGAGCATGGCCAGAAGGATTCAGACAGTGTTGAAAGCCAAAGGTGGATTTATAAAATACTAATAAAATAATAAAAATTAAAATTTAGAATTTTAGTACCAAAACAGTAACAATTCATTGACAAGAATCTGCATAACTAATTATACGCTAAATCGTTCCAAGTCAAATTTATGTATGAGATAGCCAAGATGATTGTCTATAAAATTATGGTAGTCTGATGTTCGAAGCTGTCGTACGTGGTGAGATATGGAGCCTGAAACTCAGAAATTCAAAACATTGTTACCCTTTTGATCATAGAATGTTACAGTTGGAAGAGATGCCAAAGGTCATCATGTCCAACCCCTGCTCAATCTAGGATTCACTAAACCATCTCACACAGATGTCTGTCCAGCCTCTGTTTGAAGGCTTACATTGAAGGAGAACTCACCACCTCTTGTGGCTTCTTGTTCCTCTCATTGTCACCCTCACTGTCAAAATTTATTTCTAATATTTAATCTGTATCTTCTCCTTTTCAGTTTCATTCCATTGTTTCTCTTGTTTCCATGTGCAAATGAGAATAAGCCTTCTTTTTTGCAAGCTAAACATTCCCAGATCTTTTAACCATTCCTTGTATGACATAGTTAACGCCCCGGACCGCACTCCCAGGCTCTAGCAGGGGCGTCTTCCCTCTCCTGCCTGATTCCGGTGCAGTATTCCTCCATGCCCCTGCTCCCAGGCTCCAGCGGGGGCGTCCTCCTTCTCACCTGCACAGCAGCTTTATATGCTCTTCTCTTTTCCCTGGGTCTGCTGTAGTCTCCTTCTGTGTCCAGGCCACGTGCAGCCTTTCTGTGAGTGCCCATAGGGTGCGCGCATGGCCATGCTTCATTTCTTAAAGGGCCAGCGTTCCATTAACCAGAAGTGACCTCTGAGATCACCTGTTTCCCTAAGGTATTGAAGTCCGCCTCCCATTACAGGAGGCACCTGAGCAACGTTGCCTATTAGTACATTGCTAGTACTCAGGTACCTGTACGTTACTGTGTCTAGCTCTGCTTTTAAGTCCTAGTTCCAGTCTTGTGTGCCTAACCTCTGTCTCATGCTAAAGCCTGCTCTCTACCCCCACCTCTGTGCTGCCATGTCTGAGCCTCTACCTCCATGCAGCCACATCTGATCCACTACCTCTGTGCTGCCACATCAGAACCATCACATCCGTGCTGCCATGTCTGAGCCACTACCTCCGTGCTGCTACGTCAGAACCATCACCTACATGCTGAAAGGTCCGCATTCCCACCACCGTGCTGCCACATCCTTGCACATCAGCATCGGACATTAAGAGACTGTACCCGTCCTTAAGAGAAGTTCTCCACTGGTCCCTGGCTGTTGTGCATTTAGGTCTTCTGTTGGTGCGCCACACAATCCCTGTATAGGGGTTCGCTGTTGGTTGCTCCTTCAGGGGAGTCCGGTGCACGGCCCAGTGGGTCAACCCCCGGATGCTCGCCACCCCTCAGCGACTGTAACACACAGTTTGCGGACGGCTCACCATCCCGGTAGCTCTTCTCTGAACTTCGATATCTTTTTTTAAAATGTGGTGCCCAGAACTGGACATAGTATTCCAGATGAGGTCTGACCAAAGAATAGAGGAGGATAAATACTTCACGTGATTAGACTCTATGCTTCCCTTAATACATCCCAGTACTGTGTTTGCATTTCTTGCTGCTGCATAACACTGTTGACTCATGAGCAGTGTGTGATCTATTAGTATACCCTAGTCTTTTTCACATGTGCCGTTGCTTAAGTCTATTCCTCCCATTATGTAGATGTTATTTTCTTTTTCTTGCCCAGATGGAGAATTTAGAATATGTCTCTTTGTTAAATACCATTCTATTAGTTGCTGCCCATTTTTCCAGCTTATCCAGATCCTTCTGAATCCCTTTTCAGTCTTCTCTACTTTACATACAGTTCACTTATCTGGATAATTTATAAAAAATGTTGAACAACACTGGGGCCAAGACAGAGTCTTGTGGTACCCCATTTGAAACACTCTTCCAATTGGATGTGTAACCATTTATTACCATTTGAGTCAGTTATCAATCCACCTAATCATATCCTTGTCAGACCCATAATTGGACATTTTTTCCAATAAGGAAAGTGTGAGATACTTTATCAAATGCTTTGCTGAAGACGAGATATACTATATCTCCTGCAGTTCCCTGATCCACCTAGTAAGTAAATCCATCATAGAAGGAAATTAGATTAGTCTGGCATGACTTGTTTGCTACAAACCCATGCTGGCTCTGGTTAATTACTGTATTCTTATCCAATTACTTACATACATGATGTTTAATAATTTATTTAAAGATCTTTCCTGGTCTAGAAATAAGTCTCACTGGCCTGTAATTTCCCGACTTTTGCCCTTCTCAAATCTTCTTGGACTGTTGTTCTCCACGAATTTTCAAAGATTCTGGCTAGTGGTTCTGCAATTTCCCCTGCTATTTTTTTCGGTAACATAGGATGTAATTCATCCAGACAAGGAGATTTAAATTAATTTAAATTAGCTAAGTGTTCCCTCACCGTCTCTCTATTTATAGATAGCCTGGATTCTTTTATTTTTTAGACAGTATAGTGAAGATGAGTTGATGTGATATTTGCTTTCTTAGAGAACACACATGCAAAATAGGAATTTAAAAATGTGGCCTTCTCAAAATCATTTTTGACCACTTCACCCTATTCCTGTAGAAATCCTATAGCATCCTTGACTTTTCTTGGCATTATATTCATGTATGCTCCCCTCCTTCCATTTGATGTACATTTATTTTTCCTTTGTAGCAAGTGTTTATATTCTGTGTTCATCCATCCTGGTCTCTTTAAATTCTTCCAATTCTTCCTTCTTTTAGGGATTGTTATTGATTGTGAAGTGAGAATTTCATTTAGCATCAGTCTAACTATATGATCTTCATTATCAGTGGTTGTTGCTGTGTTATCTAGAGTGCTCAGCATAAATGAGTACATCCCCTTTGAAAAGTAAGATTTTAAACAATTTCTCATATACCCCCATTATCCTGCTCATATACCCCCATCATCCTGCTCATATACCCCCATCATCCTGCTCATATACTCCCATCATCCTGCTTGTATACCCCCATCATCCTGCTCATATACCCCCATCATCCTGCTCATATACCCCCATCATCCTGCTATATGCCCCCATCATCCTGCTATATGCCATCATCCTGCTCGCTCATATACCCCCATCATCCTGCTCATATACCCCATCATCCTGCTATATGCCCCATCATCCTGCTATATGCCTCCATCATCTTGCTCATATACCCCCATCATCTTGCTCATATACCCCCATCATCCTGCTCATATACCCCCATCCTGCTATATGTCCTGCATCCTGTGGCACACAAAAAAAAAAATAAACATTTACACTCACCTTTCCTCGCTCCACGCAGCATTGCTCCTCCTCAGTCTGTGCCGGTAGTGCTGTGTGGAGCCGGCCACGATCCCTGCAGCATCGCGATGTCCTCCTGTCTGCCGGCGCGACTGTGTGGACACGTGCGCACAGCGATGACGTCATTGCTGTGAGCACCGCTAGTCTCCACACAGCGCGGCCGGCAGACAGGAGGACATCGCAGTGCTGCAGGGGAACGGTGAGTAATACTGATTCACTGCACCCCGCACTGATGATGATGCGCGGGGAGCCGTGAATACAGCCGCACATGATCACTCCAGGCTGTAGTTGCCAGGTGTGATCACGCGAGCTGGCTGTTTACTATGCGCGCATCCCCGCCCATCACCCCGCCCACCTGTAGCGCCGGCTTCAGCGCTGAGAGATGGACGGGAGGATGGGCGTGCATATGTCATGAGCGGGCCCACGTGATCATGGCAGACGCTGATGCAGCCTGCTCATGCCCCCGATGACCCGCTCCACCGCAGCACCCTCATTCCCCGCAGCCCTATATTCAGACCATAAGACGCACCCCCCACTTTCCCCCAACATTTGTGGGGAAAAAAGTGCGTCTTATAGTCCGAAAAATACGGTATATATGTATTTAAGATCTGCATTGGCCACATTAGTGGCATATTAAAATATAAATATAGAAAATCTATAAATACAGTTTAAAAAAAAAGAAGCTGGTGTGTAGAAAGGGCAACAGACAGACCTGTAGATACAACCACAAAGACAATTGAATATTTACAAAGTAAAGTATGTCAAGAAAAAGAATAAATAGTGCCTTAGTGAAATATCTATTATCTATGGGACATTATTTTGCCTCGGATATTTACTCAAATAAAAGGCTTAGCAACATTAATGAGTTGTGGTTTCTTTAAATGGTGATTCAGTTAAGAATTTCAAACTATTAGGGTGGGTGCACAAAATTTGCACACGCTGTGTCCTGGATGCAGCATGCCTTCTCCTGTGGAGGCGAGAGTGCTCTCAGGAAGAGACTGCAACGCTCTGTGCCCACGATCAGGGTTCTGGGTGCTGCGGACTTTCTCTCTGTTCTCCCTGCGAAGAACACTCGTGTCTCCACAAGCATAAACTGACATACTGTGACTCAGAAAGCTGCGCCACATGTAAGTTTATGCCGTGGAAAAAAGAAGTAGAGAGGGCAGGAGATGTCTGTAAATCCATCCACTGTATTTCTACTTGACAACACAGCATTTTGGACACAGTGAAAACACTCTGCATCCAAAACATTGCTACTAATGATTGTGGGCACACAGCCTTAAACTAATGCTAGGATTGAACATACATAAGCCCACATATGAATCTACAATGAGTCAACAGTTGGAGATTTTAGAAATGTTGTACAAATATACTTACAAAAGTAGAAGAAATATATGTGGTCAAGATTAATGTCTGTCCCCATAACCCCAATGTATATTTCGTGGTAACTTGCTCAAAAGGCGTGTATTGGGAAGGGGAGAGGACAGTAAAGGTTCTTAAGCCAATCAGAACAAGAGTTGGGGGCGTGTAATGCTATGTGATCATACATTGATTAGCATTATTTGCTACCGTAATGCATGCATTGTTTGTGCCACTCTCAGTCAGGAAATCGGGTTCGTAGTCAGGTATTGGTCCAGAGTCCGCCGTCACTAGTGAGACGGCGTATACGCTGATGTTCCACATGGCCACAACCCAGATGGCAAGGTTGATAAGAGAGGAGAGTTAAGATGAATGTATAATTATCATGTGACCACGGTCATGCGTAGCTCTCTATCTTAGTGGCGCATGTGTTGTCTGCACCACACTTTGTAAGGAAAATCTGGCCTGCGGTCAGCTGGACCATAAGAGTCACCGCTGTCAAGGAGATGGCTTGTGCGCAGACACCACATATCACCGTGTAAGGGGTAGTCGGACTCCTGGTAGTGAAGGAACGTTTTCCCCCCCTGAAGACGCCACACGGTGTGGTGGCAAATGGTACTGGTAAAATGTTACCTGTCGTTTTAGCTAATAAATGGTTTCCTCACTAGGTGCCAGTGTAGAGCAGTGGTTCCCCTGGTAACAGTGGCAGGGAAGGAGGGGCAGGGCAGCTTAGGTGGGGAAGGAAGGGAGGTCTCGGAATGCAGAGTGCAGAGGGTGCAGTCAGATGTGACTGGAAAAAGAAGTCTGCGGTGACGGGGCAGAGTGTGGGAGTGAAACGTGGCAGGCAGCCAGAGTGAGTGCCCAGCCAAGAAGTGGAGGTACACGGGAACGCCCGTAGAAAGGAAGAGAAGTAGTTCCCTGGCAAAGAAGTGGAGAGGTGAGAACTTATCTGGAGCCGGTAGTCTGTGCTAGATCTACCCTATAGTAAATCCGGGTTCAGTGTGCAGCTACTAGGGGGTTAACGCATGTCCCCTGCAGGCGAGGGAAAGTTACCGGGGAAAGAGGAAACCGTCAGCAAGAAGCGTAACCTGTAAACTGAAGTGACTGTCTGCTGAAAGGTGTAATGAAGAATGGAAGCCGTGTTCAATAAAATGTTTCTTAGTTCACCAACTGCCTGTCTGTGGCTCTTTACTGGGAGTAAGGAAGAGGCCTGTGAGCTGAGAGAAAAAGGTGTCACCAAGAAGCAAATTGCCCACATGGAAAGGTCCCTGCCATCCACACTCTGCCCCACAAGCAACACCCCTGTTTCAACAGTGACGGTCGGGCCGGCGGTAAGCCTGCCGCCCCCTGGGCGACCGACCGCGACTACACCCCCTGAGGCGCCCCCTGCCCCCGTTACAAACTGGCGTAGTTGGCAGGATGAGGCCTGCATGCAAGAAACCCCGATCAGAGACTGTGAGAAAGATCAAGGGGTGCCTGATGTGCTGAACAGGCCACAAGATGGCGGCAAGATGGCAGCTGTCCTCATGGACTCAGCGGAGGCGTGAAAAGTTGGCGCCAAACGAAAAGTGCTGGGCTGGCCTGGGAGGAAGAAGCCCGGAGTGCGCCGCCCAAAGAGGGGAGGTACCTGTCCCAAGAAGCTGCAGAGGTCTAGAGACGTGGGCGGCGCCGCAAGAAAGAAAAGGCGTCGCCAAAACGCTGTGCCGCCTGGTGGGTGAGGCCGGGGGCGGAGTGTGTGCTAAAGTGGGAAAAGAAGAACCGCCTCCACCTTCGCGGCGCCATTACACTCCCAGCAGCAGAAGAAACAGATCCAGTTACCTGTGCTAAACAAAATGGAGGCCGCTCAGTGGCGGCAAGAAATAGAGGGGGAGGACTGCCAGCATATGTGGTGCGCTCAGCAGAGACCGGCGACCGTTGAAGCCTGCCGGCCCAAGAGCACCCCGGCAGCAACACCAGCAGCAGCCGCTGAGCCTGTAGTGGGGAACCAGGCAAAAGAAGCACCGGCGATCTTGGCGATTCACCAAAGCATGGTGTCGCATCCGGTGGTTGTTGTCGGCAACTGACAGCCATCCCGTCCAGCTACCCCCTCACCCCCGCCTGAGGCTGAGGGGCCTAAACCGGAGACAGGAGAACCAGAGCCGCAGCCATGCTATGAGCCGTTCCGAAGGCTGCCCCGCTTACCTGGGCAATCCCTCTCTGAGCATGTGAAGGCCCAGCGGGCTGAATGGCTGCGCGCATATCACCCAGCGTGAGACTACACTATCCAGAAGTGAAAGAGCTGTTTGTTATTGAAAAACGGTACTGTTGGAAGCCGGTGAAAGTTCGAAGTTAAAGCAACGTTAAAAGTACTGAACCCGGGAGTGGCATAATGCAGAACTTTGCATGGACTTCTTCCGTGATTGCTAAAGTAAGAACTCTTTTGTTCCTGTTGTTTTCTGCTCACCTAAAGACCGGGAGCGCTTGGGAATAGCCTTCGGGCAGATGTTCAGCTAAGACCGGGAGCGCCTGAGGAGGGCCTCCGGGCATATGTTCAACTAAGACCGGGAGCTTCCCTGGAGGGACTCCGGGCACCGAACTTGTGTGTCATTCTCTGTATTTTAAGTGCTGTTTTTAAAAGTTTCTTGAAAAATATATATATACTGTTTGAGAAATGTGTATGTGTCCAGCATCTGTTGTTTTACAGGTACGAACCTCGCCATAAGGCTGAGGTTAAAGAGGGGAGGAATGTAAGGGGTAGTTGGACCCCTGGTAGTGAAGGAACGTTTCCCCCCCCTGAAGACGCCACACGGTGTGGTGGCAAATGGTACTGGTAAAATGTTACCTGTCGTTTTAGCTAATAAATGGTTTCCCCACTAGGTGCCAGTGTAGAGCAGTGGTTCCCCTGGTAACAGTGGCAGGGAAAGAGGGGCAGGGCAGCCTAGGTGGGGAAGGAAGGGAGGTCTCGGAATGCAGAGTGCAGAGTGTGCAGTCAGATGTGACTGGAAAAAGAAGTCTGAGGTGACGGGGCAGAGTGTGGGAGTGAAACGTGGCAGGCAGCCAGAGTGAGTACCCAGCCAAGAAGTGGAGGTACACGGGAACGCCCGTAGAAAGGAAGAGAAGTAGTTCCCCGGCAAAGAAGTGGAGAGGTGAGAACTTTTCCGGAGTCGGTAGTCTGTGCTAGATCTGCCCTATAGTAAATCCGGGTTCAGTGGGCAGCTACTAGGGGGTTAACGCATGTCCCCTGCAGGCGAGGGAAAGTTACCGGGGAAAGAGGAAACAGTCAGCAAGAAGCGTAACCTGTAAACTGAAGTGACTGTCTGCTGAAAGGTGTAATGAAGAATGGAAGCCGTGTTCAATAAAATGTTTCTTAGTTCACCAACTGCCTGTCTGTGGCTCTTTACTGGGAGTAGTGAAGAGGCCTGTGAGCTGAGAGAAAAAGGTGTCACCAAGAAGCAAATTGCCCACATGGAAGGGTCCCTGCCATCCACACTCTGCCCCACAAGCAACACCCCTGTTTCAACAGTGACGGTCGGGCCGGCGGTAAGCCTGCCGCCCCCTGGGCGACCGACCGCAACTACACCCCCTGAGGCGCCCCCTGCCCCGTTACAGCCGCATTCCAGATAACTTGAGGGCAGTTATCAGAGCATGCGCGCTGGCATAAAAAGAGTAGGAATGTATATTTCAAATGGATTCTAGTCCAGTATTAAGTGTATGCATTAGAAAATACATATGATAAAATATAGAATTTGTATATTTATATTTTACTATGTAACTAATAAACTTACATTTTAAGCCTAGTTCTTTTTCCTGTTGTGTTACTATTTGATTGTTAAGTTATGGCTTAATATACACGTACCAGTAGGTATAGCAAAGTATCCAACAACATCAGGGGTTCAGGAGAGGCTTCCTTCATAGACGACACCCATGCATGTCATACCTCTGCAGTGTACGCTGTATTGTCTCACAAGAACATTCAACCATGTTTGGTTTTCTCCTCCTTTAGCGAACTTGCATGTTGATTTTCTTCAACCCTTTTCAACCCTTAACATCCTGTTTAGATGTTTACTTTTGTGGTCAGCCTGGAAGTCTTTATTTTATTTTACTCACTTATATAGAACCATTAATTCCACATTGCTTTACAAATGTGATCATTACTGTCCTCATTGAGGCTCACAATCTAACTTCCGTATCACTATTATTATTATTATTATTATTATTTATTTATTTATAGAGCACCATTGATTCCATGGTGCTGTACATGAGAGGGGGTTACATACAGAGTACATCTACAAGTTACAATAGACAGACTAGTACAGCGGGAAGAGGGCCCTGCCCTTGCGGGCTTACATTCATACCTTCGGAGTGTGAGAGAACCTGGAGAAAACCCACGCAAACACTGGGAGAACATACAAACTTCTTGCAGATGTTGTCATTGTTGGGAGTTGAACCCAGGACCCCAGCACTACAAGACTTTTGTGTTTTATTTCTTTTAATTTACAGGATTAGTAATGGGGTGTCTCATAGACGCGTCCCATTACTAATCCAAGGCTTGATGGCAGCAATCATTTTTTGACAAATCACAGCTGTCATTAAGTTCTTATATTACCCCGATCGACACCGCACCAGGGCAACGAGAAGAGCTGAACACAGTGCCTAAGAAATGTGCCACTTTTGGGGGGACTGCAAGCTGCTATTTTCAGGCTGGGAAGGGCCAAAAACTATGTCTCTTCCCACCCTAATAATATCAGGCCCTAGTTGTCTGCTGTCCCTTGGCTGTTTTTTTGGGTTTTTTTTAAATGGAGGAGACTCTGCTCCATTTTTTTAAATTATTTGTTCAAATAATTATAAAAATCAGCATGGGATCCCCTTCTATTTTTCAAAACCAGCCAAATGAGAGCTGAGCGTTGCAGCCCACAGCTGCTCCTGTACCTGTGCTGGACATGAAAATTAGGGAAACCCCAAGTCATTTTTTTCAAAAATGATTTATTATTTCTGCTAAATAGCTGTACAGGCTATCTCCCTCTCTATCCCATCTATCTATTCTATGTATTCTATCTATATATTCTATCTATTCTATATATGTATTCTAAGTATCCTATCTATCTTTGCACATTTTTTACACATAAAGAAACATTTATTTCAGTAACATCCGTTTTTTTCCGGTACGTCTCACACGGATGTCATATGGATGCCATCCTTGTGCTGTCCGTACTTGACCCATGCTGCCGGAAAAAAACTGACTTGTCTATGTGAGAATTATCCAAACATGTAGAAGTTTCACATGGTCCATGTGAAAACTTGGAGGTGTGAATATCTCTATTGACTTAAATCAGTATGTGTGTGAACGTGTCGCCGGTATGTATGAAAACGAACACCACATTGACCAGAGACATGAAGGTGTGAACAAGGCCTTAGGCTGAGTTAGCATGTCCTGTAATCATCTCTTAAGCCTCTGCCTCTGCCTCTGTTCCATTTTTCGGGTCCGTGTTCCAATTTTTATGGGCGTTTCTCCAGTACGTGTGACATCCGTGTGATGGCGTATGCTCACCGTGTGTGCGTGTGGAATGTCCGTGTATGTGTGAGATACGTACGTGTGATGTCCGTGTGTTATCCGTTTGAAATGATTCGTGTGTGTGGCAAAATGTCGTTGCTACATACCAGCTGACAGCCGACACAGACAGTTCGATGCGAATGAACTCGAATGAACTTCACCCGACTTCATTTGCATACCACGGCTCTGTCTATGTGTGGCGTCCTGATTAGCGGTCACCTGTGAAGGACTCACCAGTGACCGATAATCCCCTGAGTGACTGAAGTTAGCGGCGTGATTATCACTGCCGTCACTCAGGCTACCCGCGGCTAGCTGGAGTCCTCCACCTGAGACCGCAACTCACCTGTGACTTTTTTGCAGATCGCTCAACTCACTTCTGTCACTTGGGCGACTTGCAGTCACAGTTGGAGGATCCAGCGGTGGCCACGAGTCACCTGAGTGACGTTATCGCTGATTGCGCGGCTCACCTCAGTTGCTGCGTGGAGCTGACTGAGAGCGGTCATGTTATGTGGCCGGTCCTGTCATCTTCATGTAGCAGAGCTGAGAGCGTCGTGGGAACTTCGTGGATTATGCCGGACCTGGATGGGTATTTGTGGCTTAATAAAGTGGTGAAAGATGGTATTTGTTTTTGTGTATAATTCCAAATAAAGGTTTTTATGGATGTGTGTGTTTTTTTTCTTTAACTTACAGGTTAATCATGGAAGGTATCTCGGGGAGACGCCTGTCATGATTAATCCCTTATTACCTCGATTGCCACCACACCAGGGCAATTCGGGATGAGCTGGGTAGAATCCCGGAAATGTCGCATCTAATGGATGCGGCAATTCTGGACGGCTGCTGGCTGATATTGTTAGGCTGGGTGGCTCCCCATAACGTGGAGCCCCCCATCCTGAGAATACCAGCCTTCAGCCATGTGGCTTTACACTGGCTGGTATCAAATTTGGGGGGGCGCATGTCGTTTTTGTTTATTTATTTATTTTACCGCATGATATAGACACGCCCGCCGGCGGCTGTGATTGGTTGCAGTGAGACAGCTGTCACTCAGCGTGGGGGCATGTCTGACTACAACCAATCATAGGCGCCGGTGGGCGGAGGAAGCAGTGAATACGAGATAGAAAAATGAGCGGCCGGCATTTTCAAAAAAGTAAAAGCCGCCGGAGGTTTTTCACAGCTGTGCAGCGGCACGCCCGTGATCGAGGATCGGTGAGTATGCGAGAGGAGGAGAGACTGACCGACGGACAGAGAGAGGGACAGAGAGAGAGACAGACAGACAGAGCGACCATCTGACTACGAAAGTTACCGACTGACCGACAGAGGGAGATTGACCGACATCGCATCCAGAATTCACAAAAAAAAACCGCACACGAAGGGTATGGGTAGAACACGGACATGTTACGTGTCATATGCATGCAGACACGGACCCATTGACTTTAGCGGGTCCGTGCCTGCGTGATGCCGGAGAAAAACGGACATGTTGAGCGTGTGGAAAAACGCATACACACGTACAAACGACACGGACACACGTTCCGTGTGGTTTTACGTGTGTGTGCCTGTTACCATAGGGTAACATTGGTGTACGTGTCTCCGTGCCGCCGGTACGTGCAAAAACGTACCAAACACGTACCGGCGGCACGGATGTGTGTCGGAGGCCTTAGAATGGATCATGCAGAGATCCATCGGCAAAATGATTTCTGCCGGATGTTTTTTTAACATTGGAGTCTATGGAGAACGGATCTGTTAACTGATTGCTAATTATCTTCATTTGATCCAGTGAGAAAAAAATGGATCCGTTAAAAATGCAAGAAAAACGGATGGCTAAATAGCAGTCAGATAACGGATCCATCCTCCATAGACTCCAATGTTAAAAAAAAAAACGGAAGTTTGCAGAACTTTTTATCCCAACGGATCTTTGCAGGATCCAATCTAACGGACTATTACGGGACATGTGAACATAGCGTTAATGCACCTTTTTTTTTTCCTGCTTTCCAGTTCATCATATAATGAAATGAATGGTGTCATTCAAAAGTACAACTTGTCCCACAACAAAACAAGCCCTCATATGGCTACATTGAAGGAAAAATAAAAAAAAGTTATGGCTCTTGGAAACAGGAGGGGAACTGAAACAGAAAAAAAAGGAAAAGACTATATTACTTACCGGTAATGGGATTTTACTGAGTCCACGACAGCACCCACGAGAGAGGGATCCGCCCCCTTCAGGACAGGAAACCTACAGATAAAAAAGGGGCAGTCCCCCTCCCTCATCAGTTGGTTGCAGAGAACCGGGAGAGGAACCGCCAATGAATGAATATACAAAATAGACAAATCCCAGGACACCAATGGTGAAAACCAAACAAGAAAGGGCAGGGGTGTAAAGGGTGCTGTCGTGGACTCAGGAAAATCCCATTACCGGTAAGTAATATAGTCTTTTCCTTTCGTCACGACAGCACCCACAAGAGACTTAGAGAGAATACACTCAGAGGGTGGGAAAAAACTGCGCTAAGGGCCAAGCCTCCAACGGAAGACAGTGGAAGAACAAAGGACAGCCGGCAGAGCCCGGAAAGGCGGACGGAGAGGACCAGGGCGCAGCCGTACAATACCATCGAAGGAGACACTGGTCACATCCACCCAAGGGGGAGGCTACCGCCCAGGAGAAGGATCCGACACCGAGGAGGCCAGAGGAACTCGCTTCACCACAGATGATAGGGAAACAGCATCCCACAGCCATCGGGACAAGGGACGGCACGCCACGCGAGGACCACAGCCGGAATCCTGAAAGACAAAGAACAAAGACATACCCCCCCCGCCAAGGGGCCGACCTAGCGACATAGGCGAGGACAGAGCCCCCCGAAACGAAGGAATGGAGAAAGCACCCCGCGCGGGAAAAAACCCAAAGACACCCCACGCAGCAGGAGAACAACCTGAACCGGAACACCCTAAGGAAGGAAGGACCAACGGACAGGGCCGGACAGGCGCGAACATGCCCAGCAGAAGCAAGGGCGACCAAGAGACAGAGGAACAGGGACAGCACCGTACTGGACGAGGAGGAGAAGAGACTCAGAGGTGAAGCAGGAAGCCCGAGGCGCCAGGCCAGGTGGAAGGCCAGGGAGGCGCAAGGCGTCAGAGGCGCAAGCAGGAGCGCCGCAAGGAGCAAGCACAAAAGCGCAAGGCCTAGAGAAGCAGGACGAGAACACAGGCCCACACGACCAGGAGGCCCAGAGGCACAGAGGCACAGAGCCCAAGAGGCACAGAGCCCAAGAGGTACAAAGCCCAAGAGGCACAGAGGCACAGAGCTCAAGAGGCACAGAGGCCAAGAGGCACAGAGTCCAAGAGGCACAGAGTCCAAGAGGCACAGAGACCAAGAGGCACAGAGGCCCAGAGGCCAAGAGGCCCAGAGGCCCAGAGTCCCAGAGGCCAAGAGGCACAGAGGCCAAGAGGCACAGAGGCACAGAGGCCAAGAGGCACAGAGGCCAAGAGGCACAGAGGACAAGAGGCCAAGAGGCACAGAGGCACGGAGGACAAGAGGCCCAGAGGCCAAGAGGCCCCGAGGCCAAGAGGCATAGAGGCGAAGAGGCATAGAGGCGAAGAGGCACAGAGGCCAAGAGGCCCAGAGGCCAAGAGGCACAGAGGCACGGAGGCCAAGAGGTAAAAGGCATCGAGGCACAAGGGCCAAGAGGCACAGAGGCCAAGAGGCACAGAGGCACAGAAGCACAGAAGCACAAGGGCCAAGACGACAAAGGCCAAGAGGCACAGAGGCCAAGAGGCACAGAGGCATAGAGGCCGGAGCCAGGAGGCATAGGGCCAGGAGGCCCAAGCCAGGAGGCACAGAGGCCAGGAAGGCACAGTGGCCAGGAAGGTACAGAGGCCAAGAGGCACAGAGGCCAAGAGGCACAGCAGGCCAAGAGGCACAGAGGCCAAGAGGCACAGAGGCCAAGAGGCCGGAGCCAGGAGGCACAGAGGCACGGGGCCAGGAGGCCCAGAGGCCAAGAAGGCACAGAGGCCAAGAAGGCACAGAGACCAAGAAGCCAAGAGGCACAAAGGCCAAGAGGCACAGAGGCCAAGAGGCACAGAGGCACAGAGGCCGGAGCCAAGAGGCACAGAGGCCAAGAGGCTAAGAGGCACAGAGGCACGGGGCCAAGAGGCCCCGAGGCTCGGAGCGACACAGAGGCCCGGAAGTCACACAGAGGGCCGGAAGCCACACAGAGGGCCGGAAGCCACACAGAGGGCCGGAAGCCACACAGAGGCCCGGAAGCCACACAGAGGGCCGGAAGCCACACAGAGGCCCGGAAGCCACACAGAGGCCCGGAAGCCACACAGAGGCCCGGAAGCCACAGAGAGGCCCGGAAGCCACACAGAGGCCCGGAAGCCACACAGAGGCCCGGAAGCCACACAGAGGCCAGGAAGCCACACAGAGGCCAGGAAGCCACACAGAGGCCAGGAAGGCACACACAGGCCAGGAAGCCACACACTGGCCAGGAAGCCACACACAGGCCAGGAAGCCACACACAGGCCAGGAAGCCACACAGAGGCCAGGCAGCCACACAGAGGCCAGGAAGCCACACAGAGGCCAGGCAGCCACACAGAGGCCAGGAAGCCACACAGAGGCCAGGAAGCCACACAGAGGCCAGGAAGCCACACAGAGGCCTGGAAGCCACACAGAGGCCAGGAAGCCACACAGAGGCCCGGAATCCACACAGAGGCCAGGAAGCCAAGAGGCCAGAGGCACCGAGGCAGGAGGCACGAGGCCAGGAGGCAACCCAGGCGCGCGGCCAGGAAGCCCAAGGCACAGAGACAGTACACAAAGAGGCCCGAAGGCAGGAGGCACCGAGGCCAGGAGGCACAAAGGCCCGAGGCCAAGAAGTACAAAGGCCCGAGGCCAAGAAGGCACAGAGGCCCGAGGCCAGAAAGGCACAGAGGCCCGAGGCCAGAAAGGCACAGAGGCCCGAGGCCAGAAAGGCACAGAGGCCCGAGGCCAGAAGGCACAGAGGCCCGAGGCCAGAAGGCACAGAGGCCCGAGGCCAGAAGGCACAGAGGCCCGAGGCTAGAAGGCACAGCGGCCAAAGGCCAGGAGGGACAGCGGCCCCAGGCTAGGAGACACAGCGGCCCCAGGCCAGGAGGCCCATCGGCCTAAGGGCAGGCAGCACAGAAGACCAAGGCCATGAGGCACAGAGGACCAAGGGCAGGCAGCACAGAGGAACAGAGGCACAAGCCAGGAAGCACGAGGCCCGGAAGCACGAGGGCCAGAGACACAGAGGCCCGAGGCCAGGAGGTCCGGAGGCCAGGAGGCACAGGGACCAGGAGGTCCCGAGACCCAACCCCAGGAAGCGCAAAGGCCAGGAGGCTCAGAGGTCGGAAAGGCCAGAGGCCAGATGCCAGGAGGGCCCGAGACCCGAGGACAGGGGGGCTAGAGGACACAGAGGCCACAGACACCAGGAGGTCCCGAGGCCACAGATGCCAGGAGGCTCAGAGGCCACAGAAGCCTGGAGGACACACACAGGTCACATGGGCCCGAAAAACACACAGGCCACAAGGGCCAGGAGACACCGAGGCACAGGGGCCCGGAGGCCACAGAGGCCACAGGGGCCCGGAGGCCACAGGGACCAGGAGGTCCCAGAGGCCACAAGGGTCAGGAACCCACAGAGGCCCAGGTGCCAGGAGCCCACAGGGGGCCAGGAGCCGACAGGGGCCACAAGGCCACAGAGCCCACAGGAGTCAGGAGCCTACAGGGGTCACAGGGGCCAGGAGTCCACAGAGGCCACAGGGGCCAGGAGTCCACAGAGACCACAGGGGCCAGGAGTCCACAGAGGCCACAGGGGACAGGAGTCCACAGAGGCCACAGGGGCCAGGAGTCCACAGAGGCCACAGGGGCCAGGAGTCCACAGAGGCCACAGGAGCCAGGAGTCCACAGAGGCCACAGGGGCCTGGAGTCCACAGAGGCTACAGGGGCCTGGAGTCCACAGGGGCCCGAAGTCCACGGAGGCCACAGGGGCCCGAAGTCCACGGAGGCCACAGGGGCCAGGAGTCCACAGAGGCACAGGGGGCCAGGCAAACACAGAGGCTACAGGGGCCCCGGGCCATGCGGCAGAATCCAGCTCCAAAGTCCGATCAGGAAGCCACACAGCCCGGCCCGAAGCCACGCCCCGACCCCGGACTAGCACAGGCAGGGACTCCGGGACGATCCTCCGTGCACTGCCGGAACAGCGCCGAGGAGACAGAGCGTGGACGCGGCCCCAGACACATCGCACCCGCCGTGCAATCGGAAGGCGCAGCCCGCGCCACAGGGAGAGGCGCCGGCGGCCGAGCACCGACAGCAACTTACCCCGCGTCCGGCTCAGGAAGGAGGGATCCACGGCCTTCACAAGGAACCTGCCCGGTCCACTCCCCCGGAAGTGCTCCAGTGCACTTCCGGGTCACGGCAGCAGAGAGCGCGCGGACACGGCAGGGCCCCCCCTGCCGTCCACAGAACCAGGCTCGCGCATGTGCTGGCGTCATTACCCCGGAGGCAAAGCCGAACCAAAGGGAAGAGGACGAGGTGCACCGGAGGACGGAGTCCACGAGGGGAGCTCCACCGACCGTGCTTCTGGACCTAGAGCTCCGCCGTTCCCTCGGAGACCGCACGGACTCAACCGGACCCAGGTACTGTAGGTTCCTCTTGATATAGGTCTTTTCTCTCCGAGCGCTCGATCTTGATTAGGTCTGAAGAGGCCTAACTCAAGAGGACCTCACTGGTGATCCCATAAGCTGACTTGTGACAAAACAGAACAGCTACAACACTCTCCATGCAGGACAGGAAACCAACTGATGAGGGAGGGGGACTGCCCCTTTTTTATCTGTAGGTTTCCTGTCCTGAAGGGGGCGGATCCCTCTCTCGTGGGTGCTGTCGTGACGAAAGGAAAATAGCCATTGCCTTAAGAGGTTAAATAGCAAAAACCTGCTGACCTATTCCCTTTAATGGGGTGTACTTAGTTTTTCCCACATTGCTTCTGCATAGTTTGTGTTTAATTGATAATGACTCAGTGTAATTTGTCCTGTAGAATATTCTAATATTAAGACCTTCTAATCTAAGGACATGATTTTTTAATATTTTGCCCCGATAAGAAACAACACAGAATTCAAAGAGGGTGTACTTAGTTTTTCTCATTAATGTATATTTGACAAATGTAGATATAACTCTGTTTCTTTTAGGGCATAATGTAACGTGTAATCCTGCAGCACCATCTAGTGTAACACCAAAGGTGAGAAACGGCAGCTCAAAAAGCCGGAGAAAATGACCCTGTGTGTTCTCTGCGAGATTCCTGCAAACTTTTCTGGGCCTGTAACAAACACTATGGGCAAGAATACTGGATGCTGTGTTTAACAATTGATTTTGTAGTTTATCTAAAGGGTGTGCAACCAAATATTAGGTTGAGGGTGCCAACAATTTTGTCTGGACCATTTTTGGAGTTTTGTGTGAAATTATGTCCAATTTGCCTTATTTTTTTCGTTGTTCCAATACACACAAAGGAAATAAACATGTGTATAACAAAACGTGTAATTGGATTAACAAGTGTGCATTACAATCCCTTTAAAACATTATGTTTATTAATTAAATATTAAAATCGTCCAGGTGAAAAAACTCCAAAAAATAATAAATAAAAGGGGAGCTATTAAGGGTCAGGTGCAACCATATATTCTGAAGTTTACACAGGCAAATATAAAGATAGAAAAGCCAATCCAAAATTTATTTATACTAAAGTGACCCTAATATGTCACTATATCTGGCTCTGCCTGACAACGGAGGGTATGACGCCCTAACGTAGCTAGGCGCCCCCGTTCCTCGACGGCTGACCCTCACTCACCCTACTCGACCCTACCAAAGGATGATAGTATCTGTACCAAATACTCTCACCAACATAGTATATAATACTCCATTTTGATAAAAGGAGTACCTCAATTATCAATTCTATAGGCACATGGAGGGGAACAACTATAAACGGGTACAGCAATAAGTTATATCTGCAGGGGCAGATCAAATGACCAGGTCTGTCCAAATTTAGTAATGTTAAAGTGACCCTAATGTGTCACTTTACCTGGCCCTGCCTGGCAACGGAGGGTATGACGCCCTAACTTAGCTGAGCGCCCCCGTTCCTCGACGGCTGTCCCTCACTCACCCTAGTTGACCCTACCAATATAGGGATGGTATCTGTGCCTAATAA
The DNA here is from genome assembly GCF_048569485.1 of Anomaloglossus baeobatrachus. Lineage (NCBI taxonomy): Eukaryota > Metazoa > Chordata > Amphibia > Anura > Aromobatidae > Anomaloglossus > Anomaloglossus baeobatrachus. Next base: position 744,060,362 of record NC_134354.1, read on the forward strand.
TCTCAGTAATGGACACTAAATGTAACACTCCACAGAGAGTCCAATTAGAGGATAAATACCTCAATACACAATTTTACAGGTACAGTACAAAAACAAGGACATCTGCTGCCACAATCAGCCTACAGCATGTCTATCAGTATACAATGGGGACAAGATGTACTTCCCTCAATTAGATGCTGTTTACATGGCCTCAACGCGTTTCCCCGCCCGTCATCGGATCATCAGGAAGCCCACGGGTGATGATAAAAGATATACATCCCAGCATCATGTATGGTAGTGGCCAGCGCCATTGAATCATGGATTTAAATAAGCCACACATGCGCAGTGATGACCTGAGGACGGTAGCCTGGTATGTTAATTCTCCATAGTGGACCTCTAGAGTTTCAAGGTCTGGCTTATTTAAATCCATGATTCAATGGCGCTGGCCACTACCATACATGATGCTGGGATGTATATCTTTTATCATCACCCGTGGGCTTCCTGATGATCCGATGACGGGCGGGGAAACGCGTTGAGGCCATGTAAACAGCATCTAATTGAGGGAAGTACATCTTGTCCCCATTGTATACTGATAGACATGCTGTAGGCTGATTGTGGCAGCAGATGTCCTTGTTTTTGTACTGTACCTGTAAAATTGTGTATTGAGGTATTTATCCTCTAATTGGACTCTCTGTGGAGTGTTACATTTAGTGTCCATTACTGAGATTATTAGGCACAGATACCATCCCTATATTGGTAGGGTCAACTAGGGTGAGTGAGGGACAGCCGTCGAGGAACGGGGGCGCTCAGCTAAGTTAGGGCGTCATACCCTCCGTTGCCAGGCAGGGCCAGGTAAAGTGACACATTAGGGTCACTTTAACATTACTAAATTTGGACAGACCTGGTCATTTGATCTGCCCCTGCAGATATAACTTATTGCTGTACCCGTTTATAGTTGTTCCCCTCCATGTGCCTATAGAATTGATAATTGAGGTACTCCTTTTATCAAAATGGAGTATTATATACTATGTTGGTGAGAGTATTTGGTACAGATACTATCATCCTTTGGTAGGGTCGAGTAGGGTGAGTGAGGGTCAGCCGTCGAGGAACGGGGGCACCTAGCTACGTTAGGGCGTCATACCCTCCGTTGTCAGGCAGAGCCAGATATAGTGACATATTAGGGTCACTTTAGTATAAATAAATTTTGGATTGGCTTTTCTATCTTTATATTTGCCTGTGTAAACTTCAGAATATATGGTTGCACCTGACCCTTAATAGCTCCCCTTTTATTTATTATTTTTTGGAGTTTTTTCACCTGGACGATTTTAATATTTAATTAATAAAAATAATGTTTTAAAGGGATTGTAATGCACACTTGTTAATCAGATTTTGAACATTCCCATTGGTATACTAATTTGTTAGACTAACAAAACGTGTAATTGCAATAATTTTCTGAGATTTCAAGGGTGCCAACATTTAAGGCCATATCTGTATAACCCAAATAAAAAGGCAAATGAATAGGGAAAAAAATGATAATAGAGACAGATACAACAGTTTTGGAACAATATGGCTACAGTGATTTTTCTAAGGGTTTTGTATGGGTTAATATAGACAAACAATCAACAATATAATTAATTTGTCCATAAAATAATGACCCATTAAGCTGAGTGACCGAACGCACAAACCAGAGCAGCTTACAAAAAGACAGCATGGCCTCCCTGCAGCATCAATACTAGAGATATGCGAATCCGCAGATGTTCGGACATGACGGGTCCCACCAGACTTTAAAAAAATGGACTTGCAACCAAACATGAGCCTGGACACCAAACCCCGTATAAGTCTAGGTGAACTGAAGTTGTGTGCTGTAAAATGGTGTTAGTAAGGGCTAAGGGGCTGCAAAAGGAAGAATATTAGGGATTAGAGCAGTAGAATTATACTTACAGAATCTCCGTGCAACTGTCACACTGTATCCTGAACCGCTTATTCACTCATGCATAGTTTTTTAAAATAAAGAATTTTTATCTGTGTTTATGTTTATTTCTTTTGACTTACAGGGTTAGGAATGGGGGGTTTCATAGATCGCTCCCCATTACTAACCTCAGGCTTGATGACAGCTGTGATTTTTTTCACAGCTGTCATTAACCCCTTATATTAGCCCAATTGCCACTGTCCCAGGGAACTCAGGAAGAGCCGAGTTAAGCACCAAAATTGGCGCAGCTAATAGATGCACTGATTCTATGGCACCTGCAGACTGCTATATTTAGGCTGGGAGGGCCCAATAACCATGGGCCTCCCCAGTCTAAGAATACCGACTCCCAGCTTTCTGCTTTGTCTAGGCTGGGTATCAAAATTGGGGATAGTGAATACTGTTTTTTAACAATTATTTAAATAATTTTAAAAAAGTCGCTTGGGGTCCCTCGTACTTTGATACACAGCCAAGATAACGCACACAGCTGGAGGATGCCGCATTTAGCCGTCTGCTTTATCTGCGCTGAATATCAAAATATGGGAGACCCCGCACCATTTATTTCAAAATATTCATTTATTTTACACTCCACAACCAATCAAAGAAACTACATGCCTGGAGTCTAAGTACAACCAATCACAGATGCACAGATGCTGTCACAGAGGGTGGGCAGGAGAAGCAGTGAATATTCATGACTCATGAGACTTAAACAGCAGACCCGGAAGCAGTGTGTCAGCTGCGCGGAAGACCTGCTAACTATAATTCTACTGCTCTGATCCCCATTTTGCTTTCTTTTAATTTTATTTTTTTATTTTTATTTGAATGGCCGAACCATAACATAGTCTTTCCTGAGAAGTTTGGGTTCGCCCATCACACCATTATTGCTAATACACAACTTAAGCATTTCGGGTGCAAATCATTCTGCGTCATAAAATATCCCATATTTTCCAAGTACCGCTATTTAAAATCAAAGTTATGGATCCATCCCATGCATGGGCAGGTGTTAGTACACTTTGCAAAACCTGTAGTCATTTCACTGATAATAATATATCTATGCCATTTGAAACAAGTTCCCGATTTAAGGCTGGAAACACATCTATGCGAGTAAAATCGGTCCGACTGGGCTGAAAAATACTCGGCTGATTTTAGTTCACGTTAGGTGCGAGTGCAACGCAAGTGCGATGCTTTTTGCTCGCGTGTGTGTCGCGTTTGCGATGCTAGTTTCATGCAACATCTTAATTATATAAAAGCTACTAGACATGTGTCATTTAATTTACCTTTGGGAATGTGCTGTCACATTCATCTGTTGAATATTTAATGAGCGAAGTTACTGCCACACTCGCAAATGTGAACGCTGGTGAGCGTGTGTGATCCTACTTTTAATCCCCTTCCATAGGAAATCATTGGGACAAATGGTGCGAGAATCTCGCAAAAAAGCAGCATGCTGCAATTTTTTTCTCAGTCCGATTTGGACTGAGAAAAAAATCGCAGATGAGAGCTGAATCATTCACTAACGTGTCCGATTCCAATGCGAGTTTTTCTCGCATTGCTCTACTGCGAGAAACTCGCAAGTGAGAAGCAGCCCTAATACTGTATGTTTTAAATATGATGTTGTAGATATAGGAATAAATTATAAAGTTTAATGCTATATATATATAATGGAACCTATAGAGTTAAATGGGTTGTCTACAACTCAGACAACCCCTTCTCAATCCCTATGTTTAACCCCCAGTAAAATAATAACACTTAGGGTAGAGTTACACTGGCGTATGACTCGCACGAGTGCAATGCGAGAAAATCTCGCATTACACTCGGCCCCATTTAAGACAATGATGCAGCTCACATCTGCAAGTTTTTCCTCAGCCCTAATCGGACTGAGGAAAAAAATCACAGCATGCTACGATTGTCTGCGCATCTGAAATCAATTGCACCCATACAATTGTATGGGTGTGGGAGAAACATTGCAGCAGAGTGGGAGCCGAGGGTCATTAGCATATCGCATCCAATGTTCTAGATTTTGATGCCATACACTAGTGTGACTTTAGCCTTATACGAACCTCCCATGCTAGCGTGACGCCCTGACAAAATCAGGGTGTCACAGATGACTGCACCCCTCTTCCAGGTGCAGGATTCCCTCCTCCTTGGCCCTCCATCACAAACCCCACGTCTAGGTGCACAACATCAGCCATCAAAGTCTAGTCACCCCCCATGACAATAGGGACACACCAGTGGGCGGGGCCAAGCAGATGGTGACGCCCACCTAGGGGTCCTGAGTTGTTCTGGGTGGGGAAGAGTCAGTTGGACAGAGAGTGAGAAAGGGAGAGGAGTGTGAAGTGACAGGGTAGTCAGGGGTTGGAGCTCCTGGACTACCGGACTACTGACTAGATGGCAGTCGGCAGACAGGGCCACAGGCGACGGAGATCCGGTCACGGGAAACCTTAAATTGGTTGTAGCCCGCCGGTATCGACAGCGGGAATCCGGTCCGGAGGCCGTGCACGGCAGGGTACCTGGACCCTAGACCAAGGACTGCTTCAAGCACCTTTCTAATTGACCAGCCGGGGACAAGATTTCAGGTCTTGTCCCACAGGAGGCCCAGATAGAGCGAGACGGAAGCCCAACGAGGAGGATAGGGCTCCGCAACTGCCTGCTAAGAACCCACGGGTCAGTTCTCGCGGGCTACAGCTCCCAACACACAGTATCACCGGGAGTGGACTTCCCAGTTTCATGCGGAGTAGTCAACAACAAGGACACAACACTAAGTGCAGGAGGAAGGGTCCCCTGTTTGCTGTACCAGGGTGTGGGATCCGAACACACCCGCCAGAGGTCACCGGCAATTTGGTTTATTATCTGGACTCTGTGTGAAGTTATTCAGGAACTGTGACTACACCGGTACTATCGGGTCCAACCCTGCAGATTGCGCTCCTCAGCGCCATCCCACCTATATTGGGGCCCCGGGACAACACCTCCCTTACCCGTGGAGGGGATAACATCCCGCTGCCCCACTCCATCGGTCCCGGGCATCACCCCCAGTGGCATCGGCAGTGTCACCAACAATCACCGCACACCACGGGTGGCATCACTGACAAAACCTTCCCTATATAATAAATCCCACCTTTTCACTTGCGGGCGACAGACGGGTGCTCAGGCCCGGGTCCGGCTTCCCCTTGAGCCACCGCCACGACCCCGGATCCGAGCGTCTCGAGCAGCCCCCCTGCCGTGGTCTGTCCCCTGCCCGTAACACTGGGGCTGTTCTAAGGGTGTCGGCATTGGCTCTTCAGACACTTGCGTAACATACAAACTGCTTGCTAGACTCCGGTGAGCGTGACCAGACTAGTTTCATACTATAGGGACCAACTAGAGGACAAGGTGCCAAGTAAAAGGTCACAGACTAACAGAAAACACCAATGGGCAAGGGATCCAGGCGTGCTCCCTCCAAGTGGCAGCGGTGTCCAGAACGTTGGTTTACCACAGTTGTCAGTCTCAGCGTTGTTGGACCGAGTGAGTACACAAATGACCCCCCGACTGTCCCAATGGCACCTTCCTGTCACCAACACCGAGTCCCGGGGCATTCCCCCTACCTGTAGAGGGGTTAAACATCTGGCTGCCCCCTCATCGCCACCAGGTACTCCCCATTGCAGCGGTGGTACTCCATCTTATCACGTACCACGGGTGGCATCATGAACTGTCCATACAACCCCATGTAAATAATCCTCCTTTGATTCCGAGTGGCCGCGCGACCCCGACCCCCGGGTCCGGAGACCCCTCGAGCCACCGCGGATCCGGATCTGAGCAGCGGCGGCAGGCTGCTGACGCGGGGGCAGCACATATGCAGCACCGGGGCTGAAGAGAGGGCCCACTTGAGGGAGATAAAAGTGTCTTCTGCTTCTGGTGTCCACACTTTCGGATTCGCCGCTTTGTGGGTCAAGTCTGAGATGGCAAGGACCAGGGACGAGAACGTGGGATGAACTGCCTATAATAATTGGCAAAACAGAGGAACCGCTGTATCGCTTTCAGACCATTGGGACGAGGCCACTTCAGTACCGCTGACAACTTGCTCGGATCCATCCTCAGGCCGGTATCTAAGATAATGTAGCCTAAAAAAGGCAAGGAGGACTGCTCAAAAAGGCAATTCTCATATTTGGCATAAAGACGGTTCTCCTTTAACCTCTGCAGTACCTGACGAACATTGCACCTGTGTGTAGGCAGGTGTGATGAGAATAGTGAGAATATTGTCCAGGTACACTACAACACATGTGAAGAGCTGATCTCAGAATATGTTATTGACAAATTCCTGGAAGACCGCTGGGGAAGGCTAAGCCCAAATGGGATCACCCGATACTCATAGTGACTGTCATGGGTGTTGAAGGCCATCTTCCACTTGTCGCCGGACCATATCCGGACCAGATTGTATGCACCATGAAGGTCGAGCTTGGAGAAAATCCTGGAACCTCGGAGTCAGTCGAACAATTCTAGTATAATTGGTAGGGGACATTTGTTGTAGTAGTGTACTGAAACACAGATATCAGTCAGCAGCAGAATGACAGCAGCAGCAGCACAATTGAACCTGAGAACTAGCAAAGTAGGAACTTGTTGCCTAGGCACTTCCTTTATGGGGAAGGTACCTTAAATACCTGTAACCCCTCAGCTGACTTGACAGGCACTTCCGGGTCAGGTGCACTGGCCCTTTAAGAAAAGGGGTGTGGCTATATGGACCCTACGGGCATTCCCAGGAGGCCTGTGTGGTGTTTGCAGGTCCCGGTTGAAAGCAGCATGAACCAAGGACGAGACAACCACCGAGGATGGCCAGGCAGATGACAGAACAGATATCCCAGCCGGGGGAGGGGGCAGGACAGCGTGGGGACGCCAGTATAAGCGTTACACATCTAGATCTCAGAATTCCCTATAACACTTCACATGTGATCAATGAAGATAGTAGAAAAAGCGCTGCCAGATCATTCTGCCAGCCGCTTTTCTTCCTGAAAATAAAAGTAATGAAAATATAAGCTGCCTAATCCTTGTCTCCAACATCATCTGTCTATAATAGAACCCCATACACATCAGTTAGATCGGTATCTCTCACCAAAATAGGGACCATAAATATAATCAAAATTTTCTATAACAAACTTTCAAAAATTACCTTTTGATTAAATCAGGTTTGCGCCTAAAATAAATTTTGGGGGGACAATTTTTTTCCCTTATCACAATCTGTATTAAAACAAAATGCCAAATCGTTTTAATTTTGACACTGTACGCTTGGCTTATTTTAAACTTATACATGCTGATCTTCAAGGAATTTGACATGTACATTAGTAGCAATAGACAGACTATATATTTTGTATTGAAGAGTCCAATCAGCATGTGAACTGTGAAGGAAGGAGGGGTGGAGGTGAGCTGTGACATCTCTTATTCTGAATGATGAATCCTGTGTTATCAGCTGTGTTGTCTTCATAATCCTGCCTCTGATGATAATGTGCCTGCTGAAAACTCAGTGTGAAAATTGTAAGATTACAATTTTTTTTTAATACAGATACATGTAACAGAAAAACCTGATTTCAACAATAACTTTTTCTAAAGATTCATTCTCTTTAACGCTGTTCTAACCAATATATTATCTAAAGGGCAAAACTATAAAATGTAAGCAGGGACTGAACTTGGAGTTTGTGTTCCAAAACATTCAGCTCTTATCACGTCTTAGAAAATATCCAGCTCTTAATCCTTACTCCAAACATTTGAGGCAAAGGTAAAAGAACTATACGGATGACAAATGAATGTAGAAGAATTCTGATTAGTGTTAAATAAAATGGTGTAAATGGCAGAAATTGAATTCAGCTCAATAACTTTATTTTACACAAATACAGTCATGAGAATTATTAGACATCAGTATATATTTAAAAAAAAAAATTAGAAAAAAGGAAATGCAACCTCACATGTAAACTGGCACATGAGAAATTACACCCTGCCATTAGTTATATAACAAAAATAAGACCAAATTGCAAAACATTCCCTGAAAAAATAAGTACACCCTATAAATCAATAGCTTGCAGAACCACCTTTGGCAGCAAAAACGTGATACTATTTTTTTTATTTTTTTTGTATGACTTTATCAATATCTAACATCATTCTGGATACATTTTGGCCAACTCTTCTTTTTAACGTTGCTTAAATGGAACCTGTCATGTTGAAAATGGAATCTGATTTGCAGACAGGATGTTGTAGAGCAGAAGGATCCTATTAGATTCATATACATTTTTGTGGGAAGAATCTCATTAAAATTTGCATTTTATTTATTGAAATCTCTGGTACATACAGTTGAAACCAGAGGTTTACATACACTAGCTAAAAAGACACATCTGCAGGTTTTTCTCACTATTGACATGAAATCAGAATAAACCTTTCCTGTTTTTGGTCAATTAGGAACCAAAATTATTTATATTTGCCAAATGTCAGAATAATGAGAGAGAATGTTTTAAGGCATTTTTATTACTTTTTGCAAAGTCAAAAGTTTACATACATTAAGAGTACTATGCCTTTAAACAACATGAGACAGCCCATATGATGTCATGTCTTTGGAAGCTTCTGATAGGTTTATTGGCAACATCTGAGTTAATTAGAGAAACACCTGTGGATGTATTCTAATGCACATCTGAAACACACTGCTTCTTTGTGTAGCATCATGGGAAAGTCAAAAGAAAGCAGCCAAGATCTCAGGAAGAGAACTGTGGATTAACACAAGTCTGGTTCATCCTTGGGTGCAATTTCCAGATACCTGAAGGTGCCTTGTTTATATGTACAAACAATTATATGCAAGTACAAACAAGATGGGAATGCCCAGACATCATACAACTCATGAAGGAGATGTGTTCTGTGTACCACAGGTGAACATGCTTTGGTCAGACATGTGTATATCAACCCAAGAACAAAAGCAAAAGACATTGTGAAGATGCTGGCGGAAGCTGGTAAGATTGTGTCATTATCCACAGTGACATGAGTATTGTATCAACATGGGCTGAAAGGCCACTCTTCCAGGAAGAAGCCATTACTCCAAGAGAAACATACCAACTGTGAAACACGGGGGTGGCAGCATCATGTTGTGGAGTTTTTTTGCTGCAGGAGGAACTGGTGCACTTCACAAAATAGATAGCATCATGAGATAAGAAAATTATGTGGCAATACTGAAACAACATCTCAAGACATCAGCCAGGAACTTAAAGCCTCTGCAGAAATGAGTCTTCCAAATGGACAATGACCCGAAGCATACTGCCAAACTGGTTACAAAGTGGCTTTAGGATAACAAAGTCAATGTTCTGTAGCGGCCATCACAAAGTCCTGATCTCAATCCTATTGAAAATTTATGGACAAAGCTGAAAAGGCTGGTGCGAGCAAGGCGACCTACAATCATGGCTGTTACACCAGTTCTGTCAGGAGGAATGGGCCCAAGTTCCTACCAACTATTGTGAGAAGCTTGTGGAAGGAGATCCAAAACATTTGACCCAAGTCATACAGTTTAAAGCCAATGGTATCAAATACCAATGAAATGTATGGAAACTTTTGACTTTAAAAGTTAAAAGGCAGAAAGTAATAAAAATGTCTTAAAACATTCTCTCATTATTCTGGCATTTGGCAAATATAAATAATGTTGGTTCCTAACTGACCTAAAACGGAAAGGTTTATTCTGATTTCATGTCAGATAGTGAGAAAAACATGCAGATGTGTCTTTATAGAGATCGGAGGGAAACTTCTGGTTTTAAGTGTGTGTGTGCGTGTGTGTGTGTGTGTGTGTGTGTGTGTGTGTGTGTGTGTGTGTGTGTGTGTGTGTACAAAATTAAGAGACCACTTCCAAATTTTTTTTCAGTTTTTCTGATTTTTCTCTTCGTAGGTATATTTTTGAGTAAAATGTAAATTGTTCTTTTATCCTATAAACTACTACAACGTCTCCGAATTTCCAAGCAACAATTTTTGTATTTATTTTCTGAAAATGAGAAATGGTCAAAATAACAAAAAAATGCATTGCTTTTAGATGTCAAATAATGCAAAGAAAACAAGTTCATAATCATCTAGAAACAACAATACTGATAATGTTTTAACTCAGGAAGAGTCCAGAAATTAATATTTTGTGGAAAAACCATGATTTTTAATCACAGCTTTCATGCGTCTTGGCATGCTTTCCACCAGTCTTTCACACTGCTTTTGAGTAACCTTATGCCACTCCTGGTGCAAAAATGTAAGCAGTTCTTTGTTTGATGGCTTGTAACTATCCATCGTCCTCTTGATTACATTCCAGAGGTTTTCAATGAGGTTCAGGTCTGGAGATTAGGCTGACCATGACGGGGTTTTGATGTGGTGGTCCTTCATCCACACATTGATTGACCTAGCTGTGCATTGTCCTGCTGAAAAAAACAGTCCTCAGAGTTGGGGAACATTGCCTGAGCAGAAGGAAGCAACTGTTTTTCCAGGATAACTTTGTATGCGGCTTGATTCATATGTCCTTTGCAAAGATTAACCTGCCCAATTCCAGCCTTGCTCAAGCATCCTCCGATCATCACCAATCCTCCACCAAATTTCACACTGGGTGCAAAACACTGTGGCTTGTACACCTCTCCAGATCTCCGCCTAACCATTAGATGACCAGGTGTTGGGCAAAGCTGAAAATTAGACTCATCAGAGAAGATTACCTTACTCCAATCTTCTATGGTCCAATTAGGCAGATTAAACTTTGGGAAGGACGTATGAATCAAGCCGCATACAAAGTTATCCTGGAAAAACAGTTGCTTCCTTCTGCTCAGGCAATGTTCCCCAACTCTGAGGACTGTTTTTTCCAGCAGAACAATATGCCATGCCTACTGTACATATATATTGTATGCGTATAAATGTATACATTATATAAACATATGCATTATATTGGCAAAAATATGTGAGCACCCCTCCTCCTAATTATTGAGTTCAGATGTTTCAGTCATACTAATTACATACGTGTGCATAATAGCAAGCAGACAGTCAGAAGAATGACGAGAAAGATGGCCAAAAGAGGAGGCGCCGGCACCGGAGACGCCCATATGACCCAACTCCACCACAGCGACCGTTTAGGTGAGTATTATAAAGTGATTTTTACGTGCTACACGACGGCCTGGGCTCTTATATACAACATGTTAGAATGCTGTATATAAGAGCCCACTGGTGGTGGCCGCAGCTTATAGGCCCCAAATTTGGCGACAGGTTCCCTTTAACAACAAAATTGCACCTTCTGGCAGAAAAAGCATCAAAAAAGCATGTGCTTTATGCCGCATTTTTTTCCTGTGAAATCAATGGCTGGAAGGGCTAGAAAACGCAGGACAAAAACGCACAAAGAATTGACATGCTGCTGTTTCTTGTCAGCCCAAAACTGCAAGCAAAAAAAAAAAAGCAATGTGCGCACAGCATTTCAGAATTCTCATAGACTTTGCTGGCGGAAGGAAAGACATGCAGTTTTTGGCAACAAACTGCGCCAAAAAACAGCAAAAATGCAGCATGCTCATAGGGCCTTTAGAGGGCCATTATTGTGATATGGAAGTGTTAACAATTCATTCAGCTATGGAGTAGTAGGACCATTGAAACTCGCAGTGTGGGAGTCGTTTGCTGAAACATATACAGTATGTAAAATGCGCCTGTCTGCTATGGTATAATTTACTACACAGGCAAATATGACTAAATATTCTGATAAGGAGCAGCGATGTTAGTCGAATTGTAATTTTACTGCACTTTGCAGACAATGGTGTGACAACACAGAGATCAAGCCTGAAAAAAAAATCCTATAAAATGCTAAAAATAGATATCTAAAATCACAGAAAAAAAATGAAAAAAAACCACAAAATCTACTTACAAAATAAATATATCTGATATAACCACACGTCCCAGTGATTAACAAATGAGAAAAATAAACAACCATAGTACGGCCAGTGATGAAATGGCTAAAGTTCCTCTTTAATTAGGAGCTCAACTGCTTTTCTCGTTTTTTGCTTTTTTTTTTTTAATAATATTCTGTAAAAACTCACACTAAACTAAAATGTTTCAAAATCAAATATAAAACGCTATGAGCAAACTGCTTTGAAAGTGTCAACCACAGCAAATACGATTAGAGGAGTCACAGCCAAAATAATATTTGTCCCTCAGCTATAATTTATCACATCCAAACGGCGTGATCTATATAAAAATAGTAATGTTTACAAAATATGGGTTATGGGTGAATGGATGTAAGGAGATGATGCCAGGAAAATTTTTGCTCATGTCTGCAGAAATGCCAAGGACTTTCAAACAAGTACACGCTGAAGCTACTGATTATGTGTCTGCATTTCAGACACATCCTTGGCTAAACAAATGTGGCAGTGGGATATGTAACGTGTGTATGAGTGTATATATATCTATACTATATAGATATATATATATATACACACACACACACACACATGCACACTAAGCCCAAAAAGATGACATATATATATATATATATATATATATATATATATATATTATATATATATATATATACACATATACACATACACACACACACACTAAGTTCAAAAATTAAAATTGACTGTAAGCAAAGTTTTGTTTTCTTGTTTTTCTCTCCAATATGCCAACCAGATCAGTCACTGAATTATGTGTCTGTTACTAAGAGTATGTTCAGATGTAATTTCATCCAGATTCTCAGTAATGGCAAAGTAGATGATGCCTTCCTAATTTCATCCACACATTGCTTATACAAGGGAGAGTCAAAAAGTTATCCGCACTCTTTAAAATTTATTTTAATTCATTTTTTGGATAAGATAAATACCGTACATCATTTTTTGTACGAGGCAGAATCCACAAATTATCCACTCCCCCACCTCTGCCTCCAGCTCCCCCACCTCTGCCTCCAGCTCCCCCACCTCTGCCTGCAGCTCCCCCACCTCTGCCTCCAGCTCCCCCACCTCTGCCTCCAGCTCCCCAACCTTCTGCCTGCAGCTCCCCCACCTCTGCCTCCAGCTCCCTCCCCTCTGCCTCCAGCTCCCTCCCCTCTGCCTCCAGCTCCCTCACCTCTGCCTGCAGCTCCCTCACCTCTGCTTCCAGCTCGCCCATACCTCTGCGTCCAGCTCCCCCACCCCTGCCTCCAGCTCCCCCACCCCTGCCTCCAGCTCCCCCACCTCTGCCGCCAGCTCCCCCACCTCTGCCGCCAGCTCCCCCACCTCTGCCGCCAGCTCCCCAACCTTCTGCCTGCAGCTCCCCCACCTCTGCCTCCAGCTCCCCCACCTCTGCCTCCAGCTCCCCCACCTCTGCCTCCAGCTCCCCAACCTTCTGCCTGCAGCTCCCCCACCTCTGCCTCCAGCTCCCTCCCCTCTGCCTCCAGCTCCCCCACCCCTGCCTCCAGCTCCCTCACCTCTGCCTGCAGCTCCCTCACCTCTGCTTCCAGCTCGCCCATACCTCTGCCTCCAGCTCCCCCACCCCTGCCTCCAGCTCCCCCACCCCTGCCTCCAGCTCCCCCACCCCTGCCTCCAGCTCCCCCACCTCTGCCTCCAGCTCCCCCACCTCTGCCTCCAGCTCCCCCACCTCTGCCGCCAGCTCCCCCACCTCTGCCGCCAGCTCCCCCACCTCTGCCGCCAGCTCCCCCACCTCTGCCGCCAGCTCCCCAACCTTCTGCCTGCAGCTCCCCCACCTCTGCCTCCAGCTCCCTCCCCTCTGCCTCCAGCTCCCTCCCCTCTGCCTCCAGCTCCCCCACCCCTGCCTCCAGCTCCCTCACCTCTGCCTGCAGCTCCCTCACCTCTGCTTCCAGCTCGCCCATACCTCTGCCTCCAGCTCCCCCACCCCTGCCTCCAGCTCCCCCACCCCTGCCTCCAGCTCCCTCACCTCTGCCTGCAGCTCCCTCACCTCTGCCTGCAGCTCGCCCATACCTCTGCCTCCAGCTCCCCCACCTCTGCCTCCAGCTCCCCCACCGCTGCCTCCAGCTCCCCCACCTCTGCCTCCAGCTCCCCAACCTTCTGCCTGCAGCTCCCCAACCTCTGCCTCCAGCTCCCTCCCCTCTGCCTCCAGCTCCCCCACCCCTGCCTCCAGCTCCCTCACCTCTGCCTGCAGCTCCCTCACCTCTGCTTCCAGCTCGCCCATACCTCTGCGTCCAGCTCCCCCACCCCTGCCTCCAGCTCCCCCACCCCTGCCTCCAGCTCCCCCACCTCTGCCTCTAGCTCCCCATCCCTCTGCCTCCAGCTCCCCCACCTCTGCCTCTAGCTCCCCATCCCTCTGCCGCCAGCTCCCCACCCCTGCCTCCAGATCGCCCACCCCTCTGCCTCCAGCTCCCCACCCCTCTGCCTCTAGATCCCCATCCCTCTGCCTCCAGCTCCCCCACCTCTGCCTCTAGCTCCCCATCCCTCTGCCTCCAGCTCCCCACCCCTGCCGCCAGCTCGCCCACCTCTGCCTCCAGCTCCCCAGCCCTCTGCCTCCAGCTCCCCAGCCCTCTGCCTCCAGCTCCCCAGCCCTCTGCCTCCAGCTCCCCAGCCCTCTGCCTCCAGCTACGTCACCTCTGCCTCCAGCTCTACACCCCTCTGCCTCCAGCTTCTCCCAGTGCTTTTAGCTCCTCCCGTTGACATGGAATCTCATCAGTAACAACTGCCTTCTCCTATCTCAGTAATGGGAAAGTCTTCTGAGAATGTTGATAATAACTGATCCATTTTGACAGAGGAAGATGCAAATTTGTCTGATAAGATATATTACAAAGTTGCTTATTTTTATGTGTATTATTGCTTTATGAAACAAAATATAAGATGGTTACACTTTAAATTTGGCAAAAAACAAAAAAAACACAAAACCCTTACAAAAATATTTTCTTTTGCGCAAAAGTAGAAATACAAAGAAAACCTACATAATATTGATATTTTTGCAATCACATTAACCCGCACGATAAAAAGTTATTGCATTTATGTCATGTGGTATGGCATAATTAATTATTTCCATGCTCATCATCCCTTTCAAACAAATAAATTAAAAAGGCATTTAAACAAAATATGGGGTCATTTAAACATGAAACAGGTCCTATCACTACCCTGAGGGAACATTTTAGGAGTTTTCTGCTTTCAGATAATCTTTTTCTAATCGTCCTACAATGAATGCAACAAGCATTACAAGCAAAATGAGAAGTTTCCCAGTATTTCCGAGTAAGAAAGTCTTTGTAAAAGCAGATCTGCACATAAGATCACACACAAAATAAACAAAAAAAACATTCAAATTAATTTTACAAACATATGAAATTTATTTTACAGCAATTTTAAATAACTTTTTGGTCACTTTGTACAGATAAAACAAATACAATTACCTTTCATAAGGTAAGAAGTTGAAGGGAGGATCCGGCACAAAAAAACTCCTTATAGTAAAAACATCGTAGCCTTTATTTTAAACGTTAAAAACCAACATGTAGTGGAGACCCAAGAATGTATCTATAACATGTTGGTTTATAACGTTTAAAATAAAGGCTACGATGTTTTTACTATAAGGAGTTTTTTTGTGCCAGATCCTCCCTTCAACTTCTTACCTCTGCATTACCGGCTGGGACCTGCCGGTGGATACCGTGCACTTGCTGGATTCCACAGCCCAGGCTACAGGTGAGCTGAAAATTTCTTTTTCTCTATCCAATGGTCATAAGGTGTAGTGTTTAAACGCATCGCCGGTATCATGACATTCACACTTGTGTTTGGCCTCATTCAGACGTCTGGTTTTTCACAAATCTGTTTTTTTTTAAAAGCATAAAACAAGTCCCCTTGAACACGTGTCCATGTTTCTTTGTAAAACGAGTGGTCCACAAAAAAAAAAGAAAAGTCAGACAAAAAAATAAATTACCCTTTCAAATTTATGGGTTTGTGCAAAAACATGGACAGCACACGGATGCCACCAAAGTGCAATCCGTGTACTATCCATTAAGAGTTGAAGTTTTACAAATTGTTTTTCACATATGGTAAAAAAAAAAACCACAGAGGGTAAGAATGTTATATTTACCAAAATTTGTTGCAAATCTGATTGAAAACACTGATAAACAGTGGATAGCAGAGAAAAAATGGACGTCTGAATGAGGCCTTAGAGGTAATAGAGATCAGCCAGATTAGATATTCACCTACTAAGTATAAAGGGATGTAAGCTCACATATAGCTTTAGGATATGGTCACACGTCATCTTTTCGCGTGGGTACGCTCTATAACTCTTTATGAAATGCAACCATTAATTTGTTCACTGCTTCCGTCCTTCTGGCTGTAGACTTGGAAGATAACAGGGCGGTTGGAAAAGAATAACACGACTGCAGATTTAGACTAAAGTTATGGGGTTAGACAAAATCCTTTTAACCAAACAATCCTTCAAATCTTTAGACATAAAGGCACCTTTTACTGGAACAACATGTTAGAACCTGAACTATGACATTTTCTAAAAACAATGCAAAGTTTAGAGTTATTTAAAAAGTTTTGTAAAGGCATATAAACCTTCTAATAAATACCAAAAATAACTTTTTTTTTTTTACAATTACCTACAAGGTTGTAAAAATAGTACAGATCAAATAATCAAACTGCAGTACACTGAATAAATACAGTAAAAATCAATAAGGAACAAAAGTGCTACCATAAAAAAGCTTTAAAATATCCCTGCTTTAAAATATCCCTAGATGCTCTAGAAAATGTTATCCAGTTTTATTCAATATATATTCATTTTATACAAAATTTTTAAACAAACACCTCGATTACACCTAAAACGGATCACTTCAAGATCAATCCATCTGCTTTTGACTATTTTTTTCTTCGAAAGAGAGGTCAACCCTAAAATAAGCCAATAACATGTTGATGGGACCACAGCGATCAGCAATGCTCTGCTTGGGAATAAGACCGTAACTGCTGAATTCTCCTACAGCTCCCCCAGAGGGGAAAATGAGAATTACACCATTTTCACTGAAATCCATGGATGAAAATGCTAGGTCCTCCAGATTGAGCATGAAGAAGAGACCTGAGTAGTCTGGAAAGCTTGCTATTATTACCATCTTTTCAGTTAGCCATTAAAAGGTATCAACCACTGAGGACTTCAGTTCTTTTAAACAATTTTTTAGGTCCTCCAGAGAGATTCTTTCATGTTATCGGGATATTAAGGATTATCTGCAATGCTACAAGCCTATACTAATGTCCCCAGGATGCTAATTAAAATATAGAGAATATAGGCATACCTCCCAGACTAATGCTGATTGGCTGCAGCAGTCCCAAAATATTTTTTATGTTCAGAGTGGAGGATAGGCACCAGTCCAGGAGGCAAATAGAGAGTTTCTATTTTTAATTTATGTAGCAACCAAAGGCCAGTTTCTAAGGGATTGTCCACTAGCGAACAAACCCATTTAATTGTTAAGTAGCAGATAGCAAATATTCCATTTTAAAGGAAGAAAAAATAAGGCCAGTGTGTTTCCAGTCGATCATTTTCTGAATTTCTAACAACTGGATATTTTAGAATTTCTATAGTCAAACTGGATTAAAAGTTGCCACTGAAATATTAAATTAGATTCTAAAAATGTATTTAATTAAAAAATAAATGCAAAATGTAAAAATAGATGAATAAATATCAAGTCACTGAAAAGTAAAACAGATCTCCACGTTTTCTATGTTTGGAGTGTAATTTGTGTGAATAGCAGCTTCCTTATAAAAAAGTGTCCAAAGCAAATAATGGGCAAATAACGGGCATGCTGGGACTACGAACCTGAATGAGATATATTGGTCAAAAACAACTCTTAAAAAACATGGATAAAATGTAATTTCTTCATGTCATATAAAACTGGCAAAGGCAATGTGGTAGTTGTCTTCAATCTCTGGAGAGCTCCTCCGGCATGTACTGCAGAGGTGTCGCCGACTCCTGAGGTGTATCATCATCCTTCATAGCGCCATTCTCTACGCCTCCGTTAGTCTGTGCTGGTGTGGGTTCCATATGGTACGTTGCCGTGCTGCAGTACATAATGAATCCCACCATAATCACAACGAATGCCAGGATGTATAGAAGAGAGAACTAGAAAAAAAAAAAAAATAATTCTTGGACTCGTCTACATTTTCATATTCTTAAAGGGTAATCATCATTTCAAATAACTTTACAAAATAAACGGTGTGACAATATGGAGGACATATCTGACCATTATTTTACATGTATCCTGTATTTTTACTAGTATTCCCATTTATAGGCTTGTTCTTTAAAATGAATTGCATCATTTGTCCTTATATCTACGCCTAAATTGCGTAGGAACCACACCTGATACGTTTATATACCACTAAAAATAACTTGGGATGGTGCATTTCCTTAATATCAATACTTTATTAGATAAAAAATTTAAAATTATTTTTCATGAACATGCATATGTGTAAACAAGGTCACAAAAATTTCACACTGGACTTGCTCCAATACCACTGTTTTAGGTTCTATTGCTGCACTGACCTGTTATTAACATTTATCATGACCATTCTGCATTAATTGGTAGAATTTCTCCTCCATGTGGATGCTTAAATGTACTATTTCCTGCTCCCTATTCCTCCCATGTGCTATATAATTAGCGCTGCATAATAGTGATTCGTGGGGAGGTTGGTTAACCTGGGAGATAATACAGTCAAGTGCAGCTTTTACTAACCTGTTTAATTGTTAATGTGGTTGTGCTGTCCTTAGTCCCGACGCGCGTTTCCCACTTCTTCAGGGGACGTGTGCCTGTGTTGTTATAAGCTGTGCCTTTATATAGCGGTGCCTTTAATGAGTGATTCTCGTCACATGGGTAGTGACGTTTGTGGGGTTTCCCTTTGTTGTGACGCGCGATCACCCTCACTTCCGGGTTCACGTGCCAATTTCGAGTTCCGGCATCTGGAGCGCACGCTGCGTGTCAGTCACCACGGTATTGCTGCCGTGGAAACCAAAATCGCCAAATTTGCCGTGATGTCAGAATCGGCTCCCAGGTAAGCGGGGTGATTTCGTGTGCAGGGGAAATTTCTATCTCACAGCTGCTTATGGTGTAAGGGGACTATGTACTAATATTAGAGGACTATAGTGCCTAAGGATTTTTGTGGCTATGGGTAATACTCCAAGATTAAAACTATATCTAATAAGGGAGTTCTGTTAATAACTTTTATGGATTCTGACCCCTGCTATTCTACGTGAGGGTATTATCTATGTCTTGTCACATATACTAGGAATGATGGATTCTTCCCATTTATATTTTTTTATATCATCTCTGTGTTACATTACTGTTAGACATTGCTGTTTTTTTCTTTTTTTCCCCCTTCTAAATTTTTGGCATTCATAGTGATTGTTGTTGCATTCAGTCTTTTAGCTTATTTCCGTTTAATTTTTAACCCTCCGAATCCCAGTAATTTCAATACATCTATCTTTTGAATATTAATTTACTGACTCCTTCATATATTAACTTATTAATGTTGTTCTTTAAAATTGCAATCCACTCTGAGCTTGCGATAGAATATTAGCTGCAGAGATCTCAACAAACAGACGGATTCCTGCTCACAAAGCGATTCCCGCTCTTCATTAATTTTTTTTTTTTTTAGCAAAAAAAGAGAAACTCCGGCAGCATGAAGGAAATTACACAGCAAAGCTCAGTTGTTTGGATGTGAATGAGCTGAGGTACAAGACTTGTCAGAAGGCTTATCTTGAGATTTGTATTTCTGCCTCTGCCTGTTTCCTCTCCCTGCTCCTCCTAGAAAATAATAGGCTGACACCACAAGGGGTCTGCAGTCTGTCTTGTCTGACCAAGAGGGTATGACAAAGGGACAGAGGAAGAAATATGTGATATAGTGAAGGAAGCTAATTTTGCTGACACTATATTAAAGGGAACCTGTCAGATGCAATATGCACCTAGAACCACGAGCAGGTCTGAGTCCCTGTATACACTAGCATAACCAGATCTTTAGAAAACGTATTTCTAAAGATCATTTCTTACGTGCTAATGAGGCCAGTGACTAGTCGCAAGAGTTTATGTTCCCTTGGCTAGCCGCCCCACATAGCATGTTAGCATGTCCCTGTGGATGTACTATCATGCCAATAAAGGCGCAGCTTGGCGGCACATACCTCACTCTTCATGATGTCCGGTGGAGGATGGATGTGCACTGCGCATGATCCAGAGTCCCCGGGACTTCCAATCATGCGCACTAAATTGATGCCGGGTGTAAGCTTCCCGAATTCAGTGAGGTATAGTGCACATGATCAGAAGTGCTGACGACTCCAGATCATGTGCAGTGCACATCCATCCTCCACCGTCTGCCATCAAGGCTGAGGTGTGTACGGCATCGCTGCGCGTTCATTAGCATGTTAGTATACCCACAGGGGCGTGCTAGCATGCTATGTGGGCCAACTAGCCAAGGGAACTCATGCCCTTGCGACTAGTTGCTGACCTTATTAGCATATAAGAAACAATCTTTAGAAAAACATTTTCTAAAGATCTCTTTATCTATTCTAGTCTATACAGGGACGGTTAGGCAGGGATTAGCAATATGCACCCAGAACTGCTCGTGGTTCTGAGTGCATATTGGACCTGACAGGTTCCCTTTAAAAAGTAAATGTATCTATACTATTGATGTATGAAACAGTTTGTTAAAAGTCCATTTTAAGGCATCTTTCACTATTGTCACAAAAGAAGTTGGACGCTGTTGGCAAACCCATTTTTTTCATTCTAACAAAAGACGAGTTGCTAACATAAAACAGGTGTTTGGCGCCAGATAACTACCCTATGTCTATTCCCAGCATGCATGTGTTTGGTGTGGCTAAGAAAGGCAACATTATGCCCCCCCCCCCCCAAAAAAAAAGCAAAACAAAAACCTGAGGTTGCCAACAGCTGTCTAATTGGTATGATGATCATCTTGAGATTGTGTACACAGTTGCCTAGTTGGTACACGCATCCCATCTCACGCCTACAAATCGGAGAAGTTACAATAGGAAGAAGAAACATTTACGACTATGAATAAATTACAGTGAGAGATCGCTCTTACATTGTATCCAAATAAAAAGAGGCCAAAGAAGAGGCTGTAGAGGTCAGCGGTCAGAATACCCAGGTTAACAGAAGTGGCGCTGGTGACTCTTATCACAATGGGCATCACACTATACAGGCCGAACATGCAAAGAGCAAAAACAGCAAATAGCAGACCTGGAATACAGAAAACACATTGACTTAATGACTCAATATGGAAGCAGATGGCAATTCCTATACCCAAAGCGCCCTACAATCAAGTGACCATCATAATGTGTCTTTATTGAATCTAACTGCCGTAACATGGTCTGAACATACTGCAACTCCTGGGCCAAGGAGGAAAGAAGAGTATTCATACAGGGCAGCAGATTTCTGTGAGGTAAAACATATAAAAACACGCAGGGAAATATTTTACCTCACTGAAAGCAGCAGCTGTGATCCCATGTAGTCCTGTCTGTAGACTCTTTTGTTTCCTCCCTTGCCCTGAAACTGTGATATGATCACACCATGTTCCTACAAGCTCAAACACAGACATTACACAGTATATGGGACCACCCCATATG
The DNA here is from genome assembly GCF_048569485.1 of Anomaloglossus baeobatrachus. Classification (NCBI taxonomy): domain Eukaryota; kingdom Metazoa; phylum Chordata; class Amphibia; order Anura; family Aromobatidae; genus Anomaloglossus; species Anomaloglossus baeobatrachus. The sequence continues at coordinate 744,081,834 of NC_134354.1, forward strand.
CGGTAACTCTATCCTAAAAACTGCAGGGTTGATGAATTCTTCTTGAGAAACCCCGACAGATTTGACTCCTAAATATTTTAATTAAAGATTTTAGTTAAAATTCTGGAAACTAGGACCAATGGAGTTCCTGCTGAAATTATACATTGAGACCAATTAAGCTTCATGCCTACTGATATTAAAGAGAACCTTTCAGTCGATTTTTGCTGCCTAAACCACAAGCAGGATGAATCAGAGCCTGGCTGCACAAAAATAGTTTAAAGAACCAGCCAGGGACCACCGTCAGAGACAAGAGGAGTCAGAAGACTGTAGCCACATGCACACATGACTCTTATAATTAGTATTGTTCTACAAAATCATAATTTAATCTTTAAATAGGGCTTAAGGAGACCTCTGAGGATCAATAAGTTTTATTGGTCTACATTATCCTATTATCTTGTTGCAAGCTCTGTAGAATTAAGTGTGACCTAGTAACTAGTAAAGCATATGTAAATGTGAACTGTGTATGCCCTGCTCCCTCCTCACATCTCTCAATGCTGTCATCAGTGATAGTAAATCTGAACTGAATTTGCACTGCTGCCCCCACCCATACTCCCTACAACCTCTCAGCAGTGATAGTGAATGCACTGGGAGGTGGGTGATAGAAGCAGTGAATATGCAAATTGTATTTACATACACTCAACTAGTGTTCACCAGACACTGAATTCAGGTCCCTTACAGCAAGATAACAGGATAAGGTACAACAATAAAACTTACTGATTCTGAAAGGTCTATTTACACCCTATTAGAAGATAACATTAGTATTTTACTACAAAATCACCTGACAGATTCCCTTTAAGGTCAATTGAGACAAAACCCATCTATTAGCTCTGGATTGTAGCATCGTAGACTTTGCCAGCAGCGGTTCTACTGTGGAGAGTTAATTAAATGACGTACCTGGGTATTAAAGAAACCAGATAGATGGTATTTGAGGATAGTCACACGCCTTTGATGACACTAGTGAGATAGGTGGCTGAGCACTGGGCCTCGCTCCCTCTAACTTTAGGGGTGCTTCACACACAGCGAGATCGCTGCCGAGATCGCTGCTGAGTCACGCTTTTTGTGACGCAGCAGTGACATCATTAGCGATCTCGCTGTGTGTGACATTGAGCAGCGATCTGGCCCCTGCTGCGAGATCGCTGCTCGTTACACACAGCCCTGGTTCGTTTTCTTCAAAGCCGCTCTCCTGCTGTGACACACAGATCGCTGTGTGTGACAGCGAGAGAGCGACAAATGAAGCGAGCAGGGAGCAGGAGCCGGCATCTGGCAGCTGAGGTAAGCTGTATCCAAGATAAACATCGGGTAACCAAGGTGGTTACCCGATATTTACCTTAGTTACCAGCCTCTGTAGCTCTCACGCTGCCTGTGCTGCCGGCTCCGGCTCTCTGCACATGTAGCTGCTGTACACATCGGGTTAATTAACCCGATGTGTACAGCAGCTAGGAGAGCAAGGAGCCAGCGCTAAGCAGTGTGCGCGGCTCCCTGCTCTCTGCACATGTAGCTGCATTACACATCGGGTTAATTAACCCGATGTGTACTGTAGCTAGGAGAGCAAGGAGCCAGCGCTCAGTGTGCGCGGCTCCCTGCTCACACTGGTAACTAATGTAAACATCGGGTAACCATACCCGATGTTTACCTTAGTTACCAGTCTCCGCAGCTTCCAGACGGCGGCTCCGTGCAAGCGCAGCGTCGCTTGCACGTCGCTGCTGGCTGGGGGCTGTTCACTGGTCGCTGGTGAGATCTGCCTGTTTGACAGCTCACCAGCGACCATGTAGCGATGCAGCAGCGATCCTGACCAGGTCAGATCGCTGGTCGGATCGCTGCTGCATCGCTAAGTGTGAAGGTACCCTTAGTTGGAAGGGTCAATTTTCTGATAACGCTTCCCAATTTTTTCAACATTTTCTACAATTCCTGGGTAGGGAAACTGTTCGCTTACCTAAAGAATAGGGGAATTGGTGCTTCCCTGTATTATTTGGCGGGACAGTTGGTCTATGCTTATTGGTTATATACAACCAGCAGTACAATTGGAGTGAATGTTCTGAGCAAACATTACAGGGAGTCTGGTATTCCAGGACAAATTCTGGATACGTTGAAGGTGTGGCATGTTGTTCTCAATTTCCCCCTTGCTGACGAGGCCAAGTGGTCACCATATACATCACTGACTGACTCTACACCTTCCTCATCCAAGAAATATACCAAAAATTGAATTCTGGAGAGCATACTGGGTTTATTTTCTACCTGACGTTGCAGAAGGGCATACATTCTAAAATTCCCATTTACCTCCAACTACCTCCTACCTTCCTTACTGTTTACTGCTCAGAAGTGACCAACTGCTGCATGTTCAGAGTAGTTTGGGACTGGTGAGATAGATAATCTATCTATCTATCTATCTATATACATACATATATAAAAAAAATCTCCCCACCTTAGAGGTTGTTAAGAAGATTTTTTTTTCCCCAATAAAAAAGAAAAGCACTGGAGTGAAGATATCTCCGATACAAGTAGAGGATAGCAATAGAATTCTTAATAGCTGCGGACCACCGGTTGTTAGTTCTCAGGATAAACTGATAAAAGTTAAAGGGTATACCCGGGAGTTTATTTAAAAAAAAAAAAAAAGTGCATCATCACTAGAAGGCATATAGTTGCTACCTACCTACCTACCTACCAGTTGTGCCCGGCACCATTCTTTGCCGGCACAAAGCGGTCTAGCCGACGATACAATGGGCTTCATCAACAGAGCAGAGGCGTCTTTTTCACTCTGATCTGTAGTCGGGGCGGGATAGTCAACACCATGCTGATCAATAGCCAGCTCCCCAGTGCCTAACGGGGGAGCCAACTATCAATCAGCATGACATCAGTTGTCGCGCCCCTTGTACAGCGCAGAGTGGATGAGAAGCTGATGCTCTGTTGACGCAATGTCAGCGGAAACAGCTGAATCATCGGCAGGAGCGGTCTGTGGCTGCTCTGTGCCATCAAACAATGATGCTGGGTACAACAGGCAGGCTGGTAGCAACTTTATGCCTTTTAGTACTTTTTTTTTTCTAAGTCCAAGATATATCCTTTAAGGATCTATGATAACCTTACATGGTTGTATAAAATAGTCAGGATGGGATCTGCGGAATATCCACGATGTTTAATAAGCGTTGTTGTATCAAAAATGGCTCCTGGAAGACTTTGGAAAGAAGGTCGTTTTACTGGATCCACGATTGACCCATTCTGTATTACAAGTGAAATAACATACTAAGCCTAAAGCCTCAAACAGTCTCTACACAAACCAATAAAAAGAGTTTGCATGACATTGGGCTGTGATCTAGACATCCAGCTACAGGTATCCATTGACCTAACGCCATAGTTTTCAGAGGTCATCATGGAACAGAACAAGATGGCAATTGAGGCTGCAATGGACTGAAATGGTCTAACCTATTCAGTGAGGAGTACCTACCGCTTTTGTCTGGGATGCAACGATAACCGGAAAATTGTCTGGACACCACGTAGACAATGGAATAAAGAGCCCTTTACAAGGGAATGTCACACCAGTTCTACTTCTGGGATTAAGGTTTGGGGTGGTATACTGACCCCTCTCGTCTTCAATCCAGGTACACTAAGAGCTCAGCGTTACACTGATTTGGTTGTGGAACCAGTAGTATGACAATTTTATCCAGGTATCCCGAAATCCATTTTTCAACATGACAACACCAGGCTGCACATTGCTGGTGCTATTGTGGGAAGCCTGAGTGGCCTAAGTGCGCTACCATGGCCTGTAGCCTTTCTGGACTTGTCTCCCATTGAGCACATCTGGAACATCACTGCGATTGCAAAAGGAGCTACCAGCAGCAGATCTTGATGATTTCCGTGCTCAAGTACATTCAGCATGGCATAACGTTCCTCAGAAAACCATTGATAACCTCATTGAAAGCAGCCAAGGCTGTAATTATGGAGATGTCTGTATGTGGCGATCATACTCAATATTTAATATATTGAGAGGTTTTAAAATGTTTGTTTCCATTTTGTCATCATTCGCATATCATGAATATGTCTCTCCATCCTGTAATTTCCATTAGTCTACGACTTTTCCTTTTTGGTGATGCAATTTCAATGTTGAAGAGTGTATATTCTCTGAGCAGCTCAACTTCAGTGGGGAAAATACGAGGTTGGCGCCATAAGACTATGATCTAAATGTGAAAGTTGGATGTACGACCGGGTGCATAGTACTTACCAACTTTCCAGTCCCATGCAATGTTGCCAATTGATTTATATTCAACGATCATCCTGTTACAGAGAAGGGGATACAAAAAAGAAAAATTAACCATTTACTCCATAAAACACAGACTAGAAAGTAAAAGTAAAGAAAAGAAAATTATAATGGAAGTTTATATTAAAGCGGGCAACCAGCATTTACTGTCTTTTACAGAAATTGTATTTCTCAAACAATAAAAAAATAAATAAATAGAAGTTGCTGTAACTGTGCTGTTCCTCTGTCATTATTTCTAGAAATTTAGGAATACATTGACAGCTGGGTGACACTAGTTGGAGCGGTCAGTGTTGGGGAACTTCCAGATGGGACGAAACTGGTGCCGAATTTCATTAGCAAAGTTGTACCCCTGCCTGGCAGTGAATGAGACTGGAGTAGGATTTTTTTTTCATCTGCACGCACTGTCAATGTCAGTCAATATAGGTCTCCCAATACCGGTACTGTTCTGCTGCATTATTTGGTCCAGCAGTTTCTCCGATCCCGGTAACCTTAAAAAAAAAAAAAAAGCAACTGAGCACATGGCAGCCAAGCTGGACACTTTGTGACTAGAAATGGAAGGGTCGATTCACGGGACTCCGGTCCATTAGCCAAGTCAGTAGTCTCTGATCGTTTCACTGGAGCTCCGCAAATCTTTGGGGCAGCTTTTGAATAGGTAGGGTGATGGTGATGCCATCATGTAAGGGTGACACTCTGATGAGCGCTAGCCAATCTAATCAAAGCAGCACCAGGGATCCTGGAAAGTAGGAGATTCAAGAGCCTCCTGTGCAGCGGTCAGAGACTACTGACTTGGCCGATGGACCGGAGCCCTGAAAACCAATCCGCCCATCTCTACTCGGAACGTGTCCGGCTTGGCTGCCATGCACCAAAGAAACTGCTGGGCCAAGTTATGCACAGGACAGTACAGGTATTGGGAGACATATGCAGAAGAAAATTGCAAGTTTGGCAGGAAAGGATTCAGGAGGATTTCCCGACCTGCTCCGTGGATACAATGAAGTGCCATTAATGGGACTTTGTGATAAACTAATTTAATGTTTCTTTTTAATCCTGTTACATGAGATGGAACTAGAACAATCTTCTGTTAGATTGCAGATATCGCTGTTGTTCCTGCTGTGACAATATCGCAGACTTCACTCTTTACCTTACAAAATCAGCGCTAGACATCCACAGAATAAATTAGTGTGGTGCAGATGTCAAACCAGCAGTGCTGGAGAATTAGATTTAATGAAAATATATCCAAAATGCTGATACTGTAATATATGAGATTTTCCATCTGGAATATCTGCTATGTGTCAGGTCTGTTTAGAAGTCCCCTCTCTCAGACTGTGTAAGAACACAAGCCTGTAAATGGAATCTGTCACAATGTTGTCTCCCATTTCTGGCCCGATTATGCCCATGCCTGTACAGGGCTGGCACCATCACAAATGCACAGATAGTGTGTGTGTGTGTGTGTGCGTCTCTATATCTATCAATCACACACACACAGACACACAGACACACACACACACACACACACACACAGTACAGACCAAAAGTTTGGACACACCTTCGCAAAGAGTTTTCTTTATTTTCATGACTGAAAATTGTAAATTCACATTGAAGGCATCAGAACTATGAATTAAAACATGTGGAATGAAATACTTAAAAAAGTGTGAAACAACTGAAAATACCGTATTTTTCGGACTATAAAACGCACTTTTCCCCCCCAGATGTGGGAAAGTGGGGGTGCGTCTTATGGTCTGAATGTAGGGCTGCGGGGAATGAGGGTGCTGTGGTGGAGCGGGTCATCGGGGGCACGAGCAGGCTGCAGCACCGCCTGCCGTGACCATGTGGGCCCGCTCATTTAATATGCATGCCCATCCTCCCGCCCATCTCTCAGCACTGAAGCCGGCACTGACAGGTGGGCGGCATGATGGGCAGGGGATGCGCGCTCACTAAACAGCCGGCCGCATGATTACCCCTGGCAACTACAGCCTAGAGTGATCATGGGCGGCTGTATTCACTGCTCCCCGCGCATCATTATCAGCGCGGGGTGCAGTCAATCAGTATACTCACCGTTCCCTGCAGCACCGCGATCTCCTCCTGTCTGCCGGCCACGCTGTGTGGAGACTAGTGGTGCTCACAGCAATGACGTCATCGCTGTGCACACGTGTCCATACAGCCGCGCCGGCACAGACCAGAGGACATCGCCATGCTGCAGGGATTGTGGCCTGCTCCACACAGCGCTGCCGACACAGATGGAGGAGGAGCAATGCTGCGTGAAGCAAGGAAAAGTGAGTATAAACGTTTTTTTTTTTTGTGTGCCACAGATGCAGGACATATAGCAGGATGGGGGTATATGAGCAGGATGGATGGGGGTATATGAGCAGGATGATGGGGGTATATGAGCAGGTTGATGGCATATAGCAGGATGATGGCATATAGCAGGATCAGGGCATATGAGCAGGATGATGGCATATTAGCAGGATGATGGCATATAGCAGGATGATGGCATATAGCAGGATCAGGGTATATGAGCAGGATGGGGGTATATGAGCAGGATGATGGCATATGAGCAGGATGATGGCATATGAGCAGGATGATGGCATATAGGATGGGGGCATATGAGCAGGATGAGGGTATATGAGCAGGATGATGGCATATAGCAGGATGGGGGTATATAGCAGGATGGGAGAACATACCAGGATGGGGGTATATAGCAGGATGCGGCCATATGCCAGGATGGGGTATATAGCAGGACAGGATGTGGCCATATGCCAGGATGGGGTATATAGCAGGACAGGATGCGGCCATATGCCAGGATAGGGTATATAGCATGATGCGGCCATATATCAGGATGAGGTATATAGCAGGATGGGAGGACATACCAGGATGGCAGTATATAGCAAGATGGGGCTATACCAGGATGAGGGACATATATATATATACAAGGCAGGAGGATCATTACCAGGATGGGGTACCTTAGTAGAGAATTTGGGGACATTACCCCCATAATAGTGTCAGAAGCAGATCCTCACCCCATAACTGTGTCATGACCACATTTTTTGCTTAAAATTTTAATTTTCCTTCTCTAAAACCAGGGTGCGTCTTATGGTCCGGTGCGTCTTATAGTCCGAAAAAAACGCGATGGTTTGGGGTGAGGTGGACCGCAGAGTGAAGACAAAAGAGCCAACAAGTGCTAAGCATCTCTGGGAACTCCTTCAAGACTGTTGGAAAACCACTTCCAGTGACTACCTCTTGAAGCTCATCAAGAGAATGCCAAGAGTGTGCAAAGCAGTAATCAAAGCAAAAGGTGGCTACTTTGAAGAACCTAGAATATAAGACATATTTTCAGTTGTTTCACACTTTTTTGTTAAGTATTTCACTCCACATGTGTTAATTCATAGTTTTGATGCCTTCAATGTGAATGTACAATTTTCAGAGTCATGAAAATAAAGAAAACTCTTTGAATGAGAAGGTGTGTCCAAGCTTTTGGTCTGTACTGTACATATATACATACACACACATATTATTATATATATATACATACATTATATATATATATATATATATATATATATATATATATATATATATATATATATATATATATATATATATATATATATATATATATATATATATACACATATATACATATACACATATATATACATATATATATATACATATACATACATACATATATATATATATATATATATATATATATATATACACATTACTAATGTATATATATATGGGAAAATGAGGAAAATTGGGGGTGCGTCTTATAAAGCGAATATAGCGGTACCTGGGGGTCCTGTCTGTGCGGTGATCGGGCGGCCGGGTGCCTGTGTGCAAGCGGCCGGGTACCTGTGCTTGCGTGCGGTTGCAGCCGGGTACCCGTGGCTGCGTGCGGGCGTCAGTCGGGTGCTGTGTGCGGGCTGCGGCCGGGTGCTGTGTGTGGGCAACGGCCGGGTGCTGTGTGCGGGCGGCGGCGAGCGGCCGGGTGCTGTGTGCGGGCGGCAGCCCGAGGCCGGGTGCTGTGTGCAGGCGGCAGCCGGAGGCCGGGTGCTGTGTGCGGGCGGCAGCCGGGTGCTGTGTGCGGGGCGGCGGCTATGTGCTGTGTGCGGGCAGTGGCTGGTAGCCGGGTGCTGTGTGCGGGCGGCGGCGAGCGGCCGGGTGCTGTGTGCGGGCGGCAGCCCGAGGACGGGTGCTGTGTGCAGGCGGCAGCCGGAGGCCGGGTGCTGTGTGCGGGCGGCAGCCGGGTGCTGTGTGCGGGGCGGCGGCTATGTGCTGTGTGCGGGCAGTGGCTGGCAGCCGGGTGCTGTGTGCGGGCGGCGGCTGGGTGCTGTGTGCGGGCGGCGGCCGGGTGCTGTACTTTTGCAGCTGACAATCTCCTTATGCGCTGTATTCTCAACATGGTATCCAGTCTCCGGGAACATGTGCAGAAGCATGCAACTAGCCACACCATGGCACCTGGGATCTCCATTTCAAGCTACACCAAACTTTCGTATGTGTAATCAATTATTTAATTTATCTGCACTGATTCCAAAACACTTTCCCCTGATGAAACGGTGTTGCAACTATACGTGTGGGGCTTCGCTGACAGCCTCTTTTCGGCTCTGTAACCTCCATTGAGGCATTACAGGCTGGTCTATTTAATTTCTTTTCGCCATATCCATTCTGTCTGTATGCTTTTTCATTCATGTCATTTTTTATTTCATTTTTTTCATTCCAATTTGAGTAGGTTTGTTATTTACATATTGGGCCTTATAGTTGAGTGTATATATTCTTTAATCGGGTGCTCTGTGACCAATTACTTATTATTTATATCAGTATTGTTGTTGCAGGTATTTCTTTTTTTTTTAACTTCGTTTTATTAATCCTAAAACGATGTGGTACACATATCATTACACAAGTACTTTCCAGGAATATCTGTCAATAGCATGGACAAACAGTAACATTAACGGATATGATAATAAGATTTTCATAGTACTATCTGCACCTATGTCAACCTTGTCTACTGCAAGCTACAGCACTGATCCCATCAGTACATACTGATATATAGCATGTAGTCAATTTTATTCAAGGTAATCTGTAGTCTCTAAACCTAAAAAAACAAAAGTTAGTAACAATAACTATTCTATACAGTCTAACTATGACACTGGAATGTGCTTCATCATCCAATACCGAGTATGAATCTATTATTGTAACAGTAATCAACCTGAGGCTTCTTCGAGTGTGCCGGGGGAGGAGCTCCACATATCCCAAATTTTTCAGAATTTTTCCGGACGTCCTCTATTAAAGTATACCACCCGCTCATATGGAATTATCGAGTTAACCAGTTTAATCCAGGCTCGCACAGTTGGATTTGAACCCCCCCATCCACCTCAAGGCAATTAATTTCCTGGCCATGAACAATGTCTCTCTAAGAAGTATTCTTATGTGGTGATCTCCCACGCCCTCATCCATTACTCCAAATAGGCACAACAGAGGGTCGCATGGAACAGGCATCAACACTATTGAGGACAACAGGGAAGTCACTTCCTGCCAATACCTGGATATGATCGGGCAATTCCACACCATATACAGAAAGTTTGCGTCTGGACCATGGCATCGTGGGCATTACGACGTTCGGCGCTGGCCCATAGTAAATAAGCGAGTGGGAGTTAAGTATGCCTGATGTATAAAATAACACTGTATCAATCTATTGATGATGGACGGAGATACCATAGTTGGAGACTCCAGGGCCTCCTCCCACTCCTCTCCCTGTAGAGGGGGAATCAGGAGCCTCCATATGTCCTGTGCCGACAACTGCACCGATTCCACTCCAACCGATAACAGGTGTGTATAGATAGCCGAAATCATATCCCGGGGCCCCTGTGACTTCAGTATGCCTATGTCCAAAAGATTTACAGACAGCAGTTCCTGAGACATAAAGATTTCCCAACTCGAGGACTGGATGAGCTATCCAGAACTGCGCCGACGGGCGGTCCTTTAGGGTGGGGAAGTAACCATTGCCCTATAGCGGAAGCCAGGTCATTTTTTTAAACTCTAATCCAGGATTTATTGTTACAACTTAAATTACACAGACCGTTGTACGGTATTTTCTATGAGGCTGTCATGCTTTAATTAGTGACTCCTAGTTTTAAATGCTTTTAACGTGTGTGTGTTGTTTTGATGTCAATAAAATGTTTACATTTTACACTATTTTTCGATATTTATCTTTTTGGGTGGCCGCATCCATTATGTAAGAGTTTTTTCTCTTCTTCTTAATCATATCCTCTTAGTCATATAGGATGCCGCACACAGTCTTTTATATTAGATATTATCTAGCTATGCACTGTCCATCTCTCTTCAATACCCCTTTAAACATCACATTGAAATGAAGGGTCACTTACAGTTGTATGCCACCGATCAAAGTGCCAAACAGGCCCAGCATCCCCAGGAACTCCTCCCGGGTGAGATTTTTCACTACATATTCTTCAGAAACATTGGAGACGGCGTACAAGCAGGCGCCCAGGATTACCAGCGCGTCACCTATCAGCATGTCACTCGCTAGAAAGAGAACGGCAGAAAAATCATTAACCCATGACAATATGGCAGTACCAATTACTGTATATTAAGTATAGTACAGAAGTTTTGCCATTTCATTAGATAAAGCTGTTAACCCCTTAATGACCCATGACGTGCTATATACGTCATGAGTCATTTTGCTTCCTTTGATGCGGTCTCTGATGCACAGCCCGCATCTTTCCCTGCAGATGAAGGCTAAATTGTTCAGCCTTCATCTGCCTCTAACAGCCGAAGGCGAAGTGTCACTGCGCCGTGGGGCTGTTAACCTGTTAAATCTCTGACAGCGGCATTTGACAAGTGCTGGCAGGGGAACACGTTGTTCTGAGTCTTCATCGGTGGGCCCAGGGCTCCCCAAGCGATTGCTGATGAGTTATCATGACAGCCAGGAGTCAGGTGATGACCCATCTGTCAGTCATCTCAGTACTGTGGAAGCCAGCTTGTGGTCGGCGTTCATAGGTGACTGTGATTCCCTCTTTATACAGCAATGCTGCATATAGAAAAAGTGATCAGATTATTGCAGGTTCAAGTCCCCTAAGGGATGCTCTGCCGGCATTCACAGGAAAGAAGTAATGGCAAGTGCAGGGGTCATCACCTGACCCCGCTCTGCCATGCCAACACATTGGCGCCCCCATGGCGGTGGGGAACAGCGCGAATCCCGCCAGAGCGCATTAGATTGCGCTGTCAGAGTTTAACAGCGCAATCTAAGGGATTAACAGGCGCGGGTGGACCTCCGATCCACCCATGCCTATTAGCCGCACATCTGCTGATTAGATCAGCAGACATGTGCGGGGATGACTGCGGTAACCAGAGGGAGGTGACCTACTACATATATATACATCCTAGGTCTTGAAGGGGTTTAAGGAGTTTTCCCACAAAGTTCAATTTAATCAACAGGTATTGAATTAATATTTCTACAATTGGATGTGATTGAAAAAATGTCCCTGTGCTGAGATAATCTTATATATGTGTCCCTGATGTGTACTGTGTAATGGCCGTGTCTGACCGTACAGGGACATGGTCTGATCATATCACATCTCCTGGGCAGAGGAGGATGTAAAAAAGTATACAGACAGGACAGCACGGGATTGCAGATGATTCTTTCTGTGAAGTAAAATATATTTGTTAAAAACAGGCAGGGAAATGTTTCACCTCACAAAATGAATCAGCTCTGATCCTGTGCTGAAATGATTTTATACTTTTTCACCTCCTCCCCTGCCCAGGAGCTGTGGTATGATCCGACCATGTTCCTGTACAGTCAGACACGGCCATTACACAGCAAATAGCAGGGACACATATATAAGATTATTTCAGCACAGGAACGTTTTTTTTATGCATATGATTGTCGAACTTATTATTCTATTGATTGAAACGTACTTTGTGGGACAACCCCTTTAAAGATCTCTTCCACATTCTTGGGTACATGCAGAAGCTGATACAATTATGTTCAGCTGTGAGACACATGCTGATATCACTGACACATTGGAACAAACCCTCAAAATAGGAAAGCGATTTGTGCCTCTATATTTAGCTCAGAGCATTGTTTAGCCTGGATAAAAATAGTAGCGAACCGTCAGCTGTAAGACGCATCAGGTCATGTAACCTACTATATAAATGTGAACACTAGAAAGTAAGCAAAACACAAAATGGTAGAATAGGGCAAATTTATCCAAATTAAAAGGGAACCTGTCATGTGGAAAAATGCTATGGGGCTAATCTGCAGGTTAATAACACTCTGAACTTGCCCAGCGACATTTAATCCCGCTACCGGGAGGAAATTAACTTTATTCCTCCAGGCAGCATTTCGGTTTCAGTCACAGGAGCACTACCGGTGTGGGATCAGTCACTGCCCTCTGTATGGAGAGAAGCGGCTGTAACTGCCCCCTGCACTGACTGACAGCTGGATTTAAGGTCAAGCAGCGGTCAGTCATTGCGGGGGTGCGGTTACAGCCGCTGCTCTCCATACGCAGAGCGGTGACTGAACCCACACATGCGCCTCCTCCGTAACTTCAATCGGAACACTGCCGGGTGCATTTAAGCTCATTTATTCCTGGCAGCAGGGCTCTAAAGGCGAGCGCCAGGCAGGTTCAGAGTGCTATTAGGCTACATGTCCACGAGGAACGTGTCCTTCGGATATATCCGCAGGACATTCCACAGAAGCTCCCAGAAATCCGCAGCACAACTTTGTCTGTTGCCATGCTGCGGTTTTATTGCGGAATGTCCTGTGGATATGCTGCGGTCATTCTGCTTTGAGGATACAGTACCATGGCTTGGGCACTGCATCCTAAATGCAGATCAAGTGCTGGAGTGATTGGGGAGTTCATATTTACCTCCATCACGCAGCACTTCACTTTCCAGCCGTGTGTGCATCTGCACATTGCAGGAAAAGGTGGGCGGGCCTGAACTAGCTCCGGCTGTCACATGACTTGAGCTCGTGCAGGCCCCGCCCACCTCCTGCTGCTCCCATAGTTCGAATTATTTCCTCTGCGAAAAAAAACGCTGCATCGGCACAGCACTTCCAAAATGCCATAGAAATGGCTGGGGACAAACTGTACTGCAAATTTTTGAGAAAGACGAGGCAATTACGCAAAAAAATTGTGGCAAATTCCCCAAAAATTACGCAGCGTAAGCACATAGTCTTAACCTGCAGATTAACCCCATATCTGCAGGTTAATAGCATTTTTCACGTGACAAGTTCCCTTTAACCTCTAAGGACACCGCCAATTTTTCGCTTTCCTCCACTTTTTCCCCAAGAGACATAAATTTTTTTTTGCATTCACACAGTTGTATGACGACCTATTTGTTTGCAGGAAGAGTTGTAATTCTTAATGACCCCATTCATTTAACCATATAAAGTACTGAAAAAAAAAATCCAATGCAATGAATTGGTGAGAAAATGTGGTTTTAAGGTCAGTACAAGATAAGGGGTTTGCCAATTTCAGAAAACCCTATCCCACGGCTGTAGTTTGTTTTAAAAGATACTGTGCCTTATTCCCCCTACCCAGGTCCAAAGTTTCTTCCGCTGTTCCCACTGTCTGGTATTGTCTGTGGTGCTGGTATCACTGCACTGCAGCTGAGCAGCTCGGGCTGGCTCCACGGGAAAAGCCTTCGAGCTCACCGATTGGTTGTCAACATGACATCAGCGCTACAGACAAAATAATGGGAGGAGCAACTGGAACTCACCGTTGGGACCAGGGGAGGGTGAGTAAAGATTTAATTTTTATTTTTATTTTTTTTTTACAAACTTGAAGCCTGGAGACAGGTTTTTGGGGTTTTTTTTAAAACAAAAATAGAAAACACCTTTAAGATGATACCAAACTTGTATAATTAAGTCATTATTTTAGTCAGAACTTTAGGAATAAAAAATAGTTTGTGCCACTTTATTTTTCCAATCATAGAGCTGCGTGATGGTTGGTTTTTGCTTGCCACACTGTAGTGTTTACCGATCCTATTTTGGGCTACATCTGATATCTTAATTGTTTTGTGTTGCATTTTTGGGGGGAAAGTGGAGTGAAAAAAACCCTGCAAATCTTTAGGTTAGATTGTGTTTTTTTTCTTTTTGGATTATTTTTTAAGGTTTAAATAAGTTTATATTTTGATAGAACAACAAAATTCTCTCTTCTGTAGGCTTATAAAATGCAGAAGATATAATGTATTAGCCGCAACTGACCTTTGCCTTCTTCTCTTCCGGATAGCACGTCTGCACCAACCATTGTCCCGACACCCAACAAACAGACCACAACGGCAATATAATGGATCACTCTGTACCGGGAGCGCAGAATAAACCAAGACAGGACCATCAGTACAGGAATCCCAACACAGTCCAGAAGCTGAAAGAAAGAAAAGACAGAGGAACATGACAAAAGGTGTAAGACTAAACATTTTACTGTCTTGTAGGGACTCGCTAGACATGAGGACCCTTAACGTTGGGTTGCGAGTTTGCGTATTTTGGTCAAAATGTAAACCAATACCTCCTACTTATTTTTCTGCACATCTGATATATTTTTTATACGGTGCAGCCATTCCCATCAATGCTGACCTGGTGTCAGCGCTATTTTCAGATGGATGTGTTTCCTCGGATGCACATTCAGTTGAACACTAAGGCCTAAGCCACACGGCGAGAAAAACAGTGCGAGTGGAGTGCGATAAAACATCGCATTCCCCTCGGACCAATTCTAGCCTGTGTGTCAGCACACATGAGCGATTATTTTCTTAGCCCTAATCGGACCGAGAAAACAATCGCAGCATGCTGCGATTGTAATCCGAGACTCTTTCTCTCGCACCCATTCAAGTGAATGGGGCGAGAGAAAAATCGCACTGCACTCGTGGTACATCGGTGTACCGCTAGTGCAGTGCGAGAATGGCAATAGCCGGCTATGCAGGTGAGAGGGAGAGAAATCCCTCCCTCCCCTCCTGAGTGCCGGCCCGCCCCCCGCAGCTGAGGTCTGCTCGCACGAACGGACCTCAGTTGCAAGGACACACGCATGACACTCGGCTCTGCTGTACTGCCAGCGCGAGCCGAGTGTCATGCAAGTGGATCGCAGTAGTCCCCGTGTGGTCCCAGCCTAATGCAGAGCAGAGAGCTATAGGTTCCTTGCCCCTCCTGCACACACATGTTTCAGGATGTTTGCCCCTCATCAGTGCAAAGCAAGTGATCTTGTTTGGCTGGATGAGATGACTGAGAGGGTGTAAATATTAAAGTTTCTCCTTGTGAAGGAGTGCTGAGAAAACACCCTAAACAGGAAGAAACTTTACCCCTTAGATCTACTATATGGCAGCTAGAATGGAGGACATTATTAGTATAAACTGAACCATAAGGGTGGTGGGGGACAATAATACTGAATGGGGGCCACAAAGAGGGGCGTTACTATATAGGGCCCAGAAGAAAAAACATTATTAGTGTCTGGAGTTACAATGCCAGATGCCACCACTATATTGGGGCATAAGAAGGTGTACAGGTGCCAAAAGGAGGAGGCCATTGGTAATGTATTTGTGCACAAAGAGGGATATTATTACTAAATAGGGACACACAGTGGAATTGGACGGGGACCACAGAAAAGGGCATTTTTACCCTCAGGGGTGACACAAATGGGGACATCAATATTAGAATATATTTTATTTTTGGTTTATCTGTACTGCACACACTTATACTAACTACAGAGAATCTGCATATAACTACAATCTAAAACTATATGTTCAGTATATCAGGGTAATATTAGTACAGGTATTGTGATTTTTATTAATGATCAATATGGTAGCATTATTCAATCACTATGTGATGGTTATAACTAGTCTGGTCATGGTGTAGTGGTAATATGTAGTTTGGTCATGATATAGTGGTATTTGTCCACTGTATATGATACCGTATTTTTGATATATTGATCTTGGTATAGTGGCTTGTGTTCAGTAATAGGATGGTGGTTATATTTAGACACTATGTGGGGGTAATATACGGTCATGCTGTTGCAGCATTATTTTGGCCTGGTATTTTTGGTACGAGATATTTGGTAACCGTATGACTACAATTTAGAAGTAGAAAAAGATAAGGCTTTGGAGGTGCTGTAGTTGTGAGTTGGTTTGGTGATGTGAGGGCTAAACACACAAGTTTAGTGAACTTGGATGAGCACCGATGTGTGTTCACTTAACTCCTCCAAGTTTACTCATTCAAGAAATTGAGCGAATTGATATGGAACATCTAATAAGGAGATATCTATGTGCTGTCAAGTGGCAGGCACAATCGGTGAATTTGAATACCTTTATTTGTGGTCTTCAGAAAACAAACTGGATTTCATCTCTACACCAAATCCTTCGTCAGGTTGCATAACGCCTGACGAAGGCTCCAGTTCAGAGCTGAAAACTAGTTTGTATTTTCTGAAGACCACGAATAAAGGTAACCGTATTCACCGATTGTTGCCTGCTACTTTACAGAGCATAGATTAGATATCTCCTTATAAGATGTTTCATAATTTTTAGAAGTATTCCTTAAAAAATGATCAGACTGCTGCGATTTCTGTGAGATTTTATTTTTTATCTATATTTTTTACATGGTCAATTGAATAGGAAGTAAATTAACAAGTCAGTAAGTCGAAGCAATGCAGAAAACCCTACAGGAAACATGGTTTGAACAACAAACTCTATGCCCTCGGTGAAACCAGAACCAAGGCCTTAGTGCTACAAAGCATCAGGACTAACGATCGGTGCTGAGCCGCCCCCAGTGGTGACAGCTCTACCCCCTTTCAATTCTAAAATTACACTAAGGAATCTACAGTGGAAAAAGACAAACTCATGTGTAATTACCTGGACACTAGTGATGGTTGTAAACTGATAGGCTTTAACGATAGAATAGTTGGCTTCAACATCAACGATAGCCAACAGTATATACTTCCACCACTTATTTCTCAGAATGTGTAACAGCCCATTTTCTCCTATTAGAAAAAAAAACAAAAAACAGCAAACCATGTTCAGATATCCAAGGTCTTATCTTTCAATTTGTTTTATTTTTCACATCGGTCAGCTAGAAAACGTTTGCATAGATATCTGGTAACTCTGGTTTTGAAAGTCACGGCCTTGATAAGGGCAAACTTTTCTCAAGATGTCCGAGTCTCAAAGACACAGAGATATAGATCAAGGCAAGGTGACTTCAAGGTCCAGGATGGATGTTAGAGCTGCCCTAATAAGATGGATTCACATCACATGGGAAGAGTTATATGGAGACACAAAAGAATAGCATAAAACACATTTACATGGAAAAAAATACATGTTAGGGAAGTTACACATTTAGTATTTTTTTAACATGTAAAAACTTATCCAAAAGCTGCTTTTAAAAAAAAACCAAATAAATAAATAGTATATTTACATAATTACATACATACTGTGTGTTTGTGTATGTGTATTATATATATATATATATATATATATATATAAAAATTGCCTTAGTCAGTCTGTCTGTCTTGCTCCACAATTGAGTCCTTACAGTGACAACTTTCGGATTGGCCGCCGGGCTCGGCCTGGCCCCGCCCACCCCCACGGATTGGCCGCTCGCCTCGGCCTGGCCCCGCCCCCCGCATGGATTGGCCGCTCGCCCCAACACTCCGCACGCATCAACCGCTCGGCCACGCCCCTTCCCCCGAATTCAAACGAAGCCCCGACTCCCCCAGCCCAGACATAACCTTGCGATGCTGGGACGTGACGGAGCCGGTGTACGCTGGTAACCATGATAAACATCGGGTAACTATATCATGGTTACCAGCGTACACCGGTGAGGTCAATAATGAAGTGTCATGCAGCGGTGAAAGAGTTAAAGACACTGCAAGACACTTCATTATAGGCAGCGGGCACCCCCAGAAGAGAGAAGACAGAAGAAAGAAGACCCCGCAGTCATACTCACCAGACGCCGACTGGGAGCAGGTGAGCGCATCAAGGTCCTGCAGCGGCGGAACACACACACACACACACACACACACACACACATCAGATCACACTCACTCACACATCAGATCGCATTCACACACTCACAACATCCGGCGATATCGCTTACTTCTCGGCGGCGATACTGTGCCCTGTGCAGTGACCTTCCAGGACCTGCCGGAGGATCACATGGCCGGAAGCATGTGGTATCTCCGGATGTTGGGAGTGTGTGAGCGCGTGTGTGCGTGTATGCGATCGGGTGTGTGCGTGTATGCGATCGGGTGTGTGCGTGTATGCGATCGGGTGTGTGCGTGTATGCGATTGGGTGTGTGACTGTGGAGCACGATGGGGAGTGCGCAGCATGGCGGATGGAGCACGATGGGGGGTGCGCAGCATCGGGGGATGGAGCACGATGGGGGGTGCGCAGCATGGGGGATGGAGCACGATGGGGGGTGCGCAGCATGGGGGATGGAGCACGATGGGGGGTGCGCAGCATGGGGGATGGAGCATGATGGGGGGTGCGCAGCATGGGGGATGGAGCATGATGGGGAGTGCACAGCATGGGGGATGGAGCACGATGGGAAGTGCGCAGCATGGGGGAGGGAGCACGATGGGGAGTGCGCAGCATGGGGGATGGAGCACGATGGGGAGTGCGCAGCATGGGAGATGGAGCACGATGGGGAGTGCGCAGCATGGGGGATGGAGCACGATGGGGAGTGCGCAGCATGGGGGATGGAGCACGATGGGAAGTGCGCAGCATGGGGGATGGAGCACGATGGGGAGTGCGCAGCATGGGGGAGGGAGCACGATGGGGAGTGCGCAGCATGGGGGATGGAGCACGATGGGGAGTGCGCAGCATGGGGGATGGAGCACGATGGGGAGTGCGCAGCATGGGGGATGGAGCACGATGGGGAGTGCGCAGCATGGGGGATGGAGCACGATGGGAAGTGCGCAGCATGGGGGATGGAGCACGATGGGGAGTGCGCAGCATGGCGGATGGAGCACGATGGAGGGTGCGCAGCATGGGGGATGGAGCACGATGGGAAGTGCGCAGCATGGGGGAGGGAGCACGATGGGGAGTGCGCAGCATGGGGGATGGAGCACGATGGGGAGTGCGCAGCATGGGAGATGGAGCACGATGGGGAGTGCGCAGCATGGGGGATGGAGCACGATGGGGAGTGCGCAGCATGGGGGATGGAGCACGATGGGAAGTGCGCAGCATGGGGGATGGAGCACGATGGGGAGTGCGCAGCATGGGGGAGGGAGCACGATGGGGAGTGCGCAGCATGGGGGATGGAGCACGATGGGGAGTGCGCAGCATGGGGGATGGAGCACGATGGGGAGTGCGCAGCATGGGGGATGGAGCACGATGGGGAGTGCGCAGCATGGGGGATGGAGCACGATGGGAAGTGCGCAGCATGGGGGATGGAGCACGATGGGGAGTGCGCAGCATGGCGGATGGAGCACGATGGAGGGTGCGCAGCATGGGGGATGGAGCACGATGGGGAGTGTGCAGCATGGGGGATGGAGCACGATGGGGGGTGCGCAGAATGGGGGATGGAGCACGATGGGGGGTGCGCAGAATGGGGGATGGAGCATGATGGGGGGTGCGCAGCATGGGGGATGGAGCACGATGGGGAGTGCGCAGAATGGGGGATGGAGCACGATGGGGAGTGCGCAGCATGGGAGATGGAGTACGATGGGGGGTGCGCAGCATGGGGGAAGGAGCACGATGGAGGTGTGCAGCATGGGGGATGGAGCACGATGGGGGGTGCACACCTCCCCCCAAAACACACACAGACCGCCACACACGCACCGCACAACACACCACACACACACACTGGGAACCACAAACACCGCCCTACACAGACACCCACACACACAGACAACGCCGCACACACACACAACACCCAACACACAAACACCGCGGGACACACAAATATATGCACATACCGCACAACACACACATTGCACAAAACATACCTCCCCCCCAAAACACACACACGCACACGCACTCCACACCCACACAAACCGTGCAACACACACAGCACCACACACAAAACACTACAGACACACAGCGCTCCACAAACAACGCAACACACACAACGCAACACACATACAACACCGCTCACACCCCCCGCCACACCCAGACAACACCCAGAACATGTACAGCACCCTACACAAACACTTGGCAACTACACACAACATCTATATATATAATTTTTCAATAAAAAAGAGATTAAATATATATATATATATATATATATAGCAAAAATCATACATTAACTACACAATACATAAATTCTAGAATACCCGATGCGTAGAACCGGCCACCTTCTAATATATATATATATATATATATATATATATATATATATATATTTTAGGTGTTGAAGTGGTAGCATATAGCACATATTGCTAGGATATGATAACCCTTTATGATGAGTGAGGGACCTCTAGAAGCCCCACTGATCCTGAATATGGGTCTGCAGGCCCGTCAGTCGTTTCCTGAGAATGGGACTGCAACCTCGTCAGTCTTTTTTGCACAGCGATTCATGGCCTTCCTCTGAGCTACTAGCCAGTAGCACAATTGTGCATGGTAAAATTAAAAAAAAACCCACAGTGAATGGCCGCAGTGCCTTGTCAGTGTTATGACCCCTTGATTCTCAGGATAAGTAGGGTTCCCCAAGAGGTCAGGCGACCATGATTGGAAACAGATTGCATATCCTGGTGATACAGGTGGATCTCAATAAATTAGAATATCATTAAAAAGTTAAATTTATTTCAGTAATTCAATACAAAAAGGGAAACACACATATATTATATAGAGTCATTACACACAGAGGGCTCTATTCCTATATATTATATAGTCATTACACACAGAGGGAGCTATTCCTATATATTATATAGAGTCATTACACACAGAGGGATCTATTCCTATATATTATATAGAGTCATCACACACAGAGGGATCTATTCCTATATATTATATAGTCATTACACACAGAGGGAGCTATTCCTATATATTATATAGTCATTACACACAGAGGGAGCTATTCCTATATATTATATAGAGTCATTACACACAGAGGGATCTATTCCTATATATTATATAGAGTCATCACACACAGAGGGATCTATTCCTAGATATTATATAGAGTCATTACACACAGAGGGATCTATTTCAGGTTTTAGATTAGATTTTCATTCATTCAGGTTTTAATATTAGAGAGTGTAGGTACTATCCCAACTGGGTACACCTTGACGTTTGGTGGGATAGCTTTATGCTTTTTTTGATCAAAAACAGTGTTTACTAAGTACCCTATGTTTATATGCACTATGCTTTTATTTAGTTACAGCAGGGTATGTTTTCACAATTTTTTCCTTGGTTTCTCTTTGTCTCATGGCCAGTGTGAACATGGTCTCACAAGTTCCATGTATACCATCTCATACTCCGGCTCACTTTTTTGTTTTTTCCTATATATTTTATAGAGTCATTACACACAGAGGGATCTATTCCTATATATTATATAGAGTCATTACACACAGAGGGCTCTATTCCTATATATTATATAGTCATTACACACAGAGGGATCTATTTCTATATATTATATAGTCATTACACACAGAGGGATCTATTTCATGTTTATTTCTGTTAATGTTGATGATTATGGCTTACAGCCAATGAAAACCCAAAAGTCATTATCTCAGAAAATTAGAATATTATATAAGACCAACTGAAAAAGTAATTTTAAACTCAGAAATGTTGACGCCTACTGAAAAGTCTGTACAATAAATGTCTCAATACTTGGACTCCTTTTGCATGAATTACTGCATCAATGCGGCGTGGCATGGAGGAAATCAGCCTGTGGCACTGCTGAGGTGTTATGGAAGCCCAGGTTGATAGCAGCTCATCTGCATTGTTGGCTCTAGTGTCTCATAGATTCTCTATGGGGTTTATGTCAGGCAAGTTTGCTGGCCAATCAAGCACAGTGATACTGTGGTTAGTGAACCAGGTATTGGTACCTTTGGCAGTGTGGACAGGTGCCAAGTCCTGCTGGAAAATTAAATTTCCATCTCCAAAAAGCTTCAGAGGGGAGCCTGAAGTGCTCTAAAATTTGCTGGTAGATGGCTGCGCTGACTTTGGTCTTGATAAAACACAGTGGACCTATACCAGCAGAGGACATGGCTCCCCAAACCATCACTGATTGTGGACACTTCACAATAAACCTCAAGCAGCTTGGATTGTGGCCTCTCCACTCTTCCTCCAGACTCTGGGACCGCAATTTCCAAATGAAATGCAAAATTTACTTTCATCTGAAAACAACACCTTGGACCACTGAGCAACAGTCCAGATCTTTTTCTCCTTGGCCCAGGTAAGACGCTTCTGGCATTGTCTATTGTTCATGAGTGGCTTCACACAAGGAATGTGACACTTGTAGCCCATGTCCTGGATACATCTGTGTGTGGTGGCTCTTGAATCACTGACTCCAGCAGCGTCCACTCCTTGTGAATCTCCCTTAAATTTTTGAATGGCCTTTTCTTAACAATCCTATCAAGGCTGCGGTTATCCCGGTTGCTTGTGCACCTTTTTGTACCACATTTTTTCCTTTCACTCAATTTTCCATTAATATGGTTGGATCTAAAGCACTCTGTGAACAGCCAGCTTTTGTAGCAATGACCCTTTGTGGCTAAGGCTACTTTCACACATCAGTTTTTTGGCATCAGGCACAATCCGGCTTGTGCCTGATGCAACGGATCTGGCGCAGAATATGCAAAAACGGATGCGCCTGATCCTTTTTTTTGACGGATCCGGTGTACCTGATCCGTCAAAAAACGGATCCGGCGCATGCGGTTTTGCATCCGTTTTGTCTGTTTTTTTGCTGGATACGTTTTTTTCAATCCTTTGGAGCATGCTCAGTTTACAAAACCGGATCCGGCGGCCGCATCTGTTTTTTTGCCGCATCACGCCAGATCCGGCGTCCTTAGGCTTCCATTGTAAATAACGCCATATCGCGCCGGATCTGGCGCGATGCGTTTTTTTTGTCAGAGACTAAAAAACGTTACAAGAGACGTTCCATCCGGCCGATGCATAAGCCAATTACGACGGATCCGGTAAAAGCCGGATGCAACGCAAGGCCATCAGGCACAATCCGGCGCTAATACAAATCAATGGGGATAAAACGGATCCGGCGCCGGATACGTTTTATCCATTTTTTTCCGGATTGTGCCTGATGGAAAAAAACTGATGTGTGAAAGTAGCCTTACCCTCCTTGTGGAGTGTGTCAATGGCTGTCTTCTGGACATCTGTCAAGTCAGCAGTCTTCCCCATGATTGTGTAGCCTACTGAACCAGACTAAGGGACCATTGTAAATGCTTAGGGAGCCTTTGCAGGTGTTTTGTTGTAATTATTCTAATTTTGTGAGATGACTTTTGGGTTTTCATTATCTGTAAGCCATAGTCATCAGCATTAACAGAAATAAACATATGAAATAGATCCCTCTGTGTGTAATGACTCTATATAATATATAGGAATAGATCCCTCTGTGTGTGATGACTCTATATAATATATAGGAATAGATCCCTCTGTGTGTAATGACTCTATATAATATATAGGAATAGATCCCTCTGTGTGTAATGACTCTATATAATATATAGGAATAGATCCCTCTGTGTGTAATGACTCTATATAATATATGCGTTTCCCTGTTTTGCATTGAGATACTGAAATAAATTAACTTTTTGATGATATTCTAATTTATATAGAAGATCTTTGGTTAAAGGCTGACCAATGAAATGTGTGTGGGTCTAGTCTAAGGTGAAGTTGTTTCCACGATGAGTTTTTAATGCTGCGTATTTTTGAGGTGAAAAAAAAATGACTTCGGGCTTATGCAGACGATCTATATAAATCAGTTTGAGCTCGGACCGCAACACTTGGATTAGTCGCAGCTCTTCCGTCCGGAGCAGAACAAACTAACAGACAAATGTGAAATTGGCATGCTCGAGTTGGGAGACCTAAAGCCAGTCCTTATGTTGCGGTCCGTGCTGGGACAGCTGCTTGAGCCCTTACAGTTCCAAGAAAGTGGATGGGACTTATAGAAATCTCTCGACCACTGTGTTTGTTTTTATTCTTATGCAGCGTAAACAAAGCTGTGGTGCATGTGCGAAATCCGCAACATGTAATTTTCTTTTGCGGGAACGATGAGTTTTGTGTGTGGATTTTCCCTATAGAACTGCATTAGTGCTTTTCGGCTGCGGAATCTGCATGACTGTGCTAGTAAAGTTTTGTCAAAGCCAAATACAAAGTGGTAAAAAAATAAAGCAGCTTTATTTAATACATGACATACTAAACAGAGATAAAAAAAAATTCCCAGTAAAGGACAAGATCTGCAAGTAGTTTGTATGTTCTCTCCATGTTTGTAGGAAAAAAAAAAAAAAGAAGCTCAGAAGACCTTTTCTTATCACAGCAGATTGGATCTGAAGCTATCCACAGGTTTTTGATATGCAACTTGAGAGCAGCGTGATATAGAGGCAGAGAACCTGATTCCAGCGATGTGTCACTTTCTGGAATGATTGGTGCCGTTTCGATATATGTAGCTGTAGATGTAGCACTGCTATGAAGTCTGAGCTGTGTATAACCCCACCCACACCCCTGATTGGCAATTTGCTTACAATGCACACGGGATGCTGCCAATCAGTGGTGGAGGTGGGCGTTACACAGATTAGCTGGACTGCCTGGCACATGAGACCTAGTCAGGCATTGACAATCTGCTGATAAAACATGGATTGTATTGAAACTACAGAAAGTTGCTGAGCAAAGCTCTCTTCCCTGTAGACTGTGAGCCCTCGCGGGCAGGGTCCTCTCTCCTCCTATACCAGTCTGTTTTGCACTGTTAATCATTGTTGTACGTATACCCTCTTTCACTTGTAAAGCACCATGGAATAAATGGCGCTATAATAACTCATTGCGAGACTCATTGCGAGAGAAAGTAAGAATAATCCTAAAATATTCTTTAACTACATAAACAGTAAAAAACTGAAAAGCGATAGTGTTGGCCCCCTTAAAAATAGTCTTGTTGAAATGGTGGAAGGGGATGAGGGTAAAGCCAACCTGCTGAATGACTTTTTTTCTACGGTTTTTATACAAGAAAATGCCATGGCAGATGACATGACCAGTGATACCATAAATTCACCCTTGAATATTACCTGCTTAACCCAGCAGGAAGTACGCCGCCGCCTCGAAATCACTAAGGTTGACAAATCTCCGGGCCCGGATGGCATACACCCCAGAGTACTACAGGAATTGAGTTCTGTGATAGATAGACCATTATTTTTAATCTTCTCAGATTCCTTAATAACAGGGTCGGTACCGCAGGACTGGCGCATAGCAAATGTGGTGCCAATATTCAAAAAGGGGACAAAAACTGAGCCGGGAAATTATAGGCCGGTAAGTTTAACCTCTACGGTTGGTAAAATCCTTGAGGGTTTCTTGAGAGATGCTATACTGGAGTATCTCAAGAAAAATAACCTTATGACAGAGTATCAACATGGGTTTATGAGGGATCGATCCTGTCAAACTAATTTGATCAGCTTCTATGAAGAGGTAAGTTCAAGCCTGGACCAGGGAAATGCAGTGGATGCTGTGTATATGGACTTTTCAAAAGCTTTTGATACGGTGCCACACAAAAGGTGGTACATAAAATGAGAATAATGGGGATAGGGGAAAATATGTGTAACTGGGTTAAAAACTGACTCAGTGATAGGAAACAAAGGGTGGTTATTAATGGTACGTACTCGGACTGGGTCTCAGTTCATAGTGGGGTACCACAGGGGTCAGTATTGGGCCCGCTTCTTTTCAACATATTTATAAATGACCTTGTTGGGGGCATGCGGAGTAGAATTTCAATATTTGCAGATGATACTAAACTCTGCAGGGTAATCAATACAGAGGAGGATAATTTTATATTACAGGGAGATTTATGTAAATTGGAGTATTGGGCTGAGAAGTGGCAATTGAAGTTTAATGTAGATAAATGTAAGGTCATGCACTTGGGTAAAGGAAATAAAATGTATGATTATGTACTTAATTGTAGAACACTGGGTAAAACAGACACAGAAAAAGACTTGGGTGTATGGGTGGATGGTAAACTTCACTTTAGTGGACAGTGTCAGGCAACTGCTGCCAGGGCTAATAAAATAATGGGATGTATTAAAAGAGGTATAAGTGTTCATGAAAAAAATATAGTTCTACCTCTGTACAAGTCACTAGTGCGACCGCACTTAGAATACTGTGTACAATTCTGGTCACCGATATATAAGAAGGACATAGCTGAACTGGAGAGGGTGCAGAGAAGAGCGACCAAGATTATTAGAGGAATGGGTGGGCTGCAATACCAAGACAGGTTATTAAACTTGGGGTTATTTAGTTTGGAAAAACGAAGGCTTAGGGGGGATCTAATCACAATGTATAAATATATGAGGGGACAGTACAGAGACCTTTCCAAAGATCTTTTTACACCTAGGCCTGTGACTGGAACACGGGGGCATCCGCTACGTCTTGAGGAAAGAAGGTTTAATCATAATCACAGACGAGGATTCTTTACTGTACGAGCAGTGAGACTATGGAACTCTCTGCCGCATGATGTTGTAATGAGTGATTCACTACTAACATTTAAGCAGAGCCTGGATGCCTTTCTTGAAAAATGTAATATTACCAGTTATGTATATTAGATTTTATGACAGGGTATTGATCCAGGGAACTAGTCTGATTGCCGGATGTGGAGTCAGGAAGGAAATTTTTTCCCCATTGGAACTTGTTTGCCACATTGGGTTTTTTTTTGCCTTCCTCTGGATCAACATGTTAGGCTACGGGTTGAACTAGATGGACTTAGAGTCTCCCTTCAACCTTAAAAACTATGATACTATGATAATAAATAATAATAATAAATAAATATATTATGCTACTCTCAGATTAAACAGAAAAAACCTGATGATTGATTAACTTTAAAGCACCACTACAGCGTTTTCTTTTCACTGCTGTAGTGGCGCTTTAAACGTAAGCCCCCGCCCCATGTCTTATACTTACCCTTTCGGCATTTTCATGCTTTACAGACATTGTTCCGATCCCGTGGCTCCATCTTGTGCCGGTAGCTTCTGACTGTCTGGAAGTCAGAAGTTAAGTCACAGACGCTCAATGCAAGTCTATGAGAGCCAAATTGAGGCTCCCATATAGATGTCTTGAGTTGTGACCTCTGACATCCGTCATGAAACATTGGAGCTTCCGGCAAGTCACAAATCAACGAAGACAGATCAGAGCACCATTGGAAAAAGGAAAAAGGCGAGTATAAGACAGGGTTCAGCTGTATTACAACTCTTGCAGGAATGTTACAATCCATGGTCAACCCGTTTTCTTTCAAAGCCAGTTTTCAGTCTGAAACATGGTCAGAAAGTGGTCATTAGTCGTACCTTGCTCCACTTTGGAAGGACATAAAACCTGCTGCTAAATGGATGAGATGGAAATAGCCATTTAACATTTTGTGGTACACATGGTCAAAATTCATGAGAAAACAAAGCCTATTGTGAATGTGCGTGTATAAATTTGATATTTTTTTAATGCATGTGAATGGAATTTCCTTCTTATACAATGTACTGAAGTTTGTTGAAGATCCTACGTAAGGCACACAAAGTTAAAAAAATGCATGCAAATATGCTACATGTAAATTTGCCCTAATACTACCGATGCTCCTATAATTCTAAAGAAATATAAGGGGAAAGAACGCCTAACGGAAAAAGTTATCAATAAGTATTTAGAATACAAATTTCTTTAAGTATTTAACAATAGAATTGAAAGGAAAAAAAAAAAAAAAAAAAAAAAAGATTCCAGCTGCTTTGTTCTTGCTTCCAGTCTCGTCTTCCATGGCAGCAGAAACAAGGCAGTCGTCACTAATGCGGCCGACATCCTCAGCCTGGCAATCTGGGCGGTTTCCGATCCTCGTGGCAACTAGCCCATGACAAACATCATCGACATCTCCTGCACTTACAAAATGCAAAAGTGAAGACTGATCTAGTATGGCTGTCATGAGGAACCGCAACGGGCGCAGAATCAGGCCAATATGAATCTTTTTACTCAAATAATTAATTTAAGTGTTCCTTAATAAGATTGTTCACTACTACCGTGTTTTTCCAAAAATAAGACACTGTCTTATACTTCTTTTGCCCCCAAAAAAGCACTAGAGCTTATTTTTGGGGTAGATCTTATTCTTGGAGAAGCATCGTTGGGGTATGTTTATCCCCCCCATAAAAGCAGATCCCCCCTCCCCATGAGACTCATACTTTCTATTGCCTGGATGTCTGCGTGGCTCCCAGGTCCTCATGTGATCTCCAGCTGGCGCTCCCAGCAGATATGCTGCACGCCGTCCTCCCCTGGTTTTGGTCAACATACTCACATACATTAGATCGCGCATACACACACAATCACAGATCAGATCGTGCGCACACACACACACTCACTAGTCACATACCACATCCGGTAGTACAAAATGCCTCCAAACGCAGGGAAAGATGCAAGGACGTTACGCATCGCAGGTCCTGTAAGCATACCATCCACAGCCGCAGGTCCTTGCGCTCCACTGCATCTCAGGATTCTGCTGTCCAGAAGCAGAAGAAATCGGCATCGCTGGATGTGGTGTGTGTGTGCAATCTGATGGGTGATTGTGTGTGTGATCTGATGTGTGTGGGTATCCACTGCAGGTCCTCCTGCTCGGCGTCTAGTGGGTGTGATTGCGGGGTCTCTGCTCTCTATAATGAAGTGTCTGCTCTCTATAATGAAGTGTCCTACAGTATTCTTAAACTTTTTTTTATCTGCATGGACACTTCATTATTGAACCGCGACTAGGGCTTATTTTCGGGGTAGGGCTTATAGTTAAGCCTTGCTCCGAAAATGCTGAATATCCCTGCTAGGACGTATTCATCGGGGAGGTCTTATTTTTGGAAAAACACAATAGTACTACTTAAGTATCTTTATTACCTGCTCTGATGTATGCATCTTGATATATTTTGGTCTGGGCTTTCGTACCTCAGACATAATTCATCTGCTTCATGCATGGTCAGACTACAATGTATCAACAGGATACAGCATAGCACCCTCAGGAGTCCAGTACGTCACATATTTTTTACATTCAGGCCAAATAGTGTAGGTGTGGCAGATCTGAAGGAATGGCACAGGAAGAAAAGCAGCATATACAAACAGTGGATAAGATGACCTACATCAAGGTGTGCGGAGAGAAGCATCTCAGTTAATAATGCCATATTAAAAAAATGCTTGTCTGAGCTGTTAACACATGGTGCTGGGTTACAGAGTTGTATACAATCCCTTTATAGACAGATCATTACTAAAGCAGTGGATAAAAGACTGACATACCTGTTCTGAACGCCAACCAGACAGTGTACACCAAAAAAAGCAGGCAGTAATTGATGAAGCTTTGTAGCATCGGAGCATCCACATGATAATTTTCTGCGAGTAATTGACTGGTCACTGCAGTCCCACATATAAACAGCGAGAGCATCTGACCTAGGACAACCGTCTTCAAGACATACCTAAAAGAAGATAAGATCAGTAATGAATGAGGAGGCATTGAATTTGGAGACCATGCAGTGATGGAGCAAAATGCGAGCTGATGTCATTCATATGTCAAAATAAACTTATTGTGAACGAGTAAATTTAGGAACGCTCTTTTCATGGAAATCTTAACGGGCTTATTCAAGCAAAACGCTTGTTCGTCAGGTGAAATGATTTTAAGGTTGCTTAAAAATTAAGGAAATAAAAAAAAATTGGCGCTCTTAATGGCGCATTGTCCTGTATAAAAAGAACTCATACTGCCAAGTGCAATGGCAGCCTATGCGCACTGAACAATTACACATTATTTAGTAAATACAAAATTTAGTAAGTCGTTTAGCACAGTCTGTCTGTGTGAACAGACTATTAAATAACCGCCAATACAAGTCTGCAGTCACTCAACGGGAGTGGGCAGTCATGTCCCCGCAAGTATGGGATTTGCATACTTCTGATCACATTCCAACTAGACGTATCACTGGTACTGAGTGAGGCCGCACATGTCTAGTCAGCATGTGACTACATGAATGCAAATATCATACTTGAAGTCAGGTGCCTGCATGCTTCTGGCGCCAGAAAAACCTCACAGCGTACAGTGACTACAGACCTGTACCCCAAGGCCAGAAAACCCCTGTAAAGAGCCCAGGACAAATATGTCTAATGCTCAGGCCGATATAAGGCAACAAACAGTCTAGTAGTATGTATGGGAACTTTTCTTACAGATGATGGTGGGGAAAATAAGGATCCAACATGTTGTATTTTGGACTGTCAATCGTTTTGTTCTTTGGGAGATAAGCCCCATCAGATGAGACGGGCAGTGTTTTTCTGATAGAGAAGGAAAGAGTGCTCGGTTGAGCTAAGCCCCCCGAACTGTGTATGGGGGAGTCGGGCAAGATAGGTGCCGTTGAAACAATTGTGCAATCTCCTATATGCAGCAATCACACAATTACATAAAAACACATAATTAAAATCAGGAACCAGGGAGCACAGTAGAGGAATAATTTCCAATGGTAAATAAAAATAATTAGGTTTTGACAGGCGCCTTTTAACATCTTTAAAAAGAAAAACAATTACACAGGAATGTTCCGTTGTGCAGAACACAGAATGCCGCTGAATGACCAGATTTCTTGTTTCCGGCTGTTAAATGGAAACTCCACAGGTGAGGTCAGCCATTGTGATGCAGGATGTGCCGAATATACAGCGTCGTGGGACATAGCAGGAAAGCACATCCTTAGACTTTTCTAACAGGAAATATAAAGTAGCTAAAATAAAGTGAAAAGTGGTATGCTATAAAAGACCGAGGCTCAAAGACGACTCCTGATAATTTAACATATGTGATGATGTTGTGTAATTTCCAGGTTTCCCCGTTTGTGATGAATGCGGTATTAAGGAACCAGAAGACCATCTCAAACGTTATTAAAAAGACTGTCTAGGTTTTAGAATTTTTTACAAAATCACTTACTTCTTACGTTGTGTAAGAAAACTGCTCAAATTGTGAGCTCATTGTTGTAAAGTGATGCAGTTTGTTTTGCTGAAATTTGCAGTTACATTTGCCACGTATTGCCATATATTCTTTTCAATTCCAATATTTACTCAAAGGGTTTGTCCAATGTTCATTGTCCAGGAGAGCACCCATCCGCAACCTACAGGCTTTCAGATGATTGATAGTTCAGAACAGCAGCATGGTTGTGCCACTGGCAAGAAATGCGAGTTCTCCTCTGCGGCTAGCAGATGCAGCGTGGCTTCTGTAGCTTGGGTTAGTGCAGGGAGACTGAAGCTGTCCGAATCCTTTCAGCTTCATAGCTTGTAAGTGCTGCGCCCCTTCCTAGGAGAGTGCTGAGGGTAATCCGAAGCACTGGTCAATGACTTAAACACAAACCATTATGTGGCGTTAATTACTAACGTGACCATAACACCCACAGGTGTGTGACTAATATGCTTCACGTTCGGTTAAACAAATCAGCATTAACCAGGGATTCAAATAGCCAAGTTGTTAACCTGGTTGTGTCTGATAGGGAACAATCTCACCCAATTGCTGGTGTCTTGTCTCCCATAATACGTTCAGTTAGTCCTCATATTCGGCGTTTCCAAAACAGACCCTCACCACACAGGTCCTGGACCCCTTATGAAGGGACTAACTGTCCTCTCCCAGAATCTCCTTCTCCCTTCTCCCGACGCGTTTCCTATGTATCATTCATCAGGGGAGTTAATGAGGAGACGACCTCTTACTGGGTTAATCTAGAAAAAATGAGAACATGGGGAGAATAAACGGGGGTTCTTTTTATATATATATACACAATGGCCCCCAATGGATCTCACCCTATATAGAAGATACAAAGAGATTACGACTTACCAGACGGTGACAGCACACATCTTATTAGCTGCACACCGCTTTCCCATCAGAGCACTTTTAAATAGTCGCCGCTCTCCTGCCGGCGTCTGACGTCACTTCCATGACTGCACCCACCGCTTCCGCTCTATGCGGTGGAGCGCATCAGTGGAACGCACAGCGTCTCACAGGAAGTGACGTCAATTCATATCCGGCGCGCTCTTAACACCACATTCGTGATGTAAGATTGGGACGCATCAGCGCCTGGCAGCCCGCCCCCTCACCCAAATAGGACAGCCCATCGCAAAATACCTTACCGCGCATGCGCCTAGTCCGTAACACGGACGCTCAATATGGTGAGATGACAAAGTGTTATATATAATAACGTACTATTCATAGAACGAGCGAAAAGCCGCCAATACCAGATAATATAAGCAGGTCTCAAGAGTACATACCAACAGAAAAACATACACTAGAAAACAGATCGGATATAAAATCTCAAAAAATAATGAAAATGACCAGAAATGTCAGAGAACATTACAGTTACAGGAATAAGTTCTGACCCTTTACATAGAGCATGTCAGCTTAAAGAGAGGTACTGGAGGGTTATGAGTTTACTATTGCAATAACATTAGGATAAAGAGAATTGGATAAAAATGGGGCTAAGATTATAAACATATATAAGAGGGATAGTAGAGAACAACAACTAACCAACTCCACCACCAACTAAGCTACACTAATGAAGCTTACCCTACCTAGCTGCAGGGGTTGGCACCCTAAAGAACGGTGGTTGGCGCCCCCACTCGTCCGATGGCTTTCCCTCCTAGCTGCCACTAAAGCCTACACCTACAAAAAGGGTGCATAGGAAATACATTCGTTAAGCCCAAGAGGATGAATAGTTTTTAGTCGGAAGATCCACCTGCACTCCCTCTGGAGGATTTTCTTATCCCAATCACCTCCCCGCCTAAGTGGTAGAACCACATCAATACCTTGGAAGGTGATTTGATTGATGTCATCCCCAAGAAGAGTGTTAAGATGTTTTGCCAGTGGGGTGTCATTCCCAACCCTAACATCTCTCAGATGCTCTCCTATCCTTCTTCTAAATTCTCTCCTAGTCTTACCTATGTATTCTAGTCCACAGGAACATGTGACCTTGTATATAACACCTCTGGTGCGGCAGTTGACAAAGCAGCGGATGTCAAATTCCTTCCCTATGTTGGTACTCCAAAATTTCTTTCCTACCTTCATCGTACTACAGGCCACACACCCACTACAGCGAAAGCAACCCTTAGGACTGCTTCTGAGCCAGTCACAACCTGTGCCCCTATTGTCAACAAAGTGACTATGGGTCAGTCTGTCTTGTAGTGACCTAGCTCGTCTAAAGGTGATCTGTGGTTTCTCTGCAACAAATTTACCAATATCATGGTCCATTTTTAAAATGGACCAGTGTCTTTCCAGTACCTCTCTCATAGCTTTTGAGCCATTATTGAATGTTGTGATGAAACGGACTAGATCAGCTGTATTATCCTGTTTCGGTGCCGGATATAAAAGAGCCGGCCTGCTGATCTCATTGATCTCCTCACGTGCCTTTTTAATAACCGTGTTTGGATACCCTCTTTCGCGGAATCTTTTTTCCAGGTCATCAAACTGTAGTACACACTTCTCTTTATTGGTGCAATTCCTCTTTATTCTAGAAAATTGCCCCTTTGGGATGCCCTTCTTTTGAGACAGAGGATGACTACTCTCCCACCTTAGTAACGAGTTGGTTGCTGTCTCTTTACGGTGGGTACTAGTGGTAATGCATCCTTCATAAGTTTTCTCAATGAGGACATCCAAAAACGGCAACTTAAATCGACTCACTTCAGATGTAAAAAACAATCCGAGATCATTAATTTTCAGTTCCTCTACGAATTGAGACAGTTCAATTTCTGAGCCTTTCCACAGGATAAAGATGTCATCTATAAACCTGCAGCATAGCAGGATTTTATCTGTGGGAAAGATGGAATCGCCCCCAAAAACCACAGTCTCCTCCCACCAACCCAGGAGCAAGTTCGCATACGAGGGCGCACAAGGGCTGCCCATCGCAGTGCCCCTGAGTTGGTGGTAGAACTGATTACCAAATGTAAAGATGTTACGTGTGAGGCAAAATTCCAAAGCTTCCAATAGGAAGGCATTGAGCTCATTGAACTGTCTCCCTCGGCCGTTCAGGAAGTGCGCTACAGCTTGTAGACCCACATTGTGTCTTATCAATGAGTATAATGATTCTACATCAATACTGGCTAGAATGACATCTTCATCCAGTACGACACCCTCAAGCTTCTTCAAGAGGTCAGTCGTGTCTCTTAGGTACGAGTTGAGAGAGATAACAAAAGGGTTTAAGGAGTTCATCTAAATAAATTCCTAAATTTTGGGTAAGACTACCCACTCCGGAAACTATCGGCCTCCCCTTTAATGGGTCCATCCCTTTATGTATCTTCGGGAGACAATAAAATGTTGGAATCACCGGAAATTTAGGAAGAAGGAAGTCAAACTCCCTTTTATCAATTAGACCCTTGTCTCTTGCCCTCAACAAGATCTCTCTCAACTCGTCCGTGTGAACTTTAATGGGGTTATTGGCAAGTTTGCCGTACCCACTGACGTCATTCAAAATACTCAGGCACATATCCCTATATCTATCAACGTCCATCAAGACAACATTGCCGCCCTTATCTGATTTTTTTATTATCAGCTCTGAGGAACGTTCTAGGGACAACAAACCCGACATTTCAGCCTTGGAGAGATTGAAGTCCCGGGACCGGCCTGGCTGCAGATCCTCAATGTCACGGGTAACCAGATTACAAAAGATATCAATAGCACTCACATCACTCATTGGTGGTGGCATTTTTTCACTTTTCTGCTTAAGACCTGTAAAAGGACCAAGACCCCTAATATTAGGATCGATTTCACCAATACTGTAAAGCAGTCTGACGTCCTCCAAGATGTCCTCTGATATACCTAATTCAGCACTCTGTTTTTTGTTCTCTCTTATGTAATGTTTTTTCCACTTGAGTTTGCGGATAAACAAATTCAAGTCCTTTAACCCCTCAAACTTGTCAAAATCAGATGTAGGAACAAACCCCAGACCTTTATTAAGAACTGCTCTTTCCGCATCTGTCAACAAATGTTTTGACAGATTGATTATCTGGGCTGACCCGGTGGTAGGGGGGGTTGTTTTGTCGTTGTTTGTTTCTGAGCGGGTAGTGTGTTTGCTCTAAAAAACGATAACCACCACGTCCCTTCCCTTTGTTCTTACCCCTCCCACGGGAAGCTGTATTTCTACCCTCCAGGTCCGATGTTTCTGTATCTGTAGAGGTACTCTCAGGCTCACTTTGTCTGACGGTCTACTGGAGAAAAAATTGTATGCTTTATTATCTCCGAACTCCTGCAAATCCCTAATATAGAATCTATGCTTTTTTTCCTTAAGATGATATTGAAATTTTTCAATGGTGTTCTGGAGAGTCACCTCCTTATTAACGAACTCACTATCACCTGAAAATTTCTTTATTATATCTATCTGTTCCTTCAAAGCTAGTTCTAGGGTTGCCAAATTTTTGTGTTCTTCCTCCAGCAGACACGTCATCAGTCTAAGTGAGCAATCAGTCACCTCTTTTTCCCACTTTAAGGCTAATTCAGGACTTTTGTACCTGAAGCCAGGTGTGAGAGATATTCTGAGATATCTAGGGACAATTTTTGCCTTCAAATAATTTTCTAGTGATTGCACCTCCCACCATGAGGTGGTGCGTTCTTTATAGATTCTGGTTAGATCATTGAAGGCCCCATTCAGAGTGGGAGTATATTTTTTCTGGACAAAGTTCCTTTCTGAGAACACCTCTTTTGCCTCTGAAATCCAGTTGTTCGTATCTATGCCTGCTGCCAAGAAACCTGCCATATCACATCAGACAATAATAATGCAGCCACTGGTATGGTATATATTATGAAGAATCTGAATTACAGCAATAATACCTAAAATATAACTTTATACCCCTATATATATATAGGGGTATATATATATACCCCTAAATCAGATAAGGGCGGCAATGTTGTCTTGATGGACGTTGATAGATATAGGGATATGTGCCTGAGTATTTTGAATGACGTCAGTGGGTACGGCAAACTTGCCAATAACCCCATTAAAGTTCACACGGACGAGTTGAGAGAGATCTTGTTGAGGGCAAGAGAAAAGTGTCTAATTGATAAAAGGGAGTTTGACTTCCTTCTTCCTAAATTTCCGGTGATTCCAACATTTTATTGTCTCCCGAAGATACATAAAGGGATGGACCCATTAAAGGGGAGGCCGATAGTTTCCGGAGTGGGTAGTCTTACCCAAAATTTAGGAATTTATTTAGATGAACTCCTTAAACCCTTTGTTATCTCTCTCAACTCGTACCTAAGAGACACGACTGACCTCTTGAAGAAGCTTGAGGGTGTCGTACTGGATGAAGATGTCATTCTAGCCAGTATTGATGTAGAATCATTATACTCAACGATAAGACACGATGTGGGTCTACAAGCTGTAGCGCACTTCCTGAACGGCCGAGGGAGACAGTTCAATGAGCACAATGCCTTCCTATTGGAAGCTTTGGAATTTTGCCTCACACGTAACATCTTTACATTTGGTAATCAGTTCTACCACCAACTCAGGGGCACTGCGATGGGCAGCCCTTGTGCGCCCTCGTATGCGAACTTGCTCCTGGGTTGGTGGGAGGAGACTGTGGTTTTTGGGGGTGATTCCATCTTTCCCACAGATAAAATCCTGCTATGGTGCAGGTTTATAGATGACATCTTTATCCTGTGGAAAGGCTCAGAAATTGAACTGTCTCAATTCGTAGAGGAACTGAATATTAATGATCTCGGATTGTTTTTTACATCTGAAGTGAGTCGATTTAAGTTGCCGTTTTTGGATGTCCTCATTGAGAAAACTTATGAAGGATGCATTACCATTAGTACCCACCGTAAAGAGACAGCAACCAACTCGTTACTAAGGTGGGAGAGTAGTCATCCTCTGTCTCAAAAGAAGGGCATCCCAAAGGGGCAATTTTCTAGAATAAAGAGGAATTGCACCAATAAAGAGAAGTGTGTACTACAGTTTGATGACCTGGAAAAAAGATTCCGCGAAAGAGGGTATCCAAACACGGTTATTAAAAAGGCACGTGAGGAGATCAATGAGATCAGCAGGCCGGCTCTTTTATATCCGGCACCGAAACAGGATAATACAGCTGATCTAGTCCGTTTCATCACAACATTCAATAATGGCTCAAAAGCTATGAGAGAGGTATATATATAAAAAGAACCCCCGTTTATTCTCCCCATGTTCTCATTTTTTCTAGATTAACCCAGTAAGAGGTCGTCTCCTCATTAACTCCCCTGATGAATGATATATAGGAAACGCGTCGGGAGAAGGGAGAAGGAGATTCTGGGAGAGGACAGTTAGTCCCTTCATAAGGGGTCCAGGACCTGTGTGGTGAGGGTCTGTTTTGGAAACGCCGAATAGGAGGACTAACTGAACGTATTATGGGAGACAAGACACCAGCAATTGGGTGAGATTGTTCCCTATCAGACACAACCAGGTTAACAACTTGGCTATTTGAATCCCTGGTTAATGCTGATTTGTTTAACCGAACGTGAAGCATATTAGTCACACACCTGTGGGTGTTATGGTCACGTTAGTAATTAACGCCACTGTTGATTTGTGAATGGGATCTAAGTGAGCGTCCGCATGGATAATCTTGACCATATCGGTTAAATTTGTTTATTTTGCCAGCACCAGTTATATGTTAGGTGTCATTGCGTGTTTACAGGGTATGCCAGTCCCCCGAGTTGTATGGAGGATCTTGTAACCCATTGAATTTTATGCATAGGCAAGGTGATCCTTCCCTATTTTTAGAGGAATTATTAAAAGTTATATTTTAGGTATTATTGCTGTAATTCAGAAAAGATAGTTGAACTGTATAAAACAGGAAAAGGATATAAAAAAAATCTGAAAATTGATCATGCCAGTCAGCAGTGTTCAAACTGTGATTAACAAATGGAAAATCAGGGGCTCTGTAAATACCAAACCACGATCCTATAGACCAACAAACATTTCAGCCAGGAAAATTGTTCAGGATGCAAAATCCCACAAATAACATAAGCTGAAATACAAGACTCACTGAAAACTAGCGGTGTGGCATAAACATTACATTTGGAGAGGTGTAAACAAGGCCTATGATGAAAGGAACACTATTCTTACTGTAAAGCACGAAGGTCGATCGCTGATGATGTGGGGATGTGTGAGCTACAAAGGCACAGGAAACTTGGTCAAGGTTGAATGAAAGATGAATTCAGCACAATATCAGCAAATACTGGAGGCAAATTTGCACTCATCAGCCCAGAAGCTGCGCATTGGACGTTCCAACATGACAAAGATCCAAAACACAAGGCTAAGTCGACATTGGCTACAGCAAAACAAAGTGAAGGTTCTGGAGTGGCCATCTCAGTCTCCTGATCTCAATTCAAGCGCACAGTTGATGCAAAAAAGCACAGGAATTTACAGGAACTGGGCAGCTTTACCATCTGAGAAAATAAAGAGCCTCATCCACAACTACCAGAAAAGACTTCAAGCTGTCATTGATGTTAGAGGGGGCAATACACGGTATTAAGAACTGGGGTATGTGAACTTTTGATTGGGGTCATTTGGATGTTTTTGGTTGTGATTATGAGTTCAAAAGAGAAAACACAGTAGTTGGTGAGGTCGGTGCTGTGCACATGTGCACGGCCTCATCAGCGCCATGCTCGTACCCGCCCATAATCTCGCGCCTGCGCATTTAGCTCACCAGTGCGAGCGAGGGCAGCTGTTTTCTGCTCTGCCCGCGATATGGCAGAGCGAACTGCGCCTGCGCAAGCCGACCTAACTGTACAGGCGCGAGATTTTAAAATGTGACGAAGAGGATGACGGAGGGCGTCATTCCGTCAATCAAGAAAGGAGGACGGTGATCAGCGGCAGGAGGGGGGAAAGGAGCAGAAAATGAGCCCGCCCATCTGACTAACACAGGTAATTAGCATACCTAACGGCTAAATTTTATAAAGTTATTTTTGGGGTCTGGAAGGGGAGTCAGGGCGCCAAGGTGCACCTTCATAGAATGCAGCACAGGAGCTGCAGAAGGGGATTATTTTAGTTTAAGGGTATGTGCGCACTAGGCGTTTTTTTCACGCTGCGTTTTTATGTGCGTTTTTGTCTTAAAAAACGCACCCACGGCAAAAAAAGCATGCGTTTTTACCGCGTTTTTTGCTGTATTTTTGCTCACTGCGTTTTTAATCAGTGAACAATGCCATTAAAGATTGTTGATGAAAAAAAAAGAAAAAAAAAAAGGTCTGATGTCATTTTCTTCAATATGTTCTTCATTGTATGCAGGAGAGCAGACAACTGTAGAACTAGTGTATGCAGGAGAGCAGACAGCAGCTGCAGAACTACAAGGCTCAGCATCCTCCATCCAGGACTGTATGCAGGAGTTTTTTGCCCCAAAAAAAAAAAGAAAATGACATGGGCTTCGCTATATTTTTGTATGCTAGCCAGGTACAGCAGGCAGGTACGGGCTGCCCCCAACCCCCAGCTGCCTATTTGTACCCGTCTGGCAATCAAAAATATAGGGAAGCCCCTTTTTTTTATTTTATTTCATGAATTTCAAGAAATAATTAAAAAAAAAGTGATGTGGGCTTCGCCCAATTTTTGAGTCCAGCCAGGTACAACTAGGCAGCTGTGGATTGGAATCCGCAGTGAAGGGTGCCCATGCTTTATGGGCACCCCCGCTGCGAATTGCAGTCCGCAGCCACCCCAGAAAATGGCGCTTTCATAGAAGCGAAATCTTCTGGCGCTGTATCCAATTCTTCCAGCTGCCCTGATGTCGGGTGGCTCGCTGGGTAATAATGGGGTTAGGGCTAGCTGTATATTGTCAGCTGGCCCTAAGCCCGAAATTCATGATGTCACGCCAATATTAGACATGGCCACCATGAATTTCTAGTAAAGATAAAAAAAACACAACACACAGAAAAATATTTTTATTAGAAATAAAACACAACACAATTAGTGACTCCATCTTTATTGAAATAAAGAACCCCCCCTCCTCCACAGTAATCCTGGGTCAAGGGTCCCGCGCCGTCCAATCTGGATCCAATATCATCTGATCGGTTTGCTGGAAGGCAAAGCGAACAGATGATGTGTCAGATTCATGGATGTGAATCACATCACACAGCAGCTGATTGTATAAAAGACATTAATACAATCAGCTGAAAAATCAGTGCAAAAAAACAACAAAAAAACCCACTCACTTATGTGCTGATTACCGGCAGATCCTGAAGCGGAGTCTGATCCCGTCCGATCGCTGCAGGAGCTGCCGGTAATCAGCTGATGAAGTCTCCTGACGGCAGGATCAGCTGATAAGTTAAGCCGACCGGGCGCTAAAAAGCCGGCGACACTGCGAGAATTACGATCAGCTGATGCGTCAGGTGACTGCATCAGGTGATCCATCGCCAGGTCCTGCAGCCATCGGACGTGCCCGGGGAGACTGCACACAGCCGGAGCGGCGGTTCCGGGAGAGGAGCTGGGAGCGGATATGGCACCGGGACCCTGCAGACAGGTGAGTATGACATTTTTTTTTTCTACTGTTCACTTTTGTTTTCGCCGCTGCCTCTACCTCCCGCCCAGACATGACACCGCACGGGAGCGGACATGGCACCGGGCGGGTTGTGGAAGCAGCGGTGACGGTACCGGGAGGATTCACGCTTCTGTGTTTACCAACAGAAGGAATCCTCTTCCTGTACACGTCACTTTAGTACCCACCCTTTCCGTTTATAGCTGCGTTTTTAGTCATAGAAACGCAGCTATATGTGTTTATCATTGCGTTTTTGAACATCTCATTGAACTCAATGGGTGAA
The DNA here is from genome assembly GCF_048569485.1 of Anomaloglossus baeobatrachus. Lineage (NCBI taxonomy): Eukaryota > Metazoa > Chordata > Amphibia > Anura > Aromobatidae > Anomaloglossus > Anomaloglossus baeobatrachus. Next base: position 744,122,973 of record NC_134354.1, read on the forward strand.
AAACGCAGTGAAAAACGCAGAAATAATTGACATGCTGCGTTTTTGTGGTCACCACAAAAACGCAGCTACAAAAAAACGCAGTGTGCGGACAGCAAAAATTAAAACTCATAGACATTGCTGGGGAAGCAATGTCACTGCGTTTTCAGCGCAAAAACGCGGTAACAAACGCTGCTAAAAACGTAGCAAAATTGCCTAGTGCGCACAAGGCCTAATATTGAAAAATCTGGTGACAGGTTCCCTTTAATGAAGCTACAAAGAAAGAAGGGAATTTTGTTACTTACCGTAAATTCCTTTTCTTCTAGCTCCTATTGGGAGACCCAGACGATTGGGTGTATAGCACTGCCTCCGGAGGCCACACAAAGCAATTACACTAAAAAGTGTAAGGCCCCTCCCCTTCTGGCTATACACCCCCAGTGGGATCACTGGCTCACCAGTTTTAGTGCAAAAGCAAGAAGGAAAATAGGAAGCCAATAACTGGTTTAAACAAATTCACTCCGAAGTAACGTCGGAGAACTGAAAACCATTCAACATGAACAACATGTGTACCCGAAAAACAACCAAAAATCCCGAAGGACAACAGGGCGGGTGCTGGGTCTCCCAATAGGAGCTAGAAGAAAAGGAATTTACGGTAAGTAACAAAATTCCCTTCTTCTTCGGCGCTCCATTGGGAGACCCAGACGATTGGGACGTCCAAAAGCTGTCCCTGGGTGGGTACAGAATACCTCATGTTAGAGCTGCGAAGACAGCCCTCCCCTACGGGGAGGCAACTGCCGCCTGCAGGACTCTTCTACCTAGGCTGGCGTCCGCCGAAGCATAGGTATGCACCTGATAATGTTTGGTGAAAGTGTGTAGACTCGACCAGGTAGCTGCCTGGCACACCTGTTGAGCCGTAGCTTGGTGTCGTAATGCCCAGGACGCACCCACGGCTCTGGTAGAATGGGCCTTCAGCCCTGATGGAAACGGAAGCCCAGCAGAACGGTAGGCTTCAAGAATTGGTTCTTTGATCCATCGAGCCAGGGTGGCCTTAGAAGCCTGCGACCCTTTGCGCTTACCAGCGACAAGGACAAAGAGTGCATCCGAACGGCGCAGGGGCGCCGTGCGGGAAATGTAGATTCTGAGTGCTCTCACCAGATCTAACAAATGTAAATCCTTCTCATACCGATGAACTGCATGAGGACAAAAAGAAGGCAAAGAGATATCCTGATTAAGATGAAAAGAGGATACCACCTTCGGGAGAAACTCCTGAATGGGTCGCAGCACTACCTTGTCCTGGTGGAAGACCAGGAAGGGAGCCTTGGATGACAGCGCTGCTAGCTCAGACACTCTCCGAAGAGATGTGATCGCTACCAGAAAAGCAACTTTCTGTGATAGTCTAGAAAGTGAAACCTCCCTCAGAGGCTCGAAGGGCGGCTTCTGGAGGGCAACTAGTACCCTGTTCAGATCCCATGGATCTAACGGCCGCTTGTACGGGGGTACGATATGACAAACCCCCTGCAGGAACGTGCGTACCTTAGAAAGTCGTGCTAGACGCTTCTGAAAAAAGACGGATAGCGCCGAGACTTGCCCTTTAAGGGAGCCGAGCGACAAACCTTTTTCTAACCCAGATTGCAGGAAAGAAAGAAATGTAGGCAATGCAAATGGCCAGGGAGACACTCCCTGAGCAGAGCACCAGGATAAGAATATCCTCCACGTTCTGTGGTAGATCTTAGCGGACGTGGGCTTCCTAGCCTGTCTCATGGTGGCAACGACCCCTTGGGATAATCCTGAAGACGCTAGGATCCAGGACTCAATGGCCACACAGTCAGGTTCAGGGCCGCAGAATTCCGATGGAAAAACGGCCCTTGGGACAGCAAGTCTGGTCGGTCTGGTAGTGCCCACGGTTGGCCGACCGTGAGATGCCACAGATCCGGATACCACGCCCTCCTTGGCCAGTCTGGGGCGACGAGTATGACGCGGCTGCAGTCGGATCTGATCTTGCGTAGCACTCTGGGCAAGAGTGCCAGAGGTGGAAACACATAAGGGAGCCGGAACTGCGACCAATCTTGCACTAAGGCGTCTGCCGCCAGAGCTCTGTGATCGCGAGACCGTGCCATGAAGGTTGGGACCTTGTTGTTGTGCCGGGACGCCATTAGGTCGACGTCCGGCCTTCCCCAGCGGCGACAGATTTCCTGAAACACGTCCGGGTGAAGGGACCATTCCCCTGCGTCCATGCCCTGGCGACTGAGGAAGTCTGCTTCCCAGTTTTCTACGCCGGGGATGTGAACTGCGGATATGGTGGAGGCCGTGGCTTCCACCCACATCAGAATCCGCCGGACTTCCTGGAAGGCTTGCCGACTGCGTGTCCCCCCTTGGTGGTTGATGTATGCCACCGCTGTGGAGTTGTCCGACTGAATTCGGATCTGCCTTCCTTCCAGCCACTGCTGGAAGGCTAGTAGGGCAAGATACACTGCTCTGATTTCCAGAACATTGATCTGAAGGGTGGACTCCTGCTGGGTCCACGTACCCTGAGCCCTGTGGTGGAGAAAAACTGCTCCCCACCCTGACAGACTCGCGTCTGTCGTGACCACCGCCCAGGACGGTGGTAGGAAGGATCTTCCCTGTGATGAGGTGGGAAGAAGCCACCACTGCAGAGAGTCCTTGGCCGTCTGGGAAAGGGAGACTTTCCTGTCCAGGGATGTTGACTTCCCGTCCCATTGGCGGAGAATGTCCCATTGAAGAGGGCGCAGATGAAACTGCGCAAACGGAACCGCCTCCATTGCCGCCACCATCTTCCCGAGGAAGTGCATGAGGCGTCTTAAGGAGTGCGACTGACTTTGAAGGAGAGCCTGCACCCCAGTCTGTAGTGACCGCTGCTTGTCCAGCGGAAGCTTCACTATCGCTGAGAGAGTATGAAACTCCATGCCAAGATACGTCAGTGATTGGGTCGGTAACAGAGTTGACTTTGAGAAGTTGATGATCCACCCGAACGTCTGGAGAGTCTCCAGTGCAACATCCAGGCTGAGTTGGCATGCCTCCTGAGAGGGTGCCTTGACAAGTAGATCGTCCAAGTAAGGGATCACAGAGTGTCCCTGAGAGTGCAAGACTGCTACCACTGCCGCCATGACCTTGGTGAACACCCGTGGGGCTGTCGCCAGACCAAATGGCAGAGCTACGAACTGAAGATGGTCGTCTCCTATCACGAAGCGTAGAAAGCGTTGGTGCTCTGTAGCAATCGGCACGTGGAGATAAGCATCTTTGATGTCTATTGATGCTAGGAAATCTCCTTGAGACATTGAGGCAATGACTGAGCGGAGGGATTCCATCCGGAACCGCCTGGCGTTCACATGCTTGTTGAGCAGTTTTAGGTCCAGAACAGGACGGAATGAGCCGTCCTTTTTTGGCACCACAAAGAGATTGGAGTAAAAACCTTGTCCTCGTTCCCGAAGAGGAACAGGGACCACCACTCCTTCTGCTCTTAGAGAATGCACCGCCTGCAGAAGGGCATCTGCTCGGTCGGGATGTGGGGAAGTTCTGAAGAACCGAGGCGGAGGCCGAGAACTGAACTCTATCCTGTACCCGTGAGACAAAATGTCTGTTACCCACCGGTCTTTGACCTGTGGCAGCCAAATGTCGCAAAAGCGGGAGAGCCTGCCACCGACCGAGGATGCGGAGGGAGGCGGCCGAAAGTCATGAGGCAGCCGCCTTGGAAGCGGTACCTCCGGTTGCTTTCTTGGGGCGTGAGTGAGTCCGCCAGGAATCAGAGCTCCTTTGCTCTTTCTGAGTCCGTTTGGACGAGGAGAATTGGGGCTTGCCCGAGCCTCGAAAGGACCGAAACTTTGACTGCCACTTCCTCTGTTGAGGTTTGTTTGATCTGGGCTGGGGTAAGGAAGAGTCCTTACCTTTGGACTGTTTAATGATTTCCGCCAATTGCTCACCAAACAGTCTGTCTCCAGATAATGGCAAGCTGGTTAAACATTTTTTAGAAGCAGAATCTGCTTTCCATTCTTTTAACCACAAGGCTCTGCACAAAACTACAGAGTTGGCGGATGCCATTGAGGTACGGCTCGTAGAGTCTAGTACCGCATTGATAGCGTAGGTCGCAAACGCAGTCATTTGCGTAGTTAAGGACGCCACTTGCGGCACTGCTGGACTTAAGAAAGAGTCCACCTGTGCCAGACCAGCTGAAATAGCTTGGAGCGCCCACACGGCCGCGAATGCTGGAGCAAACGACGCGCCAATAGCTTCATAGACAGATTTCAACCAAAGGTCCATCTGTCTGTCATTGGCATCTTTAAGTGAAGCCCCATCCTCCACTGCAACTATGGATCTAGCTGCAAGCCTGGATATTGGAGGGTCCACTTTTGGACACTGGGTCCAGCGCTTGACCACGTCAGGGGGAAAGGGATAACGTGTATCCTTCAGACGTTTGGAAAAACGCTTGTCCGGATAAGCATGGTGTTTCTGGATTGATTCTCTGAAGTCAGAGTGGTCCAGAAAAGTACTCAATTTACGCTTGGGATACCTGAAATGGAATTTCTCCTGCTGGGCAGCTGCCTCCTCTGCTGAAGGGGCTGGGGGAGAAATATCCAACAGCCTATTGATGGCCGCTATAAGGTCATTTACCATGGCGTCACCATCTGGCGTATCCAAATTGAGTGCGGTGTCAGGACCAGACTCCTGATCACCCACCTCTGTCTCATCATATAGAGACCCTTCTCGCTGAGACCCTGACCCGCGTGATGACGTGGAGGGTCTCTCCCAGCGAGTTCGCTTAGGCGGCCTGGGACTGTCGTCAGAGTCAGAGCCCTCAGCCTGTGATGCCTGGGACCCCCTTGAAGTACGGATTAGTTCCAACTGAGGGGGACCGGGGAACATAGACACAGCAGTGTCCATGGTCTGAGCAACTGGCCTGGACTGCAAGGTCTCCAGGATTTTTGTCATAGTCACAGACATTTTGTCAGCAAAGACTGCAAATTCTGTCCCCGTCACCGGGGCAGGGTTCACAGGCGTCTCTGCCTGGGCTACCACCACCATAGACTCTGGCTGCCGAAGTGCCACTGGGACTGAACATTGCACACAATGAGAGTCGTTGGAGCCTGCTGGTAGATTAGCCCCACATGCTGTACAAGCAGTGTATACAGCCCGTGCCTTGGCACCCTTGCGTTTTGTGGATGACATGTTGCTGTCTCCTCAGAGCAATATAGGGGTATACAGCCAAGAAGCGACCGTACAGTGCAGTATATATATATATATATCTGGTACAGGAAAAAGTACACCAATACAACACTGTGGCACTAGTGGGGCCAGCACTAATGTGCTGCTTACCGCCCGCTAAACGCGGGTGTGTGGTCGCCAGAAATCCCTAGTCTGGGTCTCCCAGAGCCTGTGTCCGTCCTCCAGCCAGACTGCATGCAGGAATGGCTGCCGGCGTCCTGTGGAGGGGGGGGGCGGGCCCTGGGCGTGCTCAGACCAAAAGCGGGAAACCTGCGTCCCACTGTGCCTAGTGAGAGGGCTGGAGCATGTAAATAAGGCTCCAGCCCTCGGCGCTGACGATTGCACAGCGTCTGTCCCATTCCCTGAGTGACAGGGAGGGGGCGGGAACGAAGCGGAGCTAGGCCGAAAAAGCCGGGGACTAAATTTATAAGCGCCGCCGCCGTAAAAGCGCGGTCGGCGCTAAGTCCCCGGCGCACTACAAGTCCCAGCCGCGCCGCCGCTCCGAGAGTGGCCGGCGCGGTAGTTCCCAGCACATGAAGTCACACAGCTAAGCTGCTGTGACTCAAACCCCAGCGTGCAGCGCTACTGTCCCCGGCGCACTAACACACCCAGCAAGTCTGGCGTGTGCGTGCCTGTCTGTACGGGGACACAGAGTACCTGAAAGTTGCAGGGCCTTGTCCCTGAACGGTACCCAGCTCCGTATCCAGCAGGTTCACTGGGTCTGTGGATGGAGCCCGGCCTCAGGGCTTGGGGGCCGGTAAGATCCCACTTCCTCAGAGCCCCTCAGGGGGATGGGGAAGGAAAACAGCATGTGGGCTCCAGCCTCTGTACCCGCAATGGGTACCTCAACCTTACAAACCACAAGTGGGGTAAGAAGGGAGCATGCTGGGGGCCCCATATGGGCCCTCTTTTCTTCCATCCGACATAGTCAGCAGCTACTGCTGACTAAACAGTGGAGCTATGCGTGGATGTCTGACCTCCTTCGCACAAAGCAGAAAACTGGTGAGCCAGTGATCCCACTGGGGGTGTATAGCCAGAAGGGGAGGGGCCTTACACTTTTTAGTGTAATTGCTTTGTGTGGCCTCCGGAGGCAGTGCTATACACCCAATCGTCTGGGTCTCCCAATGGAGCGCCGAAGAAAATAAAAATACCCCTAAGGCTACTTTCACACTGGCGTTCAGCGCAGTCCGTCACTATGGAGACTAGCGCAGTCCGTTAACGCACTGTGCTATTCTCCATAGACTTGTATGGACGACGCACTGTAACGCAAGTGTCAGCGTTGCATCCGCTGGACGACGCAGCATCGTTATTTTGACGCTGCGCCGGGCGGATGGAACGCTGCATATAACTTTTTTTGAGAAGCGGAAACCTTTATTTTTCACTGCGCATGCTCTCTTTTTTTTTTTAAATCACAAACTTTACTTTATTTCTCGGTGGCCGAACGTTCAGCTGAGCGCTCGGCCGCCGGCATGTCAAGTCACTCAGCTGAGCGCTCGGCCGCCGGCATGTCGGGGCACTCAGCTGAGCGCTCGGCCGCCGGCATGTCGGGGCACTCAGCTGAGCGCTCGGCCGCCGGCATGTCGGGGCACTCAGCTGAGCGCTCGGCCGCCGGCATGTCGGGGCACTCAGCTGAGCGCTCGGCCGCCGGCATGTCGGGGCACTCAGCTGAGCGCTCGGCCGCCGGCATGTCGGGGCACTCAGCTGAGCGCTCGGCCGCCGGCATGTCGGGGCACTCAGCTGAGCGCTCGGCCGCCGGCATGTCGGGGCACTCAGCTGAGCGCTCGGCCGCCGGCATGTCGGGGCTCTCAGCTGAGCGCTCGGCCGCCGGCATGTCGGGGCTCTCAGCTGAGCGCTCGGCCGCCGGCATGTGAGAGCGCTCGGCCGCCGGCTATTAAGAGCGATCAGCTGATCGTTCACAATAGTCAGCTGCCGGTACTGTAAAGAAGAAAAAAAATAAATAAATAAATAAATAACGCTTTCCGTTATTTTGTACGATCCGTAGCATTGCGTTGTACCACTATATGCAACGCATTCGTTGCATCCGTCACACAACGCAATGCTACGGAAGCCGTCCAACGCAAGTGGGAAACTAGCCTAAAAAGCTTCTTTTTACAGTATCTGCAAAAGCTGTGAGATTCCAGAAATTACCTGCACACACACACTTGTTTTTTTCCCTGACTGAAATGGAAAACTGCTGCATTTCTTAAAGAAGCAGTATGTCAATTCTTGCAGCGTTTTTACTTATTTTTTCTCTCCATTGAAGGCATTGAGCGAAATAATGCAGCTGCGTTTTTTTCTGCATTTTTGCTGCTTTTGCGATGAATAAAACTAACTTTATTTAAACACTGGCTGTAATACCTGGTGTTTTCTGGGATAGTAATTAAGTCTGTCTCTCTCACCCTCTCCCTCCGTCTCTCACCACCAACATATTACCTCACACATAAGCTTCTTAGGCTATGAGTGCACGTTGCATTCTGCCGTGACAAATATTCTGCAGTGTTTTGTCACTGCATGTGCATTTCAAAACGCAGCCAAAATGCTGCGTTTTGGATGCATTTTGAATGCAGAATGGATGCGTTCTGGATGCTTGCTCTCCACAGAGAGTGGGAAACGCATCCAAAACGCACAAAAGAAGTGACATGTTGCTTTTTTGAACGCATCGATTTTGCAAAAAATTTGGCATCCAAAACACTGCATTTCAAAACACAACGTGCGCATGGAATTTGCTTAATTGTCATAGGCTTTGCTGGGGACACACAACGCATGCGTTTACGCTGCAGTTTAAAACGCTGCGTAAACGCATGAAAAAACGCAACGTGCGCACACAGCCTTATACTGAGAATGTCCATTGTTGCCTATAGCAACCAATCACAGCTGCTATTAATGACCTGTAGCAAAACAGAAGCAGAGCTGTGATTGGCTACTATAGGCCACCTGATAAATATCCAGGCTAAGACCTTGTGCCCACGTTGCTCTTTTCATGCTTTTATCCCTTGCTTCTTTTAATCAATAAAAGCAAGGAAAAAACACCCTAGCAAAGTCTATGAGAATCGTGACTTGCTCTGCACACGCTTCTTTTTTCCTTGTAGTTTTTGCTGCTGAAGAAAGAAGTAGCATGTCAATTGTTTCTGTGTTTTCTCCCCAATTACCTTCAATGGAGTCAGTGAAAAACGCAAGAAAAAACGCTTGTACACATTGCTTTTCTTGTGTGTTTTTGTGCTTTTTGACGTCACTGGGGTTCCCTGCAGCAAATTCCTCATGTTAGGTTTTTTACCGCGGGACCTTGCTGCAGGGAAGTCCGGTGAGATCACAAGGTGAATCGAGTTCATGCTGGCAGATCACTGAGGTTTCCTGCAAATCAGCCGGCATGACCTCAGTACATCTTGTGATGTCACCGGGGTTCCCTGCACCTAGGCCTCGTGGTCTTTACTGCGGGACTTTGCTGTAGGGAACTCCGGTGACGTAGGTGCCCTGGTCTGTGAGGTGATCCGTACCTCAGTAACCCGAGGACATCATGGTGACGACCCAGGGTTACTATGACAGTGATCGGGCCCCTGTGATCGCATTACAGGGACCAGATCACCAGGGAGGGGTAAGCAATTCAGATCACCAGGGAGGGGTAAGCAGTTCTGCACAAAAAAACGCAACATGGGCCCATAGCCTTACTGTAAATACAGCCAATATATTATCTCACACATCCAAACAGTTAGTAGCAGGGTTTTTTGGGGGGGCGAATAACTTTAAAGAGCGAGGTTATAATTTCCCATGAAAACGTAAGTCTATGACGTTCCCAGAGTCAAATGAGGGGACTGTGAAAAATTTAGTGATTGTAAATGCGACGGTGCGAATTCCTTTAGGAGACATACACACATACAATGAGCTTTATATATAAGATTACTTTTAACAAAAGACATCCCAAAAACACAGCAAAAACACAGCTTTTTTTTACTGCCAAGAGATCAGGTTTTGCTGTAGAAAACAAATACAGCAAAACCAACCACAACATGTGAACATAGTCTAATGCTTTCGTTTTACAAGGGCTGCTTTCACACATCAGTTTTTTGCCATCAGGCATGATCCGGCGAAAAAAAGTGATGAGACGGATCCGGTGAAAAAACAGATCAGTCGCATTAGTTTTTTCCATCCGTTTCTTTCGTTTTTTGACAGATCAGTTTTGATACTGAGCATGTTCAGTTAAAAAACCAACGGATCCGGTGTCCGTAATCCGTTTTTTGCCGTATTATGCCGGATACAGCTTACATAGGCTTCAATTATAAAACACGCCGCAGACAAAAAAACATTCACCTCAACGTTCCATCCGGCCGCCGGACAAGCAAATTTTGCCGGATCCGGCGAAAGCCGGATGGAACGCAAGACCATCGGCCGCAATCCGGCGCTAATAGAAGTCTATTGGGGAGAAAAAGCCACATCTGGCGGCAACAGACGCCGGATCCGTTTTTTTATATTTCTGTCGGATAGTGCCTGATGGCAAAAAACTGATGTGTGAAAGCAGCCAAAATAGGGTGGGGTGGGGGGGGGGGACAGTTTATTATAGCATCTTCTGCTTGGAAAAAAAATGCTGTAAACATTAATAGGCCTGATTGATTATATAGACTCCAGCAGATACTGTCAGAACAAATAACACAAAGAAAACAGCAAATACCCAGCAACATCGGAGCTTTGGATTTATCCAGTGCGGTTATTAGAAATATTAAATATTAAAAGGGTTTGGTTATGATTTTACGAAAGTTACATAAAAGCAGGAAACAGTACATATAGAAAAAGAATAAAAAAATTATTATTATTAATAATAAACAAAACCCATTGTCCACAAGTTAACCGCCTTCCGACTTGCTCTCCATTGAGAATATTTCCTGATCTTAGAAAGCTTTTGAAGAAAATCATAACAAAAACTGCAAAACACTGGATCAGATGTGACCCAGCCTCACATATTGATTACACAGGTCAGAATATCTGAATCAGGATATTGCACACAAATTGTGGAAGGGGGGGGGGGGGAAAGGAAACGTTCTCAGAAGAAAAAAATCTGTCAAAAGTATTAACAAAACAGAGATGAATTAAATATAAGTACATAAAGAAAATTATGATATAGAAAAAAGAAAAATCAAAAACATGAAAGAGATATGAAATATTTGATGATTTTTTTTCTAATAAATTAGGAAATAATGATGTCCCATCCAACTTACAGGAGGAAAATCTATACCAATTATACATAAAAGTCTAAAAAAAAGAGGCAGCCATGTAATCCACACATACAGTGCTGTACAATATATATAGCACGATGCCCTATCACTATACAACACAATATAAGTAAAGAACAATGTATAATAATGACGTGTCATCACATATCACATCATCATCAGTGTTAAAAATGGAGAATAGTAAACTTACCAAGTAAAAATCTTCTTGGATATCTGGGATAGGAGACTGCACACGCCGGGTCTGTGTGCTGCAGGTGGATGACCCAGTGATGGCTGACAGGCTTGTCCATCATCCATCCTGGGGGGATCATGTAGGTCCTGGAGTCTGCCAACACTGGAGGTCAGCAGAAGAGCTGTGCTGGTGCAGCAGTGGCTGACAGTGTGAGCACCCAAAGCCCCCTGGTCACAGCCTAGAGCCCCCTGGTCACAGCCCCCTGATAAAAATCCAACTGATCACAGCCCCCGGGTCACAGCCTACAGCCCCTGCCCACAGATCCTTGATCACAGCCTTTGGCCCCCAGTCCAAAGCTCCCTTATCACAGTCTACAGTCCCCTGCCCACAGCCCCCTGATCACTGCCCAGTGCCCACAGCCCCCTGATCACTGCCCAGTGCCCACAGCCCCCTGATCACTGCCCAGTGCCCACAGCCCCCTGATCACTGCCCAGTGCCCACAGCCCCCTGATCACTGCCCTGTGCCCACAGCCCCCTGATCACTGCCCTGTACCCACAGCCCCCTGATCACTGCCCAAAGCCCCCTGCCCACAGCCCCCTAATTACTGCCCAGTGCCCACAGCCCCCTGATCACTGCCCAAAGCCCCCTGCCCACAGCCCCCTAATTACTGCCCAGTGCCCACAGCCCCCTGATCACTGCCCAAATCCCCCTGCCCACAGCCCCCTAATTACTGCCCAGTGCCCACAGTCCCCTGATCACTGCCCACAGCCCCCTGATCACTGCCCACAGCCCCCTGATGACTGCCCAAAGCCCCCTGCCCACAACCCCCTAATCACTGCCCAGTACCCACAGCCCCCTGATCACTGCCCAGTGCCCACAGCCCCCTGGTCACAGCCTACAGCCCCCAGTCCAAGGCTCCCTTATCACAGCCCCCTGATCACTGCCCACAGCCCCTTGGTCACAGCCCCCTGGTCACTGCCTACAGCCCCCTGATCACTGCCCACAGCCCCTTGGTCACTGCCTACAGCCCCCTGGTCACTGCCTACAGCCCCCTGATCACTGCCCACAGCCCCTTGGTCACTGCCTACAGCCCCTGATCACACCCCACCATCTGTATCGGGTTTCACAGCACCTTCACAGGAGCGAGGTCTGGCAAGGCATTATCAATCGAGTGCAGCAGACTCCAGCTACACATGGCTAGGCTGCTGCGTCGCAGTTCGAATGATCGATCCGGACACAAGGGGGGCTCGCGGCCACTACGGCGCATGCGTTGTTGCGTCACCACATTTGGGCGGGAGAGTGCGGGGCGCGGTGTGTGGCGGTCTGACAGGAAAGTTCAGTGATATACATTGCACGCGTCACGCCGGGCGCAGGGAGTGTGGAGCCGTCGTGGCCATGTTTCCTGTGTAGTAATACTGCGGCTTCTGACTGCAGGCACACGGCTTTCAATGCGGAAGATTTAGCAGCTGTGCACACATTATTTCAATTGTGTCACAATATTTCAGTCAAGATTTTAGTTTTTGGACTTGTTTCTTCTTCTAGGAGACGTAACTTTTATTTTTCCATCAACTTAACCTATGAGGGGGTGTTTTTGTGAGAGGATTTTTTAATGACTGCGTTCATTTTATATATGCTGAAAAACTGAGGGAGCCAGGATCACCGTGCAATGAAATGGTTAAAAAAATCAATACTACAAGTTGTTTTTTTTGGAAAAGCAATACTTACCAATTTGTTTTTTTCACAGCATTCAGTGACCAGCCAAAATGATCAGTTATTAGCCAAATCCAAGAGATTACAGCAATAATAGACTTGTTTAGTTTTTTTTTTTAATTTTTGTGGTTATTATTTATTATTATAGCGTCATTTATTCCATGGCGCTTTACAAGTGAAAGAGGGTATACGTACAACAAATCATTAACAGTACAAGACAGACTGGTATAGGAGGAGAGAGGACCCTGCCCACGAGGGCTCAGAGTCTACAGGAAATGGGTGATGGTACAATAAATGAGGACAGAGCTGGTTGCGCAGTGGTCTACTGGACTGAGGGCTGTTGTAGGCTTGTTGGAAGAGGTGGGTCTTGAGGTTCCTCTTGAAGCTTTCCACCGTAGGGGAGAGTCTGATGTGCTGAGGTACAGCGTTCCAGAGTATGGGGGAGGTACAGGAGAAATCTTGTACGCGATTGTGGGAAGAGGAGATAAGAGAGGAGTAGAAAAGGAGATCTTGTGAGGATCTGAGGTTGCGTGCAGGTAGGTACCGGGAGACTAGGTCACAGATGTAAGGAGGAGACAGGTTGTGGATGGCTTTGTATGTCATGGTTAAAGTTTTTAACTGGAGTCGTTGGGCGATGGGAAGCCAGTGAAGGGACTGGCAGAGTGGCGAGGCTGGGGAATAACCGGGGGAGAGGTGGATTAAGCGAGCCGCAGAGTTTAGTATAGATTGGAGGGGTGCAAGAGTGTTGGAAGGGAGGCCAGAGAGCAGGAGGTTGCAGTAGTCGAGGCGGGAAATGATGAGGGCATGCACTAATGTTTTTGCTGATTCTTGGTTAAGGAAAGCACGGATCCAGGAGATATTTTTGAGTTGTAGTCTGGATGAGGTGAAGAGGGCTTGGATGTGTGGCTTGAAGGATAGAGCAGAGTCAAGGGTTACTCCAAGGCAACGAGCTTGTGAGACTGGGGAGAGTGAGCAACCATCAAGTTTGATGGAAAGCCTTGTTGGAGGAGATGAGTGAGGAGGAGGAAAGACAATGAACACTATTTTGTCCATGTTAAGCTTTAGGAATCACGCAGAGAAGAAGGATGAAATAGCAGACAGACATTGTGGAATTTTGGTTAGTAGAGAGGTAATGTCAGTTCCAGAGAGGTAGATCTGTGTGTCATCGGCATAGAGATGATAGTGAAAGCCGTGGGACTCTTATGAGCTGTCCCAGGCCGAATGTGTAGATGGAGAACAGCAGGGGTCGAAGAACTGAGACTTGGGGGACACCGACAGATAGGGGGCGAGATGAGGAAGAGGTGTGAGAATGGGAGACGCTGAAAGTTCGGTCGGTTAGGTATGAGGAGATCCAAGATAGGGCCAAGTCTGTGATGCCCAGAGATGAGAGAATCTGTAGTAGGAGGGAATGTCTACTGTGTCGAAGGCAGAGGACAGGTCCAGGAGGAGGAGGATAGAGTAGTGTCGCTTGGCTTTGGCGGTTAGTAGATCATTGGTGACTTTGGTTAGGGCACTTTCAGTAGAGTGATGTGGTCGGAAGCCAGATTGTAGCCGGTCAAAGAGGGAGCAGGAGGAGAGGTATGAGGACAATTCAAGATGGACATGCTGTTCCAGTAGTTTTGAGGCATAGGGGAGAAGGGATATGGGGCGATAGTTTGACACAGAGGATGGGTCAAGTGAGGGCTTTTTGAGGATGGGTGTAATGGAGGCATGTTTAAAGCATGAGGGGAATACACCACTTGTTAGTGATAGGTTGAAGAGATGGGTTAGGGCTGGGATGAGGACTGCGGTGATGTTGGGGATGAGATGCGATGGGAGAGGGTCAAGTGCACAGGCGGTTGGATGTGATCTTGAGAGTAGAGTGGAAAGATTGTTTTCTGTCATGGTGGAGAAGCTGGATATGGAGAAAGAGGGCTGAATAGCTATGATGAGGGGCTGTGGTGATTGTGAGCCAAAGCTTGCTCTGATGTTGTCAATCTTCTGCTTGAAGAAAGAGGCAAAGTCTTCAGCTGAGATGAGAGGAGAGGGAGGTGGTGCTGGGGGACGGAGGAAAGAATTGAAAGTGTTGAATAGCTGTTTAGGGTTGTGAGAGAGAGGATATGAGGGATGAGAAGTAGGTTTGTTTTGCAGCAGTGAGTGTGGACTTGAAGGTGGTGAGGGCCTCTTTATATTCAATGAAGTGTTCAGTGGAATGAGACTTCTTCCATCTGCGCTCAGCAATTCTTGAAGCCTGTCTCAGTTGTTTAGTCTGACTCGTGTGCCAGGGTTGCCTGTTGATTGTGCGGGTTTTGGTGTGTGTGAGGGGGGCAGCTGATTCGAGAGCTGCAGAGATTGTAGTGTTCTATAAAGTTGCAGCAGCATCTGCATCGTGTAAAAATGCAATGTGTGTGAGAGGGAGAAGGGACTGAGAAAGTGCGTGTAAATCAAGGTGTTTGATATTTCTGAGAGGGTGTGAAAGTTTGTGGAGGTGGGGTTGCCTACTTGGAGGAGAGGGAGGAGAATGTGAATAGGTTGTGGTCAGACAGGGGGAGAGGCGAGTTAGAGAGGTTAGATAGGGAACAGAGGCGAGTGAAGATGAGGTCCAGCGTGTGGCCATCTTTGTGAGTAGCTGCAGAGGACCATCGGGTGAGACCAAAGGAGGAAGTGAGTGTTTTAAGTTTGGAGACAGATGAGTGGGAAGTGTCAATGGGGATTTTGAAATCCCCCATGATGATGGTGGGGATGTCGGTGGAAAGGAAGTGTAGTAGCCAGGTGGTGAAATTATCAAAAAAGGCAGTGGCTGGCTCTGGAGGGGGGTAAATGACAGCCAGTTGGAGGGGGCGTAGATGCGTATGGAGTGCACCTAAAAGAGGGAAGAGTAACAGAGGGTGGTAGTGGAATTGGTGTAAAGGAGTATTAGTCGGACAGGAGCAAACCAACTCCTCCACCATGCTTGTTACTGGGGTGGGGGGTGTGAGAGAGTTGGAGACCGCCATAAGAAAGTGCAGCAGGAGAGGCTGTGTCAGAGGGGGTGAGCCAGGTTTCTGTGATGGCAAGAATGCAAAGTTTATTAGTGATGAAAAGATCATAAATGTAGGAAAGTTTGTTGCAGACAGAGCGAGCATTCCATAGAGCTCCTGTTAGTGGGACTGGGGGAGCGGGGGCTGGGTGGATGGGTATGAGGTTAGAGACGTTGCGGAAATTTGTGATAGGTTGTGGATGAGGGTTTGAAGTGACAATAGGGATGTGAGGAGGACCTGGATTAAAAGAGATATCTCCAGCAGTGAGGAAAAGCAGAGAGAGTGTTAGTAGGTGGGAGCAGGAGAGGCCATGAGATGGTCGTGTGTGTCTGGAGACACTGGGTGAAAGGTGGAGGAAAATATGTGAGGGGAAGGTGAGCTGGGTGGGGAGGATTGGGGGAGAGATGAATAGTTCATAGTACTGGGTTTAGGGATCAGAGGGGGCAGTAGAAAGTGAAGTAATATAGGGGTGAAAGTGAAGGTAAACACAATCATTGTTTACAGTGACTGTTTCCAGTTACCTTCCGGTCACTTCCTGCCCAATTCTGGCCTAATTCAATGCATCATACTTATATGGTGCATACTGGCATTGGTGCAGACGAATAGTCTTGTGCAGACTTTTAGTTGCCCCAATATATACATATACAAGTGCAATCAGCTGTGAAAGGG
Organism: Anomaloglossus baeobatrachus; assembly: GCF_048569485.1. Classification (NCBI taxonomy): domain Eukaryota; kingdom Metazoa; phylum Chordata; class Amphibia; order Anura; family Aromobatidae; genus Anomaloglossus; species Anomaloglossus baeobatrachus. Next base: position 744,138,939 of record NC_134354.1, read on the forward strand.
TGGGGTGCAGCAAGGACCTCTTGATCATTCAATCAAAGAAGCCAGATGCAGCATCACATAGGCAGAGTAAACAAAGGTCATAAAAGGAAGGTGGGGAACAGAGGGGGAAGAGGCCACAGTGAGATGCTGGAGCATGCCAGGGAGATATATTTTGGGAAAGTAGAGTGGATGGTTTAATATACCAGGTATTAGCACACACAGCAGAGCAAAGGGGAGATCAGTTCAGTTCATGGGAAAGTAGAGTGGATGGTTTAACATACTTGTATTGGTGCAGACGAAAAGTCTGGTTTAACCCATTCACAACCTACGACATATATGCTGGTATATATCTTGTCCCCCAGCCTGGCTCCCATGGTATATTCAGTATAATGTCCCCCAGTCTGGCTCCCATGCTAGTATACAGTGCCTTGCAAAAGTATTAGACCCCCTTGATTTTTTTTAACCTTTTCCCATATTTCAGGCTTCAAACATAAAGATACAAATTTAAATTTCTTTATCGTTCCTTTGGGAGACCCAGACCATGGGTGTTTAGCTTCTGCCTCCGGAGGACACACAAAGTACTACACTTAAAAGTGTAGCTCCTCCCTTTGAGCTTATACACCCCCTGGTAGCCAGTCCTAGCCAGTTTATCGCTTTGTGTCAGGAGGCATACATCCACACATGCATTCTCATCTGATTTGTTTGACTTTTGGAAAGAGTTTGAAGAAAAGCGGGTCCATGTCTGGACTCCCGGCATGTCCCTTCTCACCCCACTGTGTCGGCGGTGTTGTTAAGGTTGATTTACAAGGCTGCAGCCTTACATGCCGCGCTCCTTCACCATCCCTTCTGGGCTCTGGCTTGAAGTGGGAGCCAGCACGGTCTCCATGCCTGGCAGGAGTCCGGTCTCCATCCACAGCCCCTTGAGGATTCTGTTGGACCGGAGCACTCATCCCCAGGGACATGGCCCTGCGTCTCAGCAGCTAAGTACCTGAGACGTTTATGTTGGGGGTCCCGGTTCTTTATTGTAAGGGGAGAGTATGCTGTATGTGATTGTTTTAACTTTTCCGGCGGGTTCTCTAGCTTTTGCCTGAGAACCGCGCCGATGGTGCCTGCTTGTCGGCCTCGCCGCTTAAATTTAGGCCCCGGCTTCGCCGGAGGCCTAGTTTCATTTTCCTGCCCTCGCATGTCACTCATGCAGAGGGACAGGTTCGGCTCCTCCCGGCGACCGTTCTACACAGGGGAGGGACACTCCCCACTGCTGGGGCGTCCCTCCTTCGCTGCAGGTCTCTATAGCCCTCCAGTTCCCGCTCTTTTATAGGAACGCCCCCTAGTTGCTCAGGCAGAGTTCACTCTGCTCTGGGACATCCTGCATTCTGCATCTCTGCTGAGGTGCTGCGACTGGGGGACCGGGCTTCGGGATCTGGAGGGCACACAACACCGCGCTCAGCGGTCTGGTAAGCCACAGCCGGTCTCCGGTTGTGGACCTCTGTATATTCTCCCGGCCTGGATAGAGTCCTTTTCTAGGTCCATATCCCAGTCATTTGCCGAGTCCATGGGATTTTTGTCCAGGACTTTGATGAATATGCATCAGCCCCCCTCACAGGGTGCCTCTAATACTCTTGACAGAAGATTCCTATCCTCTGACCTCCGTCCATCGGAGCTCACGGAGGATTCATCATCTGATCCCAGACCCCGTCCTTCTAAGAGAAGGCGCAGGGTTTCCTCCCCCTCCCCATCCCACGGCTCTGTCTCAAGAGCTGACTCTCAAGATGAGGAGGATGCCCTCACTGGGGGCTCGGAGGCTATGTATCCCTTCGATTTCTCTGAGGGTGACTCAGATCTTAGTGATTTGATTGCTTCTATTAATTCTGTGCTGGATCTCAATCCGCCAGTGTCAGAGGAGCAACCCTCTCTGGCAGAAAAACATCAGTTTACCTCGCCTAAGAGAGTAAATAGTGTGTTCTTTAACCACTCCAGTTTTCAGACCGCTGTGACCAAACCCAGGGCCTGCCCTGACAAATGCTTTCCAAAGCGTGGTTCTGATGACCGGTTTCCATTTCCACCTGAGGTGGTCAAGGAGTGGTCTCACTCCCCAAAGGTAGACCCTCCGGTGTCTAGGCTCTCAGCCCGGACCGTTGTGTCGGTGGCTGACGGCACCTCACTTAAGGATTCCACTGACCGTCAGATTGACCTTCTGGCCAAATCTGTGTATGAAGCTGCGGGGGCCGCGTTTTCCCCGACTTTTGCAGCAGTGTGGGCTCTCAAAGCCATCTCTGCTTCTCTAGAGGAGATGCATTCCCTCACCAAGGAATCTATGCCTGAGATTGTTACCTTAACTTCTCAGGCTTCAGCTTTTTCATCTTATGCCATGTCTGCCATTCTAGAGGCTGCTCACCGCACTGCGGTGGCTTCAGCTAATTCTCTTGTTTTCCGCAGGATTTTGTGGCTTCGAGAGTGGAAGGCAGATGCTTCTTCCAAGAAGTTTCTTGCTGGGCTCCCTTTTTGCTGGTTCACGGCTGTTTGGTGAACAGCTGGATGAAATCATTAAAGAAGCTACTGGCGGGAAGAGTACTTCCATGCCACAAACCAAGACCAGGAAACCCGCCCAGGGTAGGAATCAATCGAGGTTTCGTTCCTTTCGTTCCTCCAACTGGTCATCCTCTAAGCCTTCCGCCTCGTTCGCTAACTCAGCCAAGGATCAGAAATCCAACTGGCGCCCAAAAGCGCATCCGCAGAAGACCGCAGGAGGTTCTGCCACTAAGGCAGCTTCCTCATGACTCTCGGCCTGCTCCAGCCACGTCCTTAGTCGGTGGCAGGCTCTCCCACTTTGGCGACGCTTGGTTAAAGCAAGTCTCCGATCAGTGGGTGAGAGACATCATATCTCAGGGCTACAGGATAGAATTCTCTTCCAGCCCGCCAAACAGATTTTTTCTCTCAACTCCCCCCTGCTCCAAGGTCGCCGCCTTCTCGCAGGCCGTGGCGTCCTTGCAGGGAAACGGAGTGATTGTCCCAGTTCCCGCTCAGGAACGGTTCAGAGGTTTTTACTCAAATCTCTTCCTAGTTCCAAAAAAGGACGGTACCTTCCGGCCCATCCTGGATCTCAAGCTTCTCAACAAGCATGTCCGGGTGCGGCATTTTCGCATGGAGTCTCTGCGATCAGTCATTGCCTCTATGACCCAAGGGGATTTCCTGGCGTCCATCGACATCAGAGATGCCTATCTACATGTGCCAATCGCAGTGTCACATCAGCGTTGGTTACGTTTTGCGATAGGAGAGGATCATTTCCAATTCGTGGCTCTCCCCTTCGGGTTAGCCACGGCCCCTCGGTCATGGCAGTGATTGCGGTCCTGCACCTCCAGGGGTTAGCAGTGCTTCCTTATCTGGACGACCTTCTGGTCAAGGGTCCATCCAGCGCAGACTGTCAGCGGAGTGTTTCGCTCACTCTCGCCACCCTAGCCAAATTCAGGTGGATTGTCAATCTTCCCAAATCCACTCTGACTCCGACCCAGAGTCTCACGTACCTAGGGATGCAGTTCGAGACTTTGCAGGCACTTGTGAAGTTGCCCTTAATCAAACAGCAGTCTCTCCGGCTAGCGGTGCGCTCTCTCCTGAGGCCCCGCCGTTATTCCCTCAGGCGCCTGATGCAGGTGCTGGGTCAAATGGTGGCCTCCATGGAGGCGGTTCTCTTTGCCCAGTTCCATCTGTGTCCTCTGCAGCTGGACATTCTCCGCTGTTGGGACAAGCGGCCTTCCTCCTTACAGAGGTTAGTGGCTCTGTCGCCACGGACCAGGAGCTCTCTTCAGTGGTGGCTTCGACCCCTCTCCCTGTCCCAAGGGAGCTCCTTCCTGACTCCGTCCTGGGTGATTCTCACCACGGATGCCAGCCTATCCGGCTGGGGAGCGGTACATCTCCACCACAGAGCACAGGGCACTTGGACTCCGTCCGAGTCAGCCCTTTCAATCAATGTGCTGGAAACCAGAGCTGTGCTTCTAGCTCTTCTAGCCTTTCACCACCTGTTGGCGGGCAGGCACATTCGGGTCCAGTCAGACAACGCGACAGCGGTTGCCTACATCAATCACCAAGGCGGGACACGCAGCCGCCTGGCAATGTTGGAGGTCCAACGCATTCTTCAATGGGCGGAGGACTCCAAGTCCACCATATCTGCAGTCCACATCCCTGGCGTAGAAAACTGGGAGGCAGATTATCTCAGCCGTCAATCCGTGGACGGTGGCGAGTGGTCCCTGCACCCGGCAGTGTTTCAGTCAATCTGCCGCAAGTGGGGCACTCCGGTCGTGGACCTAATGGCATCCCGTCACAACAACAAGGTTCCGGTTTACGTGGCTCGCTCCCACGATCCTCAGGCCTTCGCCGCGGACGCTCTGGTTCAAGACTGGTCCCAGTTTCGTCTGTCCTACGTGTTTCCCCCTCTAGCTCTCTTGCCCAGAGTCCTGCGCAAGATCAGAATGGAGGGTCGTCAAGTCATCCTCATTGCACCGGACTGGCCCAGGCGAGCTTGGTATCCGGACCTGCTCCAACTGTCCGTGGAGATGCCGTGGCATCTTCCGGACCGTCCAGACCTGCTCTCGCAAGGTCCGTTTTTCCGCCCGAATTCTGCGGCCCTCAAATTGAGTCCTGGATTTTGACGGCTTCTGGTATTCCTCCTGAAGTCATCTCCACTATGACTCGGGCCCGTAAGTCTTCCTCCGTCAAGATCTATCACAGGACTTGGAAAATTTTCCTGTCCTGGTGTCGCTCTTCCGGCCATTCTCCTTGGCCATTCTCGTTGCCGACCCTTCTGTCTTTTTTACAGTCCGGTCTGCAGCTAGGACTGTCCCTCAACTCTCTCAAGGGACAAGTCTCAGCTCTATCAGTGCTGTTCCAGCGGCGTCTCGCCCGGCTGGCTCAGGTCCGCACCTTCATGCAAGGTGCGTCTCACATCATTCCGCCTTATCAGCGGCCCTTGGATCCCTGGGACCTTAACTTGGTCGTCACGGTATTGCAGAAACCCCCTTTCGAGCCTCTTAGGGAGGTTTCTTTGTATCGTCTTTCTCAAAAGGTGGCCTTTCTAGTTGCCATAACTTCTCTCAGGAGAGTCTCTGATTTGGCTGCGCTCTCCTCGGAGTCACCTTTTTTGGTTTTTCACCAAGACAAGGTAGTTCTCCGTCCGACCCCGGACTTTCTTCCTAAGGTGGTCTCTCCCTTCCACCTTAACCAGGATATTTCCTTGCCTTCCTTCTGTCCGGCCCCTGTTCATCGCTTTGAGAAAGCGCTGCATACTCTAGATCTGGTGCGTGCTCTCCGGATTTATGTGTCTCGCACCGCTGCGCTTAGGCGGTGCACCTCTCTTTTTGTGCTAACCACAGGGCGGCGCAAGGGTCTCTCTGCTTCTAAGCCGACCTTGGCCCGTTGGATTAGATCAACCATTTCGGACGTCTACCAGAGTACTCGGGTGCCTCCCCCGCCGGGGATCAAAGCACACTCGACCAGAGCTGTCGGTGCCTCTTTGGCTTTTAGGCACCGGGCTACAGCTCAACAAGTCTGTCAGGCTGCCACTTGGACTAGCCTGCATACCTTTTCGAAGCACTACCAAGTGCATGCTCATGCTTCGGCAGATGCGAGCTTGGGCAGACGCATCCTTCAGGCGGCTGTCGCCCACTTGTGAAGTTAGGCTCCGCCTACTTCTTAGTTTTTTCTGTTTATTCCCACCCAGGGACAGCTTTGGAACGTCCCATGGTCTGGGTCTCCCAAAGGAACGATAAAGAAAAAGAGAATTTTGTTACTTACCGTAAATTCTTTTTCTTATAGTTCCGTATTGGGAGACCCAGCTCCCTCCCTGTTGCCTGTTGGCAATTTTCTTGTTCCGTGTGTTATCACCGGCTGTTGTCGTGGACAGAGTCTCCGGTTGTTCCGGTTCTTACTCGGTTCTACTTGTGGGTGGCTATTCTCCTTCAGCTTTTGCACTAAACTGGCTAGGACTGGCTATCAGGGGGTGTATAAGCTCAAAGGGAGGAGCTACACTTTTAAGTGTAGTACTTTGTGTGTCCTCCGGAGGCAGAAGCTAAACACCCAATGTCTGGGTCTCCCAATACGGAACTATAAGAAAAAGAATTTACGGTAAGTAACAAAATTCTCTTTTTTATGGTGAAGAATCAACAACAAGTGGGACACAATTGTGAAGTTGAACGGAATTTATTGCTTATTTTAAACTTTTTTAAAAAATAAAAAAAAATGAAAAATTGGGGCGTGCAATATTATTCGTCCCCTTTAAGTTAATACTTTGTTGCGCCACCTTTTGCTGTGATTACTGCTGCAAGCCACTTGGGGTATGTGTCTATTAGTTTTGCACATCGAGAGACTGAAATTCTTTCCCATTCTTCCTTTGCAAACACCTGGAGCTGAGTGAGGTTGGATAGAGAGCGTTTGTGAACTGCAGTTTTCAGCTCTTTACACAGATTCTCGATTGGATTCAGGTCTGGACTTTCACTTGGCCATTCTAACACCTGGATACGTTTATTTGTGAACCATTCCATTGTAGATTTTGCTTTATCTTTGGGATCATTGTCATTTTGGAAGACAAATCTCCATCCCAGTCTCAGGTCTTTTGCAGACTCCAACAGGTTTTCTTCAAGAATGGTCCTGTATTTGGCTCCATCCATCTTCCCTGTCCCTGCTGAAGAAAAGCAGGCCCAAACCATGATGCTGCCACCACCATTTTTGACAGTGGGGATCGTGTATTCAGGGTTTTGGTTTCATCTAACCAGAGCACCTTCTTCCACGTTTGGTGTGTCTCCCAGGGGGCTTGTGGCATACTTTAAACGACCATTTATGGATATCTTTGAGAAATGGCTTTCTTCTTGCCACTCTTCCATAAAGGCCAGATTTGTGCAGTGTACGACTGATTGTTGTCTTATGGACAGACTCTCCGACCTCAGCTGTAGATCTCTGCAGTTCATCCAGAGTGATCATGGGCCTCTTGGCTGCATCTCTGATCAGTCTTCTCCTTGTTTGAGATGAAAGTTTTGAGGGACGGCTGGGTCTTGGTAGATTTGCAGTGGTATGATTTCAATATGATCGCTTGCACAGTGCTTCTTGGGATGTTTAAAATTTTGGAAATATTTTTATAACCAAATCCAGTTTTAAACGTCTTCACAACAGTATCACGGACCTGCCTGTTGTGTTCCTCAGTCTTCATGATGCTCTATGTGCTTTAAACAGAACACTGAGACTATCACAGAGCAGGTGCATTTATACGGAGACTTGATTACACACAGGTGGATTATATGTATCATCATCAGTCATTTAGGACAACATTGGATCATTTAATTCCGAGATCCTCAATGAACTTCTGGAAGTGGGTGCGTGGCCTGCACGCTGATGGCGACGGCTGCTTGAAGGAGAGCTCTGTGCTGAAGCAGGATAAACCGGCTCTTATCAGCTCACAGATAACAGGATTACCAGCTACAGGAGGTGTGAGTAACCCCAGCAATGCCTAAAGGCCCCGTCACACTAAGCAACATCGCTAGCAACATCGCTGCTAACGAACAACTTTTGTGACGTTGCTAGCGATGTTGCTGTGTGTGACATCCAGCAACAACCTGGCCCCTGCTGTGAGGTCGTTGGTTGTTGCTGAATGTCCTGGGCCATTTTTTAGTTGTTGCTGTCCCGCTGTGAAGCACAGATCGCTGTGTGTGACAGCGAGACAGCAACAACTAAATGTGCAGGCAGCAGGAGCCGGCTTCTGTGGAGGCTGGTAACCAATGTAAACATCGGGTAACCAAGAAGCCCTGTCCTTGGTTACCCAATATTTACCTTTAATACCAGCCTCCGCCGCTCTCACTGCCTGTGCTGCCGGCTCCTGCTGTGTGCACATGTAGCTGCAGGACACATCGGGTTAATTAACCCGATGTGTGCTGTAGCTAGGAGAGCAGGGAGCCAGCGCTAAGCATTGTGCGCTGCTCCCTGCTCTGTGCACATTTAGCTGCAGCACACATCGGGAAATTAACCCCATGTGTGCTGTAACTAGGAGAGCAGGGAGCCAGCGCTAAGCATTGTGCGCTGCTCCCTGCTCTCTGCACATGTAGCTACAGCACACATCGTGTAATTAACCTGATGTGTGCTGTAACTAGGAGAGCAGGGAGCCAGCGCTCAGTGTGCGCTGCTCCCTGCTCTCTGCACGTGTAGCTCCGTGCGGTGGTAACCAAGGTAAATATCGGGTTGGTTACCCGATATTTACCTTAGTTACCAAGTGCAGCAGCTTCCACGCGGCGCTGGGGGCTTGTCACTGGTTGCTGGTGACCTCACCAGCAACTTGTGTAGCCACGCTCCAGCGATCCCTGCCAGGTCAGGTTGCTGGTGGGATCGCTGGAGCGTCGCAGTGTGACATCTCACCAGCAACCTCCTAGCAACTTACCAGCGATCCCTATCGTTGTTGGGATCGCTGGTAAGTTGCTTAGTGTGACTGGACCTTAAGGGGAGACCTAAAAAAACTGACACTCCAGCCATACTCACAGACTTCTACCCCCGGGATAGGGATCTCTCCTCACCAAGCAAGATGACGCTGGCTTCCCACTCAGCTTCTTCCCACTCCTCACAAGGAGATGCAGGCTGCTTGAAAGGCAGCACAGGCATTCCTCTTAGGCAATGTGCGCACGTGTGCGTAATTCATGCAGTTATGCTGCGCTTTGTAGCGCAGCGTAACTGCATGCGTCCTGCGTCCCCTGCACAATCTATGGAGATTGTGCAGGGGCCGTGCGCATGTGGCATATTAGAACGCAGCGCTTCGGCTGCTGCCCGAATCGCTGCGTTCTAAGAAGTGACATGTCACTTCTTCCGTGCGCTGTGCCTGCAGCCCCTGCTCTGTCTATGGCAGGAGCTGCAGGCACAGCGCACGTTCTCGCCGGCACCATGCGCTTCAGAACACAGCTTTTCAGCTGTGCTCTGAAGCGCACCTTTTCGGTGCGGTGCAGAGCGCACACGTGCGCACATAGCCTTACAGAGGAAACAATGCAATCTCTGCTGAAAACGATGAGGGCTTCCCTGCAGGCTGATCTCAGAGAAATAGTAAGAGAGCTGAAGGAAGAAATCAGGTCCCTGGGTGATCGCACAGAGCATGTAGAAACTAAAATGGCTGAATTTGCAACATCACATAACAATCTGATAGATGCTAACACAGCTTTGGAAAAGGAGGTAGAGGCACCAAAACTTAAAATCAGTGATATAGAGGACAGATCCCGAAGAAATAACCTAAAAATCAGAGGGATTCCCTCATCAGTAGCAGATAAAGACCTCCAGGAATACTTCCACAAGTTTCTGCAGCTTATACTCCCTGGATGGGACACCAGAGACCTGATAGTGGACAGAATTCATAGAGTCCCTAAATCCAAAGGCATAGATCCAGCTCTGCCTAAAGATGTCCTGGCTAGACTTCATTTCTATAAAACAAAAGAAGCTGTGCTGCACACACTGAGGGGAAGTCCAGCCCTGCCAGACACTTTCATGGGACTAAAAATCTTCCCAGATCTTTCTGCTGCAACTCTTAATAAAAGAAGAGAATTTGCCCACCTTTCTAAACTCCTTAGAGATCAAGACATCAAGTACAAGTGGGGTTTTCCGGTGAAGATGATAATGTTCAAAGATGGAGGCACTCACATGTCATACTCCTCAGCTGGGCAAATTGCTGGGTGACTGGGGAATAGCCCACCCAGCAAACTCTGGTGGGCGGGAGAATCAAAGAGGCCCTCCAGACAGGATTAACCCTGAATGGTCAGTAGCTTAGCTGGGACTCCTTCCTGCTTATGGCACCTGCTGTCCCTGCTCCTGTGACACGGAATGTCACGTAGCCCCCCTGATGTTCTCGCCTATGGCGAGCGGTTATACACCGGGCACCCTACTCAGGGCAAACCGGTGTTGTTGGAACTTTTTTGTTTTTGTTCCTCTTCTCACAAATGTTCCTTAATTTTTTTTGGAAATTTCTCTCAATTCCTTGCTGGTCTAGCCCCTCTCATCCCTGATGGCGTTCCTAGGAATTCAAACCCCCCTGCGGCTCCAATATGAGAATTAAGATATTGTCTATTAATGTGAACGGACTCAACTCCCCAGCAAAAAGGTCAATGATGTGGAGAGAGGTGAAGGCATCTAACTGTGATATAGCGTGCATTCAGGAGACTAACCTTCTTTACACAGATAATAAACGGCTACTTCATCCAAGGTTCCAACACACCTTTTTTGCTAATGACTCAAAAAAAAGAGGTATGATAATCCAATTCCGATATCCAGAAAGCAAGGAGGCTGTGGGAAAAAAAGGCGCAAATAGGGTCTTACCCGGTATAACAGTGTGAGGTGAATGTAAGAAGGGACACTCACCTGATAAGGTTGTGACAGTCACAACCCCTCTAACAGCATAAAAGTAGCGTGGAAGGCAGCAGTCCCGCGAAACAGAGTAGTTACGGACAGCAGGAGAAAAGCAGGTTAAAGTACCGCGCCAAACCACAGGAGTACAAATGGAATTAATAGATCTCTTTTCTTTATTTTCACAGGTCTACGCGTTTCAAGGACATATCCGTCCTCTTCCTCAGGACAAATGCAGAGAATACCATTGGTATTCTTTGTCCTGAGGAAGAGGACGGATATGTCCTTGAAACGCGTAGACCTGTGAAAATAAAGAAAAGAGATCTATTAATTCCATTTGTACTCCTGTGGTTTGGCGCGGTACTTTAACCTGCTCCTCAAAAAAAAGAGGAGGAGTGGCCATTTTAATAAAGAACTCAGTGGCCTTTAAATTGATAAATGTCAGTTATGGAGCGGATGGAAGATATATTATTTTGTCTTGTTATATCAACAGCATCCCTTATACCTTGGCAACGGTCTACTCCCCAAATTCATCACAATTTACCTTTGCTAGGAAATTTTTCCAAGCATTCAAAGATACTGCCACAGGGGCGGAAATCATCTGTGGAGACTTTAATATACCTGTTATACGCTCCATGGATTGCTCCAACACCAGCATCCCACATGCTAAGGAACTTAAGCATCTCATCAAAGAATTCCATTTTCATGACATCTGGAGATATTTGCACGCATCAGAAAGAGACTATACATTCTTCTCTTCCAGGCATCGTTCATACAGTAGAATTGATTTTTTTTTTGGTCAACAGCAAATCTATAAGTAATTGTGTGGCAGCTTATATTGGTTTAATTACTTGGACAGATCATGCGACGATCTCTTTGTCTGTTCAGGGTAGCTTTAATGTTCAAAATTCCCCTAGGTGGAGACTGAATACCAGCTTGCTTGGTAGGCAGAAGGTACATGATGAAGTAGAGTCAGTGTTAACAGAATATTTTAAACTTAATAATAATGGGGAAATTTCTGACGAGACCCTGTGGGCTGCTCATAAAGCAGTAGTCAGAGGGCAGCTCATAAAAATAGCCTCCATCCAAAAAAGGCAAAAAGACGCAGATATTAAATATATATTAACCCGTATTCATCACCTTGAATCCCTGAATAAAGCCAAAGCAACCCCTAACTTGACTAAAGAAATTGTAACCCATAGATTCCAACTAATATCCCTACTCCTGCAAAAAACGAACATAATCTTAAAAAAAATAGATCGACATTTTATGCTATGGCGGATAGAGCGGGGTCCTTATTGGCAAGAAGGACCAAAAACGTGAGATTCAATCTAAAATAGAATTCCTCAGGGACCCAAACGGAACAATCACTAGACATCCCATTGAAATAGCAGAAGCATTTGCGAAATACTATGAGGCCCTATATAATCTAAAATATGATTCCAATACGTCACAGCCGACTCAAGTGGATATACAGGGTTTCCTAGACACCCTGGATCTTCCCCGGGTCTCAGATGAGGAATTAGAGGAACTTAATCTTCCCTTTACTACACATGAAATCCTAGGTGCCATCAAAATGACTAAGTCTAACTCTGCCCCGGGTCCCGATGGGCTGCCATACGAATATTACAAACAATTTACTTCACTCTGTCCCCCTTTATGTTAAAAACCTTCAATTTTTGGCAAAATAAAGGGTCAATTTCCCCAGACAACTTAGAAGCGATTATTATCACGCTACCCAAGCCAGGGAAACCTGCAGACACCCTGGGTATTTTTAGGCCCATTTCACTCCTAAATTGTGATGTTAAAATTTATGCCAAACTAGTGGCAGATAGACTTCATAAAGTGATCCCGACCTTAGTGGCTCCAGACCAAGTTGGTTTTGTGACAGGCAGGCAATCTAAGGATGGCACCAGACGGATGCTTGACTTGATTGGACTGGTGGAGATATCGGGTGAACCCAGTGCATTCCTGTCTCTTGATGCTGAAAAAGCCTTTGACAGGGTGCACTGGGGATACCTGGAGAGAGTTCTAACAAAATTCGGGTTCTTGGGGAAAATCAAGTCATCCATTCTAGCCCTCTACTCTTACCCAAATGCGTCAGTGTTGGCATCGGGGTTTCTGTCATCTAAATTTTAAATACGTAATGGCACCCGCCAGGGGTGTCCATTGTCTCCCGCTATTTTTGCTTTAGTGGTAGAACCTCTGGCGGAAGCTATACGAAAAAACATAGCCATTTCTGGTATAAGAGTTGGGGAATTTGAACATAAACTTGGTTTATACGCAGATGATGTGATAATTTCCTGTTCTAACCCTGCAGTGTCGATTCCAGCAGTGGTGAACACATTATTGAACTTTTCTAAAGTGTCGTATTATAAGCTTAATGCGGCAAAGTCTTTGATACTGCCGTTTAATGTACCGGTGGAGGCCAGGAGTGCGCTGGAGGGGGCCTTTCAATTCAAATGGTGCGACAGGGGGATACCTTATTTGGGTATTAAGCTGACACCATCGCAGATGTTAATTAAAGAAAATTTGGAACCTCTGATCCAAAATTTAGAAAAGGAATTGGGAAGGTATGAAAAAATATCATTGTCCTGGATGGCCAGGATACAGTCCTTTAAAATGGTTTTCTTATCCAAAATATTGTATGTGCTCAGATGCCTTCCCATCAAAATTTCTCACAAAACCCTGATGAAACTTCAATCGTTGACTAACAAATTTGTCTGGGGAAATAAAAGGGCTAGGGTCGCAGGTAAAGTGTTATACCCCCCATATGACTTAGGGGGATTGGGCACCCCAAACATAACGGCATATTATAAAGCCTTACTAATTGAATCACTAAAGGAATGGTGGCGTCCAGGTAATTCACATAGATGGGCTCAGATTGAAAATTTCCTGTCCCGCCAGGGCTCGGTCAGAAGAATGATGGAAGCAGAATATTTGAGCCGTTCACGGTTCTCCCCGTGTGTTCCCACCATGTCAGCCTCCCTGGAGGTCTGGCGAAATGACTTGATTCATAAGATTCAGATTCCTCTTTCAGAGATTTCCCTCAAGTCGTTGGAATCTCAAATCCAATCTGGCCAGGTGGGAGGGATCGGGCATTACAGTGCTGGCGGATCTATACTCTGATTTGGGTGTTAACCCCTTTAATGAAATAGTATGGGAACACCCCTCTTTAAAGGGCTGTTTCTATCAACACATCCAAATTAGTCATTTTCTGGCCACTAAATTTCCTCCAAAGTCGAATCCTCTGTTACCTACAACAAAGGCTTTGGTATTTAAAAAGATAATTAAATCCAAAGGTATCTCCTCGACATACAAATGGCTCAATAACCCCCCCCGAAGAGCAAAAATCTCCTTATATGAATAAATGGGACGTGGAGTTGAGTGTCTCTACCTCTCCTTCAAACTGGCACTCGGTATCAGCAAATATCCAAAAATATTCCAAGTGTATAAATCATCTGGAGCAACTGAAAAAAGTACACCTGCGATGGTATCGGTCCCCAGCCAACTTAGCACAGTTCCTCCCAAATTATTCGCCACATTGTTGGAAGGGCTGCCTCCAAAGGGGTACTCTTGGTCACTGCTGGTGGGCTTGTCCCAAGGTTTTCTCGTTCTGGTTGGAGGTGTTTGGCCTGATGGGTGAGCTGACAGGCAATCCTATTAATCCGAATCCAGGTCTGGCTGTGCTAAACGTGTGTATAGAGGAGTTCTCTTGGGAATCCAGGGGTTTATTAGTTCACATTCTAGTTGCTGACAGATATTGCATAAGTTTGCATTGGAAATCCCCAAAGACACCTACATTAGTCGAACTATATAACCGAATTAATCTCCAATGCCAATACGAGTTCTGTCTGGCTCACTCCATCCGCGACAAAAACAAAATACTTCAGATTTGGGACACATGGCTAAACTCTGTATATGCATCTGTTTCCAGGGCAAACTGTTGATAATTAAAAATGGGTCAAAGAGAGTGTTACGCAGGGAGTTCACCCGTACCACATGTCAATATTCAAGGTGTTTAAATCTCTGTTGTTGTTACTGCTCGGGCTACCCCGAAACGCCATCTAATTCCCTCCCTCCCCCCTCCCACTCCCTGGTTGCCTCCTTGCAACCATCCATGGTTCTCCCCCTCCCCCCCACCTCTCTTTCCCCTCCCTTTTCTTATCTTCCTTTCTTACTCTCTGGTTCTGGTTGTTTCGAACCCTTGTTTTGAGGATTAAATAGTAAATTGGTAGGTTGACTCTATACGTATTGGGTATTGATTAACCTAAAAAAGTTGCAACTTGCATCAGACATGATTGCTGGTGGTGTGACAGGAAATGTGAATCATAAAGGTGATACTACCACGTGTTACAGCGTTGTTCTCTTTGTGTATTATTGCCAATGATACCTGAATTTCTCCTTTTTGTAATGTAACTTCCTACAATAAAAATTGATTGGATTAAAAAAAAATGAACTTCTGGAGTGAGTTTGCTGCACAGAAAATAAAGGGGATGAATAATATTGCACGCCCTATTTTTTTTTTTTTTTTTTTTAAGTTTAAAATAAACAATACATTTTGTTCAACTTCACAATTGTGTCCCACTTTTTGTTGATTCTTCACCGTAAAATTAAAATTATTATCTTTATGTTTGAAGCCTGAAATGTGGGAAAAGGTTGAAAGAATCAAGGAGGCTGAATACTTTTGCAAGGCACTGTATATACTGTTCAACAAAATAAAGTGAACACTAAAATACCATTGTGTTGTTTAAGTGTTCCTTTTATTTTTTTTTTAAGCAGTATATAATGTCCCCCAGCCTAGCTCCCATGCTGCTATATATATAGTGTGTCCCCCAGACTGGCTGGAGCATCACTCTGATCAGGAGAAACGTTAAGACACTGCAGACATAAAACCCCATAGGGGGACTAGTAAAATCAATACAAAATGTTAAAAAAAAAGTTTAACACTAGAAGTCCCAGAAATTTCGAGCTCCCCCTGAAGTACTGAAAGAGGGTTAAATGACCCTTAGTTCAAACTGAATAGAACTAACTAGAAACTAAAAGGCTAAACTTAATGGAAAACCTCCTGTGGTGCGACAGTAATGGCCTTAATTACAGAACAAAAGATGGTGATTATAGGATGTTAGGTAAAATCCTTCAGGTCATTCGACCCGTCTCTGGGTTCCAAAGGTAGAAATGTTAAATGACCCCGCTCTGGGACTTCTAGTGTTAAAAATATTAAAAAATAAAAAAAACTTAAAAGTTCAAATTGCGAATAAAACAATAAAAAACATATATTTGGTATCGCTTTCAGAAATCCCCGATTTATCAAAATATATTCTCAATTAATCAGTACATGGTGTAGTGAGAAAAGAAAACAAACAACAAAATTACGTTTTCTTGGTCGCCGCAACATTTCATTAAAATGCAATAACAGGCGAACAAAGCCTCACATATGTGCAGAAATTGTATCATTAAAAACGTCAGCTGAAGATGCAAACAATAAGCAGTCATTGAGTCCCAGATCAAAAAAATGAGAACGCTACAGGCGACAAAAGCGCAATTTTTTTCACCACTTATATAAAAGTAAAACCATATGTTTGGTATCTATGAACTTGTATTGACCTGGGGAGTCATAATGCCAGGTAATTTTTACCCTATAGTGAACATGGTAAATAAAAAAAACCCTCAAAACCATCGT
Source organism: Anomaloglossus baeobatrachus (assembly GCF_048569485.1). Classification (NCBI taxonomy): domain Eukaryota; kingdom Metazoa; phylum Chordata; class Amphibia; order Anura; family Aromobatidae; genus Anomaloglossus; species Anomaloglossus baeobatrachus. The sequence continues at coordinate 744,154,948 of NC_134354.1, forward strand.
GGAATTGCATTTTTTTTTTTCTATTTCACCACACGGAATTTTTTTTTTCCTGTTTTTTAGTACAATATAGGGCACAATGAATGGTGTCGTTCAAAAGCACAACTCGTCTCGCAAAAAACAAGTCCTTATATGGCAATATTGAGGGAAAAGTAAAAAAGTTATGGCTCTTAGAATAAAAGGAGGAAAAAAATAAAAATCACCGGGGAATGAGGGGGTTAAATAATTAAGAATTTTGTAAGAAAAAAAGTTTTTTTTCTCGGATTCTTATGTCGCGGACGGGGGCACAGACCACGTCAGGGGGGCTACTTGAGGAGCTCGGATCGAGTGGCGACCGGATCCGGGGCTCCTGCAGCAGCCCGCTGCCCACAACAATAATAAAAGGGGATATTTAAAGGGGAAAAGTCTGTCACTGACACCACCTGTGGGTCGCGGTGATGGCTGGTGGCACCGCTGCTGCCTTAGTATGGGGCGCCTGGGGCTGATGGAGCGGGGCAGCAAGATATCCTTCCACGGGTAGGCATGGTATCCCTTCCACGGGTAGGGGAGATGTTGTCCCGGGGCCCGGGTGCGCTGGGAAGGGAAATGCTGCGGAACATGTTCTGCAGGGCTGGACCAGGTGATAGTGGTGTACTCACAGTTCCAGAGAAATCCACACAGAGTCCAATGGTAAACCAAATTGCCAGTGACCGTTAACCTCCGGCGGGGGTATTCGGGTCCCACACCCTGGTACAGCAAACAGGGGTCCCTTCCTCCTGCACTCAAAGTTTGTGTTTGTGGTTTGCCTTTTCCGCTTGAAACGGGGAAGTCCACTCCCGGTGATTCTATGCGTTGGGAGCTGTGGCCCATAAGATCTGACCCTTGGGATGTCTGTAGGCGGTTGCGGACACCCTATCCCCCGCGTTGGGCTTCCGTCTCGCTCTCTGGGCTTACTGGTGGAACAAAGCCTGAAACCTTGTCCCCGGCTTGCTAATTGACAAGGTGCTTGAAGCTGCCTTCGCCCTAGGGTCCAGGCACCCCGACTGTGCACGGCCTCCGGACCGGATTCCCGCTGTCGGCACCAGCGGGCTACAACCCTGCCCCGGTCCACTTTAGGTCTCCCGCGACCGGATCTCCATCGCCTGTGGTCCTGTTTGCCGTCTGTCACCTAGTCAGTAGTCCGGTAGTCCAGGGACCCCAACCCCTGACTCAGCTGTCACTCCACTCCTCTCACTTCCTCTGTCTAAGCTTGACTCCGACTGTTGTGTTCCCTCTCCTGACACCTTAGGACCGCTAGGTGAGCGTTCCTATCCGCCTGGTCCCGCCCACTGGTGTGTCCCTATTGTCATGGGGGGTGACTAGGCTTTGCTGGCTGGTGTTGTGTACCATGGATGTGGGTTTGTGTTGGTATGTCAAGGAGGATGGAGTCCTGCACCTGGTAGATTTGTGCAGCCTCTGTGACAACCTGGGTTTGCCAGGGCGTCACACTTATATTTTTCATGGATGAGCCTGTGAAACTGCTTGTTTGATTTTTTTGCATGACGAGCTGACGTTTTTATTGATACTGCTTTGTTGTTCAGAAGATGCATTGATATTTGTTTTCCGTTTCCATAAAAACACAGCTTTAATGAAAGACTTTTTTAAAATACAAAGACTACTTTTCTTGTAATAAAGATAAGCCACAAAAGTATACCATCTCTGAGTCAGGAAAAATCCAAAGGTTCTTTAAACCGCACCTCAGACGCGTTTCGAGGTCTAGAGCCATGTGCTCGAAATGCGTCTAATGTGCGGTTTAAAGAACCTTTGGATTTTTCCTGACTCAGAGATAGTATACTTTTGTGGCTTATCTTTATTACAAGAAAAATATTCTTTGTATTTTAAAAACGTTTTTCATTAAAGCTGTGTTTTTATTGAAACATGAAGCTGGATCATTCCTTTGTTCACCTATGCCTCAGACGCTGAACAGCAGCGGGATCTTGTGCTTCAACACCACCAGGAGTGCGGACGTCTTGGGGTGAGCTGGATAATTGTTTCTTTGCACTTATTGATATTTGTTGCATGTTTTTCTTTTTGGGGAGCTGCAGTGACAAACATCAGTTCTGATATTTCATTTTTTTTTCTTTAGGCTATGATCACACATTGTGTTTTTGTTTTTATGGAAATTTAAAGCTGCCTTTTACAGAAATCTCATGCACATGATTGCTTTTTTCTCCTAACTGAACTGGAAAGCGGCAGGCTTTTTCAAAAAGTGCTGCCTGTCAATCCATTCAGCGTTTTTTCACTCATGGAAAGCAATTAGGAAGTGCAAAAAACTTAACCAGGTGTTTTTGGTGAATAAACTAACTTTATTTAAACATGTTCTGTAGACCAATGACACAATCTGCATAAAAAAAATGCAGCAAAACCTGCTATTTGTACGTAGCATTTTTACTGCCAAGAAACTTTTGGCTGCAGAAAAAAAACATCAAAAGCAACACGTGACAAAGTCTTAAGGGTGCTTTACACGCTGCGACATCGCTAACGATATATTGTTGGGGTCACGGTGTTTGTGATGCACATCCGGCGTCGTTGGCGACAGCGCAGCGTGTGACAGCTAGGAGCGACGATCGCAAAAACGTCAAAAATCATTGATCGTTGACACGTCGCTGCTTTTCATAATATCGTTGGTGGTGCATGCCGCTGGTTGTTCGTCATTCCTGCGGCATCACACATCGCTATGTGTGACACCGCAGGAATGCCGAACATCTCCTTACCTGCGTCCACCGGCAATGAGGAAGGAAGGAGGTGGGCGGCATGTTCTGGCCGTTCATCTCCGCCCCTCCTCTGCTATTGGGCGACCGCTTAGTGACGCCGCTGTGACGCCGAACAAACCTCCCCCTAAAAGGAGAGATTGTTCGGTGTCTCCAGCGACGTCGCTAAGCAGGTATGTGCGTGTGACGCTGCCGGAGCGATATTGTTCGCTACGGCAACGATCACCCCCATGATGTAACAGCGACATGGGCGGGTGCTATCGCTAGCGATGTCGCAGTGTGTAAAGCACCCTTTAGACTCCTTTCAGACGTCTGTGCTTAAACACATACAGTCATATGAAAAAGTTTGGGCACCCCTAATAATGTTAACCTTTTTTCTTTATAACAATTTGGGTTTTTGCAACAGCTATTTCAGTTTCGTATATCTAATAACTGATGGACTCAGTAATATTTCTGGATTAAATGAGGTTTATTGTACTAACAGAAAATGTACAATCCGCATTTAAACAAAATTTGACCGGTGCAAAAGTATGGGCACCTCAACATAAAAGTGACATTAATATTTTGTAGATCCTCCTTTTGCAAAAATAACAGCCTCTAGTCGCTTCCTGTAGCTTTTAATGAGTTCGTGGATCCTGGATGAAGGTATATTTGACCATTCCTGTTTACAAAACAATTCCATTTCAGTTAAGTTTGATGGTCGCCGAGCATGGACAGCACGCTTCAAATCATCCCACAGATGTTCAATGATATTCAGGTCTGGGGACTGGGATGGCCATTCCAGAACATTGTAATTTTTCCTCTGCATGAATTGCTGAAATATCCATCCTCTGCGTAACTTCAACTTCGTCACTGATTCTTGCACATTATTGTCAAGAATCTGCTGATACTGAGTTGAATCCATGCGACCCTCAACTTTAACAAGATTCCCGGTGTGGCATTGGCCACACAGCCCCAAAGCATGATGGAACCTCTGCAAAATTTTACTGTGGGTAGCAAGTGCTTTTCTTGGAATGCCGTGTTGTTTTGCCTCCATGCATAATGCCTTTTTGTATGACCAAACAACTCAATCTTTGTTTCATCAGTCCACAGGACCTTCTTCCAAAATGTAACTGGCTTGTCCAAATGTGCTTTTGCATACCTCAGACGACTCTGTTTGTGGCGTGCTTGCAGAAACTGCTTCTTTTGCATCACTCTCCCATACAGCTTCTCCTTGTGCAAAGTGCGCTGTATTGTTGACCGATGCACATTGACACCATCTGCAGCAAGATGATGCTGCAGGTCTTTGGAGGTGGTCTGTGGATTGTCCTTGACTGTTCTCACCATTCTTCTTCTCTGCCTTTCTGATATTTTTCTTGGCCTGCCACTTGCAACTGTACCTGTGTTCTTCCATTTCCTTACTATGTTCCTCACAGTGGAAACTGACAGTTTAAATCTCTGAGACAACTTTTTGTATCCTTCCCCTGAACAACTATGTTGAATAATCTTTGTTTTCAGATCATTTGAGAGTTGTTTTGAGGAGCCCTTGATGCTACTCTTCATAGGAGATTCAAATAGGAGAACAACTTGCAAGTGGCCACCTTAAATACCTTTTCTCATGATTGGATACACCTGCCTATGAAGGTCAAAGCTCAATGAGGTTACAAAACCAATTTAGTGCTTTAGTAAGTCAGTAAAAAGTAGTTAGTGTTCAAATCAAGACATTGATAAGGGTGCCCATACTTTTGCACCGGTCAAATTTTGTTTAAATGCGGATTGCACATTTTCTGCTAGTACAATAAACCTCATTTCAATCCAGAAATATTACTGAGTCCATCAGTTATTAGATATATGAAACTGAAATAGCTGTTGCAAAACCCCAAATTGTTATAAAGAAAAAAGGTTAACATTAATAGGGGTGCCCAAACTTTTTCATATGACTGTTGTAGCGGGGTGGGGGTCCCCCAGGACTAAAAAGACGCCGTGACTCAAATAGTCCGATCCAAACAGCTTTATTGTCCTCGCTGTACATGTAAATTCACCCGGAACACAGCCGGGTTATGCACCGTCCATACGGGTCCCCGTCACACAGGCACCCCTTGCCGTAGGAGACGGTCTTACGGTGCCCCGTTCGGCTGTTCCAGGAGGACTCACAGACTTATAATCGCTCTACGCAAACCTGGAGCTTTTCCAGGCTTCCTGCTCTGCAGCTTACAGAGCAGACTCTATTACAAGTTCATAGAGGAAGTTTAACCACTTTCCCCACTCTCTGGCACCTGCCAGCAGACACCTCTAGCTGAGGTTCCTTCTCGGCCCCATGGCCCTCTGCAGACCACTGGGTCTGTGTCTCCTCCAGGAGAGGTTTGGCCCTACAGCCCTGGTCTGGCTGCACTCACCTCAGTCTCGACTCGGACTTAATATCGGAGCCCTGTGCTCAGCCTCCACACAGGTTGCTCCATGCAGAACTCTCGGCTCTGCTCTAACTCTCTCCCAGCACACACGCTAGAAGTCTAGAGCTAGTCTCTAACTAGACTGCCCTAGACACACTCCACCCAGGTTCTGAGACTGGATTGCTTTAACCCCTCGAGCCACACCCACAGGTGGAGGTCTGTGAATCTCAGCCCTGCAGAGCACCTTGGGATTATTAAAGGGAACCTGACCCTTATGTGTAGCAAGAAGCCTTTGTGGACTACAAGTCCCATAGCAACCTTTTTCGTCTAGATATCGCAGATACCTTCTCCACTGTGACATATAGCGACCATTTACCACGTTGGTGGTCGCTACGTCACATATCCCCCCCCCCTCTGTTCAAACTTGTAGGGTTGAACACTCGATACCCTACAGGGGCCCGGAGACAGGGCATCCGGGCCACAGTGCGCTAACAGGCAAGAGGGCCCTTCAGGACCCCCTCGAGCTTCTGGTCTCGCCGGACCGTCTGTCACCAAACCCTGCGCAGGAAACCCACTATTCAGACACGGTCCCCGGCCAGACCCATCCCACCAAGGCTGTCGCCCAAGGCCAGTGCAAGAGGGAGATTCTCCCTTAGTTGGCACCATCGTCCTGTCAGTCCCTGAGCTAACCTGACCACTAGGGGCCTCACTATCGAGGGGCCTCCGCGGGGAGATGATAGAAGAGACGCCATAACTAGGACCTCCGCATGAGCTGTTCACAGATCTCTCGTGGGCTTTTCTTCCCGGGCATCTTCGTCTGGGTCTCAGATAGCGTACTTTCTTGTCAGCGTCTTTGGCTAATGATGCAGCACTCCTTTCATTCAGTCCTTCGGATTGTGTCTCGCAGGACGGAGACCCTTCAGAGTCCGTACTATAGCCTGACAAATATCTGGGTCCTCTGTGACCCCGGCTCATTTTATCAACAGACTTTCGTTCGCCCTCTGAGGTAACCCGTTCATCGGGCGGGCTACCTTTCTCTTCTGGGCCATAGCCCCTATATGGTCGCCATCCCACACCAACTTGGCGGAGTTGGTTCGCAATTCTCTGTCTTTCTAAATTCAACTGTTGTAAGTCATCCAAGTACCCCAGGCGGTATTCTAGGAGGACTCGCATATCTGCAACACACTCTGTCGTTCCCGCAATGGCACCGGGAACCATACCGACTTCACAGGGTATCCTGGCTTCATTATGAATATCAATTCTTACTCTCGTCACGCCGGTCTTATCAACCATCTCCTGCATGGCTCTTCCATGTCGTCCAATAAGCCTCATAACCATCTCTTTGGGCACTTGAATGCTCTCTTCAACAAACTCCAATAACCGTCGAGCTGTCTTCACCGCTTCTGCAGTTTTTCCATAAATACGGAAGGTTCCGCTGTCTTTTTCGAAGTGTACAGCTGTAACCCCTGGAACCTCCCTGGCTTGCTTAACGTTATTTCTTAGCGCTCTCAATGCCAGCCCGATCAATGTTGTCTTCACAACCACCACCTCGTGAAACCCTGTGGTCAGCTGCGCCAAGCGTCTGGCGTCTGCATCCTTCCTGGCAGTGATGAGCCACTTCGTACGAAGACACTGGAGGTGCAAGTCACTTAGGATGGCCACTCGCTTCTTTGTGACGTCACTAAAAGAGCACACCACCAACTGATTAGACTCTGCGGCAAAGTACGCTTTACAGGCCCCTACTGCCTTCTGGAATCTCTCATGCACCCTCTCACTGGCACAGGCTTCTCTTAAGTCTTCCGGCACGTCTATCCAGCACTTGAAGACTGGTTTGCTTCCTTCACTGTTAAGGACACTAGACTGGTCCTGAGGTCTCTTGTCTTCCTCCATATTCTTGGTCTTACCAACTGAGTCAGTCAGGTTCTCAGCTCCTGATGAGACCTTACGTCCGATTTTCACCTCTTCCTCAGAGGCTCTTTCCATTTTTTCAGCACCAGCCGTGTCTTGGGACTTCACTGCATTCCCTCCAACTTCCTCTTGGGTCTCTGCAGTGTCACCCTCTGCCAGGGTGTCACGCCCTTCAGCACGGTACTCTGTTCTTCCCAGAATCTTGGCACCATTTTCAACATTCAACACCTCACCCCTGGGTAGCTTACCGGTCCGCTCACCAGGACCTTTATGGATTTGTGCTCCGTCAACACTGTCTAGGTTTACTTCTCCTAGATTACTCTGTAGTATGTCATCTCCTACAGCGCCTTCATCCGACAGACCACCAGATTCATGCTTGGAAATTATAGAAGACACCGCCATTACTCCTTTGGTCGGTTCTTTCCCTGCAATTTCACCCTGCTGAATTCCGTCGTTACAATGTGTCAGTTCCAGCACAGACACATCTTTCTTTTGCATGATTTTGCTGTCCGACTCTACATTAGCGGTTGCTATCGGCAACGTGCCTTTCTTAACCTTCTCTGTACACTCAGATTCTAGAAGGAAATCCGCACTGTGGGCAGACATACACGACACTGTCTCTACCTGGTCCTTATTTTCTGAGGTTGTAGCTTGCTTCGCCCTTCTGCGCCTGTTGCGCCTTCGGCGACTGGAGGAGGATTTCCCCTCTTTGCTCATCAGTCTGTCATTGTACTCATTTGTCACTTTAGTAACGTCAGTGTCTATTCTGGAGTCATCGTCACTCCCCCTGGTGTTCTGGACTACCACGTCCCCACTTAACCAGGTGTCGGACCCCTTGTCTGGAGCTCTCCCGTTTTCAACGGTCACACTACCATTGGTTACTTTAACGGTCATGTTGCTAAGTTGGGCATGTCCCCCATTATCTTTGGTCACCCCTAACTCAGGACTGTCCTTACGTGGAGGTACCTCCTCCTCAGTGTACCTCAATGTCCCACCGGGAACCTGTATAACCTCTTGTGGAAAAGAGGCTTCCGTAGACGGGAGCCAACTTATTCCTGTGCAAACGGTCCCGGCCTCTGTCTTCCATAAGTCCCGAAAGAACTCAAAGTCCTGTCCTAAGACAACCGGATATAGCAGATCCGGAGCTACACCCACATCAGGGCGCCCCATACGTTTGGCCGTCTGAATCATCACCCTGGCCAGAGGATATTCCTTAGTGGTCCCATGCACACAACGTCCTTCTATTGTCCTACCCACCATAAAATGGAGATCGGACATGGGTCTCACTAAGGTCAACTGGCTACCCGGGTCTAACAGACCAGACACACTTAGCCCATTCAAGTCCACGGAGCACTTCTGTGGCCTCACATCGGATTGATATCCTATACCGCAGGTAGGACATAGGTAAGGCGAATCCCATTGCCCCTTGCTATAGTCCCTCTGTTCGGATTTTGAATGCTCCACCCCCTTGTGGATCACCACCGCTTTCTGGGTTCCCGCCCCCTGTTGGGTAACTACCCCGTTCCGGGCCTCCGCCCCCTTTTGGGCAACCACCCCTTTTTGGGACTCCGCCCCCTTTTGGGCAACCACCCCTTTTTGGGACTCCGCCCCCTTTTGGGGTTTCCATGCAATGTCCTTAGCCCCCAGTTCACACTGTTCGCCCTTATCTCCCTGGGCACCCAGTGTCCATACTGGCCCCCGAAGGGAACGCTCAAACTGGTTCATGGCTGCGACATCGCTACACGCTGACAGCTCCTGCTGTTCCACAATGTACGCAGGGACCATTCCCTCTTTTTGGCTTTCAGCCCCCACTGCTGTCGCTGGACCTCCTGGCCCATGCTTTTGGTGCTGCTGACTCTGTAGCAGCTGGTTCAGGAGCCCCTCCATGCTGCAACGAGAAGAGGAACAGGAGGGGCGCTCCAATGGGTAATACCCGGTGGTCAAAGACAGGGGGGGTTAGAGAACCACTAACCTTTCCGGGTTGTACCGCCCGTACAACCAGGGTCTCCAGCCTGTGGTGTATCACTGCTCACCAAGCAGGGCCTCGCAATTCCGGCTGACCTGGAACCTCCAGTCACTGGTCTCACGCCACTGCAGACCCACTAATTCACCGCCAGCAGCTGGAGCACGCTGTCCCTGTTCATGGACCCGCCGATCTACCGCCAGCTGCTTGAGTGCGCAGACAATTTTCGTGGACCCGCTGATCCACCGCAAACCGCTTATAAAAATTTTCGTGGACCCGCCGATCCACAGCAAACAGTCCGTATCCACAGGAATATGTCCTTTGCCGTTGCCCCTAGCAACCAGGCTGCATGCCCGCATTCTGCACCATAATGTAGCGGGGTGGGGGTCCCTTAGGACTAAAAAGACGCCGTGACTCAAATAGTCCGATCCAAACAGCTTTATTGTCCTCGCTGTACATGTAAATTCAACCGGAATACAGCCGGGTTATGCACCGTCCATACGGGTCCCCGTCACACAGGCACCCCTTGCCGTAGGAGACGGTCTTACGGTGCCCCGTTCAGCTGTTCCAGGAGGACTCACAGACTTATAATCGCTCCACGCAAACCTGGAGCTTTTCCAGGCTTCCTGCTCTGCAGCTTACAGAGCAGACTCTATTACAAGTTCATAGAGGAAGTTTAACCACTTTCCCCACTCTCTGGCACCTGCCAGCAGACACCTCTAGCTGAGGTTCCTTCTCGGCCCCAGGGCTCTCTGCAGACCACTGGGTCTGTGTCTCCTCCAGGAGAGGTTTGGCCCTACAGCCCTGGTCTGGCTGCACTCACCTCAGTCTCGACTCGGACTTAATATCGGAGCCCTGTGCTCAGCCTCCACACAGGTTGCTCCATGCAGAGCTCTCGGCTCTGCTCTCACTCTCTCCCAGCACACACGCTGGAAGTCTAGAGCTAGTCTCTAACTAGACTGCCCTAGACACACTCCACCAAGGTTCTGAGACTGGATTGCTTTAACCCCTCGAGCCACACTCACAGGTGGAGGTCTGTGAATCTCAGCCCTGCAGAGCACCTTGGGATTATTAAAGGGAACCTGACCCTTATGTGTAGCAAGAAGCCTTTGTGGACTACAAGTCCCATAGCAACCTTTTTCGTTTAGATATCGCAGATACCTTCTCCACTGTGACATATAGCGACCATTTACCACGTTGGTGGTCGCTACGTCACACTGTACAAGCCACACGTACCAGTATGGTCATCGGTGTGTCATACGTATGACGTGCGTGTTTGCATACGCGTGACATATGTGTGAAACATACCGATAAAAAATGCATGATATTGAAATGAATGGTTTTTCCATGTGTAATAGATGGGCAAAGCCTGAAAAATTATAGATGCAGAAAAATAGTTAGGTAGAACAAATAAGATAGATAGAAAAGATTAGATAGAATAGAGAGATATAAAGAAAGAACATATAAAATAGAAACAACAGATAGAATAACTCAATAGATGTAGAGATAGCTAGCTTGGCCAGCTGTTTTGCAGCACTTTTAATTTAATAAAAATGATGTGAGGCTCCCTCCAATTTTCATATCCAGCACAGGAAAAGCAGCAGGTGCGGGCTGCAACCCTCAGCTCTCTGCTGTACCTTGGCTGGTTATGAAAAATAAAGGGATCTCACGCATATTTTTTTACATTTTTGATTTAAAAAAAAAAAAAATGACGTGGGGTCCCCTCTATTTTTTTTAAAACCAGCCAAGGTACAACAGACAACTGGGGGCTGATATTAGGGTGGGAAGGGCCCACAGCAGCCCCAGAAGTGGCGCATCCATCCATTAGATGTGCCAATCCTAGTGCTGGACTCAGCTCGTCCCGTTGCCCTAGTGCGGTGGCAAACGGGTTAATATTTGTGGGGCTGATGCCTCTCTTTCTCTGGAGGACTTCACCTCCTCGCCTTGGCCTGCCTGCACTTCTTGACACTTTCAGCTATGATATGGTATGGTAACTTTATAACTTTAGGTGCAGCTATGTATCTTCCTAATTGATAACATTGATTTATGTAGTTGACTAGTAAGGAGATTTGCTGTTATGTTTGCACCTATGTGGTTAACCCTATGAGTGTTCTATATATTCGCTATTCCATCTGTGTCAGCTATATATACTTTTTTGGTTGACCTTTTTGATATATTAAATTATTAAGCATATTTTAGGAATGCTTAAAATTGGCCTTTTTGTGATATTTGCATGCCCGATTTGCCCCTTTATCCATCTACCCCTCTAACTTGCATCTTTCATTTTTTTATTTCTTCAAGCAATGTCTTTCTACGATTAATAAACATACATGTTTTTTGAGCAATACAACTCATTTTCTTTCTCTTTTCATAAGCTCTAGATTAGTAATGGCACAGGTGTCATATGACACTCCTATCACTAATCTGTAAGTGAAAGTAAATAAACACAAACACCACAAAAATCCTTTATTAGGTATAAAACACAAAAAGCACCCTCTTTAACCACTTTAATTAACCCCACAAACACCACTGCAGATCCGACGTAATCCACATCAGGTCCCGCGATGATTCAGCTCTGCCACATCTGAACCTCACAGCGTGCAGCCATAGAACAATGACTGCCCGCTGTGAGCTCGATGGATCAGCGGTGACATCACTCAGGTTAGTTGTGGTCACAGCTGGAGTCCTCCACCTGTGACCGAACTCCATGACCCCAAGGCGGCACTGTCATTGTTAAAAGGATGGCGGGGTGCGGGGCACAGCCATGTAACCAGTCTGTAACCAACGAGGTAATAGAACATTCACACCAGACTGGTCACATGGCTATGATGTCATGGAAGGTCCTGTAGTCAGTGGGGGCTGGGGGCACAGCAATGAGTGCAAGTCATACGACATTATGAGCACAGATATGTATACTTCTATTCTCCCTCAGGGCCATGAGTGGCACATCTACACCTAACGATATTCAACTTCTTCACATACATCACCACCTTAACTGTATAAGGATTGGGATCAGATGTTGTCCGCATACTCATTTCTACCTTTTTTCTGAGATATCTACTGTTCAGTATGAATTAAGTTGGTTATTTGCTTTAGATACTCTCTACAAGAGGGAGGTTCTTCCTTTATCCAGTATTTTGCTATCATTGTCTGTGCAGCAAACCTCAATCACGCAACTGTAATCTTCCCTGTTTTTTCTAATAGCACATCTTCCATACAGCCCAGCACACATACTACTGGGTCTTTCGGAACTCTACAACCATTGGACCCTTCAATCATATTGTTCACTACCGTCTATAAAGCAAACAACTGTGGTCAAGACCATAACATATGTAAGATCCCAGCGCCCTTAGTTTTGCACCTCAGACAGTTAGTCAGATCTCAACCCTGTTTTCAACATTATAAGTGGCGATTTATATGCTCTTATGCTATAAGCTATATGATCTTCAATTGTGACAGTCGCTTTGGCTTACTTAATGATAACTTAGGAATATATTTCAGTGTAGCCTCCCATCGATCTTCCGATATGTGCCCTAGCTCATGTGTCCATTTCGCTTTAGCTGTTATGGGAAACCCATTCAGGAACGTAAATAGCAGGTTGTTATACAGCCTTGATATCACCCATTACACACACAGATTCCAGAACTAGATGTTTCTGCATCTGGATGTTAACTACTTTAGATTGGCCTGCAAATGTGTGTTTGATTTGTAAGTATTGAAATGTGCATGAACCTGACACCAGAAATTCTGTTTTAATTTCCTCTAGTGATTTTAGAGAGCCATCATGTTGTAGCAATTGATAGAGATACTTAACATGTGCTGCCTTCCAATTTCAAATCCTTTCAGGTGTGCAAATTCCTGCAACCTCACATTATCCCAAATAGGAGTATAATTTGTGAAATGTTCCACACCTCTTATACATTTAATTCTAATCCATGTTCTATGTATGAGATTAACTATGGGGTATTTGGAGCCTGCTATCCCGAACCTGTTGGATTCCAGACTATCAACTATTGGACTACTACACTACACTACCACTACACACAGTAAAAGTCTATATGAAGAGCTGAGGGAATGATGTTCCTTATGTCCTTTTACTGTAGCTGCTGACACTGCACCGTAGAGAGGTGCCTTCCAAACTGCATCAGCATGCACTCTTCTACGTATCTTGGTAGACAGTAGCCAGTAGACACTTTGTCTCTGGTGTCCAGATATGAGTATTGGGGTTTGTATTGATCCAATATTTATGGAATATACATTTTCCTCTCTCTAGCTACAAGGGGATGAACATGCAGATTTGTTTCATAACTGAGACATGACTATAAGCTCCAAATTGAGTCAGGCAGTTGGATGACAATACACATATGTTTCATACTGTGTTTTTCCTAAATAAGACCTAACCTGAAAATGAGCCTTAGCATGATTTTACAGGATTTTTGGAGTATGCTTGAAATATAAGCGATACTCCAAAAATAAGCCCTAGTTAGTCATTGCTGGTGTTAAGGGAGGGGAGTCGAATTTCTTAATTTATCAGGACCCCACTCTCTTAGTTGTATTCCGAGGCTCAGATTGTTTAAGGACCTTTGACTGCACAGTCATGTGACCGCAGGTATCTAAAATAACTGAACAGGAGACAGGCTTGTATGCAGAACTGGCATTAGTGAAATGGGAAATTTCAGAAGACCCCCATTCTCCTAGGGGCCCCAGGGTTTATATCCTGATGATAACACTACAAGAGGACCTGTGTGATATCACATCAAGTGACCAAAGGTCATGGCAGGAATCTAAAGCTGAAGAGGAGGCAGGATGGTATGTGCAGTGAGTTTGTTTGTGCATGGGTGTATAAAAGATAAATAGATAATATATAGATATTAGGTGGATAGGTAGATAAATAGATGAAAACACATATAAAGATAGAAGGGTATTGTTACGGGGGGCTGTCTGATAAAACCTAAAGAAATGTCAGACAGTCAGGGTCCACCGTGCAAAGACTCTGCTGCAGACTATGGCAGAGGATAAGGGGTATATAAGTGTACCACTGTAAAAAATAATAGCACAAGTGCAGAGTGCAATACCTCTGTTAAACTCACAGAGGAATATAATTTGAAAATAAAGCAATTCCTCCCTTATTTGGAGGGCGTGTGGAATGGTCTCTGTTAAAGATCACAGAGACAAAAGCAGTGAGTGTGAAATGGCACCTACCTAGGTCCGTTCCTCTAGTGGTGCCAGGAGACGGACAGCAGCGTAAGCCGCACAAAGCTCCTACCTGCGTTCGCTCCACTAGTGTGCGAGGACACGAACCACTAGATATGGAACCTGCCTAGGTCAGCTCTTCTAGTGGTGCAAAAGAGATGGACAGCAGCGTAAGCCGTAAAAAGCTCCTACCTGGGTTCGCTCCACTAGTGTGCGAGGACACGAACCACTAGATATGGAACCTGCCTAGGTCCGCTCTTCTAGTGGTGCAAAAGAGACGGACAGCAGCATAAGCCGCACAAAGCTCCTACCTCTGTTCGCTCCCCTAGTGTGCGAGGATACGAACAACTGCCAGACGCAGTATAAGGAACGTTACCCTAGCGGCAACGTCCACCTACAAGTAGAATCACAAGGCCCAGCCGGACCATGTGCCTCAGGCACCTGCCTATGTCCGCTCCACTAAGAGGTAAGGATACGGACTGCAGCCGAAGCTGTAAGGTATAAGAACGCTACCCTGCCGGTAGCGCTCACCTAACATAGACAGAGAGATGCCTAGAGGGACGTGCACAGGACGTCTACCCTCATGCATGAACCAAGAGGACTGAGCGCCGGGCGGCGTGCGTCAGGGTCTTATATAGACTCTGTGCCTCATCCAAGATGGAGGACACCAGAGCCAATCCGCTGCCAGAATGACAGCAATGACGTCACGCTGGCCTATCACCGAGCAAAGCATCACAAGCACATGACCAGCGACCAATCGGCTTAGAAGGTGTCAGACATGTGACCTCATGTCAGCGATGATGTCACCCGCACATGTGCAATGGCTCCAAGATAGGACTTAGTCTCCAGCGCTTGCACATGTGCAGTAGCAAGAAATCCGGACATAGTCTCCAGAGCCACAGCAACCGTAACAGATATATAGAAGTATAGATCATAAAAATATACACTCACATGTGTTATGCACAGGGTTTAGAGAGTTATGTTGATGTTCCTGAATGCAATATGACTATATTTGAATAAATGTGAATTGTTGGTTATGGGAAAAAAATAAGACCTTGAAAATAAGCCCTAGTCCATTTTTGGAGCAAAAAAAAAACAAGACCCAGTCCTATTTTCGGGAAAACATGGTTTTTATGGTATGATAAAATCGTGATAAGAAACATGATCACAATATCTTCCACCTGTGACCTCCAGGGTTGAAGATATCTTGCAAGTTGGGGATCTCATAAAATTCTGAAGGGTTGAACACATCCTACATGAGCTCATCAAGGGAAGATATGTGGGCATAACTTTGATCTATAAAAAGAAATTGTATTTGGTCCGGTCAGTTTTTTTTAAGGCGCACCTCCCTTCTCTATGCTGAAGCCATTGCAGTGACATGGGGTTTAGTAATTTTTTTTCATGATTTCTTTTTATTTTATGTAATTGTATACTATATTGTTTTGTCCCCCTTTGTAAAATCTTTAATATGTTTTTATAAACTCTGACAATTTTTGGAAGCCGCATACCCTAAGCCATATGCTACCTTTAATGGACAGCCTATCAGCCTGCATAAGCAATTGTTTGTGGCAGCGAGTTGTCAGATTTTGTTGTTGGATTATGGAGTTGGCGGTGACTGTATCAAGGTATATATATATGTATATATATACAGTTAGGTCCAGAAATATTTGGACAGTGACACAAGTTTTGTTATTTTAGCTGTTTACAAAAACATGTTTAGAAATACAATTATATATATAATATGGGCTGAAAATGCACACTCCCAGCTGCAATATGAGAGTTTTCACATCCAAATCGGAGAAAGGGTTTAGGAATCATAGCTCTGTAATGCATAGCCTCCTCTTTTTCAAGGGACCAAAAGTAATTGGACAAGGGACTCTAAGGGTTGCAATTACCTCTGAAGGCGTCTCCCTCGTTAACCTGTAATCAATTAAGTTGTTAAAAGGTCTGGGGTTGATTACAGGTGTGTGGTTTTGCATTTGGAAGCTGTTGCTGTGACCAGACAACATGCGGTCTAAGGAACTCTCAATTGAGGTGAAGCAGAACATCCTGAGGCTGAAAAAAAAGAAAAAATCCATCAGAGAGATAGCAGACATGCTTGGAGTAGCAAAATCAACAGTCGGGTACATTCTGAGAAAAAAGGAATTGACTGGTGAGCTTGGGAACTCAAAAAGGCCTGGGCATCCACGGATGACAACAGTGGTGGATGATCGCCGCATACTTTCTTTGGTGAAGAAGAACCCGTTCACAACATCAACTGAAGTCCAGAACACTCTCAGTGAAGTAGGTGTATCTGTCTCTAAGTCAACTGTAAAGAGAAGACTCCATGAAAGTAAATACAAAGGGTTCACATCTAGATGCAAACCATTCATCAATTCCAAAAATAGACAGGCCAGAGTTAAATTTGCTGAAAAACACCTCATGAAGCCAGCTCAGTTCTGGAAAAGTATTCTATGGACAGATGAGACAAAGATCAACCTGTACCAGAATGATGGGAAGAAAAAAGTTTGGAGAAGAAAGGGAACGGCACATGATCCAAGGCACACCACATCCTCTGTAAAACATGGTGGAGGCAACGTGATGGCATGGGCATGCATGGCTTTCAATGGCACTGGGTCACTTGTGTTTATTGATGACATAAGAGCAGACAAGAGTAGCCGGATGAATTCTGAAGTGTACCGGGATATACTTTCAGCCCAGATTCAGCCAAATGCCGCAAAGTTGATCGGACGGCGCGTCATAGTACAGATGGACAATGACCCCAAGCATACAGCCAAAGCTACCCAGGAGTTCATGAGTGCAAAAAAGTGGAACATTCTGCAATGGCCAAGTCAATCACCAGATCTTAACCCAATTGAGCATGCACTTGCTCAAATCCAGACTTAAGACGGAAAGACCCACAAATAACCAAGACCTGAAGGCTGCGGCTGTAAAGGCCTGGCAAAGCATTAAGAAGGAGGAAACCCAGCGTTTGGTGATGTCCATGGGTTCCAGACTTAAGGCAGTGATTGCCTCCAAAGGATTCGCAACAAAATATTGAAAATAAAGATATTTTGTTTGGGTTTGGTTTATTTGTCCAATTACTTTTGACCTCCTAAAATGTGGAGTGTTTGTAAAGAAATGTGTACAATTCCTACAATTTCTATCAGATATTTTTGTTCAAACCTTCAAATTAAACGTTACAATCTGCACTTGAATTCTGTTGTAGAGGTTTCATTTCAAATCCAATGTGGTGGCATGCAGAGCCCAACTCGCGAAAATTGTGTCACTGTCCAAATATTTCTGGACATAACTGTATATATATATATATATATATATATATATATATATATATACATACATATATATATATATATATATATATATATATATGTATGTATATATATATATATATATATATATATACAAACACTGCAGGCATCAATATTGGAGAACAATGTATGATTACTTTTTTGTTTTTTTTTCAGACATAATGTAACCTGCACTAAATCAACATTTGAAGTTTCTTTTTGTAAGGGGTGCACCATGCCATTAGAACAGTGTTTTACAAAAGATCCAAAGTTTATCAATATAAAACCTTTATTTTGGCCAAAACGTGACAATCATTATTAGAGAACAACAATGACTGTAGCACAGAGAAAGTTTATAACTACATTTTCTGAAGGTAACAATAGTCACCAATCAGTAGGACATGTGCAGGCCTTTGCTTTGACACATCTGCAGCCACAGGACATCACTAGTGTCTAACACTGCTCTGGTTTAATTTTGGTCCACTCTTCTTCCACAGCTCTTTTACTGTTGTGGGTTTTTTGGCCATAACTTTGTCACCAAGCATTTTCCAGAGGTTTTCTACTGGGTTTAGATCAGGACTCTGGCCTGGCCATTTCATTGTTTCAATGTTTTCTGTTTCAAGGAACTGCTTTACCTGCTTTGCTGTATGACACGACGCATTGTCCTGCATGAAAATTGCTGGGTGATTGACTGATTAATGCAAGTAAGGAACCATGTCTTGTTGAAGAAGGCTCTGATACACATTTGCATTCACTCTGCCATGTAGCTGTATGAGAGGTCCAACTACTGCTGCAGAAAATAATCCCCAAACCATGACACTTCCTCCAACTTTCACTGACTTCTTAACACACTTGGGTTCAGTCTTTCCCCAGTTTGTCGATTAACCTAATGTTTCCTATCGGACCCAAATAAATTAAACTTGCTTTCATCATTAAAATGAACTGTGGACCACTTCTCCTGTGCCCACACAACATGCTCCTCACCAAAGGTGAGTCTAGCCTTTTGATTCTTTCTGCTAATGAGAGGTTTGGTCACTGCAGAGTGGGCTTTCAGTCTAAATTCTCTTAAACATTGTGACACTGTACGACAAGACAGATCCTTGCCCTGTTCAGTGCTGAACTGGAGAGCAATTCCAGCTGCAGTGTTGAAACGATTACCCATGGAGATTCTCCGCATTATCCTGTTCTCTCTTGCATTTGTCTTTCAAGAGCAACCGGCCTTCTTGGAGGACTTGCAAGAGTTTCTGATGTTGTGAGGATTCAATATTCTTGAAACCACAGACTTGCAACGACCAACTTCTCTTGCTATGGCTGATAGGGCCACCTTTTTGGCCTTCATCTAGACAACCTGCTGCCAGAGGGTTTCAGTCATTATGGAATGGCACACCATTTTTTCAAAGTCAGTGCAAACTGGAAAGTTAGGCTGTCAGTTGCATAGGGTTTGACGGAAAATTAAGTAAATTAGCACCAGATACCAGATTAACACCAATAACTTGCAGGTATCTGAAAGTGTTCTTTAATTTTGATCAGTGCTCTTTTTAATTTATCTCATTTACATTTTTATTATGTTCTTTGGAATAAGTTCAATTTATAAAATAAGCTTAAGATACTGCTAGTTTACTCATGTTAGGATATAATCAAATAGGACTACACAATGACCTTAATATTTAGAAAATTGTGTTATTCTCTCATTTGTATATGTATTGCATGCGTTGGAATCAGTTTTATACATATATATATATATATATATATATATGTCGCCTTGTACATTAATAGACCATCAATTGCACATTGTGTTGGATTGGATTGGATTTTATTGGGAAATTTGATTTGCAACACATTTATTTCCAAATTTAATATCCCTTATTATGCTCTGGGGTCTGAAGAGATGGACATCTATGTGCATATCTGTCTTAAGGTTATGATGTCCTTTTGATACGGATGTGTAGGGACAAGCTGGGGCAAGTGGCAAGTGAAATGTTGGCCTATTGTGAAAGGTGTCCAGGATTTCGGAGGACAGTGACCAGCTGAGGTTTTTTTTTTCTACATCTTACATTTAGTATGCTCTGGGGTCTTTTCAGACCCCAAAGCATAATAAGGGACATTCAATTCACAGAGAATAAATTAGCTGTAAATTGAATTTATCTGTAAAATTTACATGATTTTCTGATTTTGCATCTTCTCAGATCCAATCATTACAACATGTTATTTCAAAGAGTATTCTTTTCGGTGTGTGGTACCAATTTATGCTTTGGGAAATAAGTGATTGGTTAAAAATGTTTAAGGGCTATTGGAGGTAGCTTCACGCTTAGTGCTTATACTGTACATTCATGTTCTGATGCAGGAAAATATTAAAATTTGCAAGAAACAAAAAGAATTAAGGCTGTAGAGCGCATGCAACTGAAGACAGATGGCAAATCTTGTGACTTTGAGTGTGTCTAGATTAATCTTCTGCATCGTTGGTCAACACATTTTCAAAATACTCAAGCTTTAATCTCTCCTCTTTTTCTCACATGTTTCTAACATTTCCTCCACTAACTCTTTGTAAAAGTCCATTGATCTTTTAGTTTACTGAACCATTGGGAAACTTGACCAAGATTAAGCTCTAATAAGCTAAAATGAATCTCAAGTGATATGTGTTATTTTCATTAATTTAGTGCTTTCTTATCAAAATGTATTGCCCTGTACTGTTTAAAGATATTTAATCAACCAAGCATCGAATCTTTCTATAACAGGTATGCCTGGATTCAGCATCTTATTACCTGTATGGCACTGTCTTTACCTCATATAGCAAAATCCTGGTGGTTATTTCTCTTTAAGGTTAAATAAGAAACTTATTTAGGTCTTAAATAAGAAACTGTGCTTAACTCACCCTTCCCTGCATCCGAGGTCTGTTATTGTTGACAGTGCCAATATCACCTCAAATGCGCTGTAGCAAGTCAGTAATCTAATCTCAGTAACTTGAGACATCTTTTCGACATCCCACAGTATTATGTACGTCATTAATTAAGATAGGAAATGTGCAAAGCTTGCCAGGTGTCCAATGAATGCCTTGCAACTGTCCCACCTGGCAAACAGCATTATTTCCTAAATCTGATGTGCAAATGAGAGGTTTAATTTAGTTATGCATGTTCCTGCGGTACTCTATAGTTACAGAAATAAACGAGAAGTTAAATAGCCCCTTAATCCACCACCCTAGAGTCTTTCCCGTTCCTACTGAGATAGTCACATAAAAATGAGCTCAAAGTTGGAGAAGCTTACCTGCATCGACAGACCCATGAGGATCGGGGGGTTAAATCTTTTTCTTTATCCAAGTGACCAAGGCCGACACTTCTCTGGTAAGGTCCCTAATAGTGATGAGCACGCACTACCATTTTATTACTCGTAACTAATCTTCTGGGAAAATACTTGAATTCCCTAATTGACTTCCATTATACTCGGTACACAAGACGAGCCTATCCGAGCGTCTGACTACTCGCTATGAGTACCGAGGACCTGAGCATGGTAGTTCTTGCTAATCTCTAGTCCCTAAGCATGGGAATGTCTTGAGTTCCAGCGACGAGTGCAGAAATTATCTTCCTGTGTGCGGAAGAGGATTTCTGTTGCAAAAAAGGCAAACAGTGACCAAATTCTGGTCTCTATGTGTTTTCCAAAATGGAACACAGATTCTCCTTCCAGTTCACCATTGGATGGAAAACCTCTCTAGTGGATATGCAGCAGCATGCCCTTCCGGTCTTGTAGTACAGGCAAGGGGACATACTTCCATACTTCTGCAAAGTCATCGTGGGAAGAGGAGGGAATCGCCTATGTAAAGAACAAGCAGTTACTGAGGTAGGACCTTTATTGTTCCAGAGGGGATTTATCTATATCAGTGAACATTATGGGTGGCCAGAATCCAAGCTGCACTGACCTTCCTATAGAGAGTTCCCCTCAAAAAGTGTGTGTGTGGGGGAATTCCCTTACCCTTATATCAGCCTCTATAGTTGTCTCCATCTTTCTTTTAGAGGGATAAACATCCATCCATGAAATCAACGCTTAAAAAGATTAGATGTGCAACATGTATTGCTAAGCTCTTTGATACATTCAAGAAGCAGTTTATTTATTTTACAAATATAACATTATTAATTCCACAGCGCTTTACAGACGTGACCATCACTTTGGGGCTTCCAATCTAAATTCCTTATTAGCGTGTGTGTGTGTGTGTGTGTGTGTGTGTGTGAGAAAACCGGAGTTTCTGGAGGAAATCCTTGCAAACAATGAGACCATAAAAATTCCTTGCAGAAGTTGTCCTTGGTGGGATCTGAACCCAAGACCTCAGAGCTGCAAAACTGCAGTGCTAACCACTAAAGGCTGCTTTACACATAACGATATCACTAGCGATCTCGTTAGCGATGTGACACGCCAGATCGCAGATATCATTTGCCGAGATCGCACATAGGTCGTTTTTTGTAGCGCCGGTCACATGTGCGATCTCGGCAAATCGTATCTGCGATCTGGCGTGTCACATCGCTAACGAGATCGCTAGCGATATCGTTGTGTGTAAAGCAGCCTTAAGTCACTGTGCTGCCAGTTACAGTTATGTGCAAAATAATAGCAGTCTGATATCACAAATGAGTTTAATTACTGTTTTTGGCAGAATATATCATAGAACGTGGGAAAAAAATCATGACTAGGTGTAGGAGAGTAATAGGCAATCAATAGCAGCAAAGCAATCTAATATATAAAGCTGAATGTGTGTATGTGTGTATGTGTGTGTGTATGTCCGGGATTGGCATCTGCACCGTCGCAGCTACAGCCACAAAATTTTGCACACTCACACTTCTGGACCCCGAGGGCGTCATAGGCTATGTTTTGAGGGGAAATTTTAACCCCACTCCTTAGTTATTCACCAAAAAACCTGCCTCCATTAACCCCTTCAGCCCCGGGGCACTTTCCGTTTTTGCATTTTTGTTTTTTGCTCCCCTTCTTCCAAGAGCCGTAACTTTTTTATTTTTCCGTCAATCTTGCCATATGAGGGCTTGTTTTTTGCGGGATGAGTTTTACTTTTAAATGAAACCATAAGTTTTACCATATGGTGTACTGGAAAACAGCAAAAAAATTCCAAGTGTGGAAAAACTGCAAAAAAAGTGTGATGGCACAATAGTTTTTGGGATTTTTTATTCACGGTGTTCACTATATGGTAAAACTGATGTGTGGTATGATGCCTGAGGTCGGTGCAAGTTTGTAGACACTAAACATGTATAGGTTTACTTGTATAAGGGGTTAAAAAAATTTCACAAGCTTGTCCAATAAAAGTGGCGTACATTTTGCGCCATTTTCCGAAACCCGTAGAGTTCTCATTTTTTGGGATCTATGGCTCAGTGACTGCTTATTTTTTGCGTCTCGAGCTGACGTTTCTAATGGTACCATTTTTGCGCAGATGCTATGTTTTGATCGCCTGTTATTGCATTTCGCGTAAAACTTGCGGCGACCAAAAAACGTAATTTTGGCGTTTGGAATTTTTTTGCCACTCCGTCGTTTACCAATCAAATTAATTTATTTTATATTTTGATAGATCGGGCATTTCTGAACGCGGCGATACCAAATATGTGTATATTTATTTATTTTTTAACCCTTTTATTTTCAATGGAGGGAAAGGGGGGTGATTTGAACTTTTAGGGTTTTTATTTTTTATTTTTTAAAACTTTTTTTTTATTTTACTAGTCCCCCTAGGGGGCTATAGCGATCAGTAATCCGATCGCTCTTATCTATCTGCTGATCACAGCTATACAGCTGTAAACAGCAGATACAGTCACTTCCTGCTTCCCTGGCCTCCGGGCCAGGTAAAAACGAAAGTGAAACGTCATACCTGCAGGCGTCATCACATGACCCTGTGCTACCATGGCAACCACCGAACGTCACGTGATCACTCACGTGACTTCCGGTGGGGGTGGCGGTAAGTGAAAATCTTCACTGCGCATATATACATCTCGCTGCCAGACTTTGGCACCGAGATGTAAGGGGTTAGTGTTACGGGTGGAATGCGATTCCACTCCTAACATGTAGGCACACATGTCAGCTGTTGAAAACAGCTGATATGTGTGCCGATCAATGCCGCCTGCCAACGGCAGGGGGCGGGGCTTAACGGGACACGCTCCATGACGGATATATCCGTCCATGGTCGTGAAGGGGTTAAAGCGAATGGAGCTGGGAGCCACAGTGCTGCCAGAACTTCAGAAGAATACGCAGCCACGCCCTTATATGGAATGTTGGCGTGTCACAATGCAGCCAGGGAAAGAGACAGACACAGACAGGGAAAGAGGCAGACATAGACATGGTAAGAGACAGACACAAAGAGACCGACTAACAGGGAAAGAGACAGACACAGACAAAGAGACAAAGACAGACACACGGAAACAGACAGACAGGGTAAGAGACAGACAAAGACAGGTAAAGAGACAGACAAAGAGACAGACACAGGGAAAGAGACAAAAGGAAAGAGGGAAAGAGACAGACAGTGAAAGAGAGGGAAAGAGACAGACAGGGAAAGAGACAGACAGGGAAAGTGACAGAGATAGACAGGGAAAGAGATAGATAGACAGACAGACAGGGAAAGAGATTAAGACAGACAGGGAAAGAGACAGACAGAGAGAGAGAGACAGAGAGATATATACAGAGGGGGAGACAGACATTACAATTACATTTATATCTATTTGTTTTGTGGTTTTTCTGTGCAGAATACATTTTGTTAATACATTCTATTTTGTTAACAGCAGTTATTAACCCGGGCGAAGCCGGGTAGTACAGCTAGTAATAAAATAATTTTGGATAGGGTTGCTGTATCTACTGATATATCTACTGATGTATTTTATATATAATATTTGAATTGATTATTCTTATACATTTTGCTGCTATTTGATTGCTGCTATATTTCTATACTCTGGCCAGGTCTGCATAGTGCACAAGGGCATATTTGTTTGCAGCAACTAAGGTATTTGGATTAGGATATTTTTGCTGATTGAAAATCTGCACCAATTTTGCACTTGTATGCCTTGATATGAGATTTAACATTTTGTGCACAATATTATTGTGATGGTGGCTTTTCTGATTTTAATTGCTTTTATGCTTAAAATCAATAAAAATGTGTAATTTTTATTAATATTTTGTGAGTTGAGTGCTTTTGGTTCCATGCTTTTTCTTCTTGATTGTTCAGCTGCTGGATCCTATCGCCATATATCACCGTGGTCCTAGTACAAAACTTTGGTGTATAGAAAGATTACTTCAAGGAAATTGGCTAGTATTGGTCCTGCAGATGTAATGAAACTACAGAAAATTGATGGCAATATATGAGACAAAGCAAAGATATCAGAATTTCCTACAGTCAATACATAAGATTTTTCTCACATAATGCTACTGCAATACAATATTGTTCTTTGTCATCGAGGATGACCAAAACATTATGTTGAGGATTTATCCACACAAATATTCTGTTGGGCAGAACTTTCCTGTCACTTTCCATCATCCAGCAAAAAGGCTCAAAAATCCTTACAGCAGATTTCCTCAGCAGGTACTCTTTAGACCTAGCAGAATGGGTATTAAACCAAGATGTGCTCAATCACTTTAACCTTCATTAGGGTGTCCCCCAGATAGACGTGTTTGCCTCTGGAAAAACACAAAAGGTAAAAAATTGTTTTTGCTTAGAGCCAATGTACATTTCTGCAGCAGTGGATGTGTTTTCCGAAAAATGGAAGATGGACTTTCCCACCAATTATTCTTATCTTGCCAGTTCTGTGAAGATTCTGAGAACCTCAAACAGATTAATCATGATAACTCCCTACTAACCAAAAATAAACTGGTTCACCTTCCTAAAGCTTCTGACTTTAAAAGAACCAGTCTTTCTACCTCCACTGGAGGATCTGTTGACTCAGGGTCCTCTTCATCACCACAACCTAGTGAAGTCTAATCATATTTTGTAAACATTATAAGCTGGGCATTCTAAAGCTGGTGTCACACACAGCGACAACGACGTCGCTGCTACGTCACCATTTTCTGTGACGTTGCAGCGACGTCCCATCGCTGTCGCTGTGTGTGACATCCAGCAACGACCTGGCCCCTGCTGTGAGGTCGCCGGTCGTTGCTGAATGTCCAGCTTCATTTTTTGGTCGTCACTCTCCCGCTGTGACACACACATCGCTGTGTGTGACAGCGAGAGAGCGACGAAATGAAGCGAGCAGGGAGCAGGAGCCGGCGTCTGGCAGCCTGCGGTAAGCTGTAACCAGCGTAAACATCGGGTAACCAAGGGAAGACCTTTCCCTGGTTACCCGATATTTACCTTCGTTACCAGCCTCCGCTCTTGCTGCCAGCGCCGGCTCCTGCTCTGTGCACATGTGGCTGCAGTACACATCGGGTAATTAACCCGATGTATACTGTAGCAAGGAGAGCAAGGAGCCAGCGCTAAGCAGTGCGCGCGGCTCCCTGCTCTCTGCACTGTGACATGTAGCTGCAGCACACATCGGGTTAATTAACCCGATGTGTACTGTACCTAGGAGAGCAAGGAGCCAGCGCTAAGCGCGGCTCCCTGCTCTCTGCACATGTAGCACAGCGACGTTATGATCGCTGCTGCTTCTGCTGTGTTTGACAGCTAAGCAGCGATCATAACAGCGACTTACAAGGTCGCTGTTACGTCACCGAAAATGGTGACGTAACAGCGACGTCGTTGTCGCTGTCGCTTAGTGTGAACCCAGCTTTACTAACCAACACACTTTGGTCCTATAATTCTTCAAGTGTTATACAGATATGGTGAGTTTTAAAAAATAAATCTTGAACAGGGTCCATAAATATAGTTTCATTTTAAAAATGCATAGCAATATAATAGAGACAGAATTAATATTTTCAGATAAAGTTGATGCGGGCATCCTGTGCTGCTGCTCATGATTAAATAAGGATAACCCGAGCATCCAGAGTATTGTAGAATGATTATGGTTTTATTATCAACACACTTCAAAGTATCTATAGTAAATAATTAATATTTTGGTATTTTTTTTTATTCATTTTTTAAATGCCAAAAAAATAGCAGGTACATAACAAATACATATTGGTGCAAGAAGATAATGATAAGGTTCAGAGCACTCTAATGGACAACACAATAAAATAAAATAATAGATCATTACACGTGCCTTGATTACCTTATAAGATGAGCAAGCCACATAATAAACTACCTGAAATACCAAAATCAACAGAAAGGGATAAACTCGCATAACAAAATATCTGTTTTGCCGCCATGCACTGAACATTAAATGCTACGTAATGACCAAGTCCAGGGCCAACACAATGCATCTCCAGGTTAACAAAGGGAAGAAACAGAAGCTCCACACAGCACCATACTCAAGTGGAAGGAATTCTATATCTCCCATACTTTAGAAAATTTCTCAGGATATCCTCTGTTTTGATATACTGTTCATTCAAATGGGATAATTGTGTTGACTAATTTTATCCATGCTCTTGCTGTTGGGCGGGAGTTGCCCATCCAACGTAGGGCAATAAGTTTCCTTGTCATAAAAAGAGTCTCCTGCAGAAGGATTTTAATATGATGGGTCCAGGCCCCTTCATCCAAGACCCCAATAAGGCATAGCATAGGGTCCATGGGGATAGGAAAGGAGGCCAGAGAGGAAAGAGTTGATACTACTTCATATCTAAAGGAGGCAATTACTGATCAACTCCAAATCGTATGAATAAAGTCTGCACGCCTCTACATGGCATCTCACTACGAAGTGGCCAAAGACTGCATTTGGAATAATCTCAATGGCGTTATATATGCTTCATGCACTATATATAATTGAATCATTTTGTTATTAATCGAATGAGAAACCTTAGATGGAGACTCCAAAATCTCCCCACAATCCTCCTCCATGATATTAGGAATTAATAGCCCCCCACTTCCCCTTGACCGCCAGTTTTTGAGATTCATTCCCCACAGACAGCAAATATTTTGGTATATTGACCTCATTTCATCAAAATCAATCTTTTTTCACCAGCTGCTGAAGAGGCGGCAGTCATTTGCCATGTGCAGTTCTTTCTATAGGGTAGCAGCTTAGGTTCGGTATTATTCGTCAGCCAACTTGAAGGGAAATGATGTGCAAAGAACTGAAGTACCATTCACAGCTGCTACCAAATGAATTGTGACTGGTAAACAGTAAGGGGGATACAGAGGGATTTCAGGCTAAGACCTCTTCAGTCAGCTAACTGTGGGAGTCATGGATTGAAATCTCATATTGATTATTGATGGTCTATTCTAAGTATAATCCCTTATCAATGACAGTTCTCAGAAAGACTTGCTTACTAATTATTTCAAAGGCAAAAAGATATTGTTAATAATTGATGTTGCACGTACATAAAAGTTACGACAACATCACAAGAGCAGCTGATTGCCAAGGTTAATATATAAACCTGTTACTCTACCTATTAGATGGAAATGAGAAGCAGCAATTGAATAATCAATAGAGTTTAGATCCCTCTACAATCCAAAAGTATTACTTTTATGAAATAATAAAAACAGCCAAAACATAAATACTGTACAGCCTAAACTAGAGTACAATTACAAATTCTTCCAATTATCTTATCCGAATTATTGAAAGCACAGACTCTGAGTTACTACTAATGATGAAGCCAGGCAGATGCAGTTATATTGCTCAACTTTTTACCTTTTATCATGTAACGTTCCATAACATACATTCATTTATGGTGTATATTGTAGAAAACCCCTTAAACGGAACCCTGTCAGATCCTCTATACCCTCCAACCCAACAGCATTGATATCGGTAAAATCTAGAATTCTCACGCATGTGCACTGCTTTTTTCACTTACATTAAATGTATGAAACCATGTGTATGCTTCCTGACTTCTGTTCATGATCGGAAGTACTGCTTCTGAAGCACAGTGACACTGTTACGGTTGCTGTGGCACTGGAGTCTATGTCCAAATTTCTTGCTACTGCACATGTGCGAGCACTGGAGACTATGTCCAGATTTCTTGCTACTGCACATGTGCAAGCGCTGGAGACTAAGTCCTATCTTGGAGCCATTGCACATGTGCGGGTGACATCATCGCTGACACGAGGTCACATGTCTCTGACACCTTCTAAGCTGATTGGCCACTGGTCATGTGCTTGTGACACGTGGTCACATGTCTCTGACACCTTCTATGCCGATTGGTTGCTGGTCATGTGCTTGTGACGCTTTGCTCAGTGATAGGCCAGCGTGACGTCATTCCTGTCGTTCTGGCAGCGGATTGGCTCTGGTGTCCTCCATCTTGGATGAGGCACAGAGTCTATAAAAGACCCTGACGCACGCCGCACGGCGCTCAGTCCTCTTGGTTCATGCATGAGAGTAGACGCTCTGTGCACGTTCCTCTAGGCATCTCTCTGTCTATGCTAGGTGAGCGCTACCGGCAGGGTAGCGTTCTTATACCTTACAGCTTCGGCTGCAGTCCGTATCCTTACCTCTTAGGGGAGCGGACATAGGCAGGTGCCTGAGGCACATGGTCTGGCTGGGCCTTGTGATTCTACTCGTAGGTGGACGTTGCCGCTAGGGTAACGTTCCTTATACTGCGTCTGGCAGTTGTTCGTATCCTCGCACACTAGGGGAGCGAACAGAGGTAGGAGCTTTGTGCGGCTTATGCTGCTGTCCGTCTCTTTTGCACCACTAGAAGAGCGGACCTAGGCAGGTGCCATATCTAGTGGTTCGTGTCCTCGCACACTAGTGGAGCGAACGCAGGTAGGAGCTTTGTGCGGCTTACGCTGCTGTTCGTCTCTTTTGCACCACTAGAAGAGCGGACCTAGGCAGGTACCATATCTAGTGGTTTGTGTCCTTGCACACTAGTGGAGCGAACGCAGGTAGGAGCTTTGTGCGGCTTACGCTGCTGTCAGTTTCCTGGCACCACTAGAGGAACGGACCTAGGTAGGTGCCATTTCACACTCACTGCCTTTGTCTCTGTGATTATTAACAGAGACCATTCCACACACCCTCCAAGTAAGGGAGGAATTGCCTTATTTACTAATTATATTCCTCTGTGAGTTTCACAGAGGTATTGCACTCTGCCATAGTCTGCAGCAGAGTCTTTGCACGGTGGACCCTGACTGTCTGTTACTCCTTTAGGTTTTATTATCAGACAGCCCCCCGTAACATTAGGACTGAGCCAAGGGTCTGGCAGTTATGGCAGAATATCAGCAGTTACACCGTTAAATACAAGTACTTGAGTCACGGCTCAAGAGTATAGAGGATAAACCTATGACCATGGTGACATCTGCACATGATCCTTCACTTGCTCTGCCAAACAGATATTCTGGCGATGCCAGATCATGTCGTGGTTTCATTAGTCAGTGTCAGATACACCTAGAGGTCAACTCTTCTCGCTTCTCTACGGAGAGGTCCAGAGTAGGCTTTATCATCTCCTTACTTCAGGATAAAGCCTTAGAATGGGCGACTCCCCTATGGGAGCGCTCTGATGTGGTTACTCTGAGACATCAAGACTTTCTTGATGCTCTTAAGGCGGTATTCATGGGTCCGCAGGTTACCCATGATGCGGCCCTGAGACTGTTAGATCTATCTCAGGGTTCGTTATCCACTAGTTCTTATGCCATTGCTTTTAGAACTCTGGTGGCAGAACTAGATTGGCCAGAGAAGGTGCTGATTCCTATCTTCTGGAGAGGGTTGGCAGGCTATGTTAAGGATGCTCTTGCTACTCGTGAGGTCCCTGCTTCTCTGGAAGACTTGATCACAGTAGCAACGAGGATCGACGTACGCCATAGGGAACGTAGACTCGAGGTCTCTTCCTCACGCCCTAAGCATCGGGCTATTCCAGTTGTTGAGGGTCCACTACATTGAGGACAGTTCCCTTGCGCCTTTCCCTGTCTCAGGGTCACATAGAGGAGATTTCTTTTCTTGTTTTGCCTGAGGGTATAGACGACGTCCTTCTGGGTCTCCCATGGCTTCGGACTCATGCTCCTCACATTGACTGGGAGTCCGACAGCATTATTAGTTGGGGTTCGAAATGTCAGTCCCGATGTCTTCCCTTACCACCTAAGGTCGTTGCGGTTGCATCAACTGATCTCTCTCCCATACCTACACCCTATTTGGATTTCGCTGACGTGTTCTCCAAACAGGGTGCTGAGGTTCTTCCACCCCATAGGCCGTATGACTGTGCCATAGACCTTATGCCAGGTTCGGTTCCACCTAAGGGCAGGGTTTACCCCCTGTCGATACCTGAGTCGGAGGCCATGTCGACCTATATAAGAGAGAGTTTAAAGAAGGGGTTCATTCGTAAGTCTGTCTCTCCCGCGGGAGCTGGGTTTTTCTTTGTTCGGAAGAAAGAGGGTGATTTGCGTCCCTGCATAGATTACAGGGGTCTCAACGCAATCACAATAAAGAACAAATACCCGTTACCTTTAATTTTGGAGCTCTTTGACAGACTGAGGGGAGCTCAAGTTTTTACGAAGTTGGATCTGCGGGGTGCGTATAACTTGGTACGAATTCGAGAGGGTGACGAATGGAAGGCCGCTTTTAACACCCGAGACGGTCACTATGAATACCTCGTCATGCCTTTTGGTTTATGTAATGCACCCGCAGTATTTCAGGACTTCGTAAATTATGTGTTCAGGGATTTACTGTTATCCTATGTAGTGGTGTATCTGGACGACATCCTGATTTTTTCTCCTGATCTGGAGACTCATCGGCAGGATGTCGTTCGTGTCCTTTCCCATTTAAGGGAGCACTCATTATTTGCTAAACTCGAAAAATGTGTATTCGAGCAGTCATCCTTGCCTTTTTTGGGCTACATTATCTCACAAGAGGGTCTGGCTATGGATCCTGCGAAGCTCTCTGCTGTCCTGGAATGGTCCGAACCTCATTCCTTGAAGGCGGTGCAACGCTTCTTAGGATTCATAAATTATTACAGGCAGTTCATACCCCATTTCTCTACTTTGGTGGCCCCTTTGGTGGCCTTGACTAAGAAAGGTGCTAATCCCAAAGTCTGGTCTACTGAGACATCTCAGGTATTTGAGGCAGTAAAAAGACACTTTTCAACTGCTCCCGTTCTTCAAAGACCCGATGAGAATAAGCCTTTCATCTTGGAGGTTGATGCCTCTTCAGTGGGTGCTGGTGCGGTCTTGTATCAAAAGAACAGTGCAGGTAGAAAAAGGCCGTGTTTCTTCTTTGCTAAAACCTTTTCACCGGCAGAGAGAAACTATACCATAGGGGATAGGGAACTGCTCGCCCTGAGATTAGCCTTGGAGGAGTGGCGTCACTTGCTGGAAGGAGCGAAACATCCTTTCCAGGTCTATACAGACCATAAGAATCTGACGTACTTACAAACCGCTCAGCGTCTGAATCCTCGCCAAGCCCGCTGGTCCTTGTTTTTCTCCCGCTTTCACTTCTCCATCAACTATCTGTCTGGGAGTAAGAATAACAAGGCAGACGCCCTGTCTCGCTCTATGGTTTCTACCCAGTAAGAGATTGACGAACCTCGTCTTATCCTTCCCTCCAGGGTTTTTCATACGCTCTCGCCTGTGACGTTAGACCAAATCCCACCGGGCAAGACCTTTGTTCCGCCTGATCGACAGAATGATATACTGTCGTGGGCCCACACCTCAAGGGTGGGTGGGCATTTTGGTATTAGGCGGACACGAGAGTTACTGGAGAGGTGGTATTGGTGGCCACACTTAGCCAGCCACGTCAAGAGATACGTCGGTTCCTGCTACTCGTGTGCTCGCAACCGTCCATTACGGCAGAGACCGGCTGGGCTCTTGCATCCTTTACCAGTGCCAGATAGACCATGGGAGATGGTAGGCATGGACTTTGTGGGTGATCTTCCGTGTTCACAGGGACATAGATTTGTGTGGGTCATTACGGACCATTTCTCCCGCATGGTTCATCTCGTACCGTTATCGAGAATCCCATCTTCCAGGGTACTAGCCAAACTATTCCTCAAGCATGTCTTTAGGCTTCACGGGATGCCAGATCGTATCATTTGTGATAGAGGCCCGCAATTTGCTTCCCGTTTCTGGCGAGATCTTTGTAGCCTTCTGCAAATTGAGTTGAATCTCTCTTCGGCATACCATCCGGAGACCAATGGTTTGGTTGAGCGTACCAATCAATCCATGATTATATACCTTCGACACTTTGTTGCTGAGAACCACGATAACTGGTCCTCCCTCCTACCCTGGGCAGAATTTGCCCTTAACAATTCGCTGGCTGAGGCCACTGGGCAGACACCTAGGTAGGTGCCATTTCACACTCACTGCCTTTGTCTCTGTGATTATTAACAAAGACCATTCCACACACCCTCCAAGTAAGGGAGGAATTGCCTTATTTACTAATTATATTCCTCTGTGAGTTTAACAGAGGTATTGCACTCTGCCATAGTCTGCAGCAGTCTTTGCATGGTGGACCCTGACTGTCTGTTACTCCTTTAGGTTTTATTATCAGACAGCCCCCCGTAACAGACACTGCCGTAATGAGCCGTGCACATGCACAAGATTTCCATAAGCTAGGGTTGACGACAGTGTGTTGAAACAATTTTATCATGGCCACAGGGGCGTGATAACATGCAAAGAAGGCCGACTAGTCTGGGGAACTAATGCCCCATCCACTAGTCAAGGCTTTAATTAGCATAGGGAAAGCAAGGTTTATAAATCCTTTTGTAAACATTGATTTAAGTGAATTACATCAGAAAGGGCTGGTTAGACAGGGAGGTTGGAGGGCATAGCGGACCTGACAGGTTCCCTTTAATATTGGGGAAATCTTATAAATTAGAAGTATGAAATCATTTAAACACACCAGAATAGCTCTCTGCACACTCTATTACACATGAGGACCAGACCAGCGTAGGTGCACAGTTTCTTTAGTCCTGAAATTATTTACTTGCAGTACATTGTAATGAAACAGTTTGCACAAGTCCTCAGTTTACACCTCTCCCATACCAGTATTTTATCAGTAATAACTAGCCAAAAATGTCCAAATCTTCTTATTGGTCTCTAGGCTAACAATTCTTCCACAAAAATAGGGCTTTGTTTTGTTATTTTTCATTAAATAATCAAACTATGTATAATATGTTGATGGTCATTATAAAATGTTTTCCTCTCTCCAGGGGACTTACATATTTGATTACCTATCACGCAGTGACTACTTGGGCTCCACCAGGTATAAAAGAACTCTCGGCGAGAACCACAACACACAAGGTACACCGGGTACAAGATACAATGGTGGGCCCTGCTAGGGAGAGGGGAGTGGGATCACCTCCTAACACTCACCTGAAGCTGATTCCTGCAGGCCCTAACGTCCCTATACGGGTCCTTCCCATCGTTAGCAATCACGTACCTAGGCCCTTACGGACACTAATCTCACTCTGGCTAGTGAGGGTCAGCGAGGCATCTCACCACTATAATAAGACAACACGAGGTAAAAAAGACAAACAGGGAAGAAAGAATGAACAAATAAAAAGCCGGCTGCAGCTGAAGTGACACCTCAGCTTTCTCCAGGACCGGTTCCTTAGAAGTCAACAGCAATAGGAATTAGCTATAGCCAACAAGGTGGGGATATTTATAGCAGAAGGAAGTCATTGCAGCTGAGGTTACAACTACCTGTTAGATCACTGCAGGATAGACATGAATCTTAACCCCTTCAGTGCCAGATGGAATTAAATACACTCCAACTCAGGGTAAACAACAAGCTGGCACTAAGGGTCCTGTCACACGTAGCGACGCACCAACGATCCCACCAGCGATACGACCTGGCAGGGATCGTTGGTGTGTCGCTACATGGTCGCTGGTGAGCTGTCAATCAGGCAGATCTCACCAGCGACCAGCCACCAGAGACTCGTGTAACGATGCTGCGCTTGGTAACCAGGGTAAATATCGGGTAACTAAGCAAAGCACTTTGCTTGGTTATCCGATATTTACCCTGGTTAACAGCGTACACCGCTTACAGGCTGCCAGCGCTGGCTCCCTGTATACGTAGCTAGGGTACAGATCGGGTTACTAAGCAAAGCACTTTGCTTAGTTACCCGATATTTACCCTGGCTACGTGTGGAGGGAGCCAGTGCTGGCAGCCTGTAAGCGGTGTACGCTGGTAACCAGGGTAAATATCGGGTAACCAAGCAAAGTGCTTTGCTTAGTTACCCGATATTTACCCTGGTTACCAGCGTACACTGCTTACACAGAGTCGGTGCTCATTGGTCTCCCGCAGTCAAACACGTCGGATGTGTGTTGCACAACGGGAGAGCAACGACCAAAAAATGAACCAGAACAGTGTGTAACGATCAGCGATTTCACAGCAGGGGCCAGGTCACTGCTTAGTGTCATACACAGCGAGATCGCTGATGAGGTCACTGGTACGTCACAAAACCTGTGACTCAGCAGCGATCTCGCTATGTGAGAAGTACCCCTAAGGGAGAGAGAGAAGCTGTGGAAAGATTAGGCGCAAATAGGGTCTTACCTGATAAACAGGTGGGGGTGAATGTTAACAAAAACACTCACCTGGTCTGGTTGTGCCAGTCACAACCCCTGATTGAGCAGGATATAACGTGAAAGTCAGCAGTCCCGCAGCGATGAGACAATATTGAAAGCAGGAGGAAAGCAGGTTTAAATACCACGTCAAACCACAGAAGTCCAGAAGGTGTTAGTAAATCCCTGTTTATTTTATCAGGTCTACGCGTTTCAGGGACATATCTGTCCCCTTCCTCAGGACAATGTACAGAGAATACTGTCAAAAGTACCCCTAAAGCAGTTCTGCGATCCATAATGTGCTATGACCTTCTGGTCCCAGATCGCCCCGATATCACATCAGGCCTTGACACACTCATGACATTATCTGTATAATACTCTATTTTTGCTTAACTCTGCATACTAGATTATAAATGACATAACATTCTACATACCATCTGAAAATCTTCTCTTTTACATTTAGAAGTCCATTGATGAAGCGGCTTCTCCTAGGCTCTAGCTGTACAGAAGACTCGTGGGTGTTTATAATGTCCATTTTAGTGTCAGTTCTTCTTTGCAGGCTGCAGCAGAAGTGACTGATGCACTGTAACATGTGTCAAAGGCTAAAAATGCTAAGAAGCCGCACATATTCTTTATAGTAGTAACTGCTGAATCATTAACTGTCTTAACAAGGTCCATGCACATTCTGTAACTAGTCCAAGATATGGTGATGGGATTAAGTATTCGCACAGAAAGGTTTTTTTTAAGTTAGGAAATAATGTGACATAATTTAGGAAAAAATTATTCACACTTAAAACACACCTTCAAACAGTAAAAAAGAAGGCTGTCTGAATGTTACAAGAATTTAAAGATCCAGTGTTTAATCAGATTACACGTCATCCTTATGGAATTATCTTTTTTACATTTTTAGCTGTAGTCACTTTCATATCTCTCAGGTCAAAGTATTAATATTAGTCTGCAGAAA
The DNA here is from genome assembly GCF_048569485.1 of Anomaloglossus baeobatrachus. Lineage (NCBI taxonomy): Eukaryota > Metazoa > Chordata > Amphibia > Anura > Aromobatidae > Anomaloglossus > Anomaloglossus baeobatrachus. The sequence goes on from NC_134354.1 coordinate 744,190,834, forward strand.
TGTAAAGTTTAATTTGTGTTAATTATTTGTAGGGTCATTACATAACTTATCATCACTCACTTGTATAACTTATAACTACAGGTAATTAGTAAGATAATGCGCCATGTAGTAAAAAGTTATTTGCGATCTATTTAAGATTAAGAATAAATTAAATAGGGTATGTGTGAATTTCTTGAGTGTAACAATATTACACATTTTGGTTAGTAGATTACTGAAAATAAGCAATTGATCTAGGAATATACATATATATTGAGTTTGATTTACTATTAGTGTGCATTGAGCCAAAGAGTCTTTTTAGAGGTGCTAGTGAGGGGACCGTGGTCCAAGTCATATATCTATAGAGGAACACTGCACTCTCTTTTCTTATTCAATGAGACAAAATAGAGGTTTGCAAAAAAGGTGTGGATTTTATTTTTTGGCAACCAATAGAAACGGACATTTTGGCCTCACAGGGCCTTTTTCATACATAGTCGATGGATAAAGTGAAAAACAATAAAGAAATAATCAATATCTTACATAAATATACATATATACATAAACATATCATACAAGTTTCCATTAAATTGCAAAATATATGGATACCCGGATGAACTAACATACAGTATACACTGGTCACAAAAAGCTATAATTGAGTACATTGTATATCCATACCTCCATGACAGAAGAGAAAAACTTCAGAAAAATGAGAGGTGAAGAAAGTATCCCAGAACGATATATTGTGTAAGGAATCCCAAAGAAATGGTCTGCAGAGATATAATATCCGTGTAAATAGTTGTCTTCTATAAATTTTACATACTAGAAAATTAATTAAATACCTTGTATGTATATTTGGAACCTTGGTATTATGTAGTTTGTATATCCCCAAACCTTTTCTGGAGGTGTGGTAGTCTTCTATAATGGTAATCTCAGATAGTGAGATTCCGTGGTACACTAAACCTTCAAATAGGAATGAGAAAGAGACCAGAGTAACTGTCATTAACTATATACATATATAGTTTTTTTTATTAGTTTCATTCTGGTATAACAGAATATATATCTGGTGGCTGTTTTACGTTGCCTGGACCATAGGGGTTAGTGCCTGTATGTGGTTCCAAATAGGAACACCTCCGTCTGGAATGGTTTTTCTTATTAAAGTTATCAGTGATCAAAATGAAAATAAAAATAAAAGTACTGACATTGTGAAGTAAGACCGGAACATTTACCTTGCTGCCTCCTTCCCAGGATGTGGCTGTGAGCCGCACTTTTCGGGGCTGACAGTCTATTTAACAGCGTGAATCTAGAAGTATTGGAGGACGCAGGTGCATGCACTGTTGTGTCCTATAGTACGCTTCATTTAGTGTATTTAAAGTCTGATACCATAGTTCCTAGTTTATGCGCACAGTGCGCATCCGCAATGGCGCTATTGGTGTTATTACAGAGAGATTGTCATAGAGGTACAAGGATACCGGAGCTGGAGTAGAGGGAGAGGAAGTGTGGTTGTTTCATAGGATTGTAGGGACAGAGGTCTGCTTATTGCTCAAAGGTCGATAAAGTACATAGTTCAAATCAGTCAATAAATAGTAGACATCATGATATTTACTATATAGAAATACATTATTCTTTTTCTAACTGCTGTCAGATTTTCTCTTGCATAATAAATTTGTTTCAATAAGTTGTTCTTGTGGTCTTAAAAAGCGATTATATCTGAAATAAGATAAATCATGCACATACAAGAAACTGACATGCTACCTTAAGAAAGGGTCCCACTGGTATAAATGAAAGTAAAACAATAATTAATTTGGAAATCACATTAATAAGGTGAGTATAAACCTTGATAAGAAGACCTAGGAAAAGAAGGATGGGTGAATCAGATAAGGAGAAGTGCATAGTATCATACTTTACCATATAGGTGTGGATGAGGATTGGGAGAGGCAGAGGAAGAAAAGTATGTGTGCCGGTCGTCCTTACTTCTGCAAGTAATATAATGCAGACGTTATAATATCATATACATAGCAACATATTGACCAATCAATTTACCTGTTAAGACCTGGTGTCAGGGTTTGTAAGGTGTAAATCCAATAACTTTCCCTATTCTTCAAAAGTTGTATGCGATTACCACCTCTTCGGGGTCTGTGTACTTTCTGTATTAATTGATACCGCAGTTGTACATACTTGGCTTGTATAGTTGGCTTCATGGAAATGGTGAGGAATTGGTAACCATAATTTGCCACATCTGATATTGGACTTGTGACTGGCGATGCGGTCTCTTATATGTTGGATGGTTTCCCAACATACAAGAGACCGCACGGACACTTGATAATATATACCACAAAGTTACTTTCACATGTGAAATATTCCCGGATTGGGAAGGTTTTGAATGACCTTGGGAGTGTGAAGTGGTCCCCTTTTATGACGTTTGAGCATGCTGGACAATTCAAGCCCAGAAATGTTCCTGTTCGTCTTGCAGCTAAGTAGGTTTGTGATGGACCCCTCCTTTCACTGCCTATGTCAGCTCTCACTATTGTGTCTTTAATGTTTCTGGGTCTTTTTTTACACATTAACGGGGGTAAGGCAAACACTCCTATCTGTGGGTATGCCTGTTTTAGTAATGGCCAGTGATTTCTTATGATATTGTAAATTTTAGGCATTGAATAAGATAAGTCAAGCGAGTGCAGTATTCCTCTATAGATATATATATATTGAGTTTTGACAGAATATTCTCTCGGAGAAGTATATTTTATTCCAGAAGTAAGAAAATTTGATCCATTTTCAAGAGTAAAATTTCCTTTATTGTAAATGACTTTATAAAGTCAAGGAAGGATAACAAAGATGAAATCAATTAATGTTCATGGCACTCTCAACGCGTTTCTGGTGCGTGAACAACTTTAATCATTAACACCAGAAACACGTTGAGGTGCCATTAATTGATTTTATCTTTGTTATCCTTCTAAGTGTAAAATAACGATGGAACAATGTAACCTTTGTACAATGTATAAAAGCACTACATTTAGATGGAATGGATCTGCATCAAACATGAAAAATAGACCATACTTTATTCATAGTACCGACCTTTGTTTGGGTCACAATGTTTGAGGGTCCGTGTCCTTATGCATGTTTTACTCCCGCTTCTTCAAGAGGCGTATGTACACAACTATGGAATAGCACTGTCTACTATGGAGTAGTTAAGTGCTTTAATGGCTGCAGCTAGCTGTATGCTCACAGAAATCCATTGCGTGTATGGCATATACAGTGCCAAGTGTGCTAACATTTTTGTCCTTTAAACACTGTCATCAAACACATGTACTTGCTTAGTTTTGTTCCACAAAAGATAGAGTTGAAGATAAATCCTGTTTGATAATCCTGATTTTTTTATGATCTTTTAATCCTTAATCACCTTCTTAGTACTGTGTATGCCAAAACATCAAAGTAAAATTGTGACATTTTTGGGACTATGTGACCACAATCTAAGAGTATACTGATATGTTACTAAACAGCTGTCTGTGCATCCAAAAAGTGGCCTATAGGACATTGTATAGTATAAAAAATAAAATACACCTCACTTAAACACAAAAATGCCTCAAAGCGGTCTGTTTCTTCCTACTGTCCAGTAATCTTAATCAGCAATTAGTGCAGCTTATACTGCTGTTACTGGAATACATTCTGATCCATAATTGTTTTACCTTTAAAGGCATGATGTACCTTCAAATACAAGGAACTGCTATGGGGGCAGCGTGTTCCCCCTCATACACAATTTAATCCTCACAGAACCAGATGTCGACATCCATAAAGTACAGAATTGGATGCGATATATAGACGATATCTTGGTTCTGTAGGAAGCTTCACCTGCAGAGTTGGATAACTTTGTGGGCCGACTGAATAAGAAGAAGATGAATATTGTTCTCACATATAAGTATGGTAGGGAGATTGACTTCTTACACATCAAAATAAAGGCAACACACAATGGTATAATTCACACCGATGTCTGTCGAAAAGAGACCGCTACCAATTCACTTTTACATCCTGATTCCTCTCATCTGCCATTGACCATAAAGAGCATCTCAGTGTCACACTTTTTGCAAATCAAACACATTTGCTCATCAGGGGAAAACATGGAAGCCCAAGCAACTGATCTTGCTGGTCGATTTGCTAACAGAGGACAGTCAAGTAAAGATAAAAAGAGGATACTCAAGAGCAAATAGATCATCAAGAAATTCTCTTCTTTCTAAACTTAAAATGAAAATGAAGTACGATTGATAACTACATATAGCAATCAATGGCAAAATCTTTCCATGATACTCAAGAAACATAAGCATATCTTATTTACCGATCCTATACTTAGGAACATTCTACCTCCTTATCCCCTTATGACAGCAGGACATTCAAAAAAATCTTACGGATCTTCTTGTCCACAGTCATTATTGTGGCACAAAAGCTGACTGCAATGGTAAAGCCTTAGTTGGATTTTTTTCCATGTGGCCTATGTAAGGCTTGCACAAATATGACTAAAAGCAAAATATTTAGAGGATCAAGAGACACTAAGATATATACCATCAAATGTCTTTTTAGATGTACCTCAAAGGCAGTCGTGTATCAAGCTGAATGTCCCTGTGGCACGTTTTATGTTGGCCTTACAACTCGGGAGCTCAGGGTCTGAGTGGGAGAACATGTAAGGAATATCAAAAAAGCTAAAACTGCTCTCCCTGTTGAACCTTTGAAAACAATCCATCAACAGAGATTTCCATAATTCCGACTCCAGAATCTTAAGAATTAAAGCAATTGATCAGATCCAGCTAGGACCATGAGAAGGTGATGTGAGTAAACTGCAGAGTAAATGGATCTATAAATCTGGCATGGTGAGACCTTATGATCTGAATGAACATTTTGGTTTTAATGCAGATATGGAGTGATTGAGTGTATTTTAGTATGCTGCAATATATATATATATATATATATATTAGCATAGAGCATATGTGTGTAACTATGCCATTTATACCCTAATTATTTTTTGCAGCATTTTCTTCTTGAGTATGCCTCATTATGCTATGATAACTTAATCTATGGCAGTATAGATTATATTTGTATAATTATTCTATTTATTACACAATATTACTGAATAAATACAATTTATCATGCTGTAAAAATGCTGTAGTGCATCTCAATAAATTAGAATGTCATAAAAAAGTTAATTTATTTCAGTTATTCAATACACAAGTGAAACACATATATAGAGTCATTACACAGAGTGATCTATGCCAAGTGTTTATTTCTGGTAATGTTGATGATTATGACTTACAGCCAATGAAAACCCCAAAGTCATTATCTCAGAAAATCAGAATAATTACCACAAAACACCTGAAAAGGCTTCTTAAGCGTTTAAAATGGTCCCTTAGTCTGGTTCAGTAGGCTACACAATCATGGGAAAGACTGCTGACTTGACAGATGTCCAGAAGGCAGTCATTGACACACTCCATAAGGAGGGTAAGCCACAAAAGGTTACTGCTAAAGAAGCTGGCTGTTCACAGAGTGCTGTATCCAAGCATATTAATGGTAAGTTGAGTGGAAGGAAAAAGTGTGGTAGAAAAAAGTGCGCAAGCAACCGGGCGGGATAACTGCAGCCTTGATAGGATTGTTAAGAAAAGGACATTCAAAAATTTGGTGGAGATTCACAAGAAATGGACTGTTGCTGGAGTCAGTGCTTCAAGAGCCACCACACACAGATGTATCCAGGACATGGGCTACAACTGTCACATTCCTTGTGACAAGCCACTCAAGACCAATAGACAACGCCAGAAGCGTCTTACCTGGACCAAGCAGAAAAAGAACTGGACTGTTGCTCAGTAGTCCAAGTTGTCGTTTTCAGATGAAAGTAAATTTTGCATTTCATTTGGTAATCACTGTCCCAGAGTCTGGAGGAAGAGTGGAGAGGCCACAATCCAAGCTGCTTGAGGTCTAGTGTGAAGTCTCAACAATCAGTGATGGTTTGTGGAGCCAGGTCATCTGCTGGTGTAGGTCCACTGTGTTTTATCAAGACCAAAGTCAGCGCAGCAGTCGAACAGGAAATTTTAGTGCACTTCATGCTTCTCTCAGACGACAAGAGATGGAAATTTAATTTTCCAGCAGGACTTGGCCCTTGTCCACACTGCCAAAAGTACCAATACCTGGTTTAATAACCACAGTGTCACTGTGCTTCATTGGCCAGCAAACTCGCCTGACCTAAACCCCATAGAGAATCTATGGGGTATTGTCAAGAGGAAGATGAGAGACACCAGATCCAACAATGCAGATGAGCTGAAGGCTGCTATCAAAGCAACCTTGGCTTCCATAACACCTTAGCAGTGCCACAGGCTGATCGCCTCCATGCCACGCCGCATTGATGCAATAATTCATGCAAAAGGATCCCCAACCAAGTATTGAGTGCATTTACTGTGCAGACTTTTCAGTAGGCGTCAACATTTCTGACTTTAAAAACATTTTTACAGTTGGTCTTTTATAATGTTCTAATTTTCTGAGATAATGACTTTTGGGTTTTCATTGGCTGTAAGCCATAATCATCAAAATTAACAGAAATAAACACATGAAATACATCCCTCTGTGTGTAATGACTCTATATAATATACCATATTTTTCGGACTATAAAACGCACCGGACCATAAGATGCACCCTGGTTTTAGAGGAGGAAAATAGGAAAATAAAATTTTAAACAAAAAATGTGGTCATGACACACTGTTATAGGGTGAGGATCTGCTGCTGACACTGTTATGGGGGTAATGTCACCAAATTCTCTACTAAGGTACCCCATCGTGTTAATGATCCTCCTGCCTTGTATATACAGTATATGTCCCTCATCCTTGTATAGCCCACATCCTGCTATATACCGTCATCCTGGCATATGGCCCCATCCTGCTATACCCCCATCCTGGCATATGGCCCCATCCTGCTATATGCCCCCATCCTGCTATATGCCCCCATCTTTCTATATACCCCATCCTAGTGTATAGCCCCATCCTGCTATTTACCCCCATCCTGCTATATACCCCCATCCTGCTATATGCCCTCCTCCTTCTGTATACCCCCATCCTGCTATATACCCCCACCCTGGTATACGGCCCGCATCCTGTGGCACATAAGAAAAATAAACGTTTATACTCACCTTACCTCACTCCCTGCAGCATCGCTCCTCCTCCCGTCTGTGCCAGCAGCAGTGCCGCTGACGTCATTCTGGCATATGGCCGCATCCTGCTATATACCGTCATCCTGGCATATGGCCGCATCCTGCTATATACCCCATCCTGGCATATGGCCCCATCTTGCTACATACCTCATCCTGGCATATGGCCCCATCCTGCTATATGGGGGCATATAGCATATATAGCATATATATGCATATATAGCATATAGGTATATAGCAGGATGGGGGCATCCTGCTATATGCCCTCATCCTGCTATACCCCATCCTGGTGTATGGCCCCATCCTACTATATACCCCATCCTGCTATATACCCCCATCCTGTTATATGCCCCCATCCTGCTATATGCCTCCATCCTGCTATATACCCCCATCCTGCTATATACCCCCATCCTGCTATATACCCCCATCCTGCTATATAACCCCATCCTACTCCTATACCCCCATCCTGCTCATATACCCCCATCCTGCTCATAATATACCCTCATCCTCCTGATAATATACCCCTATTCTCCTGATAATTTACCCCCATCCTGCTCATAATATACCCCCATCCTCCTCATAATATACCCCCATCCTGCTATATGCCCTCATCCTGCTATATACCTCCATCCTGCTATATGCCCTCCTCCTGCTATATGCCCTCCTCCTGCTATATACCCCCATCCTGCTATATACCCCCATCTTGGTACACAGCCCGTATCCTGTGGCACATAAAAAAAAAATAAAAGTTTATACTCACCTTACCTCACTCCCTGCAGCATCGCTCCTCCTCCCGTCTGTTCCAGCAGTGCCGCTGACGTCATCCTGGCATATGGCTGCATCCTGGTATATACCGCCATCCTGGCATATGGCCACATCCTGCTTTATACACCATCTTGGCATATGGCCCCATCCTGCTATATACACCATCCTGCTATATGCCCCCATCCTGGTGTATGGCCCCATCCTGGTGTATGGCCCCATCCTGTTATATACCCCCATCCTGCTATATGCCCCCATCCTGCTATATGCCCCCATTTTGCTATATTTCCCCATCTTACTCATATACCCCCATCCTGCTCATATACCCCCATTCTGCTCATAATATACCCCTATTCTGCTATATACCCCATCCTGCTATATACCCCCATCCTGCTATATGCCTTCCTCTTGCTATATACCCCATCCTGCTATATACCCCCATCCTGCTATATACCCCCATCCTGGTATACGGCCCGCATCCTGTCGCACATAAAAAAAATAAACGTTTATACTCACCTTACCTCACTCCCTGCAGCATCCTCCACCTCCCGTCTGTGCCAGCAGCAGCGCCGCTGACCTGTGTGGAGCCGGCCACGATCCCTGCAGCATCGCGATGTCCTACTGTCTGTGCCGGACGCGGCTGCGTGTGGACACATGCGCACAGCGATGACATCATCGCTATGCGCACCACTAGTCTCCACACAGCCGCCGGCACAGACAGGAGGACATCCGGTGCTGCAGGGATCGTGGCCGGTAAGTGTACTGATTCACTGCACCCCGTGCTGATGATGATGCGCGGGGGGCAGTGAATACAGCCGCACATGATCACTCCAGGCTGTAGTTGCCAGGGGTGATCACGTGGGTCGGCTGTTTATCCCTTGCCCATCATCCCGTCTATCTGTCAGCGCCGGCTTCAGCGCTGAGAGATGATGGGCGGGATGATGGGCGTGCATATTAAATGAGCAGGTCCACATGGTCACGGCAGGTGCTGCTACAGCCTGCTCGTGCCGCCGATGACCCGCTCCACCGCAGCACCCTTATTCCCCGCAGCCCTACATTCAGACTATAAGACGCACCCCCACTTTCCCCCAATATTTGGGGGGAAAAAAGTGTCTTATAGTCCAAAAAAATATGGTATGCGTTTCCCTTTTTGTATTGAATTACTGAAATAAATTAACTTTTTGATGATATTCTAATTTATTGAGATGCACTAGTATGTCAGTATAGATAATATAATAAGATTTGTTATTTACACAATTATTTTACAGTATCATCACTTACCTTCAGGATTCACTGGTTGAAAGTATCCTGGGAGCTGGTGGGGTTCGCTTTTAGTTTTGGTGGAAAGTGTCTGTTGAGTTGGTGGGACTTCCACTTCTTTTCTATGACCTCCTCCACTTAACGGATCTGAGTGAATCATTAAAGATGTGGATTCTCCTAAATATTGGAATAAAAGGACAAAGAATATTATCATCTACCTTTAAGCTTCGCTGTTCGAAAATATCCCGGGAGCCGTTGGGGTTTGCTTTCTATTATTTCTATCTGTTGACACCTTCTTTCATTACTTACCTTTTCACCTATCCTGGATTTTATATTTTCACTTTTGTGCATAATATCACTCATCAACACGTCACACTGCAATTCCCCCACGTTTTACACACAAAGGCACTTTAGTGCATTTTATTCTTATTTAATTCTTATTGTATTTTTTATATTTTTTTATTGTCCTAGGAATTATTTTGAGATTTATTTAGTAATAATACATTAACTTGTATTTCCTCATTATGCATATGTTTCTCTGTTTATCTATATTTTCAATATTAATTTATGATTTTCATCATAATCTATTCTTCACATTAAATAATAGCCTCTTTGGGTATGCGCTATGATAGTGTAATTTTCCATTCATAATGCCATTAATATTAACTCTGAATATAATGCATCTGTATTATCGGTACTTACAGAAATGGCCTTTTAAACTTTTGGTAAACATCTTTTTCTTTCTATCTGCACCTGCACTGATGGTATTATGCCTCAGGCAATACACTTTTCTTCTCCTATATGTATCTGCTTAGCGGGCACTTTCCATACGTTTTGCTGGGTCTATTGTAGTGCGCCTGCATGGCTGGCGCTAGAAATTCTCCTTCTCTCAGTACGGTAAGGGCGGCGGCGGCGCTCGCACATGCACGGTCATCATGAGATCGTGTTACTATGGTGCCCAAGGGTGGCTTTCTTCCCGCCGACCAGAAAAAAGAGAGGGATATTACATCATTTCCACCATGTCAGCTTCAAATGCGATGGATTCCTGTGGGCATACACGCGGCTCCAGCCATTAATGCATTTAACTTCTTTATAAATAGGCAGTGTCATTCCATATTTGTGTCCACACGCCTCCTGAAGAAGCAGGAGTGAAATGTGCGTCGGGGCACAGGTCCTCACACATTGTCACCCAAACACAGGTTGGTACTATTAGAAAACAGTATGGTCTATTTTTCATGTTAGATACAAATTTAATGCCTGTATACATTATACAAAGTTACATATTTCTATAATTACTTTATACTTTATTTATGAATTGATCTGAATACATAAGTCATATTAAGATACTAAGGTGGTTAAAAAAAACAGGCTCACCATGTAACTATTAAATTAGCGGGGGGAAATGTCTCCGTCGAATGCCAGTATCAGCTGGTGAACACAGTCATTCTAATGCAGAGTAGAAAGTCAATTTCCAGTACAGTCTGTAGAGTAATAAAATCAAAAGTTTATTCCAGGGATTAAAATTTAAGCAGGATCCATTTTAAAGCTGACATGTTTTGGGCAAGGTGAAACCTTACTCATAGTATGCTGTATTTCTGTTAGCAACCTCAGTGGGTAAAGCTGAACTTTTAATTGCTACCATTTTAAGGTATATAACATTTTGGATAGCTTTTAAGGTTCACATTTATTCGGCGCTTTATGGTAAGAACTTACATCTCTGTCTTACGTTTGTCTACATCTCCAAAATATGTAATTTAGATGGAACCCCCACTGGTATCAATTCACTATAATGAAGTAGGCAGAGTTACTCTGACCTTTAGTAGTGTCTTAAATTTGCAAAGGTACACAAAACTGTGGTTGATCATGCTCTAATGGAAAGTGAAAAAGATTGCATATTGCAAGAACAGAGACCAGAGAAGTATAAAGTGTATCCATCTGATTGATAATAGTGAGAGTTTTGCTGGAGTTTTCTCTAAATCCTATTTTTTGGACATTTAAGCAGAAATCCTGATGTAAGTATTCAATATAAAGCAGAGGATAAATGTGAAATAAGCCTTTTGCGATTTTTGGAAAGTAGAATGAACAAATCAACAGCAGTTTAAGAATTGTGTCAAGGGGGTAATTGGAGACAGGACAGGCACTCCTATGCTGGCCCTAAGACTGTAACCCTGCACTGTCCCTTATCTCAAAGGTAGGTATGATGATAACCAGGTTGGAGCCTCCAGTGTGACCCTAAAGGCCCTGTCACACTAAGCAACATCGCTAGCAACATCGCTGCTAACGAACAACTTTTGTGACGTAGCAGCGATGTTGCTAGCGATGTTGCTGTGTGTGACATCCAGCAACAACCTGGCCCCTGCTGTGAGGTCGTTGGTTGTTGCTGAATGTCCTGGGCCATTTTTTAGTTGTTGCTGTCCCGCTGTGAAGCACAGATCGCTGTGTGTGACAGCGACAAAGCAACAACTAAATGTGCAGTGAGCAGGAAGCCGGCTTCTGCGGAGGCTGGTAACCACAGTAAACATCGGGTAACCAAGAAGCCCTGTCCTTGGTTACCCGATATTTACCTTTGTTACCAGCCTCCGCCGCTCTCACTGTCAGTGCCGGCTCCTGCTCTGTGCACATGTAGCTGCAGGACACATCGGGTTAATTAACCCGATGTGTGCTGTAACTAGGAGAGCAGGGAGCCAGCGCTCAGTGTGCACTGCTCCCTGCTCTCTGCACGTGTAGCTGCGTGCGCTGGTAACCAAGGTAAATATCGGGTTGGTTACCCGATATTTACCTTAGTTACCAAGCGCAGCATCTTCCACGCGGCGCTGGGGGCTGGTCACTGGTTGCTGGTGAGCTCACCAGCAACTCGTGTAGCGACGCTCCAGCGATCCCTGCCAGGTCAGGTTGCTGGTGGGATCGCTGGAGCGTCGCAGTGTGACATCTCACCAGCAACCTCCTAGCAACTTACCAGCGATCCCTATCGTTGTTGGGATCGCTGGTAAGTTGCTTAGTGTGACTGGACCTTTACTCCTGTCCGGACCCTGATCTTACTCCCCCTCTCCCACACCCTCGGAGCAGGCCGGAAAACACAAAGACAAAACCCCAAAAAATGACATAGAGAAGGGAGAACTGATATTATACACAGCACTCAAAAGACACAGGAAAGATAATATGTGTACTTGGGGGGGTAACAAAAATAGAAAGGAACTAATGCACAGCAGGAGAACGCTCACATCACTCAGAAGCGCAGCACGGATCAACATACACAGAAAAAGCACCAAAACTGAGATTGCTGGAGTAAAAACTGAAACTACCATCAGCACCTCCTGGAAGGATGTTGTGCCTTAAATAGGGAAGTGACAGCTGCTGTAACGCATTTCGGGCATATCACATGCCCTTAGTCCTATAAATAATAGGGATCGGCACTCACAGATTTTTCTTTCCATTCTTTCTTTCTTTATTTTAAATCATAGTGCACAAAACACCCAATAGTGTGATGCGTTTCGGTTAAAAGGATAACATGCCTTTCTCAAACTCAGCCTAGATCATACTAGACCTTACCACATATAAATACATCCTAGTGGTATACATAGACAGCTGTAGCATATTAAACACAAGTCCACAGAATTAACCCCTTATATCCCAAACAAAAAAAAAATGTTGCCATTTTTTTAAAAAAAGAAGCTGAACCTCCAATCTTCCATATCACACTGCAAAATCTATAAAGCAACTTTCTCATAATCTTAAATATACTGGAAATTTGAAAAAAATAAAAATTATATATATATATATATATATATATATATACACACTGTATATATATATAAACATATATATAAATATATATGTGTAAAATATATAAAGCTCAGTGTATGTGTATGTGTGTATGTATGCCCGGTAAAGGAATCCGCACCGTCGCATTTACAATCAGGAAATTTTGCACAGACACTCCAAGTGACTCGTCGTAGATGTCATAGACTAATGTTTGGGCGGGAAAATTTAACCCCGTGCTTTCCAGTTATTCTACTATTCTGCAGCCATTAAACTGAATGGAGCTGGGAGCTATAGGCTATAAATAGCAACTGTCAGTGGTTGCTATAGGAACAAAATAAACTGGTAGAAGCTTATGTGTGAGGTAAAAAGATGTCGGTGGTGAGACATAAAGAGACAGACAGAGACAGACAGGGAAAGAGACAGATGGGGAAAGAGACAGCCCTGGAAAGGAACAGACGCCCAAAGAGACAGACGCCCAAAGAGACAGATGGGCAAAGAGACAGACGGGCAAAGAGACAGACCTGGAAAGAGACAGACCGGGAAAGAGACAGACCTGGAGAGAGACAGCCCTGGAAAGAGACAGACCTGGAAAGAGACAGACCTGGAAAGAGACAGACCTGGAAAGAGACAGACCTAGAAAGAGACAGACGGGGAAAGAGACAGACGGAGAAAGAGACAGACGGGGAAAGAGACAGCCCTGGAAAGAAACAGACTGGCAAAGAGACCGACGGGAAAAGAGACATTCCAGGAAAGAGACAGACCGGGAAAGAGACAGACCGGGGAAAAAAGACAGACCGGGCAAAGAGACAGCCCTGGAAAGAGACAGCCCTGAAAAGAGGCAGCCGGTCAAAGAGGCAGCCAGGCAAAGAGACAGCTGGGCAAAGAGACAGCCGGGCAAAGAGACAGATGCCCAAAGAGACAGACAGGCAAAGAGACAGACCTGGAAAGAGACAGACCTGGAAAGAGACAGAGCGGGAAAGAGACAGAGCGGGAAAGAGACAGAGCGGGAAATTAGACAGAGGTGGAAAGAGACAGACGGTTAAACAGACAGCCCTGGAAAGAGACAGCCCTGGAAAGAGACAGACGGGCAAAGAGACAGATGGGCAGAGACAGACCTAGAAAGAGACAGCCCAGCAGAGAGACAGCCCAGCAAAGAGACAGACCTGGAAAGAGACAGACCGGGAAAGAGACAGACACACAGCGACACACAGACAGAGACTAGAAGAGAGACAGAGAGACAGTTACTATCCCGGGCAACGCCCGGGTACTACAGCTAGTATATATATAAAATTACAAAATAAAATATTTATTTTTATATATAGTATATATATGTAGCTACAAAAAACCGCAGTATTTACTATATGAAAGTTCAGCTCCCCTTTTTTTTTTAAACAAACATAAAACAATACATTGGTCACATGATATCCATAAGATTTGCTGAGAAAGTTTTCTATTCATGCTTTCAAAGTGCATTTAAGACTACTCCATAGGGGAATTGCTGTTCATCTAAATTTAAATATACTCCATAGTTTTGATCTCCATTTATGTTTACTAAGTTTCCTTGGAGTCACTATGTAAGAAATCACTTTTTCATGTTCTCTCCATTCATGATTTTCAAAGTTCATTTGAAAACACAATCCAGAGTAATTGATATCCTCCAAATCTGAACATGATCCAAAAAGGAATCCTCATTATTAAACCTGCATCAATCAGCCGAGTTCCAATGTTCCATAATAAACAGGTTCCATAGCCAAAAAATTCCATAGTGAACAAATTCCACCATGTTCCCATCCACATAATAATTCCTTTATTTTCATCCAGGGAAAATTGCTGAAAAAAAAAATCTATATAACAAAATTAATCCATACCATTTCAATTTAAGTTAAGGATATTCTTTTAGAACAGAAGATTCACCCAACATTCAATCTAAATAGCATATATATCCTCCTACTTTTTATAATCCAGGTCATATGTTCCATGCAAAATCGCATATAACCTCATCTGAACAGTGCTCAAAACGCCAATGTAGCTGCATGGAGTTTATATGATGCTAGTTTCTTGAGATCATGCTCCCAATCTCGACCTTTAACACTCTGTATTAGGAACTCTTAAAAAATCCGTGGAGGTCATGACCGTAGATAAAATATCCTGGGTCTGTGCTAAATGAGTACATTCTCAATTCCTTTAACAGGGTGCGCTCCTACCTGGAATACCAATAGTCTACTTTAAAAAGACAGGCAGGCACTCCCAGTACTGCGGTGCACGTATCGCTGGATGGTCTCCACAACTCAAATAAATCATAGGGATCGGCACTCGCAGATTTTTATTTCCATTCTTCCTTTCTTTATTTTAAATCATAGTGCACAAAACACACAATAGTGTGACGAGTTTCGGTCAAAAGGATAACATGACCTTTCTCAAACTCAGCCTAGATCATACTAGACCTTACCACAAATATAGACATCCTAGTGGCTCGTACATAGACAACTGTAGCATATTAAACACAAGTCCACAGAATTAACCCCTTACATCCCAAACAAAAATATTTTTTTATTTTTTTTTAAAAAGTTAAACCTCCAATCTTCTATATCACACTGCAAAATCCATAAAACAACTTTTCCATAATCTTAAATATACTATAAATTAGAAAAATGTATATTTTTATATATATATATATATATAAAAATATATACATATATATATATATACACTGTGTGCAGAATTATTAGGCAAATGAGTATTTTGATCACATGATAATTTTTATACATGCTGTCCTACTCCGAGCTGTATAGGCTTGAGACCCAACTACCAATTAACTAAATCAGGTGATGTGCATCTCTGTAATGAGGAGGGGTGTGCTGTAATGACATCAACAACCTATATAAGGTGTGCTTAATTATTAGGCAACTTCCTTTCCTTTGGCAAAATGGGTCAGAAGAGAGATTTGACGGGCTCTGAAAAGTCCAAAATTGTGAGATGTCTTGCAGAGGGATGCAGCAGTCTTGAAACTGCCAAGGTTTTGAAGCATGATCACCGAACAATCAAGCGTTTCATGGCAAATAGCCAACAGGGTCGCAAGAAGCATGTTGGGCAAAAAAAACGCAAAATAACTGCCCATGAATTGAGGAAAATCAAACAGAAAGCTGCCAAGATGCCATTTGCCACAAGTTTGGCCATATTTCAGAGCTTCAATGTTACTGAAGTATCAAAAAGCACAAGGTGTGCCATACTCAGGGACATGGCCAAGGTAAGGAAGGCTAAAAAAACACCACCTTTGAACAATAAACATAAGATAAAACGTCAAGACTGGGCGAAATAGGATGATGAAACTTTACATTTAATCCACATACTCTCCACTGATGTCAACACACTTCTTACATCGGTATTCCAAGCTCTGTAAGCCTAGCAAAAAGAAGAATTTCAGTTGTGCCTTAAACCAGGCATCCGTAGCAACCATGGCATCTGAAATTTTGTGAAATTTGGTACCCTTGAGGTGTTTCTTCAGGTTTGAAAACAGATGACAGCTGAAGGGAGCTAGATCTGGTGAATAAGGTGGGTGGTCAACCAGCTGGAAGCCCAGCTCTGCCAGTTTTGCTGTGGTCGCTTGTGCAGTGTGAGCGGAGGTGTTGTCTTGCAGGAACAAGATTCCTTTAGACAGCTTACCATGCCTTTTGGCCTTCAGAGCTGCCTTTAATTGGTCCAAAAGTTTAATGTAATACCTTGCATTGATGGTGGAACCCTTTTGAAGGTAGTCCACTAGCAGTACGCCCTCCTTATCTCAAAACACAGACGCCATCACCTTAGTGGCTGATTTTTGCACGAGGAGAACCACTGTGCCTCCACTTTTTTGACTGCTCCTTGTTTTCAGGGTCATACAAATAAATCCAGGTCTCATCCATAATGACCAGTCGACCCAGGAAGTTCTTATGAGTCTGGAAACGCTGACAAACGAACCGGGAAGTTTTTACTCACATGCTTCTCTGATCTGTTGTCAAACATTTAGGGACCCACTTTTCAGATAGCTTCCTCATGTCCAAATGTTCATGGATAATGCCCAAACACTATCATGGGTAATCCTTTTGCTTTATCTGAAAATCGATTCTCCAATTTGAGGTTGTGCACAGCAGCGATGATCTTCGGAACAACCACCAGTCTCGGTCGTCCAGGACGTTGCTCATCATTGGTGTTGAAGTAGCCCGTTTTAAATTTGGCAACCCAGTTCTTAACTGTGGAATATGAAGGGCATTGATTCCCCAATGTCCGTGACATATCACCATGAATATCCTTTGCGGACTTTCCTTGCAGAAACAACAATTTTATCACTCCTCTGCTCTCAGTTGCTGTTAATATCGCATTAGATTCCGCCATTTTGTTTTCCCATGTGCGTAGAACACTGTTGCCATAAGCAACAAACACCAAATTTTGAAAACATATATTAAACACTTAAGGCTTTCATGTGACGTAACATTCGTTACCATAGAAACAAAAAAAGATCAGAAAGCCAAAGACAAAGATCAGCAGCCCCTTGTATTATCCTCAATACATGTACAGTACATGGTATCATTTCTGTTATTTAACTCATAAGGTTGTTTTGTGCTTAGAAACAAAATACCGTACATTAATCGCATTAATAATTTTTTTGGTCAGTAACGATTTCTATCCAGTAACAATCCAAATTACTAATGCTCTTATGTTTCACTACAAAGTAATCGGTTGCTCCTGAATAAGTATTATTTCAATGTATGATATTATGTATATGTTCAGACATGTTTTTTTAAACCTCGATAGTGCAGCCTACATACAATAAATTGCATTTTAATACAGTATACAATGTGTTCAGTATCACAAGTCATAGTTATTAAATTGCTTTTTTTTTTAGGAATTTAGTGTGCGTATTGACAAATATTACATTAATTTTTTCCCACACTTACAGAAATGTTTTTCTGTTGCTGCTATGTTTAGTATAAACTAGGTGACAAGTGATTTGCTAGAAAGAGAAACCTGATTTGGCCATAACTCTATATCTCTGAAAAAGAATTTTTCTGTAAAAAAAACCCCTTCCTCCTGATGTATAATAGGTAAAGTAGTTTTTTTATGATAGATTTAATTTGAACTGGTTTACACTGGAGACTATATGGTCTGGTAACAGTATGTCCTTGGCCATGTCTGTCCCGTTACGACCCCGTGGTAATCCCTGCACATGTCTGCTGATCTGATCAGCAGACATGTGATGCTAACAGATATGGGTGGATTGGAAATTAAACCGCGCCATTTAACTCCTTAGATCACACTGTCAAACTCTGACAGCGCAATATAATACCCTCTGGCAGGAATTACAACGTTCCCTGCTGCCATCAGTGTGTTGGCATTGCAGTGCGTCGGCACTCACAGGAAAATAGCATCGCCCCAATCAGCAGGAGCAATCAGACAGTGTAGCCTTAACCCCTTCAGCCCCAAGCCTATTTTGACCCTAAAGACCAGGCCATTTTTTGCAATTTTGACCAGTGTCACTTTCTGAGGTTATAACTCTGGAACGCTTCAAAGGATTCCGGTGATTCTGAGAATGTTTTTTCGTGACATATTGGGCTTCATGTTAGTAGTAAATTTAGGCCGATATTTTTTGTGTTTCTTTGTGAAAAACCACTGTTTGGGCGCACGGCAGGACTCGGAAGGGAGGGAGAGTCATTTGACTTTTTGAACAGAAAATTAGCTGGAATCGTTAGCCGCACCATGTTGCGTTTGCAGAGCCCCTGAGGTGCCGAAACAGTGGAGTGATTGCTCCATAAAATGTATGGTGCAATTTCTCCTGAGTACACAGATACCTCATATGTGGTGGAAATCAAATGTTTGGGCGCACAGCAGGGCTTGGAAGGCAAGGAGCGTCATTTGACTTTTCAAACTTAAAATTGTCTGGAATAATTAGCGTATTCCATGTTGTGTTTGGAGACCCCCTGAGGTGCCGAAACAGTGGTGCTCCCCCACATGTGACCCCATTTTGGAAACTAGACCCCCATGGCATAAAAAAAAAATCAGGGCGCACGCACGGATGTTCTGCAAAAAGGGGGGGCACTAGGTGGGATGGAAAAAAGAAGTCCTGTCCAAAGTCGAGTATGACTGCAGGACGATTGCTGATCAGGTACCTAATTGGTCAAGTTTTGTCTTTCTTTTTTATTTGGGGTGCACAAAAAAAAAGCAAAAACTCGAGCAACAATTACGTACCTGATCAGCAATCACGTAGCTGATCAGCACTTGGCGGCAAGCGGGTGGGGGAGGAGGGGGGGGGAGAGGGAGATGCGATTGGGGATAGTTAGAAAAGAGCCACGAACAATACTTACAGGATGGATCAGAACAGTGGCAGATGGGGGGGGCGGCAGCGGCATATAAAGGGAGCATCTGTGAATGTGAGACGGCTGCGGCTGGTATAGGGTGGCGGCGGATGGGAGAGGGCGCAGTGGATGCAGGAGCGGCGGAGGATGGGGGGAAGAGGGATGGGGGTGGGAGGTGAGATTGGAGATAGTTACCTTACAGGATGGGTCTAGGCAGCAGGATCAAAGGAGATGAAGGCAGCAGATCGGGGATAGTGAGAGGTGGGAGAGGGACCGCAGATCACGGGGGAGACAGGTGAGCAGAGCACAGATCACGGGGGTGAGAGGTGGAGGGAGAGCGGACAGCAGATCATGGGGGTGAGAGGTGAGGGAGCACACATCACGGGGGTGAGAGGTGAGGGAGCACACATCACGGGGGTGAGAGGTGAGGGAGCACACATCACGGGGGTGACAGGTGAGGGAGCGCACATCACGGGGGTGACAGGTGAGGGAGCGCACATCACGGGGGTGACAGGTGAGGGAGCGCACATCACGGGGGTGACAGGTGAGGGAGCGCACATCACGGGGGTGACAGGTGAGGGAGCGCACATCACGGGGGTGACAGGTGAGGGAGCGCACATCACGGGGGTGACAGGTGAGGGAGCACACATCACGGGGGTGACAGGTGAGGGAGCACATATCACGGGAGTGACAGGTGAGGGTGAGCACATCACGAGGGTGACGGGAGGGGGCGCACATCACGGGGTGACAGGGGAGGGAGCACACATCACGGGGGTGACAGGTGAGGGAGCGCACATAACGGGGGTGACATGAGGGAGCGCACATCACGGGGGTGACATGAGGGAGCGCACATCACGGGGGTGACATGAGGGAGCGCACATCACGGGGGTGACATGAGGGAGCGCACATCACGGGGGTGACGGGAGGGGGCGCACATCATGGGGGTGACAGGGGAGGGAGCACAGATCACGGGGGTGACAGGGGAGGGAGCACAGATCACGGGGGTGACAGGGGAGGGGGCGGGCAGCACATAACAGATGGGAGGGGGCAGGCAGCACATAACAGATGGGAGGGGGCAGGCAGCACATAACAGAGGGGAGGGGGCGGGCACCACATAACGGAGGGGAGAGGGTGGGCAGCACATAACGGAGGGGAGAGGGCGGGCAGCCGATCACGAGGAGAGGGGGCGGACACCACATAATGGAGGGAAGGGGCGGGCACCACATAACGGAGGGAAGGGGGCGGGCACCACATAACGGAGGGAAGGGGGCGGACAGCCAATCACGAGGGGAGGGGGCGGGCACCACATAAGGGAGGGAATGGGGCGGGCACCACATAACGGAGGTGAGGGGGCGGGCAGCCGATCACGAGGGGGAGAGGCTAGCAGCAGATCGGCGAGAGCAGTGGCACTGTGGCAGATGGAGTAGGGTGGCGGCTTTTCGCCGGTTTCATACAGTACAATGGGCGCGCGGCAACTTCCGGGTACCATGCTCCGGTCATAACAGCATGGGACCGGAGCTTGTCGCCCTGCCATTGCACTGTGTACACTCACTGTGCTGGCGTGCTGCTCTGCAGGACCGATAAGTGACGCTGAGGGGGGCGGTCACCGGCAGTCCATGGTGATTGGAGAGATCAGTCTCAAGGCCGATCTCTCCAATCAGAGCTGCTGGAGCAGGGGGAGGGTGATCCAGTGAGGTCACCCAGCTCCAGCCAATGGCCAGTGCTATAGCTGCACTGACTATGGCTGGATTTCAATGTTTCAGCGATTTTCAATTGCTGAAACATTACAGTGGCTGTGATTGGCTGAGCGACATTCGTCAGCCAATCACAGCCTCCGTAGGTCCGGGGAGGAGGCACCACCCTGTTACGAGGGGGACCCGGGGAAGCGTGCCAAGATGGAAAATGGACTGCTTCCGCCGGTCAAGGTCCACTGTGCGGTGTAAGGGACCGCCGCTATGGTGGGTGAAGAGTGAGCGGGTTGCTGCTAGCGATCGTCTGGAATGTCACAGACGATCTATGTACACCGATCTGCCCTAACCCGTGAGGGTTGTATGGCACAGATCTCACGTCTCGGTGTACCTGTTGCACGGGGAAGCACAGAGGTGCCCACGCACGTGTGCCAGTGGAAGTCACGAGAATATGGCACGAGGGTAGCACAGAGGTGCCCACGCACGTGTGCTTTCAATAAGCAGGTGAGTCCAATGGAGACTTGAGGAGCTCACCTGGGACAGGAACACGGCCTGTTGACGGGGGTACTGCCGGAGCAGCAAGGCAGGAACACGGCCTGCAAACGAGGTACTGCCGGAGCAGCAAGGGCCAAGCCCACAAGAGACAGTAATGCCTGAGCAGTGGCGTGGCAGCACGCTGCCAGACATCCAAACATAGAAGGACGGTCGCGCGCCGCCATGATGGCAGGGGGAGCTTTTAAGGAGGTGCAGCTCCACCCGAGGGCGGGCGCGAGGCAGAGATGACGGACTTGACCCAATCAGGTTCCACGACGTCCCAGCCTGGCCAGTCAGGATTGACCACGTCACCAGCCTTGTCATCAAGCCATGTGACGTCAGTGAGCGAATCAGGACCCACCACGCATTGCACATGCTCAACCTCCTGCCTCTGGGAAATAGAGGCGGGATCCTCGGTCTCACAATGTGCAGAGATAACGGGAATCTCACTGCTTCCCTGAGCAGTAAACCTCTGCACATTGCGCAGCCTCGCAGACCTTCGGGGCCGCTGAGCAGGAGAGTCTGCGGCAGGCCAGGAATGGGAGACCGCTTCACTCCTTGTAACAGGAGAACCACTAGGTGTCACCCTTCTGCTGCCTCTCTGAGAAGGTATCTCCTGCACACTGCGCAGTCTGGCAGACCTTCGGCGCTGCTGAGCAGGAGTGCTCGTGGCAGGCAAGGAATGGGAGACTGCCTCAGTCCTTGCCTCAGGAGAGCCACGAGATGTAACATTACCCCCCCGTCTAGGCCCCCCCCCCCCCCCTGTCCGTGCTCGAAGGCCGCTATCAAACCCGGGGCGCGGATATGATCCTCCAACTCCCAGGATCTATGCTCCGGACCACGGCCGGCCCACTCCACGAGGTAGTACCTCTTGCCCTGTATGACTTTTGTCTCCACAAGTTTTGCCACCTCAGGGTTGTCGGACGGGGAGTCGGTTTGAGCCGGCAGGGACCCCGAGAATTTATTAAGTCGTACGGGTTTCAGGAGGGACACGTGAAAGGTGTTGGCTATAGCCCAGCGTGGAGGGAGCTGGAGTCGGTATGCCACTGGGTTTACCTGCTGTAGTACTTTAAACGGACCCAGATACCTAGGGGCGAATTTGGCTGCCTGTACCCGTAGGTTAACATTCTTAGAGGACAGCCATACTAGGTCACCAGGGGCGAAGGATGGTGCAGGGCGGCGGCGAACATCAGCCGTTGTCACCATCCGGTCTTTAGCCCTTTTAAGAGCCTCTTGGGTGTCATCCCAGATCTCCCGGGCCTTGGTAGCCCAATCCTCCACTCTAGTATCGGGTGACGTAATGGGCATCGGAACCGGGATTCTGGGATGTTGTCCGTTATTGAGTAGGAACGGAGTCTGGCCAGAGGATTCATGGACCGAATTGTTAATGGCAAATTCGGCCCAAGGAAGGAGGTTAGCCCAGTTGTCGTGGTGCGCGGATATAAAATGGCGGAGGTAAGTTACCAAGGTCTGATTAGTCCTCTCCACTAGTCCATTGGTCTCGGGATGGTATGCGGAGGAGATGTTCAGCTCTATCTGCAGGAGCTTACAGAGCTCTCTCCAGAAGCGAGACGCGAACTGGGGACCCCGGTCGCTCACCACCTTGTCAGGCATGCCATGCAACCTAAATACATGCCGAATGAACAAGGTGGCGAGAGCACGTGACGTCGGGAGTCGTGGGAGAGGCACCAAGTGGACCATTTTAGAGAAGTGGTCCGTGATGACCCATACGACCCTGTGCCCTGCTGACTTGGGCAGATCTCCCAGGAAGTCCATCCCTACCACTTCCCAGGGACGATCCGGCACTGGCAGTGGGTGAAGAAGACCTGCCGGTCTCTGCCGGGACGGCTTATTCCGAGCACACGACATACAGGCTCCCACATATTCCTGTATGTCCTGGGGTAGTCTCGGCCACCAATAATGCCTGGTCACCAGGTCTCTGGTCCTTTTGACCCCGAAGTGACCCCCGACCTTGGAGGCATGGGCCCACGATAGCACCTCGTTCCGTAGTTCAGGGGGAACGATGGTTTTGCCAGGTGGCACCTGGTCCAAAGAAGTGGGAGTGACCATCCTCAAGCTGTCCGGGGGTAGTATAAGACGAGGCTCCTCCTCGTCCTCCTCCAACACAACCATACAACGTGACAAGGCATCGGCCCGTACGTTCTTCTCACCGGCCAGGTGGCGGATAATAAAGCGGAACCGGGAGAAGAATAAAGACCAACGGGCCTGCCTTGGGTTCAGGCGTTGTGCTGTCTGGAGGTATGTGAGGTTTTTGTGGTCAGAAAAAACCTCAAATGGATGCTTCGCACCCTCCAGGAGATGCCGCCATTCCTGGAATGCTAGTTTCATCGCCAGTAACTCCCTATCCCCTATGGAGTAGTTCCTCTCGGCCGGAGAAAAGGTCTTGGAGAAAAAGAAACACGGATGTTTCCTTCCTCGTTCGTTTTTCTGGTACAGGACTGCACGTGCACCGACCGAAGAGGCGTCTACCTCCAGTAGGAAGGGTTTGGAGATGTCTGGACGATGAAGGATGGGAGCTCTGGAGAAGTGAGTTTTGAGAGTGTGAAATGCCTCTACCGTTTCCCGTGTCCATGCTTTGGGATTAGCGCCCTTGCGGGTAAGGGCAATGATGGGTGCTGCCACCGTCGAGAAGTTGGGAATGAACTGGCGATAATAATTGATAAACCCCAAGAATCGCTGGATCGCCTTCAGCGAGCGGGGCTCAGGCCAGTTCATCACTGTCTCCAACTTCCCCGGATCCATTGCTAACCCCTGACTGGACACTATGTACCCCAGGAACGGCAAGGATTCCTGTTCAAATACGCACTTTTCCAGCTTAGCATATAACGAATGGGTGCGGAGCCTCTTAAGTACTCGGATGACATCCCTCCGATGGGTGGTAAGATCGGGGGAGAAGATAAGAATGTCATCCAGGTATGCAACCACGGAAAGATACAAATCCCGGAAAATGTCATTCACAAAGTCTTGAAATACGGCGGGGGCATTGCAGAGTCCGAAGGGCATTACTAGATACTCGTAGTGACCGTCCCTGGTGTTAAAGGCGGTCTTCCACTCATCGCCCTTTCGGACTCGCACTAGATTATACGCCCCGCGTAGATCCAGCTTTGTGAAGACCTTTGCCCCGCGGAATCGATCAAATAGCTCAGTAATGAGGGACAAAGGTGTTACGAGGGGGACCCGGGGAAGCGTGCCAAGATGGGAAATGGACTGCTTACGCCGGTCAAGGTCCACTGTGCGGTGTAAGGGACCGCCGCTATGGTGGGTGAAGAGTGAGCGGGTTGCTGCTAGCGATCGTCTGGAATGTCACAGACGATCTATGTACACCGATCTGCCCTAACCAGGGGGTTTTTTGGCACAGATCTCACGGCTCGGTGTACCTGTTGCACGGGGAAGCACAGAGGTGCCCACGCACGTGTGCCAGTGGAAGTCACAAGAATATGGCACGAGGGTAGCACAGAGGTGCCCACGCACGTGTGCTTTCAATAACCAGGTGAGTCCAATGGAGACTTGAGGAGCTCACCTGGGACAGGAACACGGCCTGTTGACGGGGGTACTGCCGGAGCAGCAAGGCAGGAACACGGCCTGCAAACGAGGTACTGCCGGAGCAGCAAGGGCCAAGCCCACAAGAGACAGTAATGCCTGAGCAGTGGCGTGGCAGCACGCTGCCAGACATCCAAACATAGAAGGACGGTCGCGCGCCGCCATGATGGCAGGGGGAGCTTTTAAGGAGGTGCAGCTCCACCCGAGGGCGGGCGCGAGGCGGAGATGACGGACTTGACCCAATCAGGGTCCACGACTTCCCAGCCTGGCCAGTCAGGATTCACCACGTCACCAGCCTTGTCATCAAGCCGTGTGACGTCAGTGAGCGAATCAGGACCCACCACGCATTGCACATGCTCACCCTCCTGCCTCTGGGAAATAGAGGCAGGATCCTCGGTCTCACAATGTGCAGAGATAACGGGAATCTCACTGCTTCCCTGA
Organism: Anomaloglossus baeobatrachus; assembly: GCF_048569485.1. Taxonomy (NCBI): domain Eukaryota; kingdom Metazoa; phylum Chordata; class Amphibia; order Anura; family Aromobatidae; genus Anomaloglossus; species Anomaloglossus baeobatrachus. The sequence continues at coordinate 744,216,315 of NC_134354.1, forward strand.
GCAGTAAACCTCTGCACATTGCGCAGCCTCGCAGACCTTCGGGGCCGCTGAGCAGGAGAGTCTGCGGCAGGCCAGGAATGGGAGACCGCTTCACTCCTTGTAACAGGAGAACCACTAGGTGTCACCCTTCTGCTGCCTCTCTGAGAAGGTATCTCCTGCACACTGCGCAGTCTGGCAGACCTTCGGCGCTGCTGAGCAGGAGTGCTCGTGGCAGGCAAGGAATGGGAGACTGCCTCAGTCCTTGCCTCAGGAGAGCCACGAGATGTAACATTACCCCCCCGTCTAGGCCCCTTCCCTGTCCGTGCTCAAAGGCCGCTATAAAACCCGGGGCGCGGATATGATCCTCCAACTCCCAGGATCTATGCTCCGGACCACGGCCGGCCCACTCCACGAGGTAGTACCTCTTGCCCTGTATGACTTTTGTCTCCACAAGTTTTGCCACCTCAGGGTCGTCGGACGGGGAGTCGGTTTGAGCCGGCAGGGACCCCGAGAATTTATTAAGTCGTACGGGTTTCAGGAGGGACACGTGAAAGGTGTTGGCTATAGCCCAGCGTGGAGGGAGCTGGAGTCGATATGCCACTGGGTTTACCTGCTGTAGTACTTTAAATGGACCCAGATACCTAGGGGCGAATTTGGCTGCCTGTACCCGTAGGTTAACATTCTTAGAGGACAGCCATACTAGGTCACCAGGGGCGAAGGATGGTGCAGGGCGGCGGCGAACATCAGCCGTTATCACCATCCGGTCTTTAGCCCTTTTAAGAGCCTCTTGGGTGTCATCCCAGATCTCCCGGGCCTTGGTCGCCCAATCCTCCACTCTAGTATCGGGTGACGTAATGGGCATCGGAACCGGGATTCTGGGATGTTGTCCGTTATTGAGTAGGAACGAAGTCTGGCCAGAGGATTCATGGACCGAATTGTTAATGGCAAATTCGGCCCAAGGAAGGAGGTTAGCCCAGTTGTCGTGGTGCGCGGATATAAAATGGCGGAGGTAAGTTACCAAGGTCTGATTAGTCCTCTCCACTAGTCCATTGGTCTCGGGATGGTATGCGGAGGAGATGTTCAGCTCTATCTGCAGGAGCTTACAGAGCTCTCTCCAGAAGCGAGACGCGAACTGGGGACCCCGGTCGCTCACCACCTTGTCAGGCATGCCATGCAACCTAAATACATGCCGAATGAACAAGGTGGCGAGAGCACGTGACGTCGGGAGTCGTGGGAGAGGCACCAAGTGGACCATTTTAGAGAAGTGGTCCGTGATGACCCATACGACCCTGTGCCCTGCTGACTTGGGCAGATCTCCCAGGAAGTCCATCCCTACCACTTCCCAGGGACGATCCGGCACTGGCAGTGGGTGAAGAAGACCTGCCGGTCTCTGCCGGGACGGCTTATTCCGAGCACACGACATACAGGCTCCCACATATTCCTGTATGTCCTGGGGTAGTCTCGGCCACCAATAATGCCTGGTCACCAGGTCTCTGGTCCTTTTGACCCCGAAGTGACCCCCGACCTTGGAGGCATGGGCCCACGATAGCACCTCGTTCCGTAGTTCAGGGGGAACGAGGGTTTTGCCAGGTGGCACCTGGTCCAAAGAAGTGGGAGTGACCATCCTCAAGCTGTCCGGGGGTAGTATAAGACGAGGCTCCTCCTCGTCCTCCTCCAACACAACCATACAACGTGACAAGGCATCGGCCCGTACGTTCTTCTCACCGGCCAGGTGGCGAATAATAAAGCGGAACCGGGAGAAGAATAAAGACCAACGGGCCTGCCTTGGGTTCAGGCGTTGTGCTGTCTGGAGGTATGTGAGGTTTTTGTGGTCAGAAAAAACCTCAAATGGATGCTTCGCACCCTCCAGGAGATGCCGCCATTCCTGGAATGCTAGTTTCATCGCCAGTAACTCCCTATCCCCTATGGAGTAGTTCCTCTCGGCCGGAGAAAAGGTCTTGGAGAAAAAGAAACACGGATGTTTCCTTCCTCGTTCGTTTTTCTGGTACAGGACTGCACCTGCACCGACCGAAGAGGCGTCTACCTCCAGTAGGAAGGGTTTGGAGATGTCTGGACGATGAAGGATGGGAGCTCTGGAGAAGTGAGTTTTGAGAGTGTGAAATGCCTCTACCGTTTCCCGTGTCCATGCTTTGGGATTAGCGCCCTTGCGGGTAAGGGCAATGATGGGTGCTGCCACCGTCGAGAAGTTGGGAATGAACTGGCGATAATAATTGATAAACCCCAAAAATCGCTGGATCGCCTTCAGCGAGCGGGGCTCAGGCCAGTTCATCACTGTCTCCAACTTCCCCGGATCCATTGCTAACCCCTGACTGGACACTATGTACCCCAGGAACGGCAAGGATTCCTGTTCAAAAACGCACTTTTCCAGCTTAGCATATAACGAATGGGTGCGGAGCCTCTTAAGTACTCGGATGACATCCCTCCGATGGGTGGTAAGATCGGGGGAGAAGATAAGAATGTCATCCAGGTATGCAACCACGGAAAGATACAAATCCCGGAAAATGTCATTCACAAAGTCTTGAAATACGGCGGGGGCATTGCAGAGTCCGAAGGGCATTACTAGATACTCGTAGTGACCGTCCCTGGTGTTAAAGGCGGTCTTCCACTCATCGCCCTCTCGGACTCGCACTAGATTATACGCCCCGCGTAGATCCAGCTTTGTGAAGACCTTTGCCCCGCGGAATCGATCAAATAGCTCAGTAATGAGGGGCAAAGGGTATTTGTTCTTGATTGTGATTGCATTTAATCCCCTGTAATCGATACAGGGGCGCAGATCCCCTTCCTTCTTCTGCACAAAAAAGAACCCTGCACCAGCCGGTGAAATAGACTTGCGAATGAACCCCTTCGCCAGGCTGTCCTGAATATATTTGGACATAGCCTCCGTCTCTGGAGCAGAGAGTGGATACACTCTGCCCCTAGGGGGCTCGGAGCCTGGCTTCAGGTCTATTCGGCAATCATATGGCCGGTGGGGAGGAAGAGTATCTGCGGCCCTTTTGGAAAAGACATCCCTGTAGGCCTCATAAGGTGTCGGTAAACCCGGCCCCTCAGTATTCCCTGAGGACCCAACCGACCTAATGGTAGCGGGTGGTTCGGTAGTCACGAGGTGCTCTCTACAGGATCCTGCCCAGGATGAGATCTCCCCTGTTGCCCAGTTGAGTATAGGAGCATGCTGTCTCAACCAGGGAAGGCCCAGTAGGATCTCATCCGTCCCCCCTGGAAGCACCAGGAAGGACACCTGCTCATGGTGTCCCGGTGGTACATCCATCCTGAGAGGGATGGTGATCTGGGTGATAGGATCGAGTAGTATGGACCCGTCGACTACCCGGACCCTGAGTGGCTTGGGCAACAGAACCAGGGGAACTGAGTATCGGGTTGCCAGGGAGGTCGAGATGAAATTGCCTTCAGCGCCTGAGTCCAAGCAAGCCAGGGCAGAGAAGAGAGTAGTGCCGAACTGCAACTGGGCGCTGATAGTCAACCTAGAGGGAGAAGTAGCGTCTAGAGTCCCCCCTCTGATAGAAACTAGACGCTGTCTTTTCCCGACGGTTTGGGACATAGGGTAGCTATGTGTCCCCTCTGCCCACAGGAAAAGCAGATGACACAAGACCGAGAACCTGGGGCAGAGGAGACCACCTTGGACACCTCCATTGACTCCACGGAGTCGCCTACAGGACTGGCTGGGGGACCTGTCTGATGGAAGACGGAAGTCAGACGCTTTTTAGGCCGAGAAGACGTGGGTGCTGAAGAGACCTCGAGCCTTCGCTCCGCCTGGCGGATGTCTATGCGAGAGGCAACCTGAATCAAGGACTCTAAAGTGGCAGGCACCTCACGTGTGGCCAGTGCGTCTTTGACAAACCCTGCCAGGCCCTCCCAAAACACAGGGACAAGGACCTTATCCGGCCAGTCCAGCTCTGCGGCCAGTGTCCTAAAGTGTACAGCAAAGTCCCCGACTGAAGCAGACCCTTGCCGAAGTCGTAGGAGGCGCAGCGCGGAATCGTGGGTGACTTGAGGCCCGAGGAACACCATTCTCATGGCCCCAAGATAAGCTGCTAAGTTATTCACCACACGATCTCCGCGCTCCCACAACGGCGTGGACCACTTCAGCGCTCTCCCTGTGAGCAGGGACTGGACGAAGGCTACCTTCGCCTTCTCGGTAGCGTAAAGAGTCGCGGACAGCTCTAAGTAGGTGGTAACCTGGTTTATAAAACCACGGCACTCAGAGCTGTTGCCGCTAAAGCGCTCTGGAAGCGCAAGGCGAAGAGACCTTCCGCCCAATAGCACAGCCTGGGTAGCCGCCTGGGTGGCGACTGTCGTCAGAGTAGTCTTATCGGAGGAAGACTGCTCCACTGCTGCCAATCGTGACTCCAACTGCTGCACATAACGCAGCAACTGCTGCTGCTCTTCAGCCATAGCCAGACCTTTGGCGCGACCGTAATGTTACGAGGGGGACCCGGGGAAGCGTGCCAAGATGGGAAATGGACTGCTTCCGCCGGTCAAGGTCCACTGTGCGGTGTAAGGGACCGCCACTATGGTGGGTGAAGAGTGAGCGGGTTGCTGCTAGTGATCGTCTGGAATGTCACAGACGATCTATGTACACCGATCTGCCCTAACCCGTGAGGGTTGTATGGCACAGATCTCACGTCTCGGTGTACCTGTTGCACGGGGAAGCACAGAGGTGCCCACGCACGTGTGCCAGTGGAAGTCACGAGAATATGGCACGAGGGTAGCACAGAGGTGCCCACGCACGTGTGCTTTCAATAACCAGGTGAGTCCAATGGAGACTTGAGGAGCTCACCTGGGACAGGAACACGGCCTGTTGACGGGGGTACTTCCGGAGCAGCAAGGCAGGAACACGGCCTGCAAACGAGGTACTGCCGGAGCAGCAAGGGCCAAGCCCACAAGAGACAGTAATGCCTGAGCAGTGGCGTGGCAGCACGCTGCCAGACATCCAAACATAGAAGGACGGTCGCGCGCCGCCATGATGGCAGGGGGAGCTTTTAAGGAGGTGCAGCTCCACCCGAGGGCGGGCGCGAGGCGGAGATGACGGACTTGACCCAATCAGGGTCCACGACGTCCCAGCCTGGCCAGTCAGGATTCACCACGTCACCAGCCTTGTCATCAAGCCGTGTGACGTCAGTGAGCGAATCAGGACCCACCACGCATTGCACATGCTCACCCTCCTGCCTCTGGAAAATAGAGGCGGGATCCTCGGTCTCACAATGTGCAGAGATAACGGGAATCTCACTGCTTCCCTGAGCAGTAAACCTCTGCACATTGCGCAGCCTCGCAGACCTTCGGGGCCGCTGAGCAGGAGAGTCTGCGGCAGGCCAGGAATGGGAGACCGCTTCACTCCTTGTAACAGGAGAACCACTAGGTGTCACCCTTCTGCTGCCTCTCTGAGAAGGTATCTCCTGCACACTGCGCAGTCTGGCAGACCTTCGGCGCTACTGAGCAGGAGTGTTCGTGGCAGGCAAGGAATGGGAGACTGCCTCAGTCCTTGCCTCAGGAGAGCCACGAGATGTAACACTACCCCTCCTGAGGTCAGGTACAGGTCCCCTCCTTCCCGAATGTGCGGTTTGTGTTAACCGATCGCAGTCACCGGGGCTCCGGTGCCGCGATTTTGCCATGACGGAAAGATCCGTCCTTGGTCTTTAAGGCCCAGGGCACCATGACGGATCTTTCCGTCCATGGTCGTGAAGAGGTTAAAGTCCCCTAGGGAGACTAGTAAAATCAATAACAAACGTTTTTTTTCTTTAAAAACCCCTAAAAGTTCAAATCACCCACTTTTTGCTCCATTAAAAATAAAACAATAATAATGAACACACATATTTGCCATCACCACTTTCAGAAATGCCCGATCTAAAATCTAAAATTAATTTATCTTATTGGTATGGTGTAGTGAGACAAAAATTCCAACAGCCAAAATTATGGGGTTTTGGTCACCGCAACATTGCATTAAAATGCAAAAACAGGCTATAAAAACTGCAGCTCAAGATTAGAAGCAAAAAAATAAGCTGACACTGAGCCCCAGATCCCAAAAAATGAAAACACTTTGGGTCTATGAAAATGGCGACAAAAGCGCTACTCTTTTGTTTCTTACAAACTTCTGACTTTGTTTTTACCACTTAGATAAAAATAAAACTATATTGTACATGCTTGGTATCTAGGAACTCGTATTGACCTTGGGGAAATCATAATGTCACATTAGTTTTTCAAACTAGTGAACACTAAAAAAAAAGTAAACACAATCGTACTATTGCACTTTTTTTGCAATTTCACCGCACTTGGAATTTTTTTTCCCTTTTTCCAGTACAATATGGGGTTCATTCAAAAGTACAATTCGTCCCACAAAAAAACAAGACCTCATTTGGCTATATTAATGGAAAAATAAGTTATAGCTCTTGGAAGAAGGGGAGGAAAAACTAAAATGAAAAACGGAAAATCATCCGGAGGTGAAGAAGTTAAAAGTTATTATTTTGCATTTAAAAGTTGAGACCGATTTTTTTCAACTTTTTCTAGATATTATTTCTGTTATATCCACATGTTCTTAATTTACTTGTAATAAGCTTATTAGGTGATCCAAAAACACAGGCTAGATAGAGGAAGATGAGAAGTGATCAATCTGCTAAAACACTTTATATGGTTTCAAATACTCAAGGAGTGCTTCATAAGCAGTCTGTGTGGCCTGGATCCACAGTAGAGAGTCTAAGAAGAGGAGAATAGTTAGATAATTCCAGAAGAACATATCAGAATTGTCCTGCAAAGGGAAGAGTTAGACCTTTAGTTACTGTATTTTTCATATTATAAGACACACTTTTACTCCCAAAAATTTGTGAGGAAAATGAGGGGTGCGTCTTAAAATCCAAATGCACCTTACCGGGAGGTGGTAGAGAGGGGTAGCTGGAGGTAGAGTCAATGGTGGGAGTTGCAGGCGCTGTGCTGGGGCCTGCTGGGCGCTATGCTGCGAGCGGTGAGGCAGGGGCACCCTGAAAAAGTCGGGTCTGCGGGCTTCAAATAATAGTGCCCGAAGTCGGCGCGTGTGCAGATGAAGCTCTCAGTTCAATATCTCATCTGTGCACTTGCCGCCTCTGACCCATTGATCTCCCAGCAGCGGACTTAAGGAAAATAACGCCTGGAGGTGGGATCTCTACTTGCCATTGATTAGATACCTCAATCTGTGCATATACCGACTCCGGGCGCCATTTCTTTGAAGCCCACTGCCAGCAGTTTCTGTAAGTTACCTACTTCACAGCATCTGGGACACCCACCGGCTGCACCGCCCACGGCATCGACCTGCTCCATCACTGCCCTTGCCTCCTGTGAACCGCAACACCACCGCTGCCACCCCCGGTAAGACACCACCAGATTATAAGACGGACGCCTTTTTTTTTTTACCTTTTTTTCCCTCTAGATTTGGGGTGCATCTTATAAATCGAAAAATACGGTATATAAGGGACACTAAGTCCTCTTTGTTTCCTATGTAGTAGTATAATAATATACTATGTAATAGTAGTTCTAGCAACTCGAGCTTTTATCTTTTATTGAGGGGCTTATGTATCTGAATGTTCTCACCTTCAGGATCTTTAATCTGTGGGAAGGTATTACAACCGGTAAGATTCTGAACAGATATAAAAAAGTTTTGGGCTAAGTGTCATCTTGACGGGAGCAATTCACCCCATCCTCAATATTGGGGAAATGTTTCCACTTAGTAGAGAAGAAACTTATTTAATTAAGGGTAGAGTTGGCTTGAAACAATTGCGAATATAAAGGAGTGATCTAATCACCAACATATTCCATCCCAAAAGTCGACCAATTAAAAGGTAAACTGGAGAAAGGGTTATATTCATAGCTATAGACTTATTTCAGTTAATTTTTCAACCTGAGGGCGTCTAATTTCTGAGTGCTAAAAGGTTAGGTCAGGTTGTATGATAAGAAGTGAAAGTCAAAAGAAAATTGTTGTTAAGCACATATTTTTGATGAATTTATGCTAGTTGGGCACTCTAAGATCGCATCTGCCTACTCTCCCTCTCGCAATCATCTAAATGCTGCTTTCGCTATTTAGCACAGCATCTAGAGGATGCAGAAGAAGCTCTCTTGTTAGATCAGCCGACCTCTCACAGTGATCACACCAGCCAAAGGCTCCTGCACCCGCACGATAACCGGGAACACAACAAAGAAAAAATTACAGTAACTTAAGTAGCTGCACATCCAATATGATTAAAAATGGAAAGTTTATCAAGGACAACGTAATACAAAAAATATCTAAAAACAAACTAACAAAAGGTAGTAGGTTCAATCTCTTGGTCCAAACAATATATATGGGCATGCCTTTCTATCAGTGGTAACCATTTGCAAAAATACCTTACAAAATTTTCATGAGTCTGGCACAGCCTGATATGATCTTGGAGTGGTCTGGGATAAGAAGGTCACCAGCTCGCCATTTACCCTGAGTTGGAGCATATTTAATTCCATCTGGTACTGAAAGGTTTAAAGGTTAAATTCTATCCTGCAGTGATCTAACAGGTAGTTGTAATCTCAGCTGCAGCTACTCCCTTATATGATAAACATTCGCTCCTCACTCCTCCCTATGCCAGCTATAGCTCGTTCTTATGCTGACCATGTGGAAAAAGCTCGTCAATGAATAGCTGTGGTGTCGTTTTTATTGCAGCTGCAAAGTTCTTTACTGAAGAAATCTAGGAGTGCTTTTTGTTATTTCTTCCACCTCCCATTTGTCTTTCCTACCTCATGTTGTCTTATTGTAGTACCGAGACTAGCATCTTACTGGCACTCACAAGCCAGGGTCAGCAAGGGTCTGGGCAACTAATTGGCGCACAGGGGGGAAGGACCCATCTAGGGGCATGAGATGAGTGCAGGGTTCAACTTCAGGTGAGTGCTAGGAGGTGACCCAGCTTCCCATCCTTAGCACAAGGGCCTACTTTTGTTTTCCTGGTATACCCTGTGTTTTGCATGGCTCTTGGGGAGTACTCCCCTCCCCTGGCGTGACACTACCCTGGTGTACCTGGTGTTTCGTGCCACTTTCCGGGAATCCTCCCACGACCAGGTGTGACTCTTTTTTGTCGCATTGTGACAAAAATATGACATACGACATTCCGGTACATCCAGCGTTGGTAAGGGAGTTTATCTTATGTTTATCCTGGTGACCAGCACAGAAAATATGCACTTTTATGATTTTACTTGGCATCCAAGTTTATCTTTGTATGGTTATTTTTCTAAAAATGATGTAGAAGTATTTTGGTTATTTCATATGAACCAAAATAACAATCACTAAATGCTCAATTATTTTCTACCTATGTTATTATAACTCTCTTTGAAAAAAGGACACATATTACTAGTCATTTTTGTAGTCAAGAATATACTGTAAAGTACAGGCTTGTGAAATGATGGAGGATTACTTATTACAATCTCAAATATTTACCAGAACTGCAAACAGAGCCCAAAATACAGGTACCTCATTAAGTACAGCTCCAGTTAGAAGGCTGATTCTGTCTAGTCACCACAGAATAGTTATTGGATCTTTCAACTACAGGGTTGTGGCAGTAAAGGGCAGAAAAAGCAAATGTTAGTATAAACTTCAATAATGTTCTAATAAAAGCCGTACTATCAACATGTGATCATGGAAAATGTAGTTATAAATTCAAATGCATAAATCCTCAGTAATATAAATACATTGAAAAATAGAATGTTCCGGCTGAACGTCAAATGAATGAAGTCTAAGTGTCACTTGTTTCAACAACAAAAAACTTCTAGGAGAAATGGAGACTTATTTCAAATGTACATAATCTTTATTCCAAAAAATATAATTAAAAGCATAAAATAGGATTGAAGTGGTACTGTAACACGAATACAGATTATGCAACAAAGCTGAATAAATACAGTTCAATGACTAATCGGTAGACAGGAACGCAAACAGATATATGAACCTAAAACTATAAAAATTGCCTTTTAAATAGTGATGGGCGAACTCCTTCACCCCCAGGCAATTTTCCGTTTTCGTTTTTTCCCCCCTTTCTTCCAAGAGCCATAACTTTTATATTTTTCCCACAATATAGCCATATAAGGGTGTGTTTTTTTACGGGACAAGTTGTACTTTTCAATGACACTATTCATTCTGCCCCATATTGTACTGGAAAACGGGAAAAAAATTCCAAGTGAGGTAAAATTGCAAAAAAATAGTTTTCTTTATTTACCATGTTCATTATATGGTAAAACTGACGTGACATTATGGTTCCTCAGGTCAGTATGAGTTCGTAGATACCAAACCTGTTTTACTTTTATATAAATGATAAAAAATTCAAAGGTTTTGTAAAAAAAAACCAATTGCGCTTTTATTGCCCTTTTCTGAGACCCATAGCGTTCTCATTTTTCAGTATCTGGGGCTCAGTGATGAATAATTTTTTGTGTCTTGAGCAGACATTTTTAATTATACCATTTTTTGTGTAAATAGGATGTTTTGATCTCCTGTTATTGCATTTTAATGCAATGTTGTGACGACCGTAAAAACGTAATTTTGCTTTTTTCTTGCTAGGCCTTTTACCGGTCATGTTAATTCATTTTCAATTTTGATAAATCGGGCATTTCTGGATGCAGCAAGACCAAATATGTGTATTTTTTATGGTTTTATTTCAAGGAAACAAAAATATATTTTTTTTGTAACTTTTTTTTTAATGATTTTACTAGTCTTCTTAGGGGACTTTATGCCTGCATCATGCCATCACTTCTGCTGATCAGAGCAATGCTTCAGTATTACACTACAACGGACTCTGAAATAGATAACCCCCCTACACAACCATTGTTTAAAAAAAAAACACCTCGTATTACACCAAGGGGAAATGTCCCTTAAAATCAAAAAACAATGTAGGAAGCGGCAGAAAGCACAAAATGAAATCACAAACGATACAACCTGAGATATCAGAATTAGATATACTTGATGTAATTAACTGATCGGATATTTTTCTCACTCTTGACCAAGAATATGTATTATCATTGGGGATGAGTTTTGTACCATCATGTAATTTTAATTTATTTTCCACAATATGTAATATTAACAAATTTGTGAGAAATGTAGTTCTGAAAAAACATTTTTGCAATTCTAATGCTACTCAACTTAGGACTATATTATCCACATAAGAATATTTTCAGCTCCCTACATTTTAAGTAACAAGAAGCCAATTTGAATGAATTGCACACTGACAAGCCATTTGAAATCTCTAATTTGGCGAACAACACATGTAAAAATTCCTAGTCCAAAATTATACCTATTCCGGGACCGATGTCCTGCTATGGATAGATTCCAAGTTAAATGTAGGAGAACCTCAAAACTGCTAGCAGACACTAATACTAACCTGCCAATTTTAAGTGATCCCACAGATAAGATAAAAAAGAACATACACAGGTTAATTGATGAGGGTGTGGATAATGGGTCCTTTAATACGAAGGAAACTGAATTTCTTAAAATAACAAAGCCGATAATGCTGATCTTACATGCATTGGCTACAACACAAGGGTCAGTACCTACCCCCATGCATCCAATCATCTCAGCCATTGGTTCTGTAAGCGAAAGGTTGAGGGAGTGGCTTGACCAGCTCCTCCAGTCTTTGGTAAGCAGAGTCCTGGGCTATCTATAGGATTCCTATAATGTGGTATCAAAAACATCAATTGGCTCCCCAATTAGTCTTAAGTAGTAGCCATTGTGATTTCATCATATACAAGAATTTCTCACCAAGTTGCTATTCATGCTGTAAAACATCATCTTCTTAAATATTCTGACATTACAATGTTAAATGCATGCTCCATGTCACCCAGTTTCTCATGGTTAATATTATTTTACATTTAACCACCAATTTTATTTTCAAAAAATTGGGGTGTCAATGGGTGCTAAATATTCCCCATTCTTGGCTAACTTTACAATGAGTTGGTGGGAGGAGTTGTGTGTTCAGCATTGATAACCCTTTTCAGGATTTCATGCAATGGTACGGTAGATTCATCGATGATGTCCTCACCATATGGACGTTGTCATGATAGCAACTTCTAAATTGACCCTCAGGCTAGGGGAAACCCTAACTGTCCCTAATCCCAGAGGTACACCTGATGGTGGCGAGGTCTGGACCGACAGCGTAACCCTAATTCCTGAGCAGCTCTAATCTTATACCCCTAACCCCCACCATAGGGGGGGGCCGGGACTGAAGTGATGAATCCCAACAGAAAAAGACAGACAGGGAGGAACTAAAACTGTAACTCACAGCAGTCACTCACAGAGGTAAAGACAATATATGTACGATGGGGGGTAAACAAAAGGAAGGAATTACACAACAAATAAGGTATCTCCACCACACCACAAAAAATATATAAGTGCTACAGAAAGTGAATCACAATGCACCAAGACAGGTAACACTTTTGCATTATTTGGCATGGAGGGATAGGATCCACTATCTTTTGTATGCGGAGGTGGCTGTGATAGGTCTCCAGTAACCTGTGACGCTAGCAGCAACTCACAGGCCAGCAGAAATTCACTGCTGCCAAACTGATCACTAGCAAGCACAAAACTGGTTGATGCCTGTCTTTGCCTAAACAACACAGAAGCACTAGGTGGCGTGTCAAACTCTGCAGTGTGAACAGAGTCCGAAGTCGCCATGACACCTGGTGCATATAGAGCAGCACACAGCATGACAGATGTCCGATGAATCTGCCGTACGTGATTTAACTGATTATTTAAATGATAATCCGTTAAACATCAAATTCAAGGTAGAGTACAGCAAATCTTCCACTGAGTTTCTGGAGTTAAAATTATTGGGAATTTCTTTTTCTTATATTAAAACCACTACACACAGGAAATGGGTTGTATTTAATAATATTCTACATACAACCAGTCATCATCCTGCCCACATTGTTCGTTCTAATTAATTAATGAAAGATAAATGTAGTTGTACTACTGATACCGCCTTATTGGAAGAAACTCGAGTTATTGATGTCTGCTTTGGTGGTTTGCATGTTGGTGGGTGTCATGGCAGGTCTCTTAGGTCAGAGGGGTTAATCCTTCTCATACCTCTGCACACAAGCGAGTAGCTCACACTCCTGGGCATACTCTGTCTCTCCATCAGGTCACCTATTGCCTCTCATTGGCCATGAGGGGTGGGGTGTCGCCTCCGGAGGGCGGAGCTAGTGCAGGTGCACACTCTGTGGAATTGCTGGGAGGACAGGCGTCTGTTTAGTGGTTACTTTTCTTGCTGCTATTGGTGCATTTGATCTGACTGTGGCCTGTGTGCCCAGCCACCCAGCTATTGTCACCTCGGATGGACTCTACCAAAGTGCCCTTTTCCAGGACTATTAGGCAGGAGAAAAGTACCACGGCCTTTTAAGGTGTACAGTTGCGTGATGGCTAGTGCAAAGTCTGTCTAGCATACTGCTTTTGCTGGCCTGCAGTCATCCCATCACTACCAGCGCATTAGAATTGAATCTAAACTAAAATTAAGGGGATATAAAATTGGATTTTAAAGAGGGCTAACAACATAGTTATAACAAGCATGGCCATGCTTCGGGGGGGGGCCGCAGAGAGATAAGAAGTACATTTCCTGCCTCCTCCGGTCCCAGCACTGCGTTTTTATTGTAACCGCCGCTGCGCGGGCAGAAGGCTTTGATGGTAGGAGCCGCAGGGAGACCCTATGTGTGAAGCTTAAACGTACTGTCTCCAGCGGCGCCTCTCCATCCCTTTCTTGAATCCTGGCAACCGGGCTCCCACGCCCTGCATACAAGCAGTGTGATTGGTGCGGAGACAGAAAGGTGAGTTTCATCTACTGCCCCTGCTCCAATCAGTGAACATGCGCATCAAGTCGCTCTCCCGCCTAGCTCCGTGGGCTCACCTCATCTTACATCCCCAGATCTCGACAGCAGAGAAGATCATTCCCTCTATGTGGTTGCAGCGCAGGTGCAGTTTATTGCAGGCAGTCCTACCAGGTGTAGAATTGGCGCGGTAGCTGTCTGTGCGGGCGGCCGGCTGCCTGTCTGTGCAGCAGGCTGCCTGTCTGTGCAGCCGGCTGCCTGTCTGTGCGGCCGGCTGTCTGTGCGGCTGGCTGCCTGTCTGTACAGCCGGCTGCCTGTCTGTGCGGGTGGCCAGCCGCCTCTCTGTGCGGGTGGCCAGCTGCCTGTCTGTGTGGGCGGGCGGCCGCCTCTCTGTGCGGGCGGCCGTCTCTCTGTGCGAGTGGGCGGCCGGCTGCCTGCCTCTCTCTGCGGGCGGCCGGCTGCCTGCCTCTCTCTGCGGGCGGCCGGCTGCCTGCCTCTCTCTGCGGGCGGCCGGCTGCCTGCCTCTCTCTGCGGGCGGCCGGCTGCCTGCCTCTCTCTGCGGGCGGCCGGCTGCCTGCCTCTCTCTGCGGGCGGCCGGCTGCCTGCCTCTCTCTGCGGGAGGCCGACTGCCTGCCTCTCTCTGCGGGAGGCCGACTGCCTGCCTCTCTCTGAGGGTGGCCGGCTGCCTGCCTCTCTCTGCGGGCAGGCGGCCGGGGGCCTGCCTCTCTGTGCTAGAGGCCGGCCGGCTGCCTGCATCTCTGTGCTGGAGGCCGGCCAGCTGAATATCTGTCTGTGCGGCCTGCGGTGGCTGTGTAGAGCAGGGCGGTGTGGCTGATGTCCCAGATGCTCTGGATTCAAATGATGGTGTCCGGGGCGGCGCGTGTGCAGATGGAGCCCTCAGCTCAATATCTTGTCATTGAACTGAGAGCTCAATCTGTGCACGCGCCGCTTTGGACGCTATTTGAAGCTCCGACCGCTGCCAGCACAGCCCCCACCGCTGCCAGCACAGTCCGACCGCTGCCAGCACAGCCCCCACCGCTGCCAGCACAGCCCACACTGTTCCCACCGCCATTCCTGCCTCCTGTGACTCTGCTCCCCCTCCAGTAAGACAACAACGGAGTATAAGACGGACCCCATTTTTTTTTACTTTTTTTTATGTATAAATATGTGGTGCGTCTTATAATCCGATACATCTTATAAAACAAAAAATATGGTATGTGCTATTGTTACCATCAAGGATATGAGATGGTGTTCCTGGAGTGGGCATCATTTTCATGCAAGGGGTGTTGTGTGTGTGTGTGTGAGTCTTTACATAGTAGTATATTAATATGCACCCATTATTGTAAAATGGCACCTCCTTGAAGCATAACCACATACACCCTTTGTAATAAAATGATGCCCCACTCCAGTCTATAAAAGGGAAGTCCACTACTTGGACAAGCCCTTCTCATTCCCCTTGTTTGCCCCAGAAAAATAAAGGAAGCTATACGGTGCAGCCTCGGTTCCAGCGATGTCTAAAACTGCGTTCCAAGGGCATCTGTGACATTGGTATGACACACGAGCCCCAAAAGCAATCAGCGCCGGCTTTCTTATGCCCACCTTTGTACATTTCGGCAGAAAAATCAGTGTAGCGCTCACATCCTGCCAAATGTCTGAAGGCGGAGAGAGAGACACCGGGCGCTGTTTGGTCAAAAGGCCTCATGGAACGCAGCTTTAGACATCGCTGGAACCAAGGCCGTACCGGAGGGGAGTTTAGCTTTATTTATTTTTCTGGGGCAAACAAGGGGAATGAGAAGAGGTTGTTGACATCCTTTTTATGGATTGAAGTGGGGCATCATTTTATTACAAAGGGTGTATGTGGTTATGCTTCAACAAATGGAATGAATAGGGGTTGTCAAATTTAGTAGACAGGCCTTTTAAAGGGACTGTTCTTTTAGTAAATGTCTAGCCTAAGGTGTAGGTTATTATAAAGAAATTATAATGCTGTTACGCAAACACCGTAAAAAAAAAAGAAAACTTTGGGAAAAATCACTCAAAATGTTTTTTAGTCTTACTGAAAACACAAAAATTGAATTTTTATTCAAAAGTCATATATGAAGGAATAAGCCCTAAAAGCTCTTTTGAACAAAAAATAAATTAATAAAGTTATGGCTCTCATAATATGGCGATGCAAAAAGAAATTAATTTTTGTAAAATATTGCTTTTAGTGTGCAAAAGTCGCAAAGTATAAAAAATTATATAAATCTAGTATAGTGTAATTGTTCTGACCCGAAGAATAAATCAGTCATCACTTTTATCGCATGGTGAACTGAGCAAAAAATTGAAAAGAATAAGCAAATTGCTGTTTTTTCCTCACTTTGCTTCTGAAAAATCTGAATGAATAGCAATCAAGAAATGTTAAGTACCCCATAATAGTACCAAAAACTCCTTCAGCTTATTGCGCAAAACATAAGCTTCCCCACAGCCCTGTTCGCTCCAAAAAGAAAAAAGTTACAGTTCTCACAATATGGTGACGAAAAAACTTTTTTTTTTATAAAAAAAAGCATTTTCACTGTGTGATAGAAGCTGAACAATATAAATCTGGTATCACTGTAACAGCACCAACCTGCAGAATAAATCCATCTTATCACTTAAAGAGACTCTGTCAGCAGGTTTTTGCTACCTCACCAGAGATTACTGACTGCATCCGTTCTGACATATTCTAAGATTTTAGATTTTAGGCCTGTTTCGCATGTCAGTGAAAAACAAAGACGTTTTCACTGATGTGTTAAAAGCGCATGTGTCCCTCTGTGTGCCATGATTCACGGCACACGTGGGTTGTCAATGTGCAATCCGTAATCTGTGATACATGATATCACATAGAGATAAACTCACCTGCACCCACTCCTGCTGTCCGTGGTGCTGAACTCTGGCTCTGCTGCATCCGGCCGCCGCTGTGTCTCCCCTCTGCAACTACTTCCGGGTCGGCTGTGCCATGCATAAATGAATATGT
The DNA here is from genome assembly GCF_048569485.1 of Anomaloglossus baeobatrachus. Lineage (NCBI taxonomy): Eukaryota > Metazoa > Chordata > Amphibia > Anura > Aromobatidae > Anomaloglossus > Anomaloglossus baeobatrachus. The sequence continues at coordinate 744,233,101 of NC_134354.1, forward strand.
ATGACAGTAATTAACTGGGCAGGAAGCAGCAGAAAGCAGGGGCCAGAGACAGAGTCGCTGGAGAGGTTGAATATAAAAATCACTTTATTTTCAATGTCCGTGTTTTTCTGGTACGTGTTTCACGGATCACACCATAGTGTGGTCTGTGGGACATCAGTGATGCCGGAAAAAAACTGACATGTTTCTGTGCGGAACACATGGACACGAGTGTACATTGCACATAGACATGGTCAGTGAAAAATCACTGATATGTGCGCAGACACATTGATTATAATGGGTGTGCGTATGTCAGTGATTCTGGTACGTATAACAACTAGCACATACGTACCAGAATCACTGACGTCTGAAAGAGGCTTTACACGTAGAAGAGCTGTGGGAGCTGTCCCCGCCCATACCAGGCTTTCAGTGTACATTTTCAGAGGCAGAAGCTGCTAATCAAAGAGGGGGGGCGAAGTCGGACTAGCGCTCAATCTCTCAGATCCACTAATGATAAAGATAAGAGTCTAAGGCCGGAGTCACACTGGTGAGTCTCGTATCGGCAGCACCCGGCACGTCCTGCTGCTCTCCGGACAGGAGTGTCTCAGCTGCATGGAAATACATGCAGCCGACCGGCTCCTGTCAGGAGAGTGTGCGGCCGTGTCGAGTGATGGCGATGCGAGACTCACCATTGTGACTCTGGTCTAAAACTAACATTGCAGGTAAACAAAAAAAGACTGAGATAAGACAAACTGGTTGTAAACTGCATGTTGCATGCAGATAAGATTACATAGCAAAAACGTCCTGACAGATTCCCTTTAAAACAGTATAAAAATAAAAACTATTCTTATATTTTTCTTTATTGGTTCATTCTGCCTCCCAAAAATCACATTTATTCAGCACTCTTAACTGGGCACTTACATTGAGGTTTCAATATAAATGTCCAAAAACCATGATTCAGACGAAACCCTGAAGGAACAATTAACTATAATGAGGCATATGGAGCCACTTTGGACTCTCATCTGGTCTCTGTTCCTGCCCAGCAACGTCCCATCATTTTAGGCGTCTTTTTAGCGCACAACTGTTCCTTGAACGCCTAAAAAGATGAACAGCAGCGAAACCGACAATAAACGGTGCCCAAAGTGTTTACATCTGAGTGATTGGTTAAATCGGAGGTTTCATCTGAATCGCAAAAAAATGTGATCACAGCCTTATATTGAAAGTGATCAAGAAGTGTTATGTACCCCGAAATGTTACCAACATACCCCTAACTTATCCCGCACAAAACCAGCTCCCACTCAGGTCCGTTACCTTTCAAATAAAATATTGAGGGTCCACACATTACTGGGAAAACAAATATGACAACTCTCACCTCCCAAATAAAATCTAGTGAAATCTGTGGTCCCAAAGAAAAATGCCTCTCTCCTTTTGAGCCCTTCTGTACCTTAACTGCAGTATACGGTCTCATCTGAATTACTTGTAAAAATGTAATTCAGACAAACTCACAATAGAGACACAGAATGCTAACACATGAATTGTGTTCAAAAGAACTTTGTTTTTTTCAGAACGTGTCCATCTGTTTAGACGGGGGATTCTGACTTAACCCCTGAACGTTCTGCAGAAACGGTGTGAACCGGGCCTATTTTACATGGGGGTCACCTGGGCACTAAAGGGTGTCACAACTTTAAGGCTATGTGCCCTCGGGAGATTGCACCTGCGGATATATCCGCAGGTTTCCCGCAGCAGCTCCCCGGAATCCGCAGCTATACATACCTGCGGTAAACCTGCGGACGTTCCTGCGACTTACCTGCGGAAGTCCCAGACACTCCCCATGTCCCATAGGATAACATGGGGAGTGTCTGTATTTGCTAAAACCGGCGTATTTATCCAGATAAGAAAATCCAGATAAATCCGCAGGTTTTCCGCTGCAAAATCCGCAGGTACATTGTCCCGTGGGCACATAGCCTAAAGGCAATACAGGGTAGATATTGCACATTGCTGATTTGCCATTTACTTCTTATGCTCTGTTCAGTACGCCTTTCTACACAATATTACTTTATTACCCCTTTGATATCCTTATTTTCACGCCTTATTTGTCTGATTTTTATTCATTGCCACTTTATTTTCTTCTGCCATGGATATTAATATAGAGGCAGTAAATAACAAATATATCAATGTGGCATTGCCACTAAATGAAACAATGCAAATATTAAAGGGTGCCATTTGGGCTCTCAGTGGTGTAAATAAATTATAAAGTATTGATAATTTAAGATATATGCAAACAAAGCTCCGTTCTTATGGTTCTAGGTGTATTTGCTGTTGTGCATCTGCACTGTAAAACAAACTGTATTAAGTATTAATATTTTGCTGTTGGATGATCGGTAGCTAAATATATAAATAAGTAGTGGGATAGATATTTATCATACAGTAGAAAAAGACATTTTGACATTTTGAGCCATATTTAAGTGGATCCAGCAACCAAGGCTCTTTAAGAGGTTGTTCTTGAAGAGTTGAAAAAGATAGATGTTGCAATATATCGCCAACTTGTTCATTCCAGTGTCACCTGATATTGTAACCGTACCTCTTATGACAAGAAAACTCCTGTATACTCCCCCTGAAAGGGCAGGAAGTGTGAATAAAAAAATGCCTGGTGTTAAAATAGGAAGATTTTTATATTTTTTTTTTAGAACGATTCTGATATGCAATAAAAAAAATACATGTAAAACAAAAACCTGATTTAAACAATAGGCCTTTAAATTCCCTTCAGTGCATTGCCTTCAAGATCATCTGAGCTTTACAAACTATCACACATGATTGTTTTCTTATTTGGGTGCACTTGGGACATGGATGCACTCAGTATTCATCACGTTGGATTTCCGGGTACATGGGTGCACTCAGTATTCATCACATTGGATTGCCGGGGACATGGATGCACTCAGTATTCATCACATTGGATTGCCGGGGACATGGATGTTCTCAGTATTCATCACATTGGATTGCCGGGGACATGGATGTTCTCAGTATTCATCACATTGGATTGCCGGGGACATGGATGCACTCAGTATTCATTACATTGGATTGCCGGGGACATGGATGCACTCAGTATTCATCACATTGGATTGCCGGGGACATGGATGCACTCAGTATTCATCACATTGGATTGCCGGGGACATGGATGCACTCAGTATTCATCACATTGGATCGCCGGGGACATGGATACACTCAGTATTCATCACATTGGATCGCTGGATACATGGATGCACTCCAGTATTCATCACATTGGATTGCCGGGGACATGGATGCACTCAATATTCATCACATTGGATTGCCGGGGACATGGATGCACTCAGTATTCATCACATTGGATCGCCGGGGACATGGATACACTCAGTATTCATCACATTGGATCGCTGGGTACATGCATGCACTCCAGTATTCATCACATTGAATTGCCGGGGACATGGATGCACTCAGTATTCAGCACAATGGATCGCCGGGTACATGGATGCACTCAGTATTCATCACATTGGATCGACAGGTACATAGATGCACTCAGTATTCATCACATTGGATCGCCAGGGACATGGATGCACTCAGTATTCATCACATTGGATCGCCGGGGACATGGATGCACTCAATATTCATCACATTGGATTGCCGGGGACATGGATGCACTCAGTATTCATCACATTGGATCGCCGGGGACATGGATACACTCAGTATTCATCACATTGGATTGCTGGGGACATGGATGCACTCAGTATTCATCACATTGGATTGCCGGGGACATGGATGCACTCAGTATTCATCACATTGGATCGCCAGGGACATGGATGCACTCAGTATTCATCACATTGGATCGCCGGGGACATGGATGCACTCAGCATTCATCACATTGGATTGCCGGGGACATGGATGCACTCAGTACTCATCACATTGGATCGCCGGGGACATGGATGCACTCAGTATTCATCACATTGGATCGCCGGGGACATGGATGCACTCAGTATTCATCACATTGGATCGCCGGGGACATGGATGCACTCAGTATTCATCACATTGGATCACCGGGGACATGGATACACTCAGTATTCATCACATTGGATTGCCGGGGACATGGATGCCCTCAGTATTCATCACATTGGATTGCCGGGGACATGGATGCACTCAGTATTCATCACATTGGTTTGCCGGGGACATGGATGCACTCAGTATTTATTTGTTACTCACTTATTCAGCGCTATTAATTCCACCGCTCTTTAAATACAATGGCAACACTCTCCCTATTGGGGCTCACAATCTAAATTTCCTGTCAGTAAGTTTTTGGAGTGTGGGAGGAAACCGGAGAACCCGGAAGAAACCCACACAAATATACAATCTCCTTGCAGATTTTGTCCCCAGTGGGATTTGAACCCAGAACCCCAGCGCGTTGCATGACTGCAGTGCTAACCACTCACCCCCGTACCTATAGTATTTATCACAGTGGATCACCAGGGACACGGATGGACTCAGTATTTATTACATTGGCTAATTGGAGACATGGATTGACTTAAGCGGGCTTTACACGCTTCGATATATCTAACGAGATGTTGGCGGGGTCACGTCGTAAGTGACGCACATCTGGCTTTGTTAGTGATATCATAGCGTGTTACAGCTATGAACGAGCAGAAATACTCACCTTCTGGTTCATCGCTGACATGTCGCTCATTTTCTGAAAATCGCACGTCCTGTTGTTCATTGTACCCGGGGCAGCACACATCGCTCCGTGTGACACCCCGGGAACGATGAACACAGCTTACCTGCGTCCTGCCGGCAATGCTGAAGGAAGGAGGTGGGCGTGATGTTTAGGTCCCGCTCATCTCCGCCCCTCCGCTTCTATTGGCCGGCTGCTGTGTGACGTCGCTGTGACGCTGAACGTCTCTCCCCCTTTAGGAAGTGGATGTTCGCCGCCCACAGCGAGGTTGTTTGGAAGGTAAGTACGTGTGACGGGGGGTTACAGCATTGTGCGACACGGGCAAGAAATTGCCCGTGCCGCACAAACGATGGGGGCGGGTGCGATCGCACAATTAATTGTAACATGTAAAGCAGGCTTTAGTATTTATCATCTTGGATTTCTGGGGACATGAACATTCCTTGCTTTGTTAAAGGGAACGTGTTACATTAATCATACAGTCTGATCTTCCAGCATCATGTTATAAAGCAGGAGAAGCTCAAAATGCTGAACAGATTTATAATTTATATAATTGACAGCTATCTCAGTATGAACCAGCTTACAGAAATAGCTGTCAGTCACTCATTCGGCCCTCCCACTGTACTACTGAGCCCAAAAATTAGTAATGAGACATTTATTAGTAAAATGCAGGTTGCTCTTAATCCTTTCCCATTACATTATTCATTGTCTTGATCTCTCCTCCTGTTTTATAACCTGCTGCCTGCAAATCACACTGCTTGTTTAATTTGACTTGATCTCTTTGACCGTTGGACCACTTGGATCATTCACATCCTAGTTTTGTTACTCCACAGAAAAGCAAGAACTTATTACAAGGGATCAGATGTAATAACAGTATTTTACTATATTATCTTCACTGCAGGAAAAAAAATTGTAAGCCATAATGGGTCCAAAAAAGCCATCAGGTGCCCAGAACAGAAAAAGAAAGTCCTTGTTAGAGAAAGAAGATAAACAGTATGCAGGAGCTTTGAAGCGGCTTTTTGAAAATCCATCTGCATGCAGCAGCCAAACTACAGATACTGCACAAGAAAAAAATGAGCAAGATGAAACAGAAAGCCACATTGAAGTAGTAGTAGAGGTTGATGATGCTCTTACACCAGCACAGTGCACATCAGAGTGCAATACACCTGCAGCGAGCAATGATGATGTTAATGCTCCAGTTGAACAGTGCAATTCATCCTTACCAAGCACAATTAATGAAGAGCCAGAGAGTAGTATCAGTACTGGAAATGTAGATGAGACGTGGGATAGAGAAAACATTTCCTTTCCTGCTGGTATAAACACCGAACAAGCATTATGCCCTAAAGTAAATTCTGCTATTATAGATTTTATTGTGCAAACAGGGCCTGTGCAGGTTAAGAATATTGATTTTAAAAAAGATAGCAGAAATCACCATTTCTGTAAGGAGTTTTATAAAAGAACACTAGATAGTGGAGAATATCAAGCTAGAAAATGGTTAATTTACTCAAAAAGTATGAATAAAGTATTCCATTTTTGCTGTAAACTCTTCGACATCAAAGCTCGATCATGCTTAGCTTCAGAAGGGTCACAAGACTGGACTCATATGTCCACAATTTTGAAATCGTATGAGACATCTACCAGCCAGCCATTTTTTGGCAGAAAAAAAATGGATGGAAACACAGTTTAGACTGGAATTTGAAAAGACCATTGGTCATAGTTTCCAAAACAAACAAATCCAGCAACAAAAGCATTGGAGAGATGTTTTAGAGCGACTAATACAGATCACCCAGTTATTAGCAGAAAGGAATCTGGCATTTAGAGGCTCCTCAGATCAGCTATTCACTCCGAACAATGGAAATTTTCTTGCTGTTGTTCAACTTCGGGGAAATATGATGTTGTTATGTCTGAACACCTCCGTAAAGTAGTGTCTAAAGAAACTGCAGACCACTATTGTGGTAAAAATATTCAAAATGAATTAATTTAATGGCCAAAGAGGTCATCAATACAATTATTGACCGATGTAAAAAGGCTAAATACTATTCTTTAATACTTGACTGTACCACAGACATTAGTCATTTGGAGCAAATGTCTTTTACAATTCGGTTCCTTGAGGAAAATTCATTAAATTATCAGATCAAAGAATATTTTCTTGGCTACAAAAGTGTGAGTGACACAACAGGTAGAGGACTGTCAGAGGTTATCCTTACGTTCTATCAAAAAGAAGATCTGGACATTGATAACTGCCGCGAACAAGGATATGACAACGGTGCAAATATGTCAGGAAAGAAAAATGGCGTCCAAGCCAACATACTCCGTAAGAATTCAAGGGCTGAGTTTGTGCCATGTGGATGTCATAACCTGAACTTAGTAGTTGGAGATGCAGCAAGATCTAACCAGCGGTCAAAAGATCTTTTTGATATTATTCAGTGCATTTACAATGTTTTTTCGGGCTCAGCTAAAAGATGGAAAATTTTGTCAGACAATGTATCTGGTTTAACTGTTAAACCTGTGTGTACCACAAGATGGGAATGTCGTATCAACTGTATAAAGCCATTGATTCATAAAATTGGGGGTATCCAGGAAGCATTATTTGCCCTTGCAGAAGATTCCAGTACAGAACCAAAAACAAGTCATGACTCATGAGGCTTTGACACTTTATCAGCAAATTGTTGAATATGACTTCATAGTGGCATTAATAGTTTGGTATGTTTTATTTCAAATTAACATAGTTAGCAAAGCTATGCAATATGAGAGTGCAGACCTTATAACAGCCACAAATCTCATAAAAAAAAATCTGAATTACTAAAAAATTTCAGAGAAACAGGTTTTGTATACTGTCTTTATTTATAACAGGGAAAAGGGTAAAGAGAAACATAAAATGAGGTGTAGCAAGCATTGAAATTACTTATTTTACAATTTAGATATAACTTGAAAGGTAAAATTAAAAAGAAAAAAAAACTCCAGGATTCCTAGCAACTCTTACTATGCCAAAAAAAACATACTGCAAATATAAGGCACATTTTGCTCATAGTAAGAAAATTCAAACAACTAATATATGTAGAAAAAAAAGCAAAAAACCCCAAGAGAATAACATCAAAGGTCGTAGATCTTAAGGGTTGGGTTAAATTTAAGAGACCACAGATACCACCTCTCAGCATATCTAGAAAAGTTACCTTTCTTCAGGGCTATGTTGTACTCATAGATGTTGTGTAAGGAAACCCTATCTATAACTTCTTGTATTGAGGGGACATCTGTTTCCTTCCATTTGGACGCTAGTAAAGATTTAATGACTAAAAGAATATGGCAAGTAATTTGTCTACACCGCTTTTTCAACTCCTCCAAACCAATAGATAGGAGAACCAGCTCAGAGGTCAAATGAATTCTAACCAAGGTCACCGTATACATAAGATGTTCTGTAGCTATCCATAGGGTACCCAACAAAGGACAATTCCAAAAAATATAGAAAACAGGGCCAGTACAGCCACAACCCCTCCAACAAAGACTTGAATTAGAGGATGAGATGACATTCAATCTCTGAGGCGTATAATACCATCTACTAAGTAATTTATACTGTGTTTCCTGCAAATTAGCACAGGCACAATTCGTATATGTGTGTTTCAAAGAAGTTTGCCATCGTTTAAGCAAGAATGAGCAATCCAGATCTCTTTCCCAAGATTTCATATACTGTAATTTAGTCAACTGGAGATCATCATTGAATATTCTGTAACTGTTACTAGTTTTCCAGAAGATCTCATTAGTTGGATTGTGCAAAAGAACATTCAGTAATCTCGGAATCCTGAAGGCAGAAGTTGTGGTATCTGCCAAGAATTCACTTATCCTAACCCAATTAGTCTTTTCTGTATCAGGGAGATGGTATACCTCAGCAAGAGCCAAAGAGAATTATTTCTTAATAAATTAGACGTTTAAAATTCCCTTCTTTTTCCAACCATCTAGTGTAATATGTGGGATTAATAATTCTAATAAATCTAACGAGACTTCTCTAATTTCGCTGAAAGGTTCGCCCTGGCGTAATAAAATATCTTGCAGTAATCTACACGTTCTTATTTCTGCCTTGGTAGTCGGATTATCCACTAAACGTTTGTTTCTTTTTATTAAATATGACAAGATCACATCCCGTTTATGACGATTATGGCACAGGCCTTTCTCAATGTACATCCAACTATTGTTGAAATGATCCAGTAATGTGTTTTGGGTTTGCTTGACCAAATTCGTCAAATAATAGGCTTGGATATTAGGCAAGCCAGTACCTCCATTTTTCTTATGCTTAAATAAGGTAAGTTTAGAGATTCTGGGAACCTTCCCCTGCCAAACAAAAGATGAGATCTGTGCTTGTATTTTAATCAATATTTGTTTTGGAATAGTCAAGGGCAGACAACGCATTATATACAAAATTTTTGGGTAGAATAAGAGCTTTATAAGAGACTACTTTCCCTACCCAGGACGTTTCAGTGATTTTTAAGGTATTCAAAGTGGTTTGAATGACATCTAAGGCGTTCAGCTTTCTGAGATCGTTCTCTGAAACTCTCTATGTTATGACTCCGATGACACTGCGCATGCGCGCGCTATGGCTTTCCTCCCCTCCGTACATTTACCTTACTTCTATGACGACCGTGGACGCTAACTCTGTGATGGGTAGGAAAGCGCATGCGCGGTATTCAAGCTGTCTCACACGAGCTGGAACTTGATTCTATGTGTTAGATACCTGCGCAGCGTCTGCCATGGACTGGAGTCATCATGGCCGGCGGTTTGCACACGTGGGGCACTATTTGCTCCGAACTGGTCCGGACCAGAGCACACAGGTGACGTTTGGCTACTTGTATTTATTTGTGTACACTATATAAGAGGATTGGGATTTGGATTGTTACTACTACCTGTCCCTGATGAAGCCTAGCGGCGATACGCGTGGGGCGTATCCTGGGTCTCCATGAAGTGAGGTTGTTCAATCTAGCTGGGTCTACCATTGGTCTGTTTAAGAACTGACTAGGGTCGGTTTTACCACCTTCTCCCCATAAATGGGAATATGTATTGATTCTCTATTTTAGGGACTATATGTATCGATTCTCTATTTAGGGACTATACTATTGTCTGATATATTAGATGCTTTGGTGACCCTAGCCTCACTAACAATATTGTGTATTGATGTGCTGTGATTTACACTGTTTTGTGTTATTGATTTATTGTAAGTGTATATTTCACGTAGACATTTGTGGTGCATGGAGACGCCCAGGTGTGGGCTTTATGTTTTTAATTGTTTTTAACCCCCCTTTTTGCAATTCAATAAAATCCTATTTATTTAATGATTGTCAGGTGTGCTTCCCGTTTTAAGCAGTACTTTTTCTTCTTCTTTGTGAATTTTGCTTATACTGCTTGTGGCTGCACCCTGCTACATTATTCGTGTCAATATTGCTGTGCACCTTTTTTCTTACAATAATTGATGTTGTTCTTGGTTTTTTGACCAGGTCTTTCATAGGTAGCACGCAAGCCTATTTTGGAATTGACGCCTATATATATATAGATATTACCTGAGAGTGGCCTTGTGACTTCACCTGTGTGTAATTTGGGTTTACTGTGGGACCCATGGATTGGGATGCAAGAGAAGCCGCCTGGCAGGCACAAACTGGCACTCTGTTTTTTCAGAAAAATACGGTATTAGAAACATCAGATGAGTTGTCATTACTTATGTCTGATCTTACAACGGCCCATAAAACCGGTACCCGCCTATGGTGGAATATACGCAGCCTCGAGGAGTACCTTAAGGCAGGTATTGCTCCTCGAGGACTGCGTGTTTCCATCTTTCCTGCTTGGGAGCCTTCCCTAGATTTCCAAGAAACGTGGGAGCAGGGGCTCCTTAAATGCTCAGGCATATTAATCAACATGCTCCTTGAGCACGATAGAACACTTTTGGCCACTACAAGAACTAATATTAAAGATCTTGAAGCCAAACTGGCGAGAAATGGGGACACTATACAGGTCACCTCTTTCCAGCAAAAGCTTAAGGAGTCTATGGACAAATATGAGCAGGAAATAATTGAAAAAAAGCGGAAGAAGTTCAAGAGAGATCAGGTGGACTTTGAGAACAGGACCGCTTTTAGATGGAGACACAAGGTAAATACCCGCAGACCTTATAACCCCAGATACCGTGCAGAAAGTTACGATAGACAAAATGTAGAGATCCAGTTCAAGTGATTTTTTTATCAACCACCGGCAGCGAGGCAGACATCGGACCCGCAGAGGTGGGCGCTGTCGGCGCAACAAATCGAAGAACGACCAGACCGAGAAAACAAATGGGGCCATACAAGACCGGTGCCCGAGTCAGGCGATAGATGTGTCCATGGGAAGTGTCCAATCCAGTCATATCCAGCAGGTGAGAGATGATGCCTTACAGATCATTAATTTGTCTACCCATATACTTTCGGAACAAGAAACTAAGATATTAAAAAGGGGACTAACTTTTTCTCCCACAAAAGGGTTAGACAAATTTGTGTTGATTAAGGACTTATATCTCTTCTGCCGTAACCTTGTATTCCAGGTGATGCATCACAAACCAGAAATGCTGAATGACCTTTCAATTGATGACCAACAAGTCTTCCGTGACCTCTTGGAATTATTGGAAGAAAATGATGATACCCCAGGTAGAAAGAGATTTCCCTATAGAAATAAGTCCACAGCATTACCATGCTTCTCCCTTGTTCCATCGGTTCGTATTTTCTTTGAATTGGCAAAAAAAGACATACTCCAACTAAAAAATGCACCCTTAATATCTAACCTAACATACCAGGAAAAAGCAGCTATCAGAAGCCTCAAACAGAACAACACCTTTGTAATAAAGGAGGCTGATAAAGGGGGCAATATTGTATTGTGGCCCATAGAGATGTATTTGGAAGAAGCCAGGAGGCAGCTCGGCAACCCCAGGTTTTATAACCGGTTGCCTTCTGATCCGACCTTGGTGTTTACAACTAAACTTCACAGGATCTTAGATACTGCTTTTCATCATGGGATTATTAATAATACGGAGAAAAAATATATGTGGGTGGAACATCCTGTGATACCCACATTTTATATGCTCCCCAAAGTGCATAAGTCTGTGGAAAACCCCCCGGGGAGACCAATTATTGCCAGTATTGGTAGTTTATGCGAGAGGGCAAGTAATTATGTGGATTTCTTTTTACAGCCCATGGTCACATCCATCCCTTCATATGTTTGTGACACCTCTAACTTTATAAAGATCTGCCAAGATGTACAACTCACATCGCAGTCACTCTTGGTGACTTGCGATGTTGAGTCACTTTATACTAACATTGGGCACAATCACAGGATGTGTGCAGTTACGCACTTTTTGGATAAACAAACAAACTCAGACCGGATGCATGATTCTTTTTTGTTGGACCTATTAGACTTTGTGTTACAGCATAATTATTTTTTGTTTGATCACAATTTCTACAAACAAATTTCTGGAGTGGCCATGGGAGTGAAATGTGCCCCTGCGTTCGCTAACCTATTTTTAGGATGGTGGGAAGCATTATGGGTATACAGATTGGACCAGTTCAAAACTCGAATAACATATTGGTCCAGATACATAGATGATATCTTTTTCATTTGGAATGGAACGGAGGAGGAGTGTCAGGAATTCATAACCAAATTGAATGACAACGATCTTAATATATATCTAACCTGCACTATATCATCTTTCAAGGTCAACTTTCTGGATTTGGAGATCATAAGAAATAACGACAACATCATAACCAATCTATACCGGAAGACGACGGCGACGAATAGCCTGCTTGAATTTAACAGCTTTCATCCAATGCATATAAAGACTGGTGTACCAACAGGTCAGTTTCTTAGAATAAGACGGAACTGTACTAATGATGAAGAATTCCGCTTACAAGCTCAAAACTTAACCAACAGGTTTCGGGCACGCGGATACCCCAAAAATGTGATTTCGAGAGCATTTCAGAGGGCGGATCAGGAGTCTCAAGCGTCATTGATTGTGACGAACCCAAAGAAACAAGAACGGCAGGTGAGACTTATCACCACATACAATAATCAGTGGGATAAAATAAGGAACATCTTACAAAATCACTGGCCCATTCTGACCACGGATCTTCAGACGTGCAATGTGGTCAGCGCACGCCCCCTTCTAACTGCACGGAGGGCACCGAATCTGCGTGACACTCTGATGAGCAGCCATTTTGTGAAACCACAAATCAAACTCAACAGAGGGTACAATCCCATAGGTTCCTATCCCTGTGGTGATTGTAATGTCTGCCAGTTTATGCAGATCACTCGAAATAAGTTTTGTAACCCCCGGGATAACAAGGAATATACATTAACAACATATATTAATTGTAAATCGAAGAATGTCATCTATGCCATAATCTGTCCCTGTAATTTGATATATGTGGGTCAAACGTCACAAGAGCTGAGGAAAAGAGTCCAAAAACATGTTTCTACTATTAACTTGGCAGTTTCGGACCAAAGGAAGGGTAAGTCGCTTACCCCTATAGCTACCCACTTTCTTCAACATCATAAGTCCAACCCTAGAGGGACACGAATTTTGGGGTTACAAAAGTTTAAGGGGAATGGTAGAGGGGGATCCTGTCATAGATGGCTATTGCAGACGGAATCGAAATGGATCTTTGAACTAAACTCTATCACACCGTGTGGACTAAATGAAGAACTTCTTTTCACAGGATTTTTGGGATAAAATAATGCATATGACAACCTGGATGATGGACACCATGGAATCATGTTTGGATGTGACTGTTGGAGACTTTGTATGGATCACATGTCTCGTCTGAAGAAATTGGAGAAGAATGATATTCTTTGGTTAAATTAATGGATTATATCTATCTATCTACTGGACTCTGGACACAAAACAGGAAAAGAAGATAATAGACGATATCAATATAGAACCTCAAGTGTGGATTTTGAAAGGGAAATGTGCATTACTGGATCATTCATGCACAATATGTTATATGATAGACATTATAACTCTGTCCTGTAGATTCGGGATGAGTATGTTTACAGCATTCCATCTAAATGTACTTTATGGAGTCTTTGGCAGGCAGGGAAGGATGTAGATAACTGCCTATCCTATATGGTAATCATGTAAAATGCTAGTCCAAGATTGCATATATATATACATATAATTTCCTTTGTGCAGCAGGTCAAATCAATCCATGGATACATGGGAAAGAAATATGATAGGTATCGGCATCCTAGTGTATATTATATTGCTTTTGAACATATGAGGATGAGCATTTAGAGGCTATTTTCCTATAATGACGTGCTGGTGATTTCTCATATTTCTTTCCGCTTCAGTTTGCCATAGCTTTCTGAGATCGTTCTCTGAAACTCTCTATGTTATGACTCCGATGACACTGCGCATGCGCGCGCTATGGCTTTCCTCCCCTCCGTACATTTACCTTACTTCTATGACGACCGTGGACGCAAACTCTGTGATGGGTAGGAAAGCGCATGCGCGGTATTCAAGCTGTCTCACACGAGCCGGAACTTGATTCTATGTGTTAGATACCTGCGCAGCGTCTGCCATGGACTGGAGTCATCATGGCCTGCGGTTTGCACACGTGGGGCACTATTTGCTCCGAACTGGTCCGGACCAGAGCACACAGGTGACGTTTGGCTACTTGTATTTATTTGTGTACACTATATAAGAGGATTGGGATTTGGATTGTTACCACTACCTGTCCCTGATGAAGCATAGCGGCGATACGCGTGGGGCGTATCCTGGGGTCTCCATGAAGTGAGGTTGTTCCATCTAGCTGGGTCTACCATTGGTCTGTTTAAGAACTGACTAGGGTCGGTTTTACCACCTTCTCCCCATAAATGGGAATATGTATTGATTCTCTATTTTAGGGACTATATGTATCGATTCTCTATTTAGGGACTATACTATTGTCTGATATATTAGATGCTTTGGTGACCCTAGCCTCACTAACAATATTGTGTATTGATGTGCTGTGATTTACACTGTTTTGTGTTATTGATTTATTGTAAGTGTATATTTCACGTAGACATTTGTGGTGCATGGAGACGCCCAGGTGTGGGCTTTATGTTTTTAATTGTTTTTAACCCCCCTTTTTGCAATTCAATAAAATCCTATTTATTTAATGATTGTCCCGTTTTAAGCAGTACTTTTTCTTCTTCTTTGTGAATTTTGCTTATACTGCTTGTGGCTGCACCCTGCTACATTATTCGTGTCAATATTGCTGTGCACCTTTTTTCTTACAATATCTAAGGCGCGCCTGACATTAACCGAAATTATTTTCTGTAAATTAGAAGGGATAATTATACCTAAATATAGAAGATCATTGGACGACAAGTCGAACGTAAATTCTAACTGCAAAAAATGACGTAAATGTGGGTCTAAATTATACTCCAACATCTTAGATTTGGAATGATTAGATTGATAATAGGAAATATTAGAAAAATCTGTAATAATGGAACAAACACGCCGCAAAGACTCCAACGGATTGGTTAGCGTCAAGAGAATGTCATCCGCATATAATGAGATCTTGTATTGTCTTCTATTATAATGGATGCCCCTAATATTTTCATCTAATCTAATGGATTCAGCAAGTGGCTCTATCATAAGGGCAAAGAGTATAGAGGACAATGGACAGCCCTGTCTAGTATCATTAGAAATACGAAACTTATTTGAAAGGAAATGATTCACCAAAATCTGTGCCGTGGGGGTAGAATATAATTTTAAAATTAAATTTAAAATTTTCCTATGAAACCAAATTTGTCAAGAGTGGCGGACATGTAACCCCAATGAATGCGGTCAAAGGCCTTTTTGGCATCTAAGGAGAGCAAGATGGTGGGCAGTTTCTCTTTTTCTACCTGGGACAAAAGATTAAGTAATCTTCTAGTAGCATCTGAAGCCTGTCGATGTTCAATAAATCCAACCTGATCCATATTAATTAAACTAGGGATAATTGGCAGCAATCGATTGACTATAAATTTAGAAATGATTTTGGTATCAGTATTAATAAGAGAAATGGGCCTATATTTAGAAACGTTTAAAGTATTGTCTGTGCTCTTTGGGAGCAAGATAATGTTGGCTTCCAACATTTCATCTGGGATATTTGTTCCATTCAGAAAAGAATTTATGAGCTTGGTAATGTAAGGGCATAGAATTGTGTCAAATGACTTGTAGTACTTATTATTAAACCCGTCAGGACCAGGTGATTTTTCTATCTTTAACTGTTTAATAACAGTCAATACCTCCTGTTCAATGGCAGGCTGATTAATAATGTCCAAGTCTATTTTATCAATAACAGGAAGATGTAGTTTTTCTAAAAAGGTGTTGATCTACTGTGAAGTAGGCTGAAATTGATTGGGGTTGTCTTTTGGATTATATAAATCTGAGTAGTAAGCTGCAAAAGCCTCAGCAATGTCACTAGGATCTTTGCATACTGAACCCGACTTGTTGTTAATCGCCAGAATTCTCGTTTTTTGTCTATCTTGTTTCACCCTCTGCAACATCAATTTACTCGGTTTATTAATAGAGTGATAAAAACGTGTCTTACTAGCTAGTTGCAACCGATTGAACTCTCTCCAGCCAAGCAAGATCTCAATTGTAGCCGCAGCTCCATTAGTTGTGAGTGAAACCTTTGGGTTGGTTGTAGAATCTGGAGACTCTCTACTTGTGCTATTTCCTTACTTAAAGCTTTGATTTTTTTCTGAATTTTTTTTACGGTTCCTTTTGTTAAGTTCAATTAAAATCCCTCTGATAAATGCCTTATGCGCATTCCATAACAGATGAGGTTGGATACTATCTTTGTCATTATTTTTGAAGAACTGCAACAGAGCTGTCTCGATTTCTTTCCTATATTTCTTATTTTGTAATAGATAGCTGTTACATCTCCAAATTCTCGGACAATTATTAGGGAAGACTTCATTAACTTCAAAAATTATTGGGGAATGATTCGACCAGGTTCTCAAGCCTATTTGCATGGATGTAAAAAAATTAATATGGGTAATAGGAGTAAAGACTAAATCAATTCTGGAAAAAGATTGGTGTGAATGAGAATAAAATGTGTACTCCCTAGATGTTGTATTCAGGCAGCGGAAAACATCCAGTAACTCCTCCTTTGCCAGCCAAGAATCTAGAGTCTGGAATCTAAGTCTAGTAGTAGAAGTGGAGTCAACTAACTGATTTGGGATTAAATTAAAGTCTCCGAATAGAATTAAAACACCCTGTGTTTTTTCTTTTACAACTGGCATGAGTCGATTAAGAAAAGGGATCTGGCCAGTATTAGGTGCATAAAGAGTAACAAGAGCGTAAAGAACGTTATTAATTTTACATACCAAAATAATATATCGACTAGAACCATCCTCATGCTTATCTATAAGTTCAAAGGACACCGAGTCTCTAATCAATATCATAACTCCCGCCTTTTTCTTTTCACCACATGACAAGAGTTTATAGGGAAAATGTTTATTTTCAAATCTAGGGATAGCATCTCTTTTAAATTTGGTTTCCTGAACACCTATGACGTCCAATTTACTTTCAGTAAGATACTTCCAAAGCATGAATCGGCGCTGAGGAGAATTCAGACCCTTGACATTATATGATCCAATTTTGATTGCCATTAACGAAAAGGATAAGTCAGGTTAACAAAAATACTGAATGCAAACATTTGAAACAGCAAAGTCTCTGAAACAATGAGCATCCTGGAGAAAAAAGAAAACCTGCAAAGGAGGGAAATAAAATGTAAACAACACACAAAAACCCCCAATATTAAAGTCACTATAAATGAAACATGAATAAGAGGAAAAATTATCGACACATCCAACGTAAAATAATTTCTTTCTTAATTGTCACATAGTATTAAAAAAGTCCATCCATATTTAGAAGACCCTGACGCGTTTCCGATGCAAAAGAGCGTCCTTAATCATAAGCTAACATTTTTAGTGAGCTCTAGACATTTATAGGCAAAGATCAACAATATAGTTAGAGACAATTAGTAACACATGATTAAAAATCACACAGTAAAAACAAAAAGTAGGATTGGACAAAAGGAAGGGGGAAGGGATTGTGAAACACTGTAGTATAAAGTATCTCATATAAAGTACTATTAATAATATTTCAGCAATGACATAGAGCAAGTCATATTTAAAGTCCAACAATAGAGATAGGGCAGAGATAGGACACGGACCCGAGGAAGCGTGAGTACACGCGAAACGGCTGTCGTCCATGAGGGGGCTCTGCTGTCAACTTTGCTCCTGCTTTTTTACCTGCACCATGAATAAATAAAGTCTTTTTTACCGGACGCTGGTGAGTGCTGCCCTATCTCTATTGTTGGACTTTATCCAGGAACTATTATGCTTGGGGGATAAGCACCACCTGCCCAGTGTATGTGGAGGATTACCGTCTGCCGTCTACAAAAGCAACACGGCTGATGCCCAGGGGTGGGTAGCTGCGGCAATTTCTGTTGATTGTCAAGTCATATTTAATCTCATTGCAATGAACTGTGTGACTGAGCACATTGGAGTGAGAAAAAAAAAAGGGAGAATTTTTTTCTGTTTATTCAATATATATAATATAAATCATAGTTCATACCTTCTGGAAATTTGGTTTTTAATGTAAGGATCCAGTAAGCTTCTCTCAAAGCTAGATTTTTCATCCTGTTACCACTTCTAGTGGATGCATTGACTTTCTCAATAGCAAAAAAGGAGAAGCTATCCAGCCTTCCCCTATGTGCAGTTATAAAGTGTTTGGCAGCTCCTGAATATGAAGCATTGCCATTATTAATGTTTGCAATGTGTTCAGCCACACGTTTTTTTTATTTTACAAGAAGTATATCCAACATAACGCAATTCACATGTTGCACATTCAATACAATAAATCGCATGATCTGTATCACAGTTGATAAAAGATTGTATCATATGCGTCTTACCAGAAGGAAGTGAAATCACAGTTTTTCTATTTTGGGCATAAGGACATACATTACATCTAGATCCCCTACACCGATAAAAACCTTTCACTTGTAACCAATGCTGTTGTCTGTTTACTGTGGAAAAAAGGCTGGGGGAAAGTATGTTTCCCAAGGATCGACCTCGTCTTGCCACACACTTGCAACCATTTTTTAGTACCTTTCCCAGGATGTCATCCTGATTAACAACAGGCAAATATTTGAGAATTATTGCCTTTATTTGCTGAAAATGAACACTATGTGCTGTAGAGAAAATTAATCTCTGATTTTTATCAGAATGACCCCTGGGAAGTTGGTGATTATTATAAAGTACGTTCTGTCTAGAACGACTACGTACGATATTACATGTGTGATTTAGGGCAGTAGTACAGTAACTTCTCTCTTTTAATCGTTTTTTTATTATTGAACTCTCCCTATCAAAGCTGGCATCACTAGAACATGAATTCTCCATGTGGTATTGCATTGATTGTGTGACGGGGATGATTGCTTGAAGCAAGGAGTAAAGTGTTACCTGTGGTTTCTTTCCTATAAAGACAAGAATTAACCGAGTTCGTACAAGGATCATCAGTGAGTGTAATATCCAGAAAAGGAACTTGTGGGCCACCATGACTATAGGTAAAACTTAAATTTAAATAATTTTGGTTCAGAAACTCCAAAAAGTGAGGCACGGCTGCCATGTCACCCGACCAGACAAGGATCAAGTCGTCGACATAGCGGCCGAACCAAACTATATCAGCAAAAAATGGATTGGTATCAGCAAAAAGAAATAACTCCTCCCACCAAGCCATATATAATATAGCTAAAGTGGGGGAGAATTTCGAGCCCATCGAGGCACCCTCTACTTATAAGAACATAGAAGAATCAAACATGAAAAAATTGCTTCTGAGTAGATAATTTGTGACTTCCAAAACATAACTGATAAATTCCTCACTGTAATTACCGTATTTCCTCAAATGGTGACCAATAGCCAGTACCGCTAATTGATGGGGTATAACAGAGTATAAATTCCCTACATCAAATGTCAAAAGTCTATAATGCTGTTGCCAAACAAAATTATCAAAGCATTTCAGCACTGCACTGGTGTCCTTTAGAAAGCCAGGGACTCTATGGGTTAATGGCTGTAAACCACCATCCAGCCATGAACTAATACCCTCATTCAAGGAATTTATCCCTGCAACTATGGGTCAGAGTGGAGGAGGAAAGATGTCTTTGTGTAATTTTGGCAACTTTTTTATATTTAGACTCAAAAAAATGTAGTGCAATACCTTCCTCCACTAACCGAGAAACTGAGGGATCATTAGAAAGGCGTACATATGTTTTAGAATTGGACAAAATAGACATAACCTGTGTGGCATAAAAAATGGAGTCCAAGACAACCACACAGCCTTCCTTGTCACTCTGGCGTATAACAATGTTTTTATTGTGCTGCAATTCATGTAATGCTTTAAATTCATTTTTGTCAAAATTTTTGAACCGATTATCTGTAGAGGATTCCTCATGCAACCTCACTAGATCCCTCTCAACTAAGGATTGAAAGAGATCCAGCGATGGAACACGAGACTCCAAAGGATAGTATGTATTATTTTTGTATTGCAAATTGCCATCAAAGCAAACAAGGGGAGGCTGTGAGCTGCCCTCACTATGCAGGCTTTCCAAGGCCAGCAGTGCAGTTTGTTCAGAAAACAACATACGAGATTTTACAATAGAATCAGAAGAATCATCATCAATGGCATTAGTTACAGGGACTAACATAGAATCACTTTCCTCTTTAAAGAAATGTCTCAACAAAATAATGACTGACAATTTATCTTCTTTGGAGGATCATATTGTAAAAATTAAACAGAAAAAATTGAAATGTGATGTATGGGATATACAGTAATAACAAAGTGTATACTTGGAAAAGATCACAGAATATCTTTAAATATAAATCTATTTTGAAACATAATCAAAATGGGCCTGAGTTTGACAATAGAGCTAGACATGTTTCGTTTTCTTAATCTGATCATGATTCCACTGATTATGGCTCAGATTTTTCATCTGCTGATCAGGGAGCCATACCAAAAAAAAGCCAATCAAAAAATGGAGCGGAAGACGAGGAGGTAGAAGATCCTCTAGGAAACATCAGGAGGAAAAATCCGCCCAGAGGTCCGAAGAAGAGATATTAAATCATCAATGGTCCAGTGTATACATATTACCCGTACTATTCTCTCAAATACTCAGATGAACATTCTCTCTAAAGGGTTCAATTTTGTCCCTGCTAAAGGGTTTAATCTTTTTGAAACTATTAGGGGCCCTTTGCACACTAACGACATCGCAAGCCGATGCTGCGATGCCGAGCGCGATAGTCCCAGCCCCCGTCGCAGCTGAGATATCTTGTGATAGCTGCCGTAGCGAATATTATCGCTACGGCAGCTTCACATGCACTTACCTGCCCTGCAACGTCGCTCTGGCTGGTGACCCGCCTCCTTCCTAAGGGGGCGGGTCGTGTGGCGTCACAGCGACGTCACACGGCAGGTGGCCAATAGAAGCGGAGGGGCGGAGATGAGCGGGACGTAAACATTCCGCCCACCTCTTTGCTTCATTGCAAACGGGATGCAGGTTCCATCCATCGCTGGATCTCTTTCAATCCTTAGTTGAGAGGGATCTAGTGAGGTTGCATGAGGAATCCTCTACAGATAATTGGTTCAAAAATTTTGACAAAAATGAATTTAAAGCATTACATGAATTGCAACACAATAAAAACATTGTTATATGCCAGAGTGACAAGGGAGGCTGTGTGGTTGTCTTGGACTCCATTTTTTATGCCACACAGATTGTCTATTTTGTCCAATTCTAGAACATATGTACACCTTTCTAATGATCCCTCAGTGAAATATAAAGAGAACTTAAAGCGGTTAGTGGAGGAAGGTATTGCACTAAATTTTTTTGAGTCTAAATATAAAAAAGTTTTTTGCCTGATCATCCTGTAACTCCCATTTTTCATGGGTTGTCAAAATTACACAAAGACATCTTTCCTCCTCCACTCTGACCCATAGTTGCAGGGATAAATTCCTTGAATGAGGGTATTAGTTCATGGCTGGATGGTGGTTTACAGCCATTAACCCATAGAGTCCCTGGCTTTCTAAAGGACACCAGTGCAGTGCTGAAATGCTTTGATAATTTTGTTTGGCAACAGCATTATAGACTTTTGACATTTGATGTGGTGAATTTATACTCTGTTATACCCCATCAATTAGCAGTATTGGCTATTGGTCACAATTTGAGGAAATACGGTAATTACAGTGAGGAATTTATCAGTTATGTTTTGGAAGTCACAAATTATCTACTCAGAAGCAATTTTTTGATGTTTGATTCTTCTATGTTCTTACAAGTAGAGGGCGCCCCGATGGGCTCGAAATTCTCCCCCACTTTAGCTATATTATATATGGCTTGGTGGGAGGAGTTATTTCTTTTTGCTGATACCAATCCATTTTTTGCTGATCTAGTTTGGTTCGGCCGCTATGTCAACGACTTGATCTTTGTCTGGTCGGGTGACATGGCGGCTGTGCCTCACGTTTTGGAGTTTCTGAACCAAAATGATTTAACTTTAAGTTTTACCTATAGTCATGGTGGCCCACAAGTCCCTTTTCTGGATATTACACTCACTGATGATCCTTGTACGAACTCGGTTAATTCTTGTCTTTATAGGAAAGAAACCGCAAGTAACACTTTACTCCTTGCTTCAAGCAATCATCCCCATCACACAATCAATGCAATACCACATGGAGAATTCATGCGGGCAAGACACCTATGTTCTAGTGATGCCAGCTTTGATAGGGAGAGTTCAATAATAAAAAAACAATTAAAAGAGAGAGGTTAATGTACTACTGCCCTAAATCACACATGCAATATCATACGTAGTCGTTCTAGACACTTTATAATAGTCACCAACTTCCATGGGGTCGTTCTGATAAAAATCAGAGATAATTTTCTCTACAGCACATAATGTTCATTTTCAGCAAATCAAAGCAATAATTCTCAAATATTTGCCTGTTGTCAATCAGGATGACATCATGGGAAAGGTACTAAAAAATGGTTGCATGTGTGTGGCAAGACGAGGTCGATCCTTGGGAAACATACTTTCCCCCAGCCTTTTTTCCACAGTAAACAGACAACAGCATTGGTTACAAGTGAAAGGTTTTTATCGGTGTGGGGGATCTAGATGTAATGTATGTCCTTATGCCCAAAATAGAAAAACTGTGATTTTACTTCCTTCTGGTAAGACGCATATGATACAATCTTTTATCAACTGTGAAACAGATCATGCGATTTATTGTATTGAATGTGCAACATGTGAATTGCGTTATGTTGGATATACTTCTCGTAAAATAAAAAAACGTGTGGCTGAACACATTGCAAACATTAATAATGGCAATGCTTCATACTCAGGAGCTGCCAAACACTTTATAACTGCACATAGGGGAAGGCTAGATAGCTTCTCTTTTTTTGCTATTGAGAAAGTCAATGCATCCACTAGAGCAGGGGTGGGGAAACTCCGGCCCGCGGGCCGCATACGGCCTGCAAAGACCTTTTCTATGCCCCCCCGGGACTCTGCCGGCAGCCGTGTCTTGCCGGTTTCTGGCCTTTTAAATCCCCATGCATGCTACGAGGATGCGCATTCAGCGTTCAATACTGAACGCTGGTCAGTGCGTGTGTGCTCAGGACTTATTTTGTGGGCAGGGTTAACACTTTCACCCCGTCCCACAGAAGCCAAGCAGCAGTTTGACGGCTTCAACTAGTAGGTGAGCGCTCCCGTAGTGAAGGTGGAAGAGAAAACATATATCCTGCTGGGGCAAGAAGAGAGCGTAGTGGAGATAGCAGCACGGTATGTGAGAAAATGTCAAACTTCGAGAAAGAAAACTATGATAAGCCATAGCCCCCAACGTCCCCACCCTAGATGTGCCCCATCCATCCTTCCTACAGTCCCCACCCTGGATGTAACCATATAACCTGGATCATACCAGAAGTCAGCGTATCTATCAACTTCCTCATTTTCCTCTAACGCTAACTCGAAAAGAAACTTCTGCTGAACAAAGACACAGTACATGTAACACAATGCAGACGGATTAAGATAAAAAAATTACCTGGGTTCACTTAAGACGTTTATCTCATTCGAGATCACGGTCATAAGGTGTTTGGACTGGGACAGCACCAACCCCCCCCTCCAAATGGCAGCATGATAGGCCAGGTAAGATAAGAAAATTTTCTCACCTGTTTGTGGAGTACGCAATCTCCCCTCTCATGTCTGCCATTTGGAAGCGAAGATAACACGGCTGTCTGTCGTCCAGACTGTTCGTCCTAGGTTACATTCGGGCGTCATTTGTTAAGGGGGCCATAAATTTACAGTGATGTAATCCAAGTTTTACATCTACACCTTAACCCTGTCTGCATCCAAATCATATGAATCATTTGTTAGTAGCATGCATGCTATTCTTCCATAGAGACCAGAGAAATGTACACGGATATGCATAGAAAATATGACTGACTTTATTGTGGAAGTTAAGACACATTTAAAGGAATTAGTTGGCTAGGAGCCAAGAATACGTAACACGTCTCCTATTGGGTAAACCGTAAAATAGCTTATTCTGTGATAAATGCATACTGTATACGTGTTTCCTTATTTATATTAAGCTATGTCAGCATGATTCACTTGTCACATGAAAGTCCCAGACTGTCTGATGAGTCTATTGATGTCTGAATGCAGGCAGATATAGGTGTGGTACACAGTTCAAGTACTATCTTTAATCCTGGTTTTTGGATATCTTCATATAATTCTTAATACTCATAACAGTTCATAATCATGTCCATAACATCTTTCGCTCTCTTTTTTCTCTATCTCTTTCTCTCTTTTTTCTCTTTCTTAATCTCTATCTCTATATCTTTATCTGTGTCTCTCTCTCTTTCTATCTTTACCTTTCTCGCTCTCTTTTTTTTCTCTTTCTTTCTAGCTTTCTCTTTTTCTATTTCTCTATCTTTCTCTTTTTCTTTCTGTGTATCTATCGCTGTATATCTCTCTGTGTATCTCTCTATGTCTGTGTGTGTCTCTCTATCTGTCTCTACCTCTATCACACTCTCTCTTTCTATCACTCTTTTTCTTACTAGCTCTATCTGTGAATCTCTGTGTGTCTCTCTCTGTCTCTCTCTTTATCTCTGTCTCTCTCTATTTCTCTCCCTATCTCTCCCTCTCTTTGTATCTCTCTTGATCTCTCTCTATTTCTCTCTCTATCTTTTTCTGTGTCTCTCTTTCTCTCTCTCTAGTTCTTTCTCTATATATGTATCTGTGTCTGTCTCTATCTCGCTCTATATCTCTGTCTATATATCTCTATCTCTTTCTCTTTTTTTTCTCTCTCTTTCTCTCTCTGTCTCTATATCTTTATCTGTGTGTCTCTCTCGATCTCTTTCTCTCTCTTTCTATCTTTACCTTTCTCTCTCTCTTTCTTCTTTCTTTCTCTATCTCTCTCTTTATCTCTAACTCTCGCTTTCTCTTTTTCTCTCTGTGTATCTCTCTGTATATCTTTCTGTGTATCTCTACCTTTGTCTGTGTATGTCTCTCTCTTTGTGTCTCTCTATCTCTACCTCTATCTTTCTATCTCTCTTTCTCTCTATCACTCTCTTTCTTACTATCTCTATTTGTGAATCTGTCTGTGTGTGTCTCTCTCTGTTGCTCTCCTTATCTCTGTCTCTCTTTCTCCATCTTTCTCTTTTTCTCTCCCTATCACTCCCTCTTTGTATCTCTATTGATCTCTCTCTCTCCCTATATATATCTCTATCTCTTTTTCTGTGTTTCTATTTCTCTATATCTCTCTCTATATGTCTCTCTGTGTCTTTATCTATATATAGATAGTATATATATACTGTGTATATATATATATATATATCACTCTCCATCTATCTCTATCTCTCTCTGTCAATATCTATTTCTCTGTCTTTTGGACACTATCTCTCTCCCTATCTCACTCTATATTGCTCTCTATATTTCTCTGTATCGATCTCTATCTCTCTATATCTATCTCTAAATATATCTATATATCTCTCTTCAACTCTATATTTCTTCTTTTCACTCTGTTTATCTTTCCCTCTCTTTTTCTCTATCTTTTTATCTGTCTATTGATGGAAAAGGAGCAGAAGACAAGGTCGTAAAATACAAGCAGAAGAGCAGAAGAGAAGACAAGAGAAAAGTAAATTAAATAAGGACATACCCGGAATAAAACATAAAATAAAATTTTGATTGCACATCTAACATTTTTTGAGATCTATCCTTCTTTCCATCGATCCCTCTCTCTACCTCTATATCTCTCACCCTATATGTCTCTCTCTTCTCTCTTTCTGTCTCTACCTATCTCTATCTCTCTCTGTCTCTCTATCTTTATGTATCTATGTCTGTGTCTCTCTCTAACTCTCTTTTTGTGTGTCTCTCTCTCTGTCCTATCTATTTCTAAATATATGTTTCTATCTCTATATCTATCTTTTTCTATATCTATCTCTCTGTATCTATCTCTCTGTTTATAAATATCTATCTCTCTCGCTCTATTTCTCTCTCTAGATCTATCCTTTTATCTGTGTAAAGATAGAAAATGAGCGGAACTCAAGCTTTAAAAATACAAGCATAATATCGGAAAAGTTAAAAGTAAAATATAAATAAATACAAAAGTATTACCATATATACGTAGTAAACCATAAAAACATAATGTTTTGGACCATCAGTTTCATTTTTTAATATCCCATAAAAATTATTGGATAATTTTAGGTTTTATAAATAATTTATATATCCATTCTAACTTTTAAATAACATTTTTCATTCTATGATTTTAGGAGTAGAATGGCTAACATTGAAGAGGAAGAAATACATAACGTGGCCAGTAGTCATTATCGGACCCGTTGTAGCTCCTTTTTGTTGTCTTTAGGCAAACTTTGGATAATCTTTCGTTATGGACCTGGACTCCACATGAACTTGATCTGTGAGCCCAATTCCACATTGGAAGTCATTATTTAGCATTTTGTCTCAACTCCCACATACAGCCAGCCCTAAAAAGAATTTATTTGCCAGGAGAGGGAGTATCGTGTTTTTTATTTGGTCGCACACTACATTCTCTCATGCTGTTGTTAGCCCCAAAATGAAACGTTCAAACACTGGCCGACCACTGAGTGTACGCAACCACTGTGATGCTTGCATGACTGGTTTTTAGCTGTACCTACAAAGTAAACAATCAAATTTAATATATTGATTTATAAATAAAACTACTCCATAAAATGATTGTATATTACTACTTGAACGATATCTTATTTCCCTTGTTTCCCCCCATAAAAATAACAGAGCCTATACTCGCCTCCTCTGCTGGCATGGTTGAAACGAGGACGGAACTGTAGTTCCCAAGGCCCCTGTGATATTATGATGACATGGTGATGACATGTAAGCCACATGACCAATCAGCACCAGCCTCTCTTTTCACGCCTTCGTACGGTTAAGTAAAACACAAGAATTGGCTACTGACGCTGAGGTTTACTTCCAATTGATTAATTAACCTTTTTACGTGGTGGAAATGGAATTCTGTTATGATTGGTTGTAGGGTTTGCATGTAATTAGAATGTCACGTGAGCCCCGTGAAATACTTGTGATATTGCTGGAACTGCGCCAGCAGCAGACGTGAGTTTAGGCTTCTTTAGTGTTTAGGGGGATCAACATGTGTTATGAGATGGGGTTGTACAGCCATTGTCCAAGGCCTTTAAAAATATAGTGTGATCTTCCATACATTTTCTTTACTTTCAACAACAACAAAGAAGAAAAGCGATCAGACATCCAATGCAATTAAAATATAATTTTATTAGTGCAAGTGTATGGCATAGGAATAGGCATATACAGAGGGCATACAACGGTGGTGTCAATCCATCATAGTAGTACTAATGGTGCTAATGACACTGCTGGTGGCAGGGAGTGCCTGGGGAACACAGCAAACAATGGTAATGACCACAATATTAAGTCCCCTAATGGGGTATAACTCACATATCCATGTTGATGGGCTCAACAGAAACACCCCACCAACCAGCAGTAAAACAGGTCTATTTACCTATCACATGTATATACATAACCCACCATGGACATGGTAATGCACTCACCAGAGCCCCCCACCCGACGGACGTCAGTTTCGGCGGATGCCTGCGTCAGGGGTGGTGCCATGTAGGGGAAATGTCGTGATTTAAAAAGGGACCCGGAGCCAATCATCGGCCGGTGACTAGGGATGACGCATGAGCGTCCGTAGCGACAGAACACCACCGCTCCCGGCCACGTCAGGAGGCGGCACCGCCCACCCGATCACGTGAGATCACATGACCGGGAGGACTGCCACGCCCCCAAGACACGACCAAGGAGCCGGGGGGACGCCACCACCAACGCACACACGCACATCACCGCCACCAAAATTTAAGGCTATTGTGACACACACAACTATGTGGATTCTCCAGCAGTAATGCCGGTACCGGTGATCCGCGATCCTGCGCGAGCGTCCACAGTAACGGAACCACCCGTCCCCAGCCACGTCAGGAGAACAGCACCGCCCACCCAGTCACGCGGACATCACATGACCGGGAGGACGAGGCCGCCCCCAAGACATAGCCAGGAAGCCGGGAGCATGTCACTGCCAACACGCCTGCGCATCACGCCGACATCGGTACTTAGAAAATTCAAAACAACAGTGTCCAACATATGTGTATTTCTAGTGGTGTTACTACCATGGATTTTCGCAAATATGTATAATATAATATTATATCCTACTGCCCTAAGGCAGTAAAGATAAGGTAATCAACCCATATTCCACAAATAGTACAGCGATTTTACTGGCAATCAGAACCCCCCCATCCACCCAAAGGTAACAAACTGGGTTACTGCCCCAGAATAACACATATATAGTCAATCATTGGCCTGATTAACATGAAACATAGTAGACAAGCCATCACCCATAATCAAAGATAGTGACAATGGACGACGCATGCGCCCCCGCAGCAACGGAGCCCCCGATCCCCCACCGCGTCAAGGGCCGGATATCGCACCCCCGAACACGTGTGACACATGGTCGGGAGGACGACACCACCCCCGGAGATACGGAGAAAGATACGGGGACCATGCCACCACCGGGCGCGCATGCGTACATGTCACCACCCTGATAGTAATATATACATCCCCCATATATGTCATATCACAACAACACCAAATAGCATAATAACTTATATCAATGTTTTACAATATCAACAACACGGATAAAGCATCCTATCCATATACATAGTCAGAGATGCTGAAGAATAATGACAAAGTTTACCAATATGAAATATGGGGTAATTACTATATTATCAATTTTAATCAAAATAAATAGGCACAATATGTCTACATGGTTAGATGATAAGGTGAATCCTAAGGTATGTGAGGTAATTTCCATCAACAACCAATCGTGGTGTGGCTTCATCGGGAAGAACAACTATATAAAAAATAAAAATAGAATTAATTAAAATCAACAACATTCGCATTGCATAGCAAGTGATCATAAGAACGCAGCAAAACCAATATTCTCATTTAAACCAAGAGGATGTAAAGTTTTTAATGTCCAGATCCATCTGGCTTCCAGGCGTGCTAAATCAGTGCTAACTCTCCGACCCCGAATATTGGTTTCAATGGAATCAATGCCGCGAAATTTCAGCAATGTCCCATTGCATTGATGACACAGCTTAAAATGTCTCGGTAATGTTTTTAAACACGAGACATCAGTTTCGTCAATGGCGGCATTGATTCCATTGACATGTTCTCTGATCCGAAGTTTTAAAGGGCGTGTAGTTAACCCCACATATATTTTGGGGCAAGGGCATACAGCATAATAAATCACTGCACTAGTAGTGCAGGTGATAGATTTCTTTATTTGATAAGTCATTGTCCCTGCTGAATTTATGAAGCTATCACAACGTTCCATATTCATGCATGCCACACATTGACCACAAGGTCTGGAACCACCTTTACGCTTATTCGTATTTAAGAAGGATGGAATTGTATCTGCCACCTCATAGTGACTGGACACCAAAATATCTCGTAAGTTCCTGGACCTACGTATTGAAATAAGTGGTCTCTGTGGTAGAACTCGGGATAAGATTGGATCCGTCATTAGGATCGGCCATGCTTTCTCTAAACATTTCCTCATTTGGGGAAATCTAGAGTGATAATTAGTCACGAAACGTAGCGGCTCCAAACCTGGAGTTTTCTTAGAAGTGTAGAGCAGGGTATCCCTAGACGCATGCTTAGCCCTATTATAGGCCCGCTTAATGGCCCGATTACTGTATCCCCGCTCACGGAATCTAGCTTTTAGTTCTTCAGCACGATGTTCAAACTCTGAACCGACGGAACAGACCCTACGTAATCGCAGGAACTGTCCCGTCGGAACCGAGTTAATCATGTATTGTGGGTGTGCCGAAGACGCGTGCAGCAGCATGTTGGAAGAAGTGGCCTTCCTGAATATATCAGTTTGTAACACATTCTGTCCATCCCTTTTGACTGAGACATCCAAAAAGTCCACAGAGCTCCTGTCATGTTGGTACGTAATCTTGATGTTTTTATCATTGTTATTGAGTGTCAACATGAATTTTTCCAATAAACACTCCGTACCCTGCCAGATCAAGAATATGTCATCGATGTACCGCGTCCATAAAAGGACGCGGCACATCGACGACTCAAGATCCGGCAGGGAGAGGTCCCTCTCCCACAGCCCCAGGAACAGGTTGGCATAGGAGGGGGCAAAAGATGCCCCCATCGCTGTTCCCTGGAGCTGTAGATAGAAGGACCCCTTAAACACAAAATAATTATGAGTTAAGGAGAACTCCAAGAGTTCCATAACTAATGAGATGAAGGCTGTGGGCAAATTGGAGGTACTCAGAAAAAAGTAAACTGCTGCAAGACCATCCACATGGCGAATGCTCGTATATAGAGACTCCACGTCTCCTGTAACCATCCATGTGTCCTCTTCAATGTATAATCCGTCCATTTTTCTCAGGAAGTCACCTGTATCCTTAATAAAGGAGGGTAATCCCTCCACAAATGGATGAAGAACTGACTCGATCCACTTATTAGTATGTTCCAAGAAATTACCCCTGCCTGACACGATAGGTCTACCCGGTGGATTTAACATATTCTTGTGAACCTTAGGCAGTAAGTACAAGGTGGGAGCTACGGGCTCAGCCACCCACAGTGCTGAAGCCAGATCTTTGGTAATAACATTATTCGTTACAGCAACATCAATGATCTTTCTTAATTGGCCAGAAAATGTCTTTAAGGGATTAAAGGTTATTTTTCTATAGCAAGTGCCATCATTAAGTTGCCTAAACACCTCCCTTTCGTACATTGTCTTTGGCCAAATAACGATATTGCCGCCTTTGTCCGCGGGCTTCAGCACTATGTCGGGCAGGGACCGCAGCTCCATTAACCTTGCACGTTCACGCTTTGACAAATTGTCATTCACAATAGAAGTAGGAATTTTTTCCAGTTCATTACTTACTACCTGGACAAATAAATCCACACTTGTGCAGGAAGAAAGCGGGGGGAATTTCTTGGATTTGGGGCGAATAGAAGGAGGGATCTTACCTCCTTCTGTGGAATCATGCTCAATTGCCAGTTCTTCCAGTTCTCGGAGTGCTATTTGTTCCTCTTCTGTAGGGAAGAGGACATCAATATTAGCATCATAAAAGTGCCTCCTGAAAATCATGGAACGGGCAAATACATTGAGATCTTTGATAACAGTGAAACGATCAAATTTAGATGCCGGAGAAAAGGTTAACCCCCTCTCCAGCAAAGCAAGATCCTCAGAGGACAACTGATGGTTACTTAGGTTTATTACCTTATTATTCCCACGTGGACGGTCAAATAACTTATAGTTCCGATTCCTAGAAACGTGGGGTACAGGTTCTCTATGGACCCTCCGTCCAGATCTCATGGATAATGAAGATAAATTCGAATCAGATACATCACTTATTGAAGAACCCGAGGTTAAGGATGTGCCAGGATTATCTATCAATGGTTTTCGCCAAAAGTAGATTGATTTCTGTTGATAATCCCGTGTATCACGGTTAAATTTATTCGATTGTGTCTCTTGGATTTTTTTAACAACCGAGTCCAAAGTTTTTTCTAATTGACTCTCATAGGAAGATAATTTGTCGCTTGGGCATTCTGACTTAAATTTTGCCTGGATGTCATCCAATTCTTTATCCAGCTCAATGATCGTACTGGAGTTTAACCCTATCAATAATTGCAAGAATATTTTCGAGCAACTACCACATGCGTCCTCCCATGCTTTAACAAATTCTTCCTCCATCACGGGAAATGTAGGGATCACCCGGACCCGCAAACCTCTTGGTATGAGATCTTTGGAAAGATATTTAGTTAAAAAGGCTCTATTCCACCACAGTTTAGTGCGTTTCACAAGAAGCCGCTGCATATTTTTAAAAAGATCATCTATTTTTAGATCACTATCAGGTGATATGCCTATTTCCTCTGTACCGAACACCTGCTCAATTTGACCGAGCCAGGTCTGCTCCTTAGCCCGATAGTCCATAGCCGTCAAAAGGAAAAAGGAACCTGTGCAAAACACAGCAACAATGATAATAAATAAGCTTTTTGACATAAACACCACCATCATAAATATGACCGATTTCCATTCAATATAAATTATATCGATGGTGCCTGCGCATATGAGGACCTTGGATAAATCGCATAACATGCAACAACAACAAAGAAGAAAAGCGATCAGACATCCAATGCAATTAAAATATAATTTTATTAGTGCAAGTGTATGGCATAGGAATAGGCATATACAGAGGGCATACAACGGTGGTGTCAATCCATCATAGTAGTACTAATGGTGCTAATGACACTGCTGGTGGCAGGGAGTGCCTGGGGAACACAGCAAACAATGGTAATGACCACAATATTAAGTCCCCTAATGGGGTATAACTCACATATCCATGTTGATGGGCTCAACAGAAACACCCCACCAACCAGCAGTAAAACAGGTCTATTTACCTATCACACGGACGTCAGTTTCGGCGGATGCCTGCGTCAGGGGTGGTGCCATGTAGGGGAAATGTCGTGATTACCTTTGGGTGGATGGGGGGGTTCTGATTGCCAGTAAAATCGCTGTACTATTTGTGGAATATGGGTTGATTACCTTATCTTTACTGCCTTAGGGCAGTAGGATATAATATTATATTATACATATTTGCGAAAATCCATGGTAGTAACACCACTAGAAATACACATATGTTGGACACTGTTGTTTTGAATTTTCTAAGTACCGATGTCGGCGTGATGCGCAGGCGTGTTGGCAGTGACGTGCTCCCGGCTTCCTGGCTATGTCTTGGGGGCGGCCTCGTCCTCCCGGTCATGTGATGTCCGCGTGACTGGGTGGGCGGTGCTGTTCTCCTGACGTGGCTGGGGACGGGTGGTTCCGTTACTGTGGACGCTCGCGCAGGATCGCGGATCACCGGTACCGGCATTACTGCTGGAGAATCCACATAGTTGTGTGTGTCACAATAGCCTTAAATTTTGGTGGCGGTGATGTGCGTGTGTGCGTTGGTGGTGGCGTCCCCCCGGCTCCTTGGTCGTGTCTTGGGGGCGTGGCAGTCCTCCCGGTCATGTGATCTCACGTGATCGGGTGGGCGGTGCCGCCTCCTGACGTGGCCGGGAGCGGTGGTGTTCTGTCGCTACGGACGCTCATGCGTCATCCCTAGTCACCGGCCGATGATTGGTCCTCATATGCGCAGGCACCATCGATATAATTTATATTGAATGGAAATCGGTCATATTTATGATGGTGGTGTTTATGTCAAAAAGCTTATTTATTTTCTTTACTTTGTCTCATTTAAATCTCCATAATCTTAGTAAAATATTGTTATTCTACTTTTATTTTAAAAAAAATTATCAGAAATTTTGCACTTGAATAATTTTAATTTAATTTATTATAGGTACAGGAAAATATTGTGCTAAACGATGATGCAAATTTCAACTCGAGCAGCTAATGAGTTGGTGTTGGAAAACAACTACCCAGTTTTGGCCTGTATTGCTGATGAACACTATTACAATATACAGGTAGTTTCACTTAAAAAGTTTTGCTTACTTTGTTAGGTACCAAAATTTCAAACAAAAGTCTGCTTCATTATACCTTTACACAATTTGCAACACAAACACTTGGAGTTATGTTAAATTTTGTTTACAATAGCTTATTAGCGTCAACATAAATTACAAGACGATCTACAAGACCATTTTTATTGTTTGTTCTTGCTACTGTAACGGTGAAAGACATACATATAGTGGAGTATATCTGTGCTATGATTTAAGTGGCCACCGGGTGTCACTGTAGAGCATGACTGTGCACAGTTGATTTTTAAAATAGTGTGGCAGTTGGGTGAGTGACGTGCGTGCGCTGGAGCTGTTAAGGAGAGGAGAGTGTTGTTACGGTTGCTGCGAGCACTGGAGACTATGTCCAGTTTTCTTGCTACTGCACATGTGCGAGCGCTGGAGACTAAGTCCAGATTTCTTGCTACTGCACATGTGCGAGCGCTGGAGACTAAGTCCAGATTTCTTGCTACTTCACATGTGCGAGCGCTGGAGATTAAGTCCAGATTTCTTGCTACTGCACATGTGCGAGCGCCGGAGACTAAGTCCAATCTTGGAGCCATTGCACATGTGCGGGTGACATCATCGCTGACACGAGGTCACATGTCTCTGACACCTTCTATGCCGATTGGTCGCTGGTCATGTGCTTGTGACGTCTTGCTCGGTGATAGGCCAGCATGACGTCACTCCTGTCGTTCTGGCAGCGGATTGGCTCTGGTGTCCTCCATCTTGGATGAGGCACAGAGTCTATATAAGACCCTGACACACGCCGCATGGTGCTCAGTCCTCTTGGTTCATGCATATGAGTAGACGCTCTGTGCGCGTTCCTCTAGGCATTCCTCTGTCTATGCTAGGTGAGCGCTACCGGCAGGGTAGCGTTCTTATACCTTACAGCTTTGGCTGCTGTCCGTAGCCTTACCTCTTAGGGGAGCAGACATAGGCAGGTGCCTGAGGCACATGGTCTGGCTGGGCCTTGTGATTCTACTCGTAGGTGGACGTTGCCGCTAGGGTAACGTTCCTTATACTGCGTCTGGCAGTTGTTCGTATCCTCGCACACTAGGGGAGCGAACAGAGGTAGGAGCTTTGTGCGGCTTACGCTGCTGTTCGTCTCTTTTGCACCACTAGAAGAGCGGACCTAGGCAGGTGCCATATCTAGTGGTTCGTCTCCTCGCACACTAGTGGAGCGAACGCAGGTAGGAGCTTTGTGCGGCTTACGCTGCTGTTCGTCTCTTTTGCACCACTAGAAGAGCGGACCTAGGTAGGTGCCATTTCGCACACATTGCCTTTGTCTCTGTGATTATTAACAGAGATCATTCCACACACCCTCCAAGTAAGGGAGGAATTGCTTTACTTACTTATTATATCCTTCTGTGAGTTAACAGAGGTATTGCACTCTGCCATAGTCTGCAGCAAAGTCTTTGCACGGTGGACCCTGACTGTCTGATACTTCTTTCGGTTATTATCAGACAGCCCCCCGTAACATTAGGACTGAGCCAAGGGTCTGGCAGTTATGGCAGAATATCAGCAGTTACACCGTTACATACAAGTACTTGAGTCACGGCTCAAGAGTATAGAGGATAAACCTCAGACCATGGTGACATCTGCACATGATCCTCGACTTGCTCTGCCAAACAGATATTCTGGCGATGCCAGATCATGTCGTGGTTTCATTAGTCAGTGTCAGATACACCTAGAGGTCAACTCTTCTCGCTTCTCTACGGAGAGGTCCAGAGTAGGCTTTATCATCTCCTTACTTCAGGACAAAGCCTTAGAATGGGCGACTCCCCTATGGGAGCGCTCTGATGTGGTTACTCTGAGACATCAAGACTTTCTTGATGCTCTTAAGGCGGTATTCATGGGTCCGCAGGTTACCCATGATGCGGCCCTGAGACTGTTAGATCTATCTCAGGGTTCGTTATCCACTAGTTCTTATGCCATTGCTTTTAGAACTCTGGTGGCAGAACTAGATTGGCCAGAGAAGGTGTTGATTCCTATCTTCTGGAGAGGGTTGGCAGGCTATGTCAAGGATGCCCTTGCTACTCGTGAGGTCCCTGCTTCTCTGGAGGACTTGATCACAGTAGCAACGAGGATCGATGTACGCCATAAGGAACGTAGACTCGAGGTCTCTTCCTCATGCCCTAAGCATCGGGCTATTCCAGTTGTTGAGGGTCCACTACCATCTTCCTCAGCATCTGAAACATCTCCCACTCCTATGGAGTTAGGTCATACGTTCTCCAGACTACGCAAGTCTGGTCCTCCTATATGTTACGTATGTCGTCAGGCTGGGCACTATGCCAACAAGTGTCCTAGTCATCAGGGAAACTCCCTGGCCTAGTAACCATTAGAGGGGGGTTACTAGAGATGTCTTCTGCACCCTCTAAGTGTTGTATCCCAGGTCAGCTCTCGTTATCTGAGAATACATGGCCTATTATGGCTTTTGTGGATTCCGGAGCTGACGGGATTTTTGTGTCCTCAGGATTTGTAAAGGGACACAATATTCCCTCTATCATGTTAGAGGCGCCTATTCCTGTCCGTGTTGTTAATGGAACTATGTTGTCTGACTCCATTACATTGAGGACAGTTCCCTTGCGCCTTTCCCTGTCTCAGGGTCACATAGAGGAAATTTCTTTTCTTGTTTTGCCTGTGGGTATAGACGACGTCCTTCTGGGTCTTCCATGGCTTCGGACTCATGCTCCTCACATTGACTGGGAGTCTGACAGCATTATTAGTTGGGGTTCGAAATGTCAGTCCCGATGTCTTCCCTTACCACCTAAGGTCGTTGCGGTTGCATCAACTGATCTCTCTCCCATACCTACACCCTATTTGGATTTCGCTGACGTGTTCTCCAAACAGGGTGCTGAGGTTCTTCCACCCCATAGGCCGTATGACTGTGCCATAGACCTTATCCCAGGTTCGGTTCCACCTAAAGGCAGGGTTTACCCCCTGTCGATACCTGAGTCGGAGGCCATGTCGACCTATATAAGAGAGAGCTTAGAGAAGGGGTTCATTCGTAAGTCTGTCTCTCCCGCGGGAGCTGGGTTTTTCTTTGTTCGGAAGAAAGAGGGTGATTTGCGTCCCTGCATAGATTACAGGGGTCTCAACGCAATCACAATAAAGAACAAATACCCATTACCTTTAATTTCGGAGCTCTTTGACAGACTGAGAGGAGCTCAAGTTTTTACGAAGTTGGATCTGCGGGGTGCGTATAACTTGGTACGAATTCGAAAGGGTGACGAATGGAAGACCGCTTTTAACACCCGAGACGGTCACTATGAATACCTCGTCATGCCTTTTGGGTTATGTAATGCACCCGCAGTATTTCAGGACTTCGTAAACGATGTGTTCAGGGATTTACTGTTATCCTCAGTAGTGGTGTATCTGGACGACATCCTGATTTTTTCTCCTGATCTGGAGACTCATCGTCAGGATGTCGTTCGTGTCCTTTCCCGTTTAAGGGAGCACTCATTGTTTGCTAAACTCGAGAAATGTGTATTCGAGCAGTCCTCATTGCCTTTTTTGGGTTACATTATCTCACAAGAGGGTCTGGCCATGGATCCTGCGAAGCTCTCTGCTGTCCTGCAATGGTCCGAACCTCATTCCTTGAAGGCGGTGCAACGCTTCTTAGGATTCATAAATTATTACAGGCAGTTCATACCCCATTTTTCTACTTTGGTGGCCCTTTTGGTGGCCTTGACTAAGAAAGGTGCTAATCCCAAAGCCTGGTCTACTGAGACATCTCAGGCTTTTGAGGCAGTAAAAAGACACTTTTCAACTGCTCCCGTTCTTCAAAGACCCGATGAGAGTAAGCCCTTCCTCTTAGAGGTTGATGCCTCTTCAGTGGGTGCTGGTGCGGTCTTGTATCAAAAGAACGGTGCAGGTAGAAAAAGGCCGTGTTTCTTCTTTGCTAAAACCTTTTCACCGGCAGAGAAAAACTATACCATTGGGGATAGGGAACTGCTCGCCTTGAGATTAGCCTTGGAGGAGTGGCGTCACTTGCTGGAAGGAGCGAAACATCCTTTCCAGGTCTATACAGACCATAAGAATCTGACGTACTTACAAACCTCTCAGCGTCTGAATCCTCGCCAAGCCCGCTGGTCCTTGTTTTTCTCCCGCTTTCACTTCTCCATCAACTATTTGTCTGGGAGTAAGAATAACAAGGCAGACGCCCTGTCTCGCTCTATGCTTTCTACCCAGGAAGAGATTGACGAACCTCGTCTTATCCTTCCCTCCAGGGTTTTTCATACGCTCTCTCCTGTGACGTTAGACCAAATCCCTCCGGGCAAGACCTTTGTTCCGCCTGATCGACAGAATGATATACTGTCATGGGCCCACACCTCAAAGGTGGGTGGGCATTTTGGTATTAGGCGGACACGAGAGTTACTGGAGAGGTGGTATTGGTGGCCACACTTAGCCAGCCACGTCAAGAGATATGTCGGTTCCTGCTACTCGTGTGCTCGCAATCGTCCATTACGGCAGAGACCGGCTGGGCTCTTGCATCCTTTACCAGTGCCAGATAGACCATGGGAGGTGGTAGGCATGGACTTTGTGGGTGATCTTCCATGTTCACAGGGACATAGATTTGTGTGGGTCATTACGGACCATTTCTCCCGGATGGTTCATCTCGTACCGTTATCGAGAATCCCATCTTCCAGGGTACTAGCCAAACTATTCCTCAAGCATGTCTTTAGGCTTCACGGGATGCCAGATCGTATCATTTGTGATAGAGGCCCGCAATTTACTTCCCGTTTCTGGCGAGAGCTTTGTAGCCTTCTGCAAATTGAGTTGAATCTCTCTTCGGCATACCATCCGGAGACTAATGGTTTGGTTGAACGTACCAATCAATCTATGATTATATACCTTCGACACTTTGTTGCTGAGAACCACGATAACTGGTCCTCCCTCCTACCCTGGGCAGAATTTGCCCTTAACATTTCGCTGGCTGAGGCCACTGGGCAGACACCGTTCGTACTCAATAATGGGCAACACCCTAGGGTACCGGTACCGTTTCCCGCTGCTGCACCTTCTCCTCTTGTGGCCGACTGGGCAACTAATGCCAGAGAAGTTTGGGATCGGACTCAAGAGTCGATCCAAGCAGCTAAGGACCGTATGAAGACGGTGTCCGATCGGTTTCGTCGCCCGGCTCCTGTCTTTTCTCCAGGGGACTTTGTGTGGCTCTCTGCAAAACACGTGAGACTTAGAGTGAGCTCTGTCAAATTTGCTCCTCGCTTCCTGGGTCCTTATGAGGTTCTTCGACAGGTAAATCCTGTAGTCTATCAATTGAAGTTACCTGTCCATCTTAGGATTCATGACAAATTCCATGTCTCACTGCTAAAGCCGGCTATTTTACCTCGCGCTCGTGAAGTGCACTCTCCTGCCTCTGATTCCTCTCGCTCTAGCTATGAGGTACGAGCCATAGTTGGTTCTAAGATGGTTAGAGGGCGCAGGTTCTTCTTGATAGATTGGGAGGGCTATGGCCCGGAACATCGCTCTTGGGAGCCTGAGGAGGCTGTCCATGCTCCCGACTTAGTTGCCGATTACCTGCGTCGCCGGGAGGGGGGCCCTTGAGGGGGAGGTACTGTTACGGTTGCTGCGAGCACTGGAGACTAAGTCCAGATTTCTTGCTACTGCACATGTGCGAGCGCTGGAGACTAAGTCCAGATTTCTTGCTACTGCACATGTGCGAGCGCTGGAGACTAAGTCCAGATTTCTTGCTACTGCACATGGGCGAGCGCTGGAGACTAAGTCCAGATTTCTTGCTACTGCACATGTGCGAGCGCTGGAGACTAAGTCCAGATTTCTTGCTACTGCACATGTGCGAGCGCCGGAGACTAAGTCCAATCTTGGAGCCATTGCACATGTGCGGGTGACATCATCGCTGACACGAGGTCACATGTCTCTGACACCTTCTATGCCGATTGGTCGCTGGTCATGTGCTTGTGACGTCTTGCTCGGTGATAGGCCAGCATGACGTCACTCCTGTCGTTCTGGCAGCGGATTGGCTCTGGTGTCCTCCATCTTGGATGAGGCACAGAGTCTATATAAGACCCTGACACACGCCGCATGGTGCTCAGTCCTCTTGGTTCATGCATATGAGTAGACGCTCTGTGCGCGTTCCTCTAGGCATTCCTCTGTCTATGCTAGGTGAGCGCTACCGGCAGGGTAGCGTTCTTATACCTTACAGCTTTGGCTGCTGTCCGTAGCCTTACCTCTTAGGGGAGCGGACATAGGCAGGTGCCTGAGGCACATGGTCTGGCTGGGCCTTGTGATTCTACTCGTAGGTGGACGTTGCCGCTAGGGTAACGTTCCTTATACTGCGTCTGGCAGTTGTTCGTATCCTCGCACACTAGGGGAGCGAACAGAGGTAGGAGCTTTGTGCGGCTTACGCTGCTGTTCGTCTCTTTTGCACCACTAGAAGAGCGGACCTAGGCAGGTGCCATATCTAGTGGTTCGTCTCCTCGCACACTAGTGGAGCGAACGCAGGTAGGAGCTTTGTGCGGCTTACGCTGCTGTTCGTCTCTTTTGCACCACTAGAAGAGCGGACCTAGGTAGGTGCCATTTCGCACACATTGCCTTTGTCTCTGTGATTATTAACAGAGATCATTCCACACACCCTCCAAGTAAGGGAGGAATTGCTTTACTTACTTATTATATCCTTCTGTGAGTTAACAGAGGTATTGCACTCTGCAATAGTCTGCAACAAAGTCTTTGCACGGTGGACCCTGACTGTCTGATACTTCTTTCGGTTATTATCAGACAGCCCCCCGTAACAAGTGTGGTCCTGTGGGCTCGGTTGCTTTCTTTTGAGAAAAGGGAATGATTGCTGATCTGTCTCCATAGTAGGATTTTTATTGCTCCGTCATAAAGGAGATGCTGAACTAAAGGTGGTGTCACACACAGCGACGACGACAATGACGTCGCTGCTACGTCACCATTTTCTGTGACGTAGCAGCGACGTCCCGTCACTGTCGCTGTGTGTGACATCCAGCAACGAGCTGGCCCCTGCTGTGAGGTCGCCGCTCGTTGCTCAATGTCCAGCTTCATTTTTTGGTCGTCGCTCTCCCGCTGTAACGCACACATCGCTGTGTGTGACAGCGAGAGAGCGACGAAATGAAGCGAGCAGGGAGCAGGAGCCGGCATCTGGCAGCCTGCGATAAGCTGTAACCAGGGTAAACATCGGGTAACCAAGAAGCCCTTTCCTTGGTTACCCGATATTTACCTTCGTTACCAGCGTCCGCCGCTCTCGCTGCCAGTGCCAGCTCTTTGCTCTCTGCACATGTAGCTGCAGTACACATTGGGTAATTAACCCAATGTGTACTGTAGCTAGGAGTGCAGGGAGCCAGCGCTAAGCAGTGTGCCGGCTCCCTGCTCTCTGCACATGTAGCACAGCGACGCGTGTCGTTAAGTCGTTATGATCGCTGCTGCATCTGCTGTGTTTGACAGCTAAGCAGCGATCAAAACAGTGACTTACAAGTTCGCTGTTGCGTCACAGAAAATGGTGACGTAACAGCGACGTCGTTGTCACTGTCGCTATGTGTGAACCCAGCTTAAGGAATGAAGTGTTTAACTTGTGGTTTAAATAAACAAGAAGCAGAGTGAATATTGCTAGGAGAGAGATCCGCCATTTTGGGATAACAGACTGGCCTCCTGTGAATTAACCCTGAGTGCTGTATCTGTGTGGCAGAAGACATCGAAAGAAGTCTGTGAGTTATAACTATTGAGAGACCAGTCAATGTGTATTAATAGTTAGATAGGGACAGAGCAGAGACTCCTTAAACAAAAAAGACTACTGTTAAAGAGTTGTTTACAGAGAAAGGACTGTGCTAACTGAAGACGTTTTGCATTAATCCATAAAGTGTGTTTTACCCATGGCAGAGGACTAAAATTGTTTGTCTGTTTTCTTTCTGATTCCTCTCACTGTGCCCGGAGGCAGCGAAATATAAAGTAATTATATAAAAGTACGACTATATTATATATATATATATATATATATATATATATATATAGTGTTAAGTGTTTTCTAAAGAGGGACTTAAGGGGATAATTGGTCGGGTACACTATGTAAACTGTGACTATAAGGGGGGTGGTGGTTGTAAGATTAAGATTGTACTCTTGGAGAGACCACGTACCACAACCCGTAGTAGCACATCACGGGTAAACCCCATTAATATTTAAGGGAGGGAGTAGATAGCCGGAGAATATAGTACTCATCCTCCCTACGGGCCGGTACTTGACGTTTTCTGAGCTGCATAGATTGTAAATTGTATTGTTCGGGCTGTTATGGCCTATAAACTGTGAGGAATTGCGATTGTTCATCTTAATTGAAACACATAAAGCAAAACTGTTATTTATCATCATTGCGTTTCTGAGTCCTCCATAGCACCACCGTATCTATCTACTTACTACACTGACATTGGGGTGTTACACTACTTCAATTTTTCTTTAATGGAATTATTATGGCTGACCTGAATCACCTAATTAGGCTTGTTGTGTCATTCAAATTTGTAAATTTAAAGGGAACCTGTCATCTGATTTGGGGACTATAAACTTCGGCCAACACCAGTGGGCTCATACATACAGAATTTGAACATGCTGTATATAATAGCTTAGGCCACTGTAGAGAACATAAATATTCACCTAAATGGTCGCTGCGTTGAAGTTGGGTCATATGGGCATCTCCATTATTCATATTCAATAACGAAGCCTCCTCTTTCGGCTATCTTTGTCTTCCTTCTTCTGAAGCTGGGGTGTATGAAGCGTCCTACGTCATCCACAGTAGCTGGCATTGAGGTCCTGCGCAGGCGCTAGTTGATCTGCCCTGAGTAGGCAAGATCAAATTATTGTAGTGCGTCTGCGCATGAACGGCGAGTGTGTATGATGTAGGACGTGTCATGCACCCAGGTTTCAGAAGGAGGATGAAGACGGCCGAAAGAGCAGAACCCGGCACCGGAGTAAGAAGACTCCCATATAACCAAACTCCACCACAGTCACCGTTTAGGTATTATAAACAGAATTTTACGTTCTACACATCGGCCTGGGCTGTTATATACAGCATGTTAGAATGCTGTATATAAGAGTCCACTGGTGTTGGCCGCAGCCCAAATCGGCTGACAGGTTCCCTTTAAAAAAAAATTCACAGTGGGTAATAATTAAAATTCCAAATCAATGTTAGTCCTCCTTCACACATCCGTGTAAGAAAAGCACAT
Source organism: Anomaloglossus baeobatrachus (assembly GCF_048569485.1). Lineage (NCBI taxonomy): Eukaryota > Metazoa > Chordata > Amphibia > Anura > Aromobatidae > Anomaloglossus > Anomaloglossus baeobatrachus. The sequence continues at coordinate 744,276,130 of NC_134354.1, forward strand.
ATTTCATGTTACGTTTTGGCCATCCTTGTGCAACATCAGATGCCTTAGAAGTGTGGCATCTTTTAGATGTGCCAATCCTAGCTCTTTTGATCGGCTCAACCCATCTGCTAGATGACTACCTATTACTAATATCAGGGCTTATAGTCAGGTATGAAATCAAACCTGGCATCAACCCCATTTTGCATTGGATCTTGGCAACAGGAAAGGATCAGTAAAGCATCACAATTGGCACATGTAATAACGCGCTACTTTTAGGCCAGCAGTGATCTGCAATTTTTGGTGCTTTGAAGGACATAATAACCATGGCTCTTCACACCCTAAAGGGTGCTTTACACGCTGCGACATCACTAACAATATATCGTCGGGGTCACGGTGTTTGTGACGCACATCCGGCGTCGTTAGCGACATCGCAGCATGTGACAGCTAGGAGCGACGATCACCAATCGCAAAAACGGCAAAAATCGTTGATCGTTGACACATCATCCATTTTTATAATATCGTCGGTTGTTCATGCCGCAGGTGGTTCATCGTTTTGTACGCAGAACACATCACTACATGTGACACCCCTTGAACGATGAACAACATTGCTCCTGCGTCCGTCCTCAACGACGCGAACGTGTATGTTCCAATAATGAATCCCGCCTCCCTTGCTCTGATAGGTGTACGCATCTGCGTATTGATTCTCGTCCTTTGTGGCTCCCAGTGTTTGTGGTTCATAACCGAGCACTGGTGTGTTGTGTTGTGTGTAAGCTCTGTTGTGACTTTGCTTTCCGTTGGACATTGTATCCCATCTCTGTGGTATGTATGTGATGTCGCCTCTTGGTTAACGCATGTACGACTTGTATAGTGACTCCATTTTTTAATTACTGAAACAATAACCCGTTATAGGGTTTGCTCACAGGTTTTTTTTTGTTATATCTGTATTGATTAGTTTATATTTAATGTCGTGTCTAAAAAATTAGTAATGTGCACAATAGCGTAATTTTGTCCAAAAACTCTCATACGTTTGTTTTCTATCACAGTATCATCATGCTGTCGGAGGTGGAGGAATCCATTGTTGGAGCTACAAGCTGCTGTAGCAGCTGCGGCGGCATTGGAGGAAGTTGAAAGTCCTGCCCGTGTGGACGCATATGGGCCCGACAGTGGCCACTAAGAAGGGATTAGTATACCCACATGCATCTTGTCTGAGATCTGTAGGAGCGTAATCCCCAGGATTTCAGAAACTACCTCCGCATGTCCGAGGAATCTTTCAAATTCCTCCTTGAGAGAGTGCGCACATACATCACCAGGCAAGGATACAGTCATGCGTGCTGCGGTCCCTGCGGAGGAGCGGTTGGGTGTGACACTAGGTTACCTGGCGACAAGGCGCTCTCTCACAGATTTGCAATATTCTGCTGCGATGTCACGTTCCCTATTGAGCAGCCTGATTCCTGAAACATGTCAGGCAATTATTGATTCAATGCGGGATTTCATGCAGTTCCCTAAATCACCAGCTGAATGGGGACAAATTGCAGATACATTCGCCAAACAATGGCAATTTTCAAACTGTGGAGGTGCCCTTGATGGGAAACACATTAGAATCACTCAACCCCACAACAGTGGTTCTTTCTTCTACAATTACAAGGGCTTCTACAGCATCATATTAATGGCACTTGTAAATGCCAACTATGAGTTCATCACGGTGGATATGGGGATTAATGGGCGTGTTTCAGATGGAGGGGTGCTTGAACACACTCAGTTTGGGCAAAGGTTGGCCAGATCAAGAGTTGTCCCTGCCACCCAACTCTGACACCTGTGGCAACCTGAATTTTGTATTTGTGGCTGATGAAGCCTTTCCCCTTCAGAAACACCTGCTGCGACCCTATCATCAAGTGTCTCTGACACCTGCCAAACGTGTTTTTAACTACCGTCTGTCCAGGGCACGGCGTGTGGTTGAGAATGCATTTGGTATTCTGGCTAGCAGGTTCAGGGTTTTCAATACCCCCATCCACCTAAAATTGGAATCCATTGACCGTGTCGTCCTGGCCTGCTGTGTGTTACACAATTTTCTTAGGAAAATGGATGGGCCCACTTATATCCCAGCAGACTATGGCGACACGGTAAACACCTCCACTGGTGACATTCTGCCGGGAGAGTGGCGACAAAGTGACCCACAACTTTCAGCCCCTAACCCTCCTGTCCCCTCTGGCCAAACGTGGCATGAATTCACAATTAATCGTGATCGGTATTGTGATTACTTCAATGGGCCAGGGGCGGTGTCATGGCAGAACCAAATTTAATTTTATTTTTATTTTATTTTTTTAGTTTTTGATTATTTTTAAATTAGAAGTTTGGTTGTAAAAGTTATCGTTTCCAAAATTACTGTATTTGGAATACAGCAAAAGCTCATCTGTCATTTGACGTAACCAAAAATGGAATTGTGTATCATTTTGTTTTGACTAAACAAGTTATTCAGTTTGTAACATACATCTACAATATTTTTGTCAAAAAAAAAATTCAAAACATTGTCAGTGTCAAAATCATTTTAAAAAATGGTTTATTTAATCAATGTGAATGATGTAATTGGTATTACACTGGTTTTTGGGTTTCAAATCCAAATGTTTACACACTTTTAACCCAACATAATCCATCCCCAAATCATGACATTAATGAATCCATCTTGGCGGAACAAATATTGTCCTAATTTTTGAGAATTACAAAGCATTACACAGTAACGCACAATTTAACGCTTATGCGTCGTGTTTTGGGGTTCAACGTGTGACAATGCATGGTATTTATGAGGCATGATTTCAGAACGTCATTTCTAAAAGTAATTCAACTAAGATATTATTAAACCCACAAACAAATTACCTAATGCCACATAATGTAATTGTTTATAATGTGATTTATTGCTTGGTAAAATAGTTTGTTGTAAAATTGGTAATGTAATGCATATAAACGCATTTAATGGCTCAACAACTCTCATACGTCTCCTTAAATACACCAGCACTAACATCTACAGACAACAAAAGAAAAATGTTTAATGCATATTGCCAATGCAGTTTGCTAACACGTACAAGTGATGTTTCAAGCATCTTCTAAAAATAAAAATAGAGCGCACACGCGAACAAACAATAACGCATTCCAGTATTGTGTATATAGTGTACGTCGTGACGAAAATACGTCATGACTCATGGGCTGGGTTGGCATGGGCAGACTAGACGAGTTGATTGACGACTTTACCAGACGGAACATGGCATCTCACCAGTGTGCAGCAGTGTGGGGTGAGGCTGAGGTAATTTACCTCATCAAGTGCCTGGATGCGCTTGATTACGGCTGCTGCAGGGGCTATGATTGCCCTATGGCCCATAAAAAGGTGGTGCTGCGCCGGATCCGCAGGGGCCTGGCCAGAAACGTTGCAATGGTCCGGTCCTTTAAACAAATTAGCAAAAAGTGGGCAGATCTTCAATACTGGTCTGCTGGGCGAGTCACGGCCATACGTGACACTATTCGCAGACTGCGTGGTAAGTTAGCCATGTACTAACATTACACACACAGAAAATTTTACCATATGTAAAAATGTAAACTATGTTTCTTGAATACTAAGCTACAAACATGTGGGAGAGAGAACTGCAAGTGAACTTGCAAAGATTTTATTTACAGAGATTTGTAAAACTTTTGGAATCTGAGTCTTGTAGCATGATTGTTGCAAATCGGATTTTTCTAAACACATCCAATCATAATTGGTGTGAGAAAGCATATTGGTATTTAGAAATTTCAATTATCAGCACCAAATTGTGTACAATTGTATATCAAAATATAGCTACAGTTGCCGATTATATAGGTTTATTTTTTGTTTTTATAAAAAAAAATGTTGTCATGTTTTTGAAAGTTCAATGAACACCAAGCAGAAAGGACACGGGCTGTGGCAACCCCATCACCTGATCCATCACCAGTCCCTGCAGACAGTCCTCCCAATGTGGAGGCTTCACCAGCATCATCTCCACCAACATCACCCACTCCACCTCCCGCAAGCAGCCCATCTACTGTAAATACACCACCCCCTGCTGTGACCCCTCCATTGTCCTTCAATACCTTGGAGGAAAACAATGAGCAAAATAATCCAGCGGTGATGTCACCAACACCATCTGATGGGTTAGTGGCGGATATACAGTTAGGTCCAGAAATATTTGGACAGTGACACATTTTTCGCGAGTTTGGCTCTGCATGCCACCACATTGGATTTGAAATGAAACCTCTACAACAGAATTCAAGTGCAGATTGTAACGTTTAATTTGAAGGTTTGAACAAAAATATCTGATAGAAATTGTAGGAATTGTACACATTTCTTTACAAACACTCCACATTTTAGGAGGTCAAAAGTAATTGGACAAATAAACCAAACCCAAACAAAATATTTTTATTTTCAATATTTTGTTGCGAATCCTTTGGAGGCAATCACTGCCTTAAGTCTGGAACCCATGGACATCACCAAACGCTGGGTTTCCTCCTTCTTAATGCTTTTCCAGGCCTTTACAGCCGCAGCCTTCAGGTCTTGCTTGTTTGTGGGTCTTTCCGTCTTAAGTCTGGATTTGAGCAAGTGAAATGCATGCTCAAATGGGTTAAGATCTGGTGATTGACTTGGCCATTGCAGAATGTTCCACTTTTTTGCACTCATGAACTCCTGGGTAGCTTTGGCTGTATGCTTGGGGTCATTGTCCATCTGTACTATGAAGCGCCGTCCGATCAACTTTGCGGCATTTGGCTGAATCTGGGCTGAAAGTATATCCCGGTACACTTCAGAATTCATCCGGCTACTCTTGTCTGCTGTTATGTCATCAATAAACACAAGTGACCCAGTGCCATTGAAAGCCATGCATGCCCATGCCATCACGTTGCCTCCACCATGTTTTACAGAGGATGTGGTGTGCCTTGGATCATGTGCCGTTCCCTTTCTTCTCCAAACTTTTTTCTTCCCATCATTCTGGTACAGGTTGATCTTTGTCTCATCTGTCCATAGAATACTTTTCCAGAACTGAGCTGGCTTCATGAGGTGTTTTTCAGCAAATTTAACTCAGGCCTGTCTATTTTTGGAATTGATGAATGGTTTGCATCTAGATGTGAACCCTTTGTATTTACTTTCATGGAGTCTTCTCTTTACTGTTGACTTAGAGACAGATACACCTACTTCACTGAGAGTGTTCTGGACTTCAGTTGATGTTGTGAACGGGTTCTTCTTCACCAAAGAAAGTATGCGGCGATCATCCACCACTGCTGTCATCCGTGGACGCCCAGGTCTTTTTGAGTTCCCAAGCTCACCAGTCAATTCCTTTTTTCTTAGAATGTACCCGACTGTTAATTTTGCTACTCCAAGCATGTCTGCTATCTCTCTGATGGATTTTTTCTTTTTTTTCAGCCTCAGGATGTTCTGCTTCACCTCAATTGAGAGTTCCTTAGACCGCATGTTGTCTGGTCACAGCAACAGCTTCCAAATGCAAAACCACACACCTGTAATCAACCCCAGACCTTTTAACTACTTCATTGATTACAGGTTAACGAGGGAGACGCCTTCAGAGTTAATTGCAGCCCTTAGAGTCCCTTGTCCAATTACTTTTGGTCCCTTGAAAAAGAGGAGGCTATGCATTACAGAGCTATGATTCCTAAACCCTTTCTCCGATTTGGATGTGAAAACTCTCATATTGCAGCTGGGAGTGTGCACTTTCAGCCCATATTATATATATATAATTGTATTTCTGAACATGTTTTTGTAAACAGCTAAAATAACAAAACTTGTGTCACTGTCCAAATATTTCTGGCCCTGACTGTAGGAGCAGGATCACTTCATGGTAAGGAAATGCTATTGTGACATGTCATTTTTACACATATGTGTGGTTTTTGTTGCTCATGGTAGGTAATAATTGATAAAATAATCATTATTTTTTAATTTACTAGCTTGTGGAGCTCAGGCTGCTGGGTGGGAATTCAGCTCATTGTCTCATGGTAGGGAGGAAACGGCCCAAGAAAACCCTGGTATGAGTTACATGATGTATTTTGAGTTAAAAATTGTATGTGTTTTTTTAGATAATAAAATAAGTACATTTTTTTTTTCATACAGGCTACCCCACCATGAGAGACTTAAGGATCTCAGCAAGGAGGGTCAGGGCGGCTGCAATGGCACATGATGCCCTGGTGCAAAGGTATCTTGAGGGTGTCATTGCAGCCCACCAAATGGTTTAGATTCCATCTATTATGTCATGTTTTTATGAAAATTGATACCTGTAGGTGATTGTTTAACCCCTTCAGCCCCCGAGCACTTTCCGCGTTTTTGTTTTTTGCTCCTTTTCTTCCGAGAGCCGTAACTTTTTTTATTTTTCTGTCAATCTTGCCATATGGGGGCTTGTTTTTTTGCGGGACGAGTTGTACTTTTAAATGAAACCATAGGTTTTACCATATAATGTACTGGAAAACAGCAAAAAAATTCCAAGTGTGGAAAAACTGCAAAAAAAGTGTGATCGCACAATAGTTTTTGGGATGTTTTATTCACCGTGTTCACTATATGGTAAAACTGATGCATCTAAGTGATGCCTCAGGTCGGTGCGAGTTTGTAGACACCAAACATCTATAGGTTTACTTGTATCTAAGGGGTTAAAAAAAATTCACAAGTTTGTCCAATAAAAGTGGCGCACGTTTTGCGCCATTTTCCGAAACACGTAGCATTCTCATTTTTCGGGATCTATGGCTCAGTGATGGCTTATTTTTTGCATCTCGAGCTAACATTTTTAATGGTATCATTTTTGCACAGATGCTACGTTTTGATCGCCTGTTATTGCATTTTGCGTAAAACATGCGGTGACCAAAAAACGTAATTTTGGCATTTGGAATTTTTTTGCCACTACGCCGTTTACCAATCAGATTAATTGATTTTATATTTTGATAGATCGGGCATTTCTGAACGCGGCGATACAAATATGTGTCTATTTATTTATTTTTTAACCCTTTAATTTTCAATGGGGTGAAAGGGGGTGATTTGAACTTTTAGTTTTTTATTTTTTTTTTATTTTACTAGTCCCCCTAGGGGGCTATAGCGATCAGCAATCCGATCGCTCTTATCTATCTGCTGATCACAGCTATACAGCTGTAAACCGCAGATACAGTCACTTCCTGTTTCCCTCTGCTCCGGGCCGAGGGAAAACGAAAGTGAAACATCATAGCTGCAGGCGTCATCACATGACCCTGTGCTACGATGGCAACCACCGAAAGTCACGTGATCACTCATGGGGCGGCGGTAAGTAAAAATCATGGCCGCGCGCATATAGATCTTGCTGTCAGACTTTGGCAGCGAGATTTAAGGGGTTAAATGTTGCGAGTGGAAGCGATTCCACTTGCAACATGCAGGCACACATGTCAGCTGTTGAAAACAGCTGATATGTGTGCCGACCGCGGCCGCCTGCCCGCGGCAGGGGGCGGGGCTTAACCTGACACGCTCCATGACGGATATATCCGTCCAAGGTCGTGAAGGGGTTAAAGGGTAAACCTGGGGTTTTTGTTGAATTTTACAATGGTATTTGTGTGAGTAATGTTTTTCAAACAATAATATAACGTTAAAAAAATGTAAAAATCCAGGTAAACAAAAATAAAAAAAATTGTGTTGTGTGCAACATTTTTAGTAAAATATAAAACATGTTAGCCTTTATTATACCAATATATTTTTGTTTGATAAATGAATATTTAAAAACCATGCAAACAGTGTTGATACATGTGTTTTCTGAGCTACATTACCATCTCTGTTTGAAGGATTACAACAAAAACTCCTCATTTATAACATTATGATACCACTCATGCAGGTTGATTAGTAATTTGTTCAAACAATTCCATAGTACTATTATGTATGCTATATTATTGGTGAAAATGTGAAAAAAAGAAAACCAGTTGAATTTTTCACTGCAAAAAAGTTTGCAACATTCCACACACAATTTTTTTTAACAATAACAAAAATAAAAAAACAACATATGTTGCATTAAACATAAATGTATGTAATAACATAAGGTAATTTTTTCAACATTAATAACAACATAACTGTAACCAGAAAAAACAACACTAAACAATGTAAACAACATTTAGGAAGGAGATTTGGGGTCAACCTCTTGGGTTTTGGGGCCATGAGGCCTGCTTGATCGGTGCAAATGCCTCCTTAATGGCCTCCCGTCCCCTGCAGGTGTTGGCATAGGCTCCACCACATCTGTGGACAACGATGGTGAGTTTGTGGTTTGGATGGGAACTGAAGCACCTTCTGCTTCCTCTTCAAAAACGGGGAAAGTAAGGTTATTCAGCCGGCCATCTTTGGCCGCCTGTATAACCTCTAGTATCCACCGCTCAGCCAGGAATTGTTGAGCTTCAGTCAGATTCTGCATTTTTGCAGTCACTAGGACGGCAAAGGGACTGACTGCTGGCCTGTTGTTACGCTCTAGCAGGGTTTTAGCTATGGCAACTAGCTGGGAGACTCCAGATAAAGGGGAGAGAGTGTGTTTCCGGGACTGAAAGGCTCGGCGAGGGGCAGAAGAAGGACCCGCTACTTCCTCAGCCACTTCCGTTTCTACGTCGGGCTGGGGTGGAGTCTGGCCTCCCTCACAGCTGGTGTTTGCAGGGGCGTCACATACGGTATCTTGGGTTGAATACTGTTGTTTAAAAAAGGTGGGTAAATCTAAGAGAAATCACTATTCTGAACATATTACACAAACCATAACTGTATACTTGATGAGACATGGAGACGTCATTTCCTAGAGTGACATGTTACTGACATAATATACTTTTATTTTCAAATACAATATTGCTTTATCATGTAAAAGTTCTCTGTGACCGGGGGCGTGGCCTGGACCTCATGTAGAGAGGACGCAGTGTGGGTGAGCTCCTGCCTGGATCCTCAATTATCCTGTACACCGGCCTTGCTGACAAGCACCACCGACCCTGGAGGGCTGCAATATTACTTACAACACCCGGGGAAGCGATAACCGCCAGGATATGCCGACCCGCAGCAGCAATAAAAAGGACAAAGAAGCGCAGGAGCGCGCCTCTGAAGAATCCAACATGGCGCCGCCAGCGTTCACATCGTCCCGCGGTGGAGCAGCGGGAGTAGCGGGCAGGCTGGAGCGGTTTGCCAGAGTGGCCCCTGGCACAGAGCTTACCTCCAACGAGGCACCCGATGGCGGCGCTGAACGGGCCCTGGAGCAGGGAGATGATATACCCGACGGGGAGACCGTGAGTACCCTGAGTCCTGAATGCTCAGCAGCACAGGATCTGCAGACACTGAGGCCTGCGCTGGCAGAGGGAGGAGGGGGAGATATGGAGCAGACAGGACCTATCCTCACTGAGCCCACACTGAGGGACATTCTGACAGCAATTAACTCTTGCAATACCACACTGGCCACTCTAAGCAGCCAGATGGGAACTGTCACCTCAGATATAGCCTGTATTAAACGTGAGCTGCAGGGGGTGACTGTCAGAATGGGGGAGCTGGAGGAACGAGTGAGTGCAACAGAGGATAAATTACCACCAATGTCACGAGAGCTGGGAAAGGCCACGCAAAATATTTCCACACTGCTAAATAAGGTGGACGATTTGGAGAACCGCTCCAGCAGAAGTAATTTGCGACTGGTGGGGGTCCCAGAGAGGATGAAGGGCAATGACCCATTGAATTTTTTTGAAAAATGGATCAAAGATACCATAGGAAAAGATATACTGTCCCCTTTCTTCACTATTGAGAGGGCGCACAGGGTTCCTATGCATGCCCCCCAGCCGGGAGCACCCCCACATCCTATTCTGATTAATCTACCACACTATAAAGATAGGGACACTATCCTGCGCAGAGCCAGAGATATCAAAGAACTTGCAATTGATGGGAGGAAAATTTCAATATTTCCTGATTTCTCCATGGAAGTGCAACGTAAAAGAGCGCAATTTATTGAGATCAAAAAAAGTCTGCGTAACATACAAGTGCCATACTCCATGATGTACCCTGCTAAGCTGCGGATTGCTGCAAACGGAGAGACTCACTGTTTTGATACGTCCGGGGAGGCACTATCTTGGCTGGATATCAACAAGAGGTCCCTGAGGAGGAAGAATACTTGAGTTTCCCTTTTCTGCAGCCAGGTGTTGTTTTTGTTTGGGACGCTCTGCTGGGGTACTCATTACAGTTAAATCCATTTAGGATCCAGGACGGGAGATGGCCGGTTCATTGTAGATACTCGCTGCACTAGCGAGCTGTGGATCCCCCTCCATACATGAACTTGGGGCGTGTTTTTAGCCCTGATTCTCTCTATTTGGGAGAAATGTGCAAGTTACACTTGTTTTTGAGGGCAGGGACACTGCGCACTGGTGTGCAGAGCCTTGTCTCCCTCCTTGTTTTTTTGTTTACTGTTGTATGATGCAATCTGTTTGTGGAGTGTGGTGTGCCTCAGTCGTGTCGCTCAACCTAATGTTTTTGAGAATTGGTGGAGAATGCCTCTCTCCTGCAGGTATGAAGTATCCGTCCGGATCATATCTTAGTCTACGCTTATGGCGACATCCTTAAATATTGTAGCGTGGAATGTTAGAGGGCACGGAGATGCGAACAAAAGATGTGCTATATTTACTCACCTACAGAAACTTTTCCCGACTATTTTATGTCTATCCGAGACCCATATGGTTAGGGATAATGTTCATTGGCTGAGGAAGGGATGGATCACGCATGAATATCATTCTACATACTTGACCCATGCACTGGGTGTGAGTGTGTTGGTGCACAAATCCATCCCTTTCTCATGTACCAGATCAGTGATTGACCCTGGGGGCAGATTTGTCTGTTTGCTTTGCACGCTGTATGGTATACAATTTATTCTGGTTGCGATATATATCCCTCCACCGTATTCAGTTGAACCGGTAAAAAGGATATTGTCTATTTTAGATTCCCTATCATCTGTGCCGAAGCTTCTGATAGGGGATTTTAATAACTATTTACATCCCTATCTAGATAAATTACACTCGGGAAACATATCGGAGAACGCTGTCCCAACCTCATTTGCTAGAATGCTCACAGAGCTGGGTTTGGTAGATCTTTGGCGTGCCCAACACCCCACAACCAAACAATTCTCCTGTTACTCTAGCTCCCACCACACTATGTCACGGATAGACCTGGCTATTGGGAACACACCTATGGCCTCATATACACAAAAGGTGACCTACCTACCTAGAAGTGTATCTGATCACTCACCACTGCATGTTGCGCTTGTGTGGGGAAACACCCTTGTCCTGCCCAGGCCTATCTGGAAACTTAACCCCTTCTGGATCCAGCTTATAGGGGGATCTTTACATGATAATATTCTAGAATACTTTCACCTTAATGAATGCTCTGCACCATCACACATAGTTTTCGACTCTATGAAAGCTGTGGTAAGGGGCATATATATTAGAGAAATATGTGTTACATGTCGTGGCTCTCCTGTTGCAAGGAATGAGGTGGTCCCCCATTCCTTGTCTGCCATGAGCCCTCCTGCTCAGCAGCACCAAAGGTCTAGGAGACTGCGCAGTCTGCAGGAGTTGCCTCCTCAGAGACATAGCAGAAGGGTGACACCTAGTGGTTCTCCCCTTGCAAGGAATGGAGCGGTCTCCCATCCCTTGCCTGCCACAAGCTCTCCTGCTCAGCATCACAGATGCTCTGGGAGGTTGCGCAGTGTGCAAAGAATAGATGCTCAGGGAAGCAGCAAGACTTCCCATGTCTCTGCACATTGTGAAACCGAGGATCCCGCCTTTATGACCCAGAGGCAGGAAGATGAGCATGTGCTCCACGTGACGTCTTCTGAGGCGCTCACTGATATCACACGGCCTCATGACGAGGCTGGTGATGTACTGAATCCTGACTGGCTGGGCCAGGACGTCACGAACCCTGATTGGGTCACGCCCGTCTCGCGCCCGCCCTTGGGTGGAGCCACACCTCCTTAAAAGCTCCTCCTGCCATCATGGCGGTGCGAGACTGTCCTTCTATGTTTGGATGTCTGGCAGCGTGCTGCCACGCCACTGCTCAGGCACTATTGTCTTTTGTGGGCTTTGCCCTTGCTGCTCAGGCAGCACCTAGTTTGCAGGTCTTGCCCCTGCCTTGCTGCTCCGGCAGTATCCCGTTTAGCAGGCTGTGTTCCTGTCCCAGGTGAGCTCCTCGAGTCTCTGTTGGACTCACTTGGTTTCTGAAGCACACGTGCGTGGGCACCTCTGTGCTACCCCCGTGCCATATTCCTGTGACTCCCGCTGGCACACGTGTGTAGGCACCTCTGTGCGTCCCCGTGCAACAGGTACACCGTACGAGAAGCCCCGAGCCATACAACCCTCACGGGTTAGGGCGGTCCGGTGTACATAGATCGTCTGTGACGTTCCAGACGATCACTAGCAGCAACCCGCTCACTCTTTCCTGACCATAGCAGCGGTCCCTTACACCGCACAGTGGACCTTGACCGGCGGAAGCTGTCCATTTCCCATCTTGGCACGCTTCCCCGGGTCCCCCTCGTAACAAATATGTATACGTAAAAATCAAACCAAATGTTACACCCAGAGCCTGATTCAGGAGGTATCTGATGCGGAGGCAGCAATGGTACTCAATCCGACAGAGGAAACTAAAAACACTCTAGAGAAGGCACAAACGTCACTCAAAGAAAATCTCATGACGGTGGCAGCAAATAAACACTACTTCCTTAAACCAAAATATTTTATAGAGGGGGCGGGGCGATGTAGCCGACCAGAGAGGACACATGGGAAGAGAGCTCCTATAATCCTGATCTTATCCTGGCCATTTACACCCGGTTACCTAACCCATTTACTCACTGACCTGCTGCTGTGACAGGAGACACCATCTGGAGGATGGCGATTCCCTCTGGAGCTATTCCCTGACTCTTGCACGGTGTTACTGGATCTCCTGAGGCTGGAGAGTGTGGAGCAGCAGCCATCTTCCCTACAGCCTGCATTTTCACAGTGAGCAGCAGAGCATGACTCCAGAGAGCAGTGAGGAGTGACAGATTTATGGCCAGAGGTGAAGACCCGGGAGTGGTGAGCACAGGGAGTTAATCCCTTAGCTGTGTAACTGGCAGTCAGTGTGCAGCACATTCAGGGACCGGTGGCTGTGTGGGAGACTTTAACCCATAGAGTGCTGGAGGGTCTGGAGTGTGTGCCTTGCAAAACAGGCCCTGCAGATTCTTCCTGACACATGAAAACAAATAAGTGGCACATATTGAAGTCCCCACGCTGCGCAGGCCTGCATCATCCTGATAAATACACCCTGAGTACTGTGCTGCCCTGGGACTCCCTTCATTCTTATTATCCACCATATAAGTGGCTGTTTTCCGGCTCTCTGGACGTGGTGAGGAAGTGGAGACAGACATATTACTAAATATACATTATAAAGGCACAGATTCATATGCACGGGGGCACGATAAGAGAGGGGTGCAGACTCAGCAAATCCCCAGTGTATCAATATGAGTCCCCCTAAACAAAGTGGAGCTATTGACAAACTTAAGGAGTTCGCAAGGGGTGGTCAGGCAGATGCCCCTAAAGCCAAGAGAAATGCCACCCCAAAAGGTCAGGCACTATTGGATGACGGGTCAGAGGATAAAGATGATTTAACCCTGAGGCAAGTGTATGAACAGCTTCTACAAGCAATTTCTACAAGCAACAGCTCTCTCACAGGGAAAATTGAGCAGGTACATTCAGAGGTGGGCCTCCTGCGTCAGGACATGCAATCCTTGAGGGCCCAAACAGCGGAAGTTGAGACGCGAGTGTCTGAACTTGAGGATCAAACTGTAACACTCAAAACAAAAATGACCACAATGGCCGGATCAGCAAATGCATGGGGCCAGAAAGCAGACGATCTGGAAAACCGCATGCGTCGAAACAATATACGAATCATAGAACTGCCAGAGCACTCGGAAGGTCAGCATCCGGAACAATTCCTGGAGGAGTGGCTGAAATGTAATCTCGGAGATGAGTTCTCCTCGACATTTGCGGTGGAGAGGGCGGACAGAGTTCCAACGAGGCCTCCTATTCCAGGCGTGCCACCACGTCCCTTTTTAGCAAGGATGCTCAACTACAGAGATAGAGACACAGACACTGGCCCGACAGAAGAGCCCACTCAGGTTCAATAATGCTGCGCTCTCGATCTTTCCGGACTTTTCGGTGGACCTCGAGAAACAGAGGGCCCACTTCATGGAGGTGAAGAAGAAATTAAGGGAGCGGAACATCATCTACTCTATGCTGTACCCTGCCCGGCTTCGCATAGTGCATGAAGGGTCGCCTCTTTTTTTTACTACACCTGCTGAGGCTGAGGACTGGCTACAGGTACACCCGAAACCTAAGGGGCAGAAGCAATGAGATTACTTTCCTAGGTGACATTTTCTGTGCCCCCTTGCGACCCTCTTCTTCCATGGTTGCTTGAAGCCCCCTTTGGAGACAGATGGGACTTCCCTGTGCCTCGAGTGATGGAGGAATTGGCCAGGAATTGGTTGTTGTGAAATGGGAGCCCTATCTTGTGCACCATTATACCACCTATACCAGGACACTGTATTCAGTGGTGGTATCCCCATTGATGTTCGAAATGTTTTACAGGACTTATCGGAAAGGTCCTGAAGTTCGATATTGGTTCTTTATGTTTACAGCTGCAATTGCATTAACTTTATTTCTTTGCAGGGACAGGCTTATTACTGTTGGAGGGTTAACCACACTTAATTGCAGGGCAGAAAGCGTCTTATGCCTGGGATCCTTGTTCTATAAAAAGATGTATGTAATATGGGGTCAGAGCTAATATTTATGACCTGGAATGTCAGAGGCCTCAAATCGTCCAAAAAACGTATTAAGGTACTCTCCCAAATTAAGCAAGTCAAGGCCCAACTGGTGGTACTGGTAGAGACTCACCTCACACGGGACAGAGCCAGACTAGTAAACAAACCGTGGGTACAATGGTCAGCACATGCATTCCACACCAGCTACTCCAGGGGTGTCTCTCTATTGGTCCATAGACATATCCGTTGGGAAGTGAAGGTGGTGAGGCGTGACCCGGAGGGGCAATTTGTGTTTATATATGCGTCTATAAACTCTAGAGATTATGTGCTATTATGTATTTACAACCCCCCGCCAGCTCGTATCTCCATTCTTAAACAAGCACTGAGCTTTGCCCTCAATTATCCAGATGCGTATGTGTTATGTATGGGGGATTTTAATCTTGTGATGAATGAGGAGCAGGACAGGGTTCGGATGGATGGAGGGGGACAACATTCGGCCACACACTTGACTGATTTGCAGCAATGTGCGGATGGAGGTGGGTGGATTGACCTTTGGCGACTCCGGCATCCTAACACCCGAGAATATACATGTCATTCTTCTACTAGACGCACGCTGTCCCGACTGGATTATATTTTTGGGTCGAGCAATATCGCAACCTGGGTGGATGACGTGGTACACGGGGTCAGGGGCATATCAGATCACAGCCCAGTGATTCTTACTATGAAGACTAACCAAGGTGTTGGTAAACCCTTTTGGAGGTTAAACCCCTTTTGGCTGAAACTAATAGATCAAAGTGATAGAACTCTGACCCAAATAGATTTCCTGGAAGCCCACCCTAAACCCTGGAATATTAACTTGGTGTGGGACACTCTTAAAGCCTACTTTAGAGGGTGTTTGTCTTCAACCATAACATATCTTAAAAGAGTGACTAAAACTGAGGATGATATAGTAGAGGGGAGACTTAGGGACTCAGAAGCAATATATATCGGCCCCAACCGATGGAAATAGGGCGGCCTGGATGCAATCATATAGGTTATATATGCAGCACTCTGAGACCAAGTCCAAACGCAAATTGCTCTTTACCTGACAATCATATTTTGAGCTTGGAAGTCAATCCAGTAAACTATTGGCATATATGGTTAGGCAACACAACACTTCAAATACAATATTGGGTATACGGAGGATGGATGGCTCAATAGCTACATCCCCTGAAGATATTTTAGAGTGCTTTTGTGAATACTATAAAACCCTATACACTTCTAGAAATCCTCATGGAGTTCAAAGTTGCGTGACATATTTGTCGGATTTGGAGTTTCCCACTTTGATTGGATCACAACGGGAGTCTCTGGAGGCGGACATCACACTGGATGAAGTGATTACTGCCATCTCGGATATGACTAGGGGGAAATCCCCGGGTCCAGATGGCCTTCCCATAGAATTCTATAGTAAATATTGTGACGTATTGGCCCCGATTCTTTTAGAGGTTTTCTCGCATTTTTCAGCCAGCGACTCTCTACCTGCCTCCTTATGCAAAGCACATATAGTCGTGCTGAGGAAGGAGGGTAAAGACCCACTAGACTGCGGTTCATACCGTCCTATATCCCTAGGTAATGTGGATTACAAGATCTTTACCAAAATACTGGCGTCCAGGCTTAATTCAGTCATATTGAGTATAGTTCACCCAGATCAAACCGGATTTATGCCTGGGAAAAACACCTCTATAAATATAAGACGGGTCCAGTCCATAGTGCAATATAGCACACTGGTCCAGGAGAACGAGTGGGCCTTGGCCTCGCTGGACGCGGCCAAGGCCTCGCTGGACGCGGCCAAGGCATTTGACTCGGTAGAATGGCCATTTTTATTTGCCTGCCTCCAGAGATTCGCCTTTGGGCCTAAATTCAGTAACTGGATTCATATGTTCTATAGGTCCCCGACAGCCAGGATACTAGTCAATGGTGCTATGTCTACACCCTTCTCATTGAACCGGGGCACAAGACAGGGATGCCCTCTGTCTCCAGCATTGTTTGCACTAGTTATTAAAGCTTTGGCAATTAGAATCCGCTCTCATCCACAGATCACTGGAATCACTATAGCCGACCGCACAGATCAAATAAGATTGTATGCGGATGACATGGTTGTCTTCTTAGATCGAGTGCAAGAGACTCTACCGGTGGTTATAGACACTATAGATAAATTTGGGGAGTTTTTGGGACTACGCATCAACTGGGATAAGTCGGCTTTGATGCCATTAATGCATGGGTCTGGAATTTCAATGGAGGGTAGGTCACCTTTGCAAGTGGTAACTAGCTTTAAATACCTGGGAATACACATACAGAAAGACCATACACTAGACCTGCAGATGAGTATAACACCACTTCTGGAGCACGTTAAACTTAAAATATAACTTGTGGAGCAAGCTACCCCTGTCAGTGGTTGGCAGAATAAATTTAATCAAAATCATATTACTTCCAAAGCTTAGTTATACACTACAACATAGTGCAGTATCAGTACCCAAATCCTTCTTCTCAATGTTGAACTCGCTTACTATCTCTTTCATATGGGGGAAATCCAGACCCAAACTTCGGCTATCCATTTTACAGAGATCCAAAAGACTGGGAGGGAAGGCTCTGCCGGAGTTCTTCCTGTACTATCTGGCGGGACAGCTTAGGGCACTAGAGACTTGGATGCCTGGATGTCAGCTGCCAAACTCTGAGAGTCACTTGGCACACGCGGCTGGGACTGATTGTTTAGTGGGTTTTCTGGAATCAGATGGACTGAGAACACCACGGCAATTACACCTCCTCAGGTTGGCAAGATTAGTCTGACGACAAGCCAAGAGGGTGGTACACTTCGAAGGGATGGTGGCGGAACTCCCTTTATGGGGGAATAGCCACTTCTAAACTCTGAGAGATCACCCCTCGGCGCAATTCTGGGCCACTCACAGCGTCAGTGCATTAGGTGATCTTTTTGTCCCGGGAACCACAACCTTCAAGTCCTTTGAACAAGTCCAGATTAAATATAATGTTCCAAGATCACAGTTTTTTAGATACCTGCAGATTCGCACAGCGATTCAATCCCACATACAGAAAATTGGAGTGAGGAAATTGATATCATCACTAGAGATGAGCGAACTGGCCGTGGCTCGGCTCGAGTTCGGTTCGACGAACCAAACTCGAACCTATAGGATATAATGGGAGGCAATCACAAACACATAAAAATGCATGATAAATGTACACAAACAGTTAATAAACATTGCCATAACACTTACCGGTCCCCGCGATCCCTCCTGCACTCTGTCTCCTGCCGCTATTCCATCCGATGATCGCTGAATCCTCCCGCTGACCAGCACTGCCAGCAGTGATGCAGAACCTATCGTGACATCAAAATAGCCATGTGACCAGTCACGTGGCTATTATCTCATTGGCTACAGACTGGTCACATGACTATGACGCGTCATGTAGGACCTGCGAGTGCATCTCTCCGGTACACGGTGCACATTTGTGTATCGCCGTGTACCGGTGACATGCTCTAGCACACGGTCGACTCCCCGTTCCGTTAGGGACCGGCTGACACAGCCGGTCATTAACGGAGATCACCGTTGCCATAGCAACGCAGTTAGCGGTGACGTCACCGCTAACCGCGGCTCCGGGAGCACCGTTGCTATGGTAACGCGTCTGTCAGCGTTACCGCTGACAGCCAGCAGCACTGATCACTCACGGAGTGAAGGCTGCACGCTGCTTCCCGTGCAGCCTTCACGGAGTGAAGGCTGCACGGGGAGCAGCAGCGTCTTCCCCCATGCAGCAGTGATGGAGCAGAGCTGCATTTGTTGAACGAGAAAGACAGAAGACCATGGATCGTGGAGGGCTGACAGGGGGTAATAAAGATGGAGTCTCTAATGTGTCTGTGTATTTATTTCTATTAAAGTATTTTTTCTCTGTGTGGTGTCTTTTTTTTAACCCTTTATTGGAGATTCTTAATGGCCGGGTCAAACGTTCCTGACATTAAGAATCTCTGGCTTAATACTAGCTAGTAAAACAAAGCTAGTATTAACTCATTATTACTCAACAAGCCACCCGGCTTCAGGGCTTTTGGAAGAGTTGGATACAGCGCCAGATGATGGCGCTTCTATGAAAGCGCCATTTTCTGGGGCGGCTGCGGACTGCAATTTGCAGCAGAGGCGCCCAGAAACCTCGGGCTAACCTGTGCTGCGGATTCCAATCCCCAGCTGCCTAGTTGTACCCGGCTGGACACAAAAATGGGGCGAAGCCCACGTCATTTGTTTTTTAATTATTTCATGAAATAAGTGAAATAATTAAAAAAAACGGGCTTCCCTATATTTTTGGTTCCCAGCCGGGTACAAATAGGCAACTGGGGGTTGGAGGCAGCCCGTGGCTTCCTGCTGTACCTGGCTAGCATACAAAAATATGGCGAAGCCCATGTCATTTTTTTGGTGGGCAAAAACTTCTGCATACAGTCCTGGATGGAGTATGCTGAGCCTTGTAGTTCTGCAGCTGCTGTCTGCTCTTCTCCATACAGACAGACAGCAGCTGCAGAACTACAAGGCTCAGCATACTCCATCCAGGACTGTATGCAGAAGTTTTTTGCCCCCTGAAAAAATTATGTAGGCTTCGCCATATTTTTGTATGCTAGCCAGGTACAGCAGTCAATTACGGCTGCCCCCAACCCCCAGTTGCCTATTTGTACCCGGCTGGGAACCAAAAATAAAGGGAAGCCCTTTTTTTATTATTTCATGAATTTCATGAAATAATTAGAAAACAAATGACGTAGGCTTCGCCCCATTTTTGTGTCCAGCCAGGTACAACTAGGCAGCTGGGGATTGGAATCCGCAGCACATGTTGGCCTGAGCTTTCTGGGCCCTACTGCTGCGAATTGCAGTCTGCAGCCGCCTCAGAAAATGACACTTTCATAGAAGCGCCATCTTCTGGCGCTGTATCCAACTCTTCCAGCACCTGCCTGCTATACCTGGCTAGCATACAAAAATATGGCGCAGCTCACGTCCTTTTTTGTAATTTTTTGGCAAAAAAAAAAAAAAATGCTTCCCTGGATTTTCCATTGCCAGTGAAGGTAACACCAAGCAGTGGGGGTTAGCAGCCAGTAGCTGCTTGGATTACCCTTAGCTAGCAATACAAAAAATGCAGCGGGAGCCCATATATATTTTTTTAATTATTTATTTAAATAACTAAAAACAAAATGGGCTTCCCTGTATTTTGATTGCTGGACATCAGAGTGCTGTAAAAATAAATCTTTAAAAAAAATGACGTAGCGCTCCGCGGTATTTTTGATTCTCAGCGCAGATAAAGCAGACAGCTATGGGTTGCCACCCCCATCTGCCTGCCGTTACCTTGGTTGGCAATCAAAATACAGGTAAGCCCATTAATTTTTTCTATTTAAAAAACAGTTAAAAAAAAATGACGATGGGTCCCCCCATTTTTGATAGCCAGCTAGGGTAAAGCAGACGGCTGTAGCCTGAAAACCACAGCTGGCAGCTTTACCGTGGTTGGGGATCCAATGTGGAGGTCCCCCCAGGCTCTTTTTTTATAATTATTTTATAAGTATTAATAATTACACAATAAAAGTAGGGTCCCCCCCAAATTGGATCACCAGCCAAGGTAAAGCGGACAGCTGTGGTCTGGTATTCTCAGGGTGGGAAGGTCCATAGTTATTGGGCCTTCACAGCCTAAAAATAGCAGGCCGCAGGCACCCCAGACGTGGCGCATCCACTAGATGTGCCAATCCTGGCGCTTCACCCCAGCTCATCCCGTGCCCTGGTACAGTGGCAAACGGGGTAATAAATCGGGTTGATACTAGCTGTAAAGTCACCTGAGATCAAGCCCAGCAGTTTGTGATGTCATGGCGTCTATTAGATACCCAACATCATAAACTGTCAGTACTAACAAAAAAAAAATCGACAAAAGAAATTTATTTGAAAAAACAGTCCCCAAAACATTTCCTCTTTCACCAATTTATTGTAAGAAAAAAAATAAAGGGGTCCCACGACGACTCTGGACCGTCTAGAATATGGGGGGGAGACACTCAGGGAACGTATCCCCCATTTTCTAGGCGTGCGGACCCTTCATGTGAGGACTGTGGGTGCAATGAATCTGCACTCACTCTCCCCGGGTCCACAGCAGCAGAGTCCATGTCGTAATGGTTGCTACCAAAGCTGCAATGCCCTGCTCATGAGGTAAGGGCATGCCTAATCAGGAGAACTATTCTACATTTCCAAATATTGGTATTTGCTGATATTATTGCTATTCCACCTACTATATATTGGGGATAGGATCTTGGAGATGGAATACCCCTTTAAGTCCAGTTATCCAGCTGAATGAATACTTAACAGAGCTCGCTATTTAGATGTGTTTTCTTGTGGCGTATAATGGACTCTCATGTTTGGTAGTCATTCAGCAGGGAAACTATAAAAGCAAATCCCTCCATTTGGAAATGTAGTATATAGCTCTCCTGATCAATTATGTTCCTTACCTCATGAGCAGGGCATTGCAGTAATAATAATAATTTATTGATTTATATAGCGTTATTAATTCCATAGCGCTGTATGATTTGGAGTGTGGGAGGAAACCGGAGTACCCGGAGGAAACCCACGCAAACACGGGGAGAACATACAAACTCCTTGCAGATGGTGTCCTTGGTGAGAATTGAACCCAGGACCTCAGTGCTGCAAGACTGCAGTGCTAACCACTGAGCCACCGTGCCGCCCATTTAGCTTACAGATGCATAACCACCACTCACTGTGTCTGAACACAGGAAGCTGAGCTGACAGCCGCTCTGTGCATGCGGCAGCGTCTATTGTGAAGGAAAGGGCCGTGGGGGGATCAACGCTAGACAGGTACCGTGGGACACCGGGGAACACCGGTGGGGTTATAGGGGGTGACCTGGCAGGGCCTGGGGAGGAGTTTTCTGTCGCATGTGTCATGGCACATGCGACAGAAATCAGAGGAGTAGGGTGAATGCGGCCGGCGCGCTGCTGTGCGCGCGGCCATCTTGGATTTCTGGGAGGGCATCAGGGGGGGCACTTTGGCGACACCGGGGGACCGGGGAGGAGATTTATCATGTTTGTTCATGCCAGATGGGAGATAAATAATTTTTTACCGGCGCTGTCATTTACTGTAACGTGATCATCGGTGTACGGTGTATACCTGTGATCACGTGAGCGGGGACCGGAAAAACCGTCCTGAATCATGATCTCCAGGGTCTCAGCTAGCCCTGAAACCCAGGAGATTTTCTGACGCTGGGGGGCGTTATTCACTTATTTCTGCCTGCTGTTTATAAACGGCAGATCAGAATAAGGCTACATTAACACGACCGATCCATTTTTACGGTCTGCAAAAAACAGTCCGTTTTTTTTTCACGGGTGCATCCGTGTGGCATCCGTTTCCGTTACGTAGATGGTCCGTATGTCATCTGTTTGTCATCCGTGTGCCTTCCGTTTTTTTTTGTGTACTGCAAAAAAACTGAAGGAGGGTAAATGCATAAATTTACCCAGGATCCATAGCTTCATCCTACATGAGGCGGTCACATGTTCACTCCAGTGCCATTTTCTACTGCTTTTCACAGCGTAGAGCGCTCTGGTGATTTTCTTGTGCTTGTGCACTTCATATCAGTCTTTTCTGTCATTATAATGGCAGAAAGACACATAATGTCCCACTCTCCTGCATTTTGTAATTTTGCACCCTTTGGTACCTTTCATGTGGCACTAAGGGGTGCTTAGCTTTGTATTTAGCCAAAAAAAATGACGTAGGGTTCCCCCTATTTTTGTAGCCATCTAGGGTATAGCAGACGGCTGCAGCCTGCAGACCACAGCTGGCAACCTCACCTTGGCTGGTAATCCAAAACTGAGAGCACCCCACGCTGTTATTTTAAATTAAATAAATAATTAAAAAAAAAACCACGTAGGGGACCCCCCAAAATTGGATCACCAGCCAAGGTAAAGCAGACAGCTGTGGTCTGATATTCTCAGACTAGGGAGGTCCATGGTTATTGGACTCTCCCCAGCCTAAAAATAGCAGGCCGCAGCCGCCTCAGAAGTGGCGCATCCATTAGATGTGCCAATCCTGGTGCTTCGCCTCAGCTCATCCCGCGCCCTGGTGCGGTGGCAAACGGGGTAATATATGGGGTTAATACCAGATGTGTAATGTCACCTGGCATCAAGCCCTGGGGTTGGTGAGGTCAGGCGTCTATCAGATACCCGACATCACCAACCCAGTCAGTAATAAAAAAAAATAGACGACAAACACATTTTTTTTTTAAAAAATACTCCCCAATACATTCCCTCTTTAACCAATTTATTAGAAAGAAAAACAAATCCAGGTCTGGTGTAATCCAAGGGGTTGCTATGACGATCCACACTGTCCCAGTCAATGAAGAGCAGGATGTTCCCCATTGGCTGGGAGAGCAGTGCAGTGACCTGAGCTAACATCAATGGGTCAGCCCAGGTCACTGCAGGGGGATGACAAGTGCTGCTGTCAGCGAGGTACATTACCTGCGCTGATCTCCTGCACTGCTGACAGCACCTGTCACTGAGTTCAATGACCGCCGCCTTCACAGCCAAGTATCGCGAGCAGCCCGTGACGTCACCGCTAGTCAGTCTCGGGTCGGAAGCGAGAGAAGGTGATGTGACAAGCGGCGGCCATGGAGGACAGTGACAGCGCTGAGGTCGGGACTTCATCACCGCAGGTAAGCCGAGCGGGACCATGTGTGCAGAGTGCCAGGAGGACGTCAGTGTGTCGTGGACTGCATGGCTGGGGACGTGTGTGTGTGTGTATGTATGTGTACATGCCGCGTGCAGGAGGGGGCGGAGCGAGCTGAGCGGGGAAGTGTGGGCTTCCTGCACGTAACTAGGATAAACATCGGGTTACTAACAAAAGCGCTTTGCTTGGATACCCGATGTTTATCTTGGTTTCCAGCTTCTGGCAGGCTGCCAGCGATGGCTCCTGCACACTGTAGCTGTAAAAAGCCCTGCTTTTTGCTGCTAGAACCATTCTCGAACGTATCTAGAACTATCGAGCTTTAGCAAAAAGCTCGAGTTCTAGTTCTATCTAGAACAGCCCCCAAAATCACTCGAGCCGCGAACTGGAGAACCTCGAACCGCGCTCAACTCTAATCATCACTTCCTATGATAGGTATTCTAAAATCTCAAGGACCTCGAGGCCTCATCTCAGCTATATATACTTACATGTTGTCGGTGGGGGTGGAGTCGGACCCTTTGCTAGCCCAGGATAGATGGAAATCTCTAATTCCCTCTCCTCAAGGAGAGGAATAGGAAGAGATATTGGAATCTCCGACTGCGGTATCCCCTTCGGTTAATAATAAGTTGATTCAATGCTACATTGTCCACCAGGCATACCTTACTCCAACTCGATTATTTAGTATGGGCCGTTCTCGTACATCGGAGTGCCCGAGGTGTCATCTCTCAGGGGCAAATTTCATACATATGATTTGGAGCTGTCCCAATATATCTTCGTACTGGCGGGGAGTGACATCTCTGCTGACATCGATTGTGTTGATTCCTGTTTTGTGTGACCCTTTGATATGCCTGTTTGGGGTGGTGGAGGAAGAGTCCTGGGATCATTACATCACAATATTCCTCAGAGAGGCATTGTTTCTGGCTAGGAAATTAATAGCTCTGAGGTGGATGGGAGATTTGAATCCAACTGTGCGGTCCTGGGTTAAACTAGTCAATGCAACCATAGTCTATGAGCGGGTGGTATATTATAATAGGGGGTGCCCGGGAAAATTTAACAAAATCTGGGGTTTGTGGAATTCTTCTCCAGACACACTTGCGGAGGTTTGAGGGAGATTATGCGGATAATGGTGGTTCCCGCTAGATGTTGGGATATGAAACACTGTCCAATGGTATATTGAGATATAATAATTAGAGATGAGCAAACCGGCCGTGGTTGGGCTCGAGTTCGGTTCGTCGAACGGAGGTCCCGTTCGAGTTCGACGAACCACTCGAACCGCATAGGAAACAATGGCAGGCAATCACAAACACATAAAAACACCTAGAAAACACCCTCAAAGGTGTCCAAAAGGTGACAAACAACTCACAACACAACACAAACACATGGAAAAGTGACAAAGACATATACTCATGCGAAAACAAAAGAGCAGGACAAGGAAAAAGAGGAGACACAGATATAGGCATGGCACGCCCTTTTAAAATCATGTAAAACACCGCAAGGTGACTCCAAGCGGAGTTCTCCCTTTTTTCCAAAAATTGGGCCACACACACACCCACCCCTTCAGTGGCAGCATTTGTGCCCAAGTTGTACAATTCACAGCTAGATTTGCATCAAGCACATTCAAAAATACGCCATACTTAACCGTTCCCAGGATGGCACCGGGGTAGGTAGCAAAGTCTTTGCTGAACCATGACTTGTTCATCTTGGCTCCTTTTTAAAAACACTTCAAGCAAGGGTTACTCCAAGCAGAGTCTCCCTTTTTTACAAAAATTGGGCCACACAGACACCCCTTCAGTAGCAGCACTTGTGCCCCAGTTGTACACTTCACAGGTAGATTTGCATCAAGCACATTCAAAAATACGCCATACTTAACCGTCCCCAGGAGGACACCGGGGTAGGTAGCTAAGTCTTTCCTGATCCCAGCTCTATTCATCTTGGCTCCTTTTAAAAAACACAGCAAGCAAGGGTTACTCCAAGCGGAGTCTCCCTTTTTTCCAAAAATTGGGCCACACAGACACTCACCCCTTCAGTGGCTGCACTTGTGCCCTAGTTGTACACTTCACAGGTAGATTTGCATCAAGCACAATCAAAAATACGCCATACTTAACCGTTCCCAGGATGACCCCAGGTTAGTTAGCAAAGTCTTTGCTGAACCATGACTTGTTCATCTTGGCTCCTTTTAAAAAACACAGCAAGCAAGGGTTACTCCAAGCGGAGTCTCCCTTTTTTCCAAAAATTGGGCCACACAGACACTCACCCCTTCAGTGGCAGCACTTGTGCCCTAGTTGCAAACAGGATGTTTGATTTGCATCAAGCACATTCCAAATCCACAAGCATTTACTCTCCCCAGGATGACACAGGGGTAGTAAATTCCTTGTGGATCCATGACTTGTTCATTTTGATGAACGTTAGTCTGTCCACATTGTCACTGGACAGACCCGTGCGCTTATCTGTCAGCACACACCCAGCAGCACTGAAGACACGTTCAGAGACAACGCTGGCAGCTGGACACGACAAAATCTCCAAGGCGTAAGTGGAGAGCTCTGGCCATTTTTCAAGATTTGAAGCCCAAAATGAGCAAGGCTCCATTTGCAAAGTCATGGCATCGATGTTCATTTGGAGATACTCCTGTATCATCCTCACCAGCCGTTGACTATGTGTCAGACTTGTTGTCTCTGGTAGCCTTGCAAAGGAGGGTCTAAAAAAATTATGAAAAGATTCAATAAAATTGCTGTTACCAGCACCAGTTACGGTGCTACTGGTACGGGTAGACTGTTGGAGATGACGAGACCGTCCCATGTTTGTCAAGTTACAACTGGGAGATTCACTCCCTGCACCTGCACGGTTGTTTGGTGGAAAAGCCGAGCTAAGATCGAGTAACAGCTTCTGCTGATACTCCTGCATACGTGCGTCCCTTTCTATGGAAGGAATTATGTCACAAAATTTGGACTTGTACCGGGGATTTAATAGTGTGGCAAGCCAGTAGTCATCATCACTTCTAATTTTGACAATACGAGGGTCATGTTGGAGGTAGTGCAGCAAGAAGGCACTCATGTGTCTTGCGCAGCCATGCGGACCAAGTCCACGCTGTGTTTGTGGCATATAGGTGCTAACCGTTCTTTCTTCCTCTGACATCTCCCCCCAACCTCTTTCAACTGAAATTTGGCCAAGGTCTCCCTCATCCGCTGAGTCTTCCATGTCCATGGACAGTTTGTCCTCCATTTCTTCATGTTCTCCTGCACCTTCCTCAACATTTCGCCTGCTACCATGCGCCCTTGTTGATCCCTGTCCCCCATGGTCCCATGCCTGCCGCGTTGGTGATGATGAACGTCTGGACCTTGGTGATGTTGTTGTGTCTTGCGCATATGAATCCTCCTGTAGTTCCTCCCCTTCCTGTTGTCCCACCCCCTGACTCCGAATAGTGTTTAGCGTGTGCTCCAGCATGTAAATGACTGGAATTGTCATGCTGATAATGGCATTGTCAGCGCTAAATATATTCGTCGCCATGTCGAAATTGTGCAGAAGGGTGCATAGGTCCTTGATTTGAGACCACTCCATCAGGGTGATCTGCCCCACCTCTGCATCTCGTTGGCCCAGTGACTCACACTATTATGAAATTTCAGCGTATAGTGTGCGGGAACAGCGCATTCAGATCACTGCTGTTTGGATAATGGCGATCGCCATATTTTTTTTTTTTCCTTGTCTTCCTTCCCTAAGCACGCGTGTGTAGTGGGGCGGGCCAGCATGTCAGCCAATTCCAGACACACACACAGCTAAGTGGACTTTTAGCCAGAGAAGCAACGGCATGTGTGATAGGATGTCCATGTCACATGTCCCTGCATTATAAAAACGGACGATTCAGAGCAAAAGTGTATACCTGGTGCCGCTTGCCACTATCAAACATTGGCAGATCCAATTTAATTAAAATGGTAATGATGCCACAATTACTATATCTTATACATAATTCTGCAGTGTGGATATGTAGGGAATTTTTTGCAAAAATTAATACAATATTCCGGGAACTTATCTGGAAGAAAAAGCAGGCTAGGATCCGATTGGAAGTATTACAGCGGGGAAAGGAGGAAGTATTACAGCGGGGAAAGGAGGAAGCAGGATTGGCGGTACCAAACCCATATATATATATATTATATAAGCTTCCCAGATGCAACATCTTAGGGGTTGGGGCAAAGAAGGAGTGTATGATACCAGTGGTGATATAGTAAGAGAGGGATCGGTATGGAAGTACCTAGGTTGCCGGTTGGATGTGGGACAAAGACAGATAAACGGGGCACGATATCCCACACTGGCTATGATATTTAGGGTATGGGACAGGGGTAAGTCTCTTTTGGAGATAAGCGGACCTACAGAGCTCTGGTCACTGTGGCGGAATCACGACTTGCCAGAAATTAAAAAATTAGTGGGGCTGAGAGGATGGGAGGATAAAGGGATCCATTTAGTGTCACAAGTATTACAAAATAATACTCTTAAAAGCTTTGAACAATTGAGAATGGAGTTTCACCTCCGGCATGTCTTCTTTTATCAATACTTACAGCTGAGGCACGCACTGGAAAGACAGAGGAGGACAAACCCGGTAACAGTGACACATAATCAAACATTACACATGTTGCTTACATCTGAGTCCTCTAAGGGTCTTATTTCAGAGTTATATAAAAAATTATTACCTGCTCATCTAGAAACATACCCATTGATTGTAAAATCCAAATGGGAACGGGACGTTGGTCCCCTGACGGAAGATTAGTGGTCTGATATCTTAGAACAGGTTCCTAAACTGGCAGTCTCTGAGTGCCAAAGACTTTCTCAAATATATCTCATCCACAGGGTATATAAAACTCCCAGCCTACTATTTAAGATGGGACTCAGACCAAACGCACAGTGTGTTAGGTGTGGACAGGATGATGCCCATTTGATGCATGTTCTGTGGGAATGTGGACGTATTGGTGATTTCTGGAAACAAACACTGGGACTCATAGACCAAATATATCATATCACAATACAGCCGTCGCCCCGCCTGTGCCTGTTGAGTCTGTGGGAGGGAGGAGTGGACCCGGACTCTCCAACAGCCCTGGGAATAGCCCGTATCCTGTACCAATCAAGAAAGTTACTAGCATATCACTGGTTAGATCCTCTACCACCAACATTACTGGAGCTTAAAAACAAATTAAGTTACGTCATAAGATTAGAAAGGGGAGTTTATCTAAAAAGAAAAACGTTGAGAAAGTTTAACAACATTTGACAGCCATGGATGGAGCTACGAGGCCTTCCCTCCAATGCACTGGTTCAGGATGCAATGCTGGAACGGTTACTGTTGTGCCTGCAGTGATGGAACGTGTGAGGAAGGAAATTAAAATTAGTCTTTTCTGTGGCGAAGTGGACTTTGAATGAAGAGGTGAGACAGGACTGGAAGGGTTTGATTGATGACTGCACGGAGAGGGAGGGGCGGGAGAGTATAGCAATATAATGTGGAGCGACATGGCTGATGGAGGAGGTTTTTCTGTTAGTCTGAGGCATTATTGCATAATCTAAGTTCGGTTTATTTGTGGAGCCACATGGTGTGTAGGCTTAATTACATAATATAACTATGATTTGAGAACCTTATTACTGTTTCTACATATATGCAGAGAAAGAACCTGATTTATATACAATGTATGGTTATTTGATGTTTACTGTTATCAGTCATATGAGAAGCTGTTATGAGGGGGACCCGGGGAAGCGTGCCAAGATGGGAAATGGACAGCTTCCGCCGGTCAAGGTCCACTGTGCGGTGTAAGGGACCGCTGCTATGGTCAGGAAAGAGTGAGCGGGTTGCTGCTAGTGATCGTCTGGAACGTCACAGACGATCTATGTACACCGGTCCGCCCTAACCCGTGAGGGTTGTATGGCTCGGGGCTTCTCGTACGGTGTACCTGTTGCACGGGGACGCACAGAGGTGCCTACACACGTGTGCCAGCGGGAGTCACAGGAATATGGCACGGGGGTAGCACAGAGGTGCCCACGCACGTGTGCTTCAGAAACCAAGTGAGTCCGACAGAGACTCGAGGAGCTCACCTGGGACAGGAACACAGCCTGCTAAACGGGATACTGCCGGAGCAGCAAGGCAGGGGCAAGACCTGCAAACTAGGTGCTGCCTGAGCAGCAAGGGCAAAGCCCACAAAAGACAATAGTGCCTGAGCAGTGGCGTGGCAGCACGCTGCCAGACATCCAAACATAGAAGGACGGTCGCGCACCACCATGATGGCAGGGGGAGCTTTTAAGGAGGTGTAGCTCCACCCAAGGCCGGGCGCGAGATGGGCGTGACCCAATCAGGGTTCGTGACGTCCTGGCCCAGCCAGTCAGGATTCAGCACATCACCAGCCTCGTCATGGGGCCGTGTGATATCAGTGAGCGAATCAGAAGACGTCACGTGGAGCACATGTTCATCCTCCTGCCTCTGGGTCATAAAGGCGGGATCCTCGGTTTCACAATGTGCAGAGACATGGGAAGTCTTGCTGCTTCCCTGAGCATCTATTCTTTGCACACTGTGCAACCTCCCAGAGCCTCTGTGATGCTGAGCAGGAGAGCTCGTGGCAGGCAAGGGATGGGAGACCGCTCCATTCCTTGCAAGGGGAGAACCACTAGGTGGCACCCTTCAGCTGTGTCTCTGAGGAGGCAACTCCTGCAGACTGCGCAGTCTCCCAGACCTTTGGCGCTGCTGAGCAGGAGGGCTCGTGGCAGACAAGGAATGGGGGACCACCTCATTCCTTGCAACAAGAGAGCCACGACGTGTAACATTACCCCCCCATCTAGGCCCCCCCCCCCGCCTGCGCTCGAAGGCTGCCACCAAAGCCGGGGCGTGGATATGCTCCTCCAATTCCCAGGACCTATGCTCCGGGCCACGACCGACCCACTCCACGAGGAAGTACCTCTTGCCCTGTACAATTTTTGTTCTTACTAGCTTCGCTACTTCAGGGTCGTCGGACGAGAAGCCAACCTGGGACAGCAGAGACCCCGAGGTTTTAGGTCGTACGGGTTTCAGAAGAGATACATGAAAAGTATTAGAAATAGCCCAGCATGGAGGGAGCTGGAGTCGATATACCGCCGGGGTTACCTGCTCTATTACTGTAAACGGACCCAGGTACCTAGGAGCGAACTCGGCTGTCTGTACCGGAAGGTAGATATGTTTAGACGACAGCCACACTAGGTCCCCAGGTGCGAAAGATGGCGCAGAGTGAAGAAGACCCGCAGGTCTCTGCCTGAACGGTTTATTATACGAGGTACAGACTTGCCTATTCTCCTGTACATCCTGGGCTACCTCCGACCCCCAATAATACCTGACCGCAGGGTCTCTGGTCCTGTCGACCCTGAAGTGACCCCTGCCTTTGGAGGCACGATCCCATGACAGCACATCATTCCGTAAGTCAGGGGGAATGAGGGTCTTACCAGGTGGCACCTGGTCTAGGGAAACGGAAGTGACCCTCCTCACGCTGACCGGAGGTGGAACAAGACACTGTGTTTCTTCCGATGGTTTCGAACATCGGGTGTCTACATGTCCCCTCTGCCCACAGGTAAAGCAATCGACCGACGGCCGAGAACCTGTGGTAGAGGAGACCACTGTGGAGATTTCCATTGGCTCCACAGAATCGTCAATAGAGCTGGCTGGGAGGCCTGTCTGCTGTCTGGTGGGGAAGGGAAGTCATAGACTCTGTAGACCAGGTAGACGTGGGTGCTGAAGAGACCTCGAGCCTCCGCTCCGCGTGGCGGATGTCGATGAGAGAGGCAAGCCGAATCAAGGACTCTAAGGTGGTCGGCACGTCACGCGTGGCCAGCGCATCTTTGACGAACCCTGCCAGACCCTCCCAGAACACAGGGACCAGGACTTTATCTGGCCAGTCCAGCTCTGCGGCGAGTGTCCTGAATTGCACCGCAAAGTCCCCGACTGAAGTGGACCTCTGCCGAAGGCGTAGGAGCCGCAGCGCGGAGTCGTGGGTGACTTGAGGCCCGAGGAACACCTTTCTCATGGCCTCAAGATAAACTGGAAGGTGATTCACCACCCGATCTCCGCGCTCCCACAACGGCGTGGACCATTTTAGCGCTTTCCCTGTGAGCAGGGACTGGACGAAGGCTACCTTCGCCTTCTCAGTAGCGTAATCAGTCGCGGACAACTCCAAATAGGTGGTAACCTGGTTTATGAAACCACGGCACTCGGAGCCCTCCCCGCTGAAACGCTCTGGGAGCGCAAGGCGAGGCGACCTTCCGCACAATTTCACAGCCTGAGTAGCCGCCTGGGTGGCGACTGTCGCGAGAGCAGCCTTATCGGGGGAAGACCGCTCCACTGCTGCCAATCGTGACTCCAACTGCTGCACATAACGCAGCAACTGCTGCTGCTCTTCCGCCATAGCCAGACCTTTGGCGCGACCGTAATGTTACGAGGGGGACCCGGGGAAGTGTGCCAAGATGGGAAATGGACAGCTTCCGCCGGCCAAGGTCCACTGTGCGGTGTAAGGGACCGCTGCTATGGTCAGGAAAGAGTGAGCGGGTTGCTGCTAGTGATCATCTGGAACATCACAGACGATCTATGTACACCGGTCCGCCCTAACCCGTGAGGGTTGTATGGCTCGGGGCTTCTCGTACGGTGTACCTGTTGCACGGGGACGCACAGAGGTGCCTACACATGTGTGCCAGCGGGAGTCACAGGAATATGGCACGGGGGTAGCACAGAGGTGCCCACGCATGTGTGCTTCAGAAACCAAGTGAGTCCGACAGAGACTCGAGGAGCTCACCTGGGACAGGAACACAGCCTGCTAAACGGGATACTGCCGGAGCAGCAAGGCAGGGGCAAGACCTGCAAACTAGGTGCTGCCTGAGTAGCAAGGGCAAAGCCCACAAAAGACAATAGTGCCTGAGCAGTGGCGTGGCAGCACGCTGCCAGACATCCAAACATAGAAGGACGGTCACGCACCGCCATGATGGCAGGGGGAGCTTTTAAGGAGGTGTAGCTCCACCCAAGGGCGGGCGCGAGACGGGCGTGACCCAATCAGGGTTCGTGACGTCCTGGCCCAGCCAGTCAGGATTCAGCACATCACCAGCCTCGTCATGGGGCCGTGTGATATCAGTGAGCGAATCAGAAGACGTCACGTGGAGCACATGTTCATCCTCCTGCCTCTGGGTCATAAAGGCGGGATCCTCGGTTTCACAATGTGCAGAGACATGGGAAGTCTTGCTGCTTCCCTGAGCATCTATTCTTTGCACACTGCGCAACATCCCAGAGCCTCTGTGATGCTGAGCAGGAGAGCTCGTGGCAGGCAAGGGATGGGAGACCGCTCCATTCCTTGCAAGGGGAGAACCCCTAGGTGTCACCCTTCTGCTGTGTCTCTGAGGAGGCAACTCCTGCAGACTGCGCAGTCTCCCAGACCTTTGGCGCTGCTGAGCAGGAGGGCTCGTGGCAGACAAGGAATGGGGGACCACCTCATTCCTTGCAACAAGAGAGCCACGACGTGTAACAAGAAGCGAAATATTCTCTGTATTGATTCCTAATTATTTATTAAAAAAAGATCTGATTTAAAAAAAGTTCTTTGTGACCAGTCGCTTATGGCATTTGTGAGTTTAGCACTTCATGACATATTTGGAAATTTCTACCAACCTTCGGGGGCCGCACAAAATTATCAACTTGAAAATTACCCTAATATATTTGGTGAAACAATTAACTCACTGACGGCTGGAGCTTCTACTCTTTGGTGCAGCTGTAATATTAGGCGATGTTGATTTTGTTGCTTTTCCAGGTTTGAGTTGTCTGGGACTGCTGGATATACATCACAGGAGGGTATGGGGGCATATACACCACAGGGTAGGGTTGGGAGGAATATAGAACACTGGGGAGGCTGGGGACATAGACATCACTGGGGGGTACATACATCATTGATGGGGAGCACAGACATAGCTGGGGGGGCATAAACATTGCTGGGGAGGGCTGGGAGGAATATACATCACTAGGGAAGCAGCATGGCATAGACGTCACTGGGGGTACATACATCACTGGGGGTATATACACATCACTGGGTTTCACAGACAAGACTGGGGGGCATAAACATTGCTGGGGTTATATACATAGCCGGGGGCAGACAGCCCTGGGGGATGCCGGGGGACACAGACAGCCCTGGGGGCACAGAGAATGATGGGAGAGGCTGGAGGCACAGACAAACCTGGGGGACGCTCAGGGCACAGATAAGGATGGGAGAGGCTGAAGGCACAGACAGACCTGGGAGAGGCTCGGGGCACAGAGATCACTGGGGAGACTGGGGGGGCACAGAGATCGCTGGGGAGACTGGGGGGGGGGGCACAAAGATCACTGGGGAGACTAAAGGGGGCAAAGAGATCACTGGGGAGACTAAGGGGGGCACAGAGATCACTGGGGAGACAGCACAGATCACTGGGGAGACTGCACAGATCACTGGGGAGACTGGGGAGACGGCACAGATCATTGGGGAGATGGCACAGATCACTGGGGAGACGGCACAGATCACTGGGGAGACTGGGGAGATGGCACAGATCACTGGGGAGACTGGGGAGACGGCACAGATCACTGGGGAGACTGGGGAGATGGCACAGATCACTGGGGAGACTGGGGATATGGCACAGATCACTGGGGAGATGACACAGATCACTGGGGAGACTGGGGAGATGGCACAGATCACGGGGGAGACTGGGGAGATGGCACAGATCACTGGGGAGACTGGGGAGATGGCACAGATCACTGGGGAGACTGGGGAGATGGCACAGATCACTGGTGAGATTGGGGAGATGGCACAGATCACTGGGGAGATGGCACAGATCACTGGGGAGAGAGGAGGGGAGCAGAGCGCTGTGGGCACAGGCAGACCCGGGGGAGCTTGGAGGCAGTTAGAGAACTGGGGGAGGCCTGGATCACTGAGTGCTGGAGGTGGCTGCGGGCATGGAGAGCGCTGCTGGCGCGCACAGAGAGGAGCAGCTGCCGCCGGGCACAGGTAGCCACCGCCGCCGGGTACAGGGAGCCGCCGCCGGGTACAGGGAGCCACCGCCGCCGCCGGGTACAGGAAGCCACCGCCGCCGGGTACAGGAAGCCACCGCCGCCACCGGGTACAGGAAGCCACTGCCGCTGTCGGGCACAGGGAGCCACCGCCGGATACAGAGAGCCGCCGCCGGGCACAGGGAGCCGCCGCCGCCGGGCACAGGGAGCCACCGCCGCCGGGCACAGGGAGCCACCGCCGCCGGGAACAGGGTGCCGCCACTGCCGGGAACAGGGAGCCGCCACCGCCGCCGGGAACAGACCTGGGGGATGATTGGCAGTCAATCCTCTCCTGTTTGATTTTAGCACTCCTCACACTGACCCCACCTACAAAGTACGTCCTCACGTAGGCAGTGCCAGCGTGGGGATGTAGTCTTTCAGGTATAGGAAATGCAGCGATCAGCATTGAACGTGCTGTGTGGGGTTTTAAAGGGCCAGCAGCCAGCAAGATGCAGCTGCCGCTCCAGCACTGCAGTCCCCGGGAATCAGCTCGGGGGCCGCAGGAAAAGTCGTCGCGGGCCGCATACGGCCCGCGGGCCGGAGGTTCCCCACCCCTGATCTAAAGAAAAACATAACATAATGTTTTGATGTTAAACATTGACGACAGTTTGCAAACACACATTAACAACATAGTAACACCACCAAAAAACATACATCCTCCAATAATTCCTCGGTGGGAGCAGTTGCGAGGTTCGTCTCCTGTGGGGGCATCATGCTGGTAGAGGCACGGGGGAGTTATTGGTCTCTAGTGAACATCAGGAGATCGAAGTACCAAAGCTTTGGCACATAAACATCCCCCGTGCCAGACCCGGACCTCTTTGACTGCTCAACTTTGTTTAACTCTTTTTTGAACACCGTGTGCAAGGCCTGCAGCTTCTTTCGCACTAATAATTCTGTGCCTTTTTCTGATGAGTGATGGCGGTCAAATACAGCAACAAGCTTCACATAGGCCTCTTTTTTGAGAAGCTTGTTGCTGTATTCCATGTATTTAACCCACCACAAATAGGGATTATCCCGATACTCATCGATGAATTCCCTTAAGAAGGCTTCACTTGGAGTCGTCATCTGTGTTAGTTTTAGGAAAAAATTCTATTCCTAATAATTGTTTCATTTGAGATATTATTGATCCCATTGATGGAATATTTGGTTTAAGCCACTCGCTAAAAAGATTTCGGAAAGCCACAATTAAATATGTGTGAATATTTCGAGGGATCTTCACTTTGGCTATCTCAAGTTGAGATTCAGATTCAGGGGGACGAAGCTGATGGAAAAGCAAAGCCTGTGACGTTTGTGGAAGTTCTGTTCCCCAACATGCCTGGATCTGGTCTCTTATTTGCTTCCAGTATGTTACTACTTCTGTGCATTCCCACACCCCGTGCCAAAGATTTATTAAGAGCACCCTACATTTAGGACATGCTGTAATCCTGTCAGGGCATCTAAGGGAAGGCGGGATGTTACATCCATACAGCGCTGTGTGCATGAGTTTAAAATAAGTCTCCCTCCATCTCTCACAAAAGATGGATTTTCTCACCAGTTGCCAGCCTTGCAGTATTGTCTTTGCTATCTCCTCGTCTCTAGTCCAACTCTCCCAAGTCCTGAACAGTTTACTCTGTCTTGATTTCAAAAATGTATGTCTTATATTACCGTACAGTGAGCAAATGCTCACCATCTGGGTACATGGGCCAATAATTTCGTCTAGGGCATGAGAGGTAGCTTCCTTTTCTAACTGTCTGAGTCTGGATTGATAGAAAGACCGGAGCAGCAGGATGTGTATGAAATGCTTACTATGTATCTGGAATTTGACCATGATTTCTTGTGGAGACATCCATTTTTATCTTCTAAGCTCATAATACTACCCGCCTTCTGTAAATGGTCACTTGTCTGTCTAATATCCTGATCTCTGCTCCCTGGGGGAATTCGGGGTGGACAAATATTGGCATATGTTTAGAGCTCAAGAAGTGGGGTTGGAAAGCTTTCCTTACTATTTTCCAGCACATTAT
Organism: Anomaloglossus baeobatrachus; assembly: GCF_048569485.1. NCBI lineage: Eukaryota > Metazoa > Chordata > Amphibia > Anura > Aromobatidae > Anomaloglossus > Anomaloglossus baeobatrachus. The sequence goes on from NC_134354.1 coordinate 744,312,657, forward strand.
AGTGTCGCTTAGTAGAAAGGAGGATTTTACCGACTGTGGCAGTTTGGCTTGTTTAGTGTGGATAAGAGCGGTTAGGTCCCAAGGAGCAGCTAATTCTCGTTCTAGATGTGTGTTTGAGTAGCAACTCGTGTCGTGCATCCAGTCCACCACATGCCTGAACAAAAAGGTAATATTGTAAGCCCGTATATTTGGGAAATTAACCCCTCTTTCATTTCTTAATAGCATCAATTTTTCTACAGCGATTCTGGGTCTTTTACCTGTCCAAATAAAGTGTATAAAGGCCTTCTTCAGTTTTTTTTTTTATCTCCGAGTGTTTTAAAATCAGGGGTAGGGTTTCAAGGGATATAGGAGTCTGGAAAAGCTAATCATTTTGATCAAATGACATCTATCCAGAAGGGATATTGGTAAGTGATGCCACCTTTGCAATTCCTCCAATATTTTACCTATCAGGGGGGTATAGTTTAGCGAGTATAATTGATCTGGTCGCCTCCCTATCTTTATCCCCAAATACATTATATGTGACTTTGAGACACGGAGCTCCAAACCCAGCTTCCTCCAGTGCTCCAGGTGTGTTTTTTCTCATAATTCTAAAAGTTTGCTTTTGTTAATATTGATCTTGTAGCCCGAGTATTCCCGAAATTTCTGAATAAAATAAAAGATATCTCCTAACTATGCTAGTGGTTGTGACAGGAACAATATGACATCATCTGCAAAAAAAGCAATTTTGACTATATCTTAACCTACTTTAATTCCGTAAAATAGATCAGTCTCCTCCACATATCTAGCAAAGGGTTCCATGGTAAGGTTAAATCCCAATGGCGACATTGGACATCCCTGTCTGGTCCCTTTGTGTAGGTGAAAAGGAGCAGAGAGGAATCCAGGAGTATGTATTCTGGCTGTACGGCTGTTGTATACCCCGTCCAAGTATGTTCTAAATTTGCCTTTTAAATTGAAAGTGTCCAGCGTCGCCCCCAACCATTCCCAACAGACGTTATCAAATGCTTTCTCTGCATCTAGAGTTAGAAGAGCTGGTCTGTCACCTGAGTGTTGCTGTCGTCCCACCACATCCAACACTGTCAAAACTTTCCTTATGTTCTTAACTGCAGCCCTCCCTTTAACAAACCCCACCTGAGCTGGTTTCACCAACTGAGGAAGCACCCCTGCCAAACGTTCAGCCATTATTTTAGACATAATTTTTTGGTCTAGGTCAATTAGTGAAATAGGTCTATAGGAGCCTTCCTCTAGAGGGTCCTTTCCTTGTTTCGATATTACTTTGATGTACGTCTCTTTGGATCTGACTGGAATGTCCCCCGTTGTCAAAATGTTGTTGTAATAAGTAGTCAATGTCGGGGAAATCTGTTCTTTAAGTGTCTTATAAAACTCCCCACTATACCCATCAGGTCCGGGTGCCTTCCCATTCTGAAGATGACTAATAGTTTTCTTTACCTCCTCTTCCTTAATATCCGCATTAAAATAATCATTGGGGTCATGTCGTTAATGACGCACATCTGGCCTTTTTAACAATATCTTTGTGTGTGACATGTCCGTGCGATTGTGGACGAGCTTAAAATTGTTCAAAATCGTTCTCCGTGGAGAGCGTGTTCAAAAGTCAAAAATCGTTGTAGGCCGCTTTAAATTGTTCTTTCTCGTCTATTTTTCTTCGCCAGTTGATTCGTGTGATGCTCTTTTGTCGATCAACAATATCGCACATGCGTGCGTCATTAGCGACATGGCCGCTCTTGAAACGTCACATTACTCCACGCCTCACGTGCTGTGCTTGTTTTCATTTAATTGTCTGTTTAATTGGTGTAATTGTGTTTTAAAAGGGCGTAAATTTTGACGTTGGCTAGACACTGATGCTTCCATCTTGTGTGGTGTCTATATCCTCGCTCTGAATCAGCGTTGGTTTTCTGTCTTATCTGGACAATTTACAGTAATTATTATAAAATATTTTTTGGGTTGATATTGTTGAAGTTGAAGAAAATTCTTCAACACTGTTTTTTTGTGGTATCTATTTTTTTTTAAAAAAAGTCTCTTATTATCCTTTTTCCAGAAAAAACTTCTACACTTTGTTTTTGGTGTGATTAATTCAGCCAAAAAAGTACTTTTCAACATGCTAAATGCACAACAACACAACTTATTATGTGCTATATTAATCTCAACTGCAGCCATAGCTGTTGAAGAAATTGAGGCAGAATCTAGGGAAAAAAACAAACGCCGTCGCATGTGGGCAAGACAGTGGTTGCTGAAGAGGGACCAATACAGCCACATCAACCTATTAAACAGTTTGCGTGATAATAACCCGCAAGACTTTTGCAATTATTCCTGGTTCAACGCATTACACCATATATAAAGCGTGAGGACACAGTGATGAGAAAAGCGGTTCCAGTCAAAGAAAGACTTGGTGTAACATTGCGATTTCTTGCAACAGGAAGAAGTTTAACAGATTTGCAGTATTCATCAGCAATATCACCTTCGCTGTTAAGCAGCCTCATCCCAGAAACATGTCAAGACATCATTGACTGTCTACGCGAATTTATGCCATTTCCCAAAACACAGGCACACTGGCTTGCGATAGCATCAGATTTTGAGAAACATTGTCAATTTCCTAATTGTGGCGGCGCAATTAACGGCAAACGTGTGCGCATACAACAGCCACACAATAGTGGTTCTTTTTTTTTTAATTATAAAGGTTATTTCAGTGTAATTTTGTTAGCTTAAGTCATTGCAAATTATGAGTTTATTTACGTGGATGTAGGCATAAATGGCCGTGTATCTGACGGTGGAGCCCTTGATTATACCGAGTTTGGGAGAAGGTTAATTAATGAAAACTTGTTTTTGCCATCAAATGATCAAACTATTGCAAATTTGAACTTTACTTTTATAGCTGATGAGGCTTTTCCTTTGCAAAAACATTTATTAAGGCCCTATCCACAGGTGAGCTTAAATGTGGATAGGAGAATTTTCAACTACCGCCTTTCAAGGGCAAGGCGTGTAGTTGAAAACGCATTTGGTATTTTGTCGAGCCGTTTTAGAATATTACAAACAGCGATTAATTTAAAACTTGATTCGATTGACCACGTCATCTTAGCCTGCTGTGTGTTGCATAATTACCTCAGAATCAAGGATGCACCGCAATACACCCCAGCAGGATTTGTTGACCCCATCAATCAACAAACAGGTGAAATTGTGCCTGGTGATTGGTGTATGGATGCGACATCTTTAAAATCCCTGAATCATTTACCCCTCAGTGGACGTGCGCGTCATGAAATCCAGATAAATCGTGAAAAATACTTAAATTATTTTGTCGGACCCGGCTCAGTAGTTTGGGAAAATGATATTTAATATTGTATGTCACATTTTTTTTTAAGTTTAAAATGAATGTACATTTGTAATTTCCCTGGAAACATGCTATGTTATGCATAATTAGATATTCACCTATTTTTGTTTTTTTCATATGTTTAATAATGCAATGTTATTTGGTTTGTTTTTTTTAAAAAAAGATGTTTTAAAAATTCTAAAGCAATAATTTAGATTTTGAAAAAGAAAAAAAAAGTTTGAATAAATACATTTTTATAAAAAATTAAAAACCTAATAAGTGAACAATTGTGTTATTTTCCCATTATAAGAATTCAAAAGGAGAGCCTCATATTAATGTATTTATCTAAAGCGTCAGACTTTGTCCAAAAATGAATCTTCAATCTATTTTCCAAGCCTTTGTCAGACTTTTCTGCAGGTATATTATTTTAGTCTATTTTTCAGACACTATATGTCGAATGCCTATCTGCCTTTCATTTTAAAATGGCGAATCTGAATAGAGCAAGCATTTGGGGCCAGAGCGAAATTGAATTCCTGGTTGCAAGCCTTGATAATTGGGACTTCGAGTGCACCAGGATTTATAACAGACCCATGGCCCATGAAAGGGCAGTATTACGGCGTGTGCGCCGCGGCCTAAAGCAAAAATTTGGAATAACTAGAACTATATTACAAATTAGAAGAAAATGGACAGATTTAAAGTTCGGGTCATGGAGTAGGGTGGTGAATATCCGCACACGTTTAAAAAGAATGAAAGGTAATATTTATTTATTTATTTTTTTTTAAATATGCAAATTTATATTGATAAATTTGTCATGAACATTTTTTATTTTTTTTTTAATTTTGGAATAAAAACTTGATAGGCTGGCAAAATTCTGCACATGAAGTTCCTTTTGTTCCCGAATCAGCTGACATTGAGCCTTTAATCGATTCTGGTTTGAGAACTACCACACCCAGCACAACAATCTCAAGCAGTGTAAACACAGGTATTTTTTTTTTTTTTTTAAATAATGGCCATATTTAAATTTGTTTTTAAAAATGATTTTTGTTTAAAAATATTCTCTTTAGAAGCTGAAACACAATAACACAATATTATGAAAATTTTATTAGAAGCGGCAGCTCATCAACCGTTGAAGAATCAGAGGTTGATATTAGCCCTATCGGTATTTTTTTTTTTTAGTTTTTTTTTTAAATTAAAAATTTTATTTTGGATATTTAAATGAAAAAAATATTAATTATATCTTTTTTCAATAACAGAAAGACCTTCATATCTAAATTTACATGAATCTGGCCTGCCCTTTATTGGAAGCTGCAAATGAGCATTTCATTATGTTACAAAAGTTTGTGGAATAGTTGGTTTTTTTTAAAAAAAGATATAACCTTATGCACAAGTGTTATTGTGTAATGTTACTTAAGCAACCTTTTTATAACCATTTAAAATTAATTAAAAAAAACCCCAAAAAACATCTTTGAATATTTTTATTAAAAACAAAATATGTTAGTACTTTTCAAAATAAACATTGCCATTCTTAACCCCTTAAGGACGAAGCCAGTTTTGTACTTAATGACCAGGCCATTTTTTGCAATTCTGACCAGTGTCACTTTATGAGGTCATAACTCTGGAACGCTTCAACGGATCCCGGTGATTCTGACATTGTTTTTTCGTGACATATTGTACTTCATGATAGTTATAAATTTAGAACGATATTTTTTGCTTTTATTTGTGAAAAAATCGGAAATTTGATGAAAATTTTGCAATTTTCAAACTTTTAATTTTTATGCCCTTAACCCAGAGAGTTATGTCACACAAAACAGTTAATAAATAACATTTCCCACATGTCTACTTTACATTAGCGCAATTTCTGAAACAAAATGTTTTGGGGTTAGGAAGTTAGAAGGGGTCAAAGTTCATCAGCAATTTCCCATTTTTTCAACAAAATTCACAAAACCATTTTTTTAGGGACCACATCACATTTGTAGTGACTTTGAGAGGCCTAAGTGACAGAAAATACCTAAAAGTGACACCATTCTCAAAACAGCACGCCTCAAAGTACTCAAAACCACATCCAAGAAGTTTATTAACCCTTCAGGTGCTTCACAGGAACTAAAGCAAAGTGGAATGAAAAAAAGCAAAAAATAAAATTTTACCTAAAATGTTGCTCTACCCCAAATTTATTCACTTTTAGAAGAAATAACACAACAAAATGAACCCCAAAACTTGTTACCCACTTTCTTATGAACGCGCCAATACCCCACATGTGGTCAGAAACCTTTGTTTGGACAAATGGGAGGGCTCGGAACAGAAGGAGCAATATTTGAATTTTGGAAAGCAAATTTGGCTGAAATAGATTGTGGGCACCATGTTGCATTTACAGGTCTGCTAAGGTACCTAAACAGCAGAAACCCCTTACAAGTGACACTATTTTGGAAACTAGACCCCTTAAGGCTTCTATCTAGGGGTATAGTGAGCATTTTGGATCCACAGGTACTTCACAGATTTTGATAACGTTACGTTGTCACATTGAAAATTTTCATTTTTTTCTCAAAAATGTTGCTTTAGCATCAATTTTTTCACTTTTTCAAGAGGTAATTCCAAAAATGTGACCCCAATGTTTGTTACCCACTTTTTTATGAGCGCGGTGATACCTCACTTGTGGTCTGAAACCTTTGTTTGGAGAAATGGGAGGGCTTGGAAAGGAAGGAGCAATATTTGAATTTTGGAAAGGAAATTTGGCTGAAAAAGATTGCGGGCACCATGTCGCATTTGGAGGACCCCTAAGGTACGTAAACAGCAAAAAAACACCACAAGTGACCCCATATTGGAAACTAGGCCCCTCAAGGAATTTATCTTGATGTTTGGTGAGTACCCTGAACCCCCAGGTGCTTTACAGAAGTTTATAACGTTGAGCCATGAAAATAAAAAAATAAAATTTTACCACAAAATTGTTACTTCAACCAGGTAGCTTTTTTTTTCACAAGGGTAACAGGAAAAAAATCACCATGAAATTTATTGCGCAATTTCTCCTGATTTTCTTGATATCTTGTATGTGGTGGAAATCAACTGTTTGGGCACACTACAGGGCTCAGAAGAGAAGGAGTGCAATTTGACTGCAAAATTGGCTGGAATCAATAGCGGACGCCATGTTGCATTAGGAGAACCCCTGAGGTGCCTAAGCAGTGGAGGTCCCCCACAAGTGACCCCATTCTGGAAATAAGACCCCTCAAGGCTTTAATCTAGGTGTATATTGAGCATTTTGAATCCACGAATACTTCACAGAATTTGATAAGCTTAGGTTGCCATATTGAAATTTTCATTTTTTTCACAAAAATGTTGATTTAGCGACACATTTTTCACTTTTTCAAGAGGCAACAACAAAACGTGTACCCCACAGGTTGTTATCTAATTTCTTGTGAGCACAGGGATACCCCACATGTGGCCAAAAACCTTTGTTTGGATAAATGGGAGGGCTTGGAATGGAAGGAGCACCATTTGAATTTTGGAAAAGTTGAAGTAAATTGCGCGCACCATGTCACATTAGCAGGGCCCCTTGGGCACCTATACATCAGAAACCCCCCACAAGTGACCTCATTTTGGAAACTGGACCCCTCAAGGATTTTATTCAGGAGTATAGTAAACATTTTGAATCCACAGGTACTTCACAAAACTGTTGCTGTAGCAAAAAATTTCTCACTGTTAAGGGGGCTTTACACGCTGCGACATCGCTAATGCGGAGTCGTTAGGGTCACGGAATTGGTGACGCACATCCGGCCGCATTAGCGATGTTGCTGCGTGTGACACCGATGAGCGATTTTGCATCGTTGCAAAAACGTGCAAAATCGCTCATCGGTGACATGGGGGTCCATTCTCGATTATCGTTACTGCAGCAGTAACGATGTAGTTCGTCGCTCCTGCGGCAGCACACATCGCTATGTGTGACGCCGCAGGAACGAGGAAGCTCCCCTTACCTGCCTCCCGGCCGCTATGAGGAAGGAAGGAGGTGGGCGGGATGTTCCGGCCACTCATCTCCGCCCCTCCGCTTCTATTGGGCGGCCGCTCAGTGACGTCACTGTGACGCCACACGGACCGCCCCCTTAGAAAGGAGGCGGTTTGCCGGTCACAGCGACGTCGCCGGGCAGGTAAGTATGTGTGACGCATCTGCGCGATGTTGTGCGGCACGGGCAGCGATTGCCCGTGTCGCACAACAGATGGGGTCGGGTACCCACGCTAGCGATATCGGGACCGATATCGCAGCGTGTAAAGTAGCCTTTAGGCTATGTGGCCATGATCCAGCGACACGGCGTCTAGTACCCAGTGTCAGCCTCCTGCAGAAATGTGAGTGTTGTCCACGGGAGAACGCAGCTGCCCATGCCCACGATTTGGGTTCAGGCTGCTGTGGACTTTAGTTCTATTCTACCTGCAGAAAGCACTCATCTCCGCAGCATAAATTGACATCCTGAGGCTCGGGAAGCTGCGCCACAGGTCGATTTATGCTGCGGAGAAAAGAAACACAGTGGGCACGGGATTTCTAAAAATCCTGCCACTGTGCTTCTACTGCACAACGCAGCGTTATGGACGCAGGGAAAACACTCTGCGCCCAAAACGTTGCAAACCCTGATTGTGGGCACACAGCGTAAAATGCTACAATGGATGAATGGATAGATGTCAAACATATATAACGTCCCACCCCCCTGCATATTCTAAGCTGGCGCCCTTTAGTGCCTTTCATGTGACACTAAAGGATGCCTAGCCTTGTATTTAGCCCAAAAAAAAAAAAAAGAATTAAAATAAATGACGTGGGGTCCCCCCTATTTTTGATAGCCAGCTAGGGTAAAGCAGACAGCTGTAGCCTGCAAACCACAGCTGACAGCTTCATCTTGTCTGGTGATCAATTTGGAGGGCTCCCCAAGCTGTTTTTTTTTTTTAATTATTTATAAATAAATAATTAAAAAAAGAAAACAAACGTGGGGTCCCCCCAAATTAGATCACCAGCCAAGGTGAAGCTGACAGCTGGGGTCTGGTATTCTCAGGATGGGAAGAGCCACGGTTATTGGACTCTTCCCAGCCTAAAAATAGCAGGCCGCAGCCGCCCCAGAAGTGGCGCATCCATTAGATGCGCCAATTCTGGCGCTTCGCCCCAGCTCATCCCGCGCCCTGGTGCGTTGGCTAACGGGGTAATGAATGGGGTTGATACCAGGTGTGTAATGTCACCTGGCATCAAGCCCAGCAATTAGTTATGTCACGGCGTCTATCAGATACCCGACATAACTAATTGACAGTAATAAAAAAAAAATTGACAACAAAAAAAAATTTATTTGAAAAAACACTCCCCCAAACATTCCCTGATTGACCAATTTATTGAAAAGAAAAAAAAAATCCACAATAATCCATTTGGATGTCCCACGTCGCCTCTGGACCTTCTAGAATATGGGGGACACGTTCAGGGAACGTATCCCCCATTTTCTAGGAGGGCAGACCCTCCATTTGAGGAGAGTGGGTGCAAAGAATCTGCACCCACCCTCCCTGGGTCACAGCTGCAGAGTGCGAGCAGCCAGCGTCCTGAACACAGGAAGCTGACAGCCGCGCTCTGCTCATGTGACCGGAGTCTGCAGAGAAGGAGCCGGAGGAGGGGGCCGCGGGGGATCAGAGCTGCGACAGGTATGTATGACACCGGGGGACACCGGGGAACACCAGGGGGGGTAGGGGGGGACCCGGCAGGGCCTGGGGAGCAGGTTTCTGTCGTATGTGTTATGGCACATACGACAGAAACCATAGGAACAGTGGAAATGCGGCCGGCGCGCTGCTGTGATCGCCGGTGCGCGCGGCCATCTTGGATTTTCGGGAGGGGGTTGGGGGTCGGGGGGGGCACTTTGGGGACACCGGGGGACCGGGAAAAAGATTTATCTCCCATCTGGCATGTTTGATCATGCCAGATGGGAGATAAATCATTTTTTACCGGCGCGGTCATTTACTATAACTTGATGATCGGTATACGGTGTATACCGGTCATCAGGTGAGCGGGGACCGGAAAAACCGGCCCGAATCATGATCTCCAGGGTCTCAGCTACCCCCGGCAGCTGAGACCCCGGAAATTTTCTGACTCTGGGGGGCGCTAGACCCTTTTTTCCGACCGCCGTTAAAAAGCGGCGGATCGGAAAAAGTACCCTTATTTACCGCCGTTAAAAGGCGTATCGGCGGTCGTAAAGGGGTTAAATCCTTGTCATTGTGTCATTTACATAATTATAAATACTTTACTAAACATTTACAAAATAAGGTAGAAAATTAATGGTGGCATTTATGGTTATTTGTAATCAAGAATTTTCCTTACATTTTCAGAATATCCTATTTAGTCTTGTTTTAGCCCCTTTTTTTTTTTTATTTTAATAAATAAAATTTGTTTAAAAAAAAAAAAATTCTCGTCATGCCACCATTATTTTTAAATAAACAAATATATATATCTTTAAGGTATATATTGGTTTTTAAATTCCAAAAATCAAACTTCATCCTCATGTGTAAAAGATGATTGAGATTTGTTAGTTTTACGAGATTTTTTTCTTAAATTTCGCGAAGATTTTGGAATGCTAATTGGAGAGCTCACAACCACAGGTGGCTCCAAAGTTGATTGACTAAAATCTGCAGTTTCCAAATCAGCAGGGAGGGGAGATATAAAAGAGATACATGTATTCTCATTTAATCTCCCTTCTTGGTCTGCATGCATTACAGAAAGCATAATTCTTTGGGCATGCATGATTTGATCTGATGCCATATTTTTAAATAGATCTATCATTTGGGCATAACCGCTGACTGGTTCTTTCTTAGCGTGTTCAAGAATATTTTTAGAGCTCTCAACAAGTTGAGCTACACCTGAGAGTGCAGATGAATGCCTTTTCATTTGCCTTTGTGGTCTACGATAAACTTGTGATGGGGCAGGTGTGTCTATCATACTGCTTGATTACGTTGGTAAAGAGACTGAAGTAACATCATCCTTGGCTGCACTGTCCTGTGTTTCCTCCAAATCCGAATCCACAGTAGGTGCCTAATGTGATAATGGTGAAATAATTATAACTTTGTAGATAATTATGGCATTCATATTATAATACTTCATCGTCTGTAAAAAATGTTTGTGTCTGTTTGCAACATTTAAGAAAACATTCTAGAAATAATGTCATAAGGAAACAAGAATTGTATCCCTATTAGAATCACTAGGTAGCAGAGACCATTTTTAAATTTTAAATGTATAAATAAAAAAAAATCAATCATTTTCACATAAAAAATTATGATATCAAAACAGTAAGTAATCATGTATTTTTAAAAACTTGCGTAATGTGAATATTCGTTATTATTTACAATTAAACAAAAGAGTTGTTTATAAAAGGAAAATTAGATCATGTAACTTACATCATCAATTTGTTCTATAGGCGACTGTTCTTGATTAGCCTCAAGTGCAGGTATGAGGCTGACGGATTGACGGGGCAACTCTTGATCTCTTGTGAACATTAAAAGTTCATAGTACCACAGTCTGGGTACATAAACGGCATCAGCAGCGGCACCTGACCGTTTGCTATCTTCAACTTTGTTGAGTTATTTTATAAAGACAGTTCTAATTGATTGTATTTTTTTTTCACACTTTTTTCAGTGAAATTTTCTTGCGGATGATATCGTGAACATAATGAAATCAACTAGGCATATCATTCTTTTTTCAAAAGCTTGTTACTGTATGATGGGGACTTTACATGCCACAAACATTCATTTTGCTGATACTCCTCTATAAATTCACGCATGAAATCCTCACTTGATAACGCCATATTTTCTATGCATCCAAAGTAGTGATTTAAAAAAAAATATATTACGGAATTTGTTTAGTAGGATTTGTGAATAAACATTGAAGTCACTTTTGCACGTTTGCACTGTGATACAATTAACATATACTAAATAATATACACACATTTATCACTATCACCAACACATGGGTTTTGATGCAAAATATAACTGTTGAAATATTTTAAATAAATTTTAAATTTTTTTAAAAAAACATGTTTCTAAAATTAAGGAAGAAGATTAAAGCCCAAAAACCAACCTTACAAAGGGTGCAAAGAACACACAATCCAAACCAACAACGGATTGCTTTTAAATGCAGTTAAAACAATCGAGCCATGAACATGTGCTAATAATGCTAGAATGAACGCACGTGTGTTTTTTGGTTGATGATGGCTTGGAAAATGATCGTTGTGTGGGATGGCTCCCCTGAACAATTTTCCGAATTTGTTAGTTATCTCAATACTAGTAACACAATGAATATGTCGTTCACCTCAGATTACAGGGGTCAGTCCTTAAATTTCTTGGATATTGCTGTCACCATTGAGGAGGGACGTGTACAAATCAAAGTATACCGTAAGCCGACCGCTTCCAATGCCCTGTTGTATTTTGGTAGTGCTCACCCAGCACATACAAAAAATGCACTACCATATAGTCAATTTGTGAGACTGCGCCGCATCAATAATAACGATGCGTTTTTTTTGCAGCAATCGGAGGACTTAAAGGGAAGACTGAGGGCAAGAGGGTACCCGGAACATGTTATACGATCTGCTTTTGATAAATGCGTACTAAAACATGCTGAGCGTGATTTTTCTGGCACCGCGGACCGGCCCCCTAAAAGAGTGCAGCCTCGTAGATTTATCTTTAACTTTAAATTTGGTCCACTCGAGTCTGTGATAAAAAATGCCTTCCATAGAAACTGGCACATTTTGGAGCAGGACACCGATCTCAGTGAAATGACTGCTAAAAAACCCCTGGTTACTTACCGAAGGGGCAGTAATCTGAAGGATGTCCTGGTCAGAAATAGGTTATCGCAGCCATCTACCTGGCTAGAGAGGGACAGCCCTGTTGGCAATTACAGGTGTGGGAACTGGAGGTTCTGCAGTTCACACTTAACAGGTAAATCGATCAATGTTGGATCCTCTGTGCATAACGTCAATCGTTTTATATCATGCAAAACAAATTTTGTTGTGTTCGTGGTCTCTTGTGGCTGCGGACGATTTTACATCGGAAAAACCATCAGGCCGATGTATGTCAGGTTTAAAGAACATTATAATTCTGTGAAATCTGGTAAAGGCTCCCCCTCGGCTTATTGAGCATGTGCGCAGTTCACACAATAGAGATCTCTAAGCCGCGGTTTGCAGGCTTAAGGTCCCGTCACACTAAGCAACATCGCTAGCAACATCGCTGCTAACGAACAACTTTTGTGACGTTGCTAGCGATGTTGCTGTGTGTGACATCCAGCAACAACCTGGCCCCTGCTGTGAGGTCGTTGGTTGTTGCTGAATGTCCTGGGCCATTTTTTAGTTGTTGCTGTCCTGCTGTGAAGCGCAGATCGCTGTGTGTGACAGCGAGACAGCAACAACTAAATGTGCAGGCAGCAGGAGCCGGCTTCTGCGGAGCCTGGTAACCACGGTAAACATCGGGTAACCAAGAAGCCCTGTCCTTGGTTACCCGATATTTACCTTTGTTACCAGCCTCCGCCACTCTCACTGTCAGTGCCGGCTCCTGCTCTGTGCACATGTAGCTGCAGCACACATCGGGTAATTAACCCGATGTGTGCTGTAGCTAGGAGAGCAGGGAGCCAGCGCTAAGCAGTGTGCGCTGCTCCCTGCTCTGTGCACATTTAGCTGGAGCACACATTGGGTAATTAACCCGATGTGTGCTGTAACTAGGAGAGCAGGGAGCCAGCGCTCAGTGTGCGCTGCTCCCTGCTCTCTGCACGTGTAGCTCCGTGCGCTGGTAACCAAGGTAAATATCGGGTTGGTTACCCGATATTTACCTTAGTTACCAAGCGCAGCATCTTCCACGCGGCGCTGGGGGCTGGTCACTGGTGAGCTCACCAGCAACTCGTGTAGCGACGCTCCAGCGATCCCTGCCAGGTTAGGTTGCTTGTGGGATCGCTGGAGCGTCGCAGTGTGACATCTCACCAGCAACCTCCTAGCAACTTACCAGCGATCCCTATCGTTGTTGGGATCGCTGGTACCGTATTTTTCGCTTTATAAGACGCACTTTTGTTCCCCCAAATATTTTGGGGGAAAGTAGGGGGTGCGTCTTATAATCCGAATATACGGGGGGGGGGTGTATATATATATATATACACACACTACAGAGTCCAGGGGAGGTGCGGGCAGCTCTGGAGCTCTGCTGGGGGACTTGTGAAAGCTGGGAGCAGCAGACTTTGATCTCCTGCACCCGCTCATATAATATGCACAGCTGCTGTCCACCACCATGGTGCTGAAAGTGCACTGCGGCGATAGGCTGGGGCAGCAGTGTATATTATATCTGCCTGCCCCTTCTTTGATTGCACATGCCCCCTCCCCCGTGTTAGCTATGTCCCCTATGCTGCTGCAAACAGTAAAATAATAAACTTTTTACTCACCTCCTCCAGCGTGTCTGCCAGGCCTCCCTCCTGCTGCTGTGATAAGGCACAAGAGATTTCACTCTGCCGTGCCGATCACATGACCGGCCGAGAACCAGGAAATGCAGGAGGCCGGAGATCAACCCCGAGGAGGGGGACACAGACAGGACAATGCTGGAGATGGTAAGGAAAGTTTATTTTCCTAAAAGCAGCAGCATGGGGCGATATATAACACAGGGAGCTGTGTGCCAGCAATAGTGGGCCATGTGCCAGCAATAGTGGGCCATGTGCCGCTACATGGGGCCGTGTGCCGCCACATGGGGCCATGTGCCAGCAATAGTGGGCCGTGTGCCGCCACATGGGGCCATGTGCCAGCAATAGTGGGCCGTGTGCCGCCACATGGGGCCATGTGCCAGCAATAGTGGGCTGTGTGCAGCCACATGGGGCCATGTGCCGCCACATGGGGCCATGTGCCAGCAATAGTGGGCTGTGTGCAGCCACATGGGGCCGTGTGCCACCACATGGGGCCATGTGCCGCCACATGGGGCCATGTGCCAGCAATAGTGGGCCGTGTGCAGCCACATGGGGCCGTGTGCCGCCACATGGGGCCGGGTGCCGCCACATGGGGCCATGTGCCAGCAATAGTGGGCTGTGTGCAGCCACATGGGGCCGTGTGCCGCCACATGGGGCCATGTGCCAGCAATAGTGGGCTGTGTGCAGCCACATGGGGCCGTGTGCAGCCACATGGGGCCGTGTGCAGCCACATGGGGCCGTGTGCAGCCACATGGGGCCATGTGCCAGCAATAGTGGGCCGTGTGCAGCCACATGAGGCCATGTGCCAGCAATAGTGGGCCATGTGCCGCCACATGGGGCCGTGTGCCGCCACATGGGGCCGTGTGCCGCCACATGGGGCCGTGTGCCAGCAATAGTGGGCCATGTGCCAGCAATAGTGGGCCGTGTGCAGCCACATGGGGCCGTGTGCAGCCACATGGGGCCGTGTGCAGCCACATGGGGCCGTGTGCAGCCACATGGGGCCGTGTGCAGCCACATGGGGCCGTGTGCAGCCACATGGGGCCGTGTGCCGCCACAGTGGGCCGTGTGCCGCCACAGTGGGCTGTGTGCCGCCACAGTGGGCCGTGTGCCAGCCACAGTGGGCTGTGTGCCAGCCATAGAGGATGTGTGCCAGGCATAGGGGACATGTGGCATCACTGGGCCATATCCAGATTCAGAGGGCTAATTTTAGGATGGGGGGGGCTATGAGGGACATATACCCTATATGATTTGTCAGACGGACACTGGCATTATAAGACGGACCCCATTTATTAAAAAATTCTCTATTCCTTCACCAAATTTGGGGGTGCGTCTTATAATCAGGTGCGTCTTAGAAAGCGAAAAATACGGTAAGTTGCTTAGTGTGACTGGACCTTTAGAGAGGATCAGTTTACCTCCACAAGGAGGTGACCTGCATAAGATGCTGTTGTAAGCCGAGGCGAGACTTATTATCAAGTACAGAGCCCAAGGTAATGTGGGTTTAAATGATAAAAATGTCCTTTCAGTTTTTCTTTAAAAAAAAAAAATAGTTTTGCATGGCTTACATGGGTCCTTTCTGATATGTATGTATATGTGGGCGGTTCTTTTGGATTGTCCACTTGGTGTTATTTGCAAGTTCCACTTGTTTGATGTGTTACACTCCTCAGCTGTTTTTAATTGGGCAGTGATGTAGACTGGACGCAACCCCCTCATAAGGCGGCGGTCTATGCCTGTCCATACGGACCCGAGGAAGCGTGAGTACACGCGAAACAGCTGTCGTCCATGAGGGGGCCCTGCTGTCAACTCTGCTCCTGCTTTTTTACCTGCACCATGAATAAATAAAGTCTTTTTTACCAGACGCTGGTGAGTGCTGCCCTATCTCTATTGTTGGACTCTATCTTGGAAAAAGAAGTAACGGAGATGAAAAAAAAAAAAAAGACACAATCCGGTGTGACAGTAAACCAACAACCAAAAACGATATGCAGGTCAACCATACACAATTAACGACTTACGTGAGATTGCTACGTGTGACATTAGTAGACGACAAAAACAAAAAGAGAACAATGTCGCTAAAGCAACATGGGCGTGGCTAATTGTTCGGCATCGCAAACGAGATTGTTCAAAAAATCGTAGCGTGTAAAGCCCGCTTAATTCTGTCATTTTGTTACTTCCCTCGCCGAACCACAGGACACATCCAAAAAGAAGCGGGGTATAGATGGTGTGAACAAGCATCCCCTGGCTCGGCGAGTCACCCATGTCCCAAGGCAGCCCATAATCCTCCCCCACTAGATCCCTGCCAACCTTTGCTCACAAAGATAGTTTGTTCAATAACTTGATATCCCCACTAAGACACTGCGGCATAACTCCAGTCTATTAAAAGGAAGAGTGGGTAAGGTGATGAATCAAGGCGTCAGGCAGACTGTCACTAAGGTTTTTGATCTAGTGTGGTCCGTAGATCTCTGAGATTTTGGTGATGGTTGCCGTTTGTCCCCCTTCCAATCTCTTCTCTGCAATTTTTGCCGTTTGCAATATTTTTTCAATGTCTCTTTCTGCATCCCTTGCCGAGTTGTAAACAATACTGTCGCCATCCTTTGAAAAATCCTCAGCAGGGCCAGATACTGAAGCGTAAAACTTCTCCTGGCTTGAAATAGGGAGACACAAATCTTGCTAAAGGCTCTTCTACGCTTGTCCACGTCTGCAGAGTAATCCTCGAACAAGAGAAGCCTCATATCTCTTATGATCAGTGGTTGAGTTTGCTGTCTATAAGCCCTTATGATGTCAAATTTATCGTTATAGCCTAGAAATTTCATAATCACTTGGCGTGGTCTTATTGCCTGATCTCCGGATTCTCCGTTATGGGAGCGCAGGTCTGGGCCCACCCTGTGAGCTCTTTCAACTCTACACCCTCTGTTAATTCCCAAGGCTGTCGGCAGATCCCTTTCACACGAGCGTTATAGTTCGGCAGGTGGGACCGCTTCAGATAGCCCCACTAATCTTAGATTGCTGAGTCTGGATCTATTTTCGAGATCTTCAACTTTGTCTGTTAGTTGTTTTGTCTCTGCAACAGTTTCTTCCAGCTGTGAGGACATTTGTTTATTTTCCTCCTCCATAGATGACACCCTCTGCTGCAGCTCCTCTATTTTTCCTTTATGTTTGTTTAGTTTCCCCCCCGGACTTTATGGAGGGCATTCTGGATAGCTTGCTCCGAGGTTTTCTGAATCTGTGGAATGATGTTGGCTGTGACCTCCATCGCCATATTTTTGTAGTTATCATTTGGGGTTGCTGGGCATCCTCTCTGTTGCCATCATTAGAATTGTTTGTAGAGTCACAACTGAAGGCACTGTGGAGTGATTGAGATACATCCGCAGGGACTTGTTCCTCCAAAGGGCTTGATGCCATGTCTCCCTCCCTTTTGCTGCCTGCTCTGACATCTGCTTGGCGATAATGGTCTGATTTTTGCACGCTACGTAGAAGGTAGTGATCCATAGGTCGCTGGTCCACTGGCTGGGAGAAAAGCTACTCTTTATCAAGAGGGGAACACCCAGTTGAAAAGTGGAGATTCTGTTTTAGGATTTATTTATTTCCAGACCTCTCAGAAGCCAACAACCATTACATTGGGTGCAGTTCTTCATGTTGGCCACTGGGGGAAGAGTGTTGTTATTTGAGGGTTTTTTTTTTTTTTTTTAAAGTGAGGTGCAATGACTGCCTCTGTCCACCAGATGTCGCCCTTCTCCCCAAGCAGCAATTCACTGAGCAATGGCCCGGCTTTTGAAAGCAGAACTGTTTCCCACCCAAATATGGTCGCGGCGATCAAAGGAAGCCTGGAGCAGACTAACAGGCACCTCCTCCACTCCTCTGCTGCCACTTTTCTGCCAGTCTATGTCCTCCGAGATTCCCTGGTCTCTCTTTCTGCCTCAGATCTCCCTCCCTGCTACAGGTGGCAGGCTTTCCTCTTCAGCACAGGTAAGGACACTGTGTGGCTTGGCCCGGGGGAATGAGAACACCAGCAGGGGGTCCCTCCAGCGCTTCAAGATCACGGGTCTGTCCCCGGGGGGGAGGGGGGTGATTATGTAGTGCTCAAATCTCCAGCTTCCTCCATTCCTACACTGCACGATCTTTAATAGCACACTGCTGCGCAACTTCTCTCCTTCCTAACTCCTCTATGCTACTTCAGACAGTGTCTGCTCCCCTGCTCCCCTCCATGATCAGAAAGTTCTCCGGTCTCTGGCTTGGGTCTCTGGCTCGAATCTCTAGCTGGGATCTACCAGATGCTTGGGTGGTGGGGGTTATATGCAGGGATGACTAATACCCAGTGGCAGGTCTGCTTGTCTGCTTTAAGACGCTGGATGGGGACGGATCTTGTCTCGGTTTTCAGTTTTATCTCTGGCTGGTGCTGGAGCTCCTCACTGCACGTCTTACATCCTCAGCGCAGGAACCGGAAGTCCATTTTTCAGCTTTTGAGTTCACAGATAAGAGTGATATTTTGTGGAGCATCAACTCTTTTTTTTTTAATAAACTTAATATCCACTTACACAACATAGAACAGTGATGTAATGACCATGTCTGTATCATCACAGTCTCATGCTTCCCTCCGCCGGTGAGGACGTCAGTTTCTTCACCTGTCCAGACGTCGTGCGGCAGTGGTCCCGTCCCTGTTCCATGCTGCTTTCTCCCGGAGCATCTGTGCACTTTGTAGACTTCTTGTCTCTGCCCGTAGGGCACACCCATGGCCACTCACCCTTTCTTAAAGGGCCAGCATCCTCCTAACTCGGAAGTACCTCCCAGGCTAGCTAGTAGGTTGCAGGTACATAAGACACCTCTTCCGTATCACTGGTGTCTGGGCACTGAGTTAGAGTCATTGCTAGTCGTCAGGTCCCTTAGCGCTGATGCTCCTGACACTTCTTTATATTTCAGCGCTGTGCTACTTTGCTGTTCCACTGATACCGCTACCATCCCTGCTGACACGTCTTACACGATACCCATCTCTGCAAGTATCCACGACGTTTACAGCTGCTGTACCATCCATCCATCCATCTTGGACAGAGTCTTAACACCTGCTGCTTCTGTAAACTACTGCCAAAGACTGTCGCTCCCAGGGCCAGCATTCACAGCACTAGCCTTCGCGAGTGGCACCCGGACTCATACCTGCAGGCTCACACCTTCACCATTAGGGGCTCTGGAGAAGACCATGGTCAGGTCCATAGTCAAGCCCCTCTGAATTTTTGGTGTGCTGTGGCCCAATGGGTTCGCTAAACATCTCTGCTTGCCCGGCTAGCATAACAAGTGAACTTTCAGACTTGGCTTATCACTGTTGCAGGGGGAGTGAGATCTTTTCCTTGTAGCTAAACAGGTACAATCCTCACACCATCTTTAGGCATGAGTCTAGATAACTGCTGGCTATGGCTAAACAGGCCTTTGGGCAACAGCTATCTAACATGGCTGGCTTTTGAACCTAGTAGTATTCCACACCCTCCGGAGCTCAGAGTGAGTGTTTTTTGTTTTGTTCTTTTGCTAGCAATCTGCCTTCCTATAAATGACATTGTTGTGTTTTTGGTCATGTTTTGCACATTGTCTTCACGGATGGGCGTGATGTTTTGTGAAGAATCAACTCTTTGAGCAGCTTTATTTCCACTGTCATAACATAAAACAGTGAACTTTCATTCTTGGCTTCTGGCAGCGGCTTGAGCAGCTGCAATATTAGCTAGGAACGGGAAGTGCTCTAGCTAAACAGGTACCAGCATCATGCACTGTGTGTGATCATGTATCTGTCTAGGGTAGTCTAGATAACACTCTTTTCGCCATAGCTATCCAACTAGTAATTTGGAAATTGGCCTGTACTAATCCCAGCCTCACCTGCTGTAATTAGTATGATTGACATCTTCACTATCCTGGTAAAAGCTTCAGTGCAATACGAACTGCACCAGATTTCCTGCTCTCAAGCTGTGCCTCAGATAGAGAAAAAAATGTAAATCGTGTCAAAGAGGGAATGACTACAGCAATCAAGGTGTGGACTAGTCTCGGGATTAGATGCACCACTGGGCTACTACTGGTTAATTATTAGATCACTAGTGGCGATATCAAACTATATTTACTTCACATAGCAAACTTCTGAAACCGTGAGTATATTATAATGCACAAATAGGTCGATCTAGAATTGTTCAAGGTGGGAAACCTTTAAGGTTCCTTTCACTGAAGTATGAAAAAAAAAACTGGACCGACCTAACCCACATCTTTTGCTGC
The DNA here is from genome assembly GCF_048569485.1 of Anomaloglossus baeobatrachus. Taxonomy (NCBI): domain Eukaryota; kingdom Metazoa; phylum Chordata; class Amphibia; order Anura; family Aromobatidae; genus Anomaloglossus; species Anomaloglossus baeobatrachus. The sequence continues at coordinate 744,332,636 of NC_134354.1, forward strand.
CTTTAGATATGTACAAATTATTAAAGAGATTATAGATGACTGTAACATTGGCTATCCTTAGGACACCTAGCACCCCCTCCAATCAACTGCTCCCTGTGCCAGCCGGAACTGCTCCCTTACACAGCTACTCTGTCTATTGTATAGAGGCCATAGCCGGGTACTGCACATCTGCCCCATATCCGCATCAATAAGAGGCAGATGTACAGTACCAATTTGCAGCCAGTATAGTAGATGGAGCAGCTCCATAACTGAGTAGTTCCAGCTTCTGCTGGCAACAAGAACAGCTGATCGTTAGGGGTGTCAGGTGTTGCACCCCCACCGATCACACAATTATTGATGAACTATCCTAAGGATCGGCCATGTTTTCTTACTTGCATTCCATAATGAGTCCATATGCAATGCATTTTTATCTCATGTGACAGTGCTGAAAGCTTAGTCCAACCCTATAGTCCACCCCTGTAACAACCCACTCCACAAGGAATCCTTTAGGAGGACATGCATCTTATTTTCTGTTTCCTTTTGCAAAAATGAGCTACTACTTGCAATTCAACCAGACAGAGTGTGTCCTGTACAATTGGCTGTTAACGCAACGCTTTTGGTTTCGAGGTACCCAATAATTTGACGTCACCGATTCTGGGTGCATCCTCTAGTCCAACAATGGAGCGCATGTACATTCAGCACAGCGATCATCCAGCCAAGTTTTTATACATACATCCCATACAGGAGCCCAAGATGTAAGGGGGGGGGGATTTCTACCTCCAAAGCAAGTGGAATTAGGTATTTGGATGAGGTCTTGGCCTGTATTTTGTTATTGCACAGGATATATAGTAGGATAGATATATGGACTACAAAACGTATGAATATTTCACATTTATAACCTCTATCAATAATTTTTATCTATAGGTTACACTCCACGAGCCTATCATATGCTGGGTTGCATCTGGAATTCCTGCTTTGCAAGTCCACAATTTCAGTTATAGTTCGGACAACCTGTACAGAAATTTGGAACAGACTCCATTGTTCCGTGATGCCGAAGTTGAAAAAGCAGGACTGGGAATGGATAGCCAGTGGTCCTACGGAAAACTGTCAGTTTCCTAACTGTATAGGTGCCATTGACAAGAAACATATCCGTATCAAGAAGCCGTCAAGCTCAGGGACCCAATACTTCAATTATAAAGGATATTTTTTGTTGTGCTGTTGGGGATTGTGGATAATGGAGCCTATGTAAGAATGGGAGATTCCTGGATCTGTAATTCTTCCATAATGGGTAGGCGGCTTAAAAACAACAATTTGGATGTCCCACCCCCATGACCCCTACCTGGTTCCAGTGGAGAGAAAGTCCCTTATATTTTTGATGGAGATGTGGCTGAGTTAAGAATGAGGTTTTACAATTGCAAACAAAGGCCGCAGGATAGCATACGGGATTATGCATTGAACCTTCAGGAGGCGCTGTGGGCTGTAAAGCAGGTAGACTCTGAAAGTGTGCGAGAGGAAGATAAAATGTTAATTGAACAGTTTCTTGAGGGGCTACATTCACCAATCCATCAAACACAGCTGCGTCTATGGGTCATGGAGCATCAGAGTCTAGACTTTGTAACTCTGAAGAACCGGGCCATTAGAGCGTTGCGAGTCCCTGTGACTACAGACCCCGCACCTCAGCCGCAGCAAGCCATCACCTCTCCCTCAGAGGTGGCGCCCCTTTCCTTAACTCCAGCAGAAATCAAGACAGACTGTAATGCATTATGCCTCTGATGAATTGCGTTCCCAGGTACAGCAGCTGACCAAAGATGTGGCCATGCTCCTAAACGCCATGCAACTCCAACAGAAACCGCAGTCGTCTGAGAGGATCCAGTTAGCTGACAGCCCTGAGGATGTCCCGTGGATGCGAGGAAGGAGGAACCCGCCGCCCAGAGGAAGACCCAACGACCGCTACGACTCATCAGGACAGCCTATCTGCCGCCGTTGTAACGAGGCGGGCCACTTTCTCAGAACATGTCCTTTAAACCAGCGACTCCTGGGGCAGCGGGCAGATCCCCAGGAATAAAACAACCAGGCCCGTCGAACTGGCGCGATACATATGTGGGAGGATGGCCATTTCTATCTATCGTGCTAGATGGCATTCCCACACTTGCTCTATTGGACACTGGCTCGCAGGTGACAACGATCCCGCATATCCTTTACAAGAGATTTTGGCCCGATTCTGCGCTCACTCGCCCAGACCCAGACCTTACTATATATGCTGCTAATGGACAGCCAGTATCACAAGTAGGGTTCAAGGAGGTAACGATAAAGGTTGGGAGGGAGGAGCTAAAGGGCCAAGGACTTATTGTGGTGGATACTGATTGTCGTGAAAGAAATCCAATAATGATACTAGGCACTAATATTATTGAAAATTGTCTAGCAGAAGTTCTTTTCTTGCTCCAGCAGGTTGCAGAAACTGCCAGCACCGAGCAGCAGAGGGTCCTACAGAAAGAGATCAAGACCCTTCTGCAGAAACAACAGGTAGAGTTGTCTGGTGGGGAGATCGGCAGTGTACGGGTAAGCGACCCATTCCCCATTGTGTTACCCCCAAGAAGTGAAGTGATGATTTGGTGTTGGGCAGCGATAGGCCTCAGAGGGCAGGATTACCAAGCAATGGGAGAGCCCATGTATTCAGATAGTAGGCCCACAGTCCTGACAGCCAGGGGGGTAGTTGATGTACGCAAAGGGAGGGTATGCTACCGTTGCCAAGTTGTTCACTGTCAACAACTCAATTCAGGCAGTGGAACCCTTGACCCCGTCCGACCAGGCGGAGGACAACAGCTCCAAGGGACAGCTGGAGGACTGGTGTCAGAAGCTGCATGTCGGCACTGATTCCACTGCCTGAATTGAGTTATTGTTGACAGTGAACAACTTGGCAACGGTAGCATATCTGGGCAGCTTTACCTCTTCTACAAGTTCAAGAAGATGCAAAAGTTCATGCAAAAAGTATCGCGCCAGTTCGATGGGCCTGGTCGTTTTATTCCTAAGGATTGGCCCGCTGCCCCAGGAGTCGCTGGTTTAAAGGACATGATCTGGCAAAGTGGCCCACATCGTTACAACGGCGGCAGATAGGCTGTCCTGATGAGTCGTAGCGGTCGTTGGGTCTTTCTCTGGGCAGCGGGTTTCTCCTTCCTCGCATCCACGGGACGTCCTCAGGGCTGTCAGCCAACTGGATCCTCTCAGATGACTGCGGTTTCTGTTGGAGTTGCATGGCCTTTAGGAGCATGGCCACATCTTTGGTCAGCTGCTGTACCTGGAAATGCAATTCATCAGAGGCATCATGCATTACAGTCTGTCTATTGATTTCTGCTGAAGTTAAAGAAAGGGGCTCCACCTCTGAGGGTGAGGTGATGGCTTGCTGCGGCTGAGGTGCGGGGTCTGTAGTGACAGGGACTCGCAACGCTCTAATGGCCCGGTTCTTCAGAGTTACAAAGTCTAGACTCGGATGCTCCATGACCCATAGACGCAGCTGTGTTTGATGGATTGGTGAATGTAGCCCCTCAAGAAACTGTTCAATTAACATTTTATCTTCCTCTCGCACACTTTCAGGGTCTACCTGCTTTACAGCCCACAGTGCCTCCTGAAGGTTCAATGCATTATTCCGTATGCTATCCTGCGGCCTTTGTTTGCAGTTGTAAAACCTCATTCTTAACTCAGCTACAGTATGAGTTTTAAAAGCAGCTTTTAATTTAGCAAATATCTGGGTTATTGTCCTTTTATCTGTATTCAGCCAGGATTTAACCTCACGCTCTGCTGCACCTGTAAGCAGCCCCAGCAAGACTGACACTTTATGCTTGTCAGTCATAGAGTATATATCCGGAAGATTACATATCTTTTCACTAAATTCAGCTAGGGTATTGGGTTCCCCAGCATATCGTGGTAACCATGTTGCACCCGGGACATACGTCAGAGCAAGCGGCATGATCGGGGCTACAGCTTCAGGTGCTTCAGCTGCTCCAGCAGCATCAGCATCGCCTTGCATCTCCATCCTTGCTGTGGTGCAGTTATGGCAGCATAATTACAGTTCAACACAGTCAATACACGGCACACAGTACCCCTTGATTAAGGGCCCAAAAATCCTGTTCGTGACGCCAAAAGCTGACTCGCCCAGAACCGAGTACCCCACGGCCCTGGGGCGGCTCAGCAGGGGTGAAAAAAGAGGCCGCCCTGCCGAAGAGCGAAGTGAGGGGCTGAGGGGGAGAAAGAGACGAGCGGAGACTGAGGCCTCTGCCCCCGCACAAGTTCACCGGGCATGGTCCCCTCCACGATATGTTAATCCTCCTGATGTAAACCACTCGCCACCAGCCGTGCTAGATAGCCGCCCAAGAAGGGTAAGATTCAGGAGCCCAGTGCCCCTCAGAAAAGAGAAGATTAGTGTACCTGCAGCCTCTTCTGGCAAATAACCGGATCTACTGGGTGCCAAAACTGTGGCCCATGCAACCTGAGAAGAAAGGACCGTGAAAGTCAAAGAGCTCCATTACAGCCAATTGTCACCAAGCAGCCACTGGAACTTGTAGCCTTGGACCATGTGAAATTGACACCCAGTAGATCCGGTTATACGTATGCCCTCACTATGGTGGACCACTATTCCCGGTTTCTGGTGGTAGTACCTGTAATGGACTTGACAGCGAGAACCGCAGCGAGAACCTTTCAAGCCTACTTCTGCAGACCACATGGCTACCCGGAACAGGTGTAGACGGATCAATGTTCTGCGTTCAAAGCTGAAGTGTTCCGGGAGTTTTGCAACCTGTATGGGTGTAAGAAAATCCGAACCACATTGAATCACCCACAGACCAACGGCATGTGTGAGAAAATGAACCAGGTGGTTATAGACCTGTTGAAAACCTAACCCTTGGAAGAAAACAGCATGTGGCCGGAGAAGTTGCCTGATTTAGTGGACATGTACAACAACATCCCTGTGAGTTCCACCAATTGCACGCCAGCATACTTGATGAGAGCAAGACCCGGGAAGTTACCAGTTGACTTAGAAATGGGAATTGTCATTCCTAAAACCAGTTCACCTGAAGCTGATTGGGACACTAAGCGCCAAGAGCAGTACAAAAAGGTACAGGAGTGCGTAGAAAGAAGCCTAAACCAAATTAGAGAAAGGCAAGAGAAAGATTACAACAAGAATGCACCAGCTGCTCCTTTAATACCTGGAGAGATTTTTCTAAAAAGAAAAAGAAGGACCCATAAGCTTGATGACCAGTGGGAAGCAGAACCATACACAGTATTGCCCTCTAACTTTGACAACAAGAAAATGTGCTTAATCAGCAAGGATAAGGGAAAAACATCAGTGGCAGTTTCTAGAGACCACCTTAAGAAATGTCCTGAACAGTTGAAGCCAAAAGAAGTCATCCCCTGTACACCTCAACCTAAGGAGGAAAAGAAAGAGAAGATGATACGAACAGTACTTGGTGATTTTCCTGAAAGTTGGCCTAAGTACAATGGAACCATAATAATACCATTATTGACTACCGCTCAACCAGTAGAAGTCCCAGAAAGACTGGAAGAACCTGTCGAAGTTTCAGAAGAACTACCTGTCGCAGTAGAACCAGAGAACCCTGCTATTGGTGAACCTGCCAGTCCTATGGTAAGACTAATTAAATACAGAAAAGTCCGGCTGCAACTGCTACAGATAGGTGCTATCGGGTAATAAATTAGTAACAAGTAAAGGGGAACCCGAGCACTCAATAAGAAAGGAGAGGAAATTTGAATGCAAGTATTTTTATTCACAACCGACAAAAATTGCAAAATGTGAACCCTGACACAAAAGCAACAAACCAACATTTCGGTTTATCAGACCTTTCTCAAGGTAGTTGCCTGTGGAGGTAAAAGTACACCGTGAGTATATATATACACAAGTGTGACAGACCGCAATATATACAAATATACATTTATACACCTATATACAAGATATGTACATACTTATAATAGAGACGCAGAGGTATACGGGTCACAGGGACAACCGTCAGGGTAGAGGGTAAGTGGAGGGCGTCACATTCAGCATTAAGCGGTATCTGGCAGTTTAGAAATAATATGCATAAGAAGAAGCACCACAATGCAATATGAGGAAGTCAGGACACTGTCCGCTGGATGATACAGATGGCAATAGAATCATGTAATAGGTACATAGGAACATTATATTCCTCATTGAAGAAGACACAAGTACATCTGTTAAGGACATATATGCATGACCATTTTACATGGAAAGTAGACTGTGAGCCCTCGCGGGCAGGGTCCTCTCTCCTCCTATACCAGTCTGTCTTGTACTGTTAATGATTGTTGTACGTATACCCTCTTTCACTTGTAAAGCGCCATGGAATAAATGGCGCTATAATAATAAATAATAATAATAATAATAATAATAAATAGTAGTAATCAAGGTAGCAGAACTACATACCAGAATGGTGGTGATGTGAGGATTAAACACAGAGGCAGAGGAGAGGAGAAGACGCCTGGAAGGAAAGTCACAAGCATTAGAGAATGGTAAGCAGAGATAGTGAGAGGTCCACAGGAGGTGGATGCACTGGGTTACCTGCTCATAGAGGACCATATAGTGCTGGAACAGCGGTGGCAGTGGTGATGGCAGCGTGGGTGTACTGGGCTGGGGAGCACCATTATAAGAATAGTTGTTTTTTTTTTTTAATTCGGGAATGGAGGGGTAAGCCTGGTGTAGGAGAGGCCAGTGTTTCAAGATAGCAGTTTTGATAAGTGGAGAAAAGGGATGGAAGGTGTTCACGAAGGGGATTTTTTGAGAGCCTGATGTCTGCGTGATTTGTGCAGCAGGTTTCATGTAGGGGGGATATCCCCTATTGTGAAATTTCAAGTTCATCTCTGTGTCGTACATCCCTTACTATGGAATCTGAGACAATTCTGTCAACTCGGCAGTGTTGTGAGTGTGGAAGGGACCTTTTGATATGCTTAGGATGGCAGCTGGTATAAAGTAGGAGACTGTTCCTATCTGTTGGCTTGACATAGAGATCGGTGGACAGAGAGCGATCAGTATTAATAATAACAGTAGTGTCCAGGAAATGGATGGAGCTACTGTCATGGTGGAGAGTGAAAGAAATTTTAGCCATAGCAGAATTGAGGTCTGCGAAAAAGGATTCGAGGGACATTGTGTCATTGGTCCATATGAAAAATATATCATCGATGAACCTTTTCCAAATCATAACCGAGTTATCATATTGGGGTGGGTGTATACAAAGCGATTCTCAAAGTAGTCCATGAAAATATTAGCGTAGGGGGGCGCGACATTCGAACCCATCGCGGTCCCCCTACGCTGTAAGAAAAATTGGTCCCCAAAGAGGAAAAAGTTTTTTGTGAGGACCTCATCAAGGAGGTCGAGGCAAAGGTTCCTCTTGGGGTCTGAAAAATCAGTGTGACGATGTAGGAAATTGTCCACTGCCATGAGTCCCTCTGTATGATCGATGCTTGTGTATAAGCTCGATACATCTAGTGTTACTAACAGGCTATTATCAGGAATATGAGAAATGGATTTGAGGATGGACAAAAAATGCCCAGTGTCCTTCAGGAGAGACTGGATTTTGGGGATGTGGGGTGACAGTATTTTTTCCGAAGTGATAGATAAGGGTGAAAGAATCGAGTCAGTTGATGCGACAATGGGGCGGCCGGGAGGGAATGAGAGATTCTTGTGTATTTTGGGTAGTGTATAGAAGACTGGGGTGATGGGGTGGTTGTTGATGAGAAAATCTGCAAGTTTACTGTCGATGATGGAATTTTGCTGGTAGGTCTTAATTTTGGTACGTATGGCTGACGCAAAAGCAGAGGTAGGGTCTTGTGATAGAAGGCAATATGTATTGGTATCGCTGAGTTGCTCCTTGATTTCACTGATGTAGTACTTCTTATCAAGTACAACTATAGCACCATTCTTGTCTGCCGGTTTAATAATAATGCTTTCATTTTGTTTGAGTGAAATGAGAGCCTTGCGTTCATCAGGAGACATGTTGTTTTTTAGATGGAAACTACCTTTTTTAATGTCAGAGATGACCTGTTGTATGTCAATGGAAACTAGATCTATGAAAGTTTCGGCCGGGTGGTAATGGCGTGGCGGCTGGAAAGTACTGGGTATCTTCAGATTAAGTCCAGTTAGGGTAAAATCAGGTGGACTAGAGGGTATAGTGGCCGCATAGGTGGTCTGTGGAGCAACAGGTGTCTTGCCCAAGAAATGTGCTTTAAGGCGGACATTTCTATAAAAACGATTAAATTCCTGTTCGAGATGGAATGTGTTGAAGGAAAAGGTAGGGCAGAATGAGAGACCCTTTTGTAGGACATTGGTTTCTGTTGGAGTGAGGGTGTAGTTGGAAATGTTAAACACAATGTTTTCCCTACCTGGGACCGTGTCGTCACTCTGTTCTGCCGTCGGGGGCCGGTGTCTGCCCCTCCTCGTCGGTCTCTTTTGGTCCGTTTTTGTCCTAAAAAAGGGAGATGCCCAGATGTGCTCAGGTCGCTGTCGGAGCCTGCACTGAAACTGCCAGTATGTCTGTAGTTTCTGGAGGGAAAAGAAGCTTGCCATTTGTAAACTCTTTTTTTATTGTAATCTTCCTGATCGCGTAGAAACTTATCGCGTTTCCGTATCTGTAGAGATGCGCTGAACTCCGTCACAGTGGTGCTATATTTTGTCTTGAGCTCCTCAAGAGCAGTGGCGTTGAGAGTTTGTGCCAATTGGTCTTCAATACCCTTGATGTTTGTGTCTACAGTGTCTAGTTCTTTTTGCAAGTAGTCGATTGTTAATAAAATAATGTCAAAAGAGCATTTGTTGAGGATAGCCTCAAAAGACTTGCAGTAATCCGGGTTCTCGGAAAACAGAGTGGGCCTAAGGGAGACCCTCAGGCCTCTCGGTATTCTCTGAGCCCTGTGATACTCAGCAAGTGTTACTGAATGTAGTTCAAGGGCTGCGTTCCTCTTCAACTCCCTGAGGTAGTCCCTGGAACGGACCTCCTCAGAGGGTATCGTAAGGAACTGGGTCCTGGCTGTTACCTTAGCAAGGATAGAAGCCGTCTGTTCAACATTGAACGAAAGGACAGAGGACATGGGAAAATAGGGGTGCGGCAGGAGCACAGACAAAAATAGGACAATTAAATACAGAAAAGTCCGGCTGCAACTGCTACAGATAGGTGCTATCTGGTAATAAATTAGTAACAAGTAAAGGGGAACCCGAGCACTCAATAAGAAAGGAGAGGAAATTTGAATGCAAGTGTTTTTATTCACAACCGACAAAAATTGCAAAATGTGAACCCTGACACAAAAGCAACAAACCAACGTTTCGGTTTATCAGACCTTTCTCAAGGTAGTTGCCTGTGGAGGTAAAAGTACACCGTGAGTATATATATATACACAAGTGTGACAGACAGCAATATATACAAATATACATTTATACACCTATATACAGGATATGTATATACTTATAATAGAGACGCAGAGGTATACGGGTCACAGGGACAGCCGTCAGGGTAGCGGGTAAGTGGAGGGCGTCACATTCAGCATTAAGCGGTATCTGGCAGTTTAGAAATAATATGCATAAGAAGAAGCACAACAATGCAATATGAGGAAGTCAGGACACTGTCCGCTGGATGATACAGATGGCAATAGAATCATGTAATAGGTACATAGGAACATTATATTCCTCATTGAAGAAGGCACAAGTACATCTGTTAAGTACATATATGCAGGACCATTTTACATGGAAAGAGATAGTAGTAATCAAGGTAGCAGAACTACATACCAGAATGGTGGTGATGTGAGGATTAAACACAGAGGCAGAGGAGGAGAGGAGAAGACGCCTGGAAGGAAAGTCACAAGCATTAGAGAATGGTAAGCAGAGATAGTGAGAGGTCCACAGGAGGTGGATGCACTGGGTTACCTGCTCATAGAGGACCATATAGTGCTGGAACAGCGGTGGCAGTGGTGATGGCAGCGTGGGTGTACTGGGCTGGGGAGCACCATTATAAGGAGAACGCTGAGTGGAGCGTCACTTCCGGTTTGGACGGGCGCAATGCATGGTGGGAAAGTGTCCACTGCACATGTGCGTGATGTCAGCAGTGCTGGGCGGGCGCTGGGAGGGGCTGGGCACATGAGCACTGGGTCTGACAGGAACAGGGACATGTCAGTCATGTCGAGGGGTGTGAGCATGACGTCAGTAGTGTGGGATGAACGATAGGCAAGGTCAGGACACTGAGCGCGGAGTATGATAGGATAAGGGATGTGTCCATCATAGAAAGAGGTGTGGGCATAATGTAGGGCTGACGTAAGAAGAGACTACAGGCAAAATCCTAAAGTCTGTTAGAGGCATGGATGTGTCAGTTATGTAAGTGTGTAATAAGCATGGTATGGATGTGGCAGCAGTGGTATAGTGTGAGCACATAGAGGGCCTAATATGAATATGGGAATATAAGTGGTGTATGAGTAAGAGATACAGTAGGGGGAACATAGGCACTGAGCAGGAGTGTGTGAATGTGAACATGCTAGAGGCTGCGATCTGTATCCACTGGGAGGGCTAAGGATACACTCAGTGTACTGGATGGAGTATAGTTACCTGTCAGGAGGCCCAAATGTGCAGAAGAGTGCTATAGTGGCCCGTGAGTGAAGGAGAAAGGATACTAGGATACCTAGAAGGAGAAAAGGAAGCAAGTACAGGCGTCAGTATCAATACATAGTAAAAAATGATTGATAGGGGAAAAAACAAACATATAACTACAGCGTAATCAATCTTATAAAGGTTGCAATTTGGAGAAATGCACGCATAGCACAACATATGTAATAATGAGTCGTGGAGATAGTCAGAGAACTAGACATGAACCTCATATTCTCGGTTGAGGCCATGGGGTTCCAGGGTTTGGAGGGTATGAATCCAATATGATTCCCTCTCACGTAGTAATTGGATGCGATTACCTCCTCGTCTGGGGGTGCAGACATGTTCAAGCACCTGAAATCTCAGTTGTGAAATTGAATGACCATTAGTGATGAAATGTGCAGGGATAGGCAGAATAGTCTGTTTGCATCGAATTGTCGATTTGTGCTTGCTGATGCGGTCTCGGATATGCTGGGTGGTCTCCCAACATACCCGAGACCGCACGAGCACTTGATTAGATACACTACGTAATTGGAGTCACACGTAAAGTATCCCCGAATGGGATATCTCCTGCCAGTACGTTTGTGGGTGAAAAACACTTGCATTCACATTTCCTCTCCTTTCTTATTGAGTGCTCGGGTTCCCCTTTACTTGTTACTATGGTAAGACTAAGACAATATTCACGCATACCAATATTGCGTAGATCCTCATGCAAACTAGTAGATAGTGCACGCATAGCACCAGCACTAGGTACCAGTACACAGAAGCGACCAGTTGAGACACAGGCATTACGTAGGTCTAGCCGTAGCAAATTTGGTCACCCCCAACCCGTTATGTAGCAGAATATTAAAAAGAAAGTGTAGTAGTTAGTAAAATGTAAAAATGTTTTATTTGTTTGTTTATTTCAACTAGGTAAATCCATAACCGTCAAGCGTATTGAGCCTGCAGGACATTTTCCATGAACTTTTGTATCTTTTTGAACTTTTATTGACATATGGACCAGTGGACCACAGGACTGGTAGTCGTCAAAAACTTTCTTATATATACCATACTCACATTTTGCAGCGGAAGAACTGCATTTTTCCAATTTATTGGTTTTTGTAATTTTTATTTTTTAAGACTTTGTACTACTCTTTATTGTTACTAATGTTTTATAAGTTTGTGTTTCCAGTCCAGGAGTACTGAATTTAACTAAGGGGGAATGTGGCACCCCAGGGTTCAATTGCCACAAATATACCTGTACCTGGGGCAGGAAAGGATCTCCGCATCAGGTAATCCCACATACAACATTTCCACTCCAAGCCTGGAGGGGGAGCTCTACAAGCTGAGTTCAGGTGAGGTCCCCTTTGAAAACCAGGTTTGGGGGCGGAGTCGGAGAGACAGTTGGAGAAAAGGAGACTGTGCGAGCAGAGAGTGAAGGAAGACATCAAAATGGAAAGGGCTGTGCTGAGCCTGTACGAGTAACTGTGTGACCGCCTGAGGGATCCAAGAGTAGGACAAAAGAGCAGTAACCAGGGAGGTGGAGCCAGATCGGTTCATCCCCAAGGAACAGCGCTGATTACCGGACACCGGCGTCCGAGTTTGTGAGGGATCTAATCTACCTAGCAATAAAGACCGGAGGCCAGGGAGACTCCAGATCTCCTGGTCGCAGCAGCACCTGAAGGCAAAGCCGCTATACAGAGCTTAGGGACCGCAGTGAGTACAACAGTGCTCCTTAGAGAAGCTCCCGCCGCCTACCATACAGGTGAAGACAGTGAGAGAGGGACAAGGTATAGCTACAGGCAGCCTAGTACCAAGGAGAGACACAGCGCAGCAGGGAGGCCTCACAACTAACCTGGTGCAGAGATCCTGAACTGTTCCCAGATTACCCAAAAACTGTAACATCAGAAACTGAACCCCTTTTTAACACCTGCAAGTAAAACCTGGTCAGAGTTAATCAAATTACTGTAACAGCACAAGTTCACCGGGCATGGACCCCTCCACGATGTGTTAATCCTCCTGATGTAAACCAATCGCAACAAGCCATGCTCGAAAGCCGCCCAAGAAGGGTAAGATTCCGAAACCCAGAGCCCCCAAGAAACAAGATTATTGTACCTGCAGCCTCTGCCATCAAATTACTGACTGGTCAGAAGAGGAGCCAATCCGGGAGAGATCCAGGAGCCCCATAGAGTGGACCTCTGGAACCAGCAGGGGTGAAAAAAAAAGGTCGCCCTGAGGGGCTGAGGGGGAGAAAAAGACGAGCGGAGCCTGAGGCCTCTGCCCCCGCACAAGTTCACCGGGCATGAACCCCTCTACGATGTGTTAATCCTCCTGATGTAAACCACTCGCCACCAGCCCTGCTCGAAAGCTGCCCAAGAAGGGTAAGATTCAGGAGCCCAGTGCCCCCCAGAAAGATTAGTGTACGTGCAGCCTCTGCCATCAAATTACTGGCTGGTCAAAAGAGGAGCTGGGAGCCAACCCGGGAGAGATCCAGGAGCCCCATAGAGTGGACCTCTGGAGCCAGCAGGGGTGAAAAAAGAGGCCGCCCTGCTGGAGAGTGAAGTGAAGGAGTGAGGGGCTGAGCGGGAGAAAGAGAAGCGGAGCCTGAGGCCTCTGCCCCCGCACAAGTTTACCGGGCATGGACCCCTCCACGATGTGTTAATCCTCCTGATGTAAACCACTCGCCACCAGCCATGCTCGAAAGCCGCCCAAGAAGGGTAAGATTCAGGAGCCCAGTGCCCCACAGAAAGAAGATTAGTGTACCTGCAGCCTCTGCCATCAAATTACTGGCTGGTCAGAAAAGGAGCTGGGAGCCAATCCGGGAGAGATCCAGGAGCCCCATAGAGTGGACCTCTGGAGCCAGCAGGGGTGAAAAAAAAGGCCGCCCTGAGGGGCTGTGGGGGAGAAAGAGACAAGCGGAGCCTGAGGCCTCTGCCCCCGCACAAGTTTACTGGGCATGGACCCCTCTACGATGTGTTAATCCTTCTGATGTAAACCACTTGCCACCAGGCGTGCTCGAAAGCTGCCCAAGAAGGGAAAGATTCAGGAGCCCAGTGCCCCCCAGAAAGGAGAAGATTAGTGTACCTGCAGCCTCTCCTGTCAAATTACTGGCTGGTCAGAAGAGGAGCTGGGAGCCAACCCGGGAGAGATCCAGGAGCCCCATAGAGTGGACCTCTGGAGCCAGCAGGGGTGAAAAAAGAGGCCGCCCTGCTGGAGAGTGAAGTGAAGGAGTGAGGGGCTGAGCGGGAGAAAGAGACATGCGGAGCCTGAGGCCTCTGCCCCCGCACAAGTTTACCGGGCATGGACCCCTCCACGATGTGTTAATCCTCCTGATGTAAACCACTCGCCACCAGCCATGCTCGAAAGCCGCCCAAGAAGGGTAAGATTCAGGAGCCCAGTGCCCCACAGAAAGAAGATTAGTGTACCTGCAGCCTCTGCCATCAAATTACTGGCTGGTCAGAAAAGGAGCTGGGAGCCAATCCGGGAGAGATCCAGGAGACCCATAGAGTGGACCTCTGGAGCCAGCAGGGGTGAAAAAAAAGGCCGCCCTGAGGGGCTGTGGGGGAGAAAGAGACAAGCGGAGCCTGAGGCCTCTGCCCCCGCACAAGTTCACCGGGCATGAACCCCTCTACGATGTGTTAATCCTCCTGATGTAAACCACTCGCCACCAGACCTGCTCGAAAGCCGCCCAAGAAGGGTAAGATTCAGGAGCCCAGTGCCCCCCAGAAAGATTAGTGTACCTGCAGCCTCTGCCATCAAATTACTAGCTGGTCAAAATAGGAGCTGGGAGCCAACCCGGGAGAGATCCAGGAGCCCCATAGAGTGGACCTCTGGAGCCAGCAGGGGTGAAAAAAGAGGCCGCCCTGCTGGAGAGTGAAGTGAAGGAGTGAGGGGCTGAGCGGGAGAAAGAGACAAGCGGAGCCTGAGGCCTCTGCCCCCGCACAAGTTTACCGGGCATGGACCCCTCTACGATGTGTTAATCCTCCTGATGTAAACCACTTGCCACCAGGCGTGCTCGAAAGCTGCCCAAGAAGGGAAAGATTCAGGAGCCCAGTGCCCCCCAGAAAGGAGAAGATTAGTGTACCTGCAGCCTCTCCTGTCAAATTACTGGCTGGTCAGAAGAGGAGCTGGGAGCCAACCCGGGAGAGATCCAGGAGCCCCATAGAGTGGACCTCTGGAGCCAGCAGGGGTGAAAAAAGAGGCCGCCCTGCCGGAGAGCGAAGTGAGGGGCTGAGGGGGAGAAAGAGACGAGCGGAGCCTGAGGCCTCTGCCCCCGCACAAGTTCACCGGGCATGAACCCCTCCATGATGTGTTAATCCTCCTGATGTAAACCACTCGCCACAAGCCCTGCTTGAAAGCCGCCCAAGAAGGGTAAGATTCAGGAGCCCAGTGCCCCCCCAGAAAGATTAGTGTACCTGCAGCCTCTGACATCAAATTACTGGCTGGTCAAAAGAGGAGCTGGGAGCAAACCCGGGAGAGATCCAGGAGCCCCATAGAGTGGACCTCTGGAGCCAGCAGGGGTGAAAAAAGAGGCCGCCCTGCCGGAGAGCGAAGTGAGGGGCTGAGGGGGAGAAAGAGACGAACGGAGCCTGAGGCCTTTGCCAAAAGCTGACCCACCCCATGGCCGTGGGGTATTCTGTTCCGGGCGAGTCAGCTTTTGGCGTCACGAACAGGATTTTTGTGCCCTTAATCAAGGGGTACTGTGTGCCGTGTATTGACTGTGTTGAACTGTAATTGTGCCGCCATAACTGCACCACAGCAAGGATGGAGACGCAAGGCGATTCTGATGCTGCTGGAGCAGCTGCAGCACCTGAAACTGTAGCCCCGATCATGCCGCTTGCTCTGACGTATGTCCTGGGTGCAACATGGTTACTACGATATGCTGGGGAACCCAATACCCTAGCTGAATTTAGAGAAAAGAGATGCAATCTCCTGGATATATACTCTATGACTGACAAGCATAAAGTGTCAGCTTGCTGGGTCAGAGTTAATGAAATTACTGTAACAGCACAAGTTCACCGGGCATGGACCCCTCCACGATGTGTTAATCCTCCTGATGTAAACCACTCGCCACCAGCCATGCTCGAAAGCCGCCCAAGAAGGGTAAGATTCAGGAGCCCAGTGCCCCACAGAAAGAAGATTAGTGTACCTGCAGCCTCTGCCATCAAATTACTGGCTGGTCAGAAAAGGAGCTGGGAGCCAATCCGGGAGAGATCCAGGAGCCCCATAGAGTGGACCTCTGGAGCCAGCAGGGGTGAAAAAAAAGGCCACCCTGAGAGGCTGTGGGGGAGAAAGAGACAAGCGGAGCCTGAGGCCTCTGCCCCCGCACAAGTTCACCGGGCATGAACCCCTCTATGATGTGTTAATCCTCCTGATGTAAACCGCTCGAAAGCCGCCCAAGAAGGGTAAGATTCAGGAGCCCAGTGCCCCCCAGAAAGATTAGTGTACCTGCAGCCTCTGCCATCAAATTACTGGCTGGTCAAAATAGGAGCTGGGAGCCAACCCGGGAGAGATCCAGGAGCCCCATAGAGTGGACCTCTGGAGCCAGCAGGGGTGAAAAAAGAGGCCGCCCTGCCGGAGAGCGAAGTGAGGGGCTGAGGGGGATAAAGAGACGAGCGGAGCCTGAGGCCTCTGCCCCCGCACAAGTTCACCGGGCATGAACCCCTCTACGATGTGTTAATCCTCCTGATGTAAACCACTCGCCACCAGCCCTGCTCGAAAGCCACCCAAGAAGGGTAAGATTCAGGAGCCCAGTGCCCCCCAGAAAGATTAGTGTACGTGCAGCCTCTGACATCAAATTACTGGCTGGTCAAAAGAGGAGCTGGGAGCCAACCCGGGAGAGATCCAGGAGCCCCATAGAGTGGACCTCTGGAGCCAGCAGGGGTGAAAAAAGAGGCCGCCCTGCTGGAGAGTGAAGTGAAGGAGTGAGGGGCTGAGCGGGACAAAGAGACAAGCGGAGCCTGAGGCCTCTGCCCCCGCACAAGTTTACCGGGCATGGACCCCTCTACGATGTGTTAATCCTCCTGATGTAAACCACTTGCCACCAGGCGTGCTCGAAAGCTGCCCAAGAAGGGAAAGATTCAGGAGCCCAGTGCCCCCCAGTTAGGAGAAGATTAGTGTACCTGCAGCCTCTCCTGTCAAATTACTGGCTGGTCAGAAGAGGAGCTGGGAGCCAACCCGGGAGAGATCCAGGAGCCCCATAGAGTGGACCTCTGGAGCCAGCAGGGGTGAAAAAAGAGGCCGCCCTGACGGAGAGCGAAGTGAGGGGCTGAGGGGGAGAAAGAGACGAACGGAGCCTGAGGCCTTTGCCAAAAGCTGACCCACCCCATGGCCGTGGGGTATTCTGTTCCGGGCGAGTCAGCTTTTGGCGTCACGAACAGGATTTTTGTGCCCTTAATCAAGGGGTACTGTGTGTCGTGTATTGACTGTGTTGAACTGTAATTGTGCCGCCATAACTGCACCACAGCAAGGATGGAGACGCAAGGCGATTCTGATGCTGCTGGAGCAGCTGCAGCACCTGAAACTGTAGCCCCGATCATGCCGCTTGCTCTGACGTATGTCCTGGGTGCAACATGGTTACTACGATATGCTGGGGAACCCAATACCCTAGCTGAATTTAGAGAAAAGAGATGCAATCTCCTGGATATATACTCTATGACTGACAAGCATAAAATGTCAGCTTGCTGGGTCAGAGTTAATGAAATTACTGTAACAGCACAAGTTCACCGGGCATGGACCCCTCCACGATGTGTTAATCCTCCTGATGTAAACCACTCGCCACCAGCCCTGCTCGAAAGCCGCCCAAGAAGGGTAAGATTCAGGAGCCCAGTGCCCCCCAGAAAGATTAGTGTACCTGCAGCCTCTGCCATCAAATTACTGGCTGGTCAAAATAGGAGCTGGAAGCCAACCCGGGAGAGATCCAGGAGCCCCATAGAGTGGACCTCTGGAGCCAGCAGGGGTGAAAAAAGAGGCCGCCCTGCCGGAGAGCGAAGTGAGGGGCTGAGGGGGATAAAGAGACGAGCGGAGCCTGAGGCCTCTGCCCCCGCACAAGTTCACCGGGCATGAACCCCTCTACGATGTGTTAATCCTCCTGATGTAAACCACTCGCCACAAGCCCTGCTCGAAAGCCGCCCAAGAAGGGTAAGATTCAGGAGCCCAGTGCCCCCCAGAAAGATTAGTGTACGTGCAGCCTCTGACATCAAATTACTGGCTGGTCAAAAGAGGAGCTGGGAGCCAACCCGGGAGAGATCCAGGAGCCCCATAGAGTGGACCTCTGGAGCCAGCAGGGGTGAAAAAAGAGGCCGCCCTGCTGGAGAGTGAAGTGAGGGAGTGAGGGGCTGAGCGGGAGAAAGAGACAAGCGGAGCCTTAGTTGGCCTAAGTACAATGGAACCATAATAATACCATTATTGACTACCGCTCAACCAGTAGAAGTCCCAGAAAGACTGGAAGAACCTGTCGAAGTTTCAGAAGAACTACCTGTCGCAGTAGAACCAGAGAACCCTGCTATTGGTGAACCTGCCAGTCCTATGGTAAGACTAAGACAACATTCACGCATACCAATATTGCGTAGATCCTCATGCAAACTAGTAGATAGTGCACGCATAGCACCAGCACTAGGTACCAGTACACAGAAGCGACCAGTTGAGACACAGGCATTACGTAGGTCTAGCTGTAGCAAATTTGGTCACCCCCAACCCGTTATGTAGCATAATATTAAAAAGAAAGTGTAGTAGTTAGTAAAATGTAAAAATGTTTTATTTGTTTGTTTATTTCAACTAAGTAAATCCATAACCGTCAAGCGTATTGAGCCTGAAGGACATTTTCCATGAACTTTTGTATCGTTTTGAACTTTTATTGACATATGGACCAGTGGACCACAGGACTGGTAGTCGTCAAAACCTTTCTTATATATACCATACTCACATTTTGCAGCGGAAGAACTGCATTTTTCCAATTTATTGGTTTTTGTAATTTTTATTTTTTAAGACTTTGTACTACTCTTTATTGTTACTAATGTTTTATAAGTTTGTGTTTCCAGTCCAGGAGTACTGAATTTAACTAAGGGGGAATGTGGCACCCCAGGGTTCAGTTGCCACAAATATACCTGTACCTGGGGCAGGAAAGGATCTCCGCATCAGGTAATCCCACATACAACATTTCCACTGCAAGCCTGGAGGGGGAGCTCTACAAGCTGAGTTCAGGTGAGGTCCCCTTTGAAAACCAGGTTTGGAGGCGGAGTCGGAGAGACAGTTGACAGTTGGAGAAAAGGAGACTGTGCGAGCAGAGAGTAAAGGAAGACATCAAAATGCAGAGGGCTGTGCTTAGCCTGTACGAGTAGCTGTGTGACCGCCTGAGGGATCCAAGAGTAGGACAAAAGAGCAGTGACCAGGGAGGTGGAGCCAGATCGGTTGATCCCCAAGGAACAGCGCTGATTACCGGACACTGGCGTCCGAGTTTGTGAGGGATCTAATCTACCTAGCAATAAAGACCGGAGGCCAGGGAGACTCCAGATCTCCTGGTCGCAGCAGCACCTGAAGGCAAAGCCGCTATACAGAGCTTAGGGGCCGCAGTGAGTACAGCAGTGCTCCTTAGAGAAGCTCCCGCCGCCTACCATACAGGTGAAGACAGTGAGAGAGGGACAAGGTATAGCTACAGGCAGCCTAGTACCAAGGAGAGAGCGCAGCAGGGAGGCCTTACAACTAACCTGGTGCAGAGATCCTGAACTGTTCCCAGATTACCCAAAAACTATAACATCAGAAACTGAACCCCTTTTTAACACCTGCAAGTAAAACCTGGTCAGAGTTAATGAAATTACTGTAACAGCACACGTTCACCGGGCATGGACCCCTCCACGATTTGTTAATCCTCCTGATGTAAACCACTCGTCACCAGCCATGCTCGAAAGCCGCCCAAGAAGGGTAAGATTCAGGAGCCCAGTGCTCCCCAGAAAGAAGATTACTGTACCTGCAGCCTCTGCCATCAAATTACTGGCTGGTCAAAAGAGGAGCTGGGAGCCAACCCGGGAGAGATCCAGGAGCCCCATAGAGTGGACCTCTGGAGCCAGCAGGGGTGAAAAAAGAGGCCGCCCTGCTGGAGAGTGAAGTGAAGGAGTGAGGGGCTGAGAGGGAGAAAGAGACAAGCGGAGCCTGAGGCCTCTGCCCCCGCACAAGTTTACCGGGCATGGACCCCTCCACGATGTGTTAATCCTCCTGATGTAAACCACTCGCCACCAGCCATGCTCGAAAGCCGCCCAAGAGGGGTAAGATTCAGGAGCCCAGTGCCCCACAGAAAGAAGATTAGTGTACCTGAAGCCTCTGCCATCAAATTACTGGCTGGTCAGAAAAGGAGCTGGGAGCCAATCCGGGAGAGATCCAGGAGCCCCATAGAGTGGACCTCTGGAGCCAGCAGGGGTGAAAAAAAAGGCCGCCCTGAGGGGCTGTGGGGGAGAAAGAGACAAGCGGAGCCTGAGGCCTCTGCCCCCGCACAAATTCACCGGGCATGAACCCCTCTACGATGTGTTAATCCTCCTGATGTAAACCACTCGCCACCAGACCTGCTCGAAAGCCGCCCAAGAAGGGTAAGATTCAGGAGCCCAGTGCCCCCCAGAAAGATTAGTGTACCTGCAGCCTCTGCCATCAAATTACTGGCTGGTCAAAATAGGAGCTGGGAGCCAACCCGGGAGAGATCCAGGAGCCCCATAGAGTGGACCTCTGGAGCCAGCAGGGGTGAAAAAAGAGGCCGCCCTGCTGGAGAGTGAATTGAAGGAGTGAGGGGCTGAGCGGGAGAAAGAGACAAGCGGAGCCTGAGGCCTCTGCCCCCGCACAAGTTTACCGGGCATGGACCCCTCTACGATGTGTTAATCCTCCTGATGTAAACCACTTGCCACCAGGCGTGCTCGAAAGCTGCCCAAGAAGGGAAAGATTCAGGAGCCCAGTGCCCCCCAGAAAGGAGAAGATTAGTGTACCTGCAGCCTCTCCTGTCAAATTACTGGCTGGTCAGAAGAGGAGCTGGGAGCCAACCCGGGAGAGATCCAGGAGCCCCATAGAGTGGACCTCTGGAGCCAGCAGGGGTGAAAAAAGAGGCCGCCCTGCCGGAGAGCGAAGTGAGGGGCTGAGGGGGAGAAAGAGACGAGCGGAGCCTGAGGCCTCTGCCCCCGCACAAGTTCACCGGGCATGAACCCCTCCATGATGTGTTAATCCTCCTGATGTAAACCACTCGCCACAAGCCCTGCTTGAAAGCCGCCCAAGAAGGGTAAGATTCAGGAGCCCAGTGCCCCCCCAGAAAGATTAGTGTACCTGCAGCCTCTGACATCAAATTACTGGCTGGTCAAAAGAGGAGCTGGGAGCCAACCCGGGAGAGATCCAGGAGCCCCATAGAGTGGACCTCTGGAGCCAGCAGGGGTGAAAAAAGAGGCCGACTTGCCGGAGAGCGAAGTGAGGGGCTGAGGGGGAGAAAGAGACGAACGGAGCCTGGGCCTTTGCCAAAAGCTGACCCACCCCATGGCCGTGGGGTATTCTGTTCCGGGCGAGTCAGCTTTTGGCGTCACGAACAGGATTTTTGTGCCCTTAATCAAGGGGTACTGTGTGCCGTGTATTGACTGTGTTGAACTGTAATTGTGCCGCCATAACTGCACCACAGCAAGGATGGAGACGCAAGGCGATTCTGATGCTGCTGGAGCAGCTGCAGCACCTGAAACTGTAGCCCCGATCATGCCGCTTGCTCTGACGTATGTCCTGGGTGCAACATGGTTACTACGATATGCTGGGGAACCCAATACCCTAGCTGAATTTAGAGAAAAGAGATGCAATCTCCTGGATATATACTCTATGACTGACAAGCATAAAGTGTCAGCTTGCTGGGTCAGAGTTAATGAAATTACTGTAACAGCACAAGTTCACCGGGCATGGACCCCTCCACGATGTGTTAATCCTCCTGATGTAAACCACTCGCCACCAGCCATGCTCGAAAGCCGCCCAAGAAGGGTAAGATTCAGGAGCCCAGTGCCCCACAGAAAGAAGATTAGTGTACCTGCAGCCTCTGCCATCAAATTACTGGCTGGTCAGAAAAGGAGCTGGGAGCCAATCCGGGAGAGATCCAGGAGCCCCATAGAGTGGACCTCTGGAGCCAGCAGGGGTGAAAAAAAAGGCCGCCCTGAGGGGCTGTGGGGGAGAAAGAGACAAGCGGAGCCTGAGGCCTCTGCCCCCGCACAAGTTCACCGGGCATGAACCCCTCTACGATGTGTTAATCCTCCTGATGTAAACCACTCGCCACCAGACCTGCTCGAAAGCCGCCCAAGAAGGGTAAGATTCAGGAGCCCAGTGCACCCCAGAAAGATTAGTGTACCTGCAGCCTCTGCCATCAAATTACTGGCTGGTCAAAATAGGAGCTGGGAGCCAACCCGGGAGAGATCCAGGAGCCCCATAGAGTGGACCTCTGGAGCCAGCAGGGGTGAAAAAAGAGGCCGCCCTGCCGGAGAGCGAAGTGAGGGGCTGAGGGGGATAAAGAGACGAGCGGAGCCTGAGGCCTCTGCCCCCGCACAAGTTCACCGGGCATGAACCCCTCTACAATGTGTTAATCCTCCTGATGTAAACCACTCGCCACCAGCCCTGCTCGAAAGCCACCCAAGAAGGGTAAGATTCAGGAGCCCAGTGCCCCCCAGAAAGATTAGTGTACGTGCAGCCTCTGACATCAAATTACTGGCTGGTCAAAATAGGAGCTGGGAGCCAACCCGGGAGAGATCCAGGAGCCCCATAGAGTGGACCTCTGGAGCCAGCAGGGGTGAAAAAAGAGGCCGCCCTGCTGGAGAGTGAAGTGAAGGAGTGAGGGGCTGAGCAGGAGAAAGAGACAAGCGGAGCCTGAGGCCTCTGCCCCCGCACAAGTTTACCGGGAATGGACCCCTCTACGATGTGTTAATCCTCCTGATGTAAACCACTTGCCACCAGGCGTGCTCGAAAGCTGCCCAAGAAGGGAAAGATTCAGGAGCCCAGTGCCCCCCAGAAAGGGGAAGATTAGTGTACCTGCAGCCTCTCCTGTCAAATTACTGGCTGGTCAGAAGAGGAGCTGGGAGCCAACCCGGGAGAGATCCAGGAGCCCCATAGAGTGGACCTCTGGAGCCAGCAGGGGTGAAAAAAGAGGCCGCCCTGCCGGAGAGCGAAGTGAGGGGCTGAGGGGGAGAAAGAGACGAGCGGAGCCTGAGGCCTTTGCCAAAAGCTGACCCACCCCAGGGCCGTGGGGTATTCTGTTCCGGGCGAGTCAGCTTTTGGCGTCACGAACAGGATTTTTGTGCTCTTAATCAAGGGGTACTGTGTGCCGTGTATTGACTGTGTTGAACTGTAATTGTGCCGCCATAACTGCACCACAGCAAGGATGGAGATGCAAAGCGATTCTGATGCTGCTGGAGCAGCTGCAGCACCTGAAACTGTAGCCCCGATCATGCCGCTTGCTCTGGCGTATGTCCTGGGTGCAACATGGTTACTACGATATGCTGGGGAACCCAATACCCTAGCTGAATTTAGAGAAAAGAGATGCAATCTCCTGGATATATACTCTATGACTGACAAGCATAAAATGTCAGCTTGCTGGGTCAGAGTTAATGAAATTACTGTAACAGCACAAGTTCACCGGGCATGGACCCCTCCACGATGTGTTAATCCTCCTGATGTAAACCACTCGCCACCAGCCCTGCTCGAAAGCCGCCCAAGAAGGGTAAGATTCAGGAGCCCAGTGCCCCCCAGAAAGATTAGTGTACCTGCAGCCTCTGCCATCAAATTACTGGCTGGTCAAAATAGGAGCTGGGAGCCAACCCGGGAGAGATCCAGGAGCCCCATAGAGTGGACCTCTGGAGCCAGCAGGGGTGAAAAAAGAGGCCGCCCTGCCGGAGAGCGAAGTGAGGGGCTGAGGGGGATAAAGAGACGAGCGGAGTCTGAGGCCTCTGCCCCCGCACAAGTTCACCGGGCATGAACCCCTCTACGATGTGTTAATCCTCCTGATGTAAACCACTCGCCACAAGCCCTGCTCGAAAGCCGCCCAAGAAGGGTAAGATTCAGGAGCCCAGTGCCCCCCAGAAAGATTAGTGTACGTGCAGCCTCTGACATCAAATTACTGGCTGGTCAAAAGAGGAGCTGGGAGCCAACCCGGGAGAGATCCAGGAGCCCCATAGAGTGGACCTCTGGAGCCAGCAGGGGTGAAAAAAGAGGCCGCCCTGCTGGAGAGTGAAGTGAGGGAGTGAGGGGCTGAGCGGGAGAAAGAGACAAGCGGAGCCTTAGTTGGCCTAAGTACAATGGAACCATAATAATACCATTGACTACCGCTCAACCAGTAGAAGTCCCAGAAAGACTGGAAGAACCTGTCGAAGTTTCAGAAGAACTACCTGTCGCAGTAGAACCAGAGAACCCTGCTATTGGTGAACCTGCCAGTCCTATGGTAAGACTAAGACAACATTCATGCATACCAATATTGCGTAGATCCTCATGCAAACTAGTAGATAGTGCACGCATAGCACCAGCACTAGGTACCAGTACACAGAAGCGACCAGTTGAGACACAGGCATTACGTAGGTCTAGCTGTAGCAAATTTGGTCACCCCCAACCCGTTATGTAGCATAATATTAAAAAGAAAGTGTAGTAGTTAGTAAAATGTAAAAATGTTTTATTTGTTTGTTTATTTCAACTAAGTAAATCCATAACCGTCAAGCGTATTGAGCCTGAAGGACATTTTCCATGAACTTTTGTATCGTTTTGAACTTTTATTGACATATGGACCAGTGGACCACAGGACTGGTAGTCGTCAAAACCTTTCTTATATATACCATACTCACATTTTGCAGCGGAAGAACTGCATTTTTCCAATTTATTGGTTTTTGTAATTTTTATTTTTTAAGACTTTGTACTACTCTTTATTGTTACTAATGTTTTATAAGTTTGTGTTTCCAGTCCAGGAGTACTGAATTTAACTAAGGGGGAATGTGGCACCCCAGGGTTCAGTTGCCACAAATATACGTGTACCTGGAGCAGGAAAGGATCTCCGCATCAGGTAATCTCACATACAACATTTCCACTGCAAGCCTGGAGGGGGAGCTCTACAAGCTGAGTTCAGGTGAGGTCCCCTTTGAAAACCAGGTTTGGAGGCGGAGTCGGAGAGACAGTTGACAGTTGGAGAAAAGGAGACTGTGCGAGCAGAGAGTGAAGGAAGACATCAAAATGGAGAGGGCTGTGCTTAGCCTGTACGAGTAGCTGTGTGACCGCCTGAGGGATCCAAGAGTAGGACAAAAGAGCAGTGACCAGGGAGGTGGAGCCAGATCGGTTGATCCCCAAGGAACAGCGCTGATTACCGGACACCGGCGTCCGAGTTTGTGAGGGATCTAATCTACCTAGCAATAAAGACCGGAGGCCAGGGAGACTCCAGATCTCCTGGTCGCAGCAGCACCTGAAGGCAAAGCCGCTATACAGAGCTTAGGGGCCGCAGTGAGTACAGCAGTGCTCCTTAGAGAAGCTCCCGCCGCCTACCATACAGGTGAAGACAGTGAGAGAGGGACAAGGTATAGCTACAGGCAGCCTAGTACCAAGGAGAGACAGCGCAGCAGGGAGGCCTTACAACTAACCTGGTGCAGAGATCCTGAACTGTTCCCAGATTACCCAAAAACTATAACATCAGAAACTGAACCCCTTTTTAACACCTGCAAGTAAAACCTGGTCAGAGTTAATGAAATTACTGTAACAGCACAAGTTCACCGGGCATGGACCCCTCCACGATGTGTTAATCCTCCTGATGTAAACCACTCGCCACCAGCCATGCTCGAAAGCCGCCCAAGAAGGGTAAGATTCAGGAGCCCAGTGCCCCACAGAAAGAAGATTAGTGTACCTGCAGCCTCTGCCATCAAATTACTGGCTGGTCAGAAAAGGAGCTGGGAGCCAATCCGGGAGAGATCCAGGAGCCCCATAGAGTGGACCTCTGGAGCCAGCAGGGGTGAAAAAAAAGGCCGCCCTGAGGGGCTGTGGGGGAGAAAGAGACAAGCGGAGCCTGAGGCCTCTGCCCCCGCACAAGTTCACCGGGCATGAACCCCTCTACGATGTGTTAATCCTCCTGATGTAAACCACTCGCCACCAGACCTGCTCGAAAGCCGCCCAAGAAGGGTAAGATTCAGGAGCCCAGTGCCCCACAGAAAGAAGATTAGTGTACCTGCAGCCTCTGCCATCAAATTACTGGCTGGTCAGAAAAGGAGCTGGGAGCCAATCCGGGAGAGATCCAGGAGCCCCATAGAGTGGACCTCTGGAGCCAGCAGGGGTGAAAAAAGAGGCCGCCCTGCCGGAGAGCGAAGTGAGGGGCTGAGGGGGAGAAAGAGACGAGCGGAGCCTGAGGCCTCTGCCCCCGCACAAGTTCACCGGGCATGAACCCCTCCATGATGTGTTAATCCTCCTGATGTAAACAACTCGCCACTAGCCCTGCTTGAAAGCCGCCCAAGAAGGGTAAGATTCAGGAGCCCAGTGCCCCCACAGAAAGATTAGTGTACCTGCAGCCTCTGACATCAAATTACTGGCTGGTCAAAAGAGGAGCTGGGAGCCAACCCGGGAGAGATCCAGGAGCCCCATAGAGTGGACCTCTGGAGCCAGCAGGGGTGAAAAAAGAGGCCGCCTTGCCGGAGAGCGAAGTGAGGGGCTGAGGGGGAGAAAGAGACGAGCGGAGCCTGAGGCCTCTGCCCCCGCACAAGTTCACCGGGCATGAACCCCTCCATGATGTGTTAATCCTCCTGATGTAAACCACTCGCCACCAGCCCTGCTTGAAAGCCGCCCAAGAAGGGTAAGATTCAGGAGCCCAGTGCCCCCCAGAAAGATTAGTGTACCTGCAGCCTCTGACATCAAATTACTGGCTGGTCAAAAGAGGAGCTGGGAGCCAACCCGGGAGAGATCCAGGAGCCCCATAGAGTGGAACTCTGGAGCCAGCAGGGGTGAAAAAAGAGGCCGCCCTGCCGGAGAGCGAAGTGAGGGGCTGAGGGGGAGAAAGACACGAGCGGAGCCTGAGGCCTTTGCCAAAAGCTGACCCACCCCAGGGCCGTGGGGTATTCTGTTCCGGGCGAGTCAGCTTTTGGCATCACGAACAGGATTTTTGTGCTCTTAATCAAGGGGTACTGTGTGCCGTGTATTGACTGTGTTGAACTGTAATTGTGCCGCCATAACTGCACCACAGCAAGGATGGAGATGCAAAGCGATTCTGATGCTGCTGGAGCAGCTGCAGCACCTGAAACTGTAGCCCCGATCATGCCGCTTGCTCTGGCGTATGTCCTGGGTGCAACATGGTTACTACGATATGCTGGGGAACCCAATACCCTAGCTGAATTTAGAGAAAAGAGATGCAATCTCCTGGATATATACTCTATGACTGACAAGCATAAAATGTCAGCTTGCTGGGTCAGAGTTAATGAAATTACTGTAACAGCACAAGTTCACCGGGCATGGACCCCTCCACGATGTGTTAATCCTCCTGATGTAAACCACTCGCCACCAGCCCTGCTCGAAAGCCGCCCAAGAAGGGTAAGATTCAGGAGCCCAGTGCCCCCCAGAAAGATTAGTGTACCTGCAGCCTCTGCCATCAAATTACTGGCTGGTCAAAATAGGAGCTGGGAGCCAACCCGGGAGAGATCCAGGAGCCCCATAGAGTGGACCTCTGGAGCCAGCAGGGGTGAAAAAAGAGGCCGCCCTGCCGGAGAGCGAAGTGAGGGGCTGAGGGGGATAAAGAGACGAGCGGAGTCTGAGGCCTCTGCCCCCGCACAAGTTCACCGGGCATGAACCCCTCTACGATGTGTTAATCCTCCTGATGTAAACCACTCGCCACAAGCCCTGCTCGAAAGCCGCCCAAGAAGGGTAAGATTCAGGAGCCCAGTGCCCCCCAGAAAGATTAGTGTACGTGCAGCCTCTGACATCAAATTACTGGCTGGTCAAAAGAGGAGCTGGGAGCCAACCCGGGAGAGATCCAGGAGCCCCATAGAGTGGACCTCTGGAGCCAGCAGGGGTGAAAAAAGAGGCCGCCCTGCTGGAGAGTGAAGTGAGGGAGTGAGGGGCTGAGCGGGAGAAAGAGACAAGCGGAGCCTTAGTTGGCCTAAGTACAATGGAACCATAATAATACCATTATTGACTACCGCTCAACCAGTAGAAGTCCCAGAAAGACTGGAAGAACCTGTCGAAGTTTCAGAAGAACTACCTGTCGCAGTAGAACCAGAGAACCCTGCTATTGGTGAACCTGCCAGTCCTATGGTAAGACTAAGACAACATTCATGCATACCAATATTGCGTAGATCCTCATGCAAACTAGTAGATAGTGCACGCATAGCACCAGCACTAGGTACCAGTACACAGAAGCGACCAGTTGAGACACAGGCATTACGTAGGTCTAGCTGTAGCAAATTTGGTCACCCCCAACCCGTTATGTAGCATAATATTAAAAAGAAAGTGTAGTAGTTAGTAAAATGTAAAAATGTTTTATTTGTTTGTTTATTTCAACTAAGTAAATCCATAACCGTCAAGCGTATTGAGCCTGAAGGACATTTTCCATGAACTTTTGTATCGTTTTGAACTTTTATTGACATATGGACCAGTGGACCACAGGACTGGTAGTCGTCAAAACCTTTCTTATATATACCATACTCACATTTTGCAGCGGAAGAACTGCATTTTTCCAATTTATTGGTTTTTGTAATTTTTATTTTTTAAGACTTTGTACTACTCTTTATTGTTACTAATGTTTTATAAGTTTGTGTTTCCAGTCCAGGAGTACTGAATTTAACTAAGGGGGAATGTGGCACCCCAGGGTTCAGTTGCCACAAATATACGTGTACCTGGGGCAGGAAAGGATCTCCGCATCAGGTAATCCCACATACAACATTTCCACTGCAAGCCTGGAGGGGGAGCTCTACAAGCTGAGTTCAGGTGAGGTCCCCTTTGAAAACCAGGTTTGGAGGCGGAGTCGGAGAGACAGTTGACAGTTGGAGAAAAGGAGACTGTGCGAGCAGAGAGTGAAGGAAGACATCAAAATGGAGAGGGCTGTGCTTAGCCTGTACGAGTAGCTGTGTGACCGCCTGAGGGATCCAAGAGTAGGACAAAAGAGCAGTGACCAGGGAGGTGGAGCCAGATCGGTTGATCCCCAAGGAACAGCGCTGATTACCGGACACCGGCGTCCGAGTTTGTGAGGGATCTAATCTACCTAGCAATAAAGACCGGAGGCCAGGGAGACTCCAGATCTCCTGGTCGCAGCAGCACCTGAAGGCAAAGCCGCTATACAGAGCTTAGGGGCCGCAGTGAGTACAGCAGTGCTCCTTAGAGAAGCTCCCGCCGCCTACCATACAGGTGAAGACAGTGAGAGAGGGACAAGGTATAGCTACAGGCAGCCTAGTACCAAGGAGAGACAGCGCAGCAGGGAGGCCTTACAACTAACCTGGTGCAGAGATCCTGAACTGTTCCCAGATTACCCAAAAACTATAACATCAGAAACTGAACCCCTTTTTAACACCTGCAAGTAAAACCTGGTCAGAGTTAATGAAATTACTGTAACAGCACAAGTTCACCGGGCATGGACCCCTCCACGATGTGTTAATCCTCCTGATGTAAACCACTCGCCACCAGCCATGCTCGAAAGCCGCCCAAGAAGGGTAAGATTCAGGAGCCCAGTGCCCCACAGAAAGAAGATTAGTGTACCTGCAGCCTCTGCCATCAAATTACTGGCTGGTCAGAAAAGGAGCTGGGAGCCAATCCGGGAGAGATCCAGGAGCCCCATAGAGTGGACCTCTGGAGCCAGCAGGGGTGAAAAAAGAGGCCGCCCTGCCGGAGAGCGAAGTGAGGGGCTGAGGGGGAGAAAGAGACGAGCGGAGCCTGAGGCCTCTGCCCCCGCACAAGTTCACCGGGCATGAACCCCTCCATGATGTGTTAATCCTCCTGATGTAAACAACTCGCCACTAGCCCTGCTTGAAAGCCGCCCAAGAAGGGTAAGATTCAGGAGCCCAGTGCCCCCACAGAAAGATTAGTGTACCTGCAGCCTCTGACATCAAATTACTGGCTGGTCAAAAGAGGAGCTGGGAGCCAACCCGGGAGAGGTCCAGGAGCCCCATAGAGTGGACCTCTGGAGCCAGCAGGGGTGAAAAAAGAGGCCGCCTTGCCGGAGAGCGAAGTGAGGGGCTGAGGGGGAGAAAGAGACGAGCGGAGCCTGAGGCCTCTGCCCCCGCACAAGTTCACCGGGCATGAACCCCTCCATGATGTGTTAATCCTCCTGATGTAAACCACTCGCCACCAGCCCTGCTTGAAAGCCGCCCAAGAAGGGTAAGATTCAGGAGCCCAGTGCCCCCCAGAAAGATTAGTGTACCTGCAGCCTCTGACATCAAATTACTGGCTGGTCAAAAGAGGAGCTGGGAGCCAACCCGGGAGAGATCCAGGAGCCCCATAGAGTGGAACTCTGGAGCCAGCAGGGGTGAAAAAAGAGGCCGCCCTGCCGGAGAGCGAAGTGAGGGGCTGAGGGGGAGAAAGACACGAGCGGAGCCTGAGGCCTTTGCCAAAAGCTGACCCACCCCAGGGCCGTGGGGTATTCTGTTCCGGGCGAGTCAGCTTTTGGCATCACGAACAGGATTTTTGTGCCCTTAATCAAGGGGTACTGTGTGCCGTTTATTGACTGTGTTGAACTGTAATTGTGCCGCCGTAACTGCACCACAGCAAGGATGGAGACGCAAGGCGATTCTGATGCTGCTGAAGCAGCTGCAGCACCTGAAACTGTAGCCCCGATCATGCCGCTTGCTCTGACGTATGTCCTGGGTGCAACATGGTTACTACGATATCCTGGGGAACCCAATACCCTAGCTGAATTTAGAGAAAAGAGATGCAATCTCCTGGATATATACTCTATGACTGACAAGCATAAAGTGTCAGTTTGCTGGGTCAGAGTTAATGAAATTACTGTAACAGCACAAGTTCACCGGGCATGGACCCCTCCACGATGTGTTAATCCTCCTGATGTAAACCACTCGCCACCAGTCATGCTCAAAAGCCGCCCAAGAAGGGTAAGATTCAGGAGCCCAGTGCCCCACAGAAAGAAGATTAGTGTACCTGCAGCCTCTGCCATCAAATTACTGGCTGGTCAGAAAAGGAGCTGGGAGCCAATCCGGGAGAGATCCAGGAGCCCCATAGAGTGGACCTCTGGAGCCAGCAGGGGTGAAAAAAAAGGCCGCCCTGAGGGGCTGTGGGGGAGAAAGAGACGAGCGGAGCCTGAGGCCTCTGCCCCCGCACAAGTTCACCGGGCATGAACCCCTCTACGATGTGTTAATCCTCCTGATGTAAACCACTCGCCACCAGCCCTGCTCGAAAGCCGCCCAAGAAGGGTAAGATTCAGGAGCCCAGTGCCCCCCAGAAAGATTAGTGTACCTGCAGCCTCTGCCATCAAATTACTAGCTGGTCAAAATAGTAGCTGGGAGCCAACCCGGGAGAGATCCAGGAGCCCCATAGAGTGGACCTCTGGAGCCAGCAGGGGTGAAAAAGAGGCCTCCCTGCCTGAGAGCGAAGTGAGGGGCTGAGGGGGATAAAGAGACGAGCGGAGCCTGAGGCCTCTGCCCCCGCACAAGTTCACCGGGCATGAACCCCTCTACGATGTGTTAATCCTCCTGATGTAAACCACTCGCCACCAGCCCTGCTCGAAAGCCGCCCAAGAAGGGTAAGATTCAGGAGCCCAGTGCCCCCCAGAAAGATTAGTGTACCTGCAGCCTCTGACATCAAATTACTGGCTGGTCAAAAGAGGAGCTGGGAGCCAACCCGGGAGAGATCCAGGAGCCCCATAGAGTGGACCTCTGGAGCCAGCAGGGGTGAAAAAAGAGGCCGCCCTGCCGGAGAGCGAAGTGAGGGGCTGAGGGGGAGAAAGAGACGAGCGGAGCCTGAGGCCTCTGCCCCCGCACAAGTTCACCGGGCATGAACCCCTCCATGATGTGTTAATCCTCCTGATGTAAACCACTCGCCACAAGCCCTGCTTGAAAGCCGCCCAAGAAGGGTAAGATTCAGGAGCCCAGTGCCCCCCCAGAAAGATTAGTGTACCTGCAGCCTCTGACATCAAATTACTGGCTGGTCAAAAGAGGAGCTGGGAGCCAACCCGGGAGAGATCCAGGAGCCCCATAGAGTGGAACTCTGGAGCCAGCAGGGGTGAAAAAAGAGGCCGCCCTGCCGGAGAGCGAAGTGAGGGGCTGAGGGGGAGAAAGAGATGAGCGGAGCCTGAGGCCTTTGCCAAAAGCTGACCCACCCCAGGGCCGTGGGGTATTCTGTTCCGGGTGAGTCAGCTTTTGGCATCACGAGCAGGATTTTTGTGCCCTTAATCAAGGGGTACTGTGTGCCGTGTATTGACTGTGTTGAACTGTAATTGTGCCGCCATAACTGCACCACAGCAAGGATGGAGACGCAAGGCGATTCTGATGCTGCTGGAGCAGCTGCAGCACCTGAAACTGTAGCCCCGATCATGCCGCTTGCTCTGACGTATGTCATGGGTGCAACATGGTTACTACGATATGCTGGGGAACCCAATACCCTAGCTGAATTTAGAGAAAAGAGATGCAATCTCCTGGATATATACTCTATGACTGACAAGCATAAAGTGTCAGCTTGCTGGGTCAGAGTTAATGAAATTACTGTAACAGCACAAGTTCACCGGGCATGGACCCCTCCACGATGTGTTAATCCTCCTGATGTAAACCACTCGCCACCAGCCATGCTCAAAAGCCGCCCAAGAAGGGTAAGATTCAGGAGCCCAGTGCCCCACAGAAAGAAGATTAGTGTACCTGCAGCCTCTGCCATCAAATTACTGGCTGGTCAGAAAAGGAGCTGGGAGCCAATCCGGGAGAGATCCAGGAGCCCCATAGAGTGGACCTCTGGAGCCAGCAGGGGTGAAAAAAAAGGCCGCCCTGAGTGGCTGAGGGTGATAAAGAGACGAGCAGAGCCTGAGGCCTCTGCCCCCGCACAAGTTCACCGGGCATGAACCCCTCTACGATGTGTTAATCCTCCTGATGTAAACCACTCGCCACCAGCCCTGCTCGAAAGCCGCCCAAGAAGGGTAAGATTCAGGAGCCCAGTGCCCCCCAGAAAGATTAGTGTACCTGCAGCCTCTGACATCAAATTACTGGCTGGTCAAAAGAGGAGCTGGGAGCCAACCCGGGAGAGATCCAGGAGCCCCATAGAGTGGACCTCTGGAGCCAGCAGGGGTGAAAAAAGAGGCCGCCCTGCCGGAGAGCGAAGTGAGGGGCTGAGGGGGAGAAAGAGACGAGCGGAGCCTGAGGCCTCTGCCCCCGCACAAGTTCACCGGGCATGAACCCCTCCATGATGTGTTAATCCTCCTGATGTAAACCACTCGCCACCAGCCCTGCTTGAAAGCCGCCCAAGAAGGGTAAGATTCAGGCGCCCAGTGCCCCCCCAGAAAGATTAGTGTACCTGCAGCCTCTGACATCAAATTACTGGCTGGTCAAAAGAGGAGCTGGGAGCCAACCCGGGAGAGATCCAGGAGCCCCATAGAGTGGACCTCTGGAGCCAGCAGGGGTGAAAAAAGAGGCCGCCCTGCCGGAGAGCGAAGTGAGGGGCTGAGGTGGAGAAAGAGACGAGCGGAGCCTGAGGCCTCTGCCCTTGCACAAGTTCACCGGGCATGAACCCCTCCATGATGTGTTAATTCTCCTGATGTAAACCACTCGCCACCAGCCCTGCTTGAAAGCCGCCCAAGAAGGGTAAGATTCAGGAGCCCAGTGCCACCCAGAAAGATTAGTGTACCTGCAGCCTCTGACATCAAATTACTGGCTGGTCAGAAGAGGAGCTGGGAGCCAACCCGGGAGAGATCCAGGAGCCCCATAGAGTGGACCTCTGGAGCCAGCAGGGGTGAAAAAAGAGGCCGCCCTGCCGGAGAGCGAAGTGAGGGGCTGAGGGGGAGAAAGAGACGAGCGGAGCCTGAGGCCTCTGCCAAAAGCTGACCCGCCCCAGGGCCGTGGGGTATTCGGTTCCGGGCGAGTCAGCTTTTGGCGTCACGAACAGGATTTTTGTGCCCTTAATCAAAGGGTACTGTGTGCCGTGTATTGACTGTGTTGAACTGTAATTGTGCCCCCATAACTGCACCACAGCAAGGATGGAGACGCAAGGCGATTCTGATGCTGCTGGAGCAGCTGCAGCACCTGAAACTGTAGCCCCGATCATGCCGCTTGCTCTGACGTATGTCCTGGGTGCAACATGGTTACTACGATATGCTGGGGAACCCAATACCCTAGCTGAATTTAGAGAAAAGAGATGAAATCTCCTGGATATATACTCTATGACTGACAAGCATAAAGTGTCAGCTTGCTGGGTCAGAGTTAATGAAATTACTGTAACAGCACAAGTTCACCGGGAATGGACCCCTCCACGATGTGTTAATCCTCCTGATGTAAACCACTCGCCACCAGCCATGCTCAAAAGCCGCCCAAGAAGGGTAAGATTCAGGAGCCCAGTGCCCCACAGAAAGAAGATTAGTGTACCTGCAGCCTCTGCCATCAAATTACTGGCTGGTCAGAAAAGGAGCTGGGAGCCAATCCGGGAGAGATCCAGGAGCCCCATAGAGTGGACCTCTGGAGCCAGCAGGGGTGAAAAAAAGGCCGCCCTGAGGGGCTGTGGGGGAGAAAGAGACAAGCGGAGCCTGAGGCCTCTGCCCCCGTACAAGTTCACCGGGCATGAACCCCTCTACGATGTGTTAATCCTCCTGATGTAAACCACTCGCCACCAGCCCTGCTCGAAAGCCGCCCAAGAAGGGTAAGATTCAGGAGCCCAGTGCCCCCCAGAAAGATTAGTGTACCTGCAGCCTCTGCCATCAAATTACTAGCTGGTCAAAATAGGAGCTGGGAGCCAACCCGGGAGAGATCCAGGAGCCCCATAGAGTGGACCTCTGGAGCCAGCAGGGGTGAAAAAAGAGGCCGCCCTGCCTGAGAGCGAAGTGAGGGGCTGAGGGGGATAAAGAGACGAGCGGAGCCTGAGGCCTCTGCCCCCGCACAAGTTCACCGGGCATGAACCCCTCTACGATGTGTTAATCCTCCTGATGTAAACCACTCGCCACCAGCCCTGCTCGAAAGCCGCCCAAGAAGGGTAAGATTCAGGAGCCCAGTGCCCCCCAGAAAGAAGATTAGTGTACCTGCAGCCTCTGACATCAAATTACTGGCTGGTCAAAAGAGGAGCTGGGAGCCAACCCGGGAGAGATCCAGGAGCCCCATAGAGTGGACCTCTGGAGCCAGCAGGGGTGAAAAAAGAGGCCGCCCTGCCGGAGAGCGAAGTGAGGGGCTGAGGGGGAGAAAGAGACGAGCGGAGCCTGAGGCCTCTGCCCCCGCACAAGTTCACCGGGCATGAACCCCTCCATGATGTGTTAATCCTCCTGATGTAAACCACTCGCCACCAGCCCTGCTTGAAAGCCGCCCAAGAAGGGTAAGATTCAGGCGCCCAGTGCCCCCCCAGAAAGATTAGTGTACCTGCAGCCTCTGACATCAAATTACTGGCTGGTCAAAAGAGGAGCTGGGAGCCAACCCGGGAGAGATCCAGGAGCCCCATAGAGTGGACCTCTGGAGCCAGCAGGGGTGAAAAAAGAGGCCGCCCTGCCGGAGAGCGAAGTGAGGGGCTGAGGTGGAGAAAGAGACGAGCGGAGCCTGAGGCCTCTGCCCTTGCACAAGTTCACCGGGCATGAACCCCTCCATGATGTGTTAATCCTCCTGATGTAAACCACTCGCCACCAGCCCTGCTTGAAAGCCGCCCAAGAAGGGTAAGATTCAGGAGCCCAGTGCCACCCAGAAAGATTAGTGTACCTGCAGCCTCTGACATCAAATTACTGGCTGGTCAGAAGAGGAGCTGGGAGCCAACCCGGGAGAGATCCAGGAGCCCCATAGAGTGGACCTCTGGAGCCAGCAGGGGTGAAAAAAGAGGCCGCCCTGCCGGAGAGCGAAGTGAGGGGCTGAGGGGGAGAAAGAGACGAGCGGAGCCTGAGGCCTCTGCCAAAAGCTGACCCGCCCCAGGGCCGTGGGGTATTCGGTTCCGGGCGAGTCAGCTTTTGGCGTCACGAACAGGATTTTTGTGCCCTTAATCAAAGGGTACTGTGTGCCGTGTATTGACTGTGTTGAACTGTAATTGTGCCCCCATAACTGCACCACAGCAAGGATGGAGACGCAAGGCGATTCTGATGCTGCTGGAGCAGCTGCAGCACCTGAAACTGTAGCCCCGATCATGCCGCTTGCTCTGACGTATGTCCTGGGTGCAACATGGTTACTACGATATGCTGGGGAACCCAATACCCTAGCTGAATTTAGAGAAAAGAGATGCAATCTCCTGGATATATACTCTATGACTGACAAGCATAAAGTGTCAGCTTGCTGGGTCAGAGTTAATGAAATTACTGTAACAGCACAAGTTCACCGGGCATGGACCCCTCCACGATGTGTTAATCCTCCTGATGTAAACCACTCGCCACCAGCCATGCTCAAAAGCCGCCCAAGAAGGGTAAGATTCAGGAGCCCAGTGCCCCACAGAAAGAAGATTAGTGTACCTGCAGCCTCTGCCATCAAATTACTGGCTGGTCAGAAAAGGAGCTGGGAGCCAATCCGGGAGAGATCCAGGAGCCCCATAGAGTGGACCTCTGGAGCCAGCAGGGGTGAAAAAAAGGCCGCCCTGAGGGGCTGTGGGGGAGAAAGAGACAAGCGGAGCCTGAGGCCTCTGCCCCCGTACAAGTTCACCGGGCATGAACCCCTCTACGATGTGTTAATCCTCCTGATGTAAACCACTCGCCACCAGCCCTGCTCGAAAGCCGCCCAAGAAGGGTAAGATTCAGGAGCCCAGTGCCCCCCAGAAAGATTAGTGTACCTGCAGCCTCTGCCATCAAATTACTAGCTGGTCAAAATAGGAGCTGGGAGCCAACCCGGGAGAGATCCAGGAGCCCCATAGAGTGGACCTCTGGAGCCAGCAGGGGTGAAAAAAGAGGCCGCCCTGCCTGAGAGCGAAGTGAGGGGCTGAGGGGGATAAAGAGACGAGCGGAGCCTGAGGCCTCTGCCCCCGCACAAGTTCACCGGGCATGAACCCCTCTACGATGTGTTAATCCTCCTGATGTAAACCACTCGCTACCAGCCCTGCTCGAAAGCCGCCCAAGAAGGGTAAGATTCAGGAGCCCAGTGCCCCCCAGAAAGAAGATTAGTGTACCTGCAGCCTCTGACATCAAATTACTGGCTGGTCAAAAGAGGAGCTGGGAGCCAACCCGGGAGAGATCCAGGAGCCCCATAGAGTGGACCTCTGGAGCCAGCAGGGGTGAAAAAAGAGGCCGCCCTGCCGGAGAGCGAAGTGAGGGGCTGAGGGGGAGAAAGAGACGAGCGGAGCCTGAGGCCTCTGCCCCCGCACAAGTTCACCGGGCATGAACCCCTCCATGATGTGTTAATCCTCCTGATGTAAACCACTCGCCACCAGCCCTGCTTGAAAGCCGCCCAAGAAGGGTAAGATTCAGGAGCCCAGTGCCCCCCAGAAAGATGAGTGTACCTGCAGCCTCTGACATCAAATTACTGGCTCGTCAGAAGAGGAGCTGGGAGCCAACCCGGGAGAGATCCAGGAGCCCCATAGAGTGGACCTCTGGAGCCAGCAGGGGTGAAAAAAGAGGCCGCCCTGCCGGAGAGCGAAGTGAGGGGCTGAGGGGGAGAAAGAGACGAGCGGAGCCTGAGGCCTCTGCCCCCGCACAAGTTCACCGGGCATGAACCCCTCCATGATGTGTTAATCCTCCTGATGTAAACCACTCGCCACCAGCCCTGCTTGAAAGCCGCCCAAGAAGGGTAAGATTCAGGAGCCCAGTGCCCCCCCAGAAAGATTAGTGTACCTGCAGCTTCTGACATCAAATTACTGGCTGGTCAAAAGAGGAGCTGGGAGCCAATCCGGGAGAGATCCAGGAGCCCCATAGAGTGGACCTCTGGAGCCAGCAGGGGTGAAAAAAGAGGCCGCCCTGCCGGAGAGCGAAGTGAGGGGCTGAGGGGGAGAAAGAGACGAGCGGAGCCTGAGGCCTCTGCCAAAAGCTGACCCGCCCCAGGGCCGTGGGGTATTCGGTTCCGGGCGAGTCAGCTTTTGGAGTCACGAACAGGATTTTTGTGCCCTTAATCAAAGGGTACTGTGTGCCGTGTATTGACTGTGTTGAACTGTAATTGTGCCCCCATAACTGCACCACAGCAAGGATGGAGACGCAGGGCGATTCTGATGCTGCTGGAGCAGCTGCAGCACCTGAAACTGTAGCCCCGATCATGCCGCTTGCTCTGACGTATGTCCTGGGTGCAACATGGTTACCACGATATGCTGGGGAACCCAATACCCTAGCTGAATTTAGTGAAAAGATATGTAATCTTCCGGATATATACTCTATGACTGACAAGCATAAAGTGTCAGTCTTGCTGGGGCTGCTTACGGGTGCAGCAGAGCGTGAGGTTAAATCTTGGCTTGAATACAGATAAAAGGACAATAACCCAGATATTTGCTAATTTAAAAGCTGCTTTTGAAACTCGTACTGTAGCTGAGTTAAGAATGAGGTTTTATAACTGCAAACAAAGGCCGCAGGATAGCATACGGGATTATGCATTGAACCTTCAGGAGGCGCTGTGGGCTGTAAAGCAGGTAGACCCTGAAAGTGTGCGAGAGGAAGATAAAATGTTAATTGAACAGTTTCTTGAGGGGCTACATTCACCAATCCATCAAACACAGCTGCGTCTATGGGTCATGGAGCATCAGAGTCTAGACTTTGTAACTCTGAAGGACCGGGCCATTAGAGCGTTACGAGTCCCTGTGAATACAGGCCCCGCACCTCAGCCGAAGCAAGCCATCACCTCTCCCTCAGAGGTGGCGCCCCTTTCCTTAACTCCAGCAGAAATCAAGACAGACTGTAATGCATTATGCCTCTGATGAATTGCGTTCCCAGGTACAACAGCTGACCAAAGATGTGGCCATGCTCCTAAAGGCCATGCAACTCCAACAGAAACCGCAGTCATCTGAGAGGATCCAGTTGGCTGACAGCCCTGAGGACGTCCCGTGGATGCGAGGAAGGAGGAACCTGCCGCCCAGAGGAAGACCCAACGACCGCTACGACTCATCAGGACAGCCTTTCTGCCGCCGTTGTAACGAGGCAGGCCACTTTGCCAGATCATGTCCTTTAAACCAGCGACTCCTGGGGCAGCGGGCCGTTCCCAGGAATAAAACGACCAGGCCCGTCAAACCGCAGTGCGAACCTTTCAAGCCTACTTCTGCAGACCACATGGCTACCCGGAACAGGTGTAGACGGATCAAGGTTCTGCATTCGAAGCTGAAGTGTTCCAGGAGTTTTCCAACCTGTCTGGGGGTAAGAAAATCCGAACCACACCGAATCAGCCATAGATCAACGGCATGTGTGAGAAAATGAACCAGGTGGTTATAGACCTGTTGAAAACCTTGCCCTTGGAAGAAAGAAGCATGTGGCCGGAGAAGTTGCCTGATTTAGTGGACATGTACAACAACATCCCTGTGAGTTCCACCAATTGCACGCCAGCATACTTGATGAGAGCAAGACCCGGGAAGTTACCAGTTGACTTAGAAATGGGAATTGTTGTTCCTGAAACCAGTTCACCTGAAGCTGATTAAGACACTAAGCGCCAAGAGCAGTACAAAAAGGTACAGGAGTGCGTAGAAAGAAACCTAA
The DNA here is from genome assembly GCF_048569485.1 of Anomaloglossus baeobatrachus. Lineage (NCBI taxonomy): Eukaryota > Metazoa > Chordata > Amphibia > Anura > Aromobatidae > Anomaloglossus > Anomaloglossus baeobatrachus. The sequence continues at coordinate 744,371,914 of NC_134354.1, forward strand.
ACCAAATTAGAGAAAGGCAAGAGAAAGGTTATAACAAGAATGCACCAGCTGCTCCTTTAATACCTGGAGAAATTGTTTTAAAAAGAAAAAGAAGGACCCATAAGCTTGATGACCAGTGAGAAGCAGAACCATACACAGTAATGCCCTCTAACTTTGGAGACCACCTTAAGAAATGTCCTGAACAGTTGAAGCCAAAAGAAGTCATCCCCTGTACACCTCAACCTAAGGAGAAAAAGAAAGAGAAGATGATACGAACAGTACTTGGTGATTTTCCTGAAAGTTGGCCTCAGTACAATGGAACCATAATAATACCATTATTGACTACCGCTCAACCAGTAGAAGTCCCAGAAAGACTGGAAGAACCTGTCGAAGTTTCAGAAGAACTACCTGTCGCAGTAGAACCAGAGAACCCTGCTATTGGTGAACCTGCAAGTTCTATGGTAAGACTATGACAACATTGACGCATACCAATATTGCGTAGATCCTCATGCAAACTAGTAGATAGTGCACGCATAGCACCAGCACTAGGTACCAGTACACCGCACCGACCAGTTGAGACACAGGCATTACGTAGGTCTAGCCGTAGCAAATTTGGTCAGCCCCCAACCCGTTATGTAGCAGAATATTAAATAGAAAGTGTAGTAGTTAGTAAAATGTAAAAATGTTTTGTTTGTTTATTGCAACTAAGTAAATCCATAACCGTCAAGCGTATTGAGCCTGCAGGACTTTTTGCATGAACTTTCGCATCTTCTTGAACTTTTATTGACATATGGACCAGTGGACCACAGGACTGGTAGTGGTCAAAAACTTTCTTATATATACCATACTCACATTTTGCAGCAGAAGAACTGGATTTTTCTGTTTTATTGTTTTTGTAATTTTTATTTTTTAAGACTTTGTACTACTCTTTATTGTCGCTAATGTTTTATAAGTTTGTGTTTCCAGTCCAGGAGTACTGAATTTAACTAAGGGGGAATGTGGCACCCCAGGGTTCAGTTGCCACAAATATACCTGTACCTGGGGCAGGAAAGGATCTCTGCATCAGGTAATCCCATATACATTTCCACTCTAAGCCTAGAGGGGGAGCTCTACAAGCTGAGTTCAGGTGAGGTCCCCTTTGAAATCCAGGTTTGGAGGCGGAGTTGGAGAGACAGTTGACAGTTGGAGAAAAGGAGACTGTGCAAGCAGAGAGTGAGGGAAGACATCAAAATGGAGAGGGCTGTGCTTAGCCCGTACGAGTAACTTTGTGACCGCCTGAGGGATCCAGGAGTGAGTCAAAAGAGCAGTGACCGGGGAGGTGGAGCCAGATCGGTTCATCCCCAAGGAACAGCGATGATTACCGGACACCGGCGTCCGAGTTTGTGAGGGATCTAATCTACCCAGCAATAAAGACCGGAAGCCAGGGAGACTCCAGATCTCCTGGCCGCAGCAGTACCTGAAGGCAAAGCCGCTACACAGAGTTTAGGGACCGCAGTGAGTACAGCAGTGCCCCTTAGAGAAGCTCCCGCCGCCTACCATACAGGTGAAGACAGTGAGAGAGGGACAAGGTAAAGCTACAGGCAGCCTAGTACCAAGGAGAGACACAGCGCAGCAGGGAGGCCTCACAACTAACCTGGTGCAGAGATCCTGAACTGTTCCCAGATTACCCAAAAACTGTAACATCAGAAACTGAACCCCTTTTTAACACCTGCAAGTAAAACCTGGTCAGAGTTAATGAAATTACTGTAACAGCACAAGTTCACCGGGCATGGACTCCTCCACGATGAGTTAATCCTCCTGATGTAAACCACTCTCCACCAGCCATGCTCGAAAGCCGTCCAAGAAGGGTAAGATTCAGGAGCCCAGTGCACCCCAGAAAGAAGATTAGTGTACCTGCAGCCTCTGCCATCAAATTACTGGCTGGTCAGAAGAGGAGCTGGGAGCCAATCCGGGAGAGATCCAGGAGCCCCATAGAGTGGACCTCTGGAGCCAGCAGGGGTGAAAAAAGAGGCCACCCTGAGGGGCTGAGGGGGAGAAAGAGACGAGCGGAGCCTGAGGCCTCTGCCCCCGCACAAGTTCACCGGGTATGAACCCCTCTACGATGTGTTAATCCTCCTGATGTAAACCACTCGCCACCAGCCCTGCTCGAAAGTCGCCCAAGAAGGGTAAGATTCAGGAGCCCAGACCAGCAGACCCCCAAACCATATATGACCTAAACTTCACAAACCTCTTGTACTCCATTTAGAGGGATCTCACAAATTGGCATAACCTCCCAATCTCTTGGTTCGGTAGAATTAACACTATAAAAATGGATATTTTACCCAGAGATTTATATTTTATTCAGACCATCCCATACAATTTGTGAGAGACCTTCTTCCATAAACTAAGAAGGATGATACGGCATTTTACCTGGCACGGTACCAAATTTCGCCTGAAACATTCTCTAGTAATACGCTCCCGGTGGGAGGGAGGGACGGGACTACCTGACTTTAAAGCCTACCATGCGGCGGCAGTTGGAAACTGTATTCTAGATCTATTACACAATAAAGAGTGTAAATTGTGGGTAGAAATGGAACATACTGTGGCTCCAGCTAGTGCATTGGGAATTTTTTGGCTGTCCCCGGGTGATCAGTTATCGAACATAGAACTGACTCCATTCCTCCTCTCCCTAACTGGCACATGGCGCACCATCAATAGAAGATACGGCTTGATCAAAAATCCGGGACCTCTGACGCCTCTGGTGGGTAACCCTCAGTTCCCCTGTTGGCTACACGAGTTCCACCCCAGTCTTATCTCTGTCTACACAATGGGAATTCCCCGTGTTAGGGATGTGATATCCTTCGTAGCTTGTAGAACATTGAACTCCCTATTGGGAGATAGAAGGACGGAACCGGGACGCTGATTTCTTTATCTTAAACTTCGAAGTTACGTGGATTCTTTGACACCGGGGTCCAGATCTGATGAGGGAATGACCCATTTTGAAAAGCTATGTATTGCTCAGGAGACACCAACTCATGTTATCTCTACAATCTATAAAATAGTGTCGCTACAGAGTGGGGGAGGGGAGCCTGCCCGGATACGTAGGCTAGTGGCATAGAGAGATGGGTCGTCTTTTTCCTGAAAAACCTTGGAACAAAACTTTTACCTTAACACACAAATTAACAGTATCCAGTAGGATACAAGAACTAAATCATAAAATTTTATCCAGATGGTATAGAATGCCAGACAAACTCCATAAGATTTTCCCAGAGGTTGCCGACGAGTGTTTGGAGGTGTCGGGGATCACCAGGGACAATGCTACACGTTTGGTGGACATGCACAGCGATTAGAAAACTGTGGGATGAAATTTTCTCCCTATATAACCATCTCACACAGTCAGCTGCTCCCAGTCAGCTCAGAACCTGAGCCCAGTACAAAGGAATCATATAACAAATTATTTTGTACCATTAGTAGACCAAAGAGCAAAAAAAAGAAAAATAGGGCAAGGGGATCGAGAGGAAAAGGGTACACAATAAAAAAGAAAGAAAGGAAAAATCGAAGAAATAAAAATAAAAATAAGGAAATTGAACTTGGAGAATCCGAAGGCATATCTATACCAACAATAAAAATATTTAATTTATCCTCATATATTTTATCTGAATCAGAAATAGAAATTTTAAGTAAAGGTTTAAATTTCTGTCCGACACAGGACGCAAATGCGTTTGATCTTTTTTTGGATCTTAACGCCTTTACACGAAAATTAACCCTCAAACGTCATTTTTTATTGGAAGAAAAAAAGATACAGAATATGAATAATATTAAATCAGTGAATGATATGGAATCTTCTGAAATGATTTATAATAATTATATACATAAAGAGGTACAGCCAAAATCGGGGTTTTACCCCACACAAAATAGAGGACATAATTTAGAGACTTTTTTTGCATTGGTTCAGGAAGAATTCAGACTTATGGAAGGAAACAAGGAAAATAAAGGTGATAAATTAATGAAGGATATAAGAAATAGTAATTGTAAGAAAATAAATAAAAATACACGTGTTTTTAATAAAGGAAGAAATTTGAACACTATTTCTAAGCAAGAGAAAGAGGATCTGGAGGTTTTAAAAAATAACACAAATATTGTGATACGCCAAGCAGATAAAGGGGGCGGGGTGGTGGTCCAAAATAGAAAAGACTATATAGAAGAAGCGCATAGGATCCTCTCAGATGCTAAATATTACTTAAGACTAGATAATGATCCAACACAAATATATATAAAAGAATATAAATCACTTATCAATGAAGCTTTTATGGAAAATATTATAAATAAAAAAGAAAAACATTTTTTGATGATTCCTACACCAACAATGGCATTGTTTTACCATCTGCCAAAAGTACATAAAGATCCTGTTAACCCTCAAGGAAGACCAATAATATCTGGAATTGGCTCCTTAACTACAAATTTATCTCACTATATAGACCTTTTTCTACAGGACATTGTTAAATCCTTACCATCATATCTAAAAGATTCCACACAATTAATCAATGATCTCAGAACTATCGAATGGCAAGAACATTTTTATTTTATTACCATGGATGTTAATGCATTATATTCCAATATAGATCATGATCGAGGGATTAAAGCGGTAGATTATTATCTCACAAAGATGGGGCTTGCAATTAAACAAAAGAATTTTTTGTTGAATGGTTTAGGGTTTATTTTAAGACATAATGTATTTGATTTTGAAGGGTCACTATACCTACAACGGCACGGGACCGCGATGGGGACTCGGGTCGCACCAAGTTTCGCAAATCTTTTTATGGGGCGATTTGAGTCCTCATCAATTTTAAGTAAGCTGGAAAATATAAAGAAAATAGTTTTTTATAGGCGTTTTATAGATGACCTGATAATTATCTGGAATGGTACAAAAGCAGAAGCAATAGAAATGATAAATACGTTCAATAAAAACGATTGGGGTATTTCATTTACTTCAGAAATAAATAATGAAAAAATAGTGTTTTTAGATTTGGAAATTAGCCATAAGGGGACTGGTATCATCACAAAAACGCATTTTAAGAAAGTTGATTCCAATGGATTTTTGGATTTCAGAAGTGCCCATTATAAAAAATGGAAAGAAAACATTCCATACAGTCAGTTCTTTCGCATCAGGAAAAACTGTACTGAAGATAAAGACTATGAAACCCAGGCTGATATTTTAAAGAAAAGATTTAAGGAAAAGAAATATCCCAAAAAATTGGTTCATGCCGCATATGAAAAAAACAGAGGAAAAAAACAGGAGGATTATTTGGGTAAGAAAGAAGGGGAAAAAAATGAGGTGATGTGTAAAAAAACAAATGACAGAGAAGGAGGCAGGTGGAAATTTAATTTTATTACGACCTATAATAGAGGGAATAAGATGATACGTATGATTCTGAAAAAATATTGGTATATTCTAAAACGGGATCTGATTTTGGGAAAATATTTGCCTGAGGAACCAAATATAACATTTAGGAGGGGGAAAACGATAAAACGCTTAATAGCCCCAAGTAGATTAAGAGAAAATAAAAAAAAATCAGCAAGGATAAAAAAAAATGAAGATCAGGTGATTGGAGTTTTTAGATGTAGTTCTAGGAAATGTCATACGTGTGGAATTATAAACCATGGAGCAAAACAGATTACAAGTAAAAGTACAGGCGAATTAATTAAAATAAAACAAAATCTGAGTTGCGATAGCGATTATATTATTTATGTTATCGACTGTAGCTGTGGGCTACAGTATGTGGGACGCACGACACAGACGTTACGTGCTCGTATGAACGGGCACAGAAATAGAGCAAAAAATGGGTTTTTAAAACAGTTTATCAAGACATATACTACTCAAGCATGAAAAGAATTTTAATATAAGGGTGACACCTCTAGAACAGATACCTATGGAAACGATCAATAGAAATTCTTTGCTCAATCGCAAAGAAACATATTGGATTTACCGCCTTCAAACATTGCATCCTAATGGCCTTAATGATATTGTGGAAAGAATATAGTATACATCCCTGTCTAAATATAATGAAAAAGAAAAAAAAAAAATTAAATTTGTTTTTTAAAGAATTTTTATCTAATTTTTTTGTTTTTTTTGTACTACCTTTTATTTGATAAATCTTATTGATAGTACTTTTATTGATAAATGCTTACAGTGTTTTTAGTTTTATGATTCTTTTAAGTGATTTGTTGTTTGTGGATTTGTTTTTGTTCAAATCAAAGTTTATTAGAATAGAAGAAGATAATCAAACAATTGTACAGCGCGCAGGCAGAGGGTATATATCCAAGCTAGCTGCTAAAAACACAACAGTTCTTTGACTACACCTGCGCCACTGGCGACCAAAAATAACAAGTACAATTCGTATGTGTTTGAAATAGAAGAACAAGTTGAAAAAAAAGAGATAAAGAAGAGGAGGTGGAAGAAGAATTTAGGGACAGTAAAGACAACAGAAACGTGGGAAAGTAAGATGAAAGGGGAAGGGTACAAAGAGTTCCCACTCGAGTGGACGCGCCCTCCTACATCAAAACCACATTTTCAAGGCTAACCTTCTAGGTACAGAAATAAGAGAATGGAAAATTACCTACATACCTGCCCCCCCGTGAATCCATAGACCCATATCCGGTGAGTCCCTGAACATGATCCACGGGGCCCACGTAGCATCAACTTTGTCCTTGTTGCCGAGTGTCTGACCTATCAAGGTCTCCATCCTGAAGATCTCGTTGCACTCTGCTATGAATTCATCCCGTGATGGGATTCTAGTTTGCTTCCAATATCTTGGAATTAGGTTTCTGGCAGCTGTTAAAAAATGTCTTAATAAACCTTTCCTAAACCCTGAAGCAGAAACATTCCAGAGGGACAGGAGAGCTAACTCTTTTGTGGGCCGGATCTGCCTCAAGGAAAGTTTATTGAGTAACTGGAAAATGCTCTCCCAGAATGATCTCACCGGGGGACATGACCACCAGATATGAGTGAGGGTTCCCCTCTCCTTTTGGCATCTCCAGCACACATCAGAGGCTGATGGAAAGGCAGCATGGATACTCACAGGACACCTATACCACCTAGATAGGATCTTGTAGCACCTCTCCTGTGATATCACATTCAGCGAAGTTTTACCAATAAAGAGAAGGATTTTGGTCCGCTCCTCAGCCGAGAATGACCTCCCCCACTCTCTCTCCCATTTCCCAAAGTACCCAGGCAAGCCGTCCCTCGCACCTCTGCATCTGAGAAACAAGTCATACAAGGTCGAAATGGTATGGCCTGGAGGATCCTTCTCTAGGCAAAGGGCCTCAAAGGGTGTGAGTGCCCTATGTCTACCCTCCTAGCCATAGACACTATAAAACTTTTCAGCTGTTCGAAGAACCACATATCTTGAGATTTGTTGATATCTGAAGAGTAATTATCTAGGGGTTTAATACCTGTGTCTGAGATAAAGTCACGAATAATAGGATGGTCACTCTTCCTTTTATGGAGGAATGTTGATCTATGGAAACCCGCCTGAAAATCTGAATTACTATGGACCGGTGTCAATGGGCCTGGAATGGAGGACAAGTCAAGATATTTATTACCTCGGGACATAAAATTCCGCAATTGCTTTGTGATAAAGGGTACTGCGATAGAGCTGGAGCTGGGTGGTGCTCTGGTCCAAATAACTACCTTCGGATCAACATCAGATTGCACGCTTTCGGCTTCCACCCATCTTTTCGTTTCACCTGAGTTAAATAGATCCAGAACGCACGTCCCTAAAGAGGCGTAGCTATACAAAAGGAGATTAGGGAGTCCAGTTCCTCCCATATCCCTTGATCTACTCAATATTTTGTGGGAAATACGTGGGCTTTTAGGTGCCCAGACAAGTTTGGTTATGCTAGATTTCAGACGTGAGAAAAAAGAGGCCGGCAATACTAAGGGGATGGTTTGGAAGTAATAAAGCAGCTTCGGTAACAGGTCCATTTTGATCGCATTTATCCTCCCAAACCATGAAAGCTGGAGTTTGTTCCAGTTATTGAGGTCTAATTCTAACTTCCTGGAAATGTGGCGGTGATTTGATTTAAAGAGGTCAAGGGGATCTGCCGTCAGTTTAATTCCTAGGTATGTCAATGAATCCACCTGCCATTTGAAGGGGAGAGAGGCTTTGAGCTGAGTCACCAGCATTGGAGGAAGAGATATATTCAGTATTTCGGATTTATGAGTATTTATTTTAAAATTACTCAGAGATCCGAACCTCCGCAATTCAGCCATTATGTTGGGTAGACTAATGAGTGGAGAGGTAACGTACAGGAGCAGATCATCTGCGAATAAAGCTAATTTATGGTCCTGTTTGTGAAATGTAACCCCTTTAATTGATATATTGCTCCTCAATGCCACCGCCAGATGTTCCATGGTCAGAATATATAATAATGGGGAAAGGGGGCACCCTTGTCTTGTTCCATTACATTGGACTTTGTTCGCCTCTTTCTCTCTCTTGTTCCATTACATATTGTAAAGGAATCTGAGAGGGAGCCATTTATTTTGATTTGTGCTGTGGGCGAAGAGTAGAGTGCTGTAACTCTGTTCATCATGTGCTCTCCCAACCCTATGTTTTTAAGGACCTGAAACATGAAACCCCAGTGCACCCTGTCAAACGCCTTCTCTGCATCTACCGACAGGATGCACATGGGGATCCTGTGACGTCTTGCGCCGTCAATCAGGGAGATGGTCCTCAGGGTGTTGTCCCTGGCTTCTCTTCTGGGCACAAAACCCACCTGGTCTGGATTTACCAGTCTGGGAAGAAGGTCTCGTAACCTATTTGATATCATTTTAGAATAAAGCTTGATATCTAGATTTATGAGCGAGATCGGTCTATAGTTGCAGCAAAGAGATGCGTCCTTCCCTGGTTTTGGTATAACTGTGATGTGGGCCATCAACGCCTGGGGAGGGAACGCACCCCCTGCAGATATATATCTACAGACCGATAGGAACAGAGGATTTAGAAGTTCTGAAAATTGTTTATAGAAACCCGCTGAGAACCCGTCTGGACCTGGGCTTTTCCCTGACTTCAAATCTGAGACTACCGCATTGACCTCCTCCAGGGAGAAGTCCTCTTCCAGCTCCAGTAAGGTATCATTTGAGATGGAAGGGAGATTATGGGATTTCAGGTAAGCTTTAACATCATCTTGAGTCCCATATGTCGCTATGTGTCCCGATTGTCCCCTAATATCATAAAGCGCCTTGTAGTATGTGCGGAAGCCTGCTAAAATGTCCTGGTTGCTATGCAAATGACCATCACTTCCTGGGTCTTTTATGAAAGGGATGTAAGTATTCATGGAGCGGGGATGGAGGGCCCTTGCAAGAAGCTTCCCACTTCTATTGCCCAGTTGATAAAAGCGGCTTTTGAGATGTTCTCTTAAGCCCCTGGATTTCTGGTCTAATACCTCTAGTAATTTATGTCTGGTTGTAGAGAGTTGTGCGTAGGTTGTAGGAGATGAGTCCCGTTTGTGTTTGCTTTCTAGTGAGGCAATCTGGTTAGATAACTGCGTTATTTCAATGGCTCTTTCTTTTTTCAGGCGGGTACCATGTGAGATCAAAATGCCCCTTAATACACATTTCAGTGATTCCCACTGGATTGCAGGAGAAGTGGTATCACATTCATGATCTCTAATAAAGTTATGAATTGACTGGGTAAGGTCCGCTTTGCATAACTGATCCTGTAATAGGTTTTCATTCAGTCGCCAGGTGAAATTTGATTTGACACGAGGCCCTGACTGAATCGATAAGTAAATGGGAGCGTGGTCTGACCATATTATATTACCTATGGTCGCTTCTACTGTCATGTCTAGGAGGGCATGAGAAATGTGAAAGGAGTCAATTCTGCTATAGACAGAATGGACCGAGGAATAGAAGCTGTAATCTTTGGTGTCCGGATGAAGAATCCTCCATATGCCCACCAATCTCAGACCATGCATGTGCTTTTTGACCCTTTGTATTACTGAGGCCGGATAGGACAACTTACCCGAGGACACATCGAGGGCCGGGTTCATTGGTAGATTAAAATCGCCTCCTAATATCACCGGAGAGGAGTCCGCAAAATCTTCCAGAATTTTCCTCCCGTCTGCACAGAATCTGTCCTGCCCCTGGTTAGGAAAGTACATGTTAGCAATAACAAAGATATTGGTTTTCCAAGAAAGCTTTAAGAAAATATATCTTCCCTTGGGGTCGATACAGGAGTCTAACACCTCTGGTATGAAGGACCTATGAAATGCCACGGAAACCCCCTTAGACTTAGCATCAGGATTCGAGCTATGGTGCCAAATCGGGTAGTAAGCCGAGGAACACTTAGGAATTGCATCTGACCTAAAGTGAGTTTCCTGAAGCATCAAGATGGCCACCCGTTGCTTATGACAGGAATATGCTATCTGTTTTCTTTTTTCAGGGACATTCAAACCTTTAACGTTGAAGGAGCAAAACTTGACACTATCCATAATGCAGGTCAGCTGGAAGCATGATGTGGTATCTGGGGGCTGGTCCAGTCAGGTCCAGGGAAGGATAGAGAAGAAAGAAAGACAGAGAAAAGAAAGAGCAAGGTTTAGGTCAAAGGACCTAAAAGGTGGGTAAGGAACCCTAGTATTAAGTGGTGCAAAATTTCCATGGCAATGGATTGCCATTTGCACTAAGGGGGGTTAGAGGAAGCCAAGAACAGCAGCGAGTCCGTTCCTTACCTCCCGCCTCTAATACAATATGATATATCATTATAAAGCGCACTAACTATATGCTCCCGCTAAAACTTTATCATCTAAAGAAAAGTAAACATTATAACAGGCTATTATTCTAGGCATTGACCCCAATCAGCATTCCCGGTAGGTAAGCAAAGTGTTCAGATCAGGGACAAGATTCTAGTAATTGTAAAAAACAAGAAAATCACATGGGTCTCCCGGGCTTATTTCTCAAAAGGCCCAGATCTTCGCCTCTAGACGGTCCAGCCCCACAGGGTCCGGTCAGTAAAGGCTAGGGGAAGACACTCCCAACCAGGTCCACCAGGTGGAGGGTCCAAGTGGATCTATAACACAAACAGTTTACTGCTTCCTCCTATGAGGTTTAAGTAGTACTTGACCCAATGTCAGAACCTCTGATAACACCTGTGAAATAACACAATGCTAGTCTGGAAAGAAGCAATATTAGGTGACAGGAGAAAGACTTTCAACAAATCACAGTAACTTGCAACGATGCCTTTGATGCAGTTTCATGGAAAGGCCCTCCCCTGTGGCTCCAGGGATAATTGGCTATCATGCCGGAAGGGCCCATGAAGGTTATCCCCAGTAGGAAACAGGGGTGCTACACAGGACCGCTACCCTGTCGGATTGCTCTTGTCAGGACCTCTTTGTCTCCCATGGCGACGGACTGGCTGCCATACTGGGGGTTCCACAGGGAGTTGGGGGCCTGAGGGCCAATCCGGCAGTGCTACCATAGGAAGCTCGAAAGTCCCCAAGAACTTAGCCAGATCTCCGAGTTTGCGAAAGATTGCTGATTTCCCATCCTTATGCGCTGTCAGCTGGAAGGGGAAACCCCATCTATATGGAATGTTTCTGTCCTGGAGGTGTTGGAGCAGGGGTTTTAATGCTCTTCGCAGCTGCAGAGTGCGTCTAGCCAGATCCGGTAATATCTGGACCTGGGACCCCTGGTAGTTGATGGATCCTGCCTGCCGCACCGCGGACATGATGGAGTCCTTTACCTTATAAAAGTGGACTCTACATATTATGTCCCTTGGACGTGAATCTGGAGGGGATTTGGGACCCAGGGCCCTATGTATGCGGTCTAACTCAATCGGCCCAGAGCTTTGTTCTCCCAGAATTTGAGCAAAGAGCTTCTGTGCCATGGCCTCCAGTTCAGGTGTGCCAATACTTTCAGGGATGCCACGGATACGGACATTATTTCGCCGATTGCGGTTCTCTAAGTCCTCTTGCCCTGAAGTGAGCTCATCAATCTTTGCTGAGTGGCTAAGTAATATTTTCCTTTGTAGGGACAACTCAGCAGTGATGGCTTCCTGGGACTTCTCCACCTCCTCTACCCTGTATGTGAATTCAGATTTCAGTGCCTGCAGCTCTTTCTTATAAGTATTCTCAAGCCTGCTAGCAAATCTGTCCAAATCTTTTTTTGTAGGCAAAGCTTTGATAGATTTACTTATCTCATGTAGATTAGGCAGATCTCCCTCATTGTCCTCCTTGCTGGAGAAGTCCTGCTGTGATTTCCCCGGGTCCTTCTGTGTCTGTGTTTGACTTTCCCTGGGCTGTGAGTTTTCCATGAGGGAGGCAGACGCCATCATTGATCTAGTGTTCCTGACGGCTGCTGAGGTACTCTGGCTGAGGAAACGATCCATGCTGCTCACTGTCTCCTTTATCTCACCTCGGTGTCCGGTGACTTTCCTGGGTCTGCCCATAAGCAGGGAGATGTTAATGTGCTCTAATAGAGGCTAATGGGGGAAGTTCAGGACAGAGCTCCCAGCAAGTGCAGCTCACTCGGCCATCAGCAAGCCACGCCCCCGTGGATTTGTTTTTAATGAACCACTAGAGTTGAAGTGAACTAAGAAACTGATTATACAGCTGTGGTTATATCCACACCCTTATTTGAATACCAGGTAAATTGTATTTATTTTTTTTATCTATAAAGTAGAGTGAGATGCATTTTTATTTAGATACATGAGGAAGGCGGTTGTTCTCGCTGAAACGCGTTGTATCCGTTTTTCATTTCCGTATGTTTGAGTAATAAATTCCATTTGAGGACAAGAGTTTTTAAAATCATTACTACGAGGAGCGCGGCCACTACAGAATTGTTTTTCTTCATTTTTAACCATCTCACACAGTCGGAAGTGACCCCCAAGCCAGAGATAGCATTACTATCCATGTCTAATGCATCAGTCCCCAAAATCCATAAAGATCTCCTATCTTATTTTGTAATCTCAATGAGACAGATTATTCCCAGAGACTGGAAAACATCCTATAGGTGGTGTCACACATAGCGACGCAGCAGTGATCACCACCAGCGATCTGACCTTATCAGGATCGCTTCTGCGTCGTTACATGGTCGCTGGTGAGCTGTCAAACAGGCAGATCTCACCAGCGACCAGTGACCAGCCCCCAGTCAGCAGCGACGCGTGGAAGCGTAACTAAGGTAAATATCGGGTAACCAAGGAAAGCACTTCTCTTGGTTACCCGATATTTACCTTAGTTACTAGCGTCCGCCGCTCTCACGCTGCCAGTGCCGGCTCCCTGTTCCCTGCACTCCTAGCCAGAGTACATATTGGGTTAATTACCCGATGTGTACTCCAGCTACGTGTGCAGGGAACAGGGAGCCGGCACTGGCAGCGTGAGAGCACACCGCTTAGCGCTGGCTCCATGCACTCCTAGCCACAGTACACATCGGGTTAATTACCCGATGTGTACTCCAGCTACGTATGCAGGGAGCCGGCACTGGCAGCGTGAGAGACAGTAACTAAGGTAAATATCGGGTAACTAAGGAAAGGGATTCTTGGTTACCCAATGTTTACTGTGGTTACAGCTTACCGCAGGCTGCCAGACACCTACTCCCTGCTCGCTTCACTTCGTCGCTCTCTTGCTGTCACACACAGCGATGTGTGCTTCACAGCGGGAGAGCAACGAGCAAAAAATCAAGCAGGACATTCAGCAACGACCGGCGACCTCACAGCAGGGGCCAGGTCGTTGCTGGATGTCACACACAGCCACAGCGACGGGACGTCGCTGCTACCTACGTCACAGAAAATGGTGACTTAGCAGCGACGTCGTTGTCATCGTCAGACGGATGTGTTCCGTAAGTCAACATCAGTGAATGCTCTCCTTCACGCCTCCTCCAGCCATACTGGATCTACGATTAGAGCCATCAATCAGGTCAATTCCTGAGGATGCGACGAATCTGTTCCTCTGATGCCAATTTCGAATCACAAGCTGATGATTTAAAACAAAGGTTTGCGGAGAGGGGGTACAGTCGTCGTTACGTTAAAAAGGGATACCTACAAAGTAGCTAGGAAGCAGGCTTTTAAAAAAAATAACTTTTATGCGGAGGGAGAAAAGGTGGGACATATGTTGTCGGTGGTGACGGCAGAACAGAGACAATCATCCTTTGTGCATTGCATTCGCACCACAACAGGAGATTTGGTTACGGAGGGGGTAGATATTCTGGACACGTTCGCAGCCTTTTATGAGGAATTCTATTCCACTAGAGGGGAGACTAGATAGAGCGACCTAGAGGCTTTCTTAGGTACAATGACATTATCCAAAATTACAAAGACAGAGAAACACAGTCTAGAGGGCCCTATCACACTTGAGGAGATAGAGAGAGCTTTGCATGGCATGGCAAATGAAAAAGCCCTGGTGGTAGATGGTCTACCGGTGGAGATATACAAATCTTGGGACGAAATACTCTTACCCAATTTGCTGAGTATCTTGGAGGAGGCAAGGGAGAGGGGGACACTGCCAGAGTCTATGAGGGAGGCGATAATAACAGTAATACCTAAAGAGGATAAGGATCCAAAACTCCCCGAATCATACAGGCCCATCTCACTATTAACGACAGATGTTAAAATTTTGGCCAAAGTACTCTCTAATCGATTAACAGAAGTGATATCTACCCTAATCCACCAGGATCAGTCGGGTTTTATGCCTAATAGATCCACGCCAAAAATATATGAAGATTATACCTTAACATGCAACTGCTGGTGGACAATCCGGGACAGAGAGTAATAGCTTCATTAGATGCTCATAAAGAATTTGACAGTGTGGAATGGAGATATCTGTGGGGAGTGCTAAGACATATGGGATTTGGCACTAATTTTATATCCTGGATACAGCTGTTATATACTAGACCAGTAGCTAAAGTGAGGATTAATGGAATGTTGTCACACACGGTGGATCTACAAAGGGGTACTTGCCAAGGATGTCCACTCTCGCCTCCCCTTTTTGCTCTGGCAGTGGAACCACTGGCGGCTGCTATATGGCAGAACAGAGACATAAAGGGATTTGTATATGGCCATCTAGAAGAGAAGATAGCCCTCTATGCAGACGACATTCTATTGCTTCTGGGAGACCCAGGGGCATCGTTGAGCTGTGCCATGCAGGTGATTGAGCGGTACAGGGGGGATCTCTGGACTGACTATGAATTGGACCAAATCGAATCTGTTTCAGGTGGATACAGGAGTGGATAGGTCGATCCTGGGTAATGAGGTCAACAGACTGCGGGTTGTGGACCAGTTTAGATATCTGGGCATTCAGGTATTCATGCCAATTGGGAACTACATTACTATTAATCTAGTTCCTTTGCTGAAGCAACTGCGAAGTAAGATAACTGCTTGGAATAAGCTTTATTTATCAGTAATAGGACGGATTAATCTTATTAAAATGGTGCTTATGCCCAAGATCCTGTTTGGATCCCTCAGAGTCACTTTAAGGAGATTGATTCCATGTTCCGTACTCTAATATGGAAGAACAAACAAGCCAGACTTAAACTCGAGACGCTACAGAGACCGAAGGATGAGGTGGGGCTAGCATTACCCAATCCGGGAATATATTATCTGGCAGCTCAGAGTCAACATTTCAGGGGATTCTCACTCTATTACTCCCCAACAACGGGAGGTTCTGTCTTTGGGTCTCACCTTTGCACCATCTAATCACTATGATTATTTTACAGCCCTAAAAGATTTGCATTTGTTTGCAAGGAAAATTGTCCTAAAAAAACTACACTCTAAACGGGACATTGCTGAATTGGGCCTCAACAGTCGTGCTGAGCGGGAGGCGGTCCGGGTACTCGAGGAACTAGCAAGTGAGTCCACCCCTGATGTGTCTGACAGGTTTCCTCGCTCTGTCCTCCCCAGATCTACCACATTCCCCTCTTTGTCTATCTGTCCCCAGTTGAAATTTTCACTCAGCTGGTGGCCAATGATCTGAAAAAAATTAATAATAAAAATAAAAAAGACAATCTTACCACGGATCAGAGGCTTGCCTTGACTGAGTTGAAATCCTGGGATGACGTCATATTCAAACCTGCTGACAAAGGGGGGAATGTGGTTATCTGGCCGGTGGAGAAATACGAGCGTGAGGTTTTCAGGCAGCTCCGAAATAAGGAGGTCTACACAACTTTGACCTATAACCCTATGGGTAGTTTTTCATCTATATTATTGAAAATTTTGGAGCGAGCCTTGAATGAGGGTACAATTACCAAGAAAGTGTTTGATGGCCTCATGATAAAAAATCCTGTCATCCCAACATTTTATTTGTTGCCAAAAATTCACAAAGATCCCCAAAATCCACCTGGACGTCCAATTGTTTCTGGCATAGGAGGGCTATGCGACCCAATTTGTAAATTCATAGAATACTATCTACATCCCTTAGTGGAGACGCTGCCCTCCTATGTCAGAGACACTATGGACGTCCTTCAGTGTCTTGATGGCATGATATTGGAATCGGACATGTATTTAGTGGTGGCTGATGTGGAAAGTCTCTACACTAACATCAGACATGATGATGGTTTGGAGGCTTTTCAATATTTCCTGAGAATGAGTAATTTGGATGCGGATTTGGTGGGTCTGGTGTTGGAGCTTTTAAGGTTCATCCTTACACATAATTTTTTTATTTTCAAAGATAGGTTTTTTTTACAGACACAAGGCACTGCCATGGGAGCGGCCTGTGCCCCGTCGTATGCCAACCTCTTCCTAGGATTATGGGAGAGGGGCATTTTCGGCGGGGCAGATGCCGCTCCCCAGGTACAAGGATGGTACAGATACATCGATGATGTGCTGTTCATCTGGCAAGGTTCATCTTATGATTTACAGGAATTTATGACAGGATTGAACTGCAATAGCTCCAACATCAGACTTACCTACAAATTTGATAAACGGGAGGTTGATTTTTTGGATATCAGGATCTTGGTGCAGGCTGACGGTGTTATTCACACCGATTTGTATAGAAAGGAGACCTCTGTTAATGCCCTCCTGCATGCCTCCTCTGCCCATACACCATCCACTGTCAGGGCGATTCCTATAGGCCAGTTCCTCAGAGCAAGGAGGATTTGCTCGTCTGGTGAACTCTTTGAGGAACAGGCTGAGGACCTAAAGGACAGGATTACGGAGAGAGGCTATAGCAGGAGGTGCATTAAGAGAGGCTACCTTAGGGCAAAATCTAGGAAGAGGAGTGATCTCCTTACGCCTGCCCCCAAGAAATCATCCCCCGGAGAAATCCGTTATATATCTACCTACAACCATCAGTGGGGATGTATACGTGAGGTCCTACAGAGACATTGGTCTGTTCTCCTTACTAAGCCAACCCTAGCTAATACCCTGCCTTCTTCTCCCTTAATGACAGCAAGGAGAAGTATGAACCTGAAGGACCACCTTGTTAAAAGCCACTATGTGGCAAAGATGACTAATCCATTGGGGGTGGGTAGGAAGAGAGTCGGCTTCTATCCGTGTGGTGACTGTCGTGCATGCCCGAATATGGTGAGGTCTACTGTGTTTGAGTCGGCTGACGGACACAGGGAATTTAAAATATTAGACTATATATCATGCAGTAGTACATATGTGGTATATTTTGCCACATGTACCTGCAATTTAATCTACGTGGGCCTCACTTCGAGGGAATTACGTGTTCGTGTACGCGAACACGTAAGGGATATTCTGGCTGCACGAACCGTGGAGGAGCCGGCTCTCCTTAAGCCCATCCCAAGACATTTTCGGAGTCATCACAGTTGTGATCCTGTACATTTTAGGGTCCGTGGCATTGAACAAATTAGGATGGGGTCTAGAGGGGGTGATAAGAAACGTATTTTGGCTCAGAGGGAGTGTCGTTGGATTCTTGTCTTGGGGACATTAAAACCCTATGGCTTGAATGAGCAACAGAGTTTCGCCCCTTTTTTGTAATCTATAGTCTTAGTCCTTAGTTTTAATCTGTGTGTTTTTAGATTTTATTTTTAATATTGTTTTTCCTTCATTTTTTTTCTCACTCTATATAGGTAATTAGGGTACCATCTCTTCAAAAATCATCATATGTATGGAATGGAAATGAATCTCCATAATCTTACTGACATATCGCTACGATATAGCTTTATATTCACATGTGACATTGTGATGTTATGTAGGATATGTCTGCTGTTCATATTTAAAAATGTTCCCCATGCCTATATGCTCGTTGATCATCCCCTTTCACTGTGTTTGTCCGGCGTGGCGATTGCCTGCGCATGCGTGGCGCCGGCCGACAGCCTGGGCACGTCTCAGAAGGCCTCTGTCAGTGATGCGGGCGGGACTATCTGACGTCACCTGGGATTTCCCTGACCCACCGCATCACTGAGGCCGGAAGTGACGTGCTCATGGCGTCCGCCGGCGCTGCGCATGCGCAAGTGATGACAATCGCCACGCCGGTATAACCGGCTATAAAAAACCTAGCACACAGGATTAATGCATGGCCCCCCGAGGAAGCCCTACGCGAAACGCAGCGTCGGGGCCCCTAGGACTGCTTTCACCACTGAGTCACTTTAATGGGTAAGCACAATTAATGTTTTACTTCTATTTCATTGTATGACTGCAGCATGTCACTGACTATACAGCGGGCTTTTTCATCACCGTGATGCTGGAACTGTACCACTGGGGCACGAGCTAACCCGCAATTGGAGTGATCCGTCACCTGTATACTGCTAAACCCTGCCAGCCCTTGGAAAGGAAAGGGAAAAATCCCCCCTAAATTGATATGTGGCACGCGGACGGATTGTGAGCACTGTGTATATCTGGCACTTGGATTTAATTATAATACAGTGGGTGCTCTCATTTGTCTGTGTGTCATGACCTTGGTGCTGGTGGGCTTTTACTTATATACTTACGGGGTTGTCCTCCTCTGCCCGTGGTTCACTACAGCCACGGTGGTGTACTCTTTGTAGTTGCTTAAACGCTGTTGCTACATGTACATGCTGCCGTCTGCTCAAAAATTGACATAGTGCTTGCCAGTGACCTTGCTCTGTGGTGATTGCTGCCCTACTACTTGCACTTTGTCTTTCCCCCTTTCCCCTCCCCCCCCTTTTTTTGACCGTTTTTAATGTGTGAACTATTAATTATATCTAATAAAATGTATAAATTTTGGAATATGACTCCATCTTTCTTGAATGTCTATTGTGCTTGGAGTCTCCATATGTGAGAATTATCATGTGTCAGATGTATTTGATCTCATTTCAGGGGATGGGCAGATTTAGGGGTGGTGGACCCAGCATCCAGACTGTTAAAGCATGTACTGCATCGGAAACCAGTAGTGTTCGGACTGGAGGACGGATCATTTGGGAGAATAGGAAAAACGAGCCCCACATTTAGCGTGATGAATAGAATCTGGAGGAAGATCAAGCAAATAAAAGGGATTACAGCAATAACTGAATTCTCTCCATTATGGGACAATGAAAACTGCTCTGAGATATACTGTACAAGATAGGCAAAATTAAGGAGTGGGCATGTAAAGGTATATGGTATATGGGGCAAATTGTTAGACAGGGATGTTTGAAATCATTTACACAAATACAGTCAGGGCCAGAAATATTTGGACAGTGACACAAGTTTTGTTATTTTAGCTGTTTACAAAAACATGTTCAGAAATACAATTATATATATAATATGGGCTGAAAGTACACACTCCCAGCTGCAATATGAGAGTTTTCACATCCAAATCGGAGAAAGGGTTTAGGAATCATAGCTCTGTAATGCATAGCCTCCTCTTTTTCAAGGGACCAAAAGTAATTGGACAAGGGACTCTAAGGGCTGCAATTAACTCTGAAGGCGTCTCCCTCGTTAACATGTAATCAATGAAGTAGTTAAAAGGTCTGGGGTTGATTACAGGTGTGTGGTTTTGTATTTGGAAGCTGTTGCTGTGACCAGACAACATGCGGTCTAAGGAACTCTTAATTGAGGTGAAGCAGAACATCCTGAGGCTGAAAAAAAAGAAAAA
The DNA here is from genome assembly GCF_048569485.1 of Anomaloglossus baeobatrachus. Classification (NCBI taxonomy): domain Eukaryota; kingdom Metazoa; phylum Chordata; class Amphibia; order Anura; family Aromobatidae; genus Anomaloglossus; species Anomaloglossus baeobatrachus. The sequence continues at coordinate 744,391,858 of NC_134354.1, forward strand.
ATCCATCAGAGAGATAGCAGACATGCTTTGAGTAGCAAAATCAACAGTCGGGTACATTCTGAGAAAAAAGGAATTGACTGGTGAGCTTGGGAACTCAAAAAGGCCTGGGCGTCCATGGATGACAACAGTGGTGGATGATCGCCGCATACTTTCTTTGGTGAAGAAGAACCCGTTCACAACATCAACTGAAGTCCAGAACACTCTCAGTGAAGTAGGTGTATCTGTCTCTAAGTCAACAGTAAAGAGAAGACTCCATGAAAGTAAATACAAAGGGTTCACATCTAGATGCAAACCATTCATCAATTCCAAAAATAGACAGGCCAGAGTTAAATTTGCTGAAAAACACCTCATGAAGCCAGCTCAGTTCTGGAAAAGTATTCTATGGACAGATGAGACAAAGATCAACCTGTACCAGAATGATGGGAAGAAAAAAGTTTGGAGAAGAAAGGGAACGGCACATGATCCAAGGCACACCACATCCTTTGTAAAACATGGTGGAGGCAACGTGATGGCATGGGCATGCATGGCTTTCAATGGCACTGGGTCACTTGTGTTTATTGATGACATAACAGCAGACAAGAGTAGCCGGATGAATTCTGAAGTGTACCGGGATATACTCTCAGCCCAGATTCAGCCAAATGCCGCAAAGTTGATCGGACGGCGCTTCATAGTACAGATGGACAATGACCCCAAGCATACAGCCAAAGCTACCCAGGAGTTCATGAGTGCAAAAAGGTGGAACATTCTGCAATGGCCAAGTCAATCACCAGATCTTAACCCAATTGAGCATGCATTTCACTTGCTCAAATCCAGACTTAAGACGGAAAGACCCACAAACAAGCAAGACCTGAAGGCTGCGGCTGTAAAGGCCTGGCAAAGCATTAAGAAGGAGGAAACCCAGCGTTTGGTGATGTCCATGGGTTCCAGACTTAAGGCAGTGATTGCCTCCAAAGGATTCGCAACAAAATATTTATTTTGTTTGGGTTTGGTTTATTTGTCCAATTACTTTTGACCTCCTAAAATGTGGAGTGTTTGTTAAGAAATGTGTACAATTCCTACAATTTCTATCAGATATTTTTGTTCAAACCTTCAAATTAAACGTTACAATCTGCACTTGAATTCTGTTGTAGAGGTTTCATTTCAAATCCAATGTGGTGGCATGCAGAGCCCAACTCGCCAAAATTCTGTCACTGTCCAAATATTTCTGGACCTAACTGTACAAGATGAGTTTGGGATATCCCCACTTTTGTGATACCAGTACAAACGGTTGGCGCATGCAGTGGTGGCTCAGGAGGTTAAGCAATCATTGCTGGTACAGGCAGACCTAGTACTGAAATATGTGCTGAGTAGTGGACCCACAAGAGGAATCATATCTACTATATATAGGGACCTACTGCATACATATTTGCTTGATCACCCTGTAAACACTAGGACTAAATCGGAGGCAGAGATAGACGGGATCACTGATGAGGTATGGGATAGTGTTTTGGAATACATACCGAAATTATCAATGAGTAAACCAACAAGATTATCCCACCTCTACATGGTGCATAGGGCATATAGATCCCCGCTAATTATGTGTAAAATGGGATTAAGGAGTAACTCTGACTGTCCTAGATGTAATGGAGAAGGTGCCGACATTTTCCACATGATGTGGACTTGCCCCAGGTTGGCACCCTTTTGGATAACTGTTCTTAATAGAATAGAAGGAGCTTATAGATGTAAACTTCACAGACAACCTCTGGTATGTCTTCTAGGTTATGTAGAGAAAATTAGAGTAGACAACAATTTTAAAATAATGATAGCCAGACTGCTGTATGCGGCAAGGAAAGTAATTGCCAAACACTGGATGCAGGGGGACCCACCGACTGGAGGGGAATTTGTCGCATATGTTAATCATATTGTTCGAATGGAGAGAAGCATATATGGGAAAAGGAAACAACTTGCACTTTTTGATAGATTGTGGAATCCATGGTTGCAATATGGATAAATATTAGAGTTGGGAGATGTTGGACTATGGGCAGAGATAGATAGTTCTATACATTCCAATATATGCTATTGAAGGGTTAAAATGTAAGATCTTTGATAATGATATGGGTAATATCTACGCTGAGGGGGGGAGGGGGAGGGGATGTTGGGGAGGGAAAGTTTATAGGTCTGCTCGTTATTGTTGAAAATATAATACATGTTTTGTATACCTGGTGAAAAATCCATTGAGGCTGATTCCAACCCTCGCTTCATCTCCACCTATAACAATGGGTGGCAGGAGATGCGTGACATCTTGGTACGTCACTGGTCACTATTCTTCATACAGACCCTATCTTTGCGTGCTCACTAACAACTCCCCTAGTGCCAGCTAGAAGAGCCAAAAATTTAAAAGATCTTTTAGTCCAGAGCCAGTACGTTGCAAAAAGATCCAATCCCTTTAAGGCTATGTGCCCACGTTACGGAAAATGCGCGGATTTTGCAGCGGATTTTTCGCGGAAAAGCCGCGGATTTTCCGAAAATCTGCAGCACAGCTACTCCCCAGCCACTTCTATGGCATTTTGGAATTGCTGTGTCCACGCTGCGGATTTTTCCGCAGCGGAAATCGTGCGGATTTTCGTGCGGAAAAATCTGCAGCATGTCAATTATTGTTGCGGATTTTGGTGTGGATTTTTCCCATGCAAGTGAATGCAAGGTCGAAAATCCACAAGAAATCCGCAGGTCTGGTCCCACAGGGTCTTTTTCCTGCGGATTTGGTGCGGATCTCGCAAACAAATCCGCAGGAAGTGATGTAGGATAGCTCAGGAAGAGGAAGTTTCACCATTTTGTAGTGAAGTGTAGTTGTGGCTGTGTATATAATGAGTTGGTACGAGCGTATGCGGCTAGATGTTGGGAAGCTCATCCAGTTGGTATGTCTCTATATGGTTAAATAAAACTTTTTTTTATTTCTATTTACTAAATGTGTTTGTGTGTTTTATTTCATACATGTGATGTGCGGCCTCTGGATTGCCAGCTAAGAGCAGCTAGTTACAGGCTGCTTGCTTTTAGCTGGCAAAACAGGATCCCAGGTCGCCTTTTTTCTCAAATTGTTTTTTTTTTTTTTATAAAAAAAAAAGTGTGCTCCGCTGTATTTTCACTGTCCAGCCCGATGCAAGCAAGCAACTGGGGGCTGTACTTCTCAGCGGGATAAGGCTGAAGCATTCTCTGCCCCTCTCTGCTGTGACCGGCTGACGTCAGTGCCTGAGTCAGCTGGATGCACATCGGAGCCCGGCTCGGAGTTGTCATGGATTATCGTCGGGGGATTCTGGGAGTAATAAAGATGGCAATCAGGGATGTGTGTGTGTTTTTCTTTCAAATAAAATTTTTAAAAAGGTGTTGTGTTTTCTTTATTACCAAATGGAGGTTCATAATGGCCGGGTCTACACAGGCATGACATTATGAACCTCGGGCTTAGTGCCAGTTTTCAGAAAACAGCTAGCCAATGCATCAGGGCAGCTGGATGACCCTCGGTACAGCACCTGAGAATGGCGCTTCACAACGGAGCCGCCATTTTCAGGGGCAGCTGAGGACTGTATTTCTCAGCGGGAGGGGCAGAGAATGCTTCAGCCTTATCCCGCCGAGAAGCACAGCCCCCAGTTGCTTGCTTGTATTGGGGTGGAAGTGGAAAATATGGCGAAGCCCATGTTTTTTTTTTTTTTTAAAATACCAGTGAAAGGGAACATGGCACCACATTTTTTGGCTATAAGCTGCGGCCACCACCACTGGGTTATTATATACAGCCTGTTAGAATGCTATATATAAGAGCCCAGTGGTGTTGGCCGCAGCTTTTAGACAAAAAAAGTGGCGACAGGTTCCCTTTAAACATTTCTGCCCCTTTATTAGCCCAGTATCATAGGCCACATAACGTGCCACCCTTGTTTAAAACATTTGAAATAACAAAAACAAATCAATAATACTAAATAAATATTAATCTGTGGCGGAATCAGTTTCCATCTAAACAAATGTGCAAAACGTGCCAATATACACTGGTCTGCCAAAAAAGTTGATGGTCATGGGGATGCAGTGGATAGTATAGTAGCTTAGGCAGTATACACTTTATATTTTTGAGGATGTCAGTTGATATTGTGGGCATTAATGGAATATATCTAGTTTGCTAAATCTTGAAATATAACATATGTTTCACATTACAGATTGAGGGTATGCCCGCTATATGGGACCCTAGTGACCCCACATATAGTGATCGGCACAGGTGCTGGATGCGAATAGTGCATCAACTGTATCCACTGTTTGATAGTGCCCCGGCCTCAGTCCAGCGGAAAATTGGTAAGTTTGGATACTCCGAGCATGTTCCAAACCACAAGCAATTTTAGTGTAATTAAAACATAATTGTTGTAAATCTGTGCATGTTCACCGACTAAATCATTGTTAATAAAGGATCTTGTGGGTTACAAAAATAGGAGAAAAGGCAGACGAAACGTAAATTTTGTTATAATTTTAAAAAGGCAATAATGATTGTTTATTGCAAACACTGATGTGGAATATTTTTGACAAAAAAATTGGTTGACATTGCCTATGGAGTCATTGGCTCATCATTTTTTTTTTTAAATTTTAGAAGACGATGTTCGTAAACGCTGGCGAACAGTCAGAGACCGTTACCATAATACTTGCAGTGAAGTTCGAAGAGTGGTATCTCACCACCTAAAAAGTGCCCATTTTATGATGATTTACATTTCCTGTCCACCAGTCGCAGATTAAGGAGGTAATTTTTTTTTATAAAAAGTTATATACGTTTTTAAAGTTTTTTTGTTATTCTATTTTTAAAAAATATTTTATTCACTTATAGCACCGAGGGAAATGTTAACCCACTTCACCAAGCTGACTGCATGGATGAAGATCTGGAGGGGCCAGGCAGTGACACAGAGACAGTGGCACCCAGGGCCCCTGAAGCAGCTGCCACTGCCTCAAACAGTTGTTCCAGGGCCTCCGAGACAGCAGAAAACATCCCAAAAACTTCTGTGAACTTTGCCATGGAGGAGGGGCAAGTGTCCACCAGGTCGGATGAACCGGGGCCATCGACTGTCAAGGCACTTGGCCGTAAAAAAAAGCAAAGAGAAGACCGCTTGCAAAATCTGGTGTCCCAGAAGAAGAAGTTTCTTATGAGCTTGCTCTTGAAACTGTAAAACTTATTAAAAAAAAGTGCTTATGAACAGATACTGTAAAATTGTTATCAAGTTTTGCAGGAAGGATGGAGGGCATGAATCCAAAAAAAACCAACACATTGATGGGAGCAATGTGCTCGCTGTTTGAGCATTTTGACCGTGACTCCCCACATCCATCATTGGCAAGAATAGATCAGGCCCTTACTACAATTTGGGATGCAGAGGCTGCTCCTGCAACCCTAGTCCAACGTGCACCGTCCCGGCCTGAACAAATGCAAAGCTATAAAGCTATTATCAAACACCACCAACAGCTCTTAATAAACCCTACTTGCAACAGAGAATGAGATTTCATTTGTCTGTGGTTGAGGGGGCTTCTGGTAGTCAAACCCAGATCCAAGATCGATCGGGGCAAAGCATGGCTATGGGTTCAGAGCCAATGTGTGGCTATAGTTACAGCCAAGATTTATTTCACCTTTGATCGTTTGTTTTGAGAAGTAATAGCCGGTTATCAAATTTGCTCAACCCTAATTAAAATATACGTTTATTTGAAAATGTCTTAAAAAAGCCAAAAGACACACAAACCCATAACACTAGGATCAGTTGACCGCCTATATAGATGTATAGGGTTAGGGCAACGTATTATTTCATCTGTAATACGTTGCCATTACCCTATACATCTATTTAGGGTTCACCGGATCCTAGTGTTATGTGTTTGGGTGTCTTTTTTTTTTTTTTACCTTATGGAGGATGCTCTAGATGGTTATCAATCATTAATGGGACTGCTCCAGGAACAAGAGAACATCAATGAGAAGAAATGGGGCCTATTCACAGATCTTAGGAACGCCAGCACAAAAATGCGTCCATTAGGAGACACCACTAGTATTGCCATCTTTGTTACTTGTGGAAAGGATTCTACGCCGAATCCTGCGCCACAATCATGGCATACTTTAAAGGAAAGAGGGTATACCTCACAGGGATCACCAAAACTCAAATGTTTGGAATTCAGAAAAAAACTTTATTGCAAAGTGGAAAAACACATGTCTTCATACTGGGAGTAAATAGCACACAGGCACAATGATTAAAAACACTTAAAAAGCCAAAAGCATCATTCCCCAACACACCAAAAACCCGATACAATAAATAACCGTATAAATATACAATACAAAAATTATTATATATAGCCCCTCCTACATTAATTATGGTGAATGTCTGGAGAAAATAACGTTACTGGTTACTGGTCTTATGACACTCAAGATGCAGGACATTAATAAATCTCAAATATAGATCAAGCAATGAGGTCCTAGGTACTATATGTATGATATAATGTGGAAAGAGCAGAGGTTTCGCTTGACACAAAAGGTCAGGATGCTATCAGAATCATTAAAAAGCCTCCGCTTCCTTATATATGTTCCTGACTCTATACCAGACAAAACATATGTGATATATATACACACATTATTACTCCATCTATACAAATAATAGAGAGTGAGGACAGGTGAATTTATCTAAGTCAGAATGCATGTCCCATAATCAGGGTTCTAGACTCTGTGTCTCTTCTTAGATATTGTGACTGCATAACCTAATATCGTATAGCTATGCAGGACAGAATACATACAGCCAGGCTAATGCAGCATAAGCAATAAGAGATAAGACCAGTCAGACCCATACTCACTACTCATATACAAACGTCAGGAATGGCGAGCATGTTGGAAAATAGACAGGGGAGGAGGGGGAAGGGTTTTTTTTTGGCGTGGTAACCCCACGCGTATCGCCACTATAGAGGTGGCTTCCTCAGGGGGAAAAAAGACAGTACTGAAGCCTAATACGTGCCCTATTTAAATAAAACGTTAGATTAGATAATTGCTCACCAGTCTGCAGCCTGAGAGTCTCATAGGAGTTTGGAGCGCAGCAACGCTGATGGCGGCCGCCATCTTGGCCAGGTCACATGGTACAAACATTTCATACAGCGCATGCGAGGACACGTCACAACGTTAACCTATTATTATAATCTAGTTTTCTGAACCACATAGTTCCTAAACTAGGACGCATATGCGTTCAGGATTATAACGTTTGTGAATTTACTCGTTATAGCGTTGTACGTTTGTACTATCACTCACTTTCACAAAGAGCACGCGCAGGAAAACAACTCGCTACCTTAGGAGTGTACTTTGCTTTTCAGAGTCACGTAGGTTATATGGAACCTTAGCGCATGCGTTCTAGGTCACAGCACTCCTCTGCTCTCTCCACATTATATCATACATATACTGTAGTACCTAGGACCTCATTGCTTGATCTATATTTGAGATTTATTAATATTCTGCATCTTGAGTGTCATAAGATATCCTGAGAGCTGTGTATTGACTAACCAGTAACGTTATTTTCTCCAGACATCTACCATAATCAATGTAGGAGGGGCTATATATAATTTTTGTATTGTATATTTATACGGCTATTTATTGTATCAGGTTATTGGTGTGTTGGGGAATGATGCTTTTGGCTTTTTAAGTGTTTTTAATCATTGTGCTGGTGTGCTATTTACTCACAGTATGGAGACATGTGTTTTTCCACTTTACAATAAAGTTTTTTTCTGAATTCCAAACATTTGAGTTTTGGTGATCCCTGTGAGGTATACTCTCTCTCTTTCCTTTAAATTGTGCTTTGTTTGTATACCAGGTGATCCCATAGGGTGGTGCCCTTCCCCTATATACGTTGGTCCTTTGTTTGGTGTAACTTGACACCAGTTTCAAGAAGGAGGCACACCAATACCAGAATTGGTCAATATTTGGTGGCTGAATTTTCTAACCTGACTAATATAAGTTGTGATTCCCTTTTGTAATTGTGGTAACTACATGGATCTGGCAGCGAGAGAGGCAGCTTAGTCCAATCAGTCACTGGACGTGTTTGGTGCTGGCCAGAGCACTGGAGCCCCTGGAGTCTCAATAAATATACAAGATGAGAACCAACAGCTTATGCGAGATCTAAATAATTTACATAAGAGGGTTGTCAAGGTGTGGTGGAATGTTAAAACACTTGAAGAGTATAAAAAACTGAGAATTACCCCTAGAGGTCTCCAGGTGCAGATATTTCCGGCCTGGGAGACAGATGAGCAATTTAAGATCACCTGGGAGCAGGGATTGCAAGCAATGCCAGTTATCTTCCTGGACATGCTAATTGAGCATGATCGCTCATTGCTCACACAACTTAAGGAGGAAATTAAAAATATAGTACACATACTACACCAACTGGACACACAGACAGTAGTAACCCCCTTCCGAAATAAACTGAAAAACATTCTAGACACACTTGAGAAGGACATTATCAGAGGTAAAAAGAGCAAATTCCAGCGGGATAAAAGTGATTACGCTGATAATAGAGCCTACAAGTGGACACACCGTGGAAATAGGCGTGGAACAGCTAATGGGGAACTCAACACAGCTCAGGTGGCCTCTGAACCATCCTCGAGCGATTTTTTTATCAACGGATACGAGCGACCAAGAAGGCGCACCAGGAGGGGTCGTCGGAAACCAAAACCCCAGAAGAGGCAGGAGGATCCAACCATGGCAGTCACCCCCCCCCCCAGAGAGAAATGAGGAGCAGGAGAGGGAACTGGTAACAGGTAACGAGGGCAGCTTGCAAGTAGTGAACCTTTCTAACTACCATTTGTCAAGGGTTGAACTTTAATTGCTTTCTAAAGGACTGTCTTTTGCTCCCATGAACAGACTGGACAAATTTATTGTCACTAAGGACCTCTACCTATTCTGCAGGCAACTCATATTTAAGTACCTATATAGCCGACCGGACCTCATTGATACGTTGCCACCGGAAGACAGACAGGTGTTTGATGACCTCTTGGACCTCCTGGAGGAAAATGAAAGGGATTCGGGTAAGACAGGGGTGGGGAACCTCCGGCCCGCGGGCCGTATGCGGCCCGCGATGACATTTAATGCGGCCCCCGGGCACATTCCAGGCTACCCCAGTGCTCGAGCGGCACTCGCGCTTTTGCCAGCCGCCGGCCCTTTAAAATCCCAGTGCGTTATGGGTAGATGCTAGAATGTACGGGCTATTTACAGATCCTGATTGCAGCCCGTACTAGAATGTACGGGCTCTTTTTGGGACCTGACTACAGCCCATACATTCTAGACTGAACCCGGGACTGTGCTCGCATGCTGAGGGTTTACCTTGAGGGCGGGGTAAACAGCGCGCTGTGCTGCAGTCATAGCAGAAGAGGTGCAGCAGATGCCTTCCTGCTGTACATGCCTCCCGGACCTGTGCTATGTGACTCCTCCTCCTCCCCTTGTACTGTGAGTATGCAACCCATCGCTGCCCCCCCATCCAGTGCTGTGTACCCCCTAGTACTGTGTGTAGCCCCAAGTGCTGTGTACCCCCTAGTACTATGTGTTGCCCCAAGTGCTGTGTACCCCCCAGTACTGTGTGTAACCCCTCAGTGCTGTGTAATCTGTGCAGCCTCCTAGTGCTGTCAGTGCTGCCACATTGTTACGGGGGGCTGTCTGATAATAACCGAAAGGAGTATCAGACAGTCAGGGTCCACCGTGCAAAGACTTTGCTGCAGACTATGGCAGAGTGCAATATCTCTGTTAACTCACAGAAGGATATAATAAGAAAGTAAAGCAATTCCTCCCTTACTTGGAGGGTGTGTGGAATGATCTCTGTTAATAATCACAGAGACAAAGGCAATGTGTGCGAAATGGCACCTACCTAGGTCCGCTCTTCTAGTGGTGCAAAAGAGACGAACACTTGAGAACCATAGAACAGTACAACTGGATCTTATGCAGTGCTGGCTCCGCTACATTGATGACATTTTTGTCATCTGGGGGGGAACCACCTCGGAGCTTGAGGACTTTGTGCGTCACTTGAACTCCAACTCTTTTAACATCTACCTCACTTTCCATGCTGACCCTGTTAAGGTGGACTTTTTGGATATTAATATATCCATTGCGGACCAGCGCTTGTTGTCTACCGACATCTATCGCAAGCCCTCCTCTGTTAATGCCCTTCTTCACGCATCCTCCGGTCACCCTAAGTCCACTATCAATGCCATCCCGATAGGACAATTTATCCGTCTTAAACGGATTTGTTCTGACACGGGGGTATTTGAGGAGCGTGCCAATGAGATGCGTGACAGGTTTAGGGCGAGGGGTTATAGTGCAAGATCTATTAAAAAGGCTTATAAACGTGCACGGTCTGCCCCACGAGACCAACTCCTTCTGAGATTCAATCCCAATACGACATGCTCTACTGAACCCCAGATCCGTTTCGTGTCATCATTCAACCGACAGTGGGAACACATCAGAAGAATTTTTTCCAAACACTGGCCTGTTTTACAAACAGAGCCAGTTTTGAGAAACGCTCTGCCCGAACGCCCTCTTATGACGGCTCGTCGTGGCCGTAGTTTACGCGATATGCTGGTCCACAGCCATTACGTAAGGCACAACAAACTACCTTTTTCTACTGGACGGCCCTTAGTTGGCTCGTTCCCCTGTGGAACATGCATCGCATGCCGCCACGGGAATATCATTCGGGCAACATCCTTCATGTCCTCTAGTGGTTCCAGGACATTTGACATCCGACATTATATCTCGTGCAATAGCACTGGCATAATTTATTATGCCACATGTGAATGCAACTTGATATATGTCGGGCTTACTAGCCGGGAACTCAGAGTCCGGACCAGGGAACATGTAAGGGATATAATTGCCGCTAAACAAGTTAAACTTGAGGATGCCGACACTCTTAAAACTATCCCCCGCCACTTTCGGCTGCACCATCGGTCAGACCCGTCAGGTTTTAAGGTGAGGGGGATCGACCAGGTGCATCTCGGATTGAGGGGCGGTGATATACATAAGAGGCTGGCAAGGGCTGAGTGCCGGTGGATCTTTCTGCTTGAGTCGGTGGTACCCAACGGACTTAATGAAAGACAAACTTTTGCGTCATATTTGTGAACCAGCATGTCTCTCCTTTGCGGTTTGTGATAATTTCTGGTAATAGTTGGTTGCAAATCCCATGTGCTGTTTATGCTCTTTTGAGTCTTTTATTTTTTAATATTTTTACGCTCCAATTTTAACTTCACTCTTTGTGTTTTTTACCTTTTTCACAGTCTACCCTTTTGTGTCTCTAATATACCTGCCGGATGTTTTCCATGATATTTCCCTGAAGTGACAGTAACCAGAACACTGAACACTTATTTGGACTACAGCAAATGGACTGTCCTATATACAATAAAACTACTGGACTATTATTCCATCCATTTCTGTGTCCTACATTTTAATCAATGCAGATGTTCTCATTATGCACCTTGTTGGGACGTTCCAGATAAAATATATGCATGTGTAGCTATTGTATACTGATATTGATATATGTGGTATATACACTAAGTATCTAACATATGATTGGGTTGCCTTTGTTGATACTGACTTGCATTGTATTGCAGGCTTAGTGTGGCATACTCTAACTATAATCCTCAGCTACGATTATATGCGATGTTGTTTTCTGGGATCCCCATTTGTATACACTTGCCCTTACTTTTGCCAGCACTCAATATGGTTCCCGCGATCACACTTCCTGGTTGCGAGATCGCGCATGCGCAGCTGGCACGGCTCTCTTCCCGGCGTCCTCTGGGTTTTCTTGACGTCAATAAGGGATTTCCCCTCACCCAGATGACGCTCGAGCAGCCGCCCACGCTGGCGCGGCGCCTCTCCGCCCCACTGAACTGCGACAGGTGTCGGCAATCATATACGAGTCTGGCAGGTATATTAGACCTATTTTCTATCCTGTTGTCCACAGTCCCCTGAAGCAGTCACTAACGAAACACGTGTCGGGACTACTCCCCTGTGTGTGACTGCATGCTTTTTCTCCCACTACTTTGGTAAGCTCGGCACTGGCTGTTGGTCTTTTGCTGTGATTGACTATTTGCTATGTGTTAGCTGGTACGCCTTTTGTCCAGCTGGTACTTTCCTTAAGATTGCACTATGTTGTCTACTCCATGTCAGCACTGACCACTCCAGTAAGCTATAATTAACTTTTTTGTTCTGATTTGCATGCATCCACATGCGGGGTTTCTATCACCCCTTGTGTCTTTGTAAACCTATTTATTATATATTTACCTTGTACTGTATAAATTGCTTGTTCATTAAATGAATTTTACTAGCACACTAGTGCATTTGACTATTTATTCATGGCTATGAAGCATGTATGTACCCTGGCAACATGAATGACTTCTCCCTCCCCCCGTTTATAAAAGAGACGAACAGCAGCGTAAGCCGCACAAAGCTCCTACCTGCGTTCGCTCCACTAGTGTGCGAGGACACGAACCACTAGATATGGCACCTGCCTAGGTCCGCTCTTCTAGTGGTGCAAAAGAGACGAACAGCAGCGTAAGCCGCACAAAGCTCCTACCTGCGTTCGCTCCACTAGTGTGCGAGGACACGAACAACTGCCAGACGCAGTATAAGGAACGTTACCCTAGTGGCAACGTCCACCTACGAGTACAATCACAAGGCCCAGCCAGACCATGTGCCTCAGGCACCTGCCTATGTCCGCTCCCCTAAGAGGTAAGGATACGGACAGCAGCCGAAGCTGTAAGGTATAAGAACGCTACCCTGCCGGTAGCGCTCACCTAGCATAGACAGAGGAATGCCTAGAGGAACGCGCACAGAGCGTCTACTCATATGCATGAACCAAGAGGACTGAGCACCATGCGGCGTGTGTCAGGGTCTTATATAGACTCTGTGCCTCATCCAAGATGGAGGACACCAGAGCCAATCCGCTTTCAGAACGACAGGAGTGACGTCATGCTGGCCTATCACCGAGCAAGACGTCACAAGCACATGACCAGCGACCAATCGGCATAGAAGGTGTCAGAGACATGTGACCTTGTGTCAGCGATGATGTCACCCGCACATGTGCAATGGCTCCAAGATTGGACTTAGTCTCCGGCGCTCGCACATGTGCAGTAGCAAGAAATCTGGACTTAGTCTCCAGCGCTCGCACATGTGCAGTAGCAAGAAATCTGGACTTAGTCTCCAGCGCTCGCACATGTGCAGTAGCAAGAAATCTGGACATAGTCTCCAGTGCTCGCAGCAACCGTAACACACATCGTGCTCTCCCTGCTGCCTCCTAGTGCTGTCACCTAATGCTCTCCATGCTGCCTTTTAGTGCTGTCACTGTCAGTGCTCTTTGTGCTGCCAACTAGTGTTCTTTGTGCTGCCACCTAGTGCTCTTTGTGCTGCCACCTAGTGCTCTTTGTGCTGCCACCTAGTGCTCTCTGTGCTGCCACCTAGTGCTCTCTGTGCTGCCACCTAGTGCTCTCTGTGCTGCCACCTAGTGCTCTCTGTGCTGTCACTGTCAGTGTTCTTTGTGCTGCCACCTAGTGCTCTTTGTGCTGCCACCTAGTGCTCTTTGTGCTGCCACCTAGTGCTCTCTGTGCTGCCACCTAGTGCTCTCTGTGCTGCCACCTAGTGCTCTCTGTGCTGTCACTGTCAGTGTTCTTTGTGCTGACACCTAGTGCTCTTTGTGCTGACACCTAGTGCTCTTTGTGCTGCCACCTAGTGCTCTCTGTGCTGCCGCCTAGTGCTCTCTGTGCTGCCGCCTAGCGCTGTCCTTTGTGCCGCCTAGCGCTGTCCGTTGTGCCGCCTAGCGCTGTCTGTTGTGCCGCCTAGCGCTGTCTGTTGTGCCGCCTAGCGCTGTCTGTTGTGCCGCCTAGCGCTGTCCGTTGTGCCGCCTAGCGCTGTCCGTTGTGCCGCCTAGCGCTGTCCGTTGTGCCGCCTAGCGCTGTCCGTTGTGCCGCCTAGTGCTGTCCATGCTTAGCATCTCCTGTGATCTATACGCTCCTCCTGTGATGTATACGCCCCAGCCTGTCCTGGGATGTATATGCCTCAATGTTTCCTGTGATGTATATGCCTCAGTGTCTCCTGTGATGTATATGCGCCCCAGTGTCTTCTGTGATGTATATGCCCCAGCTTCTCCTGGGATGTGTATGCCCCCAGCCTCTCCAGACCAAGACAAACCTGGAAAAGCAGTTGTGAGAAACAAAATGATCAATATCACCGAACATCACAGCCGCTCCAGCCACCACATTAGGGGTGAGTTAATTGTTTGACCAAATATAGCCTGGTCGTTTTCAAGTTGATAATTTGGTGCGGCCCCCGAAGGTTGGTAGAAAATTCCAAATGGCCCCCGGCAGTAAAAAGGTTCCCCACCCCTGTGGTAAGAAGGTACCCTTCACGGGACGATTTCTATCACAGGCAACATCCCCCTTTAGTCTTTGTCCGGCTATTAACATCTTTTTCAACAAGGTTTGCAAGGATATTGAAAAACTAAAATTGGACAAAAATAAAGCCAAAAACTTAACAATGGAGGAGAGGCAAACCTTGTTGAAACTTAAGAATAATAAGGATTTCCTAATAAAGGAAGCAGACAAGGGAGGGAATGTGGTCTTGTGGCCAAAGGAGATGTATGTCAGGGAGGCCAAGCCACAACTACTAAACAGGGATTGCTATGTGGCATTACCATCTGACCCAACTACCATTTGTAAAAGGAATTTAGATAGACTTCTGTCTACAGCCCATAGCCGGGAGGTCATTACCCTTAAGGAAAAGAACTTCCTGACAACAAAATATCAAACAACACCCACATTCTATATGTTGCCAAAGATCCACAAGGGCCGACTTGAACCCCCGGGAAGACCCATAGAGTCAGGGATCGGGGGTCTCTTTGAAAGACCCTGCATCTATCTGGAGTTTTATCAGCAACCTCTGGCACAGTCCTCCCCGTCATATGTAAGAAACTCTACCCATTTGATTGAACAACTGGCGAAACTTGTGGTGCCACCTGATACTCTGCTAGTCACACTCGATATAGAATCGCTCTACACCTCCATAAGCCATGAACTAGGGACCCAGGCTGTGTCATTTTTCCTGGATTGTAAAACTACAGGGAATAGGCAACACGACTCCTTTATTCTGGAACTCCTGTTTATGGTATTGGATAAGAATTATTTCATCTTCGATAGAGTGTACTATCGACAGGTGTCCGGTACCGCAATGGTGGCGTGTTGTGCGCCACCCTACGCTAACATTTTTTTAGGGTGGTGGGAGGAGACACGAGTCTATACCATGGGACATTTCAAAACCCATGTAATCCAATGGTTCAGGTATATCAACAATATACAGTTCTTTTGCTTTTGGTCTGGTACTATGGAAGAATGCGAAAGCTTCATCTCTATTCTCAATGAGAATACCCTTAACATCAAGTTGACCTCTAACATAGCTTTACAGACAGTGGAGTTCCTGGATCTCCAGATCTCACGGGAAAATGATGCCATCCGTACGACCTTGTACCGAAAACCGACAGCTACCAATAGCTTGCTGCACTACAAAAGTTTTCACCCCGTACATGTCAAAAACGGAATACCGAAGGGGCAATTTATGAGGGTAAAGAGGAATTGCAGCAATAATGGTGACTTTGAGTCTCATGCATCTGATTTGTCTGATAGATTCCGGAAGAGGCTCTACCCCAAAAACATGGTCTCCGGCGCGCTACGGGATTGCAAGACTCTGACACGGGAGACCCTCCTCCAACCAAGGACACGGCAAAAAGTGACAACAGTGAGTATGATCCCTCCATTCAATAATCAATGGCAAGACCTTTACAAACTCCTCCAGAACAACTGGGACATTCTATTAAGTGACAAGAAGCTGGTCCCTTTTATTGATGAGAAACCAAAACTTGTGGCCAGAAGGGCACATAATTTAAAGGGCATCCTGTCTAGGAGCCACTTTAAAAGGCCAGTACACAGTTTGGGAACAGGAATCAAACTGAGGGGTACATTCCCATGTGGGGCCTGTTTAGTGTGTCCTTTTATGTTGGCTAATGATCACGTTCTTCTGCCAATCTTTCCCAGGCGGATTATCAGCGGGGCATACTGCAACTGTCGCTCGAAGAATGCAATCTACGTACTTATTTGTGAATGTCCAAAGATCTATGTGGGTCAGACAACGCAGGAGGTAAGGAGGAGGGTCCAACAGCATTTTTTCAAACATCAATACGGCCAGTACGGACTTGAAGAAAGGGAAATCACTTACTTCAGTAGCTTCCCACTTCCTCACCCATCATGGGGGGGGGCGCCATACCAACCTTAAGGTCCCTATTGTGGATTCGGTCAACCAGAGTAGTAGGGGTGGAAATTGCAATAAGGAGCTACTACAAAAAGAGCCCAGATGGATCTATACTCTTAGGAATCTGGCCTCACATGGTCTGAATGAAGATCTTTTGTATACAGGATTCTACAATGCCATCTAAATGTACTGCGATAGGTTCTCCTTTTTTATAATTCCATCCCTCCTTTCCAATAGCACTGCACCTTGATGGAAGGAAAGTCCATGGCTAACTAACCCAGAGATTACAACCAGACCTGGTCCTATGGTCTACAGGAAATACTCGCTCTCCTGAGAAGTATGGGAAAGGATAAGGAAGCCAAGAATATGGAATACACTGAGGGTCAACAATTACCCAGAATTATAGCAGAAGGACTAAAACAACTTGCTCTCCTGGTTTAATTTAGGGGCCCCTATACTCAGAGAACATATATGGGGGGGTATCGTCCATAAGATTAATATCTATGTATTTGTAGAGGGTAAAAGAAGCTTATGTATATAACTATATATTGAGAACTCTGTATATTTAATACAAATACTGTATCACTCTCTTTTTATGATATATAACCTCTTTTTGCCTCCCCTCCCCTCATGTGTTCCGTATGGATGAAAAAAATCTCCAGGAGAGGCTCTTTTGGTGGAATAAACAACTTTTGGTTATTATAATTGGCAGGGATTGGTTCATATCAGAATATTGAGTTGTGTTAAGCCCGTGTGGGATTATTGAAGTACGATACAGTGCCTCAGGGGTGTACTTATATATACACCCATGTGGGACTAATATTTTCCTTTTTGTCTAAAATGATGATATTGGAGTATTCGGGCAACGGACTGAGTATCTGGATATAGATCCATATACCCATGTGACTACTGCTTGCCATTGTAGACCATGCTACTGTCTCTATTTCACAGGGGCCCATACGCTTATTGCAATCTGCATATAATCTTAATTATGAACTAGTTGAGCATATATTTCTTCCATCCTCTCCTAACCTTATGATAGGATTATTCTATTGTTAACTTGCATGAGAATGGCCCTGGAAAGGGCTAACAGACCGCACATGTTAACATAACATAACTCACATCAAGAGCCATTAGAAAATAGGCACCAAGCCTCCCTTAATAAGGCAGGGGAGGTGCCAGCACTACTCATTACGAGAATGAAAGGCAAGAGAACATATACGTGGCGGATCTCGTGGTGGCGATCTGAAAAAGCGTCTAGCTCAAGTGGAGGCTCGATGGATCTCCACTCTGGACACTTTGGTCCCCAAGGGGCTCAATGAGAACATCAGCTTTATCTCCTTTTTATAATTTGACATCTAGTTGGCGTTCCAGCTATTTCTCGCTCTTTTCTTTTTTGCAATCCTTCTTTTTTTAATTTCATTGTTTTTATGTTTATGAGTGTTGTTTTTATTGGTTCGTTATTATTTTTATCCCAATGCTACCGGGAGCAATATTTTGCTCAATTTTGTAATGACCTCTGACTTGCTATTAATTTCGATATATTACCTCTTAGATATATCCCTCCTTTATGTGGTACGGGTGATTAAGTGCCGTAAGGCTGAAGTATGGCCTGGACCCCTGCCGGATACCCGATATTCGGGAAAATTGAAGGATTATCATCATCCTATGGAGAGAACAGCTCGATTCATATACTCCGGCGGCCCTTTGCACGTCCAAGACTTATTGAAGCTCAAGTCGCATGTCCTAAAGTGGTCTTTTGAGCAACTCTAACTGTACCATTGTTTCCATGTGTTCTTATTTGCCATGCAATTGTAGTCACCTTGACACTTTATATTTGGTTTATAACAACTCTGTGATATGGGGAAATTTTCTTATCAATCTTGATCCTTCTCCATTCCCCCATGGTGTTCCTCGGTACCTGTCTTGTACACATGTACACCCTGTTTCCGGGGATACGTGTCCCTCGGAACAGGTGGTCTTGTGGTGACAGGACCTAGGACACAATGTGGTGCCTCATGGTCCGCTTTGGGTTTTGTCGTCCTGATTGGGAATGGTGGTGCGTGGTTGTGGGGTGACACGTCCCCACTAGCCACGTGGGGCCTTCCCACCAGGTATGAAAACTGATGACATTTTAGTCTTTGGACTGCTATGAGTGTTTACATATTGCGCCGAAGTCTGGGGAGATGTGGGCTGTTCTCTCTCTTTTTTTAGTTATTATAATCGGCTTTCTTGATTACCATATCATTCGGTAGTAGTACTACTATTCTTTCTGCCCGCTTAGTTACCCAATGTGGCATGAACTATTATGACAGGGATGTGCGCTCTATCTGTATCTGTATCATTCGGGGAAGGAGAGGCGTGGCCGTAGAATGTACGTGTGTATAGCGGTCATATGATTTTTCCTTGTCCCCTCCCCCCTTGTGACGATCCCCATATGTCCGCACTTGGATTGCTATTGGGCGATTCATGCGTCACTCACCTGGCGATAGGGTGGAATTGACTTCAGGACCTATGATGACTTCCTGCCTTACCGTAGTGCGTCTATAGCTTCCTTAGCTACCGGCGTCCATAGCGGACACGTGGGATCTTCCCGCCCCCTTCTATGACGACTTCCGGTAACGACCCGGAATAGCGTCCATAGTTACTACATACCAGCGTACATAGCGGCCACTGGGCTTTCCCTGCCCCTTATGCTGACGACTTCCTGTTGTTTGTATCAGGAAGTGCGTCCGTAGCAACGATATATGCCAGGGCCGGATTTTCTGATGTATTCAGTTTCAATTTCTAGCGGTTTAATCAAGATTAGTTTGGATGCACTATGGACCTGCAGATTATATGCACTTGTAACCACTTTGAGGTATGACGGTGACATAAGCTTGTTGCTAAGCGATGTCACTTCCTGTCTCCATGCCATTTCCGGCCACTCAGCTGTTGGATTTCATATTAGGAGGGGTATATATAACAGGCATGCAGGTCATGGGGTTATTACTTTGGTTTTCCACCTTGATAAAGCTATCCCCGCGAAACGCGCGTCGGATGGAGACCTTTGGATGACCTGAGGATGCCTTCTTACACCCCATAGGAACTGCTTGTGTCCACGGCTGGCTGTCTTGCGCTGGTTTGGTTTGCACTTTAGCACTTTAGGTAAGGGAATATTTTCTAATTGCACACTTGTGCTATACAGTTATTGCATGCCGATTCCCTGCTGTACACTCATGTTTATTAACAGCATAGCCAGCGGTATCACCATGATTCCCCACCTTTACATGGTGGGCAACCACGGTTTGATCTGACCCTTTCTTTACCTTCCACTCAGCAGTTCCCTTGTTTCTGGGTATGTTCCCCACCACTGTGATCTGTTTAGGCTAGTCGTAGCCACATATATAGATTTTGACTAGTTGGTCTTTTTGACTTTCTTGGCTGTAATTACTGGTCTACTCCTCAATGTTGGCATCCCCAGGATATACTGGTAGTACACTATTTTAATGAAGTAATTGTCTTGTTGTGTATTCAATAAAATTTTGTCAATTTTTGCACTTTACTTTTGTTCTCTTGCCTTTCAGACCGCACATGTTGCAGTCTGTTTAAACAACAAGGAGTGCTGTGACCTACAACGCATGCGCAAAGGCTCCATATAACCTACGAGACTCTGAAAAGCAAAGTACACACCTAAGGCAGCGCGTTTCTTTTCCTGCTCATACGCTGTGTGAAAGTGATAGTACAAACGTACAACGCTATAACGAGTAAATTCACAAACGTTATAATCCTGAACGCATATGCAACCTAGTTTAGGAACTATGCGGTTCAGAAAACTGGATTATAATAATGGGTTAACACTGTGATGTGTCCGCACATGCGCTGTATGAAATGTTTGTACCACTTGACCTTGTCAAGTTGGCGGCCGCCATCAGCATTGCTGCGCAAACTCCTATGAGACTCTCAGGCTGCAGACTAGTGAGCAATTATCTAATCTAACGTTTTATTTAAAAAGGGCACGTACAGTCATATGAAAAAGTTTGGGCACCCCTATTAATGTTAACCTTTTTTCTTTATAACAATTTAGGTTTTTGCAGCAGATATTTCAGTTTCATATATCTAATAACTGATGGACTGAGTAATATTTCTGGATTGAAATGAGGTTTATTGTACAAACAGAAAATGTGCAATCTGCATTTAAACAAAATTTGACCGGTGCATAAGAATGGGCACCCTTATCAATTTCTTGTTTTGAACACTCCTAACTACTTTTTACTGACTTACTTAAGCACTAAATTGGTTTTGTAACCTCATTGAGCTTTGAACTTCATAGGCAGGTGTATCCATTCATGAGAAAAGGTATTTAAGGTGGCCACTTGTAAGTAGTTCTCCTATTTGAATCTCCTATGAAGAGTGGCATCATGGGCTCCTCAAAACAACTCTCAAATGATCTGAAAACAAAGATTATTCAACATAGTTGTTCTGGGGAAGGATAGAAAAAGTTGTCTCAGAGATTTAAACTGTCAGTTTCCACTGTGAGGAACATAGTAAGGAAATGGAAGAACACAGGTAGTTTTTGTTAAGCCCAGAAGTGGCAGGCCAAGAAAAATATCAGAAAGGTAGAGAAGAAGAATGGAGAGAACAGTCAAGGACAATCCACAGACCACCTTAAAGACCTGCAGCATCATCTTGCTGCAGATGGTGTCACTGTGCATCGGTCAACAATACAGCGCACTTTGCACAAGGAGAAGCTGTATGGGAGAGTGATGCGAAAGAAGCAGTTTCTGCAAGCATGCCACAAACAGAGTCGCCTGAGGTATGCAAAAGCCCATTTTGACAAGCCAATTAAATTTTGGACGAAGGTCCTGTGGACTGATGAAACAAAGATTGAGTTGTTTGGTCATACAAAAAGGCATTATGCATGGAGGCAAAAAAACACGGCATTCCAAGAAAAGCCCTTGCTACCCACAGTAAAATTTGGTGGAGGTTCCATCATGCTTTGGGGCTGTGTGGCCAATGCCGGCACCGAGAATCTTGTAAAAGTTGAGGGTCGCATGGATTCAACTCAGTATCAGCAGATTCTTGACAATAATGTGCAAGAATCAGTGACGAAGTTGAAGTTTCGCAGGGGATGGATATTTCAGCAAGACAATGATCCAAAACACCGCTCCAAAGCTACTCAGGCATTCATACAGAGGAACAATTACAATGTTCTGGAATGGCCATCCCAGTTCCCAGACCTGAATATCATTGAACATCTGTGGGATGATTTGAAGCGTGCTGTCCATGCTCGGCGACCATCAAACTTAACTGAACTGGAATTGTTTTGTAAACAAGAATGGTCAAATATACCTTCATCCAGGATCCAGGAACTCATTAAAAGCTACAGAAAGCGTCTAGAGGCTGTGATTTTTGCAAAAGGAGCATCTACAAAATATTAATGTCACTTTTATGTTGAGGTGCCCATACTTATGCACCTGTCAAATTTAGTATAAATGCAGATTGCACATTTTCTTTTAGTACAATAAACCTCATTTCAATTCAGAAATATTACTCAGTCCATCAGTTATTAGATATATGAAACTGAAATAGCTGTTGCAAAAGGCCAAATTGTTAGAACGAAAAAAGGTTGACATTAATAGGGGTGTCCAAACTTTTTAATATGACTGTATTAGGCTTCAGTACTGTCTTTTATTTCCCTGAGGAAGCCACCTCTGTAGTGGCGATACGCGTGGGGTTACCACGCCAAAAAAACCCTTCCCCTGGCTGTATGTATTCTGTCCTGCATAGCTATACGATATTAGGTTATGCAGTCACAATATCTAAGAAGAGACACAGAGTCTAGAACCCTGATTATGGGACATGCATTCTGACTTCTGACTTCTGCATTCACCTGTCCTCACTCTCTGTTATTTCTATAGATGGAGTAATAATGCGTGTATATATATGACATATGTTTTGTCTGGTATAGAGTCAGGAACAGGAAGCGGAGGCTTTCTAATGATTCTGATAGCATCCTGACCTTTTGGGTCAAGCGAAACCTCTGCTCTTTCCACATTATATCATACATATAGTACCTAGGACCTCATTGCTTGATCTATATTTGAGATTTATTAATGTCCTGCATCTTGAGTGTCATAAGAGATCCTGAGAGCTGTGTATTGACTAACCAGTAACGTTATTTTCTCCAGACATCTACAATAATCAATGTAGGAGGGGCTATATATAATAATAATTTTTGTATTGTATATTTATACGGCTATTTATTGTATCAGGTTTTTGGTGTGTTGGGGAATGATGCCTTTGGCTTTTTAAGTGTTTTTAATCATTGTGCCTGTGTGCTATTTACTCCCAGTATGGAGACATGTGTTTTTCCACTTTGCAATAAAGGTTTTTTCTGAATTCCAAACATTTGAGCTTTGGTGATACCTGTGAGGTATACTCTCTCTTTCCTTTAAATTGTGCTTTGTTTGTATACCAGGTGATCCCATAGGGTGGTGCCCTTCCCCTATACACGACAATCATGGAATACATTATAATCTTTCTGAAAGTGACAGTATGGCTTAGAGTAGACTTGAAAAAAAATGGCAATTTGATAATGAAACCGTCTAATAAAGGGGGAAACCTAGTAATAATGGACCACAACAAGTATCGAGAAATGTGTATGAACATTCTGAAAGATGGAGACACATACGAAATTTTATCTGCAGACTCCACTGCCAGTTATCTTAATTGACACTGTACATAGGACAAGGGATGAAAAGACACTGGAGTGTCTGGAGAAAAGACACATCTTGTGTCTAATAATGAGTACAGTACAGTTTTATCAAACCACTGTGTCCAGTTATACCAATCTTTTATGCCCTGTCTAAGATACACGAGCACCTAGAGGTGTTGAAATGGCTATTACAGAATGAAGCCAGGTGGATATTTAACCTTAATTCAATAGCCCCGAGTGGCTTGAATGAGGACCTATTATTCACTGGTTTCCTTGGTTGAATATCTAAATTTGTTCCTTCTTTCTCTCTTCCTCTTCAGGACATTGACCTTCATATGGTAACTGCCAAATATGTATTCTTCTCTTTTGTTCTTATTGAGAATGGCTCCTTATCAAACTTCAATATGGATGAACTTTTGGTCAACTTATCACTAGTTATCATCATGGACATCTTTTGGTCTAATAACTTCGCATATGGACTAATTTGATCTATTATAAAACTGGTTCTCTTTTTGGGATCATATAAAATGATCCATAGTGATCTACTATTCAACAGATTATTGGAGCCTTCTATGTCTCATATTATATATATATATATATATATTGGGTCATGCTCTATAATTAGGTTTGTGTTTTTGTACACATATATGAGTTATATATAAATTGTTCATCATGTAATTCTTATATGATTATATATTTCTCCTATTTATTCATATATCTACATATGGTTTAAGCATGTTATTATGCATGTGGTCTTTGGATCTATATGTGCCCACAACCCGTTGGTTACCTATGATCACTATGATATCCTTCTGGCTTTAATACTTACACAGCGTTGCCCCTTTAACAAATGAAATGCCTATACACTTGGCGCGCATGCGCTGTCCCTTATGATGGTGATCGCACCTTTCTGTACTTTACCGCGCATGCGCGGACTTTCCAGAATGGCGGCGCCCGTCTGGCAGAACCATGGCTGCCGTCACCCGTACCGCTGAACGCCGATTCCCCGCCCGGACCTCGTGGCCACTGCACCTACAGGTGACTTCACTCATGATTAACTGTCAAGCACATTTATACTTTGTTGTGGCAGGTATTTAGCCCACACTTGCCCTGAGGAAGCTGCTGATGCAGCAATACGTGTGGGTCCTTGCCCACGGGATTTTTTTGACTCTCCCTCCCCTCTCCACCACTATTGAGCCTTGATCTCTCCCTCGTGACTGACCCCTTGGTGGGTGATTTTTCATTATGGATGGTTCCCCTGCAATGCTATTGGTATAATACTATCATCTTACCTCGTTCCTAGCCAGGATCTACAGGGTTGTAACCTTTCCCATATTTATGCTTCTCCACCAGATATATCTTGGGTCTGCCATTTTATATAATAGAACTATATGCACGCCTTTCTTTATAATTGTAGAAAATCCTTGTATGTACACTGTGAGATCATGTATTATGTTATATGCTTGTCTCTATGACTACATTATATTGGTTATTTCCTAGCATACTCAATTATATATGTGCAGCATTGTACACTGTGGCTTTTGTTTGAGGGGTATGTCTCGCCTCTTTTGTCTATTACATGATACTATGGTATACCATTATATTACTGTGAGTTGGTGGGGAGACTCATACCGTGCTACCTTGTGTGCCTTTCCATTTTAAATGATTTTATGTATTTTTGGCTGCAATAAAGATTGCTTTTTACAATAATATTGGACTCTGCTTCCCATTTTGCAGTTCTTTTCTTCTAATATTGATTTGTTCCTCACTGCATGGGTTAGCATTGAGCTCATTCCTATATTATAATTATATATGGGTTGTGAACCCCCTTCCCCTCGCTTCTGCAATAGAGGTGTTGAAGGGGCACCCTATTGTTTCAGGGAATGATTCTATTACTCAAAACATCAGTGTTTACGTTGATTGTACATTGTGCCCCTTCGTTACCTCCCTTTGCTCTTACACCACGGATACGATGGACCTCATGAGAAAGCTGGATGGTATTATTATTGATGATAATACCTATATTGTCTGCATAGATGTTGAGGCATTGTATAGTAGCACACCCCGCGACATAAGTGTACAGGCCACAAAATACTATCTTGGAACTAGGACCAGAGATTGTCTGGCACATAACTTTGTGATCCAGCTATTGGAGTATCTGCTGACGCAATTACTCCACCTTTGACAGGAAGTACTTCTAGCAGCTCAGGGGCACAGCAATGGGCATCCTCTGTGCTGCCTGTATGCCAACTTGTTCCTGGGCTGGTGGGAGGAATCTGTGGTCTTTGGTGATGGGTACCCTTGGTGGCAGTAAAATGTAATGCTATGGTTTAGATTCATCGATGATCTGTTTGTGTTATGGTCAGGTGATGAAGGTAGGTTTGCAGATTTCGTTGGTTGCTTCAATTTCGTAAGAAAATTTATACCACCAAAACCATCTGTTACGTATCGTAGGGGCCCCTCTCTTAAACATAGACATGTACATAGCCTGTACAAAAAGCCAACGGGGTTGGATGGGCGCATGTGTTTTTTATGTGGAAACTGTAGTTATTGTGACAACATGAGACAATTTAAATCAATAAGAGCTGAGAAAGAGGGTGGGGGAACTTCTGGGCAATATTTGCCATAATTGGAATACTTCCACAGCGAGGCAAATGAATAAAGGACCCAAGGGACAAATTTTCTACTGTGAAATAGAAGTTGTGAAACCAAAAATACGGGGTGGTTATCATAATAGACGGATATTAGAGAGAATGAGGACTCCTTAAGTCCTAAAGGAATGAATTAACAGCTATCATTTGTGAGCTATATTTAGGGCCCCTAGCTAGGGTATTCTCATGTTTGACCTAGCAATTATGATTCTGGCCTGGCCTCACGACTAAATATGGCAGCGGTGAACAGCAACTCGGTGAGTTGAACTTTTTTCTTCATTCTTTGGCAACTCAGGCTTTGTGCTCCCGAGTGGATAATTATCCTACTATATATATATCTATCCAGGATACCAGGTTTTTCCCCCAGCATGTCGGTTTCTGATCCGAATCTCATGTTTAATATGGAGGATTATACGTCTAGATTGAATAAAGTGCCTCAAATATTTAATGGATTGCACAAATACCTTCTACAGAGAAAGATATATTTCAGGAACATTTGATTGATATGGAACGCAATATGATAAAAGAACTAAAAACATGGTGGGATTCTACATCACTCAAAAGTTATATAGAAAAACTAAGATACCTAGGGGCCTTCGTATCAAAAAATTCCCCACTTCTAAATATAATGAAGAATTTACTACAGCCTGGAACGATATATTGAGTGAATGTTCGTTAAAACTTATGCAATTAATAATTAAGCAAGAGGAGATAGAATTGGTAAAAATCAAAAGTAATATTACCAATATCAAAGATTCTCTGATTACTATGAATCATCCAGAAGAATTTATATTGGCATATGATAAAATTCAAGCCAAATTGAATAAACTGGAATGCAATATAATGGACATTAAAAAGATCAGGTTTGCACGAGATAGTGAAGACTACTCTAAAAATGAGATTTACACCTATAATAATAGACCTCGTTCCATTATGAGAAGAAACAAACGCTATTCCAGTTTCAATAGAGTGGCTTTTGATCAAGTAGAAAATGACCTTACTACTTCATATGCCTCTACTTCAGAGGATACCATGGACACTTCTGCCTCCTCAAATGATGCTCCTTTTGTTAATACTAGATCGAAATCTTACAAAAATAAAAATAAAAACAAGAATTTTATTCACTATAAAAATGGATCGTCAAAAAACGACAAAGACGGGCAGGCAGAAAACATCAAAGGAGCCCGAAATTACAATCAGAGTCGTTAAATCTACCAGTCTGGAATTTATCATCCTATATTCTTTCAGAAAATCATATCTCATTACTGAGCAAAGGCCTAGGATTTTGCCCTAATACTAACTTTGATGTTTTCCACACCATCCTAGACCTGAATAAATTTGCAAGAAATATAACACTGAAACGACATTTCTACCAGGACATGGAGAACTCCTTACAGGACATTAAATTATCTGTTACCCCATATATATATATATATATATATATATATATATATATTTTTTTTTTTTGTGAACAAAAGGCTACTATGGATCTTCGCTTGTTACAGTCTGAATATAATCAGGATTTAAATTCTAATGATATTAGATCAAACATAATATTATCCAATCAAACATATTATCCAGTACACTCCAGACCCAGTATATTGGATAATTTCCAAGAATTAATTGTTCATGATCTTACTGAACTCAGCAGGACGATTTCCCCACATCGAGATAATTTGACACAGGGAGAAAGAACCGCATTATTTGAATTGTTACATAATACAGAACTTGTCATTCGACAAGCAGATAAAGGGGGGGGCAATTGTCCTGCTGGACAGTGGTCTTTACAAAAAATTAAATCTACTTGATCTTCAAGATAGGGATACATATATGGAGTTACAAAGTAATCCCACTGATCACTATAACAATCTTATATTGAGGATTTTAGAGGAGGGAGTCTGCATGGGAGCCATCAATGAGAGAACAAAAGATAATCTATTCGTGCCATTTCCAGTGGTACCTATTTACCATTCGTTACCAAAAATTCATAAAAATATTTTCCCACCCCCCCCCCAAACCCATTGTCTCTGGCATTGCGTCTTTGGGGGAAAAACTAGGAGGCTGGGTAGATCAGTTCCTACAGCCCCTAGTTTATAACATACCAGGGTTTATTAAAGATACAAAAGAAATAGTGAAGGCACTAGATCATTTTCAATGGAAACAACATTACCACTGGCTCTCATGCGATGTAATCTCATTATATCCCTCAATCCCACACAATGTAGCAATAAGGTCGTTGTCCCAACATCTAGACAGATTTAGCAACTATGAAACTGAACTCAAAGATTTTATCCTGATGGCAGTGCAGTTTCTCTTACAGCATAATTATTTCTCATTTGATAACCAATATTATTTACAGTGCAGAGGCGTCAGCATGGGGGCTCGTTTCTCCCCCTCGCTGGCTAATATAGTCATGGCGAGGTGGGAGGAAACGTTCCTGTACAGTGACACTAACCCATTCAGCAGCAGCATCCTTTGGTATGGCAGGTACCTGGATGATATGCTGCTGATTTGGGTTGGTGAACCGCATGAAATCGCAGTTTTTTCTAACTATATCAATTCAAATGAATTTAATTTAAAATTCATAACAGAACCTCACGATACAACAATAAAATTTTTAGACATAACATTATCAGTGGGTAGTACTAACCATTTGATTGTAACTCCATATAGAAAACCGACAGTTGTAATTCTATTTTAACGGCCAATTCTTGTCACACATTTCATACTAAAATTAATATACCGGTTGGAGAGCTGATTCGCACTAAGAGAAATTGCACTGAATATAGGTACTATGTGATTGAAGAAAATAATGTCTGTGCCCGACTAGCTAATAGAGGATATCATAGCTGGATATTAAACAGAGCAAAAAATATAGTGAAAAAAATGGACAGGAAAGATTTACTATATAAAAATAAAAATAAGAGAAAACATCATAATAATATTAACTTTGTAACAAATTACAGTAATCAGTTCCCACAGATTATTAATACTATAAAAAAATATTTACCTATCTTGAATGAGGTTCCGAAATTAAAAAACATAATACAAGGAGGAATAGGATACATAGCCAGAAAAGCAACCACACTTGGCAATCTCCTATCCCCCAGCCTTTTTACCAGTACTGAAAATAATAAACATAATAGTGGTTGCTGGTTGGATTTAAGGGGATTTTTCAGGTGTGGAGCCACAAAATGCAAAGCTTGTAATCATGCACAAAAAAGTCGCACTTTTCAATCAAACAAAAATCTTAAAGAATTCAATATCAAGGAATTTATTAACTGTAATACAGATCATGTCGTCTATCTTATCATATGCACTATTTGTAATCTTCAGTATACAGGATGTACAACAGGACCTCTTAAAACCAGAATAAGACGGCATCTCTCAGATGCAATTAATCCCCAGGCTGTTTCTGTCTCAGCTGCGTCTAGACACTTTCAGACAGTGCACTGAGGCGATCTCCATAGCTTCAAATTCCTAGGCATAGAAAAAGTATATAAACCTACTCGGGGAGGAGACCATAGGAGGAAACTCCTTAATAGAGAAATATACTGGATCCTCACCCTTGAGACTAGAATACCTTATGGTATGAATAACCGCCAGGACCTCATTTTGCATTATTAATACATGAAGCTGTGGAGATCCCCTTAGTGCGCTCTCTTTTGCAAGTGTTGTAGTTTTCAATTCATTTGACAGGGCAATTACCTTATTAAAATGGATTGAAATTGCATTTTTATATGTCTATATAACCTAAGATCCATTGTTAAATGAAAATAACATCTTACCCTTATGATCCATGTGGATTTATTTATCTACACGTGGATACAAAATAATTAAATAAACTAAACTATAAATATTAGTACTATATGTAGAACTATTGCAACAATCTTATAATATAGACTATATTGCACTTTTATGGATTCCCAAAGAAATTGATGAATTAATGGCTATGTTTTTGATATGATCACATTAGATTTAATGAGAAATAGGGGAAAGATAATACACCTATGTTGTCATATATAAATTTTATAGTGTAGTTTATGAAGCATACTACAAAATAATTTTATAACAATAGGAATTCAAAATTATGGATAAATATGATATTGCAAATTTTTCTCCATTTATATTATAAAATAACAATACAAAATTATTGGTTAAAATTAAAGTGCATACTACTAAAGAAATAGGAAAGCCACCTATCTAGACACAATATTGTTTTTTGATAACAAATTTAATACTAACATTATAATAAATAAATATGATTATAATCCTCCATCATAGATAATAAATAATCGATATATATATCCAGCATGAGAATATGGATCAGATTATGCATGCATTTACTATATCTTATAAGATGTTTCTATATTAATGACTGTATTATTGATGTTGAGATTATATTTCTAAAAACTTATAAATATGATATATAGGGTATTGATGCAGAATATACAGTCAATGCAAGCATAGAATATAAAGATATACAGTTAGGTCCAGAAATATTTGGACAGTGACACAAGTTTTGTTATTTTAGCTGTTTACAAAAACATGTTCAGAAATACAATTTTATATATAATATGGGCTGAAAGTGCACACTCCCAGCTGCAATATGAGAGTTTTCACATCCAAATCGGAGAAAGGGTTTAGGAATCATAGCTCTGTAATGCATAGCCTCCTCTTTTTCAAGGGACCAAAAGTAATTGGACAAGGGACTCTAAGGGCTGCAATTAACTCTGAAGGCGTCTCCCTCGTTAACCTGTAATCAATGAAGTAGTTAAAAGGTATGGGGTTGATTACAGGTGTGTGGTTTTGCATTTGGAAGCTGTTGCTATGACCAGACAACATGCGGTCTAAGGAACTCTCAATTGAGGTGAAGCAGAACATCCTGAGGCTGAAAAAAAAGAAAAAATCCATCAGAGAGGTAGCAGACATGCTTGGAGTAGCAAAATCAACAGTCGGGTACATCCTGAGAAAAAAGGAATTGACTGGTGAGCTTAGGAACTCAAAAAGGCCTGGGCGTCCACGGATGACAACAGTAGTGGATGATCGCCGCATACTTTCTTTGGTGAAGAAGAACCCGTTCACAACATCAACTGAAGTCCAGAACACTCTCAGTGAAGTAGGTGTATCTGTCTCTAAGTCAACAGTAAAGAGAAGATTCCATGAAAGTAAATACAAAGGGTTCACATCTAGATGCAAACCATTCATCAATTCCAAAAATAAACAGGCCAGAGTTAAATTTGCTGAAAAACACCTCATGAAGCCAGCTCAGTTCTGGAAAAGTATTCTATGGACAGATGAGACCAAGATCAACCTGTACCAGAATGATGGGAAGAAAAAAGTTTGGAGAGGAAAGGGAACGGCACATGATCCAAGGCACACCACATCCTCTGTAAAACATGGTGGAGGCAACGTGATGGCATGGGCATGCATGGCTTTCAATGGCACTGGGTCACTTGTGTTTATTGATGACATAACAGCAGACAAGAGTAGCCGGATGAATTCTGAAGTGTACCGGGATATACTTTCAGCCCAGATTCAGCCAAATGCCGCAAAGTTGATCGGACGGCGCTTCATAGTACAGATGGACAATGACCCCAAGCATACAGCCAAAGCTACCCAGGAGTTCATGAGTGCAAAAAAGTGGAACATTCTGCAATGGCCAAGTCAATCACCAGATCTTAACCCAATTGAGCATGCATTTCACTTGCTCAAATCCAGACTTAAGACGGAAAGACCCACAAACAAGCAAGACCTGAAGGCTGCGGCTGTAAAGGCCTGGCAAAGCATTAAGAAGGAGGAAACCCAGCGTTTGGTGATGTCCATGGGTTCCAGACTTAAGGCAGTGATTGCCTCCAAAGGATTCGCAACAAAATATTGAAAATAAAATTTTTTTTTTTGGGTTTGGTTTATTTGTCCAATTACTTTTGACCTCCTAAAATGTGGAGTGTTTGTAAAGAAATGTGTACAATTCCTACAATTTCTATCAGATATTTTTGTTCAAACCTTCAAATTAAACGTTACAATCTGCACTTGAATTCTGTTGTAGAGGTTTCATTTCAAATCCAATGTGGTGGCATACAGAGCCCAACTCGCGAAAATTGAGTCACTGTCCAAATATTTCTGGACCTAACTGTACATGTTTAGAATCATGTGATTTTACTACTATTTTAAATCACCCCTTTTTTTTCTTTTTCACTACATATTCTCTTTGTTTTTATCTATAAAACTGCATTGCAACTACTTACTATGTTTACTATGTTTATGGAACCCATGTAGGTAATCCACATGTGTATGCAATTACGGAGGGTGTGTGCTACACCATTTAAGAAACCGACATTCTTTCCTCATTTGAACATGAGTAAGACTATGTGTCGAAACGCGTAGTTCTATGGGGTCCTGATTACCTGTATCCCCTGTATTTCTTGCTGACCGCTTTGCACATTTGTTTTTTATTGGATAATATAAATAAACGTCGATGATTTTAAAGTCTACACATTGAGGACTGCGCTGGATTTTTTCCTATATCGTACATTTGGCTGCCAAGCTTTCCTTGCGCTGGGTCCATTCAGACATCGGTGAACAGCAACTCGGTGAGCTGAACTTTTTTCTTCACCAAAACCATCTGTTATGTATCGTAGGGGCCCCTCTCTTAAACATAGACATGTACATAGCCTGTACAAAAAGCCAACAGGGTTGGATGGGCGTATGTGTTTTTTATGTGGAAACTGTAGTTATTGTGACAACATGAGACAATTTAAATCAATAAGAGCTGAGAAAGAGGGTGGGGGAACTTCTGGGCAATATTCACCATAATTGGGATACTTCCACAGCGAGGCAAATGAATGACGGACCCAAGGGACAAATTTTCTACTGTGAAATAGAAGTTGTGAAACCAAAAATATGGGGTGGTTATCATAATAGACGGATATTAGAGAGAATGAGTGGACTCCTTAAGTCCTAAAGGAATGAATTAACAGCTATCATTTGTGAGCTTTATTTAGGGCCCCTGGCTAGGGTATTCTCATGTTTGACCTGGCAATTATGATTCTGGCCTGGCCTCACGACTAAATATGGGGACCCTGCCTATCAATCATCTTCTGAGTTACCAGATTTACTATAGTCTGCCTATTAATATAACCCCCCACACCCAATTTTTAACTAAATATGATAATAAATTATCCTGACTCATTGCCTGTTAATATATTTGTGATCACAGTGGGTGAGTCCTCTCCCTCTTTTTTGAAAACAGTATGTGAGGAGGAGTCAGGACTGCATGGCTGACATACTGACGGGTAACTAGGGACGCTGCGGATCTGTGCTGTTCTAGTATTGTGCTCCTTGCCAAGTGTGTGGGTGTCAGCGCCTGCGCATTGTGGACAATTCCCCACTTCTACGCAGCATTGACTCCATGCGTGCCAGGGTGGTGTGCACGCCGGGACATGTGCACTTTGTGGCGCTGTTCTGGTATTGCGCTCCTTGCTTGGTGACTGCCCATTGCTGACTACCCTCTAATTCTGTGCGGCGTTGGCTCCATGCATACTACGGTGGAACGCACGCCAGGACATGCGCTCTTCATGGCGCTCATTATCTAAATGCGCCTGCGCTTGACAACCTCATCTTTACATATGCAGGATGACAGGATCCTGTGACATACCTCATGAGGCCTAGATACATCTTTATCCTCGGGTATCCTATCTAGTTTGAAGACTGCTGGACAGGTGACCTTCAGTGGGGGACGTTGCTCAGTCCCTTGACCCCTGATTAACCCCAATCCTTGGGGGGAAACGCGTGCGGGTCGTTGATGATTAATTTGGGGATGTACGGCCTAGATTATCTATTTGGGGATCACACTTATTATTATTCCATGGTGCTTTACAAGTAAAAGAGGGAATACGTACAACAATCATTAACAATACAAAACAGACTGGTGCAGGAGGAGAGAGGACCCTGCCCGAGAGGGCTCACCGTCTACAGGGAGTGGGTGATGGTACAATAGGTGAAGACAGAGCTGGTTGCGCAGTGGTGTACTGGACTGGGGGTTATTGTAGGTTGTAGGCTTGTTGGAAGAGATGGGTCTTGAGGTTCCTCTTGAAGCTTTCCACGGTAGTGGAGAGTCTGATGTGCTGAGGTAGAGCGCTCCAGAGTATGGCGGAGGCACGGGAGAAATCTTGTATGCGATTGTGGGAAGAGGAGATAAGAGAGGAGTAGAGAAGGAAATCTTGTCAGGATCTAAGGTTGCGTGAAGGTAGGTACCGGGAGACTAGGTCACAGATGTAAAGAGGAGACAGGTTGTGGAGGGCTTTGTCTGTCATGGTTAATGTTTTGAACTGGAGTCGTTGGACGATGGGAAGCCAGTGAAGGGATTGGCATAGTGGCAAGGCTGGGGAATAGCGAGGGGAGATGTGGATTAAGCGGGCCGCAGAGTTTAGGATAGGTTGGAAGGGAGGCCAGAGAGCAGGAGGCTGCAGTAGTCGAGGCGGGTTATGATGAGGGCATGCACTAATGTTTTTGCTAATTCTTGGTTAAGGAAAGCACGGATCCGGGAGATATTTTTGAGTTGTAGTCTGCATGAGGTGAAGAGGGCTTGGATGTGTGGCCTGAAGGATAGAGCCGAGTCGAGGGTTACTCCAAGGCAACGAGCTTGTGAGACTGGGGAGAGTGAGCAATCATCAAGTTTGATGGAAAGGCTTGTTGGAGATGAGTGAGGAGGAAAGACAATGAACTCTATT
This sequence comes from Anomaloglossus baeobatrachus, assembly GCF_048569485.1. NCBI lineage: Eukaryota > Metazoa > Chordata > Amphibia > Anura > Aromobatidae > Anomaloglossus > Anomaloglossus baeobatrachus. The sequence continues at coordinate 744,426,214 of NC_134354.1, forward strand.
TTGTCCATGTTAAGCTTTAGGAATCACGCAGAGAAGGATGAAATAGCAGACAGACATTGTGGAATTTTGGTTAGTAGAGAGGCAATGTCAGGTCCAGAGAGGTAGATCTGTGTGTCATCGGCATAGAGATGATACTGAAAGCCGTGGGACTCTATGAGCTGTCCCAGGCCGAAGGTATAGATGCAGAGAATATAGATGCAGATATAGAGAACAGCAGGGGTCCAAGAACTGAGCCTTGAGGGACACCGACATGTAGGGTGCGAGATGAGGAAATGGTGTGAGAATGGGAGACGCTGAAAGTTCGGTCGGTTAGGTATGAGGAGATTCAAGATAGGGCCAAGTCTGTGATGCCCAGACATAAAAGAATCTGTAGTAGGAGGGAGTGGTCTACTGTTTTGAAGGCAGAGGACAGGTCCAGGAGGAGGAGGACAGAGTAGTGTCGCTTGGCTTTGGTGGTTGGTAAGTCATTGGTGACTTTGGTTAGAGCAGTTTTAGTGGAGTGATGTGGGAGCAGGAGGAGAGGTATGAGGACAATTCAAGATGGACATGCTGTTCCAGTAGTTTTGAGGCGTAGGGGAGAAGGGATATGGGGCGATAGTTTGACACAGAGGATGGGTCAAGGGAGGGCTTTTTGAGGATGGGTGTAATGGAGGCATGTTTAAAGCATGAAGGGAATACACCATTTGTTAGTGATAGGTTGAAGAGATAGGTGAGGGCTGGAATGAGGACTGCGGTGATGTTGGGGATGAGGTGCGATGGGAGCGGGTCAAGTGCACTTGTGGTTAGATGTGATCTTGAGAGTAGAGTGAAAAGATTGTTTTCTGTCATGGTGGAGAAGCTGGATATGGAGAAAGAGGGCTGAGTAGCTATGATGAGGGGCTGTGGTGATTGTGCGCCAAAGCTTGCTCTGATGTTGTCAATCTTCTGCTTGAAGTAAGAGGCAAAGTCATCAGCTGAGATGAGAGGAGAGGGAGGTGGTGCTGGAGGACGGAGGAGAGAATTGAAAGTGTTGAATAGCTGTTTAGGGTTGTGAGAGAGGATATGAGGGATGAGAAGTAGGTTTTTTTGCAGCAGTGAGTGTGGACTTGAAGGTGGTGAGAAACTCTTTATATGCAATGAAGTGATCAGTGGAGTGAGACTTCATCCATCTGCGCTCAGCAATTCTGGAAGCTCATCTCAGTTCTTTAGTCTGAGGGGGACAGCTGATTCGAGAGCTGCAGAGATTGTAGTGTTGTATAAAGTTGCAGCAACATTTGCATCGTGTAAAAAAGCGGAAGGGAGAAGGGACTGAGAAAGTGCATGTAAATCAAGGTGTTTAATATTTTTGCGAGGGTGTGAAAGTTTGTGGAGGGGGAGTTGCATACTTGGAGAAGAGAGGGAAGAGAATGTGAGTAGGTCAGACAGGGGGAGAGGTGAGTTAGAGAGGTTAGATAGGGAACAGAGGTGAGTGAAGGTGAGGTCCAGCTTGTGGCCATCTTTGTGAGTAGCTGCAGAAGACCATTGGATGAGGCCGAAGGAGGAAGTGAGTGTTAGACGTTTGGAGACAGATGAGTGGGAAGTGTCATCATGTTGAAATCACCCATGATGATGGTGGGGATGTCAGTGAAAAGGAAGTGTAGTAGCCAGGTGGTGAAATGATCAAAAAAGGCAGTGGCTGGCCCTGGAGGGCGGTAAATGACAGCCAGTTGAAGGTTGGAGGGGGCGTAGATGCGTACGGAGTGCATGTCAAAAGAGGGGAGAGTAACAGAGGGCGGCAGTGGAAGTGGTGTAAAGGAGCATTGGTCGGACAGGAGCAAACCAACTCCTCCACCATACTTGTTACTGGGGCGGGGGGGGGGTTAGAGAGAGTTGGAGACCGCCATAAGAAAGTGCAGCAGGAGAGGCTGTGTCAGAGGGGGTAAGCCAGGTTTCTGTGATGGCAAGGAAGGAAAGTTTCTTAGTGATGAAAGATCATGAATGTAGGAAAGTTTGTTGCAGACGGAGCGAGCGTTCCATAGAGCTCCTGTTGGTGGGACTGGGGGAGCGGGGGCTGGGTGGATGGGTATGAGGTTAGAGAGATTGCGGAAATTTGTGATAGGTTGCGGATGAAGGCTTGAAGTGACAATAGGGATGTGGTGAGGAGGACCAGGATTAGGAGATATCTCCAGCAGTGAGAGTGTTAGTAGGTGGGAGCAGGAGAGGCCATGAAATGGTCGTGTGTGTCTGGGGACACTGGGTGAAATGTGGAGGAAAATATCTGAGGGGAAGGTGAGATAGGTGGGGAGGATGGAGTGAGAGATGAAAAGTTCATTACTGGGTTTAGTGATCAGAGGGTACAGTAGAAAGTGAAGTAACATAGGGGTGAAAGTGAAGAAAAACACAAAACATTGTTAACCCCTTCAGCCCCCGGGCACTTTCCGTTTTTGTTTTTTGCTCCCCTTCTTCCGAGAGGCGTAACTTTTTTATTTTTCCATCAATCTTGCCATCTGAGGGCTTGTTTTTTGCGGGACGAGTTGTACTTTTAAATGAAACCTTAAGTTTTACCATGTAGTGTACTGGAAAACGGCAAACAAATTCCAAGTGCGGAAAAATTGCAAAAAAAGTGTGATCGTACAATAGTTTTTGGGATATTTTATTCACTGTGTTCACTATATGGTAAAACTGAGATATCTATGTGATGCCTTAGGTCAGTGCGAGTTTGTAGACACCAAACATGTATAGGTTTACTTGTATCTAAGGGGTTAAAAAAAATTCAATAGCTTGTCCAAAAAAACGTGGCGCACGTTTTGCGCCATTTTCCAAAACCCGTAGCGTTTTCATTTTTCAGGATCTGAGGCTCAGTGATGGCTTATTTTTTGCGTCTCGACCTGACGTTTTTAATGGTACCATTCTTGCGCAGATGCTACATTTTGATCGCCTGTTATTGCATTTTGCGCAAAATTTGCGGCGACCAAAAAACGTAATTTTGGCGTTTGGAATTTTTTTGCCGCTATGCCGTTTACTGATCAGATTCATTGATTTTATATTTTGATAGATCGGGCATTTCTGAACGCGGCGATACCAAATATGTGTGTATTTTTTTAACCCTTTAATTTTCAATGGGGTGAAAGGGGGGGTGATTTGAACTTTTAGGTTTTTTTATTTTTTTTAAAACTTTTTTGTTTTCTTTTTTTTTTTCTTTTACTAGTCCTCCTAGGGGGCTATAGCGATCAGCAATCCGATCGCTCTGCACTATCTGCAGATCTAAGCTACAGAACTGAGAACTGCAGATTTGCTGCTTTACTTTCAATGCCGGCTGTATTCCGGCATTGAGAGGAAGTGAGTCATGTTAGCTACAGGCGTCATCACATGACCCTGTGCTACCATGGCAACCACTGAAAGTCACGTGATCATGTCACGTGACTTCCGGTGGGGGCGGGGTAAGTGATTGTCATGGCGGCGCCCATATACATATCGCTGCCAGATTTTGGCAGCGAAATGTAAGGGGTTAATGGCCACGGGTGGAAGCGATTCCACCCGCGGCTAGCAGGCACACATGTCAGCTGTTGATAAAAGCTGATATGTGCGCGGATCGCGGCCGCCTGCCGGCGGCAGGGGGCGGGGCTTACCGGCACACGATCCATGACGTACCCAGTACGTCATGGGTCGTTAAGGGGTTAACAGACTCGATGTTTCCAGTCACCTTCCGGTCACTTCCGGCCCAATTCTGGCCTAAATCAATGCATCATACTTATATGGTGCATACTTGTCTTGGTGCAGACGAAAAGTTTTGTGCAGACTTTTAGTTGCCCCAATTTATACATATACAAGTGCATACGATATGCTTCTATTTTGATCACACTGAAAACCGTTCTTTAGCTATTTACTCAGCTTTTTGCAATTGATGATGTCATATCCTTTCACATACATTTTTTTCCTTTTAAATCTCTACCTTGCTTTACAACAGTATGGATTGGGACTGAGAGCGGTGCCTGGCCGGCATATCTTCTATGCACCTGTCCCTCATTCAAGTCTGCACGTGGATCGGGTGAGCTGAATCTCTTTCTTTACCAGTTCATAGTACACGGCCTTCGCGCTCCCCTTTCTCATATATGTTACGGAAGAAAGTGTTCCAAGGAAGAACACTGTATTTGGTCATTACCATTCAATTGGGATCCTTATTTGTCATGGAGACTCCTAATTTAAATATCCATGCCTCTACATATTATTCGGATGAATTTTTTAATGTGAATTGCCAGACTAGATTGAACAAAGCGGCAAACCTATTCATGAGTAAAAACAGCAGTGCGGTTTCCCAAGAACATAATGATCTGAACACACTGATGTGGAAATTGGAGAAACAGATGTCCGCCCGATTAAAAATTTGGTGGGATCACAAAACATTGTCAGCATACTTAGACAACAGTATGATACCTAGAGGGCTCAGAATAAAAAAACGCCCCACAACGGAATTTTACGAAGATTTTCTGAAGCAATGGGATATCACCCTTTCAGAATGCTATCTTAAACTTATTGGACTGATTGTGGAAAAGGAACAACAAAAATTAAATGATTCTGAATTAAAAATAAAAGATTGAAAATGATTTGAAAAGATATTCTAATAATACCCAATTTGAAGTATTAAAAGGAAAAATCAATATCAATCTCACCAAACTGGAGGATTCCATCACCACTATGAAAGAAAAGAAATTCAAGAGGGATACTCTTGATTACGAAACTAACCAAATTTATAGTTGGCCACAGGTCCGAAGGAACTATAAACAATTTTTTGGACCAAGACCCATTATGAGGAAGAGAGTGAGTTTCTCATCCACTGAAATGGACTCATCTGAAGCCGTTACGGAAAACTCTGATTCTGAGGGACATGCTTCAACAGGTGCACGAGAAAACCATACTATTATTCCAAAAAACGCTTTGGAAAAGAGTCCAAAAAAAGCAAAGAAAAAAAAGCGGCGAATCAGACGGGCTGGAAGAAAACATTGCCACCGAAAAGAACGTCTTTTTTCACCGCACCCGGAGAGGGAATTACTAGAAGACAAACAAGATCTTACTGTATTAAACATCTCATCTCAGCTACTATTCTGAGTGAAGATCAAATTAGTTTCCTTCAAAAAGGACTAAACTTTGTCCTTACTACAAGATTTAATGTCTTCGAAACCCTAATGGATGTGAACAAGTTCATAAGACGCCTTACAATTTAAAGACATTATTTCCAAGCTGACACTGATCCGAACCAATCAGTGCCGACCGCAGAGTTAAGAATTAAATCCACTTTCCTTCTCGGAACAACTGTCACTAACAACTTTGGGAGACCTTACTAATACAGGGATGAAATTGCCCGGTTTATATGATGACAACTATTATAATAGGGTCCCAAACTCGGATTATTACCCCACCCAGTCCAAGTCTGCAAACATGGAGGACTTTCAAAATGTGGTTGAATCTGAACTGATCAAATTACAAAAACAAGAAAAAATATTCAACATAATTTGAACAAACGTGAGCATCTTGCATTGACCCAATTGAAAGAGAACAACAATATTATCATAAAAAGCTCTGACAAGGGTGGTTCGATAGTTGTGCTTGACTTTGGACTTTATGAAGGAGAACGGAATCAAATGCTGAAGGAAAGTTCTATATATAAAAAAATCCCATCTAATCCCAGTGATAAGGTCAAAACATCCTTGTCTAAAATCTTGGAAGAAGGGATTCATTTGGGCATCATCACTGAAAAACAAAGCGAGTATTTGAATCCATCTTGTCCATCTACACCCCTATTCCACGCATTGCCAAAGACGCACAAAAATCGCTTCCCACCTAATTTCAGACCAATAGTATCTGGGTCACTGACAGAACGCCTGTCCGAATGGCTGGACACATGATTGCAGATCCTAGCCCAGGTTTCACACAGTCACGTCCGTGATACAAAGCACATTTTGAATGTTTTTTCCAAATTTGTCTGAATTTTAGTTGGCTAACTTGCGACATTTCTAGCCTCTATACGTCCATACCACACGAGTTGGCCCTCCTGGCACTTGAACAGCAGTTGTCTAGATATAGTGACTACTCAGAAGACCTCCAAAGGTATATATTGGGGGTCACGCATTTTTTGTTGACCAACAATTTTTTCATTTTCATGAGTGGTTACTATATCCAGACACAAAGCTGTGCCATGGGCGCAAAATTTTCCCCCTCCCTGGCAAATATTTTTTTGTCATGGTGGGAAGAGGGCTATATTTTCACTATTGACAACCCCTTTTCACACAATATTGCGATTTTCTTAAGGTACATCGATGACGTCATCATTGTGTGGAAGGGGGAAGAAAGGAATATTGAGGAATTTCTCTTCTATGTAAATAATAATCCGTGTAACTTAAAATTTACATATGAACATCATAAAGAGTACCTTTTTTTGGACCTCATTGTTACATGCCAGCAGCTGCCACCCCCGCCATGTGGTAAATAACATCCCCTCTGGCGAATTTATTCAGGCTAGAAGATGCTGCTCATCTGGCATATTATACGAACAGGAATGTGGCACCATCAGAAAGAGGTTCCTATGCCGTGGATATTCTGAAAAAACTTATTTCAAAAGCTAAAAACCGAGCGGATTCTAAAAACCGCTGGAAAATAAAACACATCCAGCTCTTCCTGATCATTGTCCCATAGTGTTTTCCACCAAATTCAGCAAGGATTATTATTCAGTTCTTAATCTTGTAAAGAGGTTTTTGTCGATTTTGTGTACAGATGACACAATCAAAACCATACTCGATATTGGCGTTAGATTTGTACCCAAATGTAACCGCACAATAGCAGCAATTATTTCTCCTAGCGATCATACCAGTCGCACCAAGGGGGATTTTCAAAACTGGCTCTCTGTTGCAGGCTCATAGAAGTGTGGACAAAAAATGTGTGGTCTCTGCAAATTCATGCCCAATGTGAAAAAAATAGTCTCTAGCGTCACAAAAAAAGAATACAGTATTAGTTCCTTTATCAATTGTGGAACTACTCATGTTATATATGTTCTAACATGTATTTTATGTGATGTTCAGTAAATGGGCAGTACATGCCGTAGTTTGAGACGCAGAATTTCGGAACACTTGTATGATGCCAGCAACAGGAGCAGTAGGAGTCCATCCGGGGCGTCACAACATTTTATCTCCATCCATTGGGGCAACACAGATAGTTGCAGAGTAAATGCTGTGGAAAAAAGTGTTTTGGCACACCGGGGTGGAGACATAATAAAAATTATGCGTAAAAATGAGGCAGAATGGATATTTTTGTTGGAGACCAGATCACCCCTAGGCATGAATATGAGAGATGAACTCAAAAATATTTATTAAAAAAAATATATATATATAAAAATATAAGAAAATAAAGATATAAAATATATATATATATATATATATATATATATATAGATATATATATATTAAAAAAAAAAAAAAGCATAAATGATTGTGTGAGAAGTTTTTTTGGAAAATCATCTCTCAATTTCAAATTGTCTCTCCAGTAAAGGAGACAAACTCTAGCACAGCGCCACCTATTGGAAGTAGCGATCCTAAAAGTCACAAGTGGATTTTCGACAATCCTTTGCAATATGACTCAGGATATATAAGCCAGATCAGAATCCCAATTTGCAGACACGGTGTTTCGGGGTGCTTGCCCCTCGTCAGTGCAAAGTATGGGGGTGTCTGATCTGGCTCATGAGAAAGCTATGTGGGGACCACGGGGGAACACTATTCTCCTTAAGGAGACTTTGCAAGCCAGTCTGGCTGCCAGGTAAGGGGACTTATAGCTGCAATGCCCCTAAAATTCCACGGGGGAACACTATTCTCCTTAAGGAGACTTTGCAAGCCAGTCTGGCTGCCAGGTAAGGGGACTTATAGCTGCAATGCCCCTCTGGGAAATATTCAAATTGTCTCTCCAGTAAAGGAGACAAACTCTAGCACAGCGCCACCTATTGGAAGTAGCGATCCTAAAAGTCACAAGTGGATTTTCGACAATCCTTTGCAATATGACTCAGGATATATAAGCCAGATCAGAATCCCAATTTGCAGACACGGTGTTTCGGGGTGCTTGCCCCTCGTCAGTGCAAAGTATGGGGGTGTCTGATCTGGCTCATGAGAAAGCTATGTGGGGACCACGGGGGAACACTATTCTCCTTAAGGAGACTTTGCAAGCCAGTCTGGCTGCCAGGTAAGGGGACTTATAGCTGCAATGCCCCTAAAATTCCACGGGGGAACACTATTCTCCTTAAGGAGACTTTGCAAGCCAGTCTGGCTGCCAGGTAAGGGGACTTATAGCTGCAATGCCCCTCTGGGAAATATTCAAATTGTCTCTCCAGTAAAGGAGACAAACTCTAGCACAGCGCCACCTATTGGAAGTAGCGATCCTAAAAGTCACAAGTGGATTTTCGACAATCCTTTGCAATATGACTCAGGATATATAAGCCAGATCAGAATCCCAATTTGCAGACACGGTGTTTCGGGGTGCTTGCCCCTCGTCAGTGCAAAGTATGGGGGTGTCTGATCTGGCTCATGAGAAAGCTATGTGGGGACCACGGGGGAACACTATTCTCCTTAAGGAGACTTTGCAAGCCAGTCTGGCTGCCAGGTAAGGGGACTTATAGCTGCAATGCCCCTAAAATTCCACGGGGGAACACTATTCTCCTTAAGGAGACTTTGCAAGCCAGTCTGGCTGCCAGGTAAGGGGACTTATAGCTGCAATGCCCCTCTGGGAAATATTCAAATTGTCTCTCCAGTAAAGGAGACAAACTCTAGCACAGCGCCACCTATTTATGTGCAAAAAAATTATTATTTCCTCTAATTTTTTAATATGTTTGTATCATCTGTACTTGCCCGCATCTATATGTAATTTATTTATTCCATATGGTGTGTCAATCATTCCATATGAAAAGATCTCTTTTTTTGGATTTTTTTCTGTAATTCTGTGCATTTCTGTATGCTTCTATTTTGATCACACTGAAAACCGTTTTTAAGCTATTTACTCAGCTTTTTTCAATTGATGTGATGTCATATCCTTTCACATCTACATCTTGCTTTGCAACAGTATGGATTGGGACTAAGAGCGGTGCACGCTCCAAACGCGTACCATCTACCATACCCCACAACTCCATGGGGATTTTTATGCTCAGGATGTGACTCCTGTAATTTTAATGCATATCCAATAAAGAGAAATTTTTTATATCATATTATCTGGACGTGGATGTTGGAAATTCTTTTCCTTTGTTTGGATTCTTCAGCCTGGCCGGCATATCTTCCGTGCACCTGTCCCTCATTCAATTCTCCACGTGGATCGGGTGAGCTGAATCTCTTTCTTTACCAGTTCAAAGTGCATACGATAAGTATCCCTTTAGGGGCCATGCTTCTATTCTTACTGTAGTTTTTTTGGAATGGTCCTGGATAGACTTATATTTGTAAATTAACCTACTAATACATTTGTTTATGACAGCTGGCCTGAGTGCTGACCTGTGACCACATCAAGGTCATTAATGGTTTTTCACCTGTATCCAACTCATACGATCTTTTTGACCTGTTAATATGGTGATTATTTGCATTAAATGTATATACTAATTTCATGGCAATTTGCATCCTGTGCCTGTATGTGTGTACATAAATTATTTTTTTTACTGCACGTTCTGAGGTTTGGTGGAGGGTGGTCTATCAGCGATAGTTTAGAGTGCAACAGGGATAGCCGCCGAGGAACGTGGGGTGCCATAAAACTTAGGGTGAATTAACCTCCGTTGTTAGGCAGGTTCAGGCTAGGGTGATGCCCTGCTACCCGTGACTACATCAAGTAACTTTTTATCTATAAAGTCACTCACTGTTGCCCCCACTATCCACCTATCATGAATTGCCCTTGTGTAGTATTCACACACTACCATTTTGTTTGTGTTATGTTTGCTGGGGGATTTTAGCTACATACGAATTAAGTATCAGTAATTTTAGAGTTTTTTTGTTTGGTTTGTCTACCTCAACCCTAGTCAGATGCAGGCGCCAGCACTCTAGCCGCCCCATACATTAGCGGTTCAGCGCCTGCACACTGACCTCTCAACAACGACATCGACACTGACAACGGCAGCAACATGGAAGGAGTGGTTCTGCAGCCAAAACAAAACAGACATATTTATGACAGACTCCATTTCCTAGCGTCTATTGTGGAGATTCGTCCATAAGTATTTTTATATTTTGCCTTGTGTTTTCTTAATTATTCTATAACATTATTACTGACGTAACATATTTTCCTTTACAGAACTGAATCCAACATCCGAGAGAGGGATACTGCCTCAGAATCGGATGCTCCGCTCGATCCTGTTGGGCAACAGAATGAAGAGGAGGGTTTACCAGCGCCAAGATCACAGGAAGATTCCTAAGAATTGCCAGTAGTTTCCGCAGCAGCAGCGGTATTATCAGTGACTGCAGCTCTAGCCACAGGACCAGGTGCATTGGCTTCCACAGCAGGAGCAGAATCCACACTCAGTACATCATGAAGAACAAGCTAACAACACACAGAGGGTCAACACCACACCGCCTCAACATAGTTCAGGAGCACCAAATATATACCGTCATTCAAGGCAAAGGAGGAACCTAACCAACACCAGTAGCAGGCAAGAGGTTGACGCAGGTGTTTTACAGTATTTTGCTCGGAGTGCTACTGATGATGGTCAGGAGGCCTTCTCGAGAAGCTTTGCACGGTAGCTTAGAGAAATACCTAGAGTTGTCAGACTCCATCTAAGGTCAGCCATGCACACCTTAATTGATGCCTGCACGGCACCCAATGACCCACAGCTTTTATTCTAAACGATCGAAAGATGGTAATTGTCAAATGCAAACCAATTGCGTTTGACTGGTGTTGCTGAATCACCTTTATTGTAGCAAGTGAATGAAGTTGTGCAGGAAGCGGCTGCACTACAATTTCAGCCACGTGCTGCTTACAGAGCAACAAGTCATCAACCATCTGTAAGATATACAGAAGCCATGGGTGCACCACACCACCAGGACTGGTGTGTGCCTGTCTCGTCAGGACACCCCAATCCGGGTGGACAAATGCATGATTTTTGGGGCCAAACACAACAGCAGGAACATTATTTTTATCACACCTCATCAACGTCCAATGTTCCTGCAAGGAGCCAGACAGGGTTCAGTCAATCTCTTCCACCCACTTGCGCAAGCAAGTAACCCAACTCCACCAACTCAATCACCCAATGCAAACGTTCCGACCCCATCTCCTCCCACCTTTTTAAATATATAAAAAAGTTGGTTGTGGATTTTCTCATACATGGTTGTGTTACATTCATATCTGCAAAATCCCATGTGAATGGACTCTGTCACTGCATTTGACCTATGTAGCCTATTTAAATGTAGGCATCTAGGTTACAGAATGCACCCAAAAATGTTCCTGTATGTATCATATTAGATGCCTTGCTGTGGAAAAATAATATTTTCTAACTTTATGTAAATTAGCTGTTCCAGTCTATGGGGCTTTAGTTATGTTCAAGGAACATTTGCTCCATAGCCTGGAAGAGGTAATTTGCATGAATTGATAAAACAGGATTTATCCAAAACAATAACTCTAATATGATATGTACAAGTGCAAACTTTTTCAGCATTCTGTGTCTTCCCATATAGTTTACATAGGTCAGATCTGGTGTCAAATTCCATTAGGGTATGTGTTACAGGGGGATCGGCAGATTAGGACCAGGGGGTATATATCCCAATTGCCAGTCGGGGCCCACCGTGCTCCAGATGGTAATGGAGCTGCTGGCACCCTGTGGGTTAGGCGGAGACTATAGAGCTGGTGACTCAGAGATAACCCAACACGTCAGACCGGACGACAACCCAGTTAGCGTTTGGTGGAGCGGGCGCTACTCTGACCACGTGTGTAGGGAACACGTCAAGTCAGATGGTAACCAGTTAGCGTTGACCGAGAAGACCGCTGTGACAGCGCCCTGTCGGCCACGTGTGTAAGACACGTCAGGCCGAGCGGTCCTCCGATTAGCGTTTCTGGTCACCACTCGACTGGCCATTTGTGTGAAGGACACATCAGACCAGGTAGTCACACCAGTAGCATTTGACTGGGAAGCCGAGGAGGGAAATAGGGTTCACACACCCAATCCAGGAAAACCCTGTTAACTCCACAGGGGTTCTGAAATACGCTGTCCGTGCGCGTAGAGGGCACTCTCGGACAGGTGACGCAGCAGGTATGCTGTCCGTGTGCGTAGAGGACACAACCGGACAAGTAACGCAACAGGTATGCTGTCAGTGTACGTAGGAGGCACGAATGGACAGGTAACGCAGCAGCCGCAGTCCAGTTAACGCCACTGGACTGCTATAGCACAACTGGAAGGCCAGCAAGGAAGCACGGCGCCTGACCCTGATGTGGTGAGCCACGAATCTTGGCGTGACAGGCACCGTTCACCTAGCCCTACCTACCGCTTCCTAAAAAGCTTATGCCACAATGAACTCTAAGTGAAGACTGCGCACCTCCATATTGTCTCTAGCCCCTTTTATAACCTGGGTCCGCCACAAACCCAGGGTGGACTACAATGGCACCTCTGGAGCCAATAGCAGAGTGCCATGTCATCAGTGACATCACCAGCGGCCTATCCAGTACCGCCACATCAGTGATGACCTCATGGCAGCCACACCCCAAACACTTTACCAGTCATCGTCTGACGACCAATGGTGAGGTGCCAGATCATAGGGGCGGGCCTCTGCGAGCCAATCCAGAGTGGCCACGTCATCAAGACACCTGACACCCTCTGCCCTATCAGGACTTGCCACCTCACGGACATGCTCAGTGAGGGCCTTACTGGACCTAGCCTTTAACTAAGTGCCTGAGCATGCTCAGTAGCCTGAACAACAGACTCAGCAATCAGACTATCTGCCTGAGCATGCTCAGTAGACACATCCCAGAACTTAGACAAAGCACGAAGTCCAAGTACCTGTGCAAAGAGGTTGTTAGGATTAATTGTGGGAGCATGCTCACTAGCCCGAACTGAGGACTTAGTCGCAGAAATTACACAATCAGGCTGAGCATGCTCACTAGGCAAAACACCGGACTTAAGCTCTGGCTGGGGTGAATCGGCGTGTGCATGCGCACTAGCAGCCTCTCCACACTTAAACGTGGTGGAAAAAGCAGCCAGCTGGACGACCCGAGGCACGACCAAGAACGGCAGCCGGCGCCTGGGCACAACAGGAACTGCAGCAGGCTGCTTGCGGCTATGACGGCGCCGGTTCATAACAGTACCTCCCCCTCTAGCGGCCCTCCCACTCTTATGGTCTATAGTCGCCACAGATACCACTGAGCGACGGGCGAAAGATGGAGACATGCAGCGGGAACTACAAGATTCGCTTCACCGCGTAATCACCCCAGACGACCAGTCGATATGTGGGGAATGCCGCTTCAGCCAAGGAATACCCAGCAGAATATCATCTGCACCCTTAGGGAGAACCAGAAATAAAATGGTCTCCCTATGCCCAGATGACATGGCAAGGGTAATGGGCACTGTCCGGTGGTGAATTACCTCGGGCAATAAGGACCCATCCACCACACGGACTCTCAATGGCCTTGGCATTTGCACCAGCGGGATGGCATGCCGCCGGGCAAAAGAGGAGGAGATGAAACTATCCCCAGCACCTGTGTCCACCCTTGCTCCCTTAAAGGAAATGGACACAGGAAACGTCATCCTAATGGATGACGCCGAGTCCAGTCTACCTCTAGCTATGGTCACCAATCGCGGTCGCTTACCCTGACGCTTTGGGCAACGGTTGTCATAATGACCATACTGCCCACAAGCGAAACAAGAAATGCCTTTGCGACTCGATGACCAAACAGCACCAACCCTAGAGATGTTCATAGGGACAGAGACGTCCTCTAAGAGAGGTGCAGTGCGAGAGACCACTACAGTGGCTGAACGACTCTCTGACCTGCGCTCCAGCTGACGTTTGGAGGTTCTCAGGTCAATGCAGGTAGCCAGAGTCATGAGGCCCTCAAGGGTAGTTGGTACCTCGTGCGCCGCTAACGCGTCCTTCACGTGCGAGGCTAATCCCTTCCAGAACAGTGGAATGAGAGTCCTCTCTGGCCATCACAGTTCTGCAGCAAGTGTCCTGAAACTCACAGCATATTGACTCGAGGAGGTACGCCCCTGCTAAAAAACTCAGTAGCTGTAGGACCGAGTCGTGAGTGACCTGAGGCCCCAGGAACACTTGCTGAAAGGACTCCAAAAACTCATCGGAGTCCTGAACTACAGGGTCATTCCTCTCCCACAATGGTGTAGCCCACTCCAGTGCTCTATCAGAGAGTAAGGAGATGATTAACCCCACCTTCGACCTCTCTGTAGGGAACCGTGCAGCCAACAGCTCTAGATGGATTGAGCACTGGTTCACGAATCCCCTACATGCCTTGCTGTTCCCCGAAAACTTGTTGGGCAGCGAGAGGTGAGGGAGGGTTGGAGTGAGCTTGGTGGCCAACACCATTGCAGCCGCTTGAGCCACCACATCATATCAGCAGCAAGAGCAAACTGCTCCAGAGACCTCACTCTGGCCTCAAGCTGCTGTATGAACTGACGTAGCTGCTCTATCTCCGCCATGCCAGCCAGACCCTGGCGCAGTCTTAATGTTACGGGGGGACCGGCAGCTTAGGACCAGGGGGTATATATCCCAATCGCCAGTCGGGTCCCACAGTGCTTCAGATGGTAATAGAGCTGCTGGCATCCTGTGGGTTAGGCAGAGACTATAGAGCTGATGACTCAGAGATAACCCAGGAGACCTGGGAACTGGTCATGTGTGTAGGGACACGTCAAACTGGACGACAACCCAGTTAGCGTTTTGGTGGAGCGGGCGCTACTCCGATCACGTGTGTAGGGAACACGTCAGGTTGGATGGTAACCAGTTAGCGTTGACCGAGAAGACCGCTGCGACAGCGCCCTGTCGGCCACGTGTGTAAGACACGTCAGGCCGAGCGGTCCTCCAATTAGCAATTCTGGTCACCACTCGACTGGCCATGTGTGTGAAGGACACGTCAGACCAGGTAGTCACACCACTAGCATTTGAGTGGGAAGCCAAGGAGGGAAATAGGGTTCACACACCCAATCCAGGAAAACCCTGTTAACTCCACAGGGGTTAATGAATACGCTGTCCATGCGCGTAGAGGGCACTCTCGAACAGGTGACGCAGCAGGTATGCTGTCCGTGTGCGTAGAGGACACAACCGGACAAGTAACGCAACAGGTATGCGGTCCGTGTGCGTAGGAGGCACGAACGGATAGGTAAGCAAGCAGCCGCAGTCCAGTTAACGCCACTGGACTGCTATAGCACAACTGGAACGGCAGCAAGGAAGCACGGCGCCTGACCCTGATGTGGTGAGCCAAGAATCTTGGCGTGACAGGCATCGTTTGCCTAGCCCTACCTACCGCTTCCTAAAAAGCTTAAGCCACCATGAACGCTAAGTGAAGACTGCGCACCTCCATGTTGTCTCCAGCCCCTTTTATAACCTGGGTCCGCCCCAAACCCAGGGTGGACTACAATGGCACCTCCTGGAGCCAATAGCAGAGTGCCATGTCATCAGACATCACCAGCGGCCTATCCGGTACCGCCACATCAGTGATGACCTCATGGCAGCCACACCCCAAACACTTCACCAGTCATCGTCTGACAACTAATAGTGAGGTGCCAGATCATAGGGGCGGGCTTCTGCGAGCCAGTCTGGAGTGGCCACGTCATCAGGACACCTGACACCCTCTGCCCTATCAAGACTTGCCACCTCACGGACATGCTCAGTGAGGTCCTTAATGAACCTAGCCTCTAATGCACTAAGTGCCTGAGCATGCTCAGTAGCCTGAACAACAGACTCAGCAATCAGACTATCTGCCTGAGCATGCTCAGTAGACACATCCCAGAACTTAGACACAGCACAAAGTCCAAGTACCTGTCCAAAGAGGCTGTTAGAATTAATTGTGGAAGCATGCTCAGTAGCCCGAACTGAGGACTTAGTCGCAGAAATGACACAATAAGGCTGAGCATGCTCACTAGGCAAAACACCGGACTTAAGCTCTGGCTGTGGTGAATCGGCGAGTGCATGCGCACTAGCCGCCTCTCCACACTTAGACGTGGTGGAAGAAGCATATTTTAAATAGCCACTGGGTTAAATACACAGATTAACAGTTCAGAACAGCAGTATTGCGCAATAGGGTCACCATATGCGAGAAAAATTCTTTAAAATTTAACTTTTAATTAAATTAATCATAAAAATGAGGATAATCCTCACTGACAAACAAACAAACAATACAAGAATATTGATTTTTGTGGTGGTATGGCTGTGACCTTTCGAGTATGGTATGCAATCACCATTATACTGCTTGTGATATACACTGGTGAAACCGACTGTTCAAAATAAGCGGATATAAATCACTGAGTCATGAGCAGTCTGTTCTGTACAAACAATACCCTCCTAGTGATTACTTGTGAATGAATGCTGGAGGATTGGACGATTCTTTGAATCTGCATGCAAGCCGGAATGATACTGTGTGCCTGCAGTTTAATATCGGGCTGTTTCCCTTGTTTGTGTGACGTTCTGTCACATGATTTGCTGAGGGGAGGTGCACATCACCACGGCTACAGTGTAAACATCATGATGTGGTGTGCTCCTCTGCGGTCATGTGACCGGAATGGGCGGAAACCACGTCACACGCTGGTGCAGGGTGGGAACATTTAAACCCTGACAGTCTGCGGTGGCTCTCTTGTTAGAGCGAGAAGCACGGCCGCTCCTGCCATGTGGTGAGTCCCCCTGCTCTGCCTGCATGCTGTCATGGAATGAATCGTTCCTGACATGCTGATGTCTGTTTATCTATAAATGTATTTCAGCATGCCATTGCAAGTGAGGTCCATGGTTTGTGGGACCTGAATTGGATTGACCGCACATATGACTCCTGTTTTGAGTCTATGATCTTTGGTGAGTTTCTCCACATATGATTGTGTGATTAACCATTGATATGCTGATACTTATTGTTACTCTATATATGTTTTGTTTCAGCATATGATGAACTTTTTGGACTCATTTTTTATGAGATCTGAGATGTAATTGCCACAATTATAAGCTCCCCTGATGAGTTTGCTTTTCTAACGAAACGCGTTGGGAGGTACAATTTCATAATCATGAGGTTCCGCCAGGAGGATGCCTGAACCCATTCGAATTTAATATGTGGTATATCAGAATTTGGTGAGATAATTCCAATTCTTTATTTATCAGTGGACTTTATGAAACTGGCACCTGATTCATGGGCAAAAAGTTCCACTTTATATTAGCGGTAATAATCTACTTGTGGTTTGCATTGAACTCTTGAAAAGTAGGAGGGGCCAAACCTATTCTTGTATTGTTTGTTTGTTTGTCAGTGAGGATTATCCTCATTTTTATGATTAATTTAATTAAAAGTTAAATTTTAAAGAATTTTTCTCGCATATGGTGACCCTATTGCGCAATACTGCTGTTCTGAACTGTTAATCTGTGTATTTAACCCAGTGGCTATTTAATATATTGATTTGGTATGGCGGGCTTCCTGAGTACAGGTATTGATATAGGCTCCTGGGCAAATGAAGCAAAGGATGTTTTCTCAGAGAAAACTTTCGTACAGAAAAAATATACTCCTACCCTTAATGGGGCTTTTCGTGAACTAACTAAAATTTACAAAAACAGGACAGCTTCTTGGTGGGAAGTACAGTCTCTGGAGGTTTATCTTCGTGATAGGATTGTCCCTAGGCATCTGAGGATCTCCCTTCAGCCGGGTTACCGATATAGAAGCCAGGAACTGGCTGCAAAATGGGAGAAAGAAGCCACTGAGAGTTCTCTAAGGTTGATGACCTTACTCTTAGATGAAGAGAAAAAGAATCTTGCAGATCTAGAGATAGCACTTAAAGAACAGATAGAAATGACTAATACTTTTTCAAAAGAATCAGAATTTTCAGGTAAAGAAAAAGTTCTGCAGAATACAATTGAAAAATATCAGTATTATTTGAAAGATAAAAAACATAAATTCTATAATAGAGATCTGCAAGATTTTAGGGAAAATAAAATATATAACTTTGCCCCGCCACGTTTTGTGAAACCCAGTGAGACAGAGTGCTCCACAACGGATACTGATGTATCTGATTCCGAAGGAAGAAATATAGGAGCTAGAGGTAGAAGGAAAAAGAACTTTGGGAATGGGAGGGGAAGGTTTAATCAACCTTATCAGAGTGGCCATTTTTTAGAGCCGAGGGAATATTTCCTCAGAAATCGAACGAACCGAGGAGGTTATCAGAATCCTCCGGACACCAGCAAGTAGTTAACCTCTCCAACAGGGTACTTACCACCATCGAATTAAGTGTGCTTAGTAAGGGTCTCTCATTTGTGCCGACGACAGATTACAATGGCTTTGAAAGCGTTAAGGACCTCAATCTCTTCATTAGGAAACTGAAGTGGAAGAAATACTTCATTAGGGATAACAAAAAGACATGCACTGATCTAGGTATTCAGGATGACATCCTGGAAGATGTCCGACTCCTATATAGTTTGGATGTGATGGGACCTGAATTAACGGGTCAGGGTCCCTTCACAGATCTCAAACTGAGGAGTACTAGAATGCCACCAATCCAGAATGATCTCAGTGCAATTGATGTCTTTTGTAACCTTGTCTCTCAGGAGTTGGAAAGGTTGAAACCCAACCATAAGGTAAAATTTAATCTGACTAAGGAGGAGATGGTGAGTCTTAACGCTTTGGGGAAGGCGACTGATATAATTATTAAGCAATCTGACAAAGGGGGGAACACTGTTGTGATGGATCGAGAAAAATATCTTGAAATGTGTTATAACATCTTAGGGGACAAAAATAGTTATGTGAGACTGAAGTCCAATCCATCACAACAGTATTGGAAGGATTTGAGATTGATTCTCCTGACTGCTCTGGAGAAGAAACTGATCAGTAAGTCTGAGTTTGACTTCCTCCTCCCAAGGCACCCAGTGATGGCTACATTTTACAGCCTACCCAAACTGCATAAAGGGACTAACCCCCTGAAAGGTAGACCTATAATTTCTGGTGTCGATAATCTGACACAGAATCTTGGTGTTTATCTGGATAACATCCTTAAGCCATTTGTTTTAGGCTTGGACTCTTATCTGTCAGATACAACTGACCTGCTGAGAAAAGTGGAAGGACTTACATTTGAGGAAGAGACGCTCCTTGTGGGTATTGATGTTGAATCCTTGTACTCGTCCATACGCCATGATTTGGGTTTGTCGGCGGCCCAATATTTTTTGAAGGGCAGGGGAATACAGTGTGAAGAACACACTGGTTTTATCATGGATATCCTCAAGTTTTGCCTGACACACAATGTTTTTTCCTTTGATGGCCACACCTTCCACCAGCTCAGGGGCACAGCGATGGGGAGCCCCTGTGCCCCGTCGTACGCAAATCTGCTCCTGGGCTGGTGGGAGGAAACAGTGGTCTTCAGAGAGGACCGTGAGTCTATCAATGAGAACATCGGAATCTGGTATAGATTCATTGATGATATTTTTATGGTGTGGAAAGGCAATGAAGCTGGACTAAAGAGGTTTATGGATGATTTGAATAAAAACGACTTGGGTCTCTTTTTCACTTTTGAGATGAATAAGTCAAAATTATCCTTTTTGGACCTTTTGATCGAGAAAGACTCGGGAGGCAACCTGGTAACGAGTACTTATCGTAAACCGACTTCAACTAACTCGTTACTAAAATGGGAAAGCAGTCACCCCCTGAGTTTGAAGAGGGGCATCCCTAAGGGACAGTTCGCCAGAATTCGGAGGAACTGCTCTGATGATTTGCATTTCAAAAACCAGTCTAAAGATCTAGAGAAAAGATTTCTTGAAAGAGGATATCCAGAACAAGTGATAAGTAGAGCGGCTGCTGACATAAAGAAGGTCAAAAGAACGGATCTTCTATACCCCCCTAAAAAATTGGTGAAGGACGAGGGCAGGGATGTGATGAGATTTATAACAACTTTCAACAATGGAGCGGGGGATGTAAGAGACATCCTTGAGAAGTATTGGCCCATATTGAAAATGGATGGTGATATAGGAGACCTTCTTACAGACAGGCCATCCGTTACGTATAGGAGAGCGAGATCGCTGAAGGACCGGCTGGTTCACAGCTATCTCGCCCCAAAAAATCCTTTTGAGGCTATACCAACGTTGAAGGGTTGTTTTAGATGTGACGGATGTATTGCCTGTAACTCCATCATAGTGGGAAACAAATTCCACAGTCAAGTGACCAAGAAAGAGTATGACATCCGGTCGTTTATTAATTGTAAAACACGAGGTGTGATATATAAGGCGACCTGTATATGCAATATGGAGTATGTAGGTAAAACTCGCAGGGAACTAAGACGACGGATAGGAGAACATCTGAGGGACATTAGACTTAATAATGATACATCATTGGCGAGGCACATTAATAAAGTACACAATGGAGACTCCACTGTTTTGAAATTTCAGGGTATCGATCACATCAGGCCTCCACCTAGAGGAGGGGACTGGGATAAGAGACTGTTGCAGCAAGAATCCAGATGGATTTTCTGGTTGAAAACACTTCATCCTAATGGTTTAAATGAAGAACTCTCTTTCGCACCCTTTATTTAGTGGTGTTGTAGGGTGAGCTTAGTTAGGAGGGTGAGACGTCGGCCGAGTGGGGGCGCCCACACATCGTTCTGTCTTACGGCGCCGACCCCCACGTGATAGGTAGGGCCATCCCTGAAATTTGGTTTAAGTAGGGTCAGGCTAATATCTATGTGGCGGTTTCTAATTCTATTTCTGATTGGTATTCTTAAAGGTTCCCCTGATGAACCTCATAGGTTTTGGAGGTTTGCTGTGATCGATATGGGCACAATTTATTGCTAGCTCTTCAGTAGGATATTTTAATCTGACTATTAGTATGACATCGGAGCCCCTTTGCTATTTTGCCCTTTGAGTATAATATTGATTTTGAGCTTTTTTGAGGTCCCCATATTTCTGGGTGACATCCTTCTAAAGTGGGGCTTTTGTTCTCCACGGGCATGTCTTTGATTATTGTGGTGGTATGGCTGTGACCTTTCGAGTATGGTATGCAATCACCATTATACTGCTTGTGATATACACTGGTGAAACCGACTGTTCAAAATAAGCGGATATAAATCACTGAGTCATGAGCAGTCTGTTCTGTACAAACAATACCCTCCTAGTGATTACTTGTGAATGAATGCTGGAGGATTGGACGATTCTTTGAATCTGCATGCAAGCCGGAATGATACTGTGTGCCTGCAGTTTAATATCGGGCTGTTTCCCTTGTTTGTGTGACGTTCTGTCACATGATTTGCTGAGGGGAGGTGCACATCACCACGGCTACAGTGTAAACATCATGACGTGGTGTGCTCCTCTGCGGTCATGTGACCGGAATGGGCGGAAACCACGTCACACGCTGGTGCAGGGTGGGAACATTTAAACCCTGACAGTCTGCGGTGGCTCTCTTGTTAGAGCGAGAAGCACGGCCGCTCCTGCCATGTGGTGAGTCCCCCTGCTCTGCCTGCATGCTGTCATGGAATGAATCGTTCCTGACATGCTGATGTCTGTTTATCTATAAATGTATTTCAGCATGCCATTGCAAGTGAGGTCCATGGTTTGTGGGACCTGAATTGGATTGACCGCACATATGACTCCTGTTTTGAGTCTATGATCTTTGGTGAGTTTCTCCACATATGATTGTGTGATTAACCATTGATATGCTGATACTTATTGTTACTCTATATATGTTTTGTTTCAGCATATGATGAACTTTTTGGACTCATTTTTTATGAGATCTGAGATGTAATTGCCACAATTATAAGCTCCCCTGATGAGTTTGCTTTTCTAACGAAACGCGTTGGGAGGTACAATTTCATAATCATGAGGTTCCGCCAGGAGGATGCCTGAACCCATTCGAATTTAATATGTGGTATATCAGAATTTGGTGAGATAATTCCAATTCTTTATTTATCAGTGGACTTTATGAAACTGGCACCTGATTCATGGGCAAAAAGTTCCACTTTATATTAGCGGTATTAATCTACTTGTGGTTTGCATTGAACTCTTGAAAAGTAGGAGGGGCCAAACCTATTCTTGTATTGTTTGTTTGTTTGTCAGTGAGGATTATCCTCATTTTTATGATTAATTTAATTAAAAGTTAAATTTTAAAGAATTTTTCTCGCATATGGTGACCCTATTGCGCAATACTGCTGTTCTGAAGTGGTGGAAGAAGCAGCCAGCTGGACGACCCGAGGCACGACAAAGAACGGCAGCCGGCGCCTGGGCACAACAGGAACTGCAGCAGGCTGCTTGCAGCTATGACGGCGTCGGTTCATAACAGTATGTTTAGATGTTTACCTATTTTGTGTACGAACCATATGACTGTAATATGGTTATGTTTGCTTATGTTGGGTTAGTAAAGCAAAAACCCATATGACAATATGGGTTGTTAATGTCTGCCCATGTTGGGTTACTAAAGGGAAATCCCATATGAGTAAAATATGGGTTGTTTTAATGTTTGCCTATGTTGGGTTAAAGGGGACCTGTCAGGTTCACTATGCATCCAGAACCACGAGCAGTTCTGGGTGCTTATTGCTAATCTCTGCCTAACTGTTCCTGTATACACTACCATAGATAAAGGGATCTGTATTTCTAAAGATCTTATACCATATGCTAATGATCTTGGGGACTAATCCCAAGGGTGTTGCTTCCCTTGCTAGTCGGCCCCGTTAGCATGTAAGTACGTCCCTGTGGGCGTGCTAACATGCTAATGAATGTGCAGCATCAAAGGATGATCTCACTCACCTCTCCGTCGCCATCACTGCCCGTCGCTGGATTTCAGCTCAGTGCGCACGACCCTGGAGTTTCGGTCATGCGCACTACTTCAGTTTGAAGCCAGGTCGTGAAGACCCGGCCTCAAAATGCGCATGACCGGAACTCCAGGGTCATGCGCACTGAGCCGAAATCCAGCGTCGGCCACGATCGTGACGGAATTGTGAGAGATCATGACGCTGCACATTCATTAGCATGTTAGTACACCCACAGGGGTTTACTAACATGCTAATGGTGCCGACTAGCCAGAGGAAATAATGCCCTTGGGACTAGTACCTACACTCATTAGCATAAAAAAAATCATTAAAAAAACTTTTTTTAAACTCTTTATCTATGCTACAAGATACTGGGCCGGAAGGCATTAGCAAAATACACCTAGAACTACTCGGGGTTCTGGGTGCATATTGGACTAGACAGGTTCCCTTTGAAATCCCATATGACTTAAATATGGGTTGTTTTAATGTTTGCCTATGTTGGGTCAACTTGGAAAAAGGCCATATGACTATAATATGGAATTAATGTGTACCTATGTTGGGTTTTAATAAGAGAAATCCCATATGATTTTGAGTATACATAAATGTGTATTTATGCAACAATAAAAAGTTATGCATGTTAAGGTGTTATTAATTGTCTCTCCCTTTAAAAAAATAACTGCACTAACACACAACAACAAAATAGTTCGAACACATTTATTTTTCACATCCTTCTTTGTAAATTAACATAAACATAACTAAAAACATTGTTCCAGTTTTTTGGTTTTTTTTTTACATCTGGCATCATAACAAAAACAAAAAAAAATATGATTACAAGAAATATGAATCTTGCCAGGGAACTTATCCCTGTGGTGATACAAAGAAAGATACAAACATGTCCCGCAATTAAATGGCTAATGGTTCCCGATGTGGTCTCCTACTTGGCAGATCTGGAACTCTTGCCTGAATAGGTGCAATGTCATCCGCGATATCCAGTGTACATTTGTGGATGCGTGTGTAGTTCTGCAGGATGACATATGCCTTTACAACAGAATCGACACTTTCGACAGATAAGAGGTTTCCAACAGTGTGGCATTTACAGGATGCCATCACAACAGGGGCCCCACTCCACTAGCTTAGGACCTGGGTAGGGGGAGGAGCGGCCACCAGGGGAGTTAGGAGTCACACAGAGTTTACAAAAATTAGAAAGTTCTCCAGCAGGAGTGACAGTGAGCTGACGTTTTTCCCGGTAGCTCCTATGGGACATAGGAGTTTAACGGTCGCTGTGGAGGATACCGTGTCAGTTCCCCCGGTACCAGCGCAGTTCAGAGCGCAGCACCCTAGGGTGGTGTAATTCCACATTGCATCAACAGATTCTGCAGGATGGAGAGGTTCTATGCTTCTTCGATCACCCAGGTTTCCAGAGCCAAGTGGCATATAGGACTCCCGGGCCTCGATCACGGTCAGACTCAAGGGGATCCCCGCTACTGGCATAGGGAACAGTACTCTACCTAGTACGGAAGGGACTCTAAGTGCTTCAAGCCACAGGGACCTACACTAAAAAGCGCAGTGAGGAAGGGCCCACAGACTACTGGACCGGTTCTGACCTCTGGCGGATTCGGGATCGACCTGAGCCCATCACGGCAGTGACCAGTGTGACCGGGCTGGCAGCTGAAGTCAGTAAACTACACACTGAACCCGCAGAGACTGTGTGAGCTCGTCCTTACCGGCGCCGCTGCCCAGCACTTAGGCGCCAACGGCTATTAAAGCCCTCTCATCCACCCGGGGCCTGCTTTGCCTGTGGGGAGCGACACCGCCCCGGCAAGGAACCCGGCAGCATCAGCTACTCCCTGGCGGCATACCACAGGTGGCGTCACGACAAACTTTTACCAATACCCCGCTTCCCCCACCATTTACTGTACGCCTTGGGGCAACAGAACCGGGCAATGCCACCCCATGACAACGCCTGACCCGACCCGAAACGGCCCGGCAACGAGTAGGTTAACCACCTGCCCCATGGGGCGCTACATCTATGTATTGTGGTAATTGGTTTTAGTTGTTTGTAATCTGTATTGTAATAAAGGTCATGTTTAGAGTTGATCGAATCTGCCAAAATCTGGGACCGGCGAATCACTGCCAGATTGCAAAAAAAATCCGCTCCACATTCCGGTGCCCATATAAGTCTATGGGGACCAGAATCCGGAGATTAAAAACGTTTGTGGAGGGGATAGGGGGGTAGGAGCGCACGCAGTATACTCACCCGAGGCTGTGTCATGGCAGCAAACTCCTTCCGGATCACGCTTTTCCCATCCGGAGCAATTCAATATTCATTGTTTTGCCCGCCCACCGGCGGCTGCAATTGGTTGCACTTAGACACGCCCCCATCCTGAGTGGCAGCGTGTCAGCTGACTGCAACCAGTCACAGGTGGCAGGACGGCCGGTGGGCGGGAAAAGCAGTGCAAGTGTCTGCGGGTTAGTATGGTGAACGTGCATGTTTTTCAGAAACATATGCACATTCCTGTCAAAAGTGTGCGGCTGTGCCGGTGATGCGCTGTCAGACTCGTACAAGTCTGACATGACATCAGCCGGCACAGCCTGTGCTCTCTGAGCATGAGCTTGCATGTAAATAGAAACACATGCACGCTCCTGTCAGAAATGTGCGGCTGTGCTGGTGATGGGGCTTTTTTTTTTTATTTAAATAAATTTTAAAAAAAAAAACGACGTGGGGCCCCCGGGGCCCCCCCTCCCCCCAATTTTGATACCCAGCCATGATAAAGCCAGCTGGGGGCTGGTAGTCTCAGCCCGCAGCCGCTTGGTATTGCTGCATCTATTGGATGTGACAATCCCGGTGCAAAACCAGCTCTTCTCGATTGCTCTGGAGCGGTGGTAATCGGGGTAGTAAGGGGTTAATAGCAGCGCACAGCTACTACTAAACCCTAGGTTAGTGATGACACAGGCGTCTATGAGATACCTGCATTACACTAACTTGTAAATAAACACAGACACAGAGAAAAATACTTTATTTGTAATAAAGTACTAAACACACCTTCCTTCACTACTTTATTAACCCCCAAAACCCTGCAGCTCTAGCGTAATCCACATGAGGTCCCATGCCGCTTCAGCTCTGCTACATAGCTAGTGGAAATAGAGCACGACCGCAGGCTGTGCAGATAATGGTTGAGCCGCAATGACTGCTTGCCAGCCAGATACTGTCACAGATGGGAAGACGGCCGGTGGGCGGGGAAAACACGAAAAACTGTGTGTATACGATGCACAGTACAAGAAGTGAATGCGCGAACCGGAAGCAGTGTGCCGCCATGACACCGAGTCTCAGTAAGTATGAAACCCTTTTTCATTTCTGTTTTTCTTTATTTTTTAATTATTTTCTCACGTGCACCTGGAATTCCAGATCCGGAACTCAGGATCCGTGAGGTTTGAAAGATTTCTGACTTTTACTATTTAGATCCGCTCAGCCCTAGTTATGTTTTATCACTTATATAAAGTTGTGCTGGCTCTATAGTGTGCAGTATTTTCCTCTTCTCCTTCGTTGCTTCTTACTACACTGCACTAGCCAGCACCCTGTTTACTTACTCTTACATATAATTATTATAGCAGTGCACAACTTTATTTTCTCTACAACATGAGATCAAAGGAGCACTAAATGGAAGAGAAACAGATCAACATTAAGCTAAAAAAAGAAATCTATCTGAGAGATAGCAGAAATGTTAGTAATGGCCAAATCAACAATTTGGTGCATTCTGCAAAAAAAGAGCACAATGGTGGGCTTGGGGACTCAAAAACTCCTGCACATCCACAGAAAACCAGAGGAGTGATTGATTGCAAAATCCTTTCCATGTTGAAGAAAAACCCCTTCACGACATCCACACAAGTGACGAATACTCTCCAGGAATTAGGTGTTTCAGTATCTAAGTCTACCATAAAGAGAAGACTTCATGAGAGCAAATACAGAAGGCTCATTACAAGGTGTATACCATTAATCAGGCTAAAAAATAGAAAGGTCAGATTACACTTTGCCAAAAAACATCTAAAAAATGCCAGCCCAGATCTGGAAAAGCATTCTTTGAATAGATGAAATAAAGATCAACCTGTACCAGGATGATGGGTAGAAGCAAGTATAGAGAAAGCTTGGAATTACTCATGATCCAAAGCACACCACATCCTCTGTAAAACATGGAGGAGGCAGTGTGATGGTCAGGCATGCATAGCGTCTAATGGCCCTGGGTCACTAGCGTTTATTGATGATGTGACTGAAGACAGAAGCAGCTGGATGAATTCTGAAGTGTACAGGGTGATACTTTCTGCTC
Source organism: Anomaloglossus baeobatrachus (assembly GCF_048569485.1). NCBI lineage: Eukaryota > Metazoa > Chordata > Amphibia > Anura > Aromobatidae > Anomaloglossus > Anomaloglossus baeobatrachus. The sequence continues at coordinate 744,453,388 of NC_134354.1, forward strand.
AGATTCAACCAAATGCAGTAAGGTTGATTGGATGGTGCTTCACTGTACAGATGGACAATGACACAAAACATACTACAAAAGCAAACAAGGAGGGTTTTTTTAAGGCAAACACTTGGAATATTCTGCAATGGCCGAGTCACTCACCAGATCTCAATCTCATCAGACTTCAGGCTATTATTGCCTGCAAAGAATTCTGTACGAAGTATTAAAAATGAACATTTTATGTATGGTAAAGTAAATTTACCTAATTAGTTTTGAGTACCTGAAATGAGGAGGCTTTGAAGAAAAATGGTTGTAATTCCTAAACATTTTACAGGATATTTTTGTTCAACCCCTTTAATTAAACCTGAAAGTCTGCACTTCAATTGCTTCTCAGTGTCACGATTCCACTGTGCAGAGCATCTTGCACACAGGTGATGCTCTGCTGCGCCTTTCTTAATTCAGGAGCCGGCAGTGACCTGCTTCCATTGTGTAGAGCATCTTGCATATTTGGAGATGCTCTGCTGTGTTTCTCTGAGAATTAGCTGGCAGGTTGTGTGACAACACAGGATTCCATGCAGCTTCTGGGAGGTGCCTTTACTCAGGTGTTCCACCTTCCTGATAATTGCTCTGCTTCATTACTAAGCATGCTCTCCCAGAACTTCACCAGTCGTACTCTCTGGTTCTGCAGTTGTGCTCTTGGCTTGTGTTTGTGTTCTGATCCAAATTTCTTGACTCCGGACTGTTTTTGGACTACTCTCTGCCCGCTCACTGTTCTTGTCATTACCTCCTGGCTTTGGACCTTGGATCGTTACCTGACCTCTTCTCTGTCTGCTCCCGGAATCTGATGCATACTCTCCTGGAATTCTGACCCTCGGCCTGTGACCTGACTGCGCTTATGCTTAACCTAGATTGCCTGACTACCCTTCCGTCTATACTATTTGTAAGTAGTGACTAACATCACACTCAGTTGTGTCATTTTAAAATCAAAACTAGCGGCATACAGAGGCCAAATCACAAAGATTCGGTCACTGTCCAAATATTTCTGGACCTAACTGTAGATATGCCAATTCAGTTATTCCTTTATTGCTATCCCAACTTTTTATCTGTATATAGACTATATCAGATTAGATTAGTGGTCTTTCCAAATTAACATACATGTTGATCTCCGGCATCATGCCATTTTCATCCTGTAATGTTATACTTTTATATCCATAGGCATAGCTCATCCTACTATACACTTCACATGACCCTCTCCTGTTACTACACTATTAGGTACGTGCTGTTGTCTTCCGCTACTTCCTCAGCATTCAGCCTATCTCGACACACTGGTCCATGTGATCATTTTATTAGTAATTGTTTATCATAGGAAGTAAAAAATGAAAAGTAGCCAGCTCACCATATAGTAACATTTAGGAATCAGTCACAGGCTTCGCGTAGACCAAGCCCTGGCCAGGGCTGCATAAGATCAACAAACAGAAGAAATCCAGCGGAACCAGCAGTTAAGAATGTATAAAAACCTCTTTATTCAAACATGAGCATAAAAATCCACACAGATACTGGTACTGACAGTTATGAAGCAGAAGGAAGATTATCCGATGCCTCTCGACATAATGAATAGATAGCGGTTGTCAGTCAGTGTTGGGGGCACAGTTGCAGCCATCGCTCTCTATACACACGTTGGCGCCACCTCCGTGACTAAAACTCGAATGCTGCTGGGAGAATTAAAGTTCATTTCCTCCCAACAGCAGTGTTCAATGTGCAGGCACCAGGCAGGATTCAAACGCTATTAGCAGCAGATTAACCCCTTATCTGTAGGGTTATAGTGTTTTTTTCTGATGACAGGATTTCTTTAAATTATTTTCCACAGTTAAGCTTATGATTTTTCAAATGTTTGCTAAGGTAGTGGTGTGACATCATACAAATGCCCTCTGCAAAGAAAAGAAAAGTTGACGCAGAAAATCGAGCTTTTTAAGATAAATGTTAATGATTATTTTTTTTGCTGAAGTCAAAGGCAAACCTGTGTGCCTGGTTTGTGATGATGCATTAGCAGTAATGAAAAAAGCTAATCTGGAGAGTCATTACAGCTTAAAACATGTAGAACTGAATGTTCTTTCACCATGATGCCGTGGTGAAACGTGCGTCGAGGCACACACACAACCTTCTCTTGCCCCAGGGTTACACCTGCAGCACATCATGACCCAAGGTACTGTCTGGGCCTATTAGCCTACCTTTATTTTGTGAGTGTTTCTTCTCTTGCATTATTTTAGTGCGCTGTTTTCTGGGTCTTGCATACCCAGGGTCTGAGGGCTGCACGCTAAAATTATGTCTAGCCCTCAGTTGCGTTTGTGTTGGCTCAATTAATTTTTATGAGCCTGTCTTCTGGTCACAATTTTGTTATCGGATTTGCTTTTGTGCTGTAGGTTGCTTTATTATTTGCTTATGTATATTTGTACTTTGCTGGGTGTTGTTTGAAGGCTGTGTTGCTTTTTTCCTGTTTTACTGGTGGCTATTTCCATTCTAAGCCACTACCTCTTCTTGTGTTGTCTTACATTTTATTATCTCCAATAAATAATTTTTCACTTTGCATATTATTCTTTTGTCCTGTGATACTTTTTGGTTTCCCCCCTATACAATCTTTACTGGTTAATTATGCTAGGGGTTACCTTCCCTTTTGTAGGTTTTGAATAAATTGGAAGGCCAAATGCATCTGGATAAAATCAATGCTCTTCAGCGGAGTTTGAATTACAACAATCTGCTCTTACTTGTCGTGACAGAGGAATTGTTACTCGGATGAGCTATGTAATGAGTGAGCTAATTGCAAAGACGATGAGACCTCATGTCGAGAAAGAGTTTGTGAAAGAGTGCATGGTGGCTGCTGCAGAGCTGTAATTCAGCAGGAGATTTCCAATTTTTCCCTCAGGCTTGTGATGAGACAACGGATATAACAAATTTTGCCCAACTGGCCATTTACGTTCTTGGGATCACTGCAGAGTTTGACACACAAGAAAAACTGCTGTCACCGGAAGCGATGCATGGCAGTACAAGAGGTGAAGACTTGATAGACTTGTTTTATCAATGAAAAATTAACTGGCAGTATGACAGATGGAGCTCCAGCCATGGTTGGCTCCCAAAAAGAGTGAATTGTATTTGTTAGTAAAGAAATGTATCGTCTTATTCTTCATCTAAGTGATATCATTATATTCCACTACATAATATGTGGCGCCCGTGACATGGTCAGGCACCACTGAGTACTGCACCCATGCTAGGTCAGTACAAAACAGGTAATCCCAGAGGCTGACTAGGGTGTGGACACACAGACACGAAGTAACCAGGAACACACACAGCTTAGAGGGGACCCGTGGGCAGTCCCAGGGAGGGGGCGTGGCCCTCGCATCCCAGCTAGTGGTGGGTGTGGGACTGGAGACAGGGAGTTGTGCAGAGGCAGCCGAAGGAGCAGGAGGTGTAGAGCCGCGTCTGGAGGGCAAAGCAGAGGAGCAGGGCCCTGCCAGACACTGCACCAGTCAGTGGCTGCTGGCGGGGGAGAAAGGCTACCTGTGATGCCGCCTGAAAACCACCTAGGGCAGTAGCAAGAGGTGGCTGAGTAAGGGGACCGCTGGTAGTCCAAGCCCGCACAGGGAAACAGGTCCCCCAGAGCAGGGGCCCATTCAGTTGGCCTGCCAAACCTGCTGGTGAGGGCCTTTTATGTGCCTTACCAACCACACAGAGTCCACAGCTACAGCAAAAACGAGGGGGCCCATAAGGAGGATCGAGCCTGGAGCCATCTATCCTTGGTCCACTCTGTCAGGCAAACGGGCCAGAAAGGGGAGAACGGCAGAAGTGACTTCCCTGGGTGATCGCCGCAATACTACAAGTAGGAGTCACCTCCAAAACAAGAAGGGCTAGGAAGGCGAGTCAGCAGTCACCCCTACATCAGCCGAAGGGATACCTGGTTCCTCCTGGTTCATCATAGCATCGCCTGGGTTGATTCACAGCTAGCATCTGAAAGTGAGTAATAACCCTGAAAGACTTTGCTGCTTGTGTGAGTTCTTCTGCGACCTGTGGTACTACACACTTACACTGGGCCCTGGGGCCAGCCTCACTCTCGGGGGGACACAACAACCATTTACCATCAGCCCCAGGCGTTCCCTAAACTGCAGTGGCGGTCACTTCCTGACCGCAAATACCGAGAGTGGCGTCACGATTCCCATAGAAGTTAACCTGACCTACCCGTGGCCAGAAGATTCCCTGCACTGTGGCGTCCCCGAACAGGATTAGCGCTCCTGGGGTGGCACACATACACCAATCATTGTGCACAATCATTGTGCTTCAACAATGTGATGTCAACAGTAGTGTTATGCATACATTTTATCAAAAGCAGATCACTGACTAGTCATCAGTTTAAGAAATTATTGAATGATATTGAATCTGAGTTGGTGATCTTGTATAACAAAGTTGTGGGAACATGCTCATGAGGTTTTACAGACTGCAGGAAGAAGTCAAGCAGTTCTTGGAGATGAAGGGGAAATCTGACAGTGTGATCTAGCGTTCATGGTGGACATTACTAAGTACCTCTCAGAGGTGAACGTTAAGCTGCAGGGCGCCAACAAGCATCTCAGCTCTCCGCTTTCAAACGTGAAATCATTTGAAGCTAAACTAGGGCTATGTAAAGGACAACTTAAATGGAATAACAGTGCATTTCTCCACTCTGGAAAGGCAAGAGTCTTCTGCGACACTTGAATATACTGGTGAATGTACAAAACTGAAGCATTTGATGAAAGATTCAAGGATGTCAAAAGCAAACAAATGGAATTAAACATCTTTTCTGGGGGCGTGGCCTGCACGCTGATGGCACTGGTCACCTAGGAACTGAGCTCCAGCCACAGTGACTCAAACAGTTCAGAACAGCTCACCAGAGACTCCAAATTCTCCCTGCATGGTGGGTAATCACAGAGATAACCCCCTGGAGCTAAATATGACAAAGGGAAAGTCCCAAAAGAGGCCTTCTCCAGTGAAAGTGACAGATTTCTTTATCAGTGCTGGAAGAGATAAGATGGCTGCATCCTCCTCCACTGCTTCAACATGCTCATCCAGGAGGGGCTCCACGGCTGCTACAGACCTTGACACTGATAATGCTAACATTCCATTTACCAAGCGCATGATGCAGAAGCTTCTCAGTGCCCTCCGTGCCTCACTGCAAGAGGACTGGGAAGGCATGGTAGCTGAGCTGCGTGGAGATATTACAGCCATAGGAGCCCGCACCTCTCACATTGAAACAAAGATGGAGGAGCTCACAAGATCCCATAACAGCCTCATAGATGCCAATGCAGACTTGGAAGAGCAAGTACAGGGGCTGCAAACTAAAATCCTGGATATGGAGGACCGATCTCGCCGGAACAACATAAGAATAACAGGGATTCCGGAGGTTATACTAGACGGAGGATTGCAGAGCTTCTTGATATCCTTGCTGCAGGAGGCCTTGCCAGATCTGGGCCCAAATGATTTCATAATAGACATGATTCACAGAGTCCCAAAACCAAAATTTCTTAATGCTAAGGCCCCTCGGGATACCTTAGCTCGCCTGCATTTCTACAAAAACCAAGGAAGCCCTGCTACAAGCTCTGAGGAAGAAGCCATCCCTGCCTGAGAAATTCCGCCTTATATCCATTTTTCCTGATCTGTCGGCTGGAACTCTGGCAAAATGGAGAGAATTTGCTCCTTACACCAGGATCTTAAGAGATGAAGCTATCGCCTACAGATGGGGCTTCCCTGTCAAAATCCTGATCACCCGGACAGGGAACACCCACGTGTGTCACTCGCCAAACCAGCTGGCTAGGCTCCTCTCTTCGTGGAACTTGGTGAATCTCCCAGACAGATCTCCGAGAGCCCCGGAGGGGGAGGGGTCCTTTTTATGCTTGTCAGATTGTGTGCAGTTTACCCTTGTATTGTTACCCCATCCCTTGTATCTGATCTTAAATATCCTTTCATGTCTAATGAACTTTTTTGCAATTCAATAAAATAAAATATTTATTCTTCACCTTCAATATTTTCTGGTTTTGTTCTTCTTTTCCTCCGGTTTTCTCATGTTTCTTGTAGAACATACCCACCGAGGTGTCACTAATTAGTGACACCCTGGTGTACATTGAATCTTGATATGGCCAGTTTTTTTCTGTGTCTAATGTTACTTTCTGTGGTTTCCACAGCTTTCTTTCAGGCCCTAATGAATTTTCGAGCCAGAGACCAGACCTGGCTCACTCACTTGGATCAGGTTACCAGGGACCATGGTGGTACACACTATGCTCCTCTTAATGATGGTGAAACTGCGGAGGGCCCCTCAGTACAGTCCATTGTCTACCGTTATCGGGACCTTTATAGAAAACGTACCCGCATTTGGTGGAACAGAGCCTTTCTTCTTAAATATTTGGAAAATGACCGGAACCCCAGGGGACTCCGGATCCAAGTTTTCCCGTCCTTCCCTACTCTGGAGGACTCCTTTAAGAAGGATTGGGAGAGAAATCTACATTCATGTTCGAGGGGTCTCTTAGAACTCCTTTGCCAACATAATCAATCCACCCTGGCCACCATTGAATCAGAACTGGAGAACCTAGAGAAATCGCTTTCTGAATTGTGTAATGCAGAGTCTTTGACCAAAATCTATGGAGAGATGGAACAGGAGGTGCAAAAGTGGGAGAAGGAAATTTGTGATATCAAAAAATTCCAAAGGGATGCACAAGACTATGCTTCTGAAACAGTGTATAGATGGAGCCATCGTTTTTCGAGAGGCCGTAATTTATCTCGCCATTCCAACGTCTCTCGATCTAGGTCCACCTCGCTTTTCTCCGAATCCTCAGTGGAAGAAACTGGAGTTCCTAGCACGTCCGCCGGGCCACGCGACGTAGTTGAACCTGGGAGGATTCAAACCCGGAGTGTACGTGCGGAGACTTAATAATCTTCCTCGTAGTAGTTGTACCCGTCCGGATATGGATAAAAATAATAAAAAACAACTCCAGGTAATCAATCTGTCCTCTCGTGCCCTGTCGGACGCCGAACTTGATGTACTATCTAAAGGCTTACATTTTTGTTCAACTTACTCTTTCAATTTCTTCACAGCAGTAAGAGACACAAATCTCTTTGCCCGTAAAATATTGCTTAAAAAATTGCATAACCTGAAACGGAGTAATGGCGACATGGACCAGATCGAGAGACAGGCCTTACAAGATCTACAGGACCTTTTGGAGGAACAAGATCCCTCTATAGGTAATTCTCCCTCACATTTACTGCCCAGATCCACGAGGTTTCCCCCTTTGTCCCTCTGCCCAGCTGTCGATATTTTTACGAGATTAGTCACAGAAGACCTTAAAAAAGTATCTACCAGACGCCAGTTCGACAATCTCACATATCGACAACGACTAGCCATCAAAAATTTACAGTCATATGATGACATTGTAATCAAGGCAGTGGACAAAGGGGGAAACATTGTGATCTGGCCAGTTTCCATGTATGAAAAGGAGGCCTTGAGACAGCTCCGCGATAAAAATACTTATACACGTTTGTCTTGCTCTCCTTTAAAAACTTTCTCCCAAGAACTTCACAGGATTTGCTGCGCGCCCACGATTCAGGGATCATTGACAAGAAGATGCTCGAGGGGCTGCTCGTCGGCTTCCCACGTGTTCCCACATTTTATTTATTACCAAAAATCCATAAAAACGCCCTCAACCCCCCGGGACGTCCGATTGTGTCTGGCATAGGAGGGCTATGCAACCCAATTTGTCAATTTATTGACTTTTATCTAAAACCTTTAGTTGAATGTTTGCCCTCCTATGTAAAAGATACCACGGACGTCCTGAGGCGCCTTGATGGCGTTTTTATAGATAAAGACATGCTCATGGTCTGTGCTGACATGGAGTCTTTATATACCTGCATCGGACATGAAGATGGACTGGAGGTGGTCCGTTTCTTCCTCGGTACCTCCGGTCGGGGTGGCGCGCTCAATGATTTGATCTTGGAGCTGCTCCGGTTTGCCCTTACCCACAATTTTTTTGTTTTTAAGGACATCTATTATCTGCAGCGGTGCGGCACTGCAATGGGAGCGGCCTGTGCGCCTTTGTATGCCAACCTCTTCCTAGGTTACTGGGAGAGGTTGGTTTTTGGGGACGGAAGTGCCGGGTGCGGCGCCCATGTGCAGTGCTGGCTCCGCTACATAGATGACATTTTCATTTTTTGGCAGGGCACACACGAGCAGCTCAATTCATTCATTGATATTCTCAACCAGAATCCGTACAATATTAGACTCACCTATAGATCTAGTCATACCGAAATTGATTTTTTGGATGTACGGATTGTGGTTGATGAGTTTGGTGGGATACAGACCGATGTGTTCCGTAAGGAGACATCGGTAAATGCACTTTTACACGCATCATCTAGTCATACTCCCGCCACCATTCGCACCATCCCTACCGGACAGTTTCTGATGATGAAAGGGATCTGGTCCACTATTGACACCTTTGAAACCCAGTCCTCTGATCTCCGGTGCAGGTTTCAAGCGCGGGGATATAGTAACAGGTGTATTAAGAAGGGCTACAACCGCGCCAAACATACCCCTCGCAGCCAACTTCTCTGTTACACCCCGCGTCGGCCCGACCATGTTCAGCATGTCCGATTCATCAGCACTTTTAATCATGAGTGGGACACAATGAGGGGCATTTTGGACAAGCACTGGCCGGTACTTTTGACCGACCCCACTCTGGCAGAGGTGCTGTCCGATCGGCCCCTCATGACGGCCAGGCGAGCGGACAACCTTGCGGATCTTCTTGTCAAGAGTCATTATATCCCTCCCCGGACGAACTTTTTCGGTTCGAGCGGCCCACTTCGTGGGTGTTTCCCCTGCGGACATTGCATGGTGTGCAGCAACATCCTCAGAAGCAATCCTTTTCCTCCTCTGATGGCACAAAAACAGTTTCCATCAATCATTACATCAACTGTGGGACTACCCATGTTGTGTATTACCTCACCTCGCGTGAGCTCCGCATACGGGTCAGGGAACACGTTCGGGACATTACGGGTGCTAAGTCAGTTGAGGACATTACCCTCCTAAAAACCTTACCCCGTCATTTCAGACTCCATCATCAAAGCGATCCTAGCTCTCTCCAGGTTCGAGGCATTGATGTAGTTCAGGGTGGAATCCGTGGAGGCAATTTACGGAAAATCCTCGCTCAGCGAGAGTCTAAATGGATCGTACTTTTAAACACTCTGGTCCCCAACGGCCTAAATGAGGTCGTGAGCTATGCTCCCTTTTTGTAATATTGAGGAAGGGAGTTCCTTTTGGAGATTTTCTTTACCTCCTACCCTCAGCTATTAGAGATCAATAATATTCACATTGAGTGTCGGTTCCTATCCCAATCAAATTTTTGGCTCTCTTATTTATACATCTTGGCCTTCCATTGTGCTTCTCCACAGTTCTGCTGTTCTTTTATAATTTATTCAGTGGTTATTAATTAATTATTAATTTTTATGATAACCTTTACTCATATAAAAAAATTCTCTTCATTTTTGGAGTATTATATATGATTGTACGCAGCATTACCCTGTACTAGATACTGACAGTAATCACTATAGTGATTTAGTGTCCATGATTTACACATGTTATATTATGTTGGCATACAAATATACAAGGCATTTTTCTTTCTTTTGTATATAATTTTTTCCATTATTCACTAATTAGCTCTCCTCTTTTTTATTCTCTCTTTTTGCAGGTCTTCTCATATATTTTACACTAATACACAATTTCTTCTCCCTTCCTTTGGATTCCTCGGCATACTCTTCTGATGTACTCTGGATCGATAATCATATGAGAATCCACACCTATTCTATCTGCATCGTTTAAAATCTTTGTGTCCTATAATGCTGTTTTTATAAATCTCACATTGGCGTTAATGTGTTTTACACCCCCTTCTATGTATCCTCTTGAGGAGATCCCTGATTATGGGGGGTGCGCGCGCGCTGACCTGCGGATGTTCCGTCGGCGGGGACGTCTTGCGTCGCCATGTGCGCATGCCCGGGAGCTATGGTGACGCGTCCCTATCTCCTGGGCGTGCGCCCGAGTGACGGCGCTTCTGATCTCCCCACCCCCCGTCCCGCTGCGATCCGCGCGTGCGCCGTATCACTCTCTAATCATTTGATCTGTTACATGTGTGCCACCACTATTTAAGAGGCACTTTCCTTCATACCATCATACTGCCCTTGGAAAAAGCGCTCCTGCAAAACAATCGTTAGGGGGACCCCTCTCCTGCTCTCTGCGACCCCTTATCATCTATAGGTAAATATTGGAACTTCACACTGATAGCCTACCTTTAAATACCGATTCTACTGCCTCCCTCTGCCCCCTGCAGCTGCAGTACGGCGAACTTTGATCTGCCTTGCAACACCATAGAACTGACATTTCCAGCAGGCAGCAGCAGAAGGGAGGCCTCCGTATCCCACAGCAGTCAGAAGTCACTGCTTGCTGTCAGTGGATGGAGCATTTTTAACCTAGACTATCATCAGCCGTTCTCATATTGACTATTTTTGCCCCCTAGTGCATGGATCAGGAATTCACCCGTGAAATAGATACATGCATCAATTCATTTATAGTATGGTATGATAATTTCTGATCCATGTACTATCCTACTATATTTATCAATTTACATATATTTTTCCATTCATTGTGATTTTATACTAGAACGGACTGTTGATTTTTTTCCTTATTATTCTACTACCTATTACAACGGGTCGCATTGCCTGGGGGAGGGGTCCTTTTTATGCTTGTCAGATTGTGTGCAGTTTACCCTTGTATTGTTACCCCATCCCTTGTATCTGATCTTAAATATCCTTTCATGTCTAATGAACTTTTTTGCAATTCAATAAAATAAAATATTTATTCTTCACCTTCAATTTTTTCTGGTTTTGTTCTTCTTTTCCTCCGGTTTTCTCAGATCTCCGAGAGCCGCAGGGCCATCCCGCAGGGAGAAAATTAATGAAGAGTGGTCCGTAGCGTGAGTTATCTAATATTCCGAGTCGTGGTTGTGACTTAGTTACTTTTCTTGAAGGCCCTCTGGATATGGTTCATCCAGGTCCTTCTGGACCCCAGGGCAGCAATTTCCTATCATGCCGCTGGTCCTTTTTGGACTTTTTTTTTTCCTTTTGGACAAATGTTGGTTATGCATGTTATGTTCTACCTAACCTTCCTTTCCTTCCTTTCCGTCTTAGCCAAGAGACTCTAATTCTAGCATAATGGTGTTAAACTGTATGTCTATAAATGTAAAAGGTCTAAATTCGCCAGCTAAGAGGTCTATGTTCTGGCGGGAAGTGTCAAGATGAAAATGTGATGTGATTTGCGGACAGGAATCACATCTTCTCCAAAATGACACGTATCGGCTGAATAATCCTAAATTCCCATTTATTATGCATGCATGTCGTCAAAAAAAAAAGGCAGGTGTATTTATTTGTGTAAAAAATACTGTCTCTTTCATTATGCTAGCCCAACACTCAGATCCTGATGGCAAATATGCTATTCTAAAGTGCTCCATAAATGGGTCCAGGTATACTATTGCATCTGTATATGCCCCCAATACAGGCCAGATGTGTTTCTTGCGCAAATTCCTGATTAAACTCTCAGCAGTCACGGGAGGTAAGCAAATAATTTGCGGAGACTACAATATGTTAATGTCAAGCTCCTTGGACAGTTCGAATGCTGCTGTACAGAGGAAAGAGATGAGAGTAGTGGTCTCAGAATGGCACCTTCATGATATATGGAGATACCATCATGCAAATGAAAGAGACGAGACTACACATACTTCTCACCTCGGTTCCTCTCCTACAGCCGATTGGACTATTTTCTGGTAGATAGTACACTTATTACAGACTGTTCAGATTCTAAAATTGGAATAATATCATTGTCGGATCATGCCCCCATTTATTTGACTATTCGAGAGCAAGATCGCTCGCCTATATTTGACCGGTGGCGAATGAATGATTCCCTTCTAGCTTCCAAACAAGTAGCTGAGGAACTAAGATCTGACCTCAACGAATTTTTCAAATTTAATAATAACGAAGTAAAAGAGGAGTCATTGTGGTCCTCTCACAAAGCTTATATTAGGGGGTCATTCATAAAAATCGCCACAAGGGAGAAAAAAAGTCGTCAGGCAGCTTCCAAAGCAATCCTAAACCAAATTAATTTCCTTGACTCTTAATAAATCCTCCCCAAGTCCCTCTGTTTCGAACGATCTCAGAAAACTAAGACTACAGCTCCGCCAATTGCTCTTGGTGGACTATGAGAAAAATTTGAGAGCTTTTAAGTTAAAATTTTATGCCATGGGTGACAGGGCAAGAGCCTTATTAGCCAGGAGAGTAAAAAAAAAGAAGTACAAAGCAAAATAGAGTTCCTTATATCAGGCCCTCATTTAAAAATTCGCAACCCAACAGAAATCGCCAATGCATTTGCTGACTTTTACCAATCACTATACAACCTTAAAGATGACCTCACCGCCCCAAAGCCCTCCCAAGACACAATTAGTTCCTTTTTAAATAGCATTAACCTCCCCCGGTTATCCACAGATCAGCTAAAATTGCTCAATGTGCCCTTCTCTATACAAGAAGTTCGCCAGGCAATTAATTCAGCAAAAAGAAACTCAGCTCCTGGCCCAGACGGGCTCACTAACACATATTATAAACAATTCACTAACATTCTGTCCCCATTTATCCTGAGAATCTTCTCCTCTTGGCAAGAATCAGCAGCTATCTCACCAACTAATCTTGAGGCCATAATAACTACCTTACCTAAACCGGGAAAACCCCCAGTAACCCCCGGAATCTTTAGGCCCATATCCCTTTTGAATTGCGATGTAAAATTGTATGCAAAAAGTATTTCGGCCAGGATTCATAAAATTCTCCCGAAACTAATTGCTCCAGATCAGGTGGGGTTTGTGGTGGGCAGACAGGCGAAGAATGGAACAAGAAGGATGCTGGACCTGATTGCGCTAGTTGAGAAAAGGAAAACCCCCAGTGTGCTCCTGTCCTTATACGCAGAAAAAGCGTTCGACAGGGTGCACTGGGATTACCTGAAATCGGTACTAGATAAGTTTGGATTTGAAGGCCCTATTTTATCTGCTATAATGGCTCTTAATTCTAGTCCCAATGATAAGGTATTGGCGTCCAGGTTTATGTCTCGGAGCTTTGAAATCACTAATGGGACACGTCAAGGATGCCCCCTCTACCCTATCATTTATGCTCTCACCATTGAACCCTTGGCCCAGGCCATTCGTGAGTGTCCGCAGATTTCGGCAGTGAAAGCGGGCAAGATGGATCATGTGATCAGCTTATATGCAGATGATGTCATCCTATAGTGTACCAATGTGGTGGTGTCCCTGAACCATATATATATACATATAATGGAGATTTTGACCTCCTTTTCACAAATCTCGTACTACAAACTAAATGTTAATAAATCCCTCATTTTTCCGCTTTTCCTGCCTCCCGCTACCAAAACCGCCTTATCTCAGTTATACCCCTTTAAGTGGGAAGAGGATGGCATCCCTTACCTGGGTATTATACTAGCCCCATTTAAAACCATAATTCAAAAAAATATGATAGCTCTACATAATTCACTAGAAAATGAACTTACCCGCCTCACTCTGCTTCCTCTGTCCTGGATGGCAAGAATGCAGACTTTCAAAATCATATGTCTCCCAAAAATCATCTACCTCCTGAGATGCCTCCCCTTGGCAATCCCACACCGCTATCTATCTAAAATCCATTCACTAATGGGAAAATTCATTTGGGCTGGGAAAAAAAAAAGAATAGCCCTGCGCTGTATGCATGCACCATTGAATGGCGGAGGCATGGGTATCCCAAATATTCTAACCTATCATAGAGCTGCCATTTTGGAAGCGGCCCGTGACTGGTGGAAAAACGAACTAGACCAGAGATGGTTGCAGATCGAAAATTTCCCAATCAATTGTCACACCCCTAAAGAGTTCATTGAATCATTAATTCTAGCCCCCTCTTCCCATGGTGATCTTCTTCGCACAACAGCAACACTGAAGAAAAACTGGATAGAGTGGAGTGGAACAGTGTCACAAGCTTTAAGACCAAATATCCCCCTGAGAGCGCTTAAATCCTTCATCCCAAATGTAAACCTTACCTCATGGGTAAAAAAAGAGCCTGTGGTGTTAGCGGACCTATATAAAGATGGAGTTTTACTTCCCTACTCAGAGATGTGTGAGAAATTCAATCTTCCTCGGCACAGCTTGTTCCAATTTTTTCAGTTGCGCCACTTTCTCATAAACGCTCCAATCTTCTCCAACCCTCTAGTGGCTGACCCCATCTCAATTAAAAACTTCTTTCATAATAGTAAAATGAAGGGCCTCTCATACGTCTATAAATTACTAAATGGCCCGCTAGATGATAAACAACTCCCCTACATGCTTAAATGGGAGAAGGATCTTTCCTCCCCACTCCCAACTCAGGCCTGGCACACTGCCTCAAAGTGGATCCAAAGATTTTCCTCATGCCTTAACCATATTGAACAACTAAAAAAAATCCACCTGAGATAGTATAATTTCCCCACCAAATAAGCAACCTTTTCTCCAAATATGTCCCCACTGTGCTGGAGGGGCTGCAACTACAGAGGTACTTTAAGCCATATGTGGTGGTTCTGCCCGAGGACCTTTGAATTTTGGAATTTAGTTTGGTCACTGGTCTCCGGATCCCCCTGTTCCCTTCCCTCGCCATTCTACATATGGGTATAGACACAATTCCTGACCCCTTTAAAACCATTATCTCCCATTTCCTTATTGCAGGTAGGCATTGTATAGCTTACAGGTGGAAGTCCCTGCTGTCCCCAACTAGGACAGAGCTAAGGGTACTTTCACACTTGCGTTGTTTGTCTTTTGGCGCCATCCGCCCTTTTGGAAAATAGCGGAATCCGTTAACGGATTCCGCTGTTTCTCATAGACTTGAATGGATGACGGATGGTGCCAAAAGTACCTGCGTTGCTTCCGCTGGGCGACGCTGCGTTGCTTCCGCCGAGCGGAAACGACGCTGATTGTAACGTTAATTGCTGGCGTCAAAATGACGCCAACCAGCGGATTCCGTTGGTTCTGCTAAAATTTATAATGGGTCCCTATGGTAGTGGATTCCATTGTAAATTGCTTTACAATGGAATCCGCTGCAGGATTCCGCTATTTGTAACTGAGCATGCCCAGAATGCAACCAATCAGGTTGTCCATGCTCCATATCTCGAAAGGTATATAAAAGCTGTAATTTAAAGCAGCAAACAATGCCTTTTGACCTGCTGACAAGCCCTGAAACAAAGAATAGAAGATAGAAGCTGAAGCAAGAAGCTGGAGTCCTGGAGGAAATTCCTTGGAGAATCCTGGAGGACTTTCATAAGTGAGAAAAGCATCGCCCCATTGTGCCCATATTTTGTCTAGTTGTTTTTTTTCTTCTCATGTTTATATTTTTAAATCTTATTAAATAAAGAGCTTATGCTCCTTTTTATGATTTATAATTTAAAAAAAAATCTAAACCAAAAAAAATGTAATAAAAATGTACCTAATTTTGGTTTTGTTGATTTATTTTGCGCCTTTTCTGCTAATTTTTATTTTTATAATTGGGGTTAAAAATGGTTGAATTTGTGTTTGGTAAAAAAAAATTTCAAATGGGTCATGGGAGGTGGGGCTATTGTTTAGTCATGGGAGGTGGGGCTATTTGGTCATGGGAGGTCGGTCTATTGTTTGGTCAATGGGGGAGGTGGGTTAGGGTGTGGCAATAATTTTAATTAGTGTGGTTTTGGTTTTTTTTGTGCTTTTGCTCACAAATAAGCAACCAAATTTTTTTATTTGGCAAAACTCATACAAATTATTTTTTTTTTCTCCAATAGACTAAACGCAGCAACCCAACCAGCCCAACCAGCGGCAGCAACCCAGCCAGCACTAATCAGCGGCAGCAACCCAGCCAGCACCAACCAGCGGCAGCAACCCAGCCAGCACCAACCAGCGGCAGCAACCCAGCCAGACTCCCAACTTAATATTTACCCATGTAAGTATCTCTTCATCCCAACTGAACAGGTGAGTGTTCCAAAGCTGTTAATTTTTTAATGTGGTGTTTTTTTCTCAAATAGATCTAGCACCAACCAGTGGCAGCAACCCAGCCAGCACCAACCAGCGGAAGCAAACCAGCCAGCCAGAATGTCTTCTGATGACAGCCCCCCTGAGAGGCGTCAGCGAGTGGAGGTGAAATGTTAAAGTAATTTTTTTTTTTTTTAGGAATATGTTGAATGCAACTAGTACTAACAATTTTTTATTTTGGATATAAGAGGAAGCTGCAGCCGAAGCGGGGGCGCCAGAAGCAGGACGGGGTGGAGAAAATAGTGGCGAAGGCTCGCAGGATGTAAGTGTATCCACAACAATGACATCATAACCATTACACCAGACATGCACGCCAAATTTACACAAAAATCATAAGGTGATATCATTACCATATCATGCATGATATATTTAAAAGTAAAACTATATCTGTAATGTATTTTTTCATTTTTCAGGTTGCACTGCCTGTCCGTCCTAGAGTTCCTCCCAGGGGCTCCCGGGGTCGTCGAGGGCGCGGCGATGGTCAACGGCGTGTGAGTATTTTTTGTAGAATATTTTTGGGTAAATAAAATTTTTACAATGCATTATAACTAATACAGGTTTTAAATATTTTTTTTTTTCTTGCCACAGGTTTCACAACGGCAGCAGGATGAGGAATCTGATTGGGGGGAACCGGGTATAGACGTGGAGCTCCTCATCAACCTCGTCCATGCCCGGCAGCCGTTGTGGGACATGCAAGACCACCGCCATGCTGATTCTGTCATCACCCGACGGCCCTGGGAACAGGCTGCCTCCAAAGTCATAGATGGATGGGAGGATCTCAATGAAAGGACAAAACAGAAGCAGGTAAGTAATCTACTTCAAAAATCGGTGTTGTCAAATTCCCTATTCAAAGGCTAACCTTGTGCTTCTATTTTATTTTCAGTGCGACGTCTGATAATACGGTGGCGGTCACTACGTGATCACTTCAGGAGGGACTACAACTTGCAGATGCAGGCTCCAAGTGGATCAGCAGGACGCAAGGGCTCCCAATACCGATATGCCAGAGCCCTTGCGTTCCTTAGAAGCACGATGCTGCCAAGACGGTAAGTAAACTGTTTTTGTTTGATTTTGTAATGTTTTTAATTGTTCAAAATTTGTCTCCAACAGCATGTCATTGAAAAGTTCCTAAACAAATTTTAATTGTTTCTTTTTCCTTTTTGTTTTCCTTCACACAGAACATTCACGAACACATTGGAGCCTGCATCCGGCCAACACCCTCCTGGAGCGATCCCACAAGTAATCGTTACCGGTGACCCCTCCAACATGTCTGGTGATCCCTCTTCTGCTCTCTCCATCCCCTCCACCTCTCCTTCTGATCCCTCCCTCCCTTCCACCTCTCCTTCTGATCCCTCCCTCCCTTCCACCTCTACTTCTGATCCCTCCGTCCCGTCCACCTCTACCTCTGATCCCTCACACTCTACCCTCCCATCTTTCCCATCTTACCCTCCCTGCCTATCAGCATACTGGCAGACCTCATTACATGAGGCTGGTCAGCGAGTAGGTGTTCCCTTATCCCACCCCTCTGACGCTCCCGAAACTAGAACCGTGTTAGGTTCTGGGCGACAGCGACAGGGGGGACAGGATAGGGGCAGCGTCGAATTCTTACATCTGAATGCATCCATCCATAGTTTTATTAAAGTATTATCTGACCAAATTATTGCTGGCTTCAACCTGATAAACCATAGTTTACAGGAGTTGACCAGCAAGATGGATCAGGTGCTTTCAGCTGTAAGACAGACTCCTAGCCAGCATTATTTTCATTCAGTAATTGGTCAGCTGGAAAACCTACCGTCTGAACAGCAAATACATGTAATGAGGGCTTTCCAGAATGCTATTATGCTACTAAATCCACTACCCCCTACCACCACTGCACCTCCTCATCCCACAGCATCTCCTTACCCCCCTGCCGCGATGCAGCCCCCTGCCCTTTACCAGCCCCCTCCCCATTATTACCACTCTTCACTACCCACCCAGCACACAATCCCTTCCCAGCATACTTACCCTGTCCAAACATCCCTTCATTCCCTGTCTCCACATGTCATGCCTGTCCCAAGTCCATGTCCTTCATCACTGTCTTCTACAACTACACTCCATTCCTTATACCATCATTCTAATTCTTCACCCCTCTTAATCCAAACCCAACCATCTTTTGCAATACCCACCTATACACCTTCCGTACATCACCCATCTCCCAGCCCTCAGCCATCTGCCAGCCCTCAGCCATCTCCTGTTGCTGCAGCCTTTTTTACACCAACTACAATTTGTTTTTCCACACCCTCACCTTCTTCAACTGTCCAACCTTCTCCCTCCCCATCCTCTCTGAATACACCGCATGATGAAGGGGTCAGTCCTGCGAGCAACACCAGCGATATCTCCACCCCACATAGATACTTTAATTTATAAATTTAAAATTTAGCTACTTTAATAAAAAAAAACTTTAATGTGTATTATTCAATAAAAATCTTTTTTTATTCAACTTATATATTGTCTCTGTTTAATGAAATAACAGTCTGTGAAAATGACGAAAAACATAACAGGTGGTTTGCATTACAAAACTGTAGCAAAAAAAAAACATGTTTTAGAAAATACAATATTGTAATTATAATACAATCTCCCAGTCAAAGTATTGAAATAAAACAAGGGACAAAGACATCAAATCATTCTGTCCTGCCACTCCAGTCGCCCTGCTTCAGTAACAAAATAGGCAGCAAATTGGTCGCGGATTGCAATTATTTCCCTACCGCTGCGGAAAGTAATGTTGCTGTAGTCTGGCAGATTACAATTTGACAGTTCCTCTTCTACTGGGGTAACTCCATTGGTTAACAGATAGTTGTGTAACACAACACAGGCTTTAATGATATCATCCACGGTGTCAACTTTAACATGTATTGCAGTGGTCAGAACTCTCCACTTAGCCGTAAGGATGCCAAACGCGCACTCAACCATGCGCCGTGCACGACTCAAACGATAATTAAAGATTTTCTGTTCGTATGACAACCCTCGACTTGAATAACGTTTCAGAAGGTCTGTGTCCAGTTGGAATGCCTCGTCACCAAGGCAGACAAAAGGCAGTGGTGGACCAGACGTTTGGGGAAGTGGGCTTGGTGGTGGGAAGCTGAATCGGTCTCCATAAAGATTACGGCCCATGGTAGAGGTTTTAAAAACCTGGGAGTCATTACTTCTTCCATAGGCTCCTATGTCCACTGCCAGGAATTTATAATGAGCATTGGCAATAGCCATCAGGACTACCGAAAATAATTTTTTATAATTGAAGTGTTCGGATCCGGTGTTTGCTGGCTTCACTATCCGAACATGCTTGCTATCCACTGCCCCGCAGCAATTGGGGAAGTCACATATTTCATAAAAATGTGCTGCTGTGGACATCCAGAGTTCTTGCGTTGGTTGCGGAATGTATTTTACATTTAAGGAATCCCATAATGCACTGCAAGTGTTGCTTACGATGCCGGAAATAGTAGAGATTCCTACCCGGAACTGATAATGCAGTGAAGAGTAAGACTCCCCAGTGGCCAAAAATCTGAAAATTAAAAAAAAAAAATTAGTTAACGGTCACAAAAAACAACCATTACATCACATGATAGATATCACAATACATTTTTTGTGCTTACCTGAGAGTGATCATGAGACGCTCTGCAGGAGTTATTGTCAGCCGGCAAAAGGTGTCGTGGCGACGTATGAGAGGCTCCACCAAGGTGTCAAACATCGCCGCTGACAATCGAACGTATCGGATAAACTGGTCCGGATGGTTCCTTAGCTTTAAACATAGGGTTGTAAAAACGCCATGGGATAGACGAACATCATTGATGGGGTGGACCCAGAAGCGGCGAAGGCGACGCCTCCTACGTTGCCGCTCCTTTTCAGCAATGTAAAATGCCAAAGCATTTGCTTGATAAGAATAATCAATGTACGCTTGGACGATCCTCCCGGTAATAACATCCATCTCTCTTCTTTCTCTAGCAGCCTCTACAGATGGCTGGTCGGAACACATATATATGTCTGTCCCACAAAAAAAAAAAAAAACGGCTCCGACGGATTCCGTTTGACGGACGCATAACGGACACAACGGAAGGAACGGATCCGTTTTTCCACAGGAACCCGCTAACGGATTCCTGTGAAATAACGGATCCGTTGCTTCAGTTGACACCATAAAAAAACGGATGCATCAAAACGACGCAACAACGGACCCAGCGGATTTCACACAACGCAAGTGTGAAACTAGCCTAACAGACAGGCTGAATCTACAGTGGGTATATGAAACGAGTTTAGCTTCTAGTCTGAAACAGAAAGAGGCAGTGCTGGAACAATGGGCCCCCTGGGCGACTTCTCCTTATGCCGCGGCTCTCCCGCAACCTTCTAACCCCCCACAGTCCTCTAAACCTTAAAGTAACGTAGAGCTGGCCCCTTGAGACAGATAACCCCAGGGAAAATGCTAGACTCACTAAGGTAATTTATCTATATGGCTGCTAACCCCCTTCCCCCCCCCCTTCCCCCTATGTTTTTCCTTAGTTATTCCCAGTTCGTACTGTAGGGGTATTTAATGTCCCATAATATGTTGATATACTCTATATGTACTCTGTTTTTGTATTGTTACCTGTATGTGGTTTGACAGTCAAATTTCTTTGTTATATGCTGGAAATTTAATAAAACCTTTATGATTAAAAAAAAAAAACAACATCTTTTCTAAACCAGTCAATGTGGAACCAGCTGATGACAAAATCATTCAACTGCAAAACGATGACTAGCTGAAACATTGCCAATGGAGGAATCACAAACCTTTTGTGATCTCTTGGAGCTCCTCTAGGAGAATACAGCTAGAGAGAATAATCGCAAGACCCCCTTCAATGGCCGATTACCCTCCCAAGCAACACCCTCACTTTCATTATTTCCGGCAATACAAATATTTTATGAAACAACATGCCGTGATATTCACAATCTCAGAGTTGAGCCTTTTAGGCAGATCAATTTAAGCCCCCAGGAACAAAAAGCTTTGATGAATCTCAAGCATAACAACACATTTGTTATAAAAAATGGCTGGCAAGGGGGAAAATGTTGTCCTGTGGCCTGTTACAATGTACATAAGAGGCAGTGAGACAACTGTGCGCCTTCGTACGCTAACCTTTCCTGGGTTTCTGGGAAAGACAGGTTTTTAGCGACGAGGGTGTTTAGGCCGCTGCCCAGGCGCAGTCCTGGATAAGATATATTGATGACATCTTGATGTTCTGGCAGGGCACGGTAGAGCAGCTCGACTCACTCGTTCAGTGTTTGAATTCCAACGTGTATAACATTAGACTTACACACAAACATAGCTCTAGTCGTATTGATTTCCTTGATATCATTTTGGAGGTGGATGATAACCAACGGGTACAGACCGATGTGTTCCGGAAGTCCACATCGGTTAATGCACTTCTTCACGCCTTCTCCAGACACAAGGGATCTACGATTAGAGCTATCCCGACTGGACAATTCTTACGGATGAGACGGATTTGCTCATCAGATGCCAGATTCGAAGTGCAGGCTGATGATCTTAAATCACGTTTTGAGGAGAGGGGATATAGTCGTCGGTGTATCAAAAAGGGCTATTTAAGGGCCAAACATACATCTAGGGTATCACTTCTTCATCAGTCATCTAAGCGTACCCATGGTGATTCTTATCCTCGTTTTATCTCTACTTATAACTGAGTGGCAAAAAATGCGAGATATTTTGGCCCATCATTGGTCTTTTCTTAATACAGACCCAGTCCTGTCTCAGTCTTTATCTCCAGCACCACTGGTGACAGCCAGAAGAGCCAGAAATTTGAGTGACTTTTTAGTCCAGAGTCATTATGTTGCAAAAAACCCTAATCTATTTGGCTCAAGCGGTCCAGTTTTGGGCTGTTTCCCCTGCGGGCACTGTCTTGCCTGCGCCAATGTCCTTCGCTGTAACTCCTTCACAAGTTCTGACTCCCATGTAATAGAAAAGCCTGGCTCAACTGTAAATGGGGGGGCTAAAGTGCTCGGAAAAATATAAGTCCAGTAGATATAGAGAATCCGGCACACTAATAAAGATGATTACAAAAATGCTTTTCTGAGAATAATTTTTTATTGTGTTCTTGTGAGGATATCAAAAAAAGAAATGCCAAAAAACAAGTCCGACGTTTCGACCAAAACCTTTGGTCTTTTTCAAGGACTGTGAGATGTGAAACAACATGAAAACAAAGAATTACAGAAAGTAAGTACAGTAGACATTGTTCAGTCACAAATCAACAGAAATAAACCGCTCAATAGTAGAAGGAAAAACAAGGATTATAATAAGTTTTCTCACAAGAGAACACAATATGCATGAAAATTGATACATTGTTACATTGAAAGGTATTCGTACATCGTATTGAAGTAAGGGAAGAGGGAGAAAAAAATCTATGGAAGCTATTAAGAGGCATTAATGAATAAAAACAAACCTCAAGGGGTTGTGGTATAGCGCGTATTTCGTGGAATGGTCAATCGCATATATCTAATATTCATCATTCTTACAGAGCCTAAGATCAAAGAGGAATATGGTAAGAAAGTGGCATGTAAGGTATAGGTAGATGAACGGAGATGCAATCGTGTGGATCATTGGGGGAAGAAGGGTAATATCATAAGAGGTAGGTGTAAATACCTTAATACCCTCATATAGATGATAGAATGACAGTCGTCCTCTTATCAACTTTGAAAGCTGTGTGACAAATGACACATATGTTATGCACTTGATATGGTTCAGTGCATGGAGCAAAAATGGTAGAATTAATGTACTGTGGAAATACATACATATATGGTAATGGTCACCTGACCATCCAAGGTAGAAAGAGAAAATAACGCCTCTCACGTCTTTATAGGAAATGGGATTGTAGGCAAAATGAACACCAGGCATTGGATTTTTTATAGATAGAAAAATATTCATTCAGTTTTTAGTGAAACACTACACACCTTGGGCTTAGCAGCTGCACCATGTGCATATAACATCTCACATTTGCCTTATATTGCCTCCTTAATACCTGCACATACTGTTGTGCAATACATGCTCTGAACACATTATAATTCTGAAGTTATCTATTTTTTCTTTTATTTTGTCAGTTTACTACATTTAATTTGCAATGGTATTTTTGTGGTTTCGCTAACCAACTGCTTACTGTTGTGAATTTTTTTCCCCTCTTTAACTGTACTCAGCCCATATTATATCTCAATCACTTGGTTATAACACTACATCATATCTGCAATGTTATTGGTGTGGTTTTACTAACTGCTGGTTTTTTACACATAGACAAAAAAACATGCATTTAGTTTTTTTGTGAAGCACTGTACACCTTGGGCTTAGCGGCTGCACCATGTGCATAAAGCATCTCACGTTTGCCTTATGTTGCCTCCTTAATATCTGCCCACACTGTTGAGCAATATGTCCTCAGCACACATTATAATTGTTATTTATTTTTTTTCCTTTCATTGAGAGGAAAACCAAATATCTATTCAGTTTTTTGTGATGCTATATACAGGAGTATTGCACACCTTGGGCTTAGTGGCTGTACCATGTGCTAACTGACCCACCTGACTTAGTGCTGTGCGTCATTTATAGGCCATAATTTAGACACTGCATCTCGCGTAGCTGTGTGAGATGCACTTATACAGTGCTGTTTAGCCCGCCTGACCTAGGTTGTTGCCGTCATTGAAAGGTTAAAGTTTAGACACTGCATTTCACTCATTATATGATGGGCTCCCAGTGCAAGCCTTATGAGTGTGCATGTCTTATGCTAAGCAGCTGCCCCTCCCCTATAGTGTGGAGCTTTGAGTGGCTGTTCATCAGCATCTTGCACCTGGGCTGCAGCCATCTTTATGAGGAAGGCTCACCACATTCTGTGTGTGCATACATTATCTGTCTTGGCTCTTTTTTTGGCAAGTTTTTTGATATAGCCATATGCACATTCACCCCTGAGGAAGCCACAGGCGTGTGGCGTAACACGTGGGGTCGTTCTGCATCCTCCACATTTTTCACTACCATCTTCATCTACCCCTCCCAGCCATCCGTCGACTACGCCCGGGATGACTGTGGAAAATTCTTCGTGACCTCCTCCACGGATAGATCAGCACAAGGGAGAGGTAACCTTTAGTGTCCCGGGTCATGGAGGGCTCCGTATAAAAAAAAAATATATATATTTTTTAACTTCCCCTTTAAGAGTCCTTCTGGCGGCCAGGCACCCACCCCTTGGCAGCGCTCGGTTCCCCGTCTCCGGTGGGTTACCTGTGCGCGCTCCATGCTTCCCCCGGCAGCCAACACCAGAAATGTAGTCCCTGACTTGAGCGCGGTCTTTTCTCCCGGCCGGGCCACGCCCCCTCCCCACACTCCAATCATAGGCGCCCTTGTTCCCAGGCCTTCCGCCCTCCTCCCCCGACCTATCAGAGCAGATGTCCCCCCCACCACCACACGGGAACCCTGCACGCCCTTTTCAGGCCCGGACCCCCTCCCACAGTGTGCCAGCGCCATTTTCAGCTTAGCAGACAGTGCAGACCTCCGCCTATGACTAACAGGTGCAGCCTGCTCCTGTACCTGGCAGTCGGCTCAGCCCTACTCCGGTACCTGGCTCCCTGCTTCTCAGCCTGCTGCTTCGGAGACTTTCAGGACTCTCCAGCTTCAGAACCTGGCTAAGCTCTGCCACTCTGAGGCAGCTCCTATCCCTCTGGCATCCACGGGCATCTCTATACTCCTATGCCTACCACCAGAGCTTCTCGATCTTATTCTCAAGTCCTTGTCTTACATTTTGCATGTTCTTCTTGTCTTAAGAAGTTCCCCTCACGTCAGACCTTGTCCCTCTGCTAGGCCTGTAGCCCCCCTGCGATGTCATTATCGGAGCCGATGTCATTATCGGAGCCCCCCACTGCCCGCAATAAGGACGCGGCCCCGCCACAGTGGGTCACAGTCCTCTCCCAAGGAGGTTGACGATATTCTGTTGAGGGAATGGGAGCATCCCGACAGGCGCTTTCAGCGGCATAAACGGTTATGCATTTTGTACCCCTTCCCACAAGAACTCCTCCACAAATAGTCAGTGTCTCCCTCGGTGGACCCGCCAGTCTCCCGCCTCTCGTCCAGCACCATCCTTCCCCTATCGGATGGTGCTGCCCTCAAAGATCTATCTGACAGACACATTGAGTCCTTAGCTAAGTCAGCCTTTGAGGCTGCTGGATCCACCCTCTGCCCAGTATTCGCTTCCATCTGGGTTTCTAAAGCGATCTCCTCTTGGCCAAAGACCCACAGACAGGACATTCTTTCCGGGCCCCCCCCCCAGTTGAACTAGCTGACCTGACAGATCAAATAGCTCATGCAGGAAAATACCTTGTCTCAGCCTCCCTGGATGCGGAAACTTCAACAGCTACGGTAGCAGCTAACATCTCCGCTATCCACAGGGTTCTGTGGCTCAAAGCATGGAATGCGGACTCCGCTTCCAAGAGATCTCTCTCCGGCCTTCCTTTCCAGGGTCTCAGATTTTTTGGGGACAAATTTTCCAAGATTATTTCAGACGCCACAGGAGGAAATAGTACTTCGCTCCCTCAACGGAAAGTACCACGAGGCCCCCCCAGAAGGCGCTTCCCCTTTCGCCAGTTTTCAAGCACCACCGTTCCCCGTCGGGAGAGATCTCCACAGCAAGAAAAGAAGCCATCATTCAAGCCCGTACCTTCCTGGCATTCCCGAGGTCACCAGAACATGATTAAGACCAGAGCGTCAAAACGCGTTGTTCTGCTTCTGTATGGTTCCTTGTGATGGCACTTCACCTGCTGGATTTTAATGAATTTTAAATAAAAAGATGGACTTTTAAATTTATACCCAGCGCTGGATTTTTCTTCTAAATTTACCATTGGTGGCCGCACCACTCCGAGCACAGGATGTATCAATGCTGCAGCAGGTCTGATCGGTGAGCTGGATTTTTTTTTTCTGTGTGCAAGACATTCTAATCAAGGCTCCCTCCCCCACTTAGTGTCACGAGAACCTACTGATCACCTTGGACACTCTTCAGCGGCTGGGCTGGATAATCAACTGGGCGAAATCGTCTCTGGTCCCTGCTTAGTCCATCGACTTCCTAGGAATGACGTTCGACACTTCACAAGCAAGAATCAACTTCCCCGAGGTCAAGCACTCTGCGCTCCTCAGGGGAATTCGGACTCTTCAGCGCTCTGCTCTTGCTCCCTACGCTTCGGCATGAGAGTTCTAGGCAAAATGGTAGCTGCAATGGAAGCGGTCCCATTTGCTCAATGCCACACTCGCCCCCTTCAGGGGTTCCTACTATCGTCTTGGGACAGGAGTGTTCACTCGCTGGATCGCCTAGTAGTGCTGCCCTCCAAGGTCAGCAGATCCCTAGATCAAGCAGTGATGGCAGAAGTGTCTGGGAATCTAGCCTGGGCCGAATTTCACGTCCCAGCCATCTTGGCGGTCCACATACCGGGTGTGGACAGTTGGACAGCCGATTTCCTCAGTCGAGAAGGTATAGCCGCGGGAGAGTGGTCTCTTCATCTCGAGGTCTTCAATCAGATTTGCCTCAGGTGGGGGGTTCTGGACGTGGACCTCATGGCCTCCAGATGGAAGCACAAAGTACCGTTCGTCCCCAGGTATCAGGATCCCCTGGCAGTAGGAACAGACGCTCTAGCAATCTCTTGGGCACAATTCTCCCTTCCATTCCTGTTTCTCTCTCTCCCGCTTCTTCCAAGACTCATCAAGAAGATCAAGTCAGAACGAATACCAGTCATACTCTTAGCTCCAGATTTGGCCCAGATGTCCATGGTACGCGGAACTTTTCTACCTCCTCGCAGACGTCCCATGGAGACTACCCAAACGTCTAGATCTACTGTCTCAGAGTCTGCTCTTACACCGGAATTCTCAGTCGCTCAGTTTAACGGCATGGCCGTTGAGGTCGCCGTCCTGAGATCCTCTTGGCCTATTAGCTGAAGTCGAACAGACAATGATTAGAGCGTCGAAGCCTTTGTCATCCCGTATCCACCATTGTACATGGAAGGCCTTTTTCCGCTGGTGCGAGTGCTCTCAGACTCCCTCTATGACATTTTCTCTACCCGTCATCTTGGCCTTTTTGCAATCGGGTCTTGACTCCAGTCTGGCCCTCAGCTCTTTAAAGGGTCAGGTTTCAGCGCTCTCTGTGTTATTTCAGAAGCATCTTGCTTCCAGATCTCAGGTTAAGACCTTTCTCCAGGGGATTGCCCATTCTGTACCCCCAAACCGTCTGCCAGTTGAACCCTGGGACCTAAACCTGGTTCTGTCGGTTCTTCAAGAGTCTCCTTTTGAGCCCCTCTCGGACATTTCTCTCTCCTTTCTCTCCTGGAAGGTTGTCTTCCTTGTGGCCATTACTTCTATTAGAAGGGTGTCTGAGCTTGCAACTCTTTCCTGACGCTCTCCGTCTTTATGTGGCCAGAACGGCAACCTTCAGATGCTCCGATTCCTTGTAAATTCTTCCTTCTGGTCATCGCAAATCCACCTGCCTCCTAATCCACCATTGCCCGGTGGATCCGATCTGCCATTCTGGAGGCCTACCGGGTGAAGGACAGGACTCGTCTACTCAGGGTCACAGCTCACTCCTCTAGGGCGGTGGGAGCGTCTTGGGCAATTCATCATCAGACCCCGGTGTCGCAGCTATGCAAGCTGCCACATTGTCTTCTATTCATACCTTTAATAGGTTCTACAAGGTTCATGTCGATGCCTCTGCAAATGCGAGTCTTGGTAGACGGGTCCTGCAGGAAGCAGTGGCCCAGGTCAGACCTAAGGTGTAGTAGTACCCGCCCTTAGGGACTACTTTAAGACATCCCATGGTGTCCTGTGTCCCCCCAATGAAGCGAGAAAGAAAAGAAGATTTTGGGTACTCATCGTAAAATCTCTTTCTTGGAGCCTTCATTGGGGGATACAACACCCACCCTTTGTACACTGAATGTTGAGTTGTGTTAACACATATTCCTATTCTGCTAACATGTGTTATTGTTACACTTGTTCTCTATTTTGAATGCGTTACAGTTGTTCTCTATTTGAAGGTTTCTCCTACTGCTTTCTCACTAACTGAAGTCCCGAATGCCAGTTGGTGGGTGTATAATGCGGGGGAGCAGCTAACCTTTTTTGCATAGTGTCAGCCTCCTATGGAAGCATACACCCATGGTGTCCTGTGTCCCCCAATGAAGGCTCCAAGAAAGAGATTTTAAAGTGAGTACCCAAAATCTTTTTTTCTCTCTCCAACAGGATTAAAGAGACCTTTCTTTATGTATTAATGGTAGCACATATTTGTGATATTTGTTTGCTTACTGGAATCTTATTTATTCTATTGTGAATTTACTGCATGTTGGGGGATGGTGTGATTCCATACAGGAACACACATGATGGAATTTTACTCTATCAGGTTTTTACATGTTTTTATATGTTTGTGTTGTCGTGAATTTTGGTGTTTTTTGAATAAAGTATTTCATAATCTCATACATTTGTGGTGATCCCAATTTGTATACACACTGTCTTTTGTTCTCTTTTTTGTATCCACAGGGTCAGCCACCGTGGAACGGGGTTACCACTGTCCCTTAGGGTATGAATCGTCCGTTGGTAGTAAGGTTTATCAGTTCTTTGAGGATGACTGTAGGATATGTGCAGTTTTAAATAATTTGTTATATGTCTTTTAATGAATATTTATTAAAAATGTGTTTTTATTGCACTCTTTAAGGGGATTTTTTTTCTGTTTTTTGTTTTTCTGGATCCTTATATATCTATTAATATTCATTGAGACAATGGTGTTACACCGCGTGGCTCCCCTCTTGCAAGGAATGATATGGTCTCCCATTCCTTGCCTGCCACGAGCCCTCCTGCTCAGCAGTGCCGAAGGTCTGGGAGACTGCGCGGTGTGCAGAGGATGGCTGCTCAGGGAAACAGCAAGAGTGTTACACCTCGTGGCTCCCCTGTTGCAGGGAATGATGTGGTCTCCCATTCCTTGCCTGCCACGAGCCCTCCTGCTCAGCAGCCCCGAAGGTCTAAGAGGCTACGCAATGTGCAGAGGATAGCTGCTGAGGGAAGCAGCAAAAGTTTTGTTATCCCTGCACATTGTGAAACTGTGAATGCCGCTTCTATGTCCCAGAGGTGGGAGGATTAGCATGTGCACCACGTGGCATGTTTTGATTCGCCCACTGACGTCACACGGCCTGAAGACACGCCGCAGGCCGATGACGTGGTGAACCCTGACTGGCCAGGCTGGGATGTCATGGACCCTGATTGGGCCAAGTCCATCGTCACCGCCTCTGGGTGGAGCTGCGCCTCCTTAAAAAGCTCCGCTTGCCAATATGGCGGCGTGCGACCGTTCTTTATTGTTGTATGTCTGGCAGCGTGCTGCTACGCCACTGTTCAGGCATTTTTCTCTATTTGTGGGCTCTGCCCTTACTGCTCAGGCAGTGCCTTGTTTGCAGGTCATGTCCCTACCCTCGGTGAGCTCCTTGGGACGCCTCCGGACTCACTTTGTTGTTTAAGCACACGTGCGTGGGCACCGCTGTGCTTCCCTCGTGCCACGTTTCCGTGACTTCCGCTTGGTCACACGTGCGTGGGCACCACTATGCTTCATCGTGCAACAAGTACACCGAGCTGTGAGCCCCGTTCCATACAACCCTCACGGGTTAGGGCGAGCCGGCGTACGCAGATCGTCTGTGACGTAGCAGACGATCGTCAGCAGCAACCCGCTCACTCTTCAACAACCATAGCAGCGGTCCCCTACACAGCACAGAGGACATGACCGGCAGAAGCTGTGTCTATACCATCTTGGCACGCTTCCCCGGGTCCCCCTCGTAACACAACTGGTTTAACAAATTAAGCCCAACTGGCCATTTTCGTTTATGGGATCACTGCAGAGTTTGACACATGAGAAAAACTGCTGTGACCGGAAGCCATGCATGGCAGTACAAGAGGTGAAGACTTATTAGAGAGACTTGTTTTACCAATGAAAAATTAACTGACCTTACAACAGATAGAGCTTCAGCCATGGTTGGCTCACAAAAAGGGTTAATTGAATTTGTCAAGAAAGAAATAAGTCGACTTATTCTTGGTCCAAGTGATTTAATTATATGCCACTACATCATACACCAAGAAAGTCTCTGTGCACAGTCATTGTAGCTCAACAATGTGATGTCAACATTAGTGACATGCATAAACTTAACGAAAAGCAGAGCTCTGAATAGTCATCAGTTTAAGGAGTTACTGAATGATCTTGAATCTGAGTAGGGTGATCTAGTAAAACACTGTGATGTCTGGTGGCTGAGTTGAGGGATCTGTGGGAAGAAGTCAAGCAGTTCTTGGAGGTGAAGGGTAAATCTGAGTGTTATCTAGCATTCATGGTAGACATTACCAAGTACCTGTCAGAGCTGAACGTTAAGCTGCAGGGCCCCAACCAGCATCTCAGCTCTCTGCTTTCAAACATGAAATCATTTGGAGCTAAACTAAGGATGTGGAAAGGGCAACTTAAATAGAAGAACAGTGCATTTCCCCACTCTGGAAAGACAAGAGTCTTCTGCGACACTTGAATATGGTGGTGAAAGTGCAAAACTAATTGAAGCATTTGATGAAAGATTCAAGGATGCCAATGTGGGACCAGCTGATGTGAATGATACCCTACAACACAAAATCATTCAACTGCAAAACGATGACGAAGTACAACCTCCAATTGCTTGAGTTCTATAAACGATGTGATCAATGATGATTTTGCCACTGCGAGGAGACATGAATTGAAATGTTCATCTGTGATCGGAACTTAGTACTGCAAAAAGTTCTTTTCAAAACTTTCCATAGTGACGAGTCGACTTTGCTCAAGACTAACAGATTAAAATCAGTTGTGAGCAGCAACATCATCAATACTTCTCAACATCATCAGTACCTCCCGACATTGCACGCCTCACTAAAGAGAAGTCGTTTCAGGTGGGAGTTATTTAAATGTTGACTAAATATAGTCCGCTAATGTTTAAGTTAGTAATTTTATACGGCCTCTGAATGAGGTTATAAATTGTGAAATGCCCCTTTGCAGAAAAAAGGTTCCCCGCCCCTGACCTAAAGTGTTAATAAACTTACTAATGTGGTTTTCAATACTTTGAAGAGCATAGTTTTTAGAATGGTGTCACTTTTGGGTTTTGGCTGTCGCATAGGTCCATTAAAGTCTATTGAAATGTGATGCAGTCACTAAAAAAATTGGTTTTGTAAATTTTGTTGGAAAATGAGAAATTGTTGATAAAGTTTTAACTTCCTAACAAAAAAGATGATATTTCAAAAAAAGGAAATGATGTAAAGTGAACATGTGGTATACGTTATTTAATAACTATCCTGTGTGATATAACTAAATGGTTCAGTCATACAAATTCAGTTTGAAAATTGTGACATTTTCAAGGGTTTTTTTTTACCAAATTTTTGTTATTTTAATAAATAAATCAATTAATATTGACCAAAAATCTACCACTTATATAAAATACAAAATGTCACAAAGAAGGGAATTTTGTTACTTACCGTAAATTCCTTTTCTTCTAGCTCTTATTGGGAGACCCAGACGATTGGGGTATAGCTACTGCCTCCGGAGGCCACACAAAGCACTACACTAAAAAGTGCAAGGCCCCTCCCCTTCTGGCTATACCCCCCCGTGGTATCACGGGTTCTCCAGTTTTAGTGCCAAAGCAAGAAGGAGGAAAGCCAATAACTGGTTTAAACAAATTAACTCCGAGTAACATCGGAGAACTGAAAAACCGTTCAACATGAACAACATGTGTACCCGCAAACAACAAAAAACATCCCGAAGGACAACAGGGCGGGTGCTGGGTCTCCCAATAAGAGCTAGAAGAAAAGGAATTTACGGTAAGTAACAAAATTCCCTTCTTCTTCAGCGCTCTATTGGGAGACCCAGACGATTGGGACGTCCAAAAGCTGTCCCTGGGTGGGTAAAGAAATACCTCATGTTAGGGCTGCAAAACAGCCCTCCCCTACGGGGGTGTCACTGCCGCCTGCAGGACTCTTCTACCTAAGCTGGCATCCGCCGAAGCATAGGTATGCACCTGATAATGCTTGGTGAAAGTGTGCAGACTGGACCAGGTAGCTGCCTGGTACACTTGTTGAGCCGAAGCCTGGTGTCGTAATGCCCAGGACGCACCCACGGCTCTGGTTGAGTGGGCTTTTAGCCCTGAAGGAACCGGAAGCCCCGCAGAACGGTAGGCCTCTAGAATTGGTTCTTTGATCCATCGAGCCAGGGTGGCTTTAGAAGCCTGCAACCCCTTGCGCGGACCAGCGACAAGGACAAAAAGTGCATCGGAACGGCGCATGGGCGCCGTGCGGGAAATGTAGAGTCTGAGTGCTCTCACCAGATCTAACAAACGTAAGTCCTTCTCATACCGGTGAACCGGATGAGGACAAAAGGAAGGCAAGGATATATCCTGATTAAGATGAAATGAGGATACGACCTTAGGGAGAAACTCCGGAATGGGGTGCAGCACTACCTTGTCCTGGTGGAACACCAGGAAGGGAGCCTTGGATGACAGAGCTGCCAGCTCAGACACTCGCCGAAGCGATGTGATCGCAACGAGAAACGCCACCTTCTGTGACAGGCGAGAAAGGAAACTTCCTTCAGAGGCTCGAAAGGCGGCTTCTGGAGAGCAACTAATACCCTGTTGAGATCCCATGGATCTAACGGCCGCTTATACGGGGGTACGATATGACAGACCCCCTGTAGGAACGTGCGCACCTTAGAAAGACGTGCTAGACGCTTCTGAAAAAACACGGATAGTGCCGAGACTTCCCCCTCAAGGAAGCCGAGCGACAAGCCCTTTTCTAACCCCGATTGCAGGAAGGAAAGAAAAGTAGGCAATGCAAATGGCCAGGGAGACACTCCCTGAGCCGAGCACCAGGTTAAGAAAATCTTCCACGTTCTGTGGTAGATCTTAGCAGAGTTGGACTTCCTAGCCTGTCTCATGGTGGCAACGACCCCTTGGGATAATCCTGAAGACGCTAGGATCCAGGACTCAATGGCCACACAGTCAGGTTCAGGGCCGCAGAATTCCGATGGAAAAACGGCCCTTGGGACAGTAAGTCTGGCCAGCCTGGTAGTGACCACGGTCGGCCGACCGTGAGATGCCACAGATCCGGGTACCACGATCTCCTCGGCCAGACTGGGGCGACGAGTATGACGCGGCTGCAATCGGATCTGATTTTTTGCGCAGTACTCTGGGCAAGAGTGCCAGAGGTGGAAACACATATGTGAGCCGGAACTGCGACCAATCTTGCACTAAGGCGTCTGCCGCCAGAGCTCTGTGATCGCGCGATCGTGCCATAAATGCCGGGACCTTGTTGTTGTGCCGAGACGCCATTAGGTCGACGTCCGGCACACCCCAGCGGCGACAGATTTCCTGAAACACGTCCGGGTGAAGGGACCATTCCCCTGCGTCCATACCCTGGCGACTGAGGAAGTCTGCTTCCCAGTTTTCTACGCCCGGGATGTGAACTGCGGATATGGTGGATGCTGTGTCCTCCACCCACATGAGGATTCGCCAGACTTCCTGGAAGGCTTGCCGACTGCGCGTCCCTCCTTGGTGGTTGATGTATGCCACCGCTGTGGAGTTGTCCGACTGGATTCGGATCTGCTCTCTTTCTAGCCACTGCTGGAAAGCTAGTAGGGTAAGATACCCTGCCCCGATTTCCAGAACATTGATCTGAAGGGTGGACTCCTGCTGAGTCCACGTCCCCTGAGCCCTGTGGCGGAGACAAACTGCTCCCCACCCTGACAGACTCGTATCTGTCGTGACCACTGCCCAGGATGGGGGTAGGAAGGATCTTCACTGTGACAATGAGGTGGGAATAAGCCACCATTGCAGAGAGTCCTTGGCCGTCTGGGAAAGGGAGACTTTCCTGTCCAGGGAGGTTGACTGCCCGTCCCATTGGCGGAGAATGTCCCCTTGCAGTTGGCGCAGATGAAACTGCGCAAAGGGAACTGCCTCCATGGCTGCCACCATCTTCCCTAGGAAGTGCATGAGGCGCCTTAAGGGGTGCGACTGGCCTTGAAGGAGAGACTGCACCTCTGTTTGCAGTGAACGCTGCTTGTTCAGCGGAAGCTTCACTATCGCTGATAGAGTGTGAACTCCATGCCGAGATACGTTAGTGATTGAGTCGGTGACCGATTTGACCTTGCCAAATTGATGATCCACCCGAAAGTCTGGAGAGTCTCCAGCGTAACATTCAGGCTGCGTTGTCATGCCTCAAGGGAGGGTGCTTTGACGAGTAGATCGTCCAAGTAAGGGATCACCGGGTGTCCCTGAGAGTGCAAGACTGCTACCACTGCTGCCATGACCTTGGTGAACACCCGTGGGGCTGTCGCCAGACCGAATGGCAGAGCTACGAACTGAAGATGGTCGTCTCCTATCACAAAACGTAGAAAACGTTGGTGCTCCGTAGCAATTGGCACGTGGAGATAGGCATCTTTGATGTCTGTTGAGGCAAGGAAGTCTCCTCGAGACATTGAGGTAATGACGGATCGGAGGGATTCCATCCGGAACCGCCTGGCGTTCGCATGCTTATTGAGCAGTTTTAGGTCCAGAACAGGACGGAAGGAGCCGTCCTTTTTTGGAGCCACAAAGAGATTGGAGTACAAACCCTCGCCCTCGTTCCTGAGGGGGGACAGGGATCACCACTCCTTCTGCTTTTAGAGCGTCCACCGCCTGCAGCAGGGCATCTGCTCGGTGGGGTGCGGTGGGGAGGTGGGGCCTGGAGTCGGAGGACGAGAACAGAACACTGTCCTGTGCACGTGAGCACAATGTCCGTCACCCACCGGTCTGTGACCTGTGGCAGCTAAATGTCGCCAAAGGCGGGGGAGTCTGCCATCAACCGCGGATGCGGAGAGAGAGAGAGAGCTGAGAGTCATGAGGAGACCGCCTTGGTAGCGGTTCCTCCGGCTGCCTTCCTTGGGCGTGATTGAGCCCGGCCGGAATCTGAGCCCGTCTGAGGTTTTGTAGCCCTTTTGCACGAGGACAATTGGAACCTGCCCGAGCTTGGGAAGGACCGAAACCTCGACTGTACTTTTAGGACAGCATTAATAGGGTAAGTCGCAGAGCAGACATTGCGGAGTTACGGACGCCTCTGCGGTACAGATGTACATGTGCTCAAGGCCAGCTGTGCAAGAACAGCTGAAAAGGTTAGGTTGCCTATACGGCTGTGAATGCCGGAGCAACCGACACGCCGATAGCCTCCTAGACAGATTTCAACCAGAGTCCATCTGTCTGTGAATGGCATCTTTAAGTGAAGCCCCATCTCCAGTGCAACTATGGCTCTAGACGCAAGCCTGGAGATTGGAGAATCCACCTTTGGACCCTGGGTCCAGCGCTTGACCACGTCAGGGGAAAAGGGATAACGTGTATCTTAAAAACGTTTGGAGAAGACGCTTATCTGGTAAGCGTGGTGTTTCTGGACTGCTTCTCTGAAGTCAGCGTGGCCAGAAAAATACTCAATATCCGTTTGAGATACTGAAAAGGGACTTCTCCTGCTGTGAAGCTGACTCCTCCACTGGGGGAGCTGAGGGAGAAAGATCCAACCTTCCATTGATGGACGCTATAGGATCATTCCGTATGGCGTTACCATCCGGTGTATCCGGATTGATAGCGATGTCAGGATCAAAGTCCTGGAGAGCTGCCTTATCATACAGAGAGTCCTCCTGGGACCCCCCCGTTCCAAATGAGGTTGGTCAGGAAGATTGCCCATGGCCTGTCTGGACTGCAAGTCTCTATCTTATGACAATATATCTGTCGAAACTGCAACTCCGTCCCTGTCCTTGGACAGGGATGACAGGTGGTTTCTTTGGCCACGACTAGTAGAGACCCCGGCAGACGAAGTGCTAGAGACCCCGGCAGACGAAGTGCTACAGGGGAGCATGCACACAATGGGACGGTGTCATGAACAGCATCCCATGTAGTAAAAACAGCACTGAAAATCTGTGTTGCTTTTTTGCCGCTGCCGACTAGCCATCTAGAAGTATATAGCCAAGATTGGTGACCGTACAGTGCAATGTATAGCATACAAGCATAAAGTACAAATGAACACTGCAGCACAAGCAATACAAGCAGCATAGAAGCCTGTGCCCTGGCACCTCTGCTCTTCTGCTGCTGTAGACTAGTCATCTAGGGGAATATAGCCCCGAAGAGTGACCATACAGTGCAATGTATAGCATACAAGCACAAGTACAAATGCACACTGCAGCCCATGCAATACAAGCAGCATAGAAAAAAACCTGTGCCCCAGCACCCTTGGTTTTCTGCTGCTGTAGTCTAGCCATTCCAGGAGAATATAGCTAAGACTAGCGACTGTACAGTGCAGTGTATAGCATACAAGCATAAACACAAATGAACACTTCAGTACGTGCAATACAAGCAGCCTAGAAAGCCTGTGCCTTAGCACACCTGCTTTCCTGCTGCTGATGTGTCGCTCTCCAAGCGGGCATATAGCGACCTATGCAGTTAAAATACACATGTACACACTGCAGTATATATTGGGGTCAGCACTATGTGTGCCGCTTACCGCCCGCCTATAAGCGGGTGTATGGTCGCCACCGTCCTGCCTGGTTGCCGAAAGTCCGAGCTCGGACTGCAGTAATGGCTGCCGGCGTCTTCCCCAGCTCGTGTGAGGAGGGGCGGGCCGTGGGCGTGCCCCAAGTCAGAGCGGGAATCCGGCGTCCGACAGTGTGCAGTGAGAGGGCTGGAGCATGTAAATAAGGCTCCAGCCCTCGGCGCTGCTGATTGCTCAGCGTCTGTCCCCTTCCCTGAGTGACAGGGAGGGGGCGGGAACGAAGCGGCACTAGGCCGCAGAAGCCGGGGACTGGATTTATAAGCGCCGCCGCCGTAAAAGCGCGGTCGGCGCCCAGTCCCCGGCGAACTACAAGTCCCAGCCGCGCCGCCGCTCCCGGAGCGTCCGGCGCGGTAGTTCCCAATACACAAAGTCACTCAGCAAAGCTGCAGTGACTGTAACCCTTTACTGTCCCCGGCGCACTAGCACACCCAGCAAGTCTGGAGTGTGCTGTGCCTGTGTGTACGGGGACACAGAGTACCTGTAATGGTGCAGGGCCATGTCCCTGAACGGTACTCCAGCTCCGTATCCAGCAGGTTCAAATGGGTCTGTGGATGGAGCCCGACGTCAGAGCTTTGAGGCCGGCAGGATCCCACTTCCTCAGAGCCCCCCAGGGGGATGTGGAAGGAAAGCAGCATGTGGGCTCCAGCCTCCGTACCAGCAATAGGTACCTCAACCTTACAACACCATCAACGGGTGAGAAGGGAGCATGCTGGGGGCCCTATATGGGCCCTCTTTTCTTCCATCCGAAATAGTCAGCAGCTACTGCTGACTAAAATCTGTGGAGCTATGCATGGATGTCTGACCTCCTTCGCACAAAGCTTGAAAACTGGAGAACCCGTGATACCACGGGGGGGTATAGCCAGAAGGGGAGGGGCCTTGCACTTTTTAGTGTAGTGCTTTGTGTGGCCTCCGGAGGCAGTAGCTATACCCCAATCGTCTGGGTCTCCCAATAGAGCGCTGAAGAAAAAAGTCTCAAAATCACTGCGATATGTTGAAGAATTCCAGAGTTATTACCTCAAAGTGACACTGGTCAGATTTGAGAAATGAGGCTAAGTCGTTAACATATAAAGTAGCTCAGTCCTTAAGGGGCTAATATAAGAAATTGTTTATATATAAACTACATCAAAATTAAACAGAATTTGTAAGGAATAGTGGCTCAAACGTAGTATGTAATTAGATCATTTGTCTATTACAAAAATATTCAGCCATACATAAATATTTTAACATCCTATGAAATTTTTTTATAAGATTTAATATAATAATAACAATAATAATAATAAGTTTTATTTTTATAGCGCCAACATATTCCGCAGCGCTTTACAATTAAGAGGGGACATGTACAGACAATATGAGACAATACAAAATAACAAAATTAAGATACTAGGAGTGAGGGCCCTGCTCGTAAGCTTACAGTCTATGAGGAAATAGGGGAGAGAAAAGCTTGTCATATATGGTCCAGCCATATTTAACTTAATACTAGAAGAAAGTGGTTAAATCATTTTGAGATATTTCTAGGATATACAGTATAAGTCTAGACACTCCTGTTGAAATGCAAGTTGTTTGTCATGTAAAACAAAATGATACCAAGAAGAATAATTTCAGAACTTTTTCCAACTTTAATCTCACCCATAATATTTTCAAATCCATTTAGCAACAAAATTAAATCAATTTCAGGTTGGAAATAAAATAAAAAAATGTAAACCCTCTTTTATAATAAGATATGTGGTTTTGGTATGTTTATTACAAAGCCAACACTGTGCATCAACCCTCTAAAAACCAAACCCACAGTGAAGCATGGAAGAGGCAGCATTATGTTTCGGGTTAGCTTTTTGGCAGCTGGAACTAAAGATTTGTCAAGGTGGAAGGGAATTATGATCAATCTGAAACACCAGTCAAATTTGCATCAAAACCTTAAGGCCTCTGCTAAAAAGTTAAGGATGAATTTCACCTTTCAGCACAACAAGTCAACGATAAGTCCAAATCGACAGAAAAAATGGGTTTGCCAGAAGATCAAATTTTTGGAATGACCAAGCCAGAGGCCCGTACCTGAATTCAACTGATAATCTGTGGGTGACCTGAAGAGGGCGATGTACACAGGAGATGCCTTCACAATCTAACAGATTTAGAGTCAAGGAAGAGTGAGCACAGATTGCTAATGTTAGATGTACAATGCTGATAGACCCCAACCCAATAAAACTGAATACTGTCATAAATTCAAAGTCTACTTCTCCATACCTTCTCTTTCCTCCTCTCTATCTCACTCTTTTATTTCTCTTCTCGTTTTCTCATTAATGACTTAATATTGACATACTGTCATATTGTTGTGGAACATTCTTAGAGTTAATGTCACATATTTTTTAACCTGATTTTGATAACGTATGATTGTTCCATTCTTCTCCTTTATCTGTTTTGTCAGCAATCCAATAAAACTTGATTTAACCAAAAAAGCAGAGGAAGGCTACAAGAAAATAGCAAAGCATACATTGGCTAGGGAAGGTATTCAACCCTTTTAAATTTTTATTGTTTTGATACCTTACTAATTGAACTTAAAAGATGGTGTCATACGCATTCGTTGTGGAGGAGAGGAGGGAAGTATTTGAATGTGGGGTTTGCACAAAACAGCGAGGGGGGAACCCAGTGCAGGAGCAGGTTACCCCTGGTGGTGCAGTTGTTTGGTTAATATGGGTCTTTGCTGGGTTGAGGTCTCAGTGGGACATTGGTTCGGCAACATTTGGCTTGGTGTCCTTGAGCCGGTGTAGTGTGCCTGAGGACCTGTGGGGAGCTGATGTTGCGATCGAGCGGCCTGTTGGTAACCTTCATCTACCTCTCCTCCTTTCGGGTTTTCTATTCATGGTTACGGGTATAATAAAAATGTTACGGGGGGCTGTCTGATAATAACTTAAAGGAGTATCAGACAGTCAGGGTCCACCGTGCAAAGACTCTGCTGCAGACTATGGCAGAGGGCAATACCTCTGTTAACTCACAGAAGGATATAATAAGTAAGTAAAGCAATTCCTCCCTTACTTGGAGGGTGTGTGGAATGATCTCTGTTAATAATCACAGAGACAAAGACAATGTGTGCGAAATGGCACCTACCTAGGTCCGCTCTTCTAGTGGTGCAAAAGAGACGAACAGCAGCGTAAGCCGCACAAAGCTCCTACCTGCGTTCGCTCCACTAGTGTGCGAGGACACGAACCACTAGATATGGCACCTGCCTAGGTCCGCTCTTCTAGTGGTGCAAAAGAGACGAACAGCAGCGTAAGCCGCACAAAGCTCCTACCTCTGTTCGCTCCCCTAGTGTGCGAGGATACGAACAACTGCCAGACGCAGTATAAGGAACGTTACCCTAGCGGCAACGTCCACCTACGAGTCGAATCACAAGGCCCAGCCAGACCAAGTGCCTCAGGCACCTGCCTATGTCCGCTCCCCTAAGAGGTAAGGATACGGACAGCAGCCGAAGCTGTAAGGTATAAGAACGCTACCCTGCTGGTAGCGCTCACCTTGCATAGACAGAGGAATGCCTAGAGGAACGTGCACAGGGCGTCTACCCTCATGCATGAACCAAGAGGACTGAGCGCCATGCGGCGTGTGTCAGGGTCTTATATAGACTCTGTGCCTCATCCAAGATGGAGGACACCAGAGCCAATCGGCTGCCAGAACGACAAGAGTGACGTCATGCTGGCCTATCACCGAGCAAGGCGTCACAAGCACATGACCAGCGACCAATCGGCATAGAAGGTGTCAGAGACATGTGACCTCGTGTCAGCGATGATGTCACCCGCACATGTGCAATGGCTCCAAGATAGGACTTAGTCTCCAGCGCTCGCACATGTGCAGTAGCAAGAAATCTGGACTTAGTCTCCAGCGCTCGCACATGTGCAGTAGCAAGAAATCTGGACTTAGTCTCCAGCGCTCGCACATGTGCAGTAGCAAGAAATCTGGACATAGTCTCCAGTGCTCGCAGCAACCGTAACAGTACCTCCCCCTCAAGGGCCCCCCTCCCGGCGACGCAGGTAATCAGCAACTAAGTCGGGAGCATGGACAGCCTCCTCAGGCTCCCAAGAGCGATGTTCCGGGCCGTAGCCCTCCCAATCTATCAAGAAGAACCTGCGCCCTCTAACCATCTTAGAACCAACTATGGCTCGTACCTCATAGCTAGAGCGAGAGGAATCAGAAGCAGGAGAGTGCACTTCACGAGCGTGAGGTAAAATTGCCGGCTTTAGCAGTGAAACATGGAATTTGTCATGGATCCTAAGATGGACGGGTAACTTCAATTGGTAGACTACAGGATTTACCTGTCGAAGAACCTCATAAGGACCCAGGAAGCGAGGAGCAAATTTGACAGAGCTCACTCTAAGTTTCACGTTTTTTGCAGAGAGCCACACAAAGTCCCCTGGAGAAAAGACAGGAGCCGGGCGACGAAACCGATCGGACACCGTCTTCATACGGTCCTTAGCTGCTTGGATTGACTCTTGAGTCCGATCCCAAACCTCTCTGGCATTAGTTGCCCAGTCGGCCACAAGAGGAGGAGGTGCAGCAGCGGGAAACGGTACCGGTACCCTAGGGTGTTGCCCATTATTGAGTACGAACGGTGTCTGCCCAGTGGCCTCAGCCAGCGAATTGTTAAGGGCAAATTCTGCCCAGGGTAGGAGGGAGGACCAGTTATCGTGGTTCTCAGCAACAAAGTGTCGAAGGTATATAATCATGGATTGATTGGTACGCTCAACCAAACCATTGGTCTCCGGATGGTATGCCGAAGATAGATTCAACTCAATTTGCAGAAGGCTACAAAGATCTCGCCAGAAACGGGAAGCAAATTGCGGGCCTCTATCACAAATGATACGATCTGGCATCCCGTGAAGCCTAAAGACATGCTTGAGGAATAGTTTGGCTAGTACCCTGGAAGATGGGATTCTCGATAACGGTACGAGATGAACCATCCGGGAGAAATGGTCCGTAATGACCCACACAAATCTATGTCCCTGTGAACATGGAAGATCACCCACAAAGTCCATGCCTACCACCTCCCATGGTCTATCTGGCACTGGTAAAGGATGCAAGAGCCCAGCCGGTCTCTGCCGTAATGGACGGTTGCGAGCACACGAGTAGCAGGAACCGACATATCTCTTGACGTGGCTGGCTAAGTGTGGCCACCAATACCACCTCTCCAGTAACTCTCGTGTCCGTCTAATACCAAAATGCCCACCCACCTTTGAGGTGTGGGCCCATGACAGTATATCATTCTGTCGATCAGGCGGAACAAAGGTCTTGCCCGGTGGGATTTGGTCTAACGTCACAGGCGAGAGCGTATGAAAAACCCTGGAGGGAAGGATAAGACGAGGTTCGTCAATCTCTTCCTGGGTAGAAAGCATAGAGCGAGACAGGGCGTCTGCCTTGTTATTCTTACTCCCAGACAGATAGTTGATGGAGAAGTGAAAGCGGGAGAAAAACAAGGACCAGCGGGCTTGCCGAGGATTCAGACGCTGAGCGGTTTGTAAGTACGTCAGATTCTTATGGTCTGTATAGACCTGGAAAGGATGTTTCGCTCCTTCCAGCAAGTGACGCCACTCCTCCAAGGCTAATCTCAAGGCGAGCAGTTCCCTATCCCCAATGGTATAGTTTCTCTCTGCCGGTGAAAAGGTTTTAGCAAAGAAGAAACACGGCCTTTTTCTACCTGCACCGTTCTTTTGATACAAGACCGCACCAGCACCCACTGAAGAGGCATCAACCTCTAAGAGGAAGGGCTTACTCTCATCGGGTCTTTGAAGAACGGGAGCAGTTGAAAAGTGTCTTTTTACTGCCTCAAAAGCCTGAGATGTCTCAGTAGACCAGGCTTTGGGATTAGCACCTTTCTTAGTCAAGGCCACCAAAGGGGCCACCAAAGTAGAAAAATGGGGTATGAACTGCCTGTAATAATTTATGAATCCTAAGAAGCGTTGCACCGCCTTCAAGGAATGAGGTTCGGACCATTGCAGGACAGCAGAGAGCTTCGCAGGATCCATAGCCAGGCCCTCTTGTGAGATAATGTAACCCAAAAAAGGCAATGAGGACTGCTCGAATACACATTTCTCGAGTTTAGCAAACAATGAGTGCTCCCTTAAACGGGAAAGGACACGAACGACATCCTGACGATGAGTCTCCAGATCAGGAGAAAAAATCAGGATGTCGTCCAGATACACCACTACTGAGGATAACAGTAAATCCCTGAACACATCGTTTACGAAGTCCTGAAATACTGCGGGTGCATTACATAACCCAAAAGGCATGACGAGGTATTCATAGTGACCGTCTCGGGTGTTAAAAGCGGTCTTCCATTCGTCACCCTTTCGAATTCGTACCAAGTTATACGCACCCCGCAGATCCAACTTCGTAAAAACTTGAGCTCCTCTCAGTCTGTCAAAGAGCTCCGAAATTAAAGGTAATGGGTATTTGTTCTTTATTGTGATTGCGTTGAGACCCCTGTAATCTATGCAGGGACGCAAATCACCCTCTTTCTTCCGAACAAAGAAAAACCCAGCTCCCGCGGGAGAGACAGACTTACGAATGAACCCCTTCTCTAAACTCTCTCTTATATAGGTCGACATGGCCTCCGACTCAGGTATCGACAGGGGGTAAACCCTGCCTTTAGGTGGAACCGAACCTGGGATAAGGTCTATGGCACAGTCATACGGCCTATGGGGTGGAAGAACCTCAGCACCCTGTTTGGAGAACACGTCAGCGAAATCCAGATAGGGTGTAGGTATGGGAGAGAGATCAGTAGATTCAACCGCAATGACCTTAGGTGGTAAGGGAAGACATCGGGACTGACATTTCGAACCCCAACTAATAATGCTGTCAGACTCCCAGTCAATGTGAGGAGCATGAGTCCGAAGCCATGGGAGACCCAGAAGGATGTCGTCTATACCCTCAGGCAAAACAAGAAAAGAAATCTCCTCTATGTGACCCTGAGACAGGGAAAGGCGCAAGGGAACTGTCCTCAATGTAATGGAGTCAGACAACATAGTTCCATTAACAACACGGACAGGAATAGGCGCCTCTAACATGATAGAGGGAATATTGTGTCCCTTTACAAATCCTGAGGACACAAAAATCCCGTCAGCTCCGGAATCCACAAAAGCCATAATAGGCCATGTATTCTCAGATAACGAGAGCTGACCTGGGATACAACACTTAGAGGGTGCAGAAGACGTCTCTAGTAACCCCCCTCTAATGGTTACTAGACCAGGGAGTTTCCCTGACGACTAGGACACTTGTTGGCATAGTGCCCAGCCTGACGACATACGTAACATATAGGAGGACCAGACTTGCGTAGTCTGGAAGACGTATGACCTAACTCCATAGGAGTGGGAGATGTTTCAGATGCTGAGGAAGATGGTAGTGGACCCTCAACAACTGGAATAGCCCGATGCTTAGGGCGTGAGGAAGAGACCTCGAGTCTACGTTCCTTATGGCGTACATCGATCCTCGTTGCTACTGTGATCAAGTCCTCCAGAGAAGCAGGGACCTCACGAGTAGCAAGAGCATCCTTGACATAGCCTGCCAACCCTCTCCAGAAGATAGGAATCAACACCTTCTCTGGCCAATCTAGTTCTGCCACCAGAGTTCTAAAAGCAATGGCATAAGAACTAGTGGATAACGAACCCTGAGATAGATCTAACAGTCTCAGGGCCGCATCATGGGTAACCTGCGGACCCATGAATACCGCCTTAAGAGCATCAAGAAAGTCTTGATGTCTCAGAGTAACCACATCAGAGCGCTCCCATAGGGGAGTCGCCCATTCTAAGGCTTTGTCCTGAAGTAAGGAGATGATAAAGCCTACTCTGGACCTCTCCGTAGAGAAGCGAGAAGAGTTGACCTCTAGGTGTATCTGACACTGACTAATGAAACCACGACATGATCTGGCATCGCCAGAATATCTGTTTGGCAGAGCAAGTCGAGGATCATGTGCAGATGTCACCATGGTCTGAGGTTTATCCTCTATACTCTTGAGCCGTGACTCAAGTACTTGTATGTAACGGTGTAACTGCTGATA
The DNA here is from genome assembly GCF_048569485.1 of Anomaloglossus baeobatrachus. NCBI lineage: Eukaryota > Metazoa > Chordata > Amphibia > Anura > Aromobatidae > Anomaloglossus > Anomaloglossus baeobatrachus. Next base: position 744,498,173 of record NC_134354.1, read on the forward strand.
TTCTGCCATAACTGCCAGACCCTTGGCTCAGTCCTAATGTTACGGGGGGCTGTCTGATAATAACTTAAAGGAGTATCAGACAGTCAGGGTCCACCGTGCAAAGACTCTGCTGCAGACTATGGCAGAGGGCAATACCTCTGTTAACTCACAGAAGGATATAATAAGTAAGTAAAGCAATTCCTCCCTTACTTGGAGGGTGTGTGGAATGATCTCTGTTAATAATCACAGAGACAAAGACAATGTGTGCGAAATGGCACCTACCTAGGTCCGCTCTTCTAGTGGTGCAAAAGAGACGAACAGCAGCGTAAGCCGCACAAAGCTCCTACCTGCGTTCGCTCCACTAGTGTGCGAGGACACGAACCACTAGATATGGCACCTGCCTAGGTCCGCTCTTCTAGTGGTGCAAAAGAGACGAACAGCAGCGTAAGCCGCACAAAGCTCCTACCTCTGTTCGCTCCCCTAGTGTGCGAGGATACGAACAACTGCCAGACGCAGTATAAGGAACGTTACCCTAGCGGCAACGTCCACCTACGAGTCGAATCACAAGGCCCAGCCAGACCAAGTGCCTCAGGCACCTGCCTATGTCCGCTCCCCTAAGAGGTAAGGATACGGACAGCAGCCGAAGCTGTAAGGTATAAGAACGCTACCCTGCTGGTAGCGCTCACCTTGCATAGACAGAGGAATGCCTAGAGGAACGTGCACAGGGCGTCTACCCTCATGCATGAACCAAGAGGACTGAGCGCCATGCGGCGTGTGTCAGGGTCTTATATAGACTCTGTGCCTCATCCAAGATGGAGGACACCAGAGCCAATCGGCTGCCAGAACGACAAGAGTGACGTCATGCTGGCCTATCACCGAGCAAGGCGTCACAAGCACATGACCAGCGACCAATCGGCATAGAAGGTGTCAGAGACATGTGACCTCGTGTCAGCGATGATGTCACCCGCACATGTGCAATGGCTCCAAGATAGGACTTAGTCTCCAGCGCTCGCACATGTGCAGTAGCAAGAAATCTGGACTTAGTCTCCAGCGCTCGCACATGTGCAGTAGCAAGAAATCTGGACTTAGTCTCCAGCGCTCGCACATGTGCAGTAGCAAGAAATCTGGACATAGTCTCCAGTGCTCGCAGCAACCGTAACAAAAAAGTTATTGAAATGTTATTGAAATGTTATTTATCATTGATGGTATTTGTTTGTTATTTAATAAACAGGGCTACTGTGGCCTTATATATCCAAATGTCACGCAGTCTTTGTGTTTATTTTAGATAAGGACTCGGGCAATAAGTCAGACATGCCTGGCTGTTATTGTTTTCATGGTTCCTGTTGTTTGTGATTTTATTTCTCCAACAGGATTAAAGAGACCTTTCTCTATGTGTTGATAGTAGTACATATTTGTGATATTTGTTTGCTTACTGGAATCTTATTTATCCTATTGTGAATTTAGTGCATGTTGAGGGATGGTGTGATTCCATACAGGAACGCACATGATGAAATTTTACTCTGTCTGTTTTTTAAATTTTTTTATATGTTCGTGTTGTCTTGAATTTTGGTGTTTTTTGAATAAAGTACTTCATGATCTCATACATTTGTGGTGATCCCAATTGCTATACACACTGTCTTTTGCTCTCTTTTTTGTATCCACATTGTCTATACCGGTGTGCAATTGGTTTAGATCCCACTTATATATCTGTGGTGACCTGTACACTATTTTAAAACAGACTTGTTTTTTTGTGGTTTTGTTTCTCTACATTTCTTGAGTTGTGGCACAGAGACTTTGATTATTAATGGATTTCGGGGCTAGAGGCTGCTTGGAATTCCAAGGTTGGCGGAATTATTGGGGCAGCATGTAATGCTCTATCTGATATAATGTCGGATGACTCTTTTAACAAACTATCATCCGAGTTGATCTAACTTCACAAATTAGTTACCAAAATGTGGTGGAATGTGAAAAGTTTGGAGGAGTATGTTAAATTGGGATTGGATCCCAGGGGTCTGCGGATGCAAATTTTCCCGACATGGGAGGTGGATAGAGACTTCAGAAAAGTGTGGGAGTCTGGCCTTTTAAAATGTTCGTACATTATTATGGGCTTGCTTATAGACCATGATATGAAATTTAAAGAGGATATAAAAACAAGAGTCCAAACATAAGTCTGTTGACTCAGAGAAATTAGTCTTACCTTTTCAACAGCGCCTCAAAGACATCATAGACCGATTCGAAGGTGATGTCATCAGAGGTAAAAAAACTAAACTTTAAGTGGGATAGACAGGATTTTGAGGACCAAACAGGGTATAAATTGTCTCATTTTGGAAATCGAAGGATGGACAAAATTACTAACAACACAATTGCAGGCACTTCCTATGAATTTACCTCTAGTGGTGATTTTTTTTGTCCACCGAAGCAAACGACTTGGAAAACCCACCAGGAGTGCCAGGCGGACGTCCACAAAATCCAAGGAGATGTCGAACAGATTACAGGAAGTGGTCCCCCCGGTTAAAATGGGTAACTAGAAGCCAAAAGAAATGGTAGAAGATCTGCACAATCCCAGTGTAACTGAAGGTAATGTACAGATCATTAATTTGTCAGATTACTCATTATTCGAAAGTGAAACTAAACTCTTATCGATGGGACTCTCATTTTCAACAACTCAGACTATAAACAAATTTGAATTGACCAAAGATTTTTATCTTTTCTGTCGACAGCTAACTTTTAAGCTTCTATACAACCAACCTGTGATTATTGAAACATTGCCAATGGAGGATCAACAGACCTTTTGTGATCTCTTGGAGCTCATCGAGAAGAATACAGCAAGAGGTAATAATTGCAAGACGCCGTTCAACGACCGATTACCCTCCCAAGCAACACCCTCACTTTCACTATTTCCAGCAATACAAATATTTTATGAATCAACATGCCGTGATATTCACAATCTCAGAGTGAAGACTTTTAGGCAGAACAATTTGAGCCCCCAGAAACAAAAAGCCTTGATGCATCTCAAGCATAACAACACATTTGTTATAAAAGAGGCCGACAAGGGGGAAAACGTTTTCCTGTGGCCTATTACCATGTACATATGAGGCACTGAGACAACATAAGAGTAAGAACAACTATCTCCAAATATCATGAGACCTTTCCAGAGTATTTAAAGATCAATTGGATAAGGTATTGACTAGAGCATTTAAACTTGGCATTATTACTTAGAAGGATCGGGATTTTCTAACTACTAAACAGCCTATAGTTCCCACCTTCTTCTGTATGTTGCCAAATGTGCATAATAAGTCCTTAGATGAACCTCCAGGTTGGCCCATCGTATCTGGGATTGGGAGCATGTATAAGCGACCCCGTGAATGTACATAGACTTTTATTTACAACCCTTGGTTTTCGTTCTAGACTCCTTTGTACGTGATTCTACATACTTCATTATAGAAATTTAGTAACATACCATACCTTCGGGCACTCTGTTGGTCACTATGGACGTAGAGGCCCTACACGTGCATTAACCATGATCTGGGATTGAGAGCAGTGTCATAGTTTCTGGATCTACATAAAACAGGTGACAGAATGCACGACTCTCATCCGGGATCTCTTAAAAATTGTTTAACAACAACTTTTTTGTCTTTAATGGATAGACAGATATCTGGTACCGCAATGGGTGCCAGCTGTGCCCCTCGTATGCCAACCTTTTCCTTGGTTGGTGGGGGAAGTCACATGTGCGACAACTTACATTTTTTCACACACACGGGTAATGCATTGGTACAGATATTTGGACGATATTCTTTTCTTCTGGATAGACTCGTTGAGTGAATGCCAAGAATTTATTACCTCCTTGAATATAAATCCTTGGAATATCACCCTCCCAGCAAACATTTCGGCCTTCTCCGTGGATTTCTTGAATCTCAGGATCAACATGGAAAACGGAGGTATTCGGGCACGGCCACTAACAGTATCCTCCACTACAGCAGTTTCCATCCTCGCCATGTCCGGAATGGCAACCCTAAGGGACATCTTTTGCGAGTTAGATGGAACTGCAGCAGTATGGATAATTTCAAAGCGAAGGCAAGAGAACTCACTTCTTGCCTTACCGATAGAGGGTACCCACGTCACGTTGGGTCACGTGCTTTTCAGTTCTCAGCAAAGATTGACTGGAGAGAGACCTTTAAATCCCGCACTCAGGAGGCCCCTACAGTGGTCAATCTGATCTCAATTTATAACAACCATTAGGACCATATCCATCGAATCCTGGATAAAAATTGGGGGATTTTACTCAGTGAGCCTAAATTGGGACCATACATTGGGAGTCATCCCAAAATGATAGCAAGAAGAGCCAAAAACCTTAAGGATATCTTAATGAACAGTCACTTTAAGCAACCAACAAAATCTTTAAACTGTGGGCATAGGATTATCAGCTCTTATCTATAAGGCGAATGTAGTATTTGCCCCCATATGATTGCGGACAGAAGCATTAACATCACCAGCTTTCCAGGAACAATTACCACTAAGCTATATGCTAACTGTAGAAAAAGAAATGTGCTTTTAGTCTTCATTTGCAGCTGCTCCAAACTATACATTGGGCAAAAGTACATGAGTTACGTGCCGAATACAAAATCACTTTTCCAATATTGCATGTGCCCGACAGGATAAGGCAAAAGGGAAAAGAATCACCTCGGTTGCAGCACTTTTTTTGGACGCTCACGATGGTTCTTCCCAACAGGCTTGGTGACAAGGCCAACACAAATATTAGAGGGGATTGCATCTCTGATGATCTTTTGAGACGTGAGTCAAGATGGATCTTTCAACTCCAAAGGATGACACCGCAAGGGTTGAATGAGTTGTTACTTACTAGCTGTTACAGAAGATAAAAAAAACTTGCAATAAATTCATGGGTATCAGGACGTCTTTTGTCTGTCTTATTTGTTCATGAATTTTTCTTTCCCTTCTCCCACAGGTTCCCCATAGTAGCAGTCCATCTTCTCCTTCTCCTTCTCAATAGTACCGTATGTAATGAATATGCAAAGCAGGTACTGAGACAGACCCAGAAACCTCTACTCTCAGTTACATGTTATTTACTCATGCACATACCATTTATTTACAGAGCTTTTCTCCTGTGACCTCTAATCAAATATACCCTGGGTGGAGTTCCTCTTTTTTCATCTCTTATCCCTGCAATCGCAGACTACATAAGATAAAGCAATACTCTTGCGAGAAACTGTCTTTTTCTAGTGGAGGCATGCCATTTATGCTTGTCTTGCTGTCTTCTTTATACTATAGTGCTGCCTTATACTTGGTATAATGCTATATGGTAGAGTTGCCTTTTGCCTGTATCTGTCATCGTTGTATCAATACAAATACACTTCATTCCCTTCATGGGTTGTTCTGCTTAAATTTTGTATGACATACCTGTATATATGTAAATTTTGTATAATATTGTAAAATATTGATTATTACTTTTTTGTTCCCCCCTCCCTAGTGACCCGGCGTGAGAAAGGCCCGTATTTAGGCCGAAACGTCTTCCTCCCTTGTAACTTTATAAATAAAATTCCACGTTTTTTGCTAAAGGAATCAACTTTGTTCAAGTCTTCTTTCTACTTCGAATATATATGAGTGCAGTGTAAATATATTGACTGATAACCAGGACTACAGTCCTCTCACTTGCACCTCACAAACTTTGATTTCGGTTGGAGCACACCACAATTTTTTTGAATATAGCATATCGCTTGGTTGTTGCACCGACCTACCCATGTCAGCTAAAACATTTGCGTATGATGACTCAACGAGCCTCAGTATATTGGCACAAGTCACCAACTCTACTGAATTCTTGAAAACTCCAATCAGAGAAGTCAGAACCAGGGACTGGGAGAAGGAGAACCGGACATTCATATCCCTGGACCTGCACTGCACAACCTTGGCGGAGTACCACCGACAGAATCGTATTCCCAGAGGCCTAAGAAGTAATTTGAAACCCACACTCTTTGCCAATATTGATGACTATTGTAAGAAATATCAGCAAATACTTAATAAATGCTCATTAGACCTGATAGTTCTAACTATTGAATATTTACAAACCGCTATAAAAGAATCCAAGGACAAGATTCAAAGTATCGAGGCACAACTGGCGGACAGCCTGACCCCTAGTGATCTCACTACCCTTAAGAATAAAACAGAGGACGCACTGAAAGAATTCAGGAAGAACCTTGAAGATAAAAAAAGACAAAAATTCCAAAAGGACACCGACGACTACTTGCAAAATCGGGTTTATAGATGGAACGACTGGTCACTAAACAACACAAGACCATGGCACAGACAACCCTCCTACAACCCATCCGCAAGCTCAGGGAGCGAATCAAGTGGCAGCCGAACAAATTCCGCTTCTTTTTTAGGACGCGGGAGGAAAAGAGGAAACCCACGAGGAGGTCGAGGAGGAGGAGATTGGGGAATGACACTTCGGTCACAGGTGAGGGTCCCAATTTAGTCGTTAATATTTCTAGTTACACTCTAGCCCCTAATGAACTCGCTGTACTCAACAAGGGTTTAACCTTCTGTCCTACACCCAAATAGGATGCCTTTTCTCTAGAAAACGATCTACAGAAATTCTATAGATTAATTAGGTTAAAAACACACTTTGGCCTTAAATCCAATATAACCACAGACGCACCCTCACCCTCCGAGGATATCAATATAAAAACATTAGGTTTGCGTAACCCTAGTCAGTACATGCCCCCAAGAACACACCATGCAACAGAAACATTCATAACCCTAGTAGATCGGGACATTAAGGATAACATCCATGAACATGCACTGGGCTTCTTCCCAACACGTAACAACCTGAATGCCTCTGAGAGATCGGCCATAACCTCTTTAAAAAACAATAAGAAGATAATCATAAAGCCTGCGGATAAAGGGGGTGCAATTGTGATACAGAATACCCACGAGTATATTAGAGAGGTCAAATGCCAACTAGAAGACCCCAACACCTACCAAAAACTACCTTTTGACCCAGTCTTTAAAATACAACAGAGGATTAAACAATTTTTAGCTACATATGTAGAGAACGGTACTATTGATCAAAAGACGTGCATCTTTTTAACCAAAGTACATCCAATAACTCCTGTTTTCTACGTTCTACCTAAAATTCATAAATCACTTTCTAACCCTCCCGGCCGGCCCATAGTAGCTTCGACTGAATCTATATTAGCACCATTGTCCATTTACCTAGAAAAAATTCTCACTCCACTAACTAAAAATACTAAGTCGTATATCTTGGATACTAACAATTTTCTACAGAAAATTAGAGAGCTAAGGCAGGTTCCCCCCACTAGCATTCTATGCACCTGGGACGTAAGTAGTCTGTACACGTCAATCTCGCATGAAAAAGGGATCATGGCCACTAAACTAGCACTTGATAAAACTAATCTTAGTCATGAATCTATTAATTTCACCGTAGGCCTCCTGGAAATAGTCCTACATGAAAACTACTTCTTGTTCAAGGACGACTACTACGTCCAGACGCATGGGACCGCTATGGGCTCGAACATGGCCCCGGCTTATGCTAATCTCTATATGGACTATTTTGAAGGACGCTACATATACTCTTACCCGTCCTTTGATGAGCATTCCCATCTATGGGTCCGCTACATAGATGATGTCTTTTGTATTTGGCAGGGTGATCTCGATAGCCTGTTGTCTTTTGACAACCACATCAACACTACATGGCCAGAACTAAAATTCTCACTAAGTTACCACTCTGAGAGTATCAACTTCCTTGACACGTGTATCAAAAAGGATCATTTGGGTATTCTCTCCTCAGATCTGTACCGCAAACCCACGGATCGTAACTGTATGTTGCTCTATAGCAACTGTCACCCTAAATCCACAAAAAATAGCCTTCCCAGGTCACAATTTAAAAGAGTCACAAGGATTGTGTCAGATGAAATCACAAAGAAAGAGAGGATAGAGGAAATGTCAGAAAGGTTCCGCGAACGGAATTATCCGGAGGCGCTACTGGAAACTGAGAAGGAGATGGCGTTTACCACCACTCCAGAAGAGAGAAATAGAATAATTCCTGATAGAGTACCATTTGTTCACACCTTTCATCCTTCTATGCCAAAAATTTATAACATTATCACCCGCCACTGGCCCCTTCTGAGGAAAGCCTATCCACAGATTGACACCTTTCTACTTCCCCCCATCATGTGCAAAAAAAGACCCAAAAACATCAAGGACTCTTTAGTTAGAGCAGACGTAGGCAGTGACAAAAAACTAGACACACAGACATTCCTGGCACCAAAACGCACCGGAACCTTTCCCTGTTTAAACTGCCCGTCATGCTCCAATGTAATTAAAGGGGACCACTTTACGCACCCTAGGTCTGGGAAGAGCTTTTACATTAAGGAACACTTCAAGTGTGAGAGTAATTTTGTCATATATCTTATTAAATGCCCCTGTGGCCTCCTTTACATAGGGGAAACCATTCAGCACGTGGGTGATCGTATTGCCAGCCATAAATCCACCATTAGGTGTGGCAAACTATGGTTACCAATCCCTCATCACTTCCATGAGGCAAAGCATACAATAGCACAGTTACGCTATCAAGTGATTGAGAAGGTCCATAGACTAAGGAGGGGTGGCAACCACATCGAGCTCCTCAAAAGAAGGGAGAGCTTTTGGATTCACAAATTACAGACACTAACCCCCAAAGGCCTGAATAGAGAGCTAGATTGGCCACTGTAATGTGTACGGTTACTCCCTATGACTTATTCCTGTGATAGATTCCATGATTACTACCATGTACTAACTAGATTGTATTACTTACAGAAAACTTGAAAGATGTCACCCTTTCTCTTCTTTCTTCCCACATCGTGCACTTCTCCATAGATGGTAACGTATAAAAATTGCACTTCTATATAATTCATAGTATGTGATCTTGTATACTCTTTTAGCATGTTGGGACCCTACCTTGTTTTTCTCAGAAATGAAATGAAACATAGTGGAAATGTGACTAACCAATTATTAATTCTAGATCGTATCCTCCTCCTGGACCTCTACATTATAAAGCAAGTGTACTGCACAGCATTTTATGTGAAATGACAGGACCGTATCATGTTCTACTACAGCTTAGTTTAAATATTGTTTTTCTAGGATAGATCTGCCACACTATCTGTATACCTAGTATTAATCTATTGTCTTCCTCATACTGATGTGTTAGAAGGGTCAGCCAATTTATTTGTATACCAATTATGATTCTACTGCCTTCCTTATACTGACTAAACTACATCCTTTTTTCACTATTGTACTCCTAATTAACTACTTTTACTAACGTTCTCTCTCTCTCCCTCTCCAACTCTGACCTCTGAACCAGCAGCCTAATCGTACCACATATACTTACATCTACAACGCCTTCCCAGTGCTATTGTTTGCTCCTCCTGTGTCTAAGTCCGGAATTTACCGCACTGCGCATGCGCGGGCGCTTTTCTTCTAAACCTAACGGTAACCACAGATATTCTATTAGCAACGCCGACTACCACTGCGCATGCGCGGACGGCGAACGGCACTTCCGGGTCGCGGCATTAAAAAGCCGGCAGATCCCGACACAACACACTCGAGCCATAACCTGGGAAGGCGGCAATAAGGTATGTTAACAGCTCCTTTGACACTCAGCCAAACTATAACGCTACCCTAAACTAGACCTTGTCTCTCTTACCTTTTAGAGGACTTTTCGCATTCCACCCATATATACCAAATCCCTCATGTGCAGTACACAGGTAGTATGTCTTTGTTCCTTGGCATTTTCTGTTCACCTTAATGCAAACTAACAAGATGGGACCTTGTGATCATACATTTGACTCAGATTCACCCCCATATGCATGCATTACCTTCAACATCTATATAACATTGGCTATTATGACTTTGATTGTAGATGGAAGCGCTCCTCAGTATACTATAACAAAAAACTACTCATATACGGCTGGCCCCATCCACTGCAACCAGCAGGTAGCTAAAGTAGTGATGCAATAATTAAGACCCAGTACATGCTTTTGTCTTATTTATAACTTGCTTTATATCTACTAAGGTGCAACATATCAAGGGATTTTTCCCTAACCACCACGTCTTCTACAAAGGACATATGTCCATACCTGAACAGCCCGTATGTAATGAATACAAGTTATATACTATAACTAAAAACTTTCCCTGGACGGCTGTCCCCATCTACTACAACTACCAGGTAGTTTTATTAAGTGATGCAATAAATAGGAACCAATACATGTCTTGGTTTCATAAATAACTTGCTCTATATCCATTAAGGTGCAACATATCAGGGAATTTTTCCCGTATTTCTACATCCACTGCAAAGGACGTACATCCACACCTGAACAGTCCGTATGTAATGAATATGCAAAGCAGGTACTGAGACAGACCCAGAAACCTCTACTCTCAGTTACATGTTATTTACTCATGCACATACCATTTATTTACAGAGCTTTTCTCCTGTGACCTCTAATCAAATATACCCTGGGTGGAGTTCCTCTTTTTTCATCTCTTATCCCTGCAATCGCAGACTACATAGAATAAAGCAATACTCTTGAGAGAAACTGTCTTTTTCTAGTGGAGGCATGCCATTTATGCTTGTCTTGCTGTCTTCTTTATACTATAGTGCTGCCTTATACTTGGTATAATGCTATATGGTAGAGTTGCCTTTTGCCTGTATCTGTCATCGTTGTATCAATACAAATACACTTCATTCCCTTCATGGGTTGTTCTGCTTAAATTTTGTATGACATACCTGTATATATGTAAATTTTGTATAATATTGTAAAATATTGATTATTACTTTTGTTCCCCCCCTCCCTAGTGACCCGGCGTGAGAAAGGCCCGTATTTAGGCCGAAACGTCTTCCTCCCTTGTCACTTTATAAATAAAATTCCACGTTTTTTGCTAAAGGGATCAACTTTGTTCAAGTCTTCTTTCTACTTCGAATATATATGAGAGTGCAGTGTATATATATTGACTGATAACCAGGACTACAGTCCTCTCACTTGCACCTCACAAACTTTGATTTCGGTTGGAGCACACCATAATTTTTTTGAATACAGCACACAATATAATTCAGTTATCTAGTCATATTAACACAGTATATCTGCAATGTTAGTGGTGTGGTTTCATTTACTACCTATGGGTTTTTTATAGATAGAAAAATATTCATTTAGTTTTTAGTGAAACACTACACACCTTGGGCTTAGCAGCTGCACCATGTGCATATTACATCTCACATTTGCCTTATATTGCCTCCTTAATACCTGCACATACTGTTGTGCAATACATGCTCTGCATACATTACAATTCTGAAGTTATCTATTTTTTATTTATCTTTTCTTTTATTTTGTCAGTATACTACATTTTATTTGCATTGGTATTTTTGTGGTTTCACTAACCAACTGCTTACTGATGTGATTTTTTTTTTCTCTTTTCTGTACTCAGCCCATATATCTCAATCACTTGGTTATAACACTACATCATATCTGCAATGTTATTGGTGTGGTTTTACTAACTAGCTGCTGTTTTTTTTATGCATAGACAAAAAAATATGCATTTAGTTGTTTTTTTAAGCACTGTACACCTTGGGCTTAGCAGCTGCACCATGTGCATATAGAATCTCACGTTTGCCTTATGTTGCCTCCTTAACCCTTTCACGACCGGCCGATTTTTCGCTTTCCGTTTTTTTTTTTCGCCATTCTTTTTCTGAGAGACGTAACTTTTTTATTTTTCAGTCAATATGGTCATGTGAGGGCTCATTTTTTGCGGAACGAGCTGTACTTTTAAATGAAACCATCAGTTTTACCATATTGTGTACTAGAAAATGGCAAAAAAATTCCAAATGCTGAAAAATTGCAAAAAAAGTGCGATAGCACTATGGTTTTTGAGATATTTTATGCACTGTATCCACTATATGGTAAAACTGATGTGTGGGTGTGATGCCTCAGGTCAGTGCGAGTTCGTAGACACCAAACATGTATAGGTTTACTTTTATATAAGGGGTTAAAAAAAAATCGGAAGTTTGTCCGAAAAAAGTGGCGCACGTTTTACGCCATATTCCGTGACCCGTAGCGTTCTCATTTTTCGGGATCTTAGGCTCAATGACGGCTTATTTTTTGCGTCTCGAGCTGACGTTTTTAACGGTACCTTTTTTGCGCAGATGCTACGTTTTGATCGCCTCTTATTGCATTTTGCGCAAAAGTTGTGGCGACAAAAAAACGTCGTTTTGGCGTTTGGAATTTTTTTGCCGCTACGCCGTTTACTGATCAGATTAATTGATTTTATATTTTGATAGATCGGGCGTTTCTGAACGCGGCGATACCAAATGTGTGTATATTTTTTATTTTTTTAACCCTTTAATTTTCAATGGGGCGAATGGGGGGTGATTTGAACTTTTAGGTTTTTTTGTTTTTTTTTAATTTTTTAAAACTTATTTTTTTACTTTTTTTTTTTATTTTACTAGTCCCCCTAGGGGGCTATTGCGATCAGCATTCCGATCGCTCTGCAGTATCTGCTGATCACAGCTGGAAGGCTGTAAACAGCAGATACGCTGTCTTTCTCTTTTGCTGTGCCCCGGGCACAGCGAAAGTGAAACCAATTCATGTGTAGTACAGGAGTCATCACATGACCCTGTACTACCATGACAACTATCGGGAGTCACGTGATCGCGTCACGTGACTTCCGGTTTCGGCGGTAAGTAAAACTTTACCGCGATTGCGCTTATAATGGCGCTGTCATGTATTGACAGCGCCATATAAGGGGTTAATCGGCACGAGCAGATAACGATTCTGCTCGTGCCTAGCAGGCACACATCTCAGCTGTGAAAATCAGCTGAGATGTGTGCCGATCGCGGCATGCTGCCGCCGGAGGACCGCGGGCAGTAAGATTATGTCATTTAGGACGTAATTTTACGGCCCGCGGTCGTTAAGGGGTTAATGTCTGCCCACACTGTTGTGCAATATGTCCTCAGCACACATTATAATTGTGATTTTTTTTCCCTTTTATTGAGGAAAACCAAATATCTATTCAGTTTTTTGTGAAGTTATATACAGGAGTATTGCACACCTTCGGCTTTCCTGTACCATGTCCATATAGCATCTCATGTTTGCCTTATATTACTTCCTCAATATCTGTGCATACTTGTGCAATTAATAACATTGTGCATATTACCTATCTAAAACCATGTATTGTACATAGTCCTTATACACCAATCATTATAAGGTCCATCCTCCTGTTGTTTGGGATTTTCTCTCTCCAACAGGATTAAAGAGACCTTTCTTTATGTGTTGATGGTAGTACATATGCTAAGACTACGGATGAAGTGGCCCAGTTGAAAACAGCATTTTGTAAAGTTCCATAATAGTAATTCTTACCTTCTCAAAGTTAGGGCTATTAAGCTTAACGAGAAGGCGATTAGGAATGGAGAACATTGACATCACTGACCTCACCAACTTTGCAGTTGACGACGTTCCGGAATTGCTTTGAGTCATCACCCAGACACTCACAATACAAATGCCAGACACAACACCACCAGAAGCCGCAACATCTAACAGCGCAGCAGAGGGCGCCATCCTGACCCACCCTCCTCCCCAAAACAGTCCTCCCAGCTCGTCAGAAGACAGCGCGTACAACAGCTAAAACGCAACAGGCCAACCGACATCAGACGGAGAAGAGAGTGAGGAGTATGTAGTTCCCGATGAAGCGCCTCCCGAATTACCACCGCAGGAAGCACTTCAGGCCCGTGAGGCATACATCACAGCCTTGGGAGGTGGGTTCATGGACATTATAGAGGAGAGCTCAACCCAGAGGAGCAGCAGCATCAGCGACCAAATGAGTTCCATCTGGGCCACAGGAGATGAAACCAAATTCACCAGACCCCCAAGGTCCGCAGCAATCCAATCCAGAGGAAGACCACAATCAACGACCCAAAAACAGACAGACCTCCCCGTCAACACCCCCACTGGCTTTGGTGAACGATACGTCAATGAGTTGTGGGCTAATCCGCGCTGGAGGCAAGTCACAGGGATCTGTATAGAGAGAGACATAGAGTATGTAAAGGAGTGCTTTGCACATCATGCTGACGAAAGGGATGACTCGAAGATGATTGCCACCACTGAAATTCCCATGTACGTACGCCAGTTCTTCACCATGGCAGCTTTGAAGAATACCTTAGGTGATCGGAACCCAACTAATAAGTCAACTGATCCTGAATTACTAGCCAAGATAAGCGAGATGCGTCGTAGCATGGACAAAATGACAACACAAATTGCCGGGTTGTCTGACCAAGTTAACAGGAATCGTCGCTGAGTTGCGATCCTGAGAGAAAATCACACAAGTTATGGGTTACCGAGCTCGGGAGGAAGCCGTCGCAACTCAACAGGCTCTTAGCGGACTGGGAGGAAAAGGTCTTCATGCGACTGCCGTAGTGACAAAGAAAGGGATAATGGCCACCAAAGAACCCGAAAAATACGGGGTACACGGCGGTAATGTCGAGATTATGCGCTCTGCTCTATTGAGGAAAATCGCGTCAAGCTCGAACAACAATGCTTTTGTCTCCCATTGGATAATCAGAACTCGTCAGTGTAAGACAATCGGAGAGCTCGAGGAAACCAAGCATCTATTCACCTGTGAGCTCGAGGAAGCTCGAGAGTAATTGCCACTGATCAGCTCAGCCTGATTGGCTCTTGTTATGACAGTATTTGCACTATAATTAAGAAGCATATTACATGTTGAGATGATCATTAGTTTTAGAGTTACTGTTCCATATTGGTTTTATTGAGCTCTGTTAAGCGTTTGTTCTGTTGGTAATAAAAAAAAAAAGTTAAGGCTATTGATCAAGTGGTCCTGGGCATCAGGGGAGGAGACTTAGATAAAACTGTGGCAAGAACTGAAAGTAGATGGATTTACAGATTAGGTATTCTCAGTCCCCAAAAACTTAATGAAACAATGGGTTTGGTGTGTTTTTATAACTCTTTTCAGTTTTAATTAGGTTGGTATTTTATTGTCGGATGGGTAGGGGTCTGTCAAAGTTTTTTAATTCGTCTGATATTAATTTTATTAATTTTCCTCTATTCTAGTACACTGATCTTCTTTATATGTGATCTAGAACCAATCCTTTTGAACATCATTTATTCCAACAGTACTGCACTTATCAGGATGAAGATTACCATCTTGGAAATAATAATGGATGAATTATTTTTATTGTTTTTGGGGATGGGTATAGGATAATATATATGGGTATGCAAAGATTTTTAAATTACTTGACCTTTATTGGTCACATAGACGCATAGGGACTTTACGGTTTTCACTTGAACCTTCTTCTGACAGCAGAAGGTTCAAGTAAGAACAGAAACGTCAGTATGCACCTTTGTACCAATAAAAGTAATTTAAAAATCTGTGGAGTGCTGCCTGCCAATTTTTGTCTTTTTCATGGATGGTTATCTGAAGAAACCGCAAGGTGGGAATATTGCACCCTAAAAAGTTTTTGTTTTTTTGTGCTTCTTCAATTTTTTTTCTTCTTTTTTTATGGGTATACATAGATAGATATAGACATGTGATAGGGTTTTGTTTGTTTTTTTTTTTTTATATATATATTTTCACAGTATTTATTATGTTTACATGATTTATTATATTTTTATAAATATAATATAGAAAAATAATATAGAAAAATGTATGGAATGTAACATATGTGAATGTGTATATATATATATATATATATATATATATAAATATATATACAGTACAGACCAAAAGTTTGGACACACCTTCTCAATGAGTTTTCTTTATTTTCATGACTCTGAAAATTGTAGATTCACATTGAACGCATCAAAACTATGAATTAAAACATGTGGAATGAAATACTTAAAAAGTGTGAAACAACTGAAAATATGTCTTATATTCTAGGTTCTTCAAAGTAGCCACCTTTTGATTTCATTACTACTTTACACACTCTTGCCATTCTCTTGATGAGTTTCAAGAGGTAGTCACCCAAAATGGTTTTCCAACAGTCTTGAAGGAGTTCCCAGAAATGCTTAGCACTTGTTGGCTTTTTTGCCTTCATTCTGCGGTCCAGCTCACCCCCAAACCATCTTGATTGGGTTTCAGGTCTGGTGACTGTGGAGACCAGGTCATCTGGTGTAGCACCCCATCACACTCCTTCTTAGTCAAATAGCCCCTACACAGCCTGGAGGTGTGTTTGGGGTAATTGTCCTGTTGAACAATAAATGATGGTCCAACTAAACGCAAACCGGATGGAATAGCACGTCGCTGCAAGATGCTGTGGTAGGCATGCTGGTTCTGTATGCCTTCAATTTTGAATGAATCCCCAACAGTGTCACCAGCAAAGCACCCCCACACCATCACACCTCCTCCTCCATGCGTCACGGTGGGAACCAGCCATGTAGAGTCCATCCGTTCACCTTTTCTACAAAGACACGGTGGTTGGATCCAAAGATCTCATCAAATTTGGACTCATCAGACCAAAGCACAGATTTCCACTGGTCTAATGTCCATTCCTTTTGTTGTTTAGCCCAAACAAGTCTCTTCTGCTTGTTGCCTGTCCATAGCAGTGGTTTCCTAGCAGCTATTTTACCATGAAAGCCTGCTACACAAAGTCTCCTCTTAACAGTTGTTCTAGAGGTGATTGTATCTATTTTTATAAACCTCACTTACACTCCATATCACTAATTCACTTCATTTATATTTAATAATAATAGGGAATATTGCATAACACATCTCAGTATATTTGTTTGTCATTACACTAATTACACTATAGTTTCTTTCTTCTCATTATCTATCTGTATTTCTACCATTCACTAGTAGCACTTTTTTTTCCATCTATCAGCACCATTATTGCAGGTTGTGTGCTTGCACAACAGGTGCCCTTCTCAGTCTCCTCCTGGGCGCAATTGCAGCACAGACTGCGTTGTGATTTCTTTATTTGGGTATGACACGCAGTCCGCATTCCTACGCCGCCCAGCAAGAAGTCTCCTTTCATCCGGATGCAATGACAATCCTCTTGCTCACCTACAACCCATTGCACTGCATTGTTTTTTTACCTCCAGCTAACAACGTTATACTAATCATGGTCACTGACGGGTAATTTAACATTCAACAAAAAGTTTAGACAACACATTCACCAAGACTCAGCTTCACTCACTCATTCATAAGGATGGCACCCAAATCCTATGGGTATTGCTGTATTATGATAGCAGCAGATTGAGACACCTTAGGAACATCACACTAGATAACCAAAAGCTCACTGTGCGTGGGACCTCTGCAAGACGCGGACATCTATTTCATTGGTACTGACAACAGGTGCTCATATCTGGGGTGGATCACTATGGCAACTGCTGCCTCAGTGGTTGAACCACACTATGCATTGCATTGACCGAAACCCGGAAGGGGCTGCAGTTCCGGCCTCACACCGGTTCTTGCGCCACTAATGTGAGCAATGCAAATGCAAATTCCACATAAACGCACATATGGAAATAACTATACCACCACCACCATGTAAAAGGACTCACTAGTATACACAATCCTACACACAATCCCTGAAGAATATAGGTGAAACGCGCGTTGGGAACCGGCATCCAGGCACTATCCTTCAGCAGCTTCAGATGAGCGAGGTAAATACATCTTTTTATTAACCAGAGGAGGGATTATCTATTATACATAGGCAGAGTGGGTGGACCAATTACAAGTAACATCGATATTTACTTACGCTAGCTAGCCCAACTCTCCTATTGTTATACACATATTTACAGGAATTGAGCCTTTATATGCACTCTATTCACACTACGTTGCCCCTAGTTAGTTTGTTGTCTTCATATATATTTTTTAATTGCCACAGTGCAAATTATTACAATTTAACATTACCTTGCTGTAAATATTCAAAATTGTTATTACAAAGATATTTATCACTATATAATTGGTTGTTCAAAATTGTAGACCATAGCTGCCAAACATTATACTATTGATCCCGGCATTATTGCAATGTGTGGACGGTCCCAGTTTTCTATTAGATCCCTTGTTTAAATCTTCATTTTTCTATGTTTTTTTAATTGAATCAATAAATAAATTTTATGGAATTCTTTTGAGCACTTTATTTTCTGGATAGAAAAGTGTATATAGGGGGGCGGAGCTGGACATGGCCGAGTGAGGAAGCTGCTTGTTAGAGCTCCTCTAAATATCCTTCCAAAGGGCCGGTTTACTATATATATAATGGGCAAATCCACCAAGAAAAACAAGCCCAACACCTCAGGGCAACTTTCTGCATCTCAGGGCACGATTGGGGTGTACCTCACCCGTTCCCGGGAGCCTGGGACTGCCTCTCAGCCTGGGAGAGAACTACAGCCTGAAGGGGCCCCTGCACCGGTGTCCGCTGGGGCGATGGGCCCGAAGACCCAGAGAAGGGGTGAGGCGGCAGGGTCCTCACATGACAAGGACGGACCCCCCAAAGAACACCCGGGGACGGCGGGAATCAGTGGACCCCCTGCGGTGGAGGAAGCGGCATCATCTGCGGCGCCATTCCAAGATGGCGGCCGCGCCACGGAGACGCCATCCAGCAGACTGGGAAAGGAAGATGGGTCGGCCGCAGCAGGCGTCCTACCTGCCTCACGTCCCGCGACATCTCTGCTGGAGCCGGGTAATCCGGATGACTCACCGGCGGCCGGCATCAGGGGAGCGGAGAGTAATGCGGCGTGCGTGCACAGAGTGCACGTGTGCCTGGGCCCAGAAGAAGCATCACCGTGGCAGGCCCGGGCACGGGGGAAGCAGGCGCTGCACGGGGAAGCCGCGCTGCAGGCACTACTGCCCCTGTCTGCATACACTGGCCCGACAGCCAGAGGAAAGGAGGGAGCAGCGATTTGCCCAGAAGGACTGCTGGGAGAAAGGACACAGGTACGGGGACCGCGGGAGGGCCTGGGGAGCGGGACTCCAACCAGAGAGGGAGGTGAAGTAACCAGCCAGGCGTATGCACCAGGGGTTAAAAGACCTGCAGGGGAAGCTGGAAATGCAGGGGAGCCATCTGAATCCTGGGTAGCAGCCAACGAATCCTGGGGGACACCTCAGAGGGAAGCAACCCCTCCCTCTCCAGATCGATGGTCCACTGGCTCTTCCTGGGCTGAGAGCCCGACAGTCTCGGACAGAGAAAAGGGCATCTTGATTCCCAGAGATGGAGGGCCAAGAGCAGTGGGAACACCCCCAATGCGCCATATGTCCATGCCACTAATATGGGACGATATGAAAAACCCCCAAAGCACGCAAACGCAAACACTAATATATGGTCCAGCTATACAGGACTCTTTCTATTCATACCCCAATACGTCTCACGCTGTCACCTCGATGGGCGAGGACCGCCCGGCCTCCCTGGCAGACCTACGGTCACTGTTGCAAGCGATCCCCACCAAGAACGACATTGCAGCACTGGCTAATCAAGTGGTGGCGGAATGTAAACAAGAGTTTATCCAACTACGGCAAGATCTCTCCTCACTTACTCACAGAGTCGATTCCCTGACAGAGAAACAATCAAATTCTCAGACGTCTATTCAATCTATTCAAGAGACTGTAGAAAACCAATCCAAGCAACTATTTGCCCTTCAACAACATGTAGACGACTTAGAGAATAGAAATAGAAGGAACAATTTACGTATTAGAGGTATCCCGGAATCTATTGCCGCTCCTGATATACCTAATGCTCTCCGTTCTATCTTCAACAATCTGCTAAAGAGGCCACCAGGGGCCCCCCTCGAGCTCGATAGAGCCCATAGAGCCCTACGTCCCCCGGATCCAGAGGACCCCCGCCCGAGGGATATCGTGTGCAGAGTGCATTTTTTCGCTGTAAAAGAGGCCATCCTACAAGCAGCCAGGGGGAAACAAAACTTGTCGTTTAATGGCTCTACCATACGCATAATGCCGGATCTCTCACGCCACACCCTGGCCCAACGTGCGACCCTTAAGCCCCTTCTTGATGCCTTGAAGGAGAGGGGTCTACCGTTTCGATGGGGATTTCCATTCTCCCTGTCGGTGCGGAAGGACTCCCGATGGATGGTCTTGCGATCCCCAGAAGACCTCCCGGCCTTTACTAAGAGCCTGAATTTACCTACAATCACTATTGCAACCTGGCCGATTACCCTACTCCAGCAGTGGGTACCTAGGGGACGGCAGGCCTCTTCTGGACGGTCTACACCTCATGTGTCCGGCAGGGGGCTGCCCCCGAGAGAAAGGCGGGGTCGGGGGACGGGTCGTCCTCGGTGACCGATATAGATGTGCTCAGTGGCGGAATGTATGCTGCCTTTAAGTTTATTCATCGCCCGTACTACATGAATATTTGATATTGTTGCCGGTTCCTGTGGTTATCTTTAATGTTTTTCTTGCATGCACGGAGCTCGGCTTGGTTATGTCTGACATCCTTTTTCCCCAAATAGGCCGGGATCCTCTGTCCTGCCTAGATCAGGCGGATATGTTCCCTAGGAACAATTGTTCGGATTTAGTTTACTGTGCAAGGTTTTTTTTGCCTGCTGTTCTCCCTGTTTTCGTTGCTCTTTTCCTCTTCTCCCCACTATATCCTACCTACCTCCAGTCTTCCCTTCTTTCTATTCTCAGCGGCCGGGCTGATAGGGTTCGTTACCCTCTCTTATATATCTCTAATGTGCTACTCTTTTGTAGATGGCGGATCTAACCATTGCTTCTTTCAATGCCAGGGGCCTCAATGTTCCGGAGAAAAGGACACAGATACTGTATCATCTCCATAAACGGAAGGTGAGAATAGCGTGCCTCCAGGAGACACACTTCAAACAAGGACATGCCCCTATTCTTAAAAATAAGTATTACCAGACATGGGTTTCCTCAGACAACCCAGACTCCCGTTCTAAAGGCGTGGCAATAGCCATCCATAAATCCCTCCCACATCAAATCTTAAAGTGCACGACAGATAGTCTTGGAAGATATATTATACTCTCACTGAGGGTGGGAACCCACATTTTCACAATAATTAATGCTTACGCCCCAAATCAAAAACAGGACAGCTTTGTTTCCCGTCTGATTGACGTCGCGATCCCCTTGCTGCAGGGCACGGTGATTTTATGTGGCGACCTAAATGTCACCCTCGACCCCACATTAGATAATTCCAAAGGAAAATCTAGTATTGCATACACCACCATTAAACGGATCAAAAAAGCTCTACTGCGCATTCAATTGTTTGATGCTTGGAGAATACAGCATCCCTCGGACAGAGACTATAGTTTTTATTCACACACTCAGGACTCTTATAGTCGTCTTGACTACATATTAATTCAACATAGCGCTCTCCCATGGATCCAACATACGGGAATGGATAATATATTGTGGTCAGACCACGCGCCGGTGTATTGCACAATAGAGATCCCCTCTCTTTCGGCTCCTAAAGGGTCGTGGCGGCTGAATGAGTCGTTGCTACTGGATGAGCTTTGTGTCACTGACATTCAGACCTCTATTACTAGGTTCCTGGAGGACCACTCAGTAGATGACACAGCCCCCACATATAAGTGGGAAGCACTGAAATGTGTCCTACGAGGTATTTTTATTAAACACGGGTTCCGAATCAAGAAAGAAAAGGCCCAAAGCATAGTAAAAGCTCTCCAGAAGGTCTCTGAACTGGAGCTCATCCACAAGCGAGCCTTATCAGCCACAAATCTACAAGCCCTTTTACAAGCTAGGTTCCAGGTTAAAAAACTGCTCGATTCCTCATACCAGCGTCTAATACAGGTGGGAAGGGGGAGGTTTTACGAGTTTGGGGACAAACCCGGCAGATTGTTGGCCAACGCGCTGAGAGAAGAAAGAGCTCATACCCTCATACCTTGCATCAAGAACCCACGCGACGAAATACTCTATGCCACCCCAGAAATCTCGAATACTTTTCACGACTATTATTCCAAGTTATATAATTTACCGGTTGAGCCCCCCAGGTCGAGTGATGAGGGCCCCCTAGTGCCCTCACCTTTTGGACGTCTCGATAGCTCTATAATTGACAACTTGGAAAGCCCATTTACACTGGAGGACTTGCTGGCAGTGAATCGCGACACACCTGGAAACAAGAGCCCTGGCCCCGACGGATTCCCCGCCAAATTTTATAAATCCTTTTCTGATCAGTTAGCACCCCTAATGCTCCTTTCCTTTAATTCGATTTCGGACTCTGTCCACTTTCCACCCCATTCCACCACAGCGCACATCTCATTACTCAGTAAGGCTGGAAAGGACCCCACGGTGTGTGGTAGTTTTAGACCAATATCACTTCTTAATGTAGATTTAAAAATTTATGCCAAGCTTTTGGCAAATAGACTTGGTCCTTTGCTTCCTGACCTGATCCATTTGGACCAGGTCGGGTTTGTCCCGGGTAGAGAGGCAAGGGACAACACCATAAAAACCTTGGATTTAATTCAACACGCACATACTAAACAACTGCCGATGATGTTGCTATCTTTGGACGCTGAGAAGGCTTTCGATAGAGTCTCCTGGCAGTCAATTGCACAGACCTTGGACCACATAGGCTTGGGACCGGTTTTCTCATCCAAAATTATGGCTTTATACCATGCCCCGACTGCTCACCTTAAGATCAATGGCACTCTATCGAAACCCTTTTCCATTCGTAACGGGACTCGACAGGGATGCCCCTTGTCACCTTTATTGTATGTTTTAGTCATGGAACACTTGTTGTCGGCCATCCGGGCCAATCCGGACATAAAGGGAATTAAAATCGCCAACCGGGAGCATAAATGTGCTGCCTTTGCTGATGATCTCCTTATTTATCTATGTAACCCCATCACCTCTCTCCCATCCTTAATGGTGGAGCTGAACCGCTTTAGCAAATGGTCCAATTTTAAAATCAATTTTGATAAATCAGAAGCCTTAAATATTTCTCTACCCCAAACAACTGTGAATGTTATAAAACCAAACTTTCCCTTTAGATGGCCACCCCATGGCAGTATTGGGTACTTGGGCATCAAGATCCCATCTGACTTGTCCAAGCTCTTTCAATTAAACTACCAAAGTTTCCTGTCACGGCTCGAGGGTGATTTAGCCCGGTGGCACAGAGGCACTCTTTCATGGTTCAGTAGGATCAGCGCACTCAGGATGACGGCGCTGCCGAGATTGCTGTACTTGATACAGACAGCTCCGGTTTATGTTCCAGCATCCTATTGGGCCAAGATGCAGCGCATATTCAATCAATTTGTTTGGTCCGGAAGGCGTGCCCGTATAGGGAGTAGCGTCCTGACTAGGACCAAGAATGCGGGAGGGACAGGACTACCTGACTGTAGGCGGTACTACTTAGCAGCCGCTTATGCCAGGATCCTGGACCTTTTACATAATACTGGTTCTAAGCTTTGGGTCTGCATGGCACAGGATATGTGCCCCTTATCGTTACCGACCCTGCCCTGGACCTGGCCGCTCCTCACCAGACATAAGATTGAGATGTCTTATAGTACTAAACAAACATTGAAAACGGTCCACTCTGTGTCATCACGCAATCTCATGATTCAGCCGGGAGGGCCCCTTATGCCACTAACCGATAACCCGGGGTTTTTACCGGGAGCGTCATCTAATAATTTTCTGGGAAGCACGAAACTGACTCCTTTAAGATTAAATCGGGTGGCTCCGGGCGGGTCTCTCATCCCACTCCTGGAGATAGTGGAGGGCCGGAATTTCAAAATGCGATTTAACTTTGAGTATGCTCAACTCAAGCATTTCCTAACCTCTCAGGACACTACCAGGGCTCTTTCCCTACCCCAAACTCCTTTTGAAAACCTTTGCACTGGGCCTTCCGACACGCGTCATGCAATTTCAAGGGTGTATAAGCTTATGACTAGTGCAGCAGAGGGGTCGCTTCCTCGCTTTTGTAGAGCTTGGGAGTTGGAACTCAACCAAACGATTCCCAGGAATCTATGGGAGCGTTGTTTCCGCCAGACCCACAGGTCGGTAGTTGCCACTAGGATGCAAGAAACCAGCTATAAAATACTTTCCAGGTGGTACAGGGTTCCGGCGTCTCTTCATGCGTGGTGCCCCGAAATACCGGACACGTGCTGGCGTTGCGGGGCCTCAGGAGGCACCATGTCTCACATCTGGTGGCACTGCCCGGGCTTGTCGATCTTTTGGAACAAAGTACTGGTAGCCATAAAAGAGGTTACAGGGATCGTAGTACCCAGCCGCCCGGAGGCAGCTTTACTGTATATCTTTAACGTACCGGAAAAGGTTTTTAAAAAATCTATCTTGGGTCACCTTCTTCAGGCCGCTAAGACAGTGGTCTCACGGCGATGGAAAGACTCTACCCCCCCGACATTTGATGAGTGGGTAACAGAGGCAAATGTGATCCATCGCATGGAGATGGTGATGGCCCAATCACGAGGGCAAACAGTGGAGACAGCCACTAAGTGGTTCCAGTGGGAGTCTTTCCTGTCCAGTGAGAAATTTCATGAACTAATTTAATCTCCGGATTGGGGGCACCCTGGCTTTTTCTCTTTTAGACAGTACACACCATCCTCTCGACAAATGTTAGCTCAATAGACGAGGTATCAGCCCCGGTCGCCCCACCCTGCTTTCTATCTCTCCCCTCTTTCCTCTGAATTACCTCTCCTTCTTTGGATTCTGTGACTATCACTCAACTTAATCTCTTCGTCTTGTTACATTATCATCTAAGGTTTTAAATGTTTACCCAGGTATTATTTCTACTATCCATAGAATATCACGAAGCCTGCGAAGGCATGGTATAGCAGTGACTTGGGATTTCTGATTTGTATCATTTGGTACAATATGGATGTATGTTTTAATTTTGTAATTCCTTTGAAACTTAATAAAATCTTAAATTGGAAAAAAAAAGAAAAGTGTATATAGCCTTAGGCTAGTTCTTTCCTAATAATTAAAAAATGGTCAGTATATAGAGACATATCATGCAACTGGTTCAGTACCTTGAGGCAAATGTACTGCAAGCCCCAATATTTAAGGAACAATTTTTTTTCAACTCATCTGACACCAAGATGTTCCAGATAAAACACCATATTACCTGCAACACGTCAGCAGTGGTCTACTTTGCTACCTGGCCGCGCAATAAAATATAGTTGAAACCTGTGAAGTTTACATACACTATCTAAAAAGATGTGTCTTACATCTGCATATTTTTCTAACTATCTGACATGAAATCAGAATTAACCTTTCCCGATTTAGGTCAATTCAGATTCTATGATCTAAATACTATTGAAAATTTTTGGGCAAAGCTGAAAAGACTGGTGTGAGCAAGGCGACCTACAAACTTGACTCAGTTACACCAGTTCTGTCAGGAGGAATGGGGCGAAATTCCTATCAACTATTGTGCTTGTGGAAGGATAGCCAAAATGTTTGACCCAAAGTCATACAGTTTAAAGGCAATGCTACCAAATACTAATGAAAAGTATGTAAACTTTTGACTTTGCAGAAAGTAATAAAAATGTCTTCAAACATTCTCTCTCATTATTCTGGCATTAGGCAATTATAAATAGCTTTGGTTCATAATTTACCTAAAACGGGCAAGTTTATTTTAATTGCATGTTAGATAGTGAGAAAAAAAACAGAAGATGTGTCTTTTTAGATAGTGTATGTAAACTTCTGGTTTCAACTGTACTATTGTAGAAATCTCATAAATAGGTAAAAAGTCCTAAAATACGTACATAAACGAATGAGTGAAATGGACCATGTAAATCAGCAGCAAGGTACATATGATGGCACATATTAGATATATTTTATGTTAACATAACTTGTATTTCTGGATTCTATTTGCACACTCCTTAACTATGAGGATCAAAGTTGATGTGCAGAGAAGTGCGCAAGACGCAAGAGCACAATGGAGGATTATGTGTGGATCACGTAGGAAGAGTCATCTACACGGCGAAGGAAAAGAGACAATTGCGAGAATAGAGGAGGTGCCGGACTGAGACTAGGGACACCCATTGGTCCAGATTGCCCCACAGGTGAGTATTATAAAAGATAATTTTTGTTATACAGATCGGCTTGGGCATTTATATACATCATTGTAGAATGATGTATATGTATGAGGGCTTACTGGTGGTGGCCAAAGTTTATAGGGGACAAATCTGATGACAGGTTTACTTTTAATAATGTGCTTTAGGTGACAACTTCTGGTGTGTAATATGTTCCCTGAACGTCGATTTTCTGTATAGTGAACAGACTATTTTCATAGATATTTTGTTTCCTACTAATATGTCATGAAATGGAGTGACATAACCCTTTATCTCTGAAAGAAATTGGAGATTCATAGAATTATCAACTAAAACCCCCTAAAAAGAATATCAGTAGTGTCATTTTACACAATATGAATATCAAATCATTAATGTAACGTCCCACCCAAATAATATGCTGCCAAATAACGTATGGGTAGAAAAAATGTATTGTTGTTCCCACCAAGACAGAGATTAGCCAATGCTGGTATTTTCCCCCCATAGGACAACCAACAATTTGCAAATAAAAATTGCCATTAAACAGTAAATATTTGTTGGACAAAATAAATGTTGTTGCAGAAATAATAAAGGACTGTAATATATTAGGAAAGGATATTAATTTCCTTAGAAACTAGTCAATGCTACTTCAGTATCCTTATGAGGCATGCAAGAATATAAAGCAGTTACATCACTGGTTATCCAGTAATAGTCCTTACACCAACCGAGTTTATCCACAATATATAAAAGGTGTTTGGTATCCCTTATGAAACCAGGGTTTTTTCATATAAAAGTTGAATAAAATCTTAAGTGAAAGGTTACAAGTTTAATAGCCAGATACATCGTGCTTCCTGTTCATTTGGACTATATAATATTCAAAGTATTTATGTGATAATCTCAATATATATCTGGAAATTGGAAGTCATTCGTCATTTGAAAATCGACCACCTCTGATACTAATTTACCAGCCTTCGCCTATGGAAAGTATTCAACTTATGGAAGTTATTACTTTTTCTGATAGTCCATGTGGTGAATCCATAACTGATTTGAAATGCAATATATGGGATCTGGAGAAATTATCACACAGACTGAAGGTATGATAGGATACAACCACTTTGCAACAATATCTCGAAAAACACATGATGGGTTATGAATTAAAAAGAGTCCTAGTACACAACATGATGGTTCGTTATTGTCTCAGTGGAACAATATTTTGTCTGACTGCTCAATGAAATTAATGTAGCTTATCATTAAATAGGAAGACATAAAATTAAAAGAGTTGGAGACTTCTATTAAACCTTAACAGGATAAGTTAAATACATTCTGTGAAATATCAGATTATAAGTTACTTAATGCGAAACTGACAAAAAACAATCAAACATGGAGTATCATGTTCATAAAACATAAAATTGATTGGGACCTTCATGATTATGATAATAAAATGATCTATATCAGATCAATATCAGACAAAGTGCATCAATTGGGTGGTAAATTTAGAAAGAGTCATCTATACAAAAAGTTTGACTGCCAAGTTTGACAGGCTCTGGGCTCTCTGGATTGACAAATTAGGCCTGACATCAAGGGAATAATGGATATATCGTCTGAGTATCTTCTAGTGGACAGAATTACCTATTCTCCCAAACCCAAAAGGATAAATATGTGCTGATTCCTCTATGATAAATATTAACTTCTAAGCCAGTTTTAGGCTATGTGCGCACGCTGCATTTTTACCGCATTTTTCGGGGGTGTTTTTGGTCTGAAAACTGCTTGACTTTGCTTCCCCTGCAAAGTCTATGAGTTTTCATTTTTGCTGTCCGCACAGTGCTTTTTTTTATCTACGTTTTTATGTGGTGACCACAAAAACGCAGCATGTCAATTATTTCTGCGTTTTTCACCCATTCAGTTCAATGAGATGTTGAAAACTGCAATGAAAAACGTAAATTGTTAATGTAATGCTAATGTTAATGTAGCTGCATTGTGCATTTTTTCACTAGAAACGCATCTATAAACGCAGGGGGTGGGTAGTATAGTGACGTGAACAGGAAGAGGAGGAAACTCACCTAGCATGCCTTGTGTTTGGAGAAAGAAGGTAAACAGAGAAGACAGAAAAGTGAAGAAAATTAAAGATGGAGAATGTGTTCAAAAGATTAATCAATGTTCCCAAGCTTTTTCAGCTGGTAAGTATATATTTTTTTTATTTTAAGTGCTGCTCCTTTTACCGATCTCGCACTTTCTCATCCAGCTACAACCTCCCCTCCCAATTCGACGACCCCTGCTGCCATGTGGTGTCCTGTCGCCATGTCCAATCGTACTTCCCATCCTGCTCCAAGCTCCCCTCCCGGTCCCGCGACCCCTGCTGTCACGTGGTGTCCTGCCGCCATGTTGTCTCTTGCTACAATGTCCTCTCCTGCTGCCAGCCGTGCAGTAAAATCCCTCCTGTGTCGTCCTTCTGCCGCGAGACACAGGAGTGATGTCATCGCCCGAGCGATGTGTAAACTCATTTGACCCAGCGCTGTGTGAACTCACTTGACCCAGCAGTGTGTCAACTCATTTGACCAGTGCTGTGGGCACTCATTTGACCCAGCACTGTGTGAACTCATTTGACCCAGCGTGAGCATTGTTTTAAATGACGTCACCGCCCGAAAACAGTGTGAACTGAACTGACTCGGCTTGAGCAAGAACAATGCTCATTCTGGGTCCTTTGTTCACAAGTGTGTGGGGTGAACAATGTCAAATGAACGTTATTTGTATTGTATCCATGCATCCGTCCCTCTATCATTCTATCCATTGCTCAGTCTACACTAAGTGCAGAATTATTACGCAAATGAGTATTTTGATCACGATACTTTTTATACACGTTGTCCTACTCCAAGCTGTATAGGCTTGAGAGCCAACTACCAATTAAGTAAATCAGGTGATGTGCATCTCTGTAATGAGGAGGGGTGCGGTGTAATGACATCAACACCCTATATAAGGTGTGCTTAATTTTTAGGCAACTTCCTTTTCTTTGGCAAAATGGGTCAGAAGAGAGATTTGACGGGCTCTGAAAAGTCCAAAATTGTGAGATGTCTTGCAGAGGGATGCAGCATTCTTGAAATTGACAAACTTTTGAAGCATGATCCCCGATCAAGCAAGCGTTTCATGGCAAATAGCCAGCAGGGTCACAAGAAGCATGTTGGGCAAAAAAGGCACAAAATAACTGCCCATGAATTGAGGAAAATCAAGTGTGAGGCTGCCAAGATGCCATTTGCACCAGTTTGGCCATATTTCAGAGCTGCAACATTACTGGAGTATCAAAAAGCACAAGGTGTGCCATACTCAGGGACATGGCCAAGGTAAGGAAGGCTGAAAAACGACCACCTTTGAACAAGAAACATAAGATAAAATGTCAAGACTGGGCCAAGAAATATCTTAAGACTGATTTTTCAAAGATTTTATGGACTGATGAAATGAGAGTGACTCTTGATGGGCCAGATGGATGGGCCAGAGGCTGATCAGTAAAGGGCAGAGAGCTCCACTCCGACTCAGACGCTGGTAAGGTGGAGGTGGGGTGCTGGTATGGGCTGTTATCATCAAAGATGAACTTGTGGGACCTTTTCGGGTTGAGGATGGCGTGAAGCTCAACTCCCAGACCTACTGCCAGTTTCTGGAAGACAACTTCTTCAAGCAGTGGTACAGGAAAAATTCGGTATCGTTCAAGAAAAACATGATTTTCATGCAGGACAATGGTCCATCACATGCATCCAACTATTCCACAGCTTGACTGGCCAGTAAAGGTCTAAAAGATGAAAAAATAATGACATGGCCCTCTTGTTCACCTGATCTGAACCCCATAGAGAACCTGTAGTCCCTCATAAAATGTGAGATCTACAGGGAAGGAAAACAATACACCTCTTAGAACAGTGTCTGGTAGGCTGTGGTGGCTGCTGCATGCAATGTTGATCGTAAACAGATTAAGCAACTGAGAGAATCTATGGATGGTAGGCTGTTGAGTGTCATCATAAAGAAAGGTGGCTACATTGGTCACTAATTTTTTGGGGTTTTGTTTTTGCATGTCAGAAATGTTTCTTTCTAAATTTTGTGCAGTTATATTAGTTTACTTTGTGAATATAAACAAGTGAGATGGGAATATATTTTGTTTTTAAGTTGCCTAATAATTATGCACAGTAATAGTTATCTGCACAAACAGATCTCCTAAGATAGCCAAATCTAAAAAAAAAACCACTCCAACTTCCAAAAATATTAAGCTTTGATATTTATGAGTCTTTTGGGTTGATTGGGAACATAGTTGTTGATCAATAATACAAAAAATCCTCTAAAATACAACTTGCCTAATAATTCTGCACACAGTGTATTCCATCAATCTTTATATGCATTTTTCCATCTATTTTTATACATTTCATGTATCTATGTTTTTATCCTTATTTTACATTTATCTTTCTATACTCCATATATCTATCCGTTTATCCGTCTCTCTTTCCATACTCCATATAGCTATCCGTTTATCCGTCTATCTTTCAAAACTCTATATCTATCCGTTTATCTTTCTATACTCCATATATCTATCCGTCTGTCTTTCTATACGCCATATATCTATCCGTGTATCCGTCTATCTTTCTATACGCTTAATCTGTTTTTTCTTGTATCCATGTTTTCGAATCATTGGTAATTTGAAAAACGTGTGTTTTAATAGTCTTTTGTTGTTTTTTGTTGGGGATTATAGGTTGAGACTATGCCCGCTATATGGGACTCAGCATGTCCTGAATACAGTGTACGTCACATAAAGGAGCGTGCTGGACAACAATTTGCTGACAGTTATTTCCCATTTAGGATGGGGCAGACGGTATGGTGAAGGACCTAACAGGTAAGTTAAAATGTATTGTTATTTTAATTATTTTTATGATTTAATGTTATGAAAAGATGTAGCCAGGCATTTTCTTTTTTGAATATATTTTTTTGCCCATATGCCTTTTACAGATAAAGAAATACGGAGGCCCTGGCGTTCAGTCCGGGACCGGTTTAATAAAATGATTTCCAATTCAAACAGAAGTGGATCGTCCCCGCCAAGAACCAAATTTCGATAACATGATTTGATGATGTTTAAATTTACTAGCCGAACATTACGAGGTTTGCAAGCTTCACCACACAAAAAGGTTACCATTTTGAAAAATGTTTTTGTAAACATGATTATCATTTCATTTTTTTACTCTATTCACAGGACTGAAGGTAATATTACGGCGTCTACATCTTCAAGCAATGAGCCTTCTCTGCACAGTGTGCAAAGTATGGTTTGTGAGATTGTCTCTGTGTCCAGAGAGGAGTCTTCATTTGGCAGCTTCACCTCAGCTGCTTCAATAGAGGATGATAACTGTACTGCTGGACCATCAAGTTCAGTACATTTTTCTTCCTCTGGATCGGCTGTCCCTTCATCCGCTGGATCGTCTGTCCCTTCATCCGCTGGATCGTCTGTCCCTTCATCCGCTGGATCGGCTGTCCCTTCATCCGCTGGATCGTCTGTCCCTTCATCCGCTGGATCGGCTGTCCCTTCATCCGCTGGATCGTCTGTCCCTTCATCCGCTGGATCGTCTGTCCCTTCATCCGCTGGATTGGCTGTCCCTTTGTCTGCTGGATCTCCTGTCCCTTCATCCGATGGATCGGCTGTCCCTTCGTCCGATGGATCGGCTGTCCCTTCGTCTGCTGGATCGGCTGTACCTTCAGCTGCAGGAATAGCATTTCGCCGTCCAGCTCAAAGAAAACGAAAACGCCAGCAAGCCCAGCATGGCAACTTGGATGCAGACTGCCAATTTCTGACTAACCAAGCATACAGTATGATGCAAAATACAGCATCTGAGGATACATTTGATCATTTTGGGTCAAGTACTGCCGGGCGAGCGAGAGCCCTTACCAAAGCCAAACAGTCCGTATTCATGACTGTGTCTTGTGCCCTGTTGGAAGGATTCGAAGTGGACCAGCCTCATCCTAGTGGAAGTGAGTTGGTAAATCTTGTGTACAATGACTTCCAGAATAAACGCCAGTCTCATCCTCTACCGCAAACCCCACCTCAATACTCACCTCTGCCTCAATAACCACTCAGCCTCAATACCCACCTCAACCACCACCTGTGCTGCAAGGTTTGTCCCAACCTAAGCCATATGCCCCTAGCACCATCCCGACGTATGGTCTTGTAGGTAGTCCTCACATTTCACCCCAGCAAAAAAACATTGAAGGGTCCCAAGTGTCACCGAACCCTAGCCAAATTCCTCAGCCGGGGGCTGACCTATCCCAAAACAGTGAAAGTGGTTACTATTTGACAGATCTTTATAATTTATAGGTAAACATTTTATGTTGTAGACTGTTATTAATTCTTTACAGTGTTATAGAAAAAATCCAAATAGGAAATATATTCCAGCTCCAAACAATGAAGAAATTATATTTTAGTTTTGAAGTGCAATACATACCCAAAGGCAGTAATACCAGTGATGTCATTATTTCTAACCTAGTCAATGTCTGGACTATATTTTTTATTCATTATGCAACTCATTTGATAAATAAAAGTATGATTTTTCATGGAAAAGACAAAATTGTCTGGGTGACCACAAACTTTTGAACGGTAGTGTATATACAAAATTTTCTACGTGAATTTTTGGGGTCGGTTGAAAAAAATTTCAACAATGATAATTTGAAGATGCAAATCAAAATGATAATAAAAAATACAAATATATGGGGCTACGTGCAAACACATGACCACATGAATATCGGTCACTGGAAAACAAACAGTCTATAACATGGATTAAACCACTAGGTACAAGGGTGATTAAATTAAAAATCCATTTGGATTCAGTACAGGATATTTTTGCATTGTAACAACCTCTCCTGTAACTCCAATCCTAAAAAAGCTGTCTGCCTTGGGTGAATGATTATGTTTTCAAGTAAGTGACAGGAAAGGGGGTGTCCCTTAAAACCCTTTTTGATATTATACAGATATTCTCTCATACACTCTAAAACAGCTCTCTAGGTTTGTCCTATATACATCTTACCACATAGGCATGGATAATAGATTACTGCTTTGATGTAGCAAGTGATGTGGTTATTGTTGAGGAGTTTGTCAGTGCCAGATCTTTATACTTATTACCTTGCACCAACCGTCTTTGTTGGCAATAGTTCTTGGTGGATGTTTGCTAAGAAGATCCAGCACTGCAACAGAAAGCAATCCTGCCACTTATTGAAAAATAATATCAGCTGATTTAACTGAAGGCCTATAAAAAGGTGTCTCATTTCCAAGGTGCAACACAAGAAACATCTCATGATGGATAAAACAAGTGAGCTATCTCAAGAACTTTGCAACATTATTGGTTCAAAACATATTGATGGCATTGGTTACAGAAGAATTTCTAAACTACTGAAGGTCCCAGGGAGCACTGTTAGGGACATAATCCAGAAATAGAAAGAACATTCCACCATAAAGCGGCTACGACCAGCTGGTACTGCAAGATGTCAGAGTGGGGAGTTAAAAAAAATATCAGAACAATTTTTCAAGAGTCAAGGACCATCTGTGGAGAGCTACAGAAAGACTTAAAATCAGCAGGTACAATTGTTTCAAACAACACAATAAGTAATACACTTTAACCTCTATGGCATGTATGCATACTCAAAAAGCAAGACTCCATTTCTGAACAAAAAGCATGTTCAAATGCATTTAAAGTTCTATGAAGCACTGGGAGAAAATAGTCTGGTCAGATGATACCAAAATTGAACTCTTTGGATACCATAATATGTACCAATGGAGTCCTAAAGCACCATACCAAAAGTAAAATTTCGAGATGGCAACATCATGGTGTGGGGCTGTTTTTCAGCATACAGCACTGGAAAACTTCATATAATTGAAGGAAGGTTGAATGGACAAATGAAATTAGACATTCTTGATAAATATCTGCTGCCATCTACCAGGATGATAAAGATGAAACAGGAGTGGACATTTCAGCAAAACAAAGACCCCAAACACACAACCAAGGAAACTCTCAATTAGTTTCAGAGAAAGAAAATAAAGCTGCTGGAATGGCACAGCCAATCACCTGAAAATAATCCAATAAAACATTTATGGAACTAAAGCTCAAAGTTCATAGATGCTACATGATTTGAAGAGTGTTTCTGTGGAAAAATGGGCCAAAATATCACCCAATCACTGCATACCACTAGTTTCTCCATACAGGAGGCGTGTTGAAACTGTCATCACTAGCAAAGGTATTTGTAGAAATATTAAATACATTTCAGAAAGTGTGTTCAATACTTTTTCCATGTGTCATTTCTCATTAATACACATCACTAAATTTATGAACATCTATGATTTGGTATCTTTGTCTGTGTGGAATGGACGGGTTGTTACCAACATCTGGATGAGAAATTCATGTTAATAGCACCTTTAGAAATATATTTACTTGGAAAATTGGTGACGTGTTTGATCCTTCTTTCACTTGCTGTATATATTTATTTAAAATGTTACTTTGTTACGATCAGTTATTGCACTTGTCTATTATTTAGACATGCCTCGAGTTTGTGTGGGTTTCTTCCAGATTCTCCTGTTTCCTCCAAACACTCAAAAGACATACCAATAGGGAATTTAGATTGTGAGCCCCAATGCTGAAAGTGATGATTATGTATGTCAAGCGCTGTGGCATTAGTAGCGCTATATAGATGACTAAAATAAATGTTATGAGCCTTAATATCTTACTTTATCACACTGATAATTCCTCATCCCATTGCTATTTGTCATTGCAATAGTGGGAGAGGAGAAGAGCTGAAGTGTGGCAGCACTATAGCAGTGAAGAGCATCATTTGTCACAAATAACAGTCTGGAATTACTACAGGTTTTAGGGCATAGTTTTAATCTTTTTATTCTTAAGACTGTTCGGTATCACAGGGGAGGAATAAGTATATGCCCCAACAGGAGAAATTTATTGTAAAGCGTCCTCGGTTGGAAAAGAACATTTCTTATCAGGCGACCTAAACTTTAAATGCCCAAATCTCAGCAAAAACAGTGGAGAAAAAAAATATAATCAGCTACTTTGGCCTCTATTTGTAGTGATGAATATATTTTTTTAATTTTTTTTTAAAACAAAAATATGTTGTGAAAGGTCTTTCTTGAACTTCTGAAGCAAATGAGCTACACTGAAGAAAAGTTGAAGTCAATAGCGCAGACAACTGAGGGAAATGTGGCCACCATGTGGCCGGTACAATTACATGAGCAGGAGGCCACCTTACTAGTTTTCATTGACACACTTCAACCCCACCACATACCTGCTGGCAGGGTTGGACATGTCATTAGAGTAGGATATGTCATTGGTGCAACTCATGCACCCGTATATATAAAATCTACATAAATCCAATTAATTTTAATAGCTATACATTGAAAAGAAAAAAAAAGGGTGCAGAGTGTGGATGCAAACGTATAACTGAAACATACTATTAATTTGAGACGTTCAATGTTCAATAACAAAATTGTAAATAGAACAAAAGTAGCTAATTTCTTTAGTTTTCATTCTGCTAAAAATGAAAATGGCAAATTGATAAGAATAGCTAGTTTTTATTTTACAAGTGTTGATCATGGAGAAATGTAATACAAATGTATGGACTAGTAAGCTTCATTACATTAAAAAGTCTGGCCTGCAAGAGAAACACTTCAGCCTCATACCAAAAATGAGCCATTGGTTGAGTCTAAGAAAATTTTACTCTCTCCACTACTCATCAAACTAGGTCTATTGAAAAACTTTGTAAAGAGCACGCAACAATAATGTGATGGTTTAAAGTACTTGACATCAAAATTTCCTCGATTAAGTCATGCAAAGTTAAAAGAGGGTATCTTTGTTGGCCCACAGATTAGAAAGATTTACAACAGCATTCAGTTCAATTATGTGCTTCAAGCATTTGAGAAAGCAGCATGGAATAGTTTTAAGAGTGTTTATTCAGTATGTTTAGTAAACAAGTGAGTGCCCAATTACAAAGAGCTGGTGGATGAGATGCTTGTGCTACCACAAGCTTGGGATACACGTTTTTGAAGATTTACTTTCTCCATTCCCTTCTCATCTTCTTCCCAGAGAACTTTGTAGCCGCCAGCGATGAACACAGTGACAGATTTCATCAGGACATTGCTGCCATTGAGAAAAGGTATGAAGGGAAATGTAGCCCGGCGATGTTAGGAGACTACTGATGAACAGTCAAGAGAAAAGCTCCAGAGCTACACTACAAACCACAGGCCAAGAAAAAGAGTTTAACTAAAAATAAATGTAGCAATATAGTTATTTTTTTATGTACTTTGGCCCATGTAATGATAGTTTGTCATAACAATTCCAATTAATGTGTAGAAGGTTTTTGCAAATTTCACCTTGTAACCATGAATTGTGAATTTCATTAATTTCAACGCCACACAGCTCCTATTTTAAATGATTTAGCGATATGGTAATTTTATATTCCCTTATGGTCATAGAAATGTGAATAACCTCATTTGAACACATCTATAATGAATTCATGACAATTTGTTGAACAGTGCTGTTTTCCTTACATACCCTTGAGTGATATCCACCCTGTGTTTTTGGCTGACTCTATATGTATCAGGTTGAGATCTGTTCTATGAGTTGGATAAAGTAAATCAGAGACATCTAGGACATTATAGGGACAGCCATCATTGAGCGGGGGCACAATTTATATCTATCTATAGGGTGCCAAACTCCACTGCTATTGAAGGTCACGTCCAGAACAAACAGCAGCACAGGAGTGCACACTACATTAAGGAACCCTTATCTCTTTAAAAATTTACCACATATAAAAAAGATCCACAACAAAAGCGACCACGTGAACAAGGCTGTTTAAGCCGAAACGTAGAGAATTTGTGGTATTTAGTTCTATGATTTCTCCTATGTAAATAAACACCCTTCTATTTGAAAAGAACGACAAGTGTGCAGTGTATCCGTAATTATTATTTATTATTATAGCGCCATTTGTTCCATGGCGCTTTACAAGTGAAAGAGGGTATACGTAGAACAATAATTAACAGTACAGAACAGACTGGTATAGGAGGAAAGAAGACCCTGCCCGCGAGGGCTCACAGTCTACAGGGAATGGGTGATGATACAATAGGTGAGGACAGAGCTGGTTGCGCAGTGGTCTACTGGACTAAGGATTATTGTAGGTTGTAGGCTTGTTGGAAGAGGTGGGTCTTGAGGTTCCTCTTGAAGCTTTCCACGGTAGGGGAGAGTCTGATGTGCTGCGGTAGAGCGTTCCACAGTATGGGGCATGCACGGGAGAAATCTTGTACGCGATTGTGGGAAGAGGAGGTAAGAGAGGAGCAGAGAAGGAGATCTTGTGAGGATTTGAGGTTGCGTGCAGGTAGGTACCGGGAGACTAGGTCACAGATGTAGGGAGGAGACAGAATGTGCATGGCTTTGTATGTCATGGTTAGTGTTTTGAACTGGAGTCGTTGGGTGATGGGAAGCCAGTGAAGGGATTGGCAAAGTGTCGAGGCTGGGGAGTAGCGAGGGGAGAGGTGGATTAAGCGGGCTGGGAACCTCACCCGTACACCTGCACCTGAGAAAATTAATATACTGAAGTGTGCAAACTTATTCTCTTCGATAAACTCCACTGCTAAGTTGAATTACTGATAGACATACTTATATACCCTATTGATACCTAAGGGCCCAATCTGACCCTTATCATATAAGGCAATTTATTACAACTATTTCAATCTGCCCTGCATCTAATAAAGCCATTATTAGTGTTCATTCATGTGTTTGTTTTTTCTTGATGAATTTCTCGTTTTTCATTTTAATGTATCTCTATAAAAATTCATTGATTTTAAGAAGATTTTATATGTAAGACTTTAATGATAATCCTAGTAATATTGTAATTGATGGTAAACCATGCAGTCCAAGAGTTACGGGATCTTCAAACCAGGTGGAACTGTGCCTAAATGATTGGACTACAAAGGGGCCATAAACTGCTCTTACACAAAGACACTTTTCTAGCTGAAGCCGCCCCTGCCTTTTGGTCTAGATATAAAAAAATGACAAGAATATTCAGTATATAGGGAACCTAGAGATGTGCACCATTAGCACATGCTTGTTCTTGCTTCTATGTGCTACTACTTTTCACGCTGCCCACATGACGTTTTCATGTCAAAGAAGCACTTCTGTGCCCATATAGTTTGGGAGCAGCAAAGAATGATACCAATGGTGGCAGATTGTGCACTCTCTAGTTTATAATTCTTACAGCTTGAGACATACCGAGTAAAAACAGATATACATTTGTATAAGTCACGGATACATTTTGAGTTACTACTCTGACCCATTGCTTTTTTTATGTTTTTTATTATTTGTTATAGGATATTTGTGAATTCAATAAAGAGGGTGTAAACTTTTATATTATAGTATAGTATATGTAGTATTAACCTTCTGGTCTAAAGGAGAATATACGGTAGGATGTACACAAATGCTGCTGATGGACTGCTGACTATAATAGGATCCCATCTAAAAAAAAATAGTTTTTCTGTTACAGAAGAAATTCTGTGCCCATAATTAATATGTAAGGGCGCATAGTAATAAGTGTTGTAAACCTGTGCCAAAAATGTGTGCACACTTCTTATAAGGCATATAAAGGGAAACATCATAGTCTAAAGTACTCGGAAATTATTACGTTCCCTACTCAAACACTAATAGGGAATTTAGATTGTGAGCCCCGATGGGCACAATGATGATGTCTGTAAAGCACTGAGGAAATAATGGCGCTATATAAGCGAGTATAATTAATATACAGCTCCTTATATACAGTATGATTATTGCTATTATGAGTATTACTATTAACAAAAGAGGTTATGCGGCAATAAGGGGGACAATTATTTTATCCTAAAGTAGTTGTAAATTATGGAGCATCCCTGCTCATATTTCTATTTAAAAAGAGGGGATTTTTGCAGAAGACGGGCCGGGCCCTCAGTTGTTAGGTTTCTAGTGAGTGATAGTGAGAAAAAACCTGCAGTTGTGTCTTTTTAGATAGTGTATGTAAACTTCTGGTTTCAACTGTACTATTGTAGAAATCTCATAAATAGGTAAAAAGTCCTAAAATACATACATAAATGAATGAGTTGGACCATGTAAATCAGCAGCAAGGTACATATGATGGCACATATTATTAGATATTTCTTATGTTAACATAACTTGTATTTGATTATGTGTGGATCACGTAGGAAGAGTCATCTACATGGAGAAGGAAAAGAGAGAATCGCGAGAATAGAGGAGGTGCGAACTGAGACTAGGGACACCCATTGGTCCAGATTGCCCCACAGGCGAGTATTATAAAAGATGTTTTTTGTTATACAGATCGGCTTGGGCATTTATATACAACATTGTAGAATGATGTATATATGTATGAGGGCTTACTGGTGGTGGCCGAAGTTTATAGGGGACAAATCTAATGACAGGTTTACTTTTAATAATGTGCTTCAGGTGACAACTTCTGGTGTGTA
Source organism: Anomaloglossus baeobatrachus (assembly GCF_048569485.1). NCBI lineage: Eukaryota > Metazoa > Chordata > Amphibia > Anura > Aromobatidae > Anomaloglossus > Anomaloglossus baeobatrachus. Next base: position 744,537,662 of record NC_134354.1, read on the forward strand.
ATATCATGTTCCCTGAACGTCGATTTTCTGTATAGTGTAGTGACTATTTTCATGGATATTTTGTTTCCTACTAATATGTCATGAAATGGAGTGACATAACCCTTTATCTCTGAAAGAAATTGGAGATTCATAGAATTATCAACTAAAACCCCCTAAAAAGAATATCAGTAATGTCATTGTACACAGTATGAATATCAAAACATTAATGTAATGTCCCACCCAAATAATATGCTGTCCAAATAAAGTATGGGTAGAAAAAATGTATTGTTGTTCTCACCAAGACATAGAGATTAGCCAATGCTGGTATTTCCCCCCCATAGGACAACCAACAATTAGCAAATGAAAATTGCCATTAAATATTAAATAATTGTGGGACAAAATAAATGTTGTTGCAGAAATAATAAAATATTGTAATATATTAGGAAAGGATGTTAATTTCCCTAGAAACTAGTCAATGCTACTTCAGTATCATTATGAGGCATGCAAGAATATAAAGCAGTTACATCACTGGTTATCCAGTAATAGTCCTTACACCAACTGAGTTTATCCACAATACATAAAAGGTGTTTTGTATATCATATGAAACCAGGGTTTTTTCATACAACGGTTGAATAAATTCAACAATCCATGCAGACAGACATTCCAACATGGACCCTATAGCAAAAACAATAGGGTGGAACGGTGGAAGAAGTCATTTTAAGGAATAATCTTTTGCGGGAGCTGGATACTTCCTTCTTCCTTGTTAAAGTTTACAAGTTTAATAGCCAGATACATCGTGCTCCTGTTCATTTGGACTATATAATATTCTAAGTATTTATGTGATAATCAAAATATATATCTGGATATTGGAAGTCATTCTTCATTTGAAAAATGACCACTTCTGATACCAATTTAAGAGCCTTCGCCTATGAAAAGTATTAAACTTAAGGAAGTTTTTACTTTTTCTGATAATCCATGTGGTGAATCCGTAACTGATTTGAAACGCATTGTATGGAGAAATTATCACACAGACTGAAGGTATGATAGGATACAACCACTTTGCAACAATATCTCGAAAAACACATTATGGGTTAAGAATTAAAAAGAGTCCTAGTACACAATATGATGGTTCGTTATTGTCTCAGTGGAAGAATATTTTGTCTGACTGCTCAATGAAATTAATGTAGCTTATCATTAAATAGGAAGACATAAAATTAAAAGAGTTGGAGAGCTTCCTCATGCGTCATTATCCACTTTCCCCATTTATAACGGCTCCAGACAGGGGTGCCCCCTATCTCCCTTATTATTCATACTATGCATAGAACCCCTAGCTGCACAGATAAGGGAGAGTCCAGACAGTCAAGGAATCCAGGTAGGAGGACGCGAGTACAAATTGTCGCTCTTTGCAGACGACGTCGTTCTAACAATACGAAACCCCCTGATCTCCCTGCCCAACCTACACTCAATTATATCTGAATATGGTAATCTGTCGGGATACAACATTAATGACACAAAAACAGAGGCTCTGCCACTAAACCTGAAACCACCAACCGTTGCGACACTACAATCAGCATTTACATACACCTGGAAAAAAGAACGTTTAAATACTTAGGGATTTACTTAACAAGCACATACAAAACGCTCTACTCACATAACTTTCCACCTTTTTTAGATCTTAAAAAAACACTAACCAAGTCGGATAAGCTACGCCTATCCTTTTTCGGGAGAATGGCCTCTGTTAAAATGACGATACTTCCAAAATTAGTATATTTACTAGAGACGCTTCCCATACCAATCCCGAGATTGGTGATTCAACGAATCCAGAGATGGCTAAATAATTATGTTTAGGCCTACAAACGCCACCGAATCGCTCAGGTGTTGTTGACTCCCAGAAAAATGGGTGGCCAAGCTTTCCCCGATATATGGAAATATTACATAGCCACACACCTAAGACGTATCCCCGCTTGGACTAATTTGACCTCAGTGGATAGATGGAGAGAGGTGGAGCAAGACTGGCTGACCCCGATTCTTCCGGCTGCCTTACTGCATGGAGACTTTTCAGATGCCACAGATGCAAGTCTTTTGGTGCCTATGGCGCTAACAAGACGAGTTTGGCAAATGGCCAGAAGGGTCTTCTCACTAGCTCCACTCGAATCTCCACTGATGCCATTTTTATACACACCAGCTTTGCAGAAAAGTTCAAACAGCCGGGTGACGACCTTATGGGTTCAGGCGCGGCTTTTTCGCTTTGTGGATATAATTGATCCCAGCACTAACACAATCTTCCCCTTTGCAACCTTACGAGAAAAATTTAAACTTCCTAAAGAAACCTTTTAGACCTAAGCTCAGATACGTCATTTAGCCATATCAATCATTAAATCTACTACATTTAATAAACTCACTCCATTTGAGGGCCTCTGCAGGCAGGTACCATCAACAACGGTTGTGGTAGAAAATACCAAATTTTTAAAAATATTATACTTTATTAATATGCATTAAAAACCAAACAAAAAACATAAGTGGACTAAAAATTCTTAAATACCGTGGAGGTTGCTATGAACCCAATCAAAAGAACTATGAGACCACTATACACAATGCAGATATATAGTCAACAAGGGGGGGGTCCCTTCCCTCTCACCTTAATTAAATATATTACTGCCTGCCAATGGAGCACATCCTATTTTAAACGATGCCCCCATTCCTCGGCGGCTCTCCCTTTTCTGGCCCTCACCCTTTTTGGTGTCAGGTCAATAGGGTCAATAGGGTCTCATAAAAGATATGTATGTATATATCTTACCACTAAGGTCTCACAGGCAAAACATATAACAACCTACCACTCATAAACTCAGTGCACATTAATATCTTAGCCTATAACAGACAATTAACAAATGACATTAAACCATATCTCATATAAAGGGGATTTTTTTATAATACATATCCCTAAATCGATTTACCCCAACCTGTACACCTTAATTTTCCTGGTGCCCCCATTCCTCGGCGGACGTTATATTGTTATATTTCAGAGCTGCAACGTTACTGGAGTATCAAAAAGCACAAGGTGTGCCATACTCAGGGACATGGCCAAGGTAAGGAAGGCTGAAAAACGACCACCTTTGAACAAGAAACATAAGATAAAATGTCAAGACTGGGACAAGAAATACTTTAAGACTGATTTTTCAAAGGTTTTATGGACTGATGAAAAGAGAGTGACTCTTGATGGGCCAGAGGCTGATCAGTAAAGGGCAGAGAGCTCCACTCCGACTCAGATGCTAGCAAGGTGGAGGTGGAGTACTGGTATGGGCTGGTATTATCAAAGATGAACGTGTGGCACTTTTTCGGGTTGAGGATGGAGTGAAGCTCAACACCCAGACCTACTGCCAGTTTCTGGAAGACAACTTCTTCAAGCAGTGATACAGGAATAAGTCAGTATCGTTCAAGAAAAACATGATTTTCATGCAGGACAATACTCCATCACATGCATCCAACTATTCCACAGCTTGACTGGCCAGTAAAGGTCTAAAAGATGAAAAAATAGTGACATGGCCCCCTTGTTCACCTGATCTGAACCCCATACAGAACCTGTGGTCCCTCATAAAATGTGAGATCTACAGGGAGGGAAAACAGTACACCTCTCAGAACAGTGTCTGGAGGCTGTGGTGGCTGCTGCGCGCAAACTTGATCGTAAACAGATTAAGCGACTGAGAGAATCTATGGCTAGTAGGTTCTTGAGTGTCATCATAAAGAAAGGTGGCTATATTGGTCACTAATTTTTTGGGGTTTTGTTTTTGCATGTCAGAAATGTTTATTTCTAAATTTTGTGCAGTTATATTGGTTTACTTTGTGAAAATAAACAAGTGAGATGGGAATATATTTTGTTTTTATTAAGTTGCCTAATAATTATGCACAGTAATAGTTATCTGCACAAAGATCTCCTAAGATAGCCAAATTAAAAAAAAAACACTCCAACTTATGAAAATATTAAGCTTTGATATTTATGAGTCTTTTGGGTTGATTGGGAACATAGTTGTTGATCAATAATAAAAAAAATCCTCTAAAATACAACTTGCCTAATAATTCTGCACACAGTGTATTCCATCAATCTTTATATGCATTTTTCCACCTATTTTTATACACTTCATGTATCTATGTTTTTACCTTATTTTACATCTCTTTCTATACTCCATATATCTATGCGTTTATCCGTCTCTCTTTCTATACTCCATATATCTATCCGTTTATCCGTCTCTCTTTCCATACTCCACATATCTATCCGATTATCTGTCTCTCTTTCTATACTCCATATATCTATCTGTTTATCCGTCTCTCATTCCATACTGCATATATCTATCCGTGTATCCGTCTCGCTTTCAAAACTCCATATATGTATCCGTCTCGTCTTTCTATACTTCATATTCCATATATCTATCCTTGTATCCGTCTATCTTTCTATACGCTTAATCTGTTTTTTTCTTGTATTCATGTTTTCGAATCATTGGTAATTTGAAAAACGTGTGTTCTAATAGTCTTTTGTTGTTTTTTGTTGGGGATTGTAGGTTGAGACTATGCCCGCTATATGGGACTCAGCATGTCCTGAATACAGCGAACGTCACATAAAGGAGCGTTGCTGGACAACAATTTGCTGACAGTTATTTCCCATTTAGGATGGGGCAGACGGTATGGTGCAGGACCTAATAGGTAAGTTAAAATGTATAGTTATTTTAATTATGTTTATGATTTAATGTTATGAAAAGATGTAGCCAGGCATTTTCTTTTTTAAATATTTTTTTGCCCATATGCCTTTTACAGATAAAGAAATACGGAGGCGCTGGCGTTCAGTCCAGGACCGGTTTAATAAAATGATTTCCAATGCAAACAGAAGTGGATCGTTCCCGCCAAGAACCAAATTTCGATACAATGATTTGATGATGTTTAAATTTACTAGCCGAACATTACGAGGTTTGCAAGCTTCACCACACAAAAAGGCTACCATTTTGAAAAATGTTTTTTAAACATGATTATCATTTCATTTTTTTACTCTATTCACAGGACTGAAGGTAATATTACGGCGTCTACATCTTCAAGCAATGAGCCTTCTCTGCACAGTGTGCAAAGTATGGTTTGTGAGATTGTCTCTGTGTCCAGAGACGAGTCTTCATTTGGCAGCTTCACCTCAGCTGCTTCAATTGATAACTGTACTGCTGGACTATCAAGTTCAGTACGTTTTTCTTCCGCTGGATCTTCTGTCCCTTCATCCGCTGGATCGGCTGTCCCTTAGTCTGCTGGATCGGCTGTACCTTCAGCTGCAGGAATAGCATTTCGCCGTCCAGCTCAAAGAAAAAGAAATCGCCAGCAAGCCCAGGATGGCAACTTGGATGCAGACTGCCAATTTCTAACTAACCAAGCATACAGTATGATGCAAAATACAGCATCTGAGAATACATTTGATCATTTTGGGTCAAGTACTGCCAGGCAAGCGAGAGCCCTTACCAAAGAAAAACAGTCTGCATTCATGACTGTGTCTTGTGCCCTGTTGGAAGGATTCAAAGTGGACCAGCCTCATCCTAGTGGAAGTGAGCTGGTAAATCTTATGTACAATGCCTTCCAGAATAAACGCCAGCCTCATCCTCTACCGCAAACCCCACCTCAACCTCAATACTCACCTCAGCCTCAATACCCACCTCAATACCCACCTCAACCTCAATACCCACCTCAACCACCATCTGTGCCGCAAGGTTGTTTGTCCTAACCTAAGCCATATGCCCTTACCACCATCCCGTTGAATGATCTTGTAGGTAGTCCTCACATTTCACCCCAGAAAAATAACATTGAAGGGACCCAAGTGTCACCGAACCCTAGCCAAACTTCTCAGCCGGGGGCTGACCTATCCCAAAACAGTGAAAGTGGCTACTATTTGACAGATCTTTATAATTTATAGGTAAACTTTTTATGTTGTAGACTGTTATTAATTCTTTACAGTGTTATAGAAAATATCCAAATAGGAAACATATTCCAACTCCAAACAATGAAGAAATTATATTTTAGTTTTGAAGTGCAATACATACCCAAAGGCAGTAATACCAGTGATGTCATTATTTCTAACCTAGTCAATGTCTGGACTATATTTTTTATTCATTATGCAACTCATTTGATAAATAAAAGTATGATTTTTCATGGAAAAGACAAAATTGTCTGGGTGACCAGAAACTTCTGAATGGTAGTGTATATACAAAATTGTATGCGTGAATTTTTGGGGTGAGTTGAAAAAATGTCAACAATGATAATTTGAAGATGCAAATCAAAATGATAAAAAATACAAATATATGGGGCTACATGCAAACACATGACCATATGAATATCGGTCACTGGAAAACAAACAGTCTATAACATGGTTTAAATCACTAGGTAAAAGGGTGATTACATTAAAAATCCATTTGGATTCAGTACAGGATATTTTTGCATTGTAACAATCTCTCCCGTAACTCCAATCCTAAAAAGCTGTCTGCCTTGGGTGAATGATTATGTTTTCAAGTAAGTGACGGGAAAGGGGGTGTCCTTTAAAACCCTTTTTGATATTATACAGATATTCTCTCATGCACTCTAAAACAGCTAAGTTTGTCCTATATAAATCTTACCACATAGGCATGGATAATAGATTATTCCTTTGATGTAGCAAGTGATGTGGTTATTGTTGGGGAATTTGACAGTGCCAGCTCTTTATACTTATTACCTTGCACCAACCGTCTTTGTTGGCAATAGTTCTTGGTGGATGTTTGCTAAGAAGATCCAGTACTGCAACAGAAAGCAATCCTGCCACTTATTGAAAAATAATATCAGCTGATTTAACTGAAGGCCTATAAAAAGGTGTCTCATTACCAAGGTGCCACACAAGAAACATCTCATGATGGATAAAACAAGTGAGCTATCTCAAGACCTTTGCAACATTATTGTTACAAAACATATTGATGGCATTGGTTACAGAAGAATTTCTAAACTACTGAAGGTCCCAGGGAGCACTGTTAGGGAGATAATCCAGAAATAGAAAGAACATTCCACCATAAACCGGCTACAACCAGCTGGTACTGCAAGATGTCAAAGTGGGGAGTTAAAAAAATTATCAGAACAATTTTTTAAGAATCAAGGACCATCTGTGGAGAGCTACAGGATGACTTGAAATCAGCAGGTACAATTGTTTCAAACAATACAATAAGTAATACACTTAACCTCCATGGCATGTATGCATGCTCAACAAGCAAGACTCAATTTGTGAACAAAAAGCATGTTCAAACGCATTTTAAGTTCTATGAAGCACTGGGAGAAAATAGTCTGGTCAGATGATACCAAAACTGAACTCTTTGGATACCATAATATGCACCAATGGAGGCCAAAAGCACATACCAAAAGTAAAATTTCGAGATGGGAACATCATGGTGTGGGGCTGTTTTTCAGCATACAGCACTGGAAAACTACATATAATTGAAGGAAGGTTGAATGGACAAATGAAATTAGACATTCTTGATAAATATCTGCTGCCATCTACCAGGATGATAAAGATGAAACACGAGTGGACATTTCAGCAAAACAAAGACCCCAAACACATAACCAAGGAAACTCTCAATTAGTTTCAGAGAAAGAAAATAAAGCTGCTGGAATGGCACAGCCAATCACCTGAACAGAATCCAATAAATCATTTATGGAACTAAAGCTCAGAGATCATAGATTCTATAGGATTTGAAGAGTGTTTCTGTGGAAAAATGGGCCAAAATATCACCCAAGCACTGCATACCACTAGTTTCTCCATACAGGAGGCGTGTTGAAACTGTCATCACTAGCAAAGGTTTTTGGAGAAATGTTAATTACATTTCAGAAAGCGTGTTCAATACTTTTTCCGTGTGTCATTTCTCATTAATACACATCACTAAATTTATGAACATCTATGATTTGGTTTCTTTGTCTGTGTGGAATGGACGGGTTGTTACCAACATCTGGATGAGAAATTCATGTTAATAGCACCTTTAGAAATATATTTACTTGGAAAATTGGTGACGTGTTTGATCCTTCTTTCACTTGCTGTATATATTTATTTAAAATGTTACTTTGTTACGATAAGTTATTGCACTTGTCTATTATTTAGACATGCCTCGAGTTTGTGTGGGTTTCTTCCAGATTCTCCGGTTTCCTCCAAACACTCAAAAGACATACCAATAGGGAATTTAGATTGTGAGCCCCAATGCTGAAAGTGATGATTACGTATGTCAAGCGCTGTGGCATTAATAGCGCTATATAGATGTATAAAATAAATGCTATGAGCCTCAATGTCTTACTTTATCACACTGATAATTCCTCATCCCATTGCTATTTGTCATTGCAATAGTGGGAGAGGAGAAGAGCTGAAGTGTGGCAGCACTGTAGCAGTGAAGAGCATCATTTGTCACAAATAACAGTCTGGAATTACTACAGGTTTTAGGGCATAGTTCCAATCTTTTTTTTCTTAAGACTGTTCGGTATCACAGGGGAGGAATAAGTAAATTCCCCAACAGGAGAAATTTATTGTAAAGCGTCCTAGGTTGGAAAAGAAAATTTCTTATCAGGCGACCTAAACTTTAAATGCCCAAATCTCAGCAAAAACAGGGGAGAAAAAAAATATAATCAGCTGCCTTGGCCTCTATTTGTAGTGATGAATATATTTTCTTTTATTTTTTTTAAAACAAAAATATGTTGTGAAAGGTTCTCCTTGAACTTGTCCTGAAGCAAATGAGCTACACTGAAGAAAAGTTGAAAAGGGAATGTGGCCATCATGTGGCCGGTACAATTACATGAGCAGGAGGCCACCTTATTAGTTTTCATTGACACACTTCAACCCCACCACATACCTGCTGGCAGGGTTGGACATGTCATTAGGGTTGGACATGTCATTGGTGCAACTCATGCACCCGTATATATAAAATCTACATAAATCCAATTAATTTTAATAGCTATACATTGAAAAGAAAAAAAAAAGGGTGCAGAGTGTGGATGCAAACGTATAACTGAAACATACTATTAATTTGAGACGTTCAATGTTCAACAACAAAATTGTAAATAGAACAAAAGTAGCTAATTTCTATAGTTTTCATTCTGCTAAAAATGAAAATGACAAATTGATAAGAAGCGCTAATTTTTATTTTACAAGTGTTCATCGTGGAGAAATGTAATACAAATGTATGGACTAGTAAGCTTCATTACATTCAAAAGTCTGGCCTGCAAGAGAAACACTTCAGCCTCGTCACAAAAATGAGCCATTGGTTGAATCTAAGAAAATTTTACTCTCCACTACACATCAAACTAGGACTAATGAAAAACTTTGTAAAGAGCATGCAACAATAATGTGATGGTTTAAAGTACTTGACATCAAAATTTCCTCGATTAAGTAATACAAAGTTAAAAGAAGGTATCTTTGTTGGCCCACAGATTAGAAAGATTTACAAGAGCATTCAGTTCAATTACATGCTTCAAGCATTCGAGAAAGCAGTAAGGAAAAGTTTTAAGAGTGTTTATTCAATATGTTTAGGAAACAAGCGTGTGCCCAATTACAAAGAGCTGGTGGATGAAATGCTCGTGCTACCACAAGCTTGGGATACACGTATTTGAAGATTTACTTTCTCCATTCCCCTCTCATCTTCTTCCCAGAGAACTTTGTAGCCACCAGCTATGAACTCAGTGACAGATTTCATCAGGACATTGCTGCTATTGAGAAAAGGTATGAAGTGAAATGTAGACCGGCGATGTTAGGAGACTACTGATGAACAGTCAAGAGAGAAGCTCTAGAGCTACACTACAAACAGCAGGCCAAGTAAAAGTGTTTAACTTTAAATTGAAATACTGGTAAATGTAGAAATGTAGTTATTTCTTATGTACTTTGGCCCATGTAATGATAGTTTGTAATAAAAATTCTTATTAATGTGTGGAAGGTTTTTGAAAATTTCACCTTGTAACCATGAATTGTGAATTTCATTAATTTCAATGCCCCACAGCTCCTATTTTAAATACTAGAGCTTATGATTTAGTGATATGGAAATATTCTCTTCCCTTATGGTCACAGAAATGTAAATAACCTCATTTGAGTGCATCTACAAGGAACTCATGAAAATTTGTTGAACAGTGCTATTTTCCTTACATACCCTTGAGTGATATCCACCCTGTGTTTTTGGCTGACTCTCTATATTTCATTTTGAGATCTGTTCTGTGAGTTGGATAAAGTAAATCAGGGACATATAGGACATTATAGGGACAACTATCGTTGAGCGGGGAGGGGGGCACCATTTATAAGCTATCTATAGCTTGGAACCTCAAGACCCACCTCTTCCAATAAGCCTACAACCTACAATAGCCCTCAGTCCAGTAGACCACTGTGCAACCAGCTCTGTCCTCACCTATTGTACCATCACCCATTCCCTGTAGACTGTGAGCCCTTGCGGGCAGGGTCCTCTCTCCTCCTATGCCAGTCTGTCTTGTACTGTTAATGATTGTTGTACATATACCCTCTCTCACTTGTAAAGCGCCATGGAGGAAATGGCGCTATAATAATAAATAATAATAATAATCTATAGGGTGCCAAACTCTACTGCTAGGCAGAATTACTGATAGACATACTAATACACCCTATTGATACCTAAGTCCCCAATCTGTCCCATATAATATAGGGCAATTTATTACAACTATTGCAATCTGCCCTGCATATAATAAAGCCTTTAATAGTTGTTTTTTCTCGTTTTTCATATTAATGTATCTCCATAAAAATTAATTGGTTTTAAGAAGATTTTATATGTAAGACTTTATTGATAATCCTAGTGATATTGTAATTGATGGCAAACCATGCAGTCCAAGAGGTGCGGGAGTACATTTATATCGCCAAACCAGGTGGAACTGCGCGTAAGCTATTGGACTATTAAGGGTCTATAAACTGCTCCTACACAGGAACCCTCTTTTACCTGTAGCCACTCCTGCCTATTGGTCTAGATATAATATGAATAATAATAATAATAATACAAATTTTGGCAAGAATATTCAGTATATAGTATACTCAGAGATCTGCACCATTAGCACGTGCTTATCCTTGCTTCTACGTGCAACTACTTTTCACTCAGTCGGGCTCTTCACATGCAGTTTTCATGTCAGAGAAAAGCACTTCTGTGCCCATATGGTTTGAGGGCACCACAGAATGATACCACTGGCAGCAGGTTGTGCACACTCTGGTTTATAATACTTATAGCTTGATAACTATGTAATGTAAAGTAATGCACCTAGGACGGAGTAATCCTATAACTGCGTATACATTAAATGGAAGTAAATTTGGGACTATAGAACAGAAGGACTTGGGTATTCTCATTACAAATAAGCTGAGCAGCAGCACTCAATGTCAAGCAGCAGCTGCTAAAGCAAACAAGATTTTAGGGTGTATAACAAGAGAGATCAGATCCCGTGATCTCAACGTATTGTTACCCCTCTATAAATCACTTGTAAGGCCACATCTGGAATATGGGATCCAGTTTTGGGCTCCACATTTTAAAAAGGACACTCAGAAGTTAGAGTCAGTTCAAAGGCAGATAACTAGACTACTACAAGGAATGGAAGGCCTCCCATATGATGACAGGTTGAAAAAGTTAGATATGTTTAGCTTAGAAAAAAGACGTCTCAGAGGAGATCTCATTTATATGTATAAGTACATGTGTGGTCAATATAAAGGACTGGCACATGATTTATTTCTTCCAAAGACAATACTAAGGACCAGGGGGCACTCACTGCGAGTGGAATAAAAGCGATTCCGGCAGCTAAATAGGAAAGAGTTCTTTACAGTTAGAGCAGTCAGACTTTAGTATGTCCTACCACAAGAGGTAGTAATGGCAGATACTATAACAGCTTTTAAAAAAGGGCTGGATGATTTCCTCAGTACACACAACACTGTTGGTTATAAATGACTTAGTTATCAAATGTAGAACTGGCGGAAAAAGGTTGAACTAGATGGACCTAGGTCTTTTTTCAACCTAAGTAACTATGTAAGTATGTAACTACTGTGTGAAAACTGACATATATTTGTATAAGTCGCGGATACATTTTGAGTTACTACTCTGACTTTCTGCTTTCTTTTTATGGTTTTTATCATCTGGTTAAAGCATATTTATGAATTCAATAAAGAGGTTATAAACGTTTATGTTATAGTATTAACTTTCTGGTCTAAAGTAAAATATACAGTAGGATGTACACAAATGCTGCTGACGGACTGCTAACTATAATAGGGTCCAATCAGGTGACCATCATCTTGCTAAAAAAATAATAGTTTTTCTGTTATAGAAGAAATTCTGCGTCCATAAATAATATATAAGGAAACATAGTAATAAGTGTTGTAAATCTGTGCCAAAAATGTGTGCACACTTCTTATAAGGCATATAAAGGGAATCATTATAGATTAAAGTGACGGAAATTATTACGCACCCTAAGGCTATGTGCGCACGTTGCGTACAAGCCCTGCAGAAATTTCTGCAGCGATCTGAAGAGCACATGTGCGCTTTAGATCGCTGCAGAAATGTCCGTAGTGAGCGCCGATTCCATGCGCTCTGCCTGCAGCTCCTGCCATAGACAGAGCAGGAGCTGCCGGCAAAGCGCAGGAAAGAAGTGACATGTCACTTCTTTTTGCGCAGCGCTTCGGCAGTAGCCGAAGCGCTGCGCTCTTAAATGCCACGTGCGCACGGCCCCTGCACAATCTCCATAGATTGTGCAGGGGACGCAGGACGCATGCAGTTACGCTGCGCTGCAAAGCGCAGCGTAACTGCATGTTTTTACGCGACGTGCGCACATAGCATAAGACAGTAAAAGGGAATTCCGATTGAGAGCCTAAATGGGCACAGTGATGTCTGTAAAGCGATGAGGAAATAATGGCGCTATATAAGTGAGTATAATATATCACTACAGATCCCTATATACAGTATGATTATTTATGAGTAGTAAAAAAGAGGTTATGCGACACGAAGGGGGACAACTATTTTAGCCTAAAGTACGGTAGTTGTAAATTATGGAGCTTCCCTGCTCAAATTTCTATTTAAAAAGAGGGGATTTTTGCAGAAGACGTGTCTCCTCGGTTTGGTTTCTATTATTTACACATAAAAAAAATATAGTTTAGATTAGTTTCTCTTTATTTTCTAGCACAAGCAGAGGAAGAGATAAGTGCCTTTGATTCTTTTAAGCATTGTATTAAGACTGACATGAAGTAAATAACGATCTCCCAGAGCGTCCAACTCACAAAACTGTAGTGAGCAGCAGTCAAGATTACACCCAGCCCTTGAGAAAACCACTTGTGGCGATACATGTGGGACTCTTCCCCCCATTTTTCTTAGCACATGATTACCATGCTCATTTAGGATAATGATTTTGCGGTGTGCTTTAATTTGTATTGTTTTTCTTCATTTCTCAGCCCTACTATTAATAATAAATAATATTTTAATTCTTAAATAGCACCAACGTATTCTGCAGTGCTTTTTATACATCAGCAATACTGTCCCCATTGGGGCTCACAATGCAAATTCCCTATGTGTATATGTTTATGGAATGTGGGAGGAAACTGGAGTACCCAGGGAAACCCATGCAAACACGGGGAGAACATACAGACTCCTTGCAGATGTTATCTTTGGTGGGATTTGAACCCACGATCCAAGCACTGCTATTTTAAATTGCATATTATACCACACATAATATGTTTTTGTATTTTTCTAGTGACATTTGAAGGTATATATTTAAGGGATATTGTTACTCCATGTTCCACTTTTGATGGTACCAGGAGCTTATTATTTTTTTTTAGTGATTTCCTGTATTTTTTTTTTTTGCAAATTCATGTTTAGTATTTTTTTTGGCATTCATCCATCATGGTTATAATATAATATGTATTCATTTATATAGCGCTATTAATTCCACAGCATTTTACATACATACGCAACACTGTCCCCAATGGGGTTCACAATCTAGAGTCCCTATCTGTATATCTTTGTAGTGTGGGAGGAACCCGGAGAAAACCCACGCAAACACAGGAAGAACATACAAACTCCTTGCAGATGTTGTCCTTGGTGGGTTTTGAACCCAGGACCCAAGCACAGCAAGGCTACATACGCACGCTGCTTTTTTGGCTTCAGTTTTGTTGTCAGAACTTTCTGACATTTGACTTGCCAGCAAAGTCTATGAGAAAAAAAGGGAAAAAAACCTTTCAAAAAAAAAAAAAAAAATTGATCAATTATTTGCTAAAAATCTCATTTTTTTTTATTGTAGTACAGTTGGAATAAATCTGTGAATTTTCACTTTTTATATTATGCATGCCAATTTCAGATCATGCTGGCTCCCCTCTCTCAAAGTCTATGAGAAGCCAGATTTGCTATGAGTACGTTGCAGTTTACTTGTCAGCGCTTTGTCAAAGGTTTGTGACAAAAAATGCATGTTCATTCTTACTGCATTTTTGTCAACATTTGTCACAAAAACGCATGGTGAAAAACGCAGCAAAAACGCACCTAAAACTACATGCGTTTTTTTTTAGACTTAACAGGCTCTCTCTGACAAGGTGCAGTTTTGGCTGCAGTTTGTGAACACAAAAAGATGCAGCATACGCATGTAGCCCAAGCCTGCAGTGCCACCGTGCCGCCTGTTATCAGCACATTTGTGCTATATTGTGCTCATGGTATTGTTTTTTTTTTTATCATGTCTGAGTTTTGCTGGCACTTTAGTCAATAAAATGACGGATTTTTTTTGTGACCCGGCTCTTTTGACACACTTTTTTCTTGATGTCTTTCCATTTAAGTGTCAGCAGTTAAGATTAAGATTTGGTGTAAGATTATGGCATTATTTCATGCATTAATTTGAGTAAATTTCCCCTCCTGCACGCAGATTATTGAGGTATTTGTATTAATTCACCCTCCTGACAGGGAAAAGCTGATGTTTTACAGGAAAAATCGTGCAGCTTCATCATATAACCAGACTTTTCACTCGTCAGGCCTAGCCGGCAGCACTGTCACCCAGCTATATTATATACGTCAAAGCAAGCTATAAAGCTTATAGAGCTGCGGTATATGAAACACCAAAGCAACCTGCCTAAGAGTAAGAGCTGAATTTTAGAATTATGGTCGAAAAGATTAATAAATAAAAAAAAAGAAATAAGCTCTGACGTCCCCCCCTCAGAGACCCGCAGCTCAGTAACGGCACGCACAGAACGCCACCGCTGACTAAACTCCCGCTCAAAATGGACGCTGACACATTTATAGACTCTGTCCCCGCCCACAGCGTTCTCGCTGACCAATGGTGAGCCGAGATATTCTGAGTGACAGAGCCCAGCGCTCATGGTGGGGTAGGCGGAAGTCATGTGAATCAAGGTACTGTGACGTTCACCATGGAGGTCTCGCGGGATGGGACGTCAGGGAAGAGGAAGAGAGATCTCGCGGGATCCGACGAGAGCACAAGTTCAGGGAACATGGCGACGTCTCATCTGTTAAAGGTAAGGAGCGCTGCCCCGGTGCGCCGCCCCCGGTGTGCTGTGCGCGCTCCCGCGGCCCGGGGCGGACGTGCTCTCCGGCCTGTGCGCGGCCTCCAGTGATGGCAGCTGCCGGCCTGCGCCTTGTCTGTGCGCTGTCACTGCTCGCAGCACCGGCCTGAGCCCCGCACATAGCGCTGCTCCTCCGTGCCGGCGGTCAGCTGTGGTGACAGGGGGGCTGCATGGTGGGGCCTGTCACCACTCACATATACTCTCCATAATACACTGCTGGATTGTCCCTCTGCTGCTCCTCCTGGAAATCTGTGAATGCACTGACAGGTGCTGCCCTGCACAGCCTTCCTCTGGAGTTGAGTCCTCTTTGACTACAGGAATGGGAACACTCATTTGTCAATGATTTTGGCCTTTTCCAGGAGGATCAACTGAGGCACAGATCTGTAGAAAGATGCTGTTGACTTGTTTTTTTATTGAGGAGCCCAAACCTTTGCTAAATGAGACGTGTCCGGCAGTGACTGGGCCGGTGCTGGACTCTGACTGGGGACCTTGTGGCCGGCTTTATATGTTCCTTCTCACCTGTGAAGACCCGCGATCAGGCACGAACGGTCAGAGGTGCCCATAAATGAGCAGTGCGGGCCCACAATGATCTCTGGAGGTGGTGCGACCTGCGGGTCATCGACTGGAGTCATGAGAAAACCCTCTGCATCTCCAGCTCCTCGTCTGATTAGCTGGCCTGGCGCAATTGTAGCGCCCCTGAAGCAATCAGGGTGCTACAAGGTTCTGCATCACCACCAGGATGTGGGTCCTACCCTCTTAGGGACCCAGAACCCCAGTGCCGGTAACACCAAAACCTCAGTGTCATACAGTATCACTTTATGTATGCGCACTGCACTTTATCTCTGTGTTTAGGGGTTCACAGGGACATAGCAGGGACAGCTGTCGAGGAGTGGGGGCGCCACGATGTATCTTTAGGGTGCCAACCTCCACGGCTAGGTAGGATGCAGGAGGGAGTGGATATTGTAGGGATTGATTTTCCCTCTCTGTGCACTAAGTCGCTTTATTCACATGAACTGTGATTTTTTTTTTTTTTTTTTTTTTTTTTTTACCTTTTTAATAATATCAATAAATGTTAAGTTTTAGTTAGGGTTTTATGGTATTTGCACGCTTACCCTTTTAACTACTGGAATCCCAGTTTTCCCCCACAAATTCCCCATACAATGGGACCCAGCTAGGGTGAGACCAATGGATGGCCGCCTAGAGGTGAAGCCAATCCAGTCCACTAGTTGACCGGGTGGGAGCGGCAGACTGTGGAGAGTAGTCGGGAAGACAGTAGTCAGAACTGCGGTGACTGTTAAAAGTGTCAGACAGCAGGAGTGTGAATGTGGAAGTGAAGTGACACACTTGGGTTAATTGTGACCTGGTACCCAGGAGAGGGGGTTGCCGGTAGAGTACTCCTGGAACTAGGCACAAACTGGGTACAGAACCCTAGGACCCTTGAGAACTTCAAGCCGACCTGTTAACACTTGTACAGCAACGGGGACCATCAAGGACCTTGCTGATCCTAAAGAATCCTTAGACTCCGTAGCAAAGGGAGAACCGAGGACAGGACTAGACTCCAACACCACAGGGTTCACGCTACCATCAGGCGGACAGAAGTGGACAAACCACAGAATGGGGACCCCCAGTGTTTTATACAACGGGGACCCACTTACCAGAGACAGGTGCAGGGAACGAAGGTACCAGAGAAACCAGACTGGTACTGGGACGAAGGGGACCTGGAGGCGAAACCAGCCAGCCTCGGGCGACCAGTTAACATCTGCAGAAAGTGAGTAAACCAGTTGCACTGAACATCTCTGTGGACTCCTTCTTCTGACGTCCACCGCACCATACATCTGCTGCGGTAATACCCTACTTGCGGAGGGACTACCATACTAGCTGCCTATACCACCACCCCCAGTAGAGACATTCTGTAGCTGCGGCTCCCTACATATAGCCGCTACACCGGAAGTGGCATCTCGTATAAAATTTATTCAACAATCCCCTGTAAATATCTCCATTACAAAAAAAGCCCAGTGCACGGAACCGGGTAACGACCACCAACGTGACATTCCCAAGAGAGACTCTGCCCGGAACCGAGTACCCCATATCTCTGGGTGCTACAACAATTGCATCATTATGGTGTGACGTCTCACCAGGCCAGCTAATAAAAAAAAAAAAAAAAAGCTGCTAAGGCCGGCAGGGAAGAGGCTCCAAAAAAATCATCCTCGGAGGCCAGCGGGGAAGAGGCTCCAAAAAGAGGATCCCCGAAGGCCGGCAGGGTATAGGCTCCAAAAAGAGGAGCCCTGGGCGGGGGAGAGGCTCCAAAAAGGGAAGCCCCAAGGCTGGCGGTTGAGAGGCTCCAAAAAGGGAAGCCCCGAAGGCCGGCGGGGGAGAGGCTCCAAAAAGGGAAGGCCGGCGGGGGAGAGGCTCCAAAAAGGGAAGGCCCGAAGGCTGGCAGGGTATAGGCTCTACCCACCGATCTCTATATGGCCGATGATTTGTGTCTTTTCAGCTATAATACAGCGAAAAATCCTTGATTTACAAGTACAACCAAACTGGAGATGTGAGACATGACGTGCAGGGTCAGGTGAGGAATTGGTGACCGGGAGAACGGTGAATCTCCTCGCCTCTCAGCAATCTCAATCCTTATTGTGATTAGCTAGGATGGTGCCATGTTGTCACCTTAATCTTACCAGTGCAGCAGACTGGATCATCAAGAGGTGCGGGGAGGCCGGGAGGTCAGACCTGGATGATGGCCGGCATCATGCAAATAGCAGATTTTATTTATTTATAGAGCACCATTGATTCCATAGTGCTGTACATGAGAAGGGGGTTACATACCAAATACATATACAAGTTACAATAGACAGACTAGTACAGAGGGAAGAGGGCCCTGCCCTTGCGGGCTTACATTCTATAGGATTATGGGGAGGAGACAGTAGGTGGGGTGTAGATTGGGCGGCAGCTCCCGCACGGTGGCCGGGCGGCAGCTCCCGCACGGTGGCCGGGCGGCAGCTCCCGCACGGTGGCCGGGCGGCAGCTCCCGCACGGTGGCCGGGCGGCAGCTCCCGCACGGTGGCCGGGCGGCAGCTCCCGCACGGTGGCCGGGCGGCAGCTCCCGCACGGGGGCCGGGCGGCAGCTCCCGCACGGGGGCCGGGCGGCAGCTCCCGCACGGGGGTCGGGCGGCAGCGAGTTCATTGTAGATTGTAGGCATTTCTGAACAGGTGGGTTTTCAGGTTCCTGAGATTCATGCTGCATGAACCACACGTCCAGAGATTAGGACACCAGCCCCAGGATTACAGCTCTGAAATGTTGCGGTCAGCTGCAGGAGGTGTCCCAGATGACAGGTGCTCTTCGGCTTCGCCTGCTTCCCTGCACTGACTGGTCCGTCTGTCTGTCTGTACGGGGAGAGATCTGTCCGTCTGGGAAGTGGGCTCAGCTCTTGGACCGGTCGGCCTCATTGTCTCTTGATAGATTTCCTTTGAAACATACACAGCCAGTGTTGGACTCATGCAGGTCCGGGCTCAGCAGCAGGGGCCTCCTGTTAGGTTCACATTAACAAAACAATTGTGATGCATTTAATTCTTGAGTTCTGTCCCCGCTGCTCAGATTATGCCAGTGATGGCCCGTAGTACCTGCCGGACAGCGCGGTCACTGGACCTTATCATTCTTAGACTATCATTGCCTCCTGCAGACTTCCAACGACAGTCATGAGTGTAAGATCCCACTCAGACTATTTGTGCTCCTTCCTTCCATTTTTTTTCCTTGTTATATCTGCCTCTATAAGGTGACGAGTAGTATGGCTGCCATTACAATGGCCACAGAATGTTGTCAGTCAGGTTTTGCCAAATCCGTCTTGTCTTTTGTTGAACTTCACAAATTCTGGACACTGTTTTCTCTCACGTTTACCCTAAATCTGAAAACGATAAGTGATTGGCGTTAAATAAGTGTTCACATCTTATATGACTAGGATCTTCCATGTTTTTGTAATCCCACATATGAAATCCCCACTTAGTCTGGGTATACAGGGACCACCGCACTGCGTCACATGTTAGAGGGTACTTTGTTTTTCAGAAAGCCTCTCTCCTCCAGTTGTAATTTGTTTAAGCAATCTGTGCTGCACTTCTCTTCCCCAGGTCCAGCACTGAGTCTGTGCTTCCGGTGTCTGATATTGCCTGCAGCATTCGTTTCATCTTCTCAGGGCTGCAGCCCCGTCAATGCGACATCAGCGCATCAGACATACAGTGGGTACGGAAAGTATTCAGACCCCCTTTACATCTTTCACTCTGTTTCATTGCAGCCATTTGGTAAATTCAAAAAAGTTAATTTTTTTTCTCAGTAATGTACACTCTGCTCCCCATCCCCCATCTTGACAGAAATGTAGACATTTTTGCAAACCTTTTAAACAAGAAAAACTGAAATGACATGGTCATAAGTATTCAGACCCTTTGCTCAGACACTCATATTTAAGTCACATGCTGTCCATTTCCTTGTGATCCTCCTTGAGATGGTTCTACTCCTTCATTGGAGTCCAGCTGTGTTTTTAATTAAACTGATAGGACTTGATTTGGAAAGGCGCACACCTGTCTATATAAGACCTCACAGTGCATGTTAGACCAAATGAGAATCATGAGGTCAAAGGAACTGCCCAAGGAGCTCAGAGACAGAACTGTGGCAAGTCACAGATCTGGCCAAGGTTACAAAACAATTTCTACAGTACTCAAGATCCCTAAGAGCACAGTGTCCTCCATAATCCTTAAATGGAAGACGTTTGGGACCACCAGAACTCTTCCTAGACCTGGCCGTCCAGCCAAACTGAGCAACCGTAGGAGGAGAGCCTGGGTGAGAGAGGTGAAGAAGAACCCCAAGATCACTGTGGATGAGCTCCAGAGATGCAGTAGGGAGATGGGAGAAAGTTCCACAAAGTCATCTATCACTGCAGCCCTCCACCAGTTGTGCCTTTTATGGTAGAGTAGCCCAATAGAAGCCTCTCCTCAGTGCAAGACATATAAGAGCCCACATAGTTTGCAAAAAAAAAACACATGAAGTACTCCCAGACTATGAGAAATTAGATTCTCTGGTCTGATGAGACGAAGATAGAACTTTTTGGTGATAAATCTAAGCGGTATGTGTGGAGAGGAGAAAACCAGGCACTGCTGATCACCTGCCCAATACAATCCCAACAGTGAAACATGGTGGCGGCAGCATCATGCTATGGGGGTGTTTTTCAGCTGCAGGGGCAGGACGACTGGTTGCCTTTGAAGTAAAGATGAATGCGGCCAAGAACAGAGATATCCTGGAAGAAAACCTCTTCCAGAGTGCCCTCGACTTCAGACTTGGCCAAAGGTTCACCTTCCAACAAGACAATGACTCTAAGCACACAGCTAAAATAACAAAGGAGTGGCTTCAGAACAACTCTGTGACCATTCTTGACCATCACAGCCAGAGCCCTGACCTAAACCCAATTGAGCATCTCTGGAGAGACCTGGACATGGCTTTCCACCAATGTTCACCATCCAACTTGACAGAACTGGCAAGGATCTGCAAGGAAGAATGGCAGAGGATCCCCAAATCCAGGTGGGAAAAACTGGTTGCATCATTCCCAAGAAGACTCATGGCTGCACTAGCTCAAAAGGGTGCTTCTACTCAATACTGAGCAAGGGGGCTGAATACTTGAGATATTTCCATTTTTCTTGTTTAATAAATTTGCAAAAATTTCTACATTTCTGGGTTGGTTTTTTTTTCTGTCAAGATGGGGGTGGGGTGCAGATTGTACATTAATGAGAAAAAAAAAGAACTTTTTTGATTTTACCAAATGGCTGCAACGAAACAGAGTGAAAAAGGTAGAGGGGTCTGAATACTCTTCGTATCCAGTGTACCAGGAGCTTCAGCAGACATCTGTATTGGGCAGAAAATAATTAGCAACTACCTGTTGTTAGTTACGTGTTAGTTCTTAGGTGCTTAGTAAAAACTATAATGTGTGTGTGTGTGTGTGTCCCAGAGAATTCCTTCAATTGTGTGTTTTGCCTACATACTGTGTTAACCTGTTCTCAACAAAGGACGTGCCAGTGCATCCCTTGTTAGTTGCCTGTATTTGTAGCAGGCTCAGGAGCTGAGCGCGCACCATTCCAAGCAGATGATGACTTTTATACATTTTTTTATAAAATGTACGCTTGATATATGTACTGTCATAGGCTGCTTTCACACTTCCGTCTTTTTCCCTCAGTCACAATCCGTCGCTTTGAGAAAAAAACGGAATCGTGCAAAATAATTTGCAGGATTCATTTTTTTCCCATAGACTTGTATTAACGACGGTTTGCGACAGATGGCCTTGCGTTGCATCCGTTTTGCGACGGATCAGTCGTGTAATGACGGACCGTCGGGCGGAAGCAAAGCAGAATGTAATGTTTCGGGGTTTTTGGGTTTTTTTTAGTGTGTCAAAAAAAAAAAACGGACAGCGATGGTTCTGTCGGCTTCCTTCGTGTGTTCTAATGGAACCCTATTGGTGTTGTGGAGATTGTGTTTGTCCTTTGTTCATTTTTGGATCTTAAGTGTTTTAATATTTTTAAATGCACCTTTTTAGTTTATTGAATAAATAAGTTTTCACAATAATTTGCCTCTCATACGCTTTCTCCATAGTATTGCAGACCTTTCAGGTCTTTTTGCTGCCTTTTTATATTTACTATTCCTTCCCCAGTTTCCGACTTTTATACAGCTAGCGTCTTCCTGTACCAGGAGCGATCAGAGCTTGCTCCTATCACTTCTCTTGGGACCTTAAATGCCCCTGTCAATCTGGCTTAAGGTCCGGGGTGTGACCATTCTGTGCGCTCATCAGAAACCCTGCAACGCCAAGGTTCCATATGTAATTTTTTATTTATTTATTGCATTTAGGACCTGCAAGGTTATCAAAATGTAGTGTATAGCCTTCTTTTTTTTTTTTTTTTTTAAATATCTGGACACACATTTTTAACTTTGTGATTATTCCATTAAAATACTGACTCCATTCATGTAGCCATCCAGTCCTTTGGCTTGGTAGTGAATCCCAAATGTAAACGGTCACCAGATCTGATCCTGTGGATCTCTGCCTGGTTATGGATGCCGGTCTGGTTCACAACTTTACACGCGTTGTGTTCAACTCAGGAAAAAAATAACTGGTGGATACAACCCGAGCAAAGAACGTGCAGAACTAGAGGGGGTTTTAAATTTCCCTGCAGATTTTTCGGCAAGCACAAGACGTTTTCTGGCAATAGTCCAGTTGCACGGTCTGTAGCTTCAGTACTATTACTACTTCTGCTGTTCCTGTCTTAAGAATTTGGAGCATGTCCACAGGAGGGCTTTATTGGGAAGCTGAACACTCGCCCTTGGTTCTCTCAATTCAAATATTTTGGAATTCTAAAAAGTAAAGCTGAGCCCGAGTGATCTCTGCCCCATTGATTAGTGTTCCAGCGGCCAGTTCATGTCAGGTGTCACCCGCCCCCCTTCATGCTTCCAATTACCGGTTTTCCGGATGGTGTCCAATGTTAAGGAAAGTGTCAGTGGATTTATCGGATTGGTCCAACAGGGCAATTTTTCTTTGTATAGTGATCTAAGTTCCCATGATGAGTTTTCGTGAGTTTTTGATGCCCTGTATTGTCGTTGCAAATAAAAATGTAGCATGTTACGGCAAAGTGAATGTTTTATAGAAATCTCGTGCCCGCTTTTTTCTTTAATGTGACCTGCTGTACATTTTTATTTTTTTTATTTTTTTTTTTTACATTTAACCTTATTGACACATGACGTGCTGTGGGCAGTCCGTGGCAATCCGTGCACATCTCAGCTGATTTCAACAGTGTGCCTGCCAGTGCCAGGCGCGAGTGGAACCGCGTTCCACCCGTACCTATTAACCCCTTACATCTCGCTGCTAAACTCTGACAGCGAGATGTATCAGCGCGCCGGCATTAGTGTAACTTGCCCACCCCCATCGAAAGTCACGTGACGTGATCACGTGACTTCCAGTGGATGCCATGGTAGCACAGGGTTATGTGATGACTCCTGTAGCTATCATGAGTCCCTTTTTATGTTTTTTTTTGGTCGCTGCAAATTTCACGCAAAATGCAATAACAAGAGATCAAAATGTAGCATCTGCGGAAAAATGGTACCATTAAAATGGTCAGCTCGAGACGCAAAAAATAAGCAGTCACTGAGCCATAGATCATGAAAAATTAGAACTTGACGGGTTTTGGAAAATGGTGCTAAGTGTGCCACCTTTTTTGGACAAACTTGTGAATTTTTTTTTTTTTAACCCTTTTTATATAAAAGTAAACCTATTCATGCTTGGTGTCTACGAACTCACACCGACCTGAGACATCACACAAATCTGTTATTATATAGTGAATAGAATATCCCAAGAACTATTGTGCGATCACACTTTTCTTTTTTGCAGTTTTTATGCACTTGAAATTTTTTTTGCTTTTTTTTTTTTCCAGTACATGGGAAAACTCATGGTTTAATTTAAAAGTACAACTCGTCCTGCAAAAAACAAGCCCATATTGATAAGGGATTAATTCCCTTTAAAGGGAACCTGTCAGCAGAAATTTTGCAATAAACCTAAAAGATCCCCCTTCTGCAGCTCCTGGGCTGCATTCTGGAAAGGTTCCTGTTGCTATTCTGCCCCCTTTGAGACCAAAATAAATACTTTATAAAGTCTTACCTTTTTGTATGCAAATCTTTTTTTATGTACACGGGGGCGGGCTGTCTTGCGTCTGTTATTCTCCCTCCTGCTGCTTTACGCCGTCCCCCATCGCTCATTTCCATAACTGAGGACGCCGTCCAGTGCTCCCGAGGTCTCGCGCATGCGTCGTGCCACACTCGTGGGACTGAGCACTGTGCATAGTGTGACCGCTGGTGACGTGTTGCGCAGGCGTGAGATTATGGGCGGCGCTGTGATTGTCATCAGCAAGTGCCCGCGCTTTCCCCTCTGCCTCCAGCGTTCTGCGCAAGCGCTGGCCAGATGAACCCACGTCACCTCTTACCCATCTTTCCCTGGGGCAGGAAATAGATGGGAGGAGCAGAGCAGCACAGCACCGATCGAGAGGAGACGCGGAGAGGAGCTTACCGACGTACACAGTAAAAGAAAAAAAAACCTGTAAAAACAAAGGCACACATTGTCTTCTGTAAAGTGAAAAGCACTAAACTTTTTTTTTTTTTCCACCCAATGTACGGTGGAGGCAGAGGGAAATGTGGATTTCTCTGGAATAAGACTCCTTGATATCTGTGATCCAATATCCTGTTATTCAGCTTCCTATTACCTACGGTATATGCCCCTATAGACTGCTCAGGAGGGCTGATCCTACTGACAGATTCCCTTTAAATATTTACATCCCACGTAGGACGAGTGCCACATTGCGGCTTCTGTAATCATAGGAATCCATGATGTTGATGACATACTAGATAATCACACTTCCACCTCCTTATTTGTTGATGCGCCCCAGGGCCTAGGGTACTCTGTTCCGGGCGTTGGATACATGGGGACAATATCACTCAGGTGACTGGTGCCTGGTTCCGTGACCCCGAGGGTAGCTTGAAAAAGAAGGGATATTTACAAGGGAGTATGTACAAAATGTCTGACGCCACTTACGGTGCGCGGCTATTTGGGGAAAGTTGCCACTGTTTAATGTCCTTTGCTGGGGCTGTTGGTGTGGTGCAGCATAGGTGTTGAACCCTCCGCAAGTAGGGTTAGGCCCCGGGGATTAATGTTAGGGGTAGCAGTTGGTGCTGAGGAAGGTATAGCAATGATTCAGATGACACGGTTTCTGCAGTTTAAGGCTACTTTCACACTTGCGTTCAGCGGAGTCCGTCACTATGAAGAATAGCGCAGTCCGTTAACGCACTGCGCTATTCTCCATAGACTTGTATGGATGACGCACTGTAACGCAAGTGTCAGCGTTGCATCCGCCGGACAACGCAGCGTCGTTATTTTGACGCTGCGTCGGGCGAAAGGAACGCAGCATGTAACTTTTTTTGAGCAGCGGAATCCTTTGGATTTCACTGCACATGCTGTCTCTGGCTCCCTCCACCCGTAACCAGGGTACACATCGGGTAACCAAGGAACCCTGGTTACGTGTGCCGGGAGCCCAACACTTCCCCGCTCAGCCCCGCCCCCTCCCCGCACTCCGTATGTATACACACACACAATCGCATGCGCACACACACACACCTGTCCCCCAGCGATGCAGTCCCCGCGGCACTGACATCCTCAGCCATGGCCCTGCTCGGCTCCACCCACCGCACTCCGCCCCCCGCTCCCGCCCCCCGCACACATTGTCGGCGACCGAACGATCAGCTGATCACCCGGCGGCCGGCTACTGTGAGCGATCGGCTGATCACCCGGCGGCCGGCTGCTGTGAGCGATCGGCTGATCACCCGGCGGCCGGCTGCTGTGAGCGATCGGCTGATCACCCGGCGGCCGGCTGCTGTGAGCGATCGGCTGATCACCCGGCGGCCGGCTGCTGTGAGCGATCGGCTGATCACCCGGCGGCCGGCTGCTGTGAGCGATCGGCTGATCACCCGGCGGCCGGCTGCTGTGAGCGATCGGCTGATCACCCGGCGGTCGGCTGCTGTGAGCGATCGGCTGATCACCCGGCGGCCGGCTGCTGTGAGCGATCGGCTGATCACCCGGCGGCCGGCTGCTGTGAGCGATCGGCTGATCGTTCACAATAGTCTGCCGACGGTAAAATTGTAAAAGAAATAAAAAAAAACGAATTGCGTTGTTTTGCAGCATCCGTTGCATCCATTGTGCTACTATATGCAACACATCCGTTGCATCCGTCACACAACGCAATGCAACGGATGCTGTTCAACGCAAGTGTGAAACTAGCCTTACTGGGTTTTACTCACTGAGTCCTGGTGGCTGCAGCCCGCTTCTTGCTGGTTTCGGGGTCCCGGGTTCCCTTTGTCCCAGTGCTGGCGTGGTGACCCGGTAAAACCTTTTTTGTTGTACTTTTTGGTATTCGTGTCCCTGTGGCCTGGAGCAACTTGGGGTCCCTGTCTGTTCTCCCTCTTGTCCTTCTGGGTACGTATAACTGGTAACTTGAACGTCTTTTGGTTCAGACCTTTTTTTATGTTTCAGTTCCCAGGGTCCCTCTTTGTTACTGTGTCCCGTACCTTCAGTGGTGATGGACCCTGATAGTCCCCCGATTACCTGCAGTATTACTGAGTGGGTCTCAAACTTCCGCCCAGGCTAGGGTCCTGTGCCCCGTTGTGCTCGGTCCCTTAGGGTACTGGCTCTGTTCCCCTTCAGGCAACCGGTCTCCTCTTTCATTTACCGAGACCCTCTCCGGACCACACACACACCCTCTCTCCCTCACGACTCCCCCAGACTCTCTCTACCAACCGACAAACTGACCACTCCCCTCTGTGTGCTACAGGATTAGAAAGGTCCTAGTCAATGGGCAGCTACCCCTCTAAACCCGTTGCTAGCCTGTTGCTCAGCCTGGGAAGCGGGCAATGTAAATGTATATAGTGCGGTGGCCAGCATTGGTCTTCCAGGATCCCGGGGTAATGCAGTCCTCTGCAGCACCTGTTACCTCAGGGTACTGCATTGTGATCTTTTGTAATGTTATATTTTTGGTGCTGGACTTTAGGAGAGAGCATGTACAGCCACAGTAAAATGCAGTAAGATTCACTTCTTCCATTATTAATGGAGCCAATAAGCAACGCACCCTCTGGATTACAGGGGCAAATACCATAAATGTCTGATCAATTCGGGCCCGATAACTTGGACGCACCCCGATGTGGCACACTCGTGTACCATGACCGGCCCAGTGACCTACCTGTATGAGGGCTTGTTTTTTGCGTAATGAGCTGTAGTTTTTGTTTTTGTTTTTTTTTTTTTTGTTTTGTTTTTTGTGGGGGTGGGGGTTGCACCATTTAGGTTAAATATGACTTTGATCGCTTCTTGTTTAATTTTTCTTCACTTCTTATATTGTTTTGGTGGTTTTGCATTGCTCACCATAAATGATATAAGGCTGTAATTTTATATTATGGGGCAGTGATACCAAGAATGCAGTGGTGTTTTTTAAGAAATTAAATTGAATTAACTGTAAAATTAAACCACTTTTCTGTGGGAAAAGTGGTATTTTTATTTTTTTATATAGAATATTTTCAAGGGAATTGAACAGGAACCTTTTATAAATAATGCACATCACTTCCTTAAAGGGAACCTGTCGGGTGCAATATGCCAATATGCATCCAGAACTACGAGCAGTTCTGGGTACATATTGCTAATACCTGCCTAAAGACTAGGTCACACGTAGCGACGCAGCAGCGATCACGACGACGATCTGATCTTATCAGGATTGCTGCTGCGTCGTTACATGGTCGCTGGTGAGCTGTGAAACAGGCAGATCTCACCAGCGACCAGCCCCCAGCCAGCAGTGACGCATGGAAGCGATGCTGCGCTTGGTAACTAAGGTAAATATCGGGTAACCAAGCAAAGTGCTTCTCTTGGTTACCCGATATTTACCTTGGCTACCAGTGCACACCGCTTAGCACTGGCTCCCTGCACTTGTAGCCAGAGTACACATTGGGTTAATAAGCAAACCGCTTTGCTTATAGTTACCCGATGTGTACCTTGGCTACGTGTGCAGGGAGCCGGCTTCAAGAAGCTGCGGACGCTGGTAACGAAGGTAAATATCGGGTAACCAAGCCTTTGCTTGGTTACCCGATATTTACCTTGGTTACCAGCGTCCGCAGAAGCCGGCTCCCTGCACATTCAGTTGTTGCTCTCTCGCTGTCACACACAGCGATGTGTGCTTCACAGCGGGAGAGCAACGACCAAAAAATGATCCAGGACATTCAGCAACAACCATCAACCTCCCAGCAGGGGCCAGGTCGTTGCTGGATGTCACACACAGCGACATTGCTAGCAAAGTTGCTGCTACGTCACAGAAAATGGTGACAGCAGCGACGTCGCTGTCGTTGTGTATGACATGACCATAACTGTCCCTGTATCTAGTAGCATAGATAAAGAGATCTTTAGAAACAGTATTTCTAAAAATCCTTTGATATGCTAATGAGCACAGGGACTAATAGCAAGGGTGTCGTTCCTTTGCTCAATTCCCCATCTTAGCATGGTAGCATCCCCACAGGAGCGTACTAATGCTATTCAATGCAGCATCACCAGTGATGACATGCGTACCTGTGTCCGCTGTTATCGCTGATCTGAAGTCCCGGCACTTCTGGTCATACGCAGTATGAAGCAGAGTATACGCGTCATGGCTTTATAGAGGTACAGTGTGTATGACCGGAAGTGCAGGGACTTCAGATCAGCAAACACAGGTACACACGTCATCGCTGGTGATGCTGCATTGAATAGCGTATTAGCATGCCCTTGTGGGTGTGCTACCATGCTAAGGGCAGAAAGAGTGCAGGAGCCAACACCCTTGTGACTAGTCCCTGCACTCATTAGCATATGATAGAGGATCTTTTCAAATACATAAAGAGATCATTAGAAAAAGTATGTTACTAGATACTGGGACAGTTGGGCAGGGATTAACAATATGTACCCAGAACTGCCAGTGGTTCTGAGTGCATATATTGCTCCTCACAGGTTCCCTTTAACTGTGGTTTGCAGCCTATAAAGGTCTGATGGGCTTCGGCCTGTGGCAGACCTGGTGGTAAACGCTGTAGTAAAACATGGGCACCCTGAAATTTGTTGTCAGAAGATGCTCCATCTCTACCTAACTACGGGCATATCAGGGTCTCTATTGACTTCCGCAAGAAAGGAGTTAGTTGACCCATTCCAGGGGGATGGTCCCTATTGCTGTGTTCCTGCTCGCAGAGGCTGTGAGCTGGATGATAGAAGGTGTCCAGCATCACCATCCATGGGGGAAGACCAAGCACCTTTATATATTCCATTAGAGTGTGAGATAATGGAAGCCGCTTCATCTGGACACAATGAGAAATCTTAATTCCTGATGGGTATCGTAAGAGTTTACTAAGATTTTATGAAACTTGACCAATAGTAGTAAACACCATAATATAATTACTTACCCTTTGACTTCTCGCCCCCGCCGGCACCACCAGTCAGGTGGTCCTTCTGCAGTCACATGCGTCCATCATTCATGTGATCACATTAGTGGTGATGTCTACACGTTCGGACAAGATGTCCTTACTGCAGAACCCACATGTTTATTAGAGTTATTTCTTATATGATATGCCATATCATCAGTCACATTTCCTAAGCATCACGGAAAATACTATTAAATTGTATATTGACTTAATTTGAGATATGACTTTTTTATTTTTTTTTTATTTTGTTCTTTTAAGGTAGTTTAACAGGGATCCCTCTTGTAAAATATGGTTTGCCCAGTCAGGATGAGGAAAAACTCCTTTTAAGATAACTTTTGTAGTCAAATTACTTGGCTATGCTTCCCAACTCCCCCATAAATATGGCTCAGATTAGCCTACAGTTTGTGATGTGGAATCTGTTACCAGATTTTTGCCACCTAATCTGAGAGCAGTATAATGTAGGGGCAGAGATCCTGACTCCAGCGATGTATCACTTACTGGGCTGCTTAGTGTAGTTTTGATAAAATCACTGTGTAATCAGCAGTAGCTTATCATTACAGGACTACTTGGTGTGCTGCAGATAGTCCAACATATTCATGAGCTCTGTATAACTGCTAGATCTGCGGCAGAGAAAACTGATTTTATCAAAATAACAGCAAACAGTTTAGTAAGTGACACATCGCTGGAATCAAGGTCTGGGTCTCTAGGTCTCTACATTATGCTGCTCGCCTCTCAGATGGAGGAGCAAAAACCTGGTGACAGATTCCCTTTTAAGTAGGAGCTTCAGATAGGCAGCTTTCAAGCTGCTCTGATGTCACTTACTAGGTCAAACTCCCTTCATCACTTCATAAGAGCATCTGAAAGATTTGCTCAGTATAAAGGGATAGTCTTCACTAGGATCTAAAATTGTCCACTACATCGATGTCTGATCAGTGGGGTTGTGATACCTGATATCCCAGCCGATCAGCTGTTTACGGAAGGTCGCGAATGCTGGTGAAACTCATTCCTAAATTGGATCCAACTCATTCATTTGAATAGGGAGGAATCTGCAGTACCCTGTGGCCACTGGCTAATCAGCTGTTATGCCGGATGATGCACCCTCACAATTACACATTGATGGCTTAACGTATACGGCCAGAGTCAGGCCCTGGCACAAGCAGCACGGTGGCTCAGTGGTTAGCACTGCAGTCTTGCTGGGTTCTAGAGTTCAAATCCCACCAAGGACAAAATCTGCAAGGAGCTTGTATGTTCTCCCCATGTCTGCGTGGGTTTCCTCCAGTTCTCAGGTGGTTTCCCCCTACACTCCAAAGACCTAATGATAGGGAATGTAGATTGTGAGCCCCATGCTGATGCATGTAAAACACTATGGAATTAATAGTGTTAAAGGGAATAAATATCATCATACCTTTTTATACAGGGGAGAGAATGACTGGCGAATGGTCACATATATATATATAATATATATAATATATATATATATATATATATATATATATATATATATATATATATATATATATATATATATATATATATATATTATATAATAATATTACACACACACACACACACCTGAAGTAGTTAAAAGGAACCTGTCAGCAGAAATTTTGCAATAAACCTAAAAGATTCCCCTTCTGCAGCTCCTGGGCTGCATTCTAGAAAGGTTCCTGTTGTTATTGTGCCCCTTTTGAGACCAAAATAAAGACTTTATAAAGTCTTACCTTTTTTGTATGCAAATATTATTTTATGTACACGGGGGCGGGCTCTCTTGCGTCCGTTAGTCGCCCTCCTGCCGCTTTACGCCGTCCCCCATCGCTTATTTCCATAACGGAGGATGCCGCCCAGTGCTTCTGAGGTCTCGCACATGCGCCGTGCCACTCTCGCGGGACTGAGCACTGTGCACAGTGTGACCGCTGGTGAGGTGATTGCGCAGGCGTGAGATTATGGGCGGTGATGTGATTGTCATCAGCAAGTACCCGCCCAAAATCTCGTGCCCGTGCTTTTCACTCTGCCTCCACAGTTATGCTGCTCCGCTCCTCCCATCTATTTCCTGTTCCAGGGAAAGATGGGTAAGAGGTGACGTGGGTTCATCTGGCCAGCGCTTGCGCAAAACGGTGGAGGCAGAGCGGAAAGCATGGGCATGAGATTATGGGCGGGTACTTGCTGATGACAATCACAGCGCCTGCGTAATAAGTCACCAGCGGTCACACTGCACAGTGCTCAGTGCTGCGAGAGTGGCACGGCGCATGCGCGAGACCTCGGGAGCACTGGGCGGGATCTTCCATTATGGAAATAACCGATGGGGGACGGCGTAAAGCAGCAGGAGGGCGACTAACGGACGCAAGAGAGCCCGCCCCCGTGACCATAAAAAAAAAATTTGCATACAAAAAAGGTAAGACTTTATAAAGTCTTTATTTTGGTCTCACAGGGGGCACAAGAACAACAGGAACCTTTTCCAGAATGCAGTCCAGGAGCTGCAGAGGGGGAATCTTTTAAGTTTATTGCAAAATTTCTGCTGACAGTTTCCCTTTAATAGACATGCAAAAGGACTGAGCATTTTAACAAGTTTTTGTTGTGTTTTTTTTTTTTTTTTTTTTTTTTTTTTTTACATAAAACTGCATGTTAATTTTCTTTAGTATCTAGTTAGTTTTTCACGTGGTTTCTGTAGTGAAATCTGCAAGGTAAGACGTGCGTTTATACTCTAAACCTGTTTTAAAAAAAAATAATTCCAGAAGTGAATTCCTCTTGAAAAATGTTCGTGTTCTACTCTTGTTTTTCATGGATAGAGCACGCATCTATTATGGAGCTGCTTATATGTCTGGGTATTTTTCACTGTGTCCACAAGATTAAATAAAAATAAAAAAAAAACAGAGAAATGTTCGTTTTTGATCTGATTCACTGATCAAAATTATCCACACAAGATGTTCGTGAAAAATCACTGACGGCACACGTTATCCGTGTGTAGTGCGTGATTAGAAATGCAATAGAAGTGTTAGAACTTAATTTTTCTTTTCGTATACAAGAAAATCAGAGAAACAAAACTGACGCATGTACCAATCACTGATGATAATCTGATCCAACTCAGACAAGAAAAAAAACAAAGGATGTCTAGATGAGGCTTGAGATGTCTCCGATCAGCGTAAAAATCACGGATAGGTGTGCGAAATCCATCAGACAGCAACTATTTTAATCTGTGTAGATACAACTGTGAAAACTCCCCATTTGCTTCAATTTTTACACCCGAGTCTCACAGATCTGGGGCTTGGTGATAAATATTAGCGATGAGCGGGCACTACCATGCTCGGTACTCATACCTAGTGATGAGCGAGCACTACCATGCTCGGGTGCTCTGTACTCGTAACTAGTGATAAGCGAGCACTACCATGCTCGGGTGCTCAGTACTCGTATTTAGTGATGAGCGAGCACTACCATGCTCAGGTGCTCAGTACTCGTAACTATTGATGAGCGGGCACTACCATGCTCAGGTGCTCAGTACTCGTAACTATTGATGAGTGAGCAGTACCATGCTCGGGTGCTCTGTACTCGTACCTAGTGATGAGCAAGCACTATTATGCTCGGGTGCTCAGTACTCAGGCTGTAAGTAGTGATGAGCAAGCACTACCATACTCAGGTGCTCGGTACTCATACCTAGTGATGAGCGAGCACTACCATGCTCAGGTACTCGATACTCCATAAGTAGTGATGAGAGGACACTACCATACTCAGGTGCTCGGTACTCATACCTAGTGATGAGCGAGCACTGCCAGGCTTTGGGTGTTCGGTACTCTTAACCACCAGTTTGATGCTTGGACGGGCACAACTCGTGTCCCTATTATAATGGAAGATTTCCCTGAAAAATACGGAGTTCCCCATTGACTTCCATTATATATGGGTACTCCAAGTCACGAGCATCCAACAGCTCTTTACAAACAAACAAAAAACTACTGCATATGCAACGTGTGAACACAACCGAAGACTGAAGTTTACAGTGAAATGCCATAGCATTACTTAGCTATGGATTTTTTATTTCCATCCCAAGTCAATTTCTGCATTGTGTGAATACGATTTGGTAAAATCTCATTCAATGTAATACACTGCAGATTTTATGCCCAAAAATTAGTATTGCCCCTGCACAGCACATCCACCCCCGGGTCACACACCCTACCGAACAGCTGCAAGAAGAGGCTTAAATATGAGAGGACTTGTTAATTGATATTGGATATTTTGTTGCTTTACAAACAATGAAAACTAAACTATATGATCCAAATATAAAAGAAAAAAACAATTGTTTACCAGGAACATTTTCCGCACTTACACGATGTCACATCTGCTTGGATATGAGATGTCTGAAATAGACACCAGACAGCAAAGCAAATAGCTCAGTAATGCGCCTCTGCCATCTATAAATAGGGCCACAGAACGCCCGCACATGGCGCGACCCACCCAACATATGGTTTATCTGATCTTTAGGGTTAGACTAAAGTGTTTTCACCTTCTTTTTAGCCCTCATTCAGATATCCGGCACTTTTCTCTTATGTAAAAGATGTTCCAGTTTTTAAGTGTTTTGCATCAGTTTCATCGGTGTTTGGTCAGTGTCAGTTTTCCCATCAGTGATTTACCGTATTTTTCGGATTATGAGATGCACTTTTCCTCCCAAAAATTTGGGAGGAAAATGAGGGGTGCATCTTAAAATCCGAATGTAGCTCACCGGGGGGGCTGTCTGTGCTGGCGTCCGGGCGCCTGTGGCTGTGTGTGGGCGCCTGTGGCTGTGTGTGGGCGCCTGTGGCTGTGTGTGGGCGTCCGGGCGCCTGTGGCTGCGTCCGGGCGCCTGTGGCTGTGTGTGGGCGCCTGTGGCTGTGTGTGGGCGTCCGGGCGCCTGTGGCTGCGTCCGGGCGGCCGGATGCCTGTCTGTGTCGGCTGCCTCTCTGAGTGGGTGCCCTGCTGGCTGCCACTCTGTGCGTGCATGCAGGCAGGTGGCTGTGTGCCAGGTGTCCTAGTGTGCCCGCGGTCCCAGTTTGAAATGATGGAGCTGGCAGTCAGCGCAGATGGAGCCCTTGGATGAGAGCTCCATCTGCGCATGCACCGCTCCAGGCGCCATCATCACAGAGTATAAGACGGACCCCCCCCCTTCTTTTTTTTTTTTTTTTTTTTTTTTTGCTGTCTCTAAATTTGTGGTGCGTCTTATAATCCGGTATGTCTTATAAAACAAAACATACTGTACAAGCATAAAATAACTAATACATTCTAAAGCTTCTCCTATAGATGCAATGTTAATCACAGATAGGCCACAGATTGTACACTGATTCTGTCCATGATTTTCACTGACCTACGAGTTTGTACAGGTCATTTTGATCCAAGACTTCTGTGAAGGTCTGAAGTTGTGGGTTGTATTAATCACTTAGGCAGGTTAACAATGCAACAATTTTTATTTGTTCTGTACATTGTCTTAGGTTCCATGCACACGCTGCAGAAAAGTTAACAAAACTGTACCTTTTGGCCAAAAAAAAGCATGCTTTTTTTTTTTTTTTTTTTTTTTTTTTTTTTTTTTTTCTGCGTTTATGTCCCATGCCTTTTAAGGGCTCATTCACATGACCGTTCCGTTTGTCCTGGTCAGTTCCTGTTTTTTGGCGGACCCACGGACAGGACCATCTTTTCAATGTCTTTTGTGTAGGATCGGATGGCACATGGCAGAACTTCCGTATGCATCCGATCCTACAAAAAACACATCGGATGCCGTATGTCTGTTCCGTTATTATGGAACATGTCCTATTCTGTTCCGTAATAACGGACCGTGACTCAATATAAGTCAATGGGCCCGCAAAAACCCTGGAAGCCGCATGGAAGCACTTCCGTGTGACCTCCGTCGGGTGCCCGTGCAGTCTGTGTCCCACTCCAGCCCCGCGGCTGCCTGCACTGCAGTATCAGCAGCTTCTCATGCTGCAGTGCGCACAGCCATGGGGATGACGAGCGCTGCTGTCAGGAGGTTAGGTGAGATAATTACCTGCTGTGACGATCTCCTGCTCTATTGACGTCAGCGCTGTCACTGCCTTCCATTGCCCGCCGCGTTCTCACATCAAGTCTCGCGGGCGGCCCGAGACTCCGACTAACGGTGACGTCACGAGCTCCTGCGATTCTTCGCTGTGAACGCGGCGGGCATAGAAGTCAGTGACAGCGCTGACGTCAGGAGTACAGGAGATCGTCACAGCAGGTAATGATCTCATCTAACCTCCTGACAGCAGCGCTAGTCATCCCCTGCAGTGACCTGGGCTGACCTATTGATGTTAGCTTAGGTCACTGCACTGCACTCCCAGCCAATGGGAAACATTCTGTTCTTCATTGACTAGGACAGTGACTATGGTATGGATCGTCGTGGGACCCCTTTATTAGATTACGCTGGACCCCGATTTGCTTGTTCTTTTCAATAAATTGGTGAAAGAGGGAATGTTTTAAGGAGTGTTTTTTTCAAATAAAACTTTTTTTTTGTTAATTTTTTTTTTTTTTTATTACTGACTGGGTTAGTGATGTCAGGTATCTGATAGACCAGTGATGGCAAACCTATGGCACGCGTGCCACCAGGGGCACGCTGAGCCCATTCTGCTGGCACGCGTGCTGTCGCCCGATCCTGCAGTTTTGGTCTGCTAGTGCAGTGGCGCCGGCAGATCAAATCTGTGTTGGAGCGGAGGAGACATTTCTCCTCCGCTCTGACACTCCTCCTCCCCCAGGCTGCAGGTGTGTTGCCTAGGAGACGGAGGAGCATCAGAGAGTGGCGCCAGCGCCGTCTGCTGGCCGCGTGGGAACTGAGCAGCGTGCAGCGGTGGAGCGGGTGCAGGAAGGTAAGTTGTGTGTTGCTTTTTTTTTTTTTTATAACTCGTGTGCGGCAGCGCCAGCATGGGGTGGGGGAACGCACATGGCAGCGTGGGGTGGGAGAGGGGGGAACGCACATGGCAGTGTGGGGTGGGAGAGGGGGAACGCACATGGCAGCGTGGGGTGGGAGAGGGGGGAACGCACATGGCAGCGTGGGGTGGGAGAGGGGGAACGCACATGGCAGCGTGGGGTGGGAGAGGGGGAACGCACATGGCAGCGTGGGGTGGGAGAGGGGGAACGCACATGGCAGCGTGGGGTGGGAGAGGGGGAACGCACATGGCAGCGTGGGGTGGGAGAGGGGGAACGCACATGGCAGCGTGGGGTGGGAGAGGGGGAACGCACATGGCGGCGTGGGGTGGGAGAGGGGGGAACGCACATGGCGGCGTGGGGTGGGAGAGGGGGAACGCACATGGCGGCGTGGGGTGGGAGAGGGGGAACGCACATGGCGGCGTGGGGTGGGAGAGGGGGAACGCACATGGCGGCGTGGGGTGGGAGAGGGGGAACGCACATGGCGGCGTGGGGTGGGAGAGGGGGAACGCACATGGCGGCGTGGGGTGGGAGAGGGGGAACGCACATGGCGGCGTGGGGTGGGAGAGGGGGAACGCACATGGCGGCGTGGGGTGGGAGAGGGGGAACGCACATGGCGGCGTGGGGTGGGAGAGGGGGAACGCACATGGCGGCGTGGGGTGGGAGAGGGGGAACGCACATGGCGGCGTGGGGTGGGAGAGGGGGAACGCACATGGCGGCGTGGGGTGGGAGAGGGGGAACGCACATGGCGGCGTGGGGTGGGAGAGGGGGAACGCACATGGCGGCGTGGGGTGGGAGAGGGGGAACGCACATGGCGGCGTGGGGTGGGAGAGGGGGAACGCACATGGCGGCGTGGGGTGGGAGAGGGGGGAACGCACATGGCGGCGTGGGGTGGGAGAGGGGGAACGCACATGGCAGCGTGGGGTGGGAGAGGGGGAACGCACATGGCGGGGTGGGGGAACGCACATGGCGGGGTGGGGGAACGCACATGGCGGCGTGGGGTGGGGGAACGCACATGGCGGCGTGGGGTGGGGGAACGCACATGGCGGCGTGGGGTGGGGGAACGCACATGGCGGCGTGGGGTGGGGGAACGCACATGGCGGCGTGGGGTGGGGGAACGCACATGGCGGCGTGGGGGGGGGGAACGCACATGGCGGCGTGGGGGGGGGGAACGCACATGGCGGCGTGGGGGGGGGGGAACGCACATGGCGGCGTGGGGGGGGGGGGAACGCACATGGCGGCGTGGGGGGGGGGGAACGCACATGGCGGCGTGGGGGGGGGAACGCACATGGCGGCGTGGGGGGGGGAACGCACATGGCGGCGTGGCGTGGGGAACGCACATGGCGGCGTGGGGAACGCACATGGCGGCGTGGGGGGGGGAACGCACATGGCGGCGTGGGGGGGGGGGGAACGCACATGGCGGCGTGGGGGGGGGGGGAACGCACATGGCGGCGTGGGGGGGGGGGGGAACGCACATGGCGGCGTGGGGGGGGGAACGCACATGGCGGCGTGGGGGGGGAACGCACATGGGGGGGGGAACGCACATGGCGGCGTGGGGGGGGGGGAACGCACATGGCGGCGTGGGGGGGGGGAACGCACATGGCGGCGTGGGGGGGGGGAACGCACATGGCGGCGTGGGGGGGGGGGAGAACATGCATGGCAGGATGGGGGGGAAACATGCCACGATAGGGTACATTTACCAGGAAGGGGTACATTTACCTGGATGGGGTAAATTAACCAGGATTGGGAACATTTACCAGGAATGGGGTACATGCCGGGATGGGGGAACATTTACAAGGATGGGCAATATGTCAGGATGGGGTACATTTACCAGCATGGGGGAACATGCCAGAATGGGTAACATTTACCAGGATGGAGGACATTTACCTGGATGGGGCCGTGATGGGGACAAATATACCAGAATGTAGGAAATATATATCAGGATGGGGGACATGTTTACCAGGAAGTGGCCGAGGAAGGGGGACAGAACTACACAATGATGGGGAGGGGAGCAACTCGTACGTCTTTATGGGATTTCAAGATGTTCAGACTTTGAAATGTAGATGTGGATTACAGGGTGACATCTGATTGCATTCCATGCTAAAATCTCTGTCTAATATGCTGCAATTTTTTTCCCAGAAAGATCAATCCAACTGCTGTCTGGAAAGGGCAGGGGCTCAGCTCCAATGTGTGGTAAGCATGCATGAGCGTGATACCCCCTGCTGAAGAGAAGACGGCAAAGGTAAGATTAAAATCAATTCTTTATATAATAGGATTGGTTGGCACTTCGGAAAAAAAATTGGGTTTAGGGCTACAGTTTGGGCACTCAGCCTGTAAAAGGTTCGCCATGACTGTGATAGACGCTTGACATCACAAACCCCAGGGCCTGATGCCAGGTGACATTACACATCTGGCATCAACCCCATATATTACCCCGTTTGCCACCACACCAGGGCAACGGGATGAGTTGGGGCAAAGCGCCTGGATTGGCACATCTAATGGATGCGTCACTTCTGGGGCGGCTGTAGCCTGCTATTTTTAGGCTGGGGAGTGTCAAATAACAGTGGACCTCCCTAGTGTGATAATACCAGACCACAGCTGTCCGATTTACCTTGGCTGGTGATCCAATTTGGGGGGGACCCCATGTTTTTTGTTTTAAATTATTTTTTTTAATTTAAAATAACAGCGTGGGTTGTCCTCTGTTTTGGATTACCAGCCAAGGTGAAGCTGCCAGCTGTCATTTTTTTTCTTTTTTAATTATTTATTTTTTGGCTAAATTCATGTGGCACTAAAGGGTGCTTAGCCTTGTAAGTCACAAAAGGGTGCCAGCTTAGAATATGCAGGAGGGTGGGACATTATATATGTCTTTCTCATCTATCTATCCATCCATCCATCCATCCCTCTCTCTCTCTGTCTCTATATCTACTAATCTATTTATCTTTCTTGCTGCTTCCGTTTTTTGCGGTCCCCAAAAAAAAAAGGAAGGCAGGGCCTTGTTTTTGTGATAGGAGTCCAAGCAGTGCAAGATTGAAGAGAGTAGAATTGCCGAATATCCCAATTTTCTGAACTCTTATACATGTGAATGGAGAAATGGCTAAGGTGGTACCCTCTACGGTTATAAGGAGATGACAAATGCTCAAAATGGAAATACAACTTTATGAAGTGTTAGTGAACATGTGTGACCACCGCTCCTCTACTTGTCTATAACTCCTTTAACCAATTAATAGCATAGTGGTCGCACATGCTCTCTTAGGCTTCATCCACACGGGAATTTCACACTTTTTTTTTTTTTTTTTTTTCACTGAGGGTCCAAGGAGTCTGATTCTCCCCCCCCCCTCACCCAGTGAACATGCATTTATCCTGTTTCATTTGGTACCTTTTTAAGATCACTAACCCATTTGAGATCTTCATCTTCATGTATATTGCTTTATTTATTTTTTTTATTTCCTTCTGATTTCATTAATATCTATATATGTATACCGTATTTTTCGCTTTATAAGACGCACTTTTGTTCCCCCAAATTTTGGGGGAAAGTAGGGGGTGCGTCTCATAATCCGAATATACGGGGGGGCGGTATGTATGTGTGTATGTATGTATGTGTGTATGTATGTATGTGTGTATGTATGTATATGTGTGTGTATATGTATGTATGTGTGTGTATGTATGTATATATGTATATATGTGCATATATATATATATATATATATATATATATATATATATATAATATACATATAATATACTGCAGAGCCTGGCCCCCATGCTGCTGCCCATAGTAAAATAAAACACTCTTTACTCACCTCCTCCAGCGCTGATCTCCCGGTCTCCCTCCTGCTGCTGTGATCAGGCACGCAGAGATGTCACTCTGCCGTGCCGATCACATGACCGGCCGAGAACCAGGAAGTGCAGGAGGCCGGAGCTCAATCCCAAGGAGGGGGGCACGAGACAGGACAGTGCTGGAGAAGGTAAGGAAAGAGATTATTTTACTAAAAGCAGCAGCCTGGGGGCGATATTTAACACAGGGGGGCCGTGTGCAGCCACAGGGGGGCCGTGTGCCAGCACAAGGGGACTATATTCAATATAAGGTGGCCATATCCAGATTAAGGGGGCTAATTTTAGGATGGGGGGCTATGAGGGACATATACCCTATATGATTTGTTAGACGGACACTGGCATTATAAGACGGACCCCATTTATTAAAAAATTCTCTATTCCTTCTCCAAATTTGGGGGTGCGTCTTATAATCAGGTGCGTCTTATAAAGCGAAAAATACGGTATATATGAAACATTGTCTCAAGGCAGTCACATTGACATATTCATTATGATGATATTTTATACTGGACCTTATTAAAAGAAAAAAAAAATCTATCCAACTTTCTTGTTCTGGGGGAAAACATATTAAAAAAACAAAAACAAAAAAAACAAAACTAATACTTAAATAATTTGAATCACAATTGATTTTCAGTTGGATATACGCTTTGGGAAAGCTCCTGAAACCCGTGCTAAATATTCATAGTCCCATAATTTACCCAGTGGAGACTAAAACTATATTCAATTTGCTTTTCTCAGGCTGGCGTACATCAGTATGCTTTGATTTTGTTTGTTTGTTTTTTTTTGTTCATTTGTAGCTATTAGTACAGTTGTAGCTATACTTCGGTCAATGTTAACTACAATTTGCAGTGTAAAGAGACCCTAAAGGTTATTCCTAATTGGCAAGTTATGGGCATTTTAACAGCATTTTAGTGCCACTTTTTTGGGCTTGCTGGGGGTCCTACTTCAGGGACCCTTAGCAATCCTAAACAATGGGAGGTTTGAAAAATCCTCGCTAGCATGCTGGTAACTTGCCAATTGAGAAAAAGCCTTTAGGGTCTCCTTACACTGCACTGGTACCTTACTTGTTTACGTCGCTTCAAGTACCGGTAATCACTTACCCTGTCTTGGCTTTGAAACTGCAAGACAACATATTAATAGACAATAAATAGAGCTGTGGTGTGCTACATGGCTGCTGCTTCATTTTAACTGGGCATTTCACTTCTCTGGAACAACAAGTAATCGCCAAATAACAATTGGGAATAATCCTTTAAGGCCACTTTACACGCTGCGATATCGGTACCGATATTGCTAGCGTGGGTACCCGCCCCCATAGGTTGTGCGACACGGGAAAATCGCTGCCTGTGGCACACTAAATTGCCCAGACCCGTCACACTACTTACCTGCCTAGCGATGTCGCTGTGACCAGCGAACCGCCTCCTTTCTAAGGGGGCGGTCCGTGCGGCGTCACAGCGACGTCACTAACCGGCCGCCCAATAGAAGTGGAGGGTCGAAGATGAGCGGGACGAACATCCCGCCCACCTCCTTCCTTCGCATTGCGGCCGGGAGGCAGGTAATTTGAGGTTCCTCGTTCCTGCGGTTTCACACGGAGCGATGTGTGCTGCTGCAGGAACGACGAACTACATCGTTACTGCTGCAGCAACGATAATCGAGAATGGACCCCCATGTCACCGATGAGCGTTTTGTTTTTTTTTGTTTTTTTTTTTTATGTTTCTGCAACAATGCAAAATCGTTCATAGGTGTCACACGCAACAACATCACATAAGCGGCCGGATGTGCGTCACAAATTCCATGACCCCAACGACATCGCTTTAGCGATGTCGTAGCGTGTAAAGCGGCCTTCAGAGAACCTGACACTTGCTCAAAATCAAAAAATTTTGTGAAATATTTTGTAAATATCTCTCCTATGCCCTTATTTCGCCGTTCTTTTTCACCTTGCGCCGTGTCGTTCCATTGCAAAGATTTTTACATTTTTCTTCTTTAGCGCAGTATGGGACATCTCTTCTTGCAGTCCAACTGGACATATCTTTAGTATGTTCTCTGCGGGTGTGCACTCTCACCCCTCCACCACAGATGCTGTCAATCAAAGCTCAGCAGTTGATCGATCAATCTCATACGCTTTCGAGCTGTGATTGGAAGCATTTGGGAAGGAAGCGTGAAAGCACATGCCCCCCAGAGAAGTCTCTGAAGAAACGCGCAGTTTAACTACAAACAAAGATTTCACATACTGAGCTCCAGAAGAAACAAATGTGAATATCTCTGCAATGGAGCAACGCATCGCAAAACTAAAGAGTGGCAGAAACTGGGGGAGGTCAGGGATTTTTAAATGGTTTTTGGCCAAGTGACCATCTTTAAAGCCATATCTGTGACTCATGGACTGTGATTAGATCAGGATACCCAGTTGGACCATTGATTTGATTTGCGCTTGCGGTCTCATATATATGCCTCTGAGGCCGTTATCTCAGGTGAGCCCAGGTCTTTCGCGCATGTATGACACTAGGCTTAATACTAGGAAATATGACGGAATTGAATTGCGTGCATTATATTGTATTCATTTTTTTTTCTTCAGAATAAAGGTTCCCTTCAGTTTGAGGACAAATGGGATTTCATGAGACCTATAGTTCTGAAGCTTCTGCGCCAGGAGTCCGTCACAAAACAGCAGTGGTTCGATCTGTTCTCGTAAGTATAGCGATTCCTCCATCTTGCACGCCTAGTGTTTCGTGGCAAAACACTTCCAGATATGGATAAAAGAAATAATTAAGATGTTTCAATCATTTCCAGATTAAACGTAATATTTTTTTCTTTCTACTTTAAAAAAAAAAAAGAGGTGCTATACTGTGACTTTTTACATATGATTAGTGTGTTTTTATTGTCGCCATATTGCGTGGAAGGTTGGTTATCCCCGATACTTACCTGCATGTAACCTTCGATCCTCACAAGATCTCCTTCTTCACTCATCTCCTCTTCCCACCACCGCATCAAAGATTTCTCCCGTGCCTCCCCCATACTCTGGAATGCTCTGCCACAACATATTTGACTCTCGCCTACCTTGACAAACTTCTAAAGGAACCTGAAGACCCACCTCTTCCAACAAGCCTACAACCTGCCGTAACCCTAAGTCTGATACAGCGCTACCCTGACCTACTGTATCCTCACCCATCCCTTGTAGACTGTGAGCCCTCGCGGCAATCGTCCTCTCTCCTCCTTGTATTGTACTTGTCCCTATTATGTATACCCCTTTCACATGTAAAGCGCCATGGAATAGATGGCGCTATAGTAATAATCTATTTTCATCTTGTGTCACAAAGTTCATCGCCATTGAGCGACCGTCGTGACACTTTATGTACTTATTAACCAATCACCGCTACTAGATGAACATACGTGTCTCAGGTGGGGCGTAGCTCCCCCATACTGCACCCATTGGCCACTTTCAGGTGGATTGATAGTGGTGATTAGCATTTGCCATTATGACCCCTGGGTATCGACATCTGTAATATGGTTTCTATATGTAACTAGAACTGATAACCCAGTACAGTACCTGCAACGGCCACTATCTTGGAGCAGTGCTGTTCCAGCTGTGTCCACTACACACTGCGGTGGAAGTGCAGTGTGTTGAATCTCCACCATTTTGATATTTGTAATTTATAATATTTATTAAT
Source organism: Anomaloglossus baeobatrachus (assembly GCF_048569485.1). Classification (NCBI taxonomy): domain Eukaryota; kingdom Metazoa; phylum Chordata; class Amphibia; order Anura; family Aromobatidae; genus Anomaloglossus; species Anomaloglossus baeobatrachus. The sequence goes on from NC_134354.1 coordinate 744,581,604, forward strand.
AACATTGTGAAAAAGTTTTAAGCAGGTGTAAAAAATTTCATGCATAGTAAGAATGTTTTTTAAAAAAAAAAAAAAAAAAATAGAAATGTTTAAAGGACTTGTTTAGTAGAGATGAGCGAACCTTTGGAAACTTGATTCGGCAAGTACAGTCAAACCTTAAAGGGAGCCTGTTGCCAGATTTGGCGACTATAAGCTGCGGCCACCACCACTGAGCTTTTATACACAACATTCTAGAATACTGTATATAAACAGCCCAGGCCGGTGCATAAAAATCACTTTATAATACTCGTCTAAGGAGCGGTTCGGTGCAGACTCGTCGAATGGGTGACTCTGTTCTCCGGTATCGACGCCTCCTCTTTGGCCATCTTCGTCCTCCTTCTTCTGAAACCCGGGTGCATGACGCGACTTCCGTCATCAACACTAGCCGGCATTGAGCTTCTGCACATGTGCACTTTGGGCAGATCAAAGTATTGTTTTGCGCCTGCGTGGGACCTCAATGCCGGCCTGTGTGGATGACGTTGGACGTGTCATGCACCCAGGCTTCAGAAGGCGGACAAAGATGGCCAAAGGAGGCGGCGCCGGTACCGGAGAACAGAGACATTCATCCGACCAGGTCTGCTCCTCTCCGCCCCTTAGGAAGTTTTACATTCTACACAGCGGCCTGGGCTCTTATATACAGCATGTTAGAATGCTGTATATAAGTAGCAGCTTATAGTCGCCAAATCTGGTGACTCTTTCCCTTTAAAAATGTTTGGTTTGTGATCCGAACTTCAATAGAAGTCAGTAATTGGGCAGTTCTTGGCGCTACCCACATGCTGCCAGAAGCAGAACAGAACATTTCCAAGAAGGGTGGCTGGGATTTCTCAAATGATGATTTATTTTTACTTTTTTGTGTGTGCACGCTACATCTGATCATCTTGATTTTTAGTCCGAGCCGATCAAACACTGCACGCGGCTCGCACAGGGCTGAGCATCACTCATACCCAAGCACAGCACTGCTCACTTGAGTGGTTTGCACTTCTAACTCACTGGAACTTCAAACCTGAACTTTATTTTTTGGTGGTCTGTTTCCGAACTCCAAACATCGTTTCTCAAGTTCACTCATCTCTATTGTCTACTACTTGGACTCCATCACCAGGTTCCCCTCCCTTGTAAAATAGTAACGCCTATACTTATCTGCGTTCAATTGGTGTCCGCACTGGCTCTCCCAGGGCTCACATGACAATGTCTTTTGAGCCTTGCAGCCAATCAGTGGCTGTTTCATGCTCCCTCCTTCTGATTTAACTGACATTCAGAGGAAGTGATATCTGCATCTTCTCTAGCCTCTGGATGTCTGATTTGTCAGCATAAATGGAGAGTGAAGTGGCCAGCTATTAGCTGTAGGGCTTACGTGACATAACAATGTCACGTGACCCCCAGGAGAGCCAGTGACTGCACCAAAGGGGAGTATAGATGTTCTTATTTTACAATGGGTGGAACATGGTGATTGAGAAGGCGTGTTCCCAGTAGCGGACAACCCCTTTAAAGGGAATCTGTCAACAGGTTTTTACTATGTATTCTGAAGACAGCAGGAGATAATGCTGACACTCAGAGTTCACTGGTGTCATTTATTACACTATGTGCTGTTGTTCGCTTATATTGAAGGTTATCACCTGTGAATAACATTGCCGGAATACACTAGTGCGACCATGCCCCCTCCTCCTCTGTGTAGCAGCTCACTGTCTATAGACTTTGTACATACAGACCCTGCATTGCTAAATCTAAAAACTTTCAGAACAGCTGCACCCAGTAAACTAGGTGATACATCTTTGGATTCAGGGTCTCTTTGCCTACATTCTGTTGCTCTCAGAGGAGCAAAACCTGCTGACAGATTCCTTTTAATAGTTTGTTTAGCAAAATGCATAAAATAGAAATCTAAGTAAAATATTTGGGACGTCGAGCCCCTGCCTTCAAAACGGCATCAATTCTTCTAGGACAAACTACACAGTTTATGAAGGAACTCTGCATGATGATTGTTTCAAACAAGAAGTCCCGGAGGTGATGATCAGCCACACAGAGCTCAGATCTCACAATGATCCAGCCTGTCAGGGATTACATGGAGAGACAGGAGGATCTGCACAAGCCTCATAGAAAATAGCCAGATATCCCTCCATGAAGGACCTAGCCAAGGAGTGACTCTTTTTAAGGAGACCACCATAACCACCATATTAAGTGGCCCTTTTAGTCAATATCCAACTCTTTGACTCTCTGGCTATTTTCTGTGTTGTTACTCCTAACAGAGACTCCACGGACCTTTTTGATTTGCATACTTCCCAGCGGGCAATGCACCTAGGATTTCACTGTGTTGAGCGTCTTTGCTGGCTGCTGGCAGTGTTTTCTCTGGCTGGTCTCCCCGAGATCAGTGATTTTTGTCTTGTTGGTCTACTAGGCATTGCTCCCACCTAGCCAGAATCTGACTGCACACTAATGAGGGGCAATACCCCGAAACAGCTGTCTGTGGATGGATACTTGGCCTTCGTATTTCCCTTGTCATATCTTTAAACTCGTCAAAGAGTTTGATATTGACTAAAAGGGCCACTTAATATGGTGATTATGGTGCTCTCCTTAAAAAGAGCCACTCCTTGTCTAGGTCCTTCCCGGAGGGATATCTGGCTATTTTCTGTGTCGAGACTCCTAACAGAGGCTCCACGGACCTTTTTTTGATTTGCATACGTCCCAGGGGGCTATGCACCTAGGATTTCACTGTGTTGAGCGCCTGTGCTGGCTGCCAGCAGTGTTTTCTCTGGCTGGTCTCCCTGAGATCAGTGATTGTTTTGTCTTGCAAGCCTCATACACACACACACACACACACACACACAATCTGTGGTTAGTCTTCCAAGATGTTTAGAGCAACCTCCTTGTCGAGTTCCTTCTAAAATTGTAATTGTACCTAGAAGTATTGATGCTGTTCTGATGGCCAAGGGCAGTCACCAAATAGAAATGTGATTTAGATCGATGTTGTGTTCATTCACTTTGCATTTTCTTAAAGGGAACGTGTCACCAGATTTTTGTGTTCTAAACCAAAACTAGCACTTTCATAATCGCCTGTGCTGCATTCTATAAAGGTGCATTTTGTGCCCTGACTTCCCCTGTAGACACCACACATACCTTTTATAATATCTCCCATCATGTATGCAAATCCATGGGTCCGGTCCAATGGATGTACTTTTTCTTGGCTCCTGTTTGTCTTTTCGGTGTTGATCTTCGTCCTTCTTTGAAGATTGACGTGGATGACTCCTCCGGCGCCATCCACGTAGCTGGGCAAAATCTTGAGCCGAGACTTTTCTAGCTTGCGCAGGTACGCTTCTCTCTGCCCTACTGCAGTCATATCCAAAAACACAGGTCTTCCTGCGCAATCCAGCAAGTTATCTGCGCTGGCGTGAAATATTGGCTGGGTACGTGGATGACGCATGTGACGTCATCCACATCACCGGGCAAAATCTTGCACCTGTGCAGAGAACTCACCAGTTCGCACAGATTCATCTATGTTTTCCTCTCTGCCCGCAATAGGCGCCCCAATTCAAGAAAGACATCGATATATTAGCGCAAGTCCAGACAAGAGCAACCAATATGGTAGAAGGTGTGCAAACTATGTCATATGAAGAACGGCTAAAAGAACTAGGGATGTTTAGTTTTAAAAAGAGAAGGCTGAGAGGAGACTTAATAGCGGTCTACAAATATCTGAAGGGAGGTCACAGTGCAGAGGGAACCATCCTATTCTCATTACCACAAGGAAGTACAAGAAACAATATGATGAAACTTAAAGGAAGGAGATTCAGAATAGACATTAGGAAAAACTTTGATAGCTAGAGCAGTCAGGGAGTGGAACAGGCGACCACGGGAGGTGGTGAGCTCTGTCAATGGAAATCTTCAAGCAGAAACTGAATAAACATATAGCTGGGATGATTTTGGAAAGCCTGCACTGGCAGGGGGTTGGACCCAATGGCCCTTGAGGTCCCTTCTAACTCTACCATTCTATGATTCTATGTTAAGTGCACCTGTGTGAGCTGGCAAAGTGTCTCTGCGCAGGAGCAAGATTTTGCCAGGCTACGTGAATGGCGCCACAGGCATCATCCACATTAATCATCAAAGGATCAATGCTGAAAAGGAGGGACAGGAGCTGTAAAATTGGACATCGACCCAGACCCACAAATTTGCATACATGGCGGGAGATATTATATATTTGTGGGAGCTACAAGGGGAGCCAGGGGCAACATGCACCTTTTATAGAATGCAGCACAGGCGCTGCTTAAGATGCTGTTTTTTGTTTAGAACACACAAATCTGGTGACAGATTCCCTTTTTCCCTTTCATTGTTAAAAAATAAATAACTTTTCTGTTTTTTGTTTGTTTTTAAAAAAAAATAAAAATTCTTACTTTTGCAAAATTTTTATTTTACACCTGCATAAATCTTTGGCAGTATTGTAAGTCCAAGGCAACTCTTATTCTCACATTTTTTAAGAGCGTTTTTACTACTTTGTGTTACAGGGATGTTCATGCAGTATGCCTATGGGATGACAAAGGTCCAGCAAAAATTCATCAGGCTTTAAAAGAAGATATTCTAGATTTTATTAAACAAGCTCAAGCAGTAAGTGCTTTAATAATTTCTCATTTATTTTCATTTTTAAATTCAGTTACAGGACAGATTACAAGTATAGAACTGGTCTTCATTATATAATATATTTTTACAAAAATTTTATCATAGCCATAGTGCTTTACAGCATGTGACTACCGTTTTATACATCTTGTATAAAATGGTACAGTGGAACCTCGCTTAACGAGTAGCCCACTTAGCGAGTAGCCCACTTGGCGAGAATTTCGCTTAGCAAGCAAAGCTTTCTGTAAATTTGTAACTGTTTCCGAGAAAGCTTTGATGTACGAGCAAAATCCTCACCGCACACACTTCCGGTTCCGTATATCCACCGCGCTCTGACCCGCTCTTGCAGTCCACACAAACGCACACAAACACGCACGCACGCTCATGCAGTATTATGCTCACCTTACCTTCCGTTCCATCGCCGGCCTCATGGTTCTTGTAGTTCAACGGTACATCACGACGAGGGAGGAATCCTCGCGGCGATCTACAGGACCCAGGAGGCCGGCGATGGAACGGAAGGTAAGGTGAGCATAATATGTGTACCTTCGTTCCATCGCCGGCCTCCTGGGTCCTGTAGTTCGCCGCTCCAGGATGTGTATCGGCAGGCAGTGCGACGAGGCAGGAAGTTCCGCTGTCAGACGCTACTCAAAGGCAGCGTGCTGACCAATCAGAGGCAAGCAACTCCTGCCTTTGATGTCAACGCTCTGGGTGTGGAAGTTCCTCCCTCGTCGTCATGGTTACCCGATACACAGCCCGTACCAGAAAACAGCAAGTCCTAGGAGACCGTCGATGGAACAGAAGGTAAGGTGAGCATAATCTTGAAATAGTTTTAAGACGAAAGTGCACAGCACTGCTTAACCATTCAGGAGGTGGTTCCGCAATCCCGTTCCACACTATTCAGTGTAGCTTTTGCCTTATAGATTTCCTTGGCGTGCCGGGTATATTCATGAATCTTATCCTGATATGATGGAAGATAATGTGGTGCTAGTGCCCAGCCAAAGCATTCAAATTCATAGAAAATTAGAAGAAGAGCAGCACTCTGCGAGTCCTCGTGCTCCCCTCCCTCCATTCCCTCATGTCTGTTTCACCTGTGAGCACCGGAGAATAAAATAGTCTTGAAATACCGTAGAGTGCTGCCCTTCTTCTAATTTTCTATAAGGTGAGCATAATATTTGCGTGTGTGCTTGTGTGTTTGTGTGTGTTTGTACGTGTGTGGAATGGCACAATAGGGGACCAGGATGGGACATTTAACAAGTTGTGGAAGGAATTGTCGAAGGAATTGTCAGCATTGCAATGATTTCCTATGGGAAATCTTGCTTTGCTGAACGAGTAACTTGGTTAACAAGCACAGTCCCAGGACGGATTGTTCTCGTTAACCAAGGTTCCACTGTATTTACTTTTTACTGTATTTGTTAGTACCCTCAGGGGAATTAAAGTGTGTCAGGTCCAATATGCACCCAGCACCATGAGCAGTTCTGGGTACATATTGCTAATCCCTGCCTAACTGTCCCTGTATCCAGTAGCATAGATAAAGAGCTCTTTAGAAGGATTTCTAAAGATTCTTTATGATATGCTAATGAGCGCAGGGACTAGCTGCAACGGTGTTAGTTCCTGCGCTCATTCCGCCCTCTTAGCATGGTAGCATGCCCTGCCCACAGGGGCATGCTATTCAATGCCCACTGCCAGCGTTACAACCAGCGGTGACACGAATACCAGTCCGTTGCTGCAGCCTCAGACGCCAGGCATTGTGCATGATCAGCAGTACCCAGCACTTCCAGTCATGTGCAATAGACCTCTCTGCAGTCGGGATGCTTACACCCATGACCAGTAGTGCAGTAACTTCTGATCATGCGCAGTGCCTGGCGTCTGAGGCTGCAGCAATGGACAGGTACCCGTGTCACCGCTGGTTGACATAGCCCCTGTGGGTGTGCTACCATGCTAATAGGGCGGATTGAGCGGAGGAACTTACGCCCATGCGACTAGTCCCTGCGCGCATTAGCATATCATATATGGTCTTCAAAAATACTTTTTCTAAAGATCCCTTTATCTATGCTTCTATAGGGTGGGACAGTTAGGCAGGGTTTAGCAATATGCCCCCAGAACTGCTTGTGGTTCTGGATGCATATTGCACCGGACAGGTTCCCTTTAAGTCTGCGAAAATGTGATCACGTTTACTGTACACAGCAATATTACAATATTACTGTATATAGCACAATCACAGTCTTCCAGAAGATCGCATTTGCAGTTGTACTATCGTGATTGGCAAAGACCTGTCCAGCAGACCCTGAGACCCTTGGCAGTCGTGTCAACCCATTGGCGCCCTGCAATCACTGATAATCAGAATGCCCCCAACAGGATGTACGCTGTAAATGCAGCTGTCAGTGAATGAAAGCAGCAATTAGTAGTTTACCAGCTGTGGGGTGGAGCGGATCTCGAATGTTAAAGGCAGATGATGCCAGAATGAAACAGCCATAATCTTCTAGAAATGGGGCAGGCGCTGCTCCTGAGCCCCCTCTATTCATCCTCTGTCGAGGAGCACATCTGAGCCTGCGTGAAAAATGGTGAAATAGACACATGAGAATGTACTTAGACCACCTCCTGAAGTTTATGAAAACGGCTATTGTTTAACGCCTCAAATAATCGACATGTATAGGTTAAGTTCTGTTGATTTTGGGAATTAATAAATTTGTCCTTTTTTTTTTTTTTTGTTTTTTTTTTTTTGTCTTTTTTATCTTTTGAAGAGAGTATTAAGTCATCAGGATGACACAGCTTTGCTTAAAGCTTATATTGTAGAATGGCGCAAGTTCTTCACCCAGTGCGATATTTTGCCCAAACCCTTCTGTCAATTGGAAATTACGTTAATGGGTAAACAAGGAAGCAACAAGAAATCCAACGTAGAAGACAGTATTGTTAGAAAGGTAGGCCTTGTTATATATTGCATTATTTTTTATTTTTTTTCTGTGCCGGATTGATAAGGTCTCGGATCACCGAGGGTTTAACGTTTATATGAATTCTCTATTTTCCTGTAGCTTGCTTTCTAATCTGTTTGTGCATTGTCTTCCTTTGCAGCTTATGCTGGATACATGGAACGAATCTATATTTTCAAATATTAAAAATCGTCTCCAGGATAGCGCCATGAAGCTGGTCCATGCCGAGCGATTAGGGGAAGCATTTGACTCCCAGCTAGTCATTGGTGTTAGGGAATCCTACGGTAAGTCTCAAGCTCTGCTCAAATCTGATTCAACTACCTTTTTTTTTTTTTTTTCTTACTATCTTTCCAGATCTCTCTGGTTTCCAATTGAGAGCAGCAGACGCCCTGGCAATTCTGAGCTGCCCCCAATATGTTGTAGGGTCAGTTAGGCAATGCGTTAGGCCTTCAAGTACGAGAAAAAAGGACTGCGTTTCATCAGTGATTTTCATCTGTTTTTGCCAATTTTCCTCACTTTTAGTAATTTTATAAAATAAAATGTTTCTGTGCCTTCTCTTATAACAGTCTATTTGGAAATCGCACTACTACCTGATTAAGCTGCTTGACAGAATGTCAAGGGGCATAAAGTTGTCATCAGACTAAAAGGAGGGGGGTGTAATGTGAGGAATCTAAGGTTTAAAGGAAATCTGTCAGCAGGTTTTTGCTATGTAATCACAAGACCGCATGCTGCAAGGGTTAACATAGAATTCAAGGTCCGATCTGTTTTATTTGTTGTGTCACTGTTCCGCCTCCCCGTCCACTTCTGTAGCTTGGATGCTTTAAATACTGTCATCTCCAGTGAACAAGCGCTGGCTATAAGCTTAGCACTGCTTTGCCTGTGAGTGCTGGTGCCTGTAAGTGTGATCCTGATCTGTCCCTGCTCTGTGCCCTCGGACTCTGTCTGTGTTCCATCCCCTAGTCGTTCTGCCATTCCTCTGTCCCACCTCCTTGCTTCCCACAATAGCCCCAGTTGTTCCCCCCCCCCCCCCCCCCCCTCTCCTACCTTCCCACTCGGTAGCTTCCTCTGGTACTGACCTCGAACCATTCTCTGCTCGTTCCTCCGGTCTTCATTCTCCCCGGGCTGTGTATGACCCGGCCTGCCCGACCACCCCCGCTTCTTATATCCGGCTGATGTTCAGCACACTGGGAGTTCCCCACCTGACTTATTCTGCTCCGTGTAGTGTGTTACCCTGCAGGACTCCAGCTCCCCCTAGTGACAGCCTGACACTGTTTGTTTAAACAGCAAAACTTCTCCTTGCTAGGACTGCAATTTCACACGCATGACAGTCCGGAACACCCCCTCCTCACTTCACTGTCAATGTTCAATCTCTTCAGAGCACCTGGAGTGGGTGGGGACAGCTTTCTCAGCTTTGCTACATGGCTTAATCTAAAAATTCTGATTGTGTCAGAACCGCTGAACCCAGTAATCTAAGTGATACATCATTAGATTCAGGATATCTTTGCCTACATTATGCTGCTCACAGATGAGGTTGCAAAAACTGCTGACAGATTCCTTTTAACATACAGGCTAGTTTGTTTCATTTGTTTTTATTTAGGTTTTTTGTTTGTTTGTTTTGTTTTTTTATGTCTTGCCTAATAGATTTGTTGCCTTCAGTCTGTCTACAATGTGCATGATTCAGTGAGAAGGAAACCAGTCCATGTCCAAATGTTTAACCAGTATTGTGTGAATAGAGCATATACACAGCGTGTGAAATAAATAAGTATTGAGCACCTCACCAGTTTTCTAAGTAAATATTAGAGTAACTATTCATACGCCGCTTACTCATAACGAGTACTGTCTAATACTCGCGTATTCATTCCGAATAGCGTGTGCAATGCACGTCAGTGGGGAAAAACTCGTAATGTAATGAGTAACCTGAATGCCGCACTATTCGTGCGAGTAGCGAATAGTGCGGAATTTGGGTTACTTGATAGATTGCTATATGTTTGGGGTCATGTAAGTGTTCCCAAAATATTTAAAGCTTTAATGCTGCTTTGAAGGTAAAGGGCAGACACCCCAAATAATTTAATTTAGATTTTCTTCAGCGCTCTATTGGGAGACCCAGACGATTGGGGTATAGCTACTGCCCTCTGGAGGCCACACAAAGCACTACATTAAAAGTGCAAGGCCCCTCCCCCTCTGGCTATACCCCCCCCGTGGTATCACGGGTTCTCCAGTTTTAGCTTTGTGTGCGAAGGAGGTCAGACATTCCATGCATAGCTCCACAGATTTTAGTCAGCAGTAGCTGCTGACTATTTCGGATGGAAGAAAAGAGGACACATATAGTGTCCCCAGCATGCTCCCTTCTCACCCCTGGATGGTGTTGTAAGGTTGAGGTACCTATTGCTGGTACAGGGCTGGAGCCCGACATGCTGTTTTCCTTCCACATCCCCTGGTAGGGCTCTGTGGAAGTGGGATCCTGCCGGCCTCTCAGCTCTGACGCCGGGCTCCATCCACAGACCCATTAGAACCTGATGGAGACGGAGCAGGAGTACGATCAGGGACAGGCCCTGCATCATACAGGTACTCTGTGTCCCCGGCAGGCACAGACACACTCCGGGCTGGCTGGGTGTTGTAGTGCGCCGGGGACCGCAACGTTGGAGTTAGTGTCCCTACAGATTACTGGGGGATTTTTTGTGTATGGGAACGCAGCGCCGACCCCCTCTGGACCGGGCGGCGCTGCTGTGACTTGTGGTGCGCCGGGGATCCGCCGTCCGCGCTTTTACGGCGGCGGCGGTTATAAATTGAGTCCCCGGCTTTTTGGGCCTAGGACGCCGGCAGCTCCGATTCGTTCCCGCCCCCACCCTGTCATTCAGGGTAGGGGAGAGACGCTGTTCGCTAGCAGCGACGAGGGCTGGAGCCTGATTTACATGCTCCAGCCCTCACACTAGGCACAGAGGGAAGCAGGCTTCCCGCTCTTAGCCAGGAACGCCCAGGGCCCGCCCCCCTTCTCTCTCAGGACGCCGGCAGCCATTACATGCAGTCTGGCTGGAGGAAGGACGCAAGGCTCTGGGAGACCTGGACTAGGGGCTATCTGGCGACCACACACCCGCTTTTTAAGCGGGCGGTAAGCGATTTTTCTGTGCTGGTCCCTCTAGTGCCTCACGGTGTATCGGTGTACTGTGTAGGATATAGAGATATTGTATTTCTTGCACTGTGAGGTCGCTTCTGGCTGCATCTCCCAGATTCCTCTGTGGAAGCAACAACATGCCATCCTCAAAACGCAAGGCTGCCAAGGCTAGGGCTGTGTATACTGCGTGTGCTGCATGTGGGGCTAATCTACCAGCAGGCTCCGATGACCCCCATTGTGTGCAATGCTCCGACCCGGTGCTGCTTCGCCAGCCGGAGTCAGGAGAGGTAGTGACCCAGGCTGAGATGCTTGTAAGTTCTGCCCCGGTGACAGGGACAGACTTTGCAGTTTTTGCTGATAATATGTCTGTGTCTATGGCAAAAATCCTTGAAACCTTGCAATCTATGCATGGGGCTCAGTCTTTGGGCACGGCGAGGCCTCTGTCCTCAGGTCCCCCTCACTTGGAATTAATCCAGCCCACAGGGGGGTCCCCGGCTTCACAGGCCGAGGATTATGACTCAGATGATAGCCCCAGCCACCCTAAGCGAGCTCGCTGGGAAAGACCCTCGACGTCATCACACTGCTCAGGGTCTCAGCGCAATCAGTCTCCCTGTGATGTGTCTGATGAGAGTGATCAGGAATCCATTCCTGGAACCCCTCTCAACCTGGATACCCCTGATGGGGATGCCATGGTAAACGACCTTATCTCAGCCATCAATAGGCTGTTGGATATTTCTCCCCCAGCCCCTTCAGCAGAAGAGGCGGCGGCGGAGCAGGAGAAGTTTCGTTTCCTTTATCCCAAGCGTAAATTGAGTGCTTTGTTGGATCACGCTGACTTCAGAGAATCAATCCAGAAGCACGACGCTCACCCAGAAAGGCGTTTCTCTAAACGATCTAAAGATACGCGTTTCCCTTTCCCCCCTGAGGTGGTCAAGCGCTGGACACAGTGTCCAAAGGTAGACCCCCCGATTTCCAAACTCGCAGCTAGGTCCATAGTTGCAGTGGAGGATGGCGCTTCACTTAAAGATGCCAATGACAGACAGATGGACCTTTGGTTAAAATCTGTCTATGAAGCTATCGGCGCGTCGTTTGCTCCGGCATTCGCAGCCGTATGGGCACTCCAGGCTATTTCAGCTGGCTTAGCAAAAGTGGATGCTATCATACATCCAGCAGTGCCGCAAGTGGCGCACCTTACCACGCAGATGTCGGCGTTTGCGTCTTACGCTATCAATGCGGTCCTAGAATCTACCAGTCGCACCTCAATGGCGTCCGCCAATTCGGTAGTTTTGCGCAGAGCCTTGTGGTTAAAGGACTGGAAAGCAGATGCTGGTTCCAAAAAATGTTTAACCAGTTTGCCTTTATCTAGAGATAGACTGTTTGGCGAGCCATTGGCTGATATCATTAAGCAGTCCAAGGGTAAAGACTCCTCTCTACCACAACCCAGAACAACCAAACCTCAGCAGAAAAAGTGGCAGCAGAGGTTTCAGTCCTTTCGAGGTTCGGGCAAGACACCGTTTACCTCGTCCAAAGGGACTCAGAGGACGCAAAGAAACTCAGATTCGTGGCGGGCTCACACGCGCCCCAAGAAAGCAAATGGAGGTACCACTTCCAAAGCGGCTACCTCATGACTTCCAGCCCCCTCCCTCCGCATCGCCGGTCGGGGGCAGGCTCTCCCGCTTTTCCGGCATTTGGATGTCACAGGTCAAAGACCGGTGGGTGACGGACATTTTGTCTCGCGGGTACAGAATCGAGTTCAATTCTCGTCCTCCAGCTCGGTTCTTCAGAACCTCCCCACATCCAGACCGAGCAGATGCTCTGCTGCAGGCGGTGGACTCCCTAAGAGCGGAAGGAGTGGTGATCCCAGTCCCTCCTCAGGAACAAGGGCAAGGGTTTTACTCCAATCTCTTTGTGGTTCCAAAAAAGGACGGCTCGTTCCGTCCTGTTCTGGACCTAAAACGGCTCAACAAACATGTGCACGCCAGGAAGTTCCGGATGGAAACCCTGCGTTCTGTCATTGCCTCAATGTCCAGAGGAGACTTCCTTGCCTCAATAGACATCAAGGATGCTTATCTCCACGTGCCAATTGCTACAGAACATCAACGTTTTCTACGTTTTGTGATAGGAGACGACCATTTTCAGTTCGTAGCTCTGCCATTTGGTCTGGCGACAGCCCCACGGGTCTTCACCAAGGTCATGGCGGCGGTGGTAGCAGTCTTGCATTCTCAGGGACACTCGGTGATCCCTTACCTAGACGATTTATTGGTCAAAGCTCCCTCTCAAGAGGCATGTCAGCGCAGCCTGAATGCTACGCTGGAGACCCTACAGTCTTTCGGATGGATCATCAACTTTCCAAAGTCGATCCTATCACCGACTCAATCACTAACGTATCTTGGCATGGAGTTTCATACTCTAGCAGCGATAGTGAAGCTTCCGCTGAACAAGCAGCGGTCACTACAGACAGGGGTGCAATCTCTTCTGCAGGGCCAGTTGCATCCCTTGCGGCGCCTCATGCATTTCCTAGGGAAGATGGTGGCAGCCATGGAAGCAGTTCCCTTTGCGCAGTTTCATCTGCGCCCACTTCAATGGGACATTCTCCGCCAATGGGACGGGAAGTCAACGTCCCTGGACAGGAAAGTCTCGCTTTCCCAGACGGCCAAGGACTCCCTACAATGGTGGCTCCTTCCCACCTCATTGTCTCAGGGAAGATCCTTCCTGCCCCCATCCTGGGCAGTAGTCACGACAGATGCGAGTCTGTCAGGGTGGGGAGCAGTATTTCTCCACCACAGGGCTCAGGGGACGTGGACTCCGCAGGAGTCCACCCTTCAGATCAATGTTCTGGAGATCAGAGCAGTGTATCTTGCTCTACTGGCCTTCCAACAGTGGCTGGAAGGAAAGCAGATCCGAATCCAATCGGACAACTCCACAGCGGTGGCATACATCAACCACCAAGGAGGGACGCGCAGTCGGCAAGCCTTCCAAGAAGTCCGGCGCATTCTAATGTGGGTGGAGGACAGAGCATCCACCATATCCGCGGTTCACATCCCAGGCGTAGAAAACTGGGAAGCAGACTTCCTCAGTCGCCAGGGCATGGACGCAGGGGAATGGTCCCTTCACCCGGACGTGTTTCAGGAAATCTGTCGCCGCTGGGGAGTGCCGGACGTCGACCTAATGGCATCCCGGCACAACAACAAGGTCCCGGCATTCATGGCGAGGTCGCGCGATCAAAGAGCTCTGGCGGCAGACGCCTTGGTTCAAGATTGGTCGCAGTTTCAGCTCCCATACGTGTTTCCGCCTCTGGCGCTCTTGCCCAGAGTGCTACGCAAGATCAGATCCGAGTGCAGCCGCATCATACTCGTCGCTCCAGACTGGCCGAGGAGGTCGTGGTATCCGGATCTGTGGCATCTCACGATCGGTCGACCGTGGTCACTGCCAGACCGACCAGACTTACTGTCCCAAGGGCCGTTTTTCCATCAGAATTCTGCGGCCCTGAACCTGACTGTGTGGCCATTGAGTCCTGGATCCTAGCATCTGCAGGATTATCTCAAGGAGTCGTTGCCACAATGAGACAAGCTAGAAAGTCGAATTCGGCTAAGATCTACCACAGAACGTGGAAGATTTTCTTATCCTGGTGCTCTGCTCAGGGAGAGTCTCCCTGGCCATTTGCATTGCCCAAGTTTCTTTCCTTCCTGCAATCGGGGTTAGAAAAGGGCTTGTCGCTCAGCTCCCTTAAAGGGCAAGTTTCGGCACTATCCGTGTTTTTTCAGAAGCGTCTAGCACGTCTTTCTAAGGTGCGCACGTTCCTGCAGGGGGTCTGTCATATTGTGCCCCCGTACAAGCGGCCGTTAGATCCATGGGATCTGAACAGGGTACTAGTTGCTCTCCAGAAGCCGCCCTTCGAGCCTCTGAAGGAAGTTTCCTTTTCTCGGCTGTCACAGAAAGTGGCGTTTCTTGTTGCGATCACATCGCTTCGGCGAGTGTCTGAGCTGGCAGCTCTGTCATCCAAGGCTCCCTTCCTGGTGTTCCACCAGGACAAGGTAGTGCTGCGCCCTATTCCGGAGTTTCTCCCTAAGGTCGTATCCTCTTTTCATCTTAATCAGGATATATCCTTGCCTTCTTTTTGTCCTCATCCGGTTCACCGGTATGAAAAGGACTTACGTTTGCTAGATCTGGTGAGAGCACTCAGAATCTACATTTCCCGCACGGCGCCAATGCGCCGTGCCGATGCACTTTTTGTCCTTGTCGCTGGTCCGCGCAAGGGGTTGCAGGCTTCTAAAGCCACCCTGGCTCGATGGATCAAAGAACCAATTCTAGAGGCCTACCGTTCTGCGGGGCTTCCGGTTCCTTCAGGGCTAAAAGCCCACTCAACCAGAGCCGTGGGTGCGTCCTGGGCATTACGTCACCAGGCTTCGGCTCAACAGGTGTGCCAGGCAGCTACCTGGTCCAGTCTGCACACTTTCACCAAGCATTATCAGGTGCATACCTATGCTTCGGCGGATGCCAGCTTAGGTAGAAGAGTCCTGCAGGCGGCAGTGACACCCCCGTAGGGGAGGGCTGTTTTGCAGCTCTAACATGAGGTATTTCTTTACCCACCCAGGGACAGCTTTTGGACGTCCCAATCGTCTGGGTCTCCCAATAGAGCGCTGAAGAAGAAGGGAATTTTGTTACTTACCGTAAATTCCTTTTCTTCTAGCTCTTATTGGGAGACCCAGCACCCGCCCTGTTGTCCTTCGGGATGTTTTTTTGTTGTTTGCGGGTACACATGTTGTTCATGTTGAACGGTTTTTCAGTTCTCCGATGTTATTCGGAGTTAATTTGTTTAAACCAGTTATTGGCTTCCTCCTTCTTGCTTTGGCACTAAAACTGGAGAACCCGTGATACCACGGGGGGGGTATAGCCAGAGGGGGAGGGGCCTTGCACTTTTAATGTAGTGCTTTGTGTGGCCTCCAGAGGGCAGTAGCTATACCCCAATCGTCTGGGTCTCCCAATAAGAGCTAGAAGAAAAGGAATTTACGGTAAGTAACAAAATTCCCTTCTTTACTTCCCTCACTTTGCATTTTGTTAATTGATACTGATAAACTATTAATACTTCTATTTATTTAGTGCATTTTTCAGTATTTGCTGAAACCTTTTTTATAGCAGTGTGTGTGTGTATATATATGTGTGTATATATATATATATATATATATATATATATATATATATATATATATATATATATATATATATATATATATATATATACACATACACATACACATACACATACATATACACATACACATACATATACATATACATATACACACACACACACTACAGACCTAAAGTTTAGACACACCTTCTCATTCAAAGAGTTTTTCTTTTATTTTCATGACTCTAAAAATTGTAGATTCACATTGAAGGCATCGAAACTGTGAATTAACACATGTGGAATTAAATACTTAACAAAAAAGTGTGAAACAACTGACAATATGTCTTATATTCTAGGCTCTTCAAAGTAGCCACCTTTTGCTTTGATTACTGCTTTGCACACTCTTGGCATTCTCTTGATGAGCTTCAAGAGGCAGTCACCGGAAAGGGTCTTCCAACAGTCTTGAAGGAGTTCCCAGAGATGCTTAGCACTTGTTGGCCCTTTTGCCTTCACTCTGCGGTCCAGCTCACTCCAAACCATCTCGATTGGGTTCAGGTCTGGTGACTGTGGAGACCAGGTCATTCGGCGTAGCACCCCATCACTCTCCTTCTTAGTCAAATAGCCCTTACACAGCCTGGAGGTGTGTTTGGGGTCATTGTCCTGTTGAAAAATAAATGGACCAACTAAACGCAAACCGGATGGAATAGCACGCCGCTGCAAGATGCTGTGGTAGCCATGCTGGTTCAGTATGCCTTCAATTTTGAATAAATCCCCAACAGTGTCACCAGCAAAGCACCCCTACACCATCACACCTCCTCCTCCATGCTTCACTTTGGGAACCAGCCATGTAGAGTCCATCCGTTCACCTTTTCTACAAAGACACGGTGGTTGGATCCAAAGATCTCAAATTTGGACTCATCAGTCAGACCAAAGCACAGATTTCCCCTGGTCTAATGTCCATTCCTTGTGTTCTTTAGCCCAAACAAGTCTCTTCTGCTTGTTGCCTGTCCTTAGCAGTGGTTTCCTAGCAGCTGTTTTACCATGAAGGCCTGCTGCACAAAGTCTCCTCTTAACAGTTGTTCTAGAGATGTGTGTCCAAACTTTTGGTCTGTACACTTATATATATATATATATATATATATCTCATAATATATATATAATATGCTGCAATCGCAGACCGGACCAATAGACAATAATGGCACTGCCATGTTTTCCAGACCATGGCATAATCCCTGCAATGTAGGACTGAGCTTGGAGGAAACATAGGATTGTGCTGAATATCACTGGCTGACTTTTCATCCTCTTTTACTTCACACTTAAATTTGTCAACTTTGTCTCATTTCTTTTCAGTTAATCTCTGCTCAAATCCTGAAGACAAACTCCAGATCTATAGAGATAATTTTGAAAAAGCCTACCTCGATTCAACAGAGAGGTTCTACCGGACACAAGCCCCCTCCTACCTTCAGCAAAATGGTGTACAGAACTATATGAAATATGTAAGTTCCCACAAATAAAAATCAATATATGTGTGATGTAGCAGCCTTCAAAGTTTTCTAATAATCGTTTCTCCATGAACAGGCAGATGCTAAACTTAGAGAAGAAGAGAAAAGAGCAGTTCGGTATTTAGAAACCAGGCGGGAATGCAACTCAGTGCAGGCGGTGAGTATGTGCCGATAGGAAAAATAAGCAGATTTGCACCAGCTGCAACTTTGCCAGATACAGAGACTCCAACGTAAGGATTTAAATGGACAAGTTGTACATGCCACCCTGGCACTAAATTATCATTCTATACAATTGGGAGTGTTTAAAAAAAAAATAAAAAAAATTCCTGTGCTAAGATATTTTTTTATATGTGCCCCTGCTGTGTACTGTGTAATAGCTGTGTCTGACCGTACAGGAACATGGTCATACCACAGCTCCAGGACCGCGGCGGAAGTAAGAAAGTATACAAACATTACAGCACAGAATCGCAAATAATTCTTTCTTTGAATTAAAACATTTTTTTAAAACATGCAGGGAAATGTTTTACCTCACAAAAAGACTCAGCTATATCAAAAAAAGTTCAGCAATACCTTTTACATGACCAATACACTTTTCCACTACTGATATACTTGATATGCAAATGAGGCTAAAAGACTAAAGGCCCCTTTTACACACTGCAATATCGCTAGTGATATCGCTGTAACGTCACTGGTTTTGTGACGTAATAGCGACCTCACCAGCGACATTGCAGTGTGTGACACCCATCAGCGACCTGGCCCCCACTGTGAGGTTGCTGAACGCTATAAGTCGTTAAGGACCATTCTTTGGTCCTTTGTTTCCCGCTGCGCAGCATGTATCGGTGTGTTTGACACCGTTACAACGACATTGTTAGCGACCCAGCCCATAGGCATGCTAGCGTTACCTTTCCAACGAGGTCGTTCTGCAGGTCCGTATCGCTGCTGCTTCGTTGGCCAGATCTGCCTGTTTGACAGCTCATCGGTGACTGTTAGAGACTTTCCAGCGATCCCAGCCAGGTGATCCCAGCCAGGTGATCCCAGCCAGGTCGGGATCGCTGGTAGGATCGCTAGAAAGTCTGTGTCTAAAGGGGCCTTATGGTAGATCTGACCCTCTGTCATTCCAGCACCTCCTGGTTGACTGATGGTTCATTTCCCTGAAGTCACACAGCATAGAGACTGTCAGTCAAGCAGTAGGTTGCGGAGCTGGGTGCGGAATAGAGCTGGAGTGACAGAGGCTTCAGATCTAAGATAGCTCGTCACCCTCCTTTTTGTATATTGAAACGCTGAATTCTCAGTGACGGAGGAACAGATTGGCCATGTAAAGGTATTACTGGACTTGTTTTTGAAAGAGCTATATGGGCATATATATGGTTTGATAATTGGGGAAGAATTCTTGCATATATCTGGTGTTTGATCATCCTGGTGAATTAAATACATTTTAATATATTCATTTTTATGAATGTTTATTCCTCTAATGCAAAATACTGTGAAGATTTACTTATTCAGAAAAGTGATTTTCATGTTTCACCTTCCAGCTGATGGAGTGTTGTGTGAACGCCCTTGTAACATCCTTCAAAGAGACTATTTTAGCCGAGTGCCAAGGAATGATCAAACGCAATGAAACAGAAAGTAAGTGGAACTACAGAATTTGATAGATTGTACATATACAGTGGAACCTTGGTTTAAGAGTAACTTGGTTTGAGAGCGTTTTGCAAGACAAACCAAGTTACAAATTTGTAAAAAGCTTTGCTTAAGAGCAATGCTTTGCAATAAAAGCAAATCCTCACCGTGCACACTTCCGGTTCTGTCCTTTCACCGCGCTCTGATACGCTGTGGAAGTAACTTTCTGTACATATGTACTGTATACAGTATACCATTGTACAGTATATACTATACAGCATGTCTATCAGTTTGCATTTGTGGATACAGTATTGTACTTTTTCTTTCTGCTGACCAGTGCATTACATTGCTTGTACTGCACCTCTCGCACACCAACAATTTTATTGCAAGCTAATGTGCAGGTTAATCTGTTTTATGATTTTTACTGTACAGTATTTTGTATTAGTGTACTGTAATAATTCTATATGAATACAGTATTTTATATTACTGTAATACATTTGTATAAATGCAGTAACTATTTGTGGGTTGTGGAACGAATTGTCTGTGTTTCAGTTTTTTCCTATGGGAAAATTCGCTTTGATATAAGAGTAACTTGGTTTAAGAGCGCACTCCCGGAACCAATCATGCTCGCAATCCAAGTTCCTACTGTATATGTGTGTATGTATATATGTATATGTGTGTGTGTATGTGTATATATATATATATATATATATATATATATACATATATATATATATATATATATATATATATATAATTTCTTAACAGACTCTTTTCTTTTTTTTTAAATATTTATATATATATATATATATATATATATATATATATTTCATAAAAAAAAAAACGTAAAAGACTAAACCTGTGTGCACCATATTGAAGAATTGGTAGCAGGAAGTACCACAAAACAAAATAGAAAAGAGTCTGTTAATAAACTATACTGTACTGTGTTATATATATATATAATAATAATAATAATAAAAAAAATAAAATATATATATATATATATATATATATATATATATATATATATATATATATATATATATATATATATATATATAATATATATATATATATATATATATATATATATATATATATATATATATATATATATATATATAATTTTATTTTTATTATTATTATTATTATATATAACACAGTACAGGCCAAAAGTTTGGACACACCTTCTCATTCAAAGAGTTTTCTTTATTTTTATGACTCTAAAAATTGTAGATTCACATTGAAGGCATCAAAACTATGAATGAAAACATGTGGAATGAAATACTTAGTGTGAAACAGCTGAAAATATGTCTTATATTCTAGGTTCTTTAAAGTGTGGAGGTCGCCTGAGCTATAGTTTGTTTGTTCAAACGTAATGAGAATATCTGTGTATATAAATAATCAAAATGTAGATGTAGATGCATAATTATCTGTCTGTCTATGTAGCCATCGCATGGACCCATAGTATAATTCTAAGCTGTATATTGAAAAAGTTAGCCAAAGTATAAATGAACAAAGGAGATATTCATTAAGTTAATTGGGAGCCTTATCAGTAAAATTCACAGGAGAAGGAATGTAGTATTTGTAGGATGAGGCGGGTGATCCCATACTCCCATGTATCATTTCTACAAAATCTCATTGTCGCTTACCGTCTTCAAAGTGTACTATTTGGGATGATGTATGATCTCATGCATTCTCCCAATGCTGCCTATACGCACTCCCCCCTAATTATTCTTTATCAGTATGTGTGAGCAAATGGAGAAGTTTTTGTAAATATCTTTCAGGCTGAAGTGATGTGTTTAATGCTTGAACAATAGAATACACAAGCTCAGTTGGTGATGCTAGCTCAAGGAGAACATGCCTCATGTGTTCATTGTCTTATATACATAGCTGTATATCAGTGCCAATATACCAAATACGGCACCGACTCTGAATATCCCAAACGAGGACTCCATTAGCAGTCTTCAACCCAAATTCCTCCCTTGACAAAAGTATCCAACCTTTTCTTTGATTACTGCTTTGCACACTCTTGGCATTCTCTTGATGAGCTTCAAGAGGTAGTCACCGGAAATGGTCTTCCAACAGTCTTGAAGGAGTTCCCAGAGATGCTTAGCACTTGTTGGCCCTTTTGCCTTCACTCTGCGGTCCAGCTCACCCCCAAACCATCTCGATTGGGTTCAGGTCTGATGACTGTGGAGACCAGGTCATCTGGCGTAGCATCCCATCACTCTCCTTCTTACTCAAATAGCCCTTACACAGCCTGGAGGTGTGTTTGGGGGTCATTGTCCTGTTGAAAAATAAATGCTGGTCCAACTAAACGCAAACCGGATGGAATAGCATGCCGCTGCAAGATGCTGTGGTAGCCATGCTGGTTCTGTATGCCTTCAATTTTGAATAAATCCCCAACAGTGTCCCCAGCAAAGCACCCCCACACCATCACACCTCCTCCTCCATGCGTCACGGTGGGAACCAGCCATGTAGAGTCCATCCGTTCACCTTTTCTACAAAGACACGGTGGTTGGATCCAAAGATCTCAAATTTGGACTCATCAGACCAAAGCACAGATTTCCCCTGGTCTAATGTCCATTCCTTGTGTTCTTTAGCCCAAACAAGTCTCTTCTGCTTAATGCCTGTCCTTAGCAGTGGTTTCCTAGCAGCTGTTTTAGGTAATACAGCAATCCCAATTGATAGATATAAGCCGAATATACGGGGGGGGGGGGGTGTATATATATATATGTGCACTGCAGTGTCCAGGGGAGGTGGGGGCAGCAGCTCTGGAGCGCAGATAAACGCTGCGCGCTGCAGCCTTTGATCTCCTGCACCCGCTCATATAATATGCACAACCGCTGTCCATCTCCAATGGTGCTGAAATCGCACGCAGTGAAGGGCTGGGGCAGCGGTGCATATTATATGAGCCTGCGTCACAGTGTGATCGCACATGCCCCCCCCCCTGTGTTAGATTTGGCCCCCAGGCTGCTGCTCATTCTAAAATAAAAAAGCTTTACTTACCCCTGCAGCGTTTCTCGCCGTGTCCCTGCTTCCAGTGTGATCAGGCAGGCAGAGAGCTCAGGCTGCTGTGCCGATCACATGACCGCACTGAGAACCAGGAAGTGGAAGAACAGAAGCACTGAGCCAGACAGGAGGGAGCTCAGCGCTGCAGGAGATAAGGAAAGAGGGTTTTATTTTACTTTGGGCAGCAGCCTAGGGGCCATATCTGACACAGGGGGACTTGTGCGATCTATAGGGGCCATGGGCAGCACTATGGGGGCGATATCTGACACAGGGGGACTTGTGCAATCTATATAGGGGCCATGGGCAGCACTATGGGGGAGATATCTAACACAGGGGGACTTGTGCGATCTATATAGGGGCCATGGGCAGCACTATGGGGGTGATATCTGACACAGGGGGACTTGTGCGATCTATATAGGGGCCATGGGCAGCACTATGGGGGCGATATCTAACACAGGGGGACTTGTGCGCTGTCAGTATCATATAACAATGATGAATTTTTGTTAGGTATATTCAGTTTTTTATGCCTTAGTTTTTCTATCAAATTGGACTATTGTCCGTTGATCTGGCATAATCACCTTGTATTTGTATATTATGTTGGTTTATTTGTTTGAACTAGTGGCCTCCACCATGATGTTCTAAATGCGGGATAAATTGCCTTAGGTTATCTGGGCACGCATATGATTATACATGGTGAAGGCTTTGTGAGTTGAAAAATTAATCAGAGGGATTGATTTCCTCTTTTTAGAATAATCAATAAAGGATTAATTTTAATGCTGTTAATTATAGCAGCTGTTTTACCATGAAGGCCTGCTGCACAAAGTCTCCTCTTATAGAGATGAGAAGGTGTGTCCAAACTTTTGGTCTGTTATGTATGTATGTATGTATGTATGTATGTATGTATGTATGTATATATAATTAATTTTATATAAAATATATTTTCTTTATCGTTCCTTTGGGAGACCCAGACCATGGGTGTTTAGCTTCTGCCTCCGGAGGACACACAAAGTACTACACTTAAAAGTGTAGCTCCTCCCTCTGAGCTTATAAACCCCCTGGTAGCCAGTCCTAGCCAGTTTATCGCTTTGTGTCAGGAGGCATACATCCACACATGCATTCTCATCTGATTTGTTTGACTTTTGGAAATAGTTTGAAGAAAAGCGGGTCCATGTCTGGACTCCCGGCATGTCCCTTCTCATGCCTTACATGCCGCGCTCCTTCACCATCCCTTCTGGGCTCTGGCTTGAAGTGGGAGCCAGCACGGTCTCCATGCCTGGCAGGAGTCCGGTCTCCATCCACAGCCCCTTGAGGATTCTGTTGGACCGGAGCACTCATCCCCAGGGACATGGCCCTGCGTCTCAGCAGCTAAGTACCTGAGACGTTTATGTTGGGGGTCCCGGTTCTTTATTGTAAGGGGAGAGTATGCTGTATGTGATTGTTTTAACTTTTCCGGCGGGTTCTCTAGCTTTTGCCTGAGAACCGCGCCGAAGGTGCCTGCTTGTCGGCCTCGCCGCTTAAATTTAGGCCCCGGCTTCGCCGGAGGCCTAGTTTCATTTTCCTGCCCTCGCATGTCACTCATGCAGAGGGACAGGTTTGGCTCCTCCCGGCGGCCATTCTACACTGAAGAGGGACACTCCCCACTGCTGGGGCGTCCCTCCTTCCCTGCAGGTCTCTATAGCCCACCAGTTCCCGCTCTTTTATAGGAACGCCCCCTAGTTTCTCAGGCAGAGTTCACTCTGCTCTGGGACATCCTGCATTCTGCATCTCTGCTGAGGTGCTGCGACTGGGGGACCGGACTTCGGGATCTGGAGGGCACACAACACCGCGCTCAGCGGTCTGGTAAGCCACAGCCGGTCTCCGGTTGTGGACCTCTGTATATTCTCCCTGGGGTTCATTCTCTGCAAAGCCCCCACTCCAGCAGCATGTCTCACAAGCCGAGCATTTATCCACACTGTGATGGTTGCTCTAACTTGGCGGTGCCACAGCCTGGAGTCTCACCCCCAGTGGTCTCTCAGGCTGCTGCTGCACCTGTGACTTAACCCCCGGCCTGGGTAGAGTCCTTTTCTAGGTCCATATCCCAGTCATTTGCTGAGTCCATGGGACTTTTGTCCAGGACTTTGATGAATATGCATCAGCCCCCCTCACAGGGTGCCTCTAATACTTTTGACAGAGGATTCCTATCCTCTGACCTCCGTCCATCGGAGCTCACGGAGGATTCATCATCTGATCCCAGACCCCGTCCTTCTAAGAGAAGGCGCAGGGTTTCCTCCCCCTCCCCATCCCACGGCTCTGTCTCAAGAGCTGACTCTCAAGATGAGGAGGATGCCCTCACTGGGGGCTCGGAGGCTTTGTATCCCTTCGATTTCTCTGAGGGTGACTCAGATCTTAGTGATTTGATTGCTTCTATTAATTCTGTGCTGGATCTCAATCCGCCAGTGTCAGAGGAGCAACCCTCTCTGGCAGAAAAGCACCAGTTTACCTTGCCTAAGAAGGCAAAGAGTGTGTTCCTTAACCACTCCAGTTTTCAGGCAGCTGTGACCAAACCCAGGGCCTGTCCTGACAAACGCTTCCCAAAGCGTGGTTCTGATGACCGTTTTCCCTTTCCACCTGAGGTGGTCAAGGAGTGGGCTCACTCCCCAAAGGTAGACCCTCCGGTGTCTAGGCTCGCAGCCCGGACCGTTGTGTCGGTGGCTGATGGCACCTCCCTTAAGGATTCCACTGACCGTCAGATTGACCTTCTGGCCAAATCCGTGTATGAAGCTGCGGGGGCCGCGTTTTCCCTGACTTTTGCAGCAGTGTGGGCTCTCAAAGCCATCTCTGCTTCTCTAGAGGAGATGCATTCCCTCACCAAGGAATCTATGCCTGAGATGGTTACCTTAACTTCTCAGGCTTCAGCTTTTCTTTGTCGCTCCATTGGGAGACCCAGACAATTGGGTGTATAGCTATTGCCTCTGGAGGCCACACAAAGTATTACACTTAAAAGTGTAAGGCCCCTCCCCTTCTGGCTATACACCCCCAGTGGGATCACTGGCTCACCAGTTTTGTGCTTTGTGCGAAGGAGGCAACACATCCACGCATAGCTCCACTTTTTAGTCAGCAGCAGCTGCTGACTATGTCGGATGGAAGAAAAGAGGGCCCATACTAAGGGCTCCCAGCATGCTCCCTTCTCACCCCACTGTATGTCGGAGGTGTTTGTAAGGTTGAGGTACCCATTGCGGGTACGGCGGCAGGAGCCCACATGCTGATTCCTTCCCCATCCCTTTTTACAGGGCTCTGGGTGAAGTGGGATTTACCGGTCTCCAGGCACTGAGACCGTGCTCCATCTACAGCCCCTGGAGAAGATGCTGGATGGAGCGGAGTACATCAGGGACATGGCCCTGCTTCCTCAAGGTACTCTGTGTCCCCGTGCATTTGGCGCTCACACCGCAGCATGCTGGGTGTTGTAGTGCGCCGGGGGACATCAGCGCTGCGGCGCCTGTGCCATGGCCTCATTCAGCTTCGCTGAAGCAGGCTCACTTATGGGAATTGGTCGCGCCGGCCGCTGGGACTGCGGCGCGGCTGGCACTTGTAGTGCGCCGGGGACTTCAGCGCGGCCTGCGCTTTTACGGCGGCCGCGCTGATAACTAGAGTCCCCGGCTTTTGCGGCCTGCTTCCGTTCGTTCCCGCCCCCAGACCTGCCAGTCAGGAGAGGGGCGGGACGCTGGCCACTTCTAGGAATCGGTCGCGCCGGCCGCTGGCAGCGGCGCGGCTGGCACTTGTGGTGCGCCGGGGACTTCAGCGCGGCCCGCGCTTTTACGGCGGCCGCGCTGATAACTAGAGTCCCCGGCTTTTGCGGCCTGCTTCCGTTCGTTCCCGCCCCCAGACCTGCCAGTCAGGAGAGGGGCGGGACGCTGGCCACTTCTAGGAATCGGTCGCGCCGGCCGCTGGGACTGCGGCGCGGCTGGCACTTGTGGTGCGCCGGGGACTTCAGCGCGGCCCGCGCTTTTACGGCGGCCGCGCTGTTAACTCGAGTCCCCGGCTTCTGGGCCTAGTCTCCCTTCGTTACCGCCCACAGCCCTGACAGTCAGGGTAGGGGCGTGACGCTGCATAGCACAGCAGCGCTGAGAGCTGGAGTATGTTTTGCATACTCCACCCCTCTCACTGTGTGCACTGTGAATCCGGATTCCCGCACTTTCTCAGGCACGCCCACGGCTTCCTTCTCTACAAGGACGCCGGCAGCCATTAGTGTCAGTTTCTGTACGATACAGAGACAAGTGTGGAAGACCCTGGCATTCTGATAGTCACACAATCGCTGCAACAGGCGTTAAGCAGCACCTGTGGTGCTGACCCCACTAGTGCAGAAGTGCACTTATAGATATGCTTGTACTATATACATTGCACTGTTTGGTCGCACGTTGTATATACCCTCCTGGATTATGCGGAGGAGTTATCAGCATATTCTCTGTGTAAAACAAAGGTGCAGAACCACATGTTTTTCTATACAGCTGGTACAGCATGTACGGCTATACGGCCGGCAGGTTACATAGACTCCCATTGTATGCACTAATGGCCAGGGGATGAGGACGGTGTCTGCAGTATTTACTGACAGTTTTTCTGAGACTATGGCTATGATACTAGAAGCCTAGCAGTCCGGACATGTCTCTCACAATATGGGCACTGTTGAATCATTGATCCATGGCCCCCCTCAGTGTGAATAACTAACAGCTCCGGGAATGTCACACGCATCCCAGAGTCACGGCTCTGCACGGACGTCAGTCCCAGACAGCCTAAGCGGGCTCACTATGAGCGGCCTTGGTTTCATCAGGGTCCTAGCAGAAGGACTCGCTGTGTAATGAGGCGGAAGTAGCGGCTCAGGATTCTGATCCTGAGACCGCTCTCAATCTGGATACACCTGATCGTGACGCCATAGTAAATAATCTTATAGCGTCCATCTATAGAATGTGGGTTATTTCTCACAGCTCCTCCAGGGGAGGAGTCAGCTTCACGTATTTTTCTGGACCACTCTGCCTTCAGAGAGGCAGTCCAGGAACACCACGCTTATCCAGATATGCGCTTCTCCAAACGGCTTAGGATACACGTTATCCCTGTCCCCTGACTTGGTCAAGGACTGGACCCAGTGTCCCGAGCGGCATCCTCCAATCTCCAGGCTTGTAGCTAGATCCATAGTTGCAGTGGGAGATGGAACTGCAAACTCAAAGATGCCACTGACAGACAGATGGATCTCTGGTCGAAAGCCATCTATGAGGCTGTCGGCGCACCGTTGGCTCCGGCATTCTCTCCCTTGGGGCACTCCAAGCTATTTCAGCTTGTCTTACACAGATTGACACGGTTACACGTACATCTGTGCCGCAGGTGGCATCCTTAACCTCTCAAATGTCTGCATTTGTTTCTTACGCGATTCAGGTTGTCCTGGACTCTGCGAACCGTGCGGCGGTAGCCTCCGCTACTCCGTGTTTTTAAGCAGAGCCTGGTCTGCTCGTTAAGTGAATGGAAGGCAGATTCTGCTTCCAAAAAAGGTTGCCTAACCAGTTGCCTTTTTCTGCTGACCGACTGTTTGGTGAGCGTTGGATGTAACCATTAAACAGTCCAGGGGTAAGGATTCATCCTTTCCTCAGCCCGGACACAACAAACCCCAACAGAGCAAGAGGCAGTCGGGGTTTTCGGCCTTTTCGAGGCTCGGGCAGGTCCCATTTTTCCTCGTCCAATGTGGACTCAAAAGGATCAGAGGAGCTAAGATTCTTAGCGGGCTCAGTCACGCCCAAAAAAGCGACAGTCTGAAAACCCGCTTCCAAGGCGGCTTCCTCATGACTTGCGGCCTCGGTCGGTAGCAGGCTCTCCCGCCTTGGCGATATTTAGCTGCCATAGGTCAATGACCATTGAGTGTGAGACATTCTGTCTCACGGGTACAGGATAGAGCTCACTTCTCGTCCTCCAACTCGATTCTTCAGAATTTCTCCACCTCCCGGCCGGGCCGCTGCTCTTCTGCAAACAGGGTGCACTCTATAGGCAGAAAGAGTGATGACCCCCGTTCCTCTTCAGGAACAAGGTCACGGTTTTTACCCCAAATTCTTTGCGGTACCTATAACAACGGGCCGTTCCGTCCCGTTCTGGATCTAAAAATGCTCAGCAAGCTCGTGGACACCAGGCGGTTCCGGATGGAATCCCTCCGCCATGTCATCGCCTCAAGGTCCCAAGGATATTTCCTAGCATCATTAGGCATCAAGGATGCTTATCCACACGTGCCGATTGATCCAGAGCACTAGCGTTTCTACGCTTCGTTATAGGAGACGAACACCTTCTGTTCGTAGCTCTACCTTCCGGCTAGCGACAGTCCAACTGGTCTTCGCCAAGGTCAGGGCAGCAGTAGTCACAGTCCTGCACTCTCAGGGTCACTCTGTGGTCCCGTATTTAGACGATCTACTTGTCAAGGCACTCTTTTAGGAAACATGCCAACACTGCCCGAACGTTGCGCTGGAGACTCTCTAGAGTTTTGGGTGGATCATCAACTTTTTAAAGTCAGATCCGACCCCGACCCTATCGATAACATATCTAGGCATAGAGTTTCTTACTCTCTCAGCGATAGTGAAGCTTCCGCTAGACAAACAGCATTCACTACGGGCTGCAAGCTCTTCTTTAAGAACCAGTCGCACACATTGAGACGCCTCATGCACTTCCTACGTAAGATGGTAGCAATGGAGGCAGTTCCTTTCGCGCAGTTTTACTGCGTCCACTACAATGGGACATTCTCCGCCAATGGGACGAGGAGTCGACGTCCCTCAACAGAGTCGTCGTTCTTTCTCAGGCGGCTAAGGAATCTCTACGGTGGTGGCTTCTTCCCACCTCTTGGTCAAAAAGAAGGTCCTTCCTATCCCCATCCTGGGCGATAGTTACGACAGACGCGAGTCTATCAGGGTGGGGAGCAGTTTTTCTCCACTACAGCGCTCAGGGTACGTGGACTCAGCAAGAGTCCACCCTTCAGATCAATGTTCTTGAACACAGAGCAGTGTATCTTGCCCTACAAACCTTCCAACAGCGGCTGGAAAGCAAGCATATCCGACTTCAGTCGGACAGCTCCACAGCGGTGGCATACATCAACCACCAAGGAAGAACGCGCAACCGGCAAGCCTTCCAGGAAGTCCGGCAGGTTCTGATGTGGGTGGAAGACACGGCATCCACCATATCCACAATTCACATCCCAAGTGTGGAAACTAGGAAGCTGACTTCCTAAGTCGCTGAGGTGTGGCCGAAAGAGTATGGTCTCCTCACCCGGACGGGTTTCAGGAGATCTGGCGCCGCTGACAGAGGCCGGACGTCGATCTAATGGCGTCACGGCACAACAACAATGTGCCAGCTTCATGGCATGGTTTCACAATCATCGAGCTCTGGCGGCAAACGCCTTAGTTCAGCATTGGTCGCAGTTCCAGCTACCTTAGGTGCCACCTCTGGCATTGTTGCCCAGAGTACTGCGCTAGATCAAGACCGACTGCGGCCGCGCCATCCTCGTCGCTACAAATTGGCCGAGGATGTTGTGGTACTCGGTTCTGTGGTGCCTCACGGTAGGCTAACCGGGGGCACTACCAGACCAATCAGACTGGCTGTCTCAAGGGCCATTCTTCCATTTGAATTCTACGGCCCTCAACCGGATGGTGTGGCATTGAGTCCTGGAACCTAGTGTCGTCAGGATTACCTCAGGACGTGGTTGCCACCATGAGACAGGCTAGCATACCAACGTCCGCCAAGATTGACCACAGGACGTGGAAGATGTTCTTATCTCGGTGCTCGGCGCAGGGTGTTTCTCCCTGGCCGGTTGCATCGTCTATGTTTCCTTCCTTCCTGCAATCTAGGTAGGAAAATGGGTTGTCGCTCAGTTCCCTTTAGGGACAAGTCTCAGCGCTATCTGTATTTTTTCAGAAACGACGACTTCCTCAGGTACGCACGTTCCTACGGGGAGTTGTCTTCTCAGCACTCCGTACAAGCGGCCGTTAGAGCCCTGAGATCTGAACAAGGTTCTAATTGCTCTCCAGATGCCGCCTTTCGAGCCTTTGAAGGATGTCTCCCTTCCCGCTTTTCACGGGAAGTGGCCTTCTAGTAACGGTCTCGTCTCTAAGGAGAGTTTCCGAGCTAGCAACGCTCTCATACAAACTCCCTTCCTGGTCCTTCACCAGGACAGGGTAGTTCTGCGTCCGGTTCCGGAATTTCTCCCTAAGGTGGTATCCCACTTTCATATCAATCAGGATATCACCTCACCTTCTTTGTGTCCTCGTCCAGTCCATCAATTTCAGAAAGATTTGCATCTGTTGGTTCTGGTGAGAGCACTCAGGTTCTACTTCCCGCATGGCGCTCCTGCGCCACCCGGATGCACTCTTTGTCCTTGTCGCTGGTCGGCGTAAACAGTCGCAAGCTTCCAAATCCACCCTTGCTCGGGGGATCGAGGAACCAATTCTTGAAACCTACAGTTCTACTGGGCTTCTGGTTCTCTCAAGGCCGAAGGCCCATTCTACCAGAGCCGTGGGTGCATCCTGGGCATTACGGCACCAGGCTACGGCTCAGCAGGTGTGTCAGGCACCCACCTGGTCGAGTCTACTTACTTTTACCAGGCATTATCAGATGCATACCTACGCTTCGGCAGACGCCAGCCTAGGTAGATAAGTCATTCAGGCGGCGGTTGGCCACCTGTAGGAGAGGGCCGTTTGACGGCCCTATCATGAGGTATTCTTTTACCCACCCAGGGATTGCTTTTGGACATCCCAATTGTCTGGGTCTCCCAATGGAGCGACAAAGAAGAAGGGAATTTTGTTTACTTACCGTAAATTCCTTTTCTTCTAGCTCCAATTGGGAGACCCAGCACCCGCCCTGTTTTCTCTGGGTTTTTCTGTTTTTTCGGGTACACATGTTGTTCATGTGGTATGGTTCAGTTCTCCGATGTTTCCTCGGATTGAATTGGTCTTTAAACCAGTTATTGGCTTTCCTCCTTCTTGCTTTGGCACTAAAACTGGTGAGCCAGTGATCCCACTGGGGGTGTATAGCCAGAAGGGGAGGGGCCTTACACTTTTAAGTGTAATACTTTGTGTGGCCTCCAGAGGCAATAGCTATACACCCAATTGTCTGGGTCTCCCAATTGGAGCTAGAAGAAAAGGAATTTACGGTAAGTAAACAAAATTCCCTTCTTTTCATCTTATGCCATGTCTGCCATGCTAGAGGCTGCTCACCGCACTGCGGTGGCTTCAGCTAATTCTCTTGTTATCCGCAGGATTTTGTGGCTTCGAGAGTGGAAGGCAGATGCTTCTTCCAAGAATTTTCTTGCTGGGCTCCCTTTTGCTGGTTCACGGCTGTTTGGTGAACAGCTGGATGAAATCATTAAAGAAGCTACTGGCGGGAAGAGTACTTCCATGCCACAAACCAAGACCAGGAAACCCGCCCAGGGTAGGAATCAATCGAGGTTTCGTTCCTTTCGTTCCTCCAACTGGTCATCCTCTAAGCCTTCCGCCTCGTCCGCTAACTTAGCCAAGGATCAGAAATCCAACTGGCGCCCAAAAGCACGTCTGCAGAAGACCGCAGGAGGTTCTACCACTAAGGCAGCTTCCTCATGACTCTAGGCCCGCTCCAGCCACGTCCTTAGTCGGTGGCAGGCTCTCCCACTTTGGCGACGCTTGGTTAAAGCAAGTCTCCGATCAGTGGGTGAGAGACATCATATCTCACGGCTACAGGATAGAATTCTCTTCCAGCCCTCCAAACAGATTTTTTTCTCTCAACTCCCCCCTGCTCCAAGGCCGCCACCTTCTCGCAGGCCGTGGCGTCCTTGCAGGCAAACTGAGTGATTGTCCCAGTTCCCGCTCAGGAACGGTTCAGAGGTTTTTACTCAAATCTCTTCCTAGTTCCAAAAAAGGACGGTACCTTCCGGCCCATCCTGGATCTCAAGCTTTTCAACAAGCATGTCCGGGTGCGGCATTTTCGCATGGAGTCTCTGCGATCAGTCATTGCCTCAATGACCCAAGGGGATTTCCTGGCGTCCATCGACATCAGAGATGCCTATCTACATGTGCCAATCGCAGTGTCACATCAGGGTTGGTTACGTTTTGCGATAGGAGAGGATCATTTCCAATTCGTGGCTCTCCCCTTCGGGTTAGCCACGGCCCCTCTGGAATTCACCAAGGTCATGACGGCAGTGATTGCGGTCCTGCACCTCCAGGGGTTAGCAGTGCTTCCTTATCTGGACGACCTTCTGGTCAAGGGTCCATCCAGCGCAGACTGTCAGCGGAGTGTTTCGCTCACTCTCTCCACCCTAGCCAAATTCGGGTGGATTGTCAATCTTCCCAAATCCACTCAGACTCCAACCCAGAGTCTCACGTACCTAGGGATGCAGTTCGAGACTTTGCCGGCATCAAACAGCAGTCTCTCCGGCTAGCGGTGCGCTCTCTCCTGAGGCCCCGCCGTTATTCCCTCAGGCGCTGGGTTAAATGGTGGCCTCCATGGAGGCGGTTCCCTTTGCCCAGTTCAATCTGCGTCCTCTGCAGCTGGACATTCTCCGCTGTTGGGACAAGTGGCCTTCCTCCTTACAGAGGTTAGTGGCTCTGTCGCCACGGAACAGGAGCTCTCTTCAGTGGTGGCTTCGACCCCTCTCCATGTCCCAAGGGCGCTCCTTCCTGACTCCGTCCTGGGTGATTCTCACCACGGATGCCAGCCTATCTGGCTGGGGAGCAGTACATCTCCACCTCAGAGCACAGGGCACTTGGACTCCGTCCGAGTCAGCCCTTTCAATCAATGTGCTGGAAACCAGAGCTGTGCGTCTAGCTCTCCTAGCCTTTCACCACCTGTTGGCGGGCAGGCACATTCGAGTCCAGTCAGACAACGCGACAGCGGTTGCCTACATCAATCACCAAGGCGGGACACGCAGCCGCCTGGCAATGTTGGAGGTCCAACGCATTCTTCAATGGGCGGAGGACTCCAAGTCCACCATATCCGCAGTCCACATCCCTGGCGTAGAAAACTGGGAGGCAGATTATCTCAGCCGTCAATCCGTGGACGGTGGCGAGTGGTCCCTGCACCCGGCAGTGTTTCAGTCAATCTGCCGCAAGTGGGGCACTCCGGACGTGGACCTAATGGCATCCCGTCACAACAACAAGGTTCCTGTTTACGTGGCTCGCTCCCACGATCCTCAGGCCTTCGCCGCGGACGCTCTGGTTCAAGACTGGTCCCAGTTTCGTCTGTCCTACGTGTTTCCCCCTCTAGGTCTCTTGCCCAGAGTCCTGCGCAAGATCAGAATGGAGGGTCGTCGAGTCATCCTCATTGCACCGGACTGGCCCAGGCGAGCTTGGTATCCGGACCTGCTCCAACTGTCCGTGGAGATGCCGTGGCATCTTCCGGACTGTCCAGACCTGCTCTCGCAAGGTCCGTTTTTCCGCCCAAATTCTGTGGCACTTAAATTGTCGGCGTGGCTCTTGAGTCCTGGATTTTGACGGCTTCTGGTATTCCTCCTGAAGTCATCTCCACTATGACTCGGGCCCGTAAGTCTTCCTCCGTCAAGATCTATCACAGGACTTGGAAAATTTTCCTGTCCTGGTGTCGCTCTTCCGGCCATTCTCCTTGGCCATTCTCGTTGCCGACCCTTCTGTCTTTTTTACAGTCCGGTCTGCAGCTAGGACTGTCCCTCAACTCTCTCAAGGGACAAGTCTCGGCTCTATCAGTGCTGTTCCAGCGGCGTCTCGCCCGGCTGGCTCAGGTCCTTCATGCAAGGTGCGTCTCACATCATTCCGCCTTATCGGCGGCCCTTGGATCCCTGGGACCTTATCTTGGTCCTCACGGTATTGCAGAAACCCCCTTTCGAGCCCCTTAGGGAGGTTTCTTTGTATCGTCTTTCTCAAAAGGTGGCCTTTCTAGTTGCCATAACTTCTCTCAGGAGAGTCTCTGATTTGGCTGCGCTCTCCTCGGAGTCACCTTTTTTGGTTTTTCACCAAGACAAGGTAGTTCTCTGTCCGACCCCGGACTTTCTTCCTAAGGTGGTCTCTCCCTTCCACCTTAACCAGGATATTTCCTTGCCTTCCTTCTGTCCGGCCCCTGTTCATCGCTTTGAGAAAGCGCTGCATACTCTAGATCTGGTGCGTGCTCTCCGGATTTATGTGTCTCGCACTGCTGCGCTTAGGCAGTGCACCTCTCTTATTGTGCTAACCACAGGGCGGCGCAAGGGTCTCTCTGCTTCTAAGCCGACCTTGGCCCGTTGGATTAGATCGACCATTTCGGACGCCTACCAGAGTACTCAGGTGCCTCCTCCGCCGGGGATCAAAGCACACTCGACCAGAGCTGTCGGTGCCTTTTGGGCTTTTAGGCACCAGGCTACGGCTCAAGAAGTCTGTCAGGCTGCCACTTGAACTAGCCTGCATACCTTTTCGAAGCACTACCAAGTGCATGCTCATGCTTCGGCAGATGCGAGCTTGGGCAGACGCATCCTTCAGGCGGCTGTCGCCCACTTGTGAAGTTAGGCTCCGCCTACTTCTTAGTTTTTTCTGTTTATTCCCACCCAGGGACAGCTTTGGAACGTCCCATGGTCTGGGTATCCCAAAGGAACGATAAAGAAAAAGAGAATTTTGTTACTTACCGTAAATTCTTTTTCTTATAGTTCCGTATTGGGAGACCCAGCTCCCTCCCTGTTGCCTGTTGGCAATTTTCTTGTTCCGTGTGTTATCACCGGCTGTTGTCGTGGACAGAGTCTCCGGTTGTTCCGGTTCTTACTCGGTTCTACTTGTGGGTGGCTATTCTCCTTCAGCTTTTGCACTAAACTGGCTAGGACTGGCTATCAGGGGGTGTATAAGCTCAGAGGGAGGAGCTACACTTTTAAGTGTAGTACTTTGTGTGTCCTCCGGAGGCAGAAGCTAAACACCCATGGTCTGGGTCTCCCAATACGGAACTATAAGAAAAAGAATTTACGGTAAGTAACAAAATTCTCTTTTTCTTTGTCGCTCCATTGGGAGACCCAGACAATTGGGTGTATAGCTTCTGCCTCCGGAGGCCACACAAAGTATTACACTTAAAAAAGTGTAACCCCTCCCCTCTGCCTATACACCCTCCCGTGGATCAGGGGCTCCTCAGTTTTATGCTTTGTGTGGAAGGAGGCACACATCCACTCATGCATTCCCATTTTAGTCATATCGGTTGGAAGAAAAGAGGGCCCCCACGGGGCCCCCGGCATGCTCCCTTCTCACCCCACTACGTCGGCGGTGCTGTTAAGGTTGAGGTACCCATTGCGGGTACAAAGGCCGGAGCCTCATGCCGTTTTCCTTCACCATCCCTTAGCGGCTCTGGGAGAAGTGGGATCCTGACCGGTCATCCATTCACTGGGACCGTGCTCCATCCGCAGCCCCTGTGGGAATCTGTCGGACAGGAGTCTATGTATCCTCAGGGACCGGGCCCTGCATCTATAAGGTACTCTGTGTCCCCATGGGGACGGTGCATGGAGCGCTTGTTTCCCGGACGCTGCAGCAGCTGCTGTTTTGTGAAGACCGGGACTTCCGCGCCGACCAAGCCTGCTTGTCGGCCGCGGTCTTAAATTTAGTCCCCGGCTTCATTGCGGCCTAGTAGCATAACTCCCGCCCCCGGGCCTGCCAGTCAGGGGTAAGGGCGGGACGGCCGACCTGACGTCGGTGGTGAGGGCTGGAGCATCCTGTATGTTTCCTCCCCCCTCACTGATCACTGTGGGGCCCCAGATTCCCGCACTTTTCATAGCGCCGCCCACGGCTCCCTCCTCCCCTGAGAGCTCCAGCAGCCATTTTTACTGCACATTCTGCCGGTGGAGGATTTTTCAGGAACGAGCTCTGCAGCTCTGGGAGACCTAAGGCAGGGAATCTGGAGGACACACACCCCGCTTTGGGCGGTCGGTAAGCCACGCCGGTCAACCCGGTGCTGGTCCCCCTAGGGTGCTGGAGTTTTATATATATATTATATATTTTATATATATATATTTTATATATTTTATATATATATATTTATATATATATATATATATATATATATATATATATATATATATATAATATATTCCATATAATATATTTTCTGTTCGGCCGGGTTGTTTACCTTTTCCCATATACCCTCAGTGATCACTCTCCTAGGAGACAACAGCATGTCGTCCACAAGGAGCAAGGGTGCCAAGGCACAGGGTTATTTTGCCACCTGTACCTCTTGTGGGGCTAAGTTACCTGCGGGTTCCACCTACCCTCACTGTGAGCAATGCTCGACCCCTGTTTTGCTTGCTCAGCCGGAGCCTCGGTCACTAGTGTGCCCCTCGGCTCATGTAGACCCCCCTGCTCCCCCTGTCCAGGCGGCAGGGACAGAGTTTGCAGTTTTTTGCTGAGAAACTCTCTGAGTCACTTTCACAATCCATGGCTCAGTCTATGGAAAAATGGTCTGCCAAGCTCTAGAGGCTTTACAGTCCAGACCGGTCCTTACACAGGCCCCGGCCCCTGTTGGATCGTCGCCTCCAGGCCCCTCTCGGTCCGCGCCGCAGCGCGCTCACGGGGTGGCCCCTAGGTCTCACGTGGAGGACTCCTGCACGGACCACAGTCCCAGACCGGCTAAGCGGGCTCGCTGGGAATCTTCCCCGACTTCTTCACGCTGCTCGGGTTCCCAGCTTGAGGACTCTCTGGAGGAAGAGGCGGACGACGCAGCTCAGGGCTCTGACCCTGACGTTGCCCTAAATCTTGATACACCTGAAGGGGACGCCTTAGTAAATGATCTTATATCGTCCATCAACCAGGTGTTAGATCTATCTCCCCCGCCTCCACCTATAGAGGAGTCGGCTTCTCAGCAGGAGAAACACCAGTTTAGGTTTCCTAAACGTACACGGAGTGAGTTTTTCGATCACTCTAACTTCAGAGATGCTGTCCAGAAGCACAGAACATTTCCGGACAAGCGCTTTACTAAGCGCCTTAATGACACACGTTACCCCTTCCCCTCTGACGTAGTTAAGGGTTGGGCTCAATGTCCCAAGGTGTATCCTCCAGTCTCTAGATTGGCGGCTAGATCTGTGGTATCAGTTGCAGATGGCTCATCGCTCAAGGATGCCACTGACAGGCAGATAGAGCTCCTGGTGAAATCCATCTATGAAGCCACAGGCGCGTCTTTTGCCCCGGCTTTTGCAGTCGTGTGGGCACTCCAAGCTATCTCAGCTTGTCCGTCTGAGATTAATGCGGTCACACGTGCCTCTGCTCCACAGGTTGCGTCTTTGACTTCTCAGGCGTCGGCTTTTTCGTCCTACGCCATGAACGCCGTCCTGGACTCTGCTAGCCGTACAGCGGTGGCATCCGCTAATTCTGTGGCAGTCCGCAGGGCCATGTGGCTGCGCGAATGGAAGGCAGACTCTGCTTCCAAGAAGTTCTTAACCGGTTTGCTGTTTTCTGGCGACCGATTGTTTGGCGAACGATTGGATGAGATTATTAAGGAATCCAAGGGAAAGGAATCTTCCTTACCCCAGTCCAAACCGAAGAGACCTCAGCAACGGAAAATACAACCGAGGTTTCGGTCCTTTCGGCCCTCAGCCAAGTCCCAATCCTCTTCGTCCAACAGGCCAGAGAAAGGCCAGAGGAACTCCTAAGTCTAAGTCACGCCCCCAAAAAGCCGCCGGAGGCACTGCCTCCAAGGCGGCCTCCTCATGACTTTCGGCTTCCCCGAACCGCATCCTCGGTCGGTGGCAGGCTCTCCCGCTTTTGCGACGCCTGGTGGCCACATGTTCAAGACCGATGGGTGAGAGACATTCTGTCCCACGGTTACAGGATCGAGTTCAACTCTCGTCCTCCGACTCGTTTCTTCAGAACATCTCCGCCCCCCTCTCGGGCCGACGCTCTTTTTCAGGCGGTGGGCGTTCTGAAGACAGAAGGAGTTGTGATTCCCGTTCCCCCTCAGGAACATGGTCACGGCTTTTACTCCAACTTGTTCGTGGTGCCAAAGAAGGACTGATCATTCCGTCCCGTTCTGGACCTCAAACTGCTCAACAGGCATGTGAGCACCAGAAGGTTTCGGATGGAATCTCTCCGCTCGGTCATCGCTTCGATGTCACAAGGAGACTTCCTAGCATCGATCGACATCAAGGATGCTTATCTCCATGTGCCGATCGCACCCGAACATCAACGCTTCCTGCGTTTCGCCATCGGGGACGAACACCTTCAGTTCGTGGCATTGCCTTTCGGTCTGGCGACAGTCCCACGGGTTTTCACCAAAGTCATGGCATCCGTTGTGGCGGTCCCACACTCTCAGGGCCACTCGGTGATCCCTTACTTAGACGATCTCCTAGTCAGGGCACCCTTCCGGGTGGCATGTCAACACAGCCTGACCGTCGCTCTGGCGACTCTCCAGCAGTTCGGGTGGATCATCAACTTCCCAAAGTCCAAGTTGACACCGACCCAATCACTGACTTACCTCGGGATGGAGTTTCATACTCACTCAGCGGTAGTCAAGCTACCGCTGGACAAACAGCTTTCTCTGCAGGCAGGAGTGCAATCTCTTCTTCGGGGTCAGTCACACCCCTTAAGGCGCTTCATGCACTTCCTGGGGAAGATGGTGGCAGCAATGGAGGCAGTGCCCTTCGCGCAGTTCCATCTGCGCCCAATCCAATGGGACATTCTCCGCAAATGGGACAGGAGGTCGACTTCCCTCGACCGGAACGTCTCTCTTTCCCTTGCAGCCAAAACGTCTCTTCAATGGTGGCTTCTCCCCACTTCTCTATCGCAGGGAAAATCCTTCCTGCCCCCGACCTGGGCTGTGGTCACCACGGACGCGAGCCTGTCAGGGTGGGGAGCGGTTTTTCTCCACCACAGGGCTCAGGGAACCTGGACTCCGATAGAGTCTTCCCTTCAGATCAATGTTCTGGAGATAAGGGCAGTGTATCTAGCCCTATTGGCTTTCCATCGGTGGCTGGAGGGCAGACAGATCCGTATACAGTCGGACAACGCCACGGCGGTCGCGTACATCAACCACCAGGGCGGCACGCGCAGTCGTCATGCCTTCCAGGAAGTCAGGCGGATTCTGCAGTGGGTGGAAGCAACAGCTTCCACGATCTCCGCAGTTCACATCCCGGGCGTAGAAAACTGGGAAGCAGACTTTCTCAGTCGTCAGGGCATGGACGCGGGGGAATGTTCTCTTCACCCAGACGTGTTTCGAGAGATCTGTCGCCGCTGGGGAACGCCGGACGTCGATCTCATGGCGTCACGGCACAACAACAAGGTCACGGCCTTCATGGCACGGTCTCAAGATCACAGAGCTCTGGCGGCGGACGCGTTAGTTCAGGATTGGTCGCAGTTTCGACTTCCTTATGTATTTCCTCCTCTGGCGATGCTGCCCAGAGTGTTACGCAAGATCAGATCCGACTGTCGTCGCGCCATTCTTGTCGCTCCAGATTGGCCGAGGCGGTCGTGGTACCCGGATCTGTGGCATCTCACGGTGGGTCAGCCGTGGGCGCTTCCAGACCGCCCAGACTTGCTGTCACAAGGGCCGTTTTTCCATCTGAATTCTGCGGCCCTCAACCTGACTGTGTGGCCATTGAGTCCTGGCTCCTAGCGTCTTCAGGGTTATCTCAGGATGTCATTGCCACTATGAGACAGGCCAGGAAACCAACGTCCGCCAAGATCTATTACAGGTCTTGGCAAATCTTCTTATCCTGGTGCTCTGATAATGGTTTTACTCCATGGCCTTTTGCCTTACCCATTTTTCTTTCATTCCTTCAATCCGGAATGGACAAGGGTTTGTCACTGGGCTCTCTCAAGGGACAAGTATCGGCGCTCTCAGTATTTTTTCAAAAGCGCCTGGCAAGGCTTCCGCAGGTCCGCACGTTCCTGCAGGGAGTTTGCCACATAG
Organism: Anomaloglossus baeobatrachus; assembly: GCF_048569485.1. Classification (NCBI taxonomy): domain Eukaryota; kingdom Metazoa; phylum Chordata; class Amphibia; order Anura; family Aromobatidae; genus Anomaloglossus; species Anomaloglossus baeobatrachus. The sequence goes on from NC_134354.1 coordinate 744,621,381, forward strand.
TTCCACCCTACAAGCGTCCGCTGGAACCCTGGGACCTTAACAGGGTGCTAACGGCTCTTCAGAAACCACCTTTCGAGCCGCTGCGGGATGTCTCTTTATCACGTCTTTCGCAGAAGGTGGCATTTCTAGTGGCAGTCACCTCACTCCGAAGAGTGTCGGAGCTTGCAGTGCTGTCATGCAAAGCCCCCTTCCTGGTTTTTCACCAGGATAAGGTGGTTCTCCGTCCTGTACCGGAATTTCTCCCTAAGGTGGTATCTCCTTTTCATCTCAATCAGGATATCTCCTTACCTTCATTTTGCCCGCATCCAGTTCACCAATGTGAAAAGGATTTGCATTCATTAGATCTAGTGAGAGCACTCAGGCTCTACGTGTCTCGCACGGCGCCCCTGCGCCGTTCAAATGCGCTCTTTGTCCTTGTCGCTGGCCAGCGTAAGGGTTCGCAGGCTTCCAAGTCAACCTTGGCTCGGTGGATCAAGGAACCGATTCTCGAAGCCTACCGTTCTTCTGGGCTTCCGCTTCCTTCAGGGCTGAAAGCCCATTCTACCAGAGCCGTGGGTGCGTCCTGGGCATTGCGGCACCGAGCTACGGCTCAGCAGGTGTGTCAGGCAGCTACGTGGTCTAGTCTGCACACTTTCACGAAACACTATCAAGTGCATACCTATGCTTCGGCAGACGCCAGTCTACGTAGGCGAGTCCTTCAGGCGGCGGTTGCCCACCTGTAAGAGGGGGCCATTTCGGCTCTTTTTATTGAGGTATTCTTTTACCCACCCAGGGACTGCTCTTGGATGTCCCAATTGTCTGGGTCTCCCAATGGAGCGACAAAGAAGAAGGGAATTTTGTTTACTTACCGTAAATTCCTTTTTTTCTAGCTCCTATTGGGAGACCCAGCACCCGCCCCTGTACCCTTCGGGCTGGTTGTTCTTTTGTGTACACATGTTGTTGATGTTGATTTGTTCTTATGGTTCATGGTCTTCAGTTCTCCGAACATCCTTCGGATTGAATTTACCCTAGACCAATTTATAAGTTTTCTCCTTCCTGCTTTTGCACCAAAACTGAGGAGCCCATGATCCACGGGAGGGTGTATAGCAGAGGGGAGGGGTTACACTTTTTAAGTGTAATACTTTGTGTGGCCTCCGGAGGCAGAAGCTATACACCCAATTGTCTGGGTCTCCCAATAGGAGCTACAAGAAAAGGAATTTACGGTAAGTAAACAAAATTCCCTTCTTTACCATAAAATGGGCACTGTAATTACCAGAACCCAAGAAAATGTTTGGGGTTTTTTCACAATTTCACCTCCGATCTCTGCAGCTTAACCATTTAAATGCCTCTGTCAGTCACTGACTGCGTCATTTAAGTAGCAAGCTCGTCAATGAGCTCATGCATCAGCTCCAATCAGCAGCTGGGGGAAGGCTGTATTTTGTCAGGACAGTCGGCTCCTTCTGAAAGCCATCCCTTTGATCCTGTGGAGCTGAATACTGCATTGCATTTAATAGAACAAACTATTAAATAATCGCAGATTCAAGTCTCCATAAGGAAACTAAAAAAATAAATCAAGTAAAAAAATAAATACTGTATTTTCCAGCGTTTAAGACAACTTTTTAACCCCTAAAAATATAGTAGGGTCGTCTTATACGTCGGGTGTAATCTTATAGGGCGTATAATTATCCCCCCTCCTATAAATAAAACAGAAAGCAGGGTGCATATATGCCCAATTAATTAAAATATATTTAATTCAATTGGGTGCTACAACTGAGGAAACTTAGCCAATGAATAAAGAGAAAAAGACCTCAATAGAGACATGTGCATACCAATATTATTTGAAAAAGTACAAATTATGTCCAAGACATATAACAAACGTGACAATAAAATCAATTGATTTTATTGTCAGTTTGTATGTTTTGGACATAATAAATTTATTCTTTATTAAATTATATGTGTAATTATATGTGTATTGGACGCGATCATGGAGGGGTCTATGTGACCGTGGTCCGCAAGAAGCACCCCTTGATGATCACGTCTGGTGCACGGAGTTGCCGCTGCTATCAGCGCTTTACAGCAGTTGAATGCTTTGCGGCAACACCGTTGTAAAGCTTTCAACTGCAGTAAAGCCATGATGCAAGCCTGCAGCGGCGTCTCAGTACACCGGACGAAATCACAGAGGTCTATGCGCCTGTGGTCTGCAAGAAGCAGCTGAGGACACTGTGGGAACGGAGGACAGGTGAGAATAATTTTTGTCTGTAAACGGCATAATAGGGGACAAGAAGGGGACCAGTAGGAGGACATTAATAAACAATCAGCACGTTACTACAGGGGACATTACTAAATAATGGGCACATTTATGGAGGACCCAAGGAAGGGGCACAAAGATGGGCATATTACTACAAGGGGGGTCAAGGATGGGCACATTATATTTTATTGGGATATATTTTTATTTTTTAAATTTTCCAGTAGCTGCTGCATTTCCCACGCTAGGCTTATACAGTGGAACCTTGCTTAACGAAAACAATCCGTTCTGGGAGTGTGCTTGTTAACCAAGTTACTCGTTCAGCAGAGCAAGATTTCCCATAGGAAATCATTGCAATGCCGACAATTCGTTCCACAACTAGTTAAATGTTCCATCCTGGTCCCCTATTGTCATTCCACACATGCACAAACGTACACAATCACATACAAACACACAAGCACTCACGCAAACGCACATATTATATGCTCACCTTACCTTCCGGTCTCCTGGGACTTGCTGTTCTCCGGTGCGGGCCATGTATCGGGTTACCATAACGACGAGGGTGGAACTTCCTGCCAGAGCGCTGACGTCAAAGGCAGAGCCGCTTGCCTCTGATTGGCCAGAGCGCTGCCTTTGAGTAGCGGTGACAGGAACCATGAAGTTCCTGCTTCGTCGCTATGGATGCCGATGCACAGCCTCGAGTGGAGCGGAACGGCGAACTACAGGACCCAGGAGGCCGGCGATGAAACGGAAGGTACACATATTATATGCTCACCTTACCTTCCGTTCCATCGCTGGCCTCATGGTACTTGTAGTTCGCCGCGAGCACGTCGCGATGTACCCGGGAACTACAAGAACCATGAGACCGGCGGTGGAACGGAAGGTAAGGTGAGCATAATACTGTATGTATGTGCGTGCGTGTGTTTTGTTTGTGTGTGTTTTTGTTTTTGTGTGTGCTTGTGTGGACTGCACGTGCGGGTCAGAGCGCGGTGGATGGACGGAACCGGAAGTGTCTGAGGTGAGTATTTTGTTCGCACAGCAAAGCTTTCTCATAAACCGAGTTACAAATTTACAGAAAGCTTTGCTTGTTAAGAGAAATTATCGTTAAGTGGGTTACTCGTTAAGCGAGGTTCCACTGTATTCGAGTCCTTAAGGCTTCCCAGTTTTTTGTGGTAAAATAGGAGTCTCATCTTATACTCGAGTATATATTGTATATCCCAAACTCCTATACTTTAACAGGAAAAGTTGGGAGTCGTCTTATACACTCAGGTCAAATTTTCAGTTTTTCTGATTTTTCTCTTTATGGGTATATTTTTGAGTAAAATGTAAATTGTTCTTTTATTCTATAAACTACTGACATGTCTCAAAATTCTGCCATTGTTTTCAAATTTCTTTTATTGTGCACTTCACTTCACTTCAAATTCCTTTTCCATTTCTCAGTACATTGTAAGGTAAAGTGCACAAAGTCATTCGAAGCTGAAACTCATCCTGTCTGTAAACAATGTCACAATGATCAGGGAGTGCAGGGGACAAAAGCTCCTAGACTGGCCCTCAGACTTAGGGTACCGTCACACTTTAGCGACGCAGCAGCGATCCGACCAGCGATCTGACCTGGTCAGGATCGCTGCTGCATCGATACATGGTCGCTGGTGAGCTGTCAAACAGGCAGATCTCACCAGCGACCAGTGACCAGCCCCCAGCCAGCAGCGACGTGCAAGCGACGCTGCGCTTGCATGGAGCCGGCGTCTGGAAGCTGCGGACACTGGTAACTAAGGTAAACATCGGGTATGGTTACCTTAGTTAACTGCGCACACCGCTTAACTTAGCGTGTGCAGGGAGCAGGAGCCGGCACTGGCAGCGTGAGAGCTGCGGAGGCTGGTAACAAAGGTAAATATCGGGTAACCACCTTGGTTACCCGATGTTTACCTTGGTTACAGCTTAACGAAGGCTGTCAGACGCCGGCTCCTGCTCCCTTCACATTCAGGATTGTTGCTCTCTCGCTGTCGCACACAGCGATGTGTGCTTATCAGCGGGAGAGCAACAATAAAAAAACGAACCAGCACTGTGTGTAACGAGCAGCGATCTCACAGCAGGGGCCAGATTGCTGCTCAGTGTCACACACACAGCGAGATCGCTAATGAGGTCACAAAAACCGTGACTCAGCAGCGATCTCAGTAGCGATCTCGCTGTGTGTGAAGTACCCCTTAGGGGACCCTAGCTATCCCTTATCTCCGAGTTACTGCTGAAGGTGAGAATGTCTGAGCTTCCTTCCTGGCCCTGCTCTTGAACAGCCTTGCTCTTATGCCACCCCCCTATCCCAGGGGAGAACTGGGACAGCAATGTGATAAAACCAACAGATAGTTTTGGTTTCTCCTTTTTGTCTATCTCACAGTACGCTCACACAAAGGTAAAAGATAATAAGAGGTAAGGAGGAAACAACAAGACAAGATAATTCCACAACAACCCCAAGCAGCACGCAATATAATCACCAGCAGGACTGGGACACTACAGCGCACAGACCAACACAGCAATAAACTATAGTTGTTGTGTAAAGACAGATTCCACCATCTTTAAAAAGGTGTGATAGGTTTCCAACAACATGTGATCCCAAAGATATCCAGCAGGCTAGCAGAGGTTAACTCTTGCTAGCCTAACCATTCATGAGCACACAGCTGGTCGATGCCCGAGCCTACCTGTGTAACTCAAACAGCAGAGAAACCATAGTGTGGAGTTTCAGAATCTAGTGTGAACAGCGTCTCATGCGGTCATGACAATCAACAAGTTTTGTGCAAAGCTCCCATGTGACACTCCTACTGCTATGTAGGTAGAAAAAAAGTTGTATGGCTCTTTTGGAGAAATGGTTGGGGCGGGGGGACAGAATCACAAAAAATAAAATTGCATAGTAATGGAAGGGTAACTAGAATGGACTCTTATGTGAATGTATCGGTGCAAAATATTCTATTCATTTTCTTTTTGGTTTCTTCTTAGAATTACATTTAATGTTTTCGCTGATGGATAAAGTTCCTAATGGGATTGAGCCAATGTTAAAGGATTTGGAAGAACACATTGTGAGTGCCGGATTAGCGGATATGGTGGCCGCAGCAGAAACCATCACTACTGTAAGTATCCTTCCATTACACACCACTGAATCCCATGGTTATAGGAAATGTGGCTCTAGAACAGAGGTCTCAAACACGCGTGGGCCGCATGCAGCGCCTCAGGCTGCTTCTTGCTGTTACTGCTTTATTTCAGATGAATGTTTTGCCACCGCACAAACTCTCTCTGCACTAGTCCAAAGACAGCCGCTGGCCAATCAGAGGCAAGCAGCTGATGCGTATGACGTTACCTGCTTGCCTCTGACGGCGGCTACCATTGGAATAGTGCAGAAAGAGCTTGACTGTGCGCAGTGGCGGGAAAATGTTGATCTGAATTTTAGATTAAGTGCTCACAGCTGCTGCGATCTTTAAGGGGGGCTTGTGCCTGCGGGCCTCAAGAAGCAGGATAGAGAAGAACGGAGGATGGGTGGGAAGAATGTGTGTGCTTTTAATGGCATAATAAGGGACCAGGATGGGACATTTGTGCAAGATGAGGATCAGTAAAGGGGACATTACTACAAGAAGAGGACCTGCATAGGCACATTAGTAAAAGGGTACAGTACTACAGGATAGGCACATTACTACAGCATGGGGACAAGGATGGGCACATTACTACAGGATGGAAACATTTCTTCAAGAAGGGGAACAGGATGGGGGACATTACTAAAAACTGCTATATGGTGGCAATTGTAAAACTATATTACTTACAAAAAAAGTTAACGCACTGCGCTATTCTCCATAGACTTGTATTGATGACGCACTGTAACTCAAGTGTCTGCGTTGCATCCACTGGAAGACGCTGAGTCGTTATTTTGACGCGGCATCGGGCAAGGGAACGCTGCATGTAGCGTTTTTTGGGTCGTTAAAATAACGCACCTTGACAGATTCCGTTGGAATCCACCAAGGTGTGTAATGATTGTCTATGGTGGCGGATTCCACTGACAAATTCCATCACGTTCTACTGAGCATGCTCAGCATGTCCAGCAGAATGATCTAAATCGTTTAAAATCACTTCTGGTCTCTTCCCCCCCCCCCCCCCCCTCCCACCCCCTCTCTCATACTCGCCGATCACAGGCGTGGCGCTGCACGGCTGTCACAAAGCTCCGGCAGCTTTTCCCCTTTTGAAAATGCTGGCCGCTCATTATTCAATCTCGTATTCACTGCTTTTCCTGCCCACCGGCGCCTATGATTGGTTGCAGTCAGACCCGCCCTCACGCTGAGTGACAGCTGTCTCACTGCAACCAATCACAGTCGCCGGTGGGCGGCTCTATATCGTGCATAAAATAAATAAATAATTTAAAGATAAACGACCTGCGGTCCCCCCCCAATTTTGATACCAGCCAAAATAAAGCCACACTGCTCAAGGCTGGTATTCTCAGGATGGGGACCCCCCCAGCCTAACAATATCAGCCAGCAGCCGCCCGGAATTGCCGCATCCATTAGATGCGATAGTCCCGGGACTCTACCCGGCTCATCCCGAACTGAACAGTGTCGGCCCGTAGTTCGGGCTGTTAGCGGAGCCGTTCGTCGCAGGCTCTTTAGCGCGTGCGGTGTGGCGACGGTTGTCACTGTAATGACGTCATTTTGGAGCAAGACAGACAGAATAAGGCAAATATATATATTATATTATATTTTATATATATTATACTGTATATACACGTGCATGTTTGTAATAAACGAGCAAAAAATGTTCAAAAGCAGTGATCTAATGGTGTTGTAGGGAAGGAAAAAAAAAAGTGGTACCAATAAAAATGTCACTTTGTCCTACAATCAATGCGGCCCCCCAAATTATTTTTATTCTTTGTGCAGCCCATACATCCAGCCGAGTTTGAGACCCCTGCTCTAGAATAAGCTGCCTTACTGTGTAAGTTCATATCCTCGATAGGATTCCCAAAAGCCATGCATGAGTGACTGTAGAATAATACAATAGTGGATTATTTTCATTGTTTTCCTTTTTTTTTTCTTTTTTTTTTTTTTTTTTTTTTTTTTCCCCCCCTTTTGTGTCATTACAAGGATTCAGAGAAATACGTAGAACAATTACTGACATTGTTTAATAGATTTAGCAAATTAGTTAAAGAAGCTTTTCAAGATGATCCAAGGTTTCTTACAGCTCGGGACAAGGCAAGTGTTTAGGTTTTTTATGTCTTTTTTTTTATTTTCTAATTGTGTAATTTAAAAACAAAAAAACCCTGAAGTTTGTTGTCATTTTGTAAAGGTTTAGAATAAAACCATATCAGCAAAAGATAAAAGGGAGGCCAGGTAATATAGGTAGACACATGAGCAATGCAATTCACATTGGTGCAAAAAAATGACAGTGGTAGACGACCACCAATATTGCCCTAAAATGATGCGCAACGCACTCAAGTGTGTTAAAGGGAACCTGTCAATTGGATGTGTATAATACTCACCTAACGGTCGGTGCGAAGCAGACTGGTCAGATAGAAGTCTCCATTCTCTTGGTCCTGCATCTCCTCTTTCGGCCATCTTTGTCCTCCTCCTGAAGCTAGTGTGGATGACTCGTTATTAGTGATGAGCGAGTACTAAAATGCTCGGGAGCTTGAGGCTCGGGCCGAGCATCTCAAAATACTCGTGTACTCGGCCCGAGCACCGAGCCCAATGTTATCCTATGGGAGACCCGAGTATTATTCTGAAATGACCCCCGGCAGCATGTAGAAACCATAAAACTGTAAATTAAAAAAAAAACGTGCGTGTGTGTGTAAGCGTGCATATATATATACACGCGGAGTGGAGTGCGGGAGGGGCCGTAGCCGAGCGGGAAAGTGTCGGGCTAAAGGCACGGTCATGCTGTGAGGGCCGGCCAATCACTGCAATTCCACAAGTAACAGGGCTGTGGCATTGCAGTGGTCTGCTAGCCAATCCCTGCATAAGGGATGGCTGTAAAAAGAGCGCCAACATGAAGACCACGAGTACAGCACGAGTATCGTGAAATTACTCGGTCCCCGCCGAGTAGCCCGAGTACAGTGATACTCGTGCGAGTACCGAGTAGTGACAAGCACACTCGCTCAACACTACTCGTTATAAGTCATCTACACTAGATGACATTGAGGTCCGGCGCAGGTAAGTGTTATCAACATCCGGTGACAGGTTCCCTTTAAGTAAAAATATCAACTTTGTGTGGTTTTAAAGGGGTTGTCCACTTCTTGGACAATAACATACCAGAACTATAAATTACACTATAGTCCATAATATGGGAACATTTGGTGGTGCTGATCACTGAACCGCCCAGGAGATCTCACCAAAATGTCTTCTCTGACATCACTTCCTGCTCAGCAGTTATTGGTTGAAAGCTCGCTACACATTCTTCCTGCTCTGCAGCTATTGGTTGAAGGCTCACTACACATTATTCTTGCTCAGCAGCTATTGGTTGAAAGCTCACTACACATTCTTCCTGCTCTCTAGCTATTGGTTGAAGGCTCACTACACATTCTTCCTGCTCTGCAGCTATTGGTTGAAGGCTCACTACACATTCTTCCTGCTCTGCAGCTATTGGTTGAAGGCTCACTACAAAGACATTCTGCTATGTAGCTGTTGGTTGAAGCCTCACTACACATTATTCTTGCTCAGCAGCTATTGGTTGAAAGCTCACTACACATTCTTCCTGCTCTCCAGCTATTGGTTGAAGGCTCACTACACATTCTTCCTGGTCTGCAGCTATTGGTTAAAGGCTCACTACACATTCTTCCTGCTCTGCAGCTTTTGGTTGAAGGCTCACTACACATTCTTCCTGCTTAGCAGCTATTGGTTGAAAGCTCACTACACATTCTTCCTGCTCTGCAGATATTGGTTGAAGGCTTACTACACATTCTTCCTGCTCTCCAGCTATTGGTTGAAGGCTTACTACACATTCTTCCTGCTCTCCAGCTATTGGTTGAAGGCTCACTACACATTCTTCCTGCTCTGCAGCTTTTGGTTGAAGGCTCACTACACATTCTTCCTGCTCTGCAGCTTTTGGTTGAAGGCTCACTACACATTCTTCCTGCTCTGCAGCTATTGGTTGAAGGCTCACTACACATTCTTCCTGCTCTGCAGCTTTTGGTTGAAGGCTCACTACACATTCTTCCTGCTCTGCAGCTATTGGTTGAAGGCTCACTACACATTCTTCCTGCTCTGCAGCTATTGGTTGAAGGCTCACTACAAAGACATTCTGCTATGTAGCTGTTGGTTGAAGCCTCACTACACATTATTCTTGCTCAGCAGCTATTGGTTGAAAGCTCACTACACATTCTTCCTGCTCTCAAGCTATTGGTTGAAGGCTCACTACACATTCTTCCTGGTCTGCAGCTATTGGTTGAAGGCTCACTACACATTCTTCCTGCTCTGCAGCTATTGGTTGAAGGCTCACTACACATTCTTCCTGCTTAGCAGCTATTGGTTGAAAGCTCACTACACATTCTTCCTGCTCTGCAGATATTGGTTGAAGGCTCACTACACATTCTTCCTGCTCTCCAGCTATTGGTTGAAGGCTCACTACACATTCTTCCTGCTCTGCAGCTATTGGTTGAAGCCTCACTACAAAGACATTCTGCTATGTAGCTGTTGGTTGAAGCCTCACTACACATTATTCTTGCTCAGCAGCTATTGGTTGAAAGCTCACTACACATTCTTCCTGCTCTCCAGCTATTGGTTGAAGGCTCATTACACATTCTTCCTGCTCTGCAGCTTTTGGTTGAAGGCTCACTACACATTCTTCCTGCTCTGCAGCTATTGGTTGAAGGCTCACTACACATTCTTGCTGCTCTGCAGCTATTGGTTGAAGGCTCACTACACATTCTTCCTGCTCTGCAGCTATTGGTTGAAGGCTCAATACGCAGACTTCCTGCTTAGTAACTATTGGTTGAAGCCTCACTACAAAGACATTCTGCTCTGTAGCTGTTGGTTGAGTATGGAGTCAGAACAGCAAAGCTCCGTACAAATCGCAGCAGATCAGCTATTATTCAGTGCAAATAGGAGCTGGCCTTTAGCCCCTGAGAGAAGCCAATAGGCAATGTTCGGAGCTGCGCTATCCCAGCTGTGCACAGTCTCCATCCCACTGCCACAAACACTGCAGACGAACCGTGGAGGTGCTTGATGTCAGACCCCCCACGAATCTGATATTGCTGACATATCTGGAGATTATTAATATGAATACTAGGCAACTTTTTTTTTTAATTTTTTGTTTTTGCATTTCTGAGTACAAAAAAATGCAAAAGTAAAAAAAAAAAATAACACCGCTTCTCTTCATTTAATTTGTTTGGGGATGTTTGCTTTTGTTTGGAGGGGGATGCTTCTTTTTTTTTTTTTTTTTCTACTTTTATTAATTTGAATTTACGTAATCCATTTCAGGCGTATAAGGCCGTTGTGAATGATGCCACAATATTTAAGCTGGAACTGCCGCTAAAGCAGAAAGGGTAATGTTTTACAGTTAATATTTTATATTTTCACGAATTTTTTTTAGAGCATTTTGCCAAGCTTCACCTTTTTATTTTAAACTTTTGGTTCTAAAGTTTATCCCTCCCCACTGATTTTACGTACTCCTGTAGGTTAGGCTACAAGAAAACGCCACTTTTATTTCATCCAGCTCTGTGCTCTTTAAGAAGCTCAGACTTGGATCTAGGTGTAACGTCTTTCCTTGTGGAGAGTGACATGGATGGCATAGCCCACAACCAAATGGGATCTCATACTTTGCACTGATGAGGGGCAAACCCCCCCCTCCCCCTTAAACACCATATCTGCAAATTGGGATTCTGGATTGGCTTTTATCCCCAAGTCATATGGCAAGGCTCGGTATAGGGTCGATATTGACTATAAGATTGCTACTTCCACTAGAATTCAAGTCTTCTTCCTCTCTGAACAGGCAATTTGATTTGCATATTTAATTTCCCATGGCTTATAAGCCTCCTTTCACTGACATGTCAGCCATGTCACTCTGAAATGTGATTTTTACCCTGGCTATGGATAATAAAATCATTAATGGAGGCTTATCCATACCAGAGTACAAAATGCAACTCAAAAAACGCGTCCCATTCATTCAAGACAAGTGGCCACACACATTGCCCATATTTATCAAAGCTTTGAGAAGTCGCAACATTTTTGGATAACTCGAAATTGCACAAAAATATTGTGACTTTTGTTGTTTTTATGTTTTGTTTTTTTTCTGTGGTTTTGTTGTTTTTATGCCAGTTTTTCCCAGCTCTTGTTATGATACACAGGAATCTGGAATACCTAGATCTCATTGAGTGTTTTGTTTTTTTTTTTTGTTTTTTTTTATGTACCGGTACATGTTCTGTCTTTGTATTTCATGGCTAGAACACTTACCCATCACAGACTTTGCAGCTGTTCACTCTGGGAATTAACACATTATAGTTTCCCTAAAATAATTTTTTTATTATAGGGTGGGATTGAAAACACAGCCTGAATCAAAGTGTCCTGAATTACTTGCAAACTACTGTGATATGTTGCTACGAAAAACACCGCTCAGTAAAAAACTGACATCTGAAGAGATTGAGGCAAAGCTGAAGGAAGTGGTAAGAGTCAATGAAGTATTTGTATGGATATACAGTATGTAGTTGTGCGTATATATGATAGGAGTATATCTGTGTGTGTGTGTATATACGCACAGATATTTCCTTATTTTTGAAAGAAAAGTACTTTTTTTTTTCTTTCTTTCTTTCAATGAAGCTAACATTCAATTAAACAGAAATACACTCTATACATTGGTAATGTGGTAAATGACTAATCTAGCGGCAAATGTCTGGTTTTGAATGCAATATTTACATAGGTGTATAGAGGCCCATTTCCAACAACCACCACTCCAGTGTTCTAATGGTACATTGTGTTTGCTGTGTTAGAAGGCTAATAGATGTTTAGAAATCCCTTGAAAACCATTGTGCAAGTATGTAAGCACAGCTGAAAGCAGTTTTGCTGATGAGAGAAGCTATAAAACTGACCTTCCTTTGAGCTAGTTGAGAATCTGGAGCATTACATTTGTTGGTTCCATTAAACTCTCAAAATGGTGAGAAAAAGAGAACTTTCATGTGAAACTCCACAGTCTATTCTTGTTCTTAGAAATGAAGGATATTCCATGTGAGAAAAAATTGCCAATAATCTGAAGATTTCCTACAACGGTGTGTGCTCTCCTCTGAAGGGAGTAGTACAAACAGGCTCCAACCAGAGTAGAAAGAGAAGTGGGAGGCCGCGGTGCACAACTGAGCAACAAGACAAGTACATTAGAGTCTCTAGTTTGAGAAATCGAAGCATAACAGGTACTCAACTGGCAGCTATATTAAATACCTGCAAAACGCCAGTGTCAACATTTACATTGAAGAGGCCTGGCTAATAAAAGGAAAAGATTAATATGGGCAAAAGAACACAGACATTGGATAGAGGAAGATTGGAAAAAAGTGTTAGAATAAGGAAGGCTATCACTGCATTTTGCAATGCCATGCCATACCCTGTGGACAGCGCTTGATTGGAGCCAATTTCATCCTACAACAGGACAGTGACTCAAACCACACCTCCAAATTATGCATGAACAATTTAGGGAAGAAGCCGGCAGCTGGTATTCTTTCTGTAATGGAGTGGCCAGCCCAGTCACCAGATCTCAACCCTATTGAGCTGCTGTGGGAGCAGCTTGACCATATGGTACGCAAAAAGTGCCCATCAAGCCAATCCAACTTGTGGGAGGGGGGAAGCATGGGGTGAAATATCTCCAGATTACCTCCACAAATTAACAGCTACAATGCCAAAGGTCTGCAAAGGTGGAATTGCGGCAAAGGAGCATTCTGTGATGAAAGCAAAGTGTGAAGGAGAAAATTATTATTTCAAGTAAAAATCATTATTTCTAACCTCGTCACTGTTTGGACTATATTTTCTATTCATTATGCAACTCATTTGATAAATTAAAAGTATGATTTTCATGGAAAAGACACAATTGTCTGGGTGACCCCAATCTTTTGAACTGTAGTGTATGTATATGTATGGGTGAAAATTCCACGGTGGAGCTACTATATGGTTACGACAATAAGATTTACTTTTTAGCAAGAAAAACAACTTGCTAATGTAAATGTGCGTCTTATGGTCATGATGCTGATGCAGCATTCTGTGATCAAAGAGAATGCTTATACAGCCGCCTTCCTGCTCATAGAGAACTGTGCAGCACTGTTCTCTCTACCATTTCCTGACAATGACCAGTCTGGTGCAGTGCAGAAGAGAAGGACCTGCACACCTCTAAAGCTTTAGTAATGTTGCAGGTGCTGATGAGATGAAGGAACTTTCAGGTCATATATGCTCATTCACATGCATAGAAGGAATTTCAAAGTGTGTGTGTGTGTGTGTGTGTTGATGTAGCTGTGCTGTGCAAGAATGTGTTGATGTACCTAAGCCCTGCAGGAGTGTGTTGATGTAGCTGAGCCGTGGGAGTGTGTGTTGATGTAGCTGAGCCGTGGGAGTGTGTGTTGATGTAGCTGAGCCGTGGGAGTGTGTGCTGATGTAGCTGAGCTGTGCGTGTGCTGTAGTTAGGCTGCTGGCAATTTAGTGTAGGATAGGAAATTCACATTTTTTTTTGTTAGAGGTCACTCTTTAAAATACGTCATATGTATTAGACTGTGGGGCTTAAATGTCCCAGTCAATCAGCTGTATGTTAGGGTCCTGCAGTCTTCATTTTCCAATAGGTCACTGCCCCTACTAATAATACATGCAGATGCATGTGTGCCCCGGATTGTAATTCCCTACAGATTAATTTCATGTAGGTACCTGGGACTGTTATACTAAGCACAGAGCCGTGCTGTGCGGAGCAGCTAAATGATGCATTTTGGAGCTATGCCGCCTCTTTTCATGGGGTTGATAAATCTTTATAAAGAGAACCGCAGCAATCCTCTTGTGTGACCGTGGTCTGTAGTTATTGCTGTTATGTAGATTTAATCGTGACTTGTGTTTCCGCCTTTTACAGCTGCTGGTGCTGAAATATGTCCAGAACAAAGACGTGTTCATGAGATACCACAAGGCTCACCTCACCAGACGTCTCATCCTGGACATCTCTGCGGACAGCGAGATCGAGGAGAACATGGTTGAATGGCTCAGGGTAAAAGAAAGATCACTTTACAAGAATTTACAGAATTTCTTATGCCTACATTGAGACTAGCCTAATTTTATTTTTATAGGGTTTCGTCGCTGCATGCCAAATCACTGGCATTCATTCTCGATGGTGAGCTGGTGTTTTCAGAGATCAATTTGGTCTTTACAGCTTAATGGCTGCAGGTTGTGGGAGAAAAGCAGGAGGCAATTATAAAACTGCTGATGTCCCAAAAACCATGGCACTATATCAAAATTGTCCAACACCCACATCTAAGGGTATGTGTCCACGATCAGGACTCAGACGCAGCGGGTCCTGACCTGCGGGCTGCGAGTCTCCTCCGCAGGAGACCACAGAGTACCCATGATCAGGATTCGGAGCGCTGCGGTCTCTCGCTTGTGTTTTTCCTACAGAGGACTCGTGCAAATCCGCAGCAAACAATTGACATGCTGCGGTCTGGAAAGGCACACCGCAGATCAGTGTTTTCTGCGGAAAAAAACAAGCACAGTGGGCACGGGATTTCTATAAATCCATCCACTATGCTTGTACTGTACAACACACCGTTTTGGACGCAGCTGGAGCACACTGCATCCAAAACCAAAACACTGCAAACACTGATTGTGGGCACGCAGCCTAACAACTGAGATTTATAGGTGACCAGAAAAATGGCCGCTGTGGCAGTAGCTTCTAAGCTGTAAGTAAAAATAGGATCAATGCAGGCTGTTTATTACACAGGTGGTATACTACAAACTGCCCAAAAAGGTCTGCTGATTCCTATAGTCCCATAGGGGGACTAGTAAAATAAAAAAAATTAAAAAAAAAAAAAAAAACCTAAGAGTTCAAATCACCACCCTTCTGCACCCCCTACCCTATTTGCTCCATTGAAAATTACAGGGTTAAAGAGAATTCCTACTTGCATGTAGTGTATTTAGAAACACTTCTATATACCTATTTATTTTTTACTGAAAGAGATCTGATTTTGATGTCATATATTATAGTGTTTGTTTTGTTAAGTTGGGTGATAACTGAGGGGGTGAGGGGGTGGGGTAAGGGGACTGCGATCCCCAGGGCTGTTATACTTGTTTTTTTGGGGGTTTTTTTTGGGAAAAATTCAAATAAAAAATATCTGATTTTAAAAAAAAAATAAAAAAAAAAATTGAAAGGGTTAAAAAAATACACATTTAGTATCGCCCGATCTATCAAAATATAAGATCAATTAATCTGATCATTAAACAGCATAGCAGCCAAAAAAAATTCCAAACGACAAAATTGTTTTTTTGGCCGGCGCACATTTTGTGCAAAATGCAATAACAAGCGACCATGACGTAGCAACTGCACAAAGCTGGTATCCTTAAAAACGTCCGTTCGAGATGCAAAAAATAAGCCATCACTGAGCCCCATAGCCCGAAAAATGAGAACGCTACGGGTCGCAGGAAATGGCACAAAATGTGCACCACTTTTTTGGGGAAAAAGTCTGAATTTTTTAACCTTTTTAGATAAAAGTAAACCTATACGCGATTGGTGTCTACGAACTCGTATCGACCTGAGGGATCACAACGACACATTAGTTTTACCATATAGTGAACACAGTAAATAAAATACCTCAAAAACAATCGTACGATCACCCTTTTTTTTTCCAATTTATCCGCACTTGGAATTTTTTTTATTTTTTTGCTGTTTTCCAGTACACTATATGGTAAAACTCATGGTTTCATTTAAAAGTACAACTCGTCCCGCAAAAAACAAGCCCTCATATGGCAAGATTGACAGAAAAGTAAAAAAAGTTACGGCTCTTGGAACAAAGGAAAAACCGAAAAATGAAAATTGCTCGAGCGTGAAGGGGATAATCTGAGTGCAGCATATTGTAGGGGTAGAGATCCTGATTCCAGCGATGTCACTTGCTCAGCAGTTTGTGGTAGGTTTCACTGTTTTATCAGCAAATTATCTCTGCAAGACTAGGTGTCACCTGCAAGTTAAGGCCCTGTCACACACAGAGATAAATCTGCGGCAGATCTGTGGTTGCAGGAAATTGTGGACAATCAGTGCCAGGTTTGTGGCTGTGTACAAATGGAACAATATGTCCACAATTTCACTGCAACCACAGATCTGCCAAAGATTTATCTCTGTGTGTAAAGTGGCCTTTAGTCAGGCTAATCTGTGTAACCCCGCCTCCACCACTGATTGGCAGTTTTCTAATAATGTTCAGTGTACACAGGAAGCTGCCAATCAGTGGTGTGGGAAGTGGTTTCACAGTGAGAGAAAACAGGGATTTTATCAAATCTTCATCAATTAGTCCAGGAAGCGATACATAGCTGGAATCAGAGTCTCTTCCCCTATGTCATGCTGCTCTCAGATTCCATAGCAAAACCCTGATGACAGACTTCCTGGGACAAACTGTTCCTATGTCTTAAGAAAGTTTCACCTCCACCTAAATTGGACTGAGTGATGGCCACCGAGAAAACCAGAGCAGGAAGGCATGACTGGCCTGCTACCCAAAACTTGAAATAGCTAAGGCCAGAAAACAGGAGTTGTTATACAAACTATATACTTTCACACGGATGTCTAGCTTTTCTGGATTCCTTAACCCCTTAACGACCCATGACGTACTGGGTACGTCATGGATCGTGTGCCGTTAATCTCCGCCCCCTGCCGTGGAAAAATAAAAAAGTTACGGCTCTCAGAAGAAGGGGAGCAAAAAACGGAAAGTGCCTGGGGGCTGAAGGGGTTAAAGGGGTTTCCTCACAAACAAAGTTGATTTTAATCAGTAGATCTTGGAATAATAATAATAATTTCCATAATTGAATGTGATTGAATAAAATGTTCCTGTGCTGAGATAATGTTCTATATGTGCCCCTGCTGTGTACTGTGTAATGGCTGTGTCTGACCGTACAGGGACATGGTCTGATCATACCACAGCTCCTGGGCAGGTGATGACGCAAAAGATAATACAGGCATTACAGCAGAAAATCATAGATGGTTCTTTCTGTGAGGTAAAACATTTCCCTGCCTGTTAGTTCTTTTTTGCAATTCCGTACTGTAATGTCTGTATATACTGTGCGTCGCTCTGCTTGTGTCCAGGTTTTGTTTTGTAGTTTCCATCACTCCCCATAGACTTCAGGAAACTTGTGCAGCAAAATCGCCAGTTGCATCTTTGACTACTGAGTTCATGATTTCATTATTAAGATGGTAATGTTTGTCATTGCTGTCCTGTGACCTCGGAGGACGGCGTTGCTTCATGGTGCTCTCTTATGATTTCTCTGCAGGAAGTGGGAATGCCCGCAGATTATGTCAACAAACTGGCTCGAATGTTTCAAGACATAAAAGTTTCTGAAGATTTAAATCAAGCTTTTAAGGAAATGCATAAAAACAATAAATTAGCCCTTCCAGGTAGGAGGATTATCAGATTCATTGCTCTGCACAATGCTGAGCCCACAGATAACCGGTAGTGTAACAGCAGGTTGATGGCGGCTATACTATACACATAAATGCTATGTCTAGTTAAATGCAGTATCCGTAGTAATACCCATGATGAGAGATGCCAGCGTCACTACCCTGTACCAAGTCTTCTTTGATCATTTGTCCGCATCCAACATAAGCCATTTACAAGAATATCCTATAAAGAGAGGGGCAGTATATTAAAGGGACTATAGCAGTAGTATTAACCCTTCCAAGCCATCTATACGGACATGTAGGTCATAGAATAGTGAATAAAATGATACCTTGATATCTGGTGTCTTATTCCAGAGAAATCCTTGTTTCTCTCTTGCCTTATTGGGGGACACAGAACCATGACCATGCTGTGTCCCCCAATGAAGGCTCAGAGAAAAAGATTTTACGGTTAGTACACAAAAATCTTGCTTTCTCTCTCGCCTTATTGGGGGACACAGCATGGTCATGGTCCTGGTCCTGTGTCCCCCAGTGAAGGCTCAGAGAAAAAGATTTTGCAGTGAGTACACAAAAATCTTACTTTTTCTTAATAAATGAGCTGTGAACATCTGTGGGTCGTACATAGATCTCCCTAATCTGCCTCCAGAGCTTATTGTAAATAAAAGGGGAGTTACCAGTGTGAGACATGTAATGACTGACAGTCTGCTCTCCTGATCTAAGTGTCGAACACTGGTAACACCCCCTTCCACCTAAAATACATTATAGAGGCAAATTCTCAGGGAGATATTTATCTGGCCCATAGATTTTAACAGTTAATTTACAATTACAAAATCATGGATTACTCAGGAATAAGAGATCAGATTGCAGATATCACGGTATAATTTTATTCAGCTTCCTATGACTTACATGTTCATATAGATGACTTAGGAAGGTTTATCCTACTGACAGTCACTTTAAAGCTACTTGGCGTAAATGTCCTTTTTGAGAAATGTTTGACATGTTAGGCCGGTTTCACACTTGCGTTGTTTTGACGCAAACGGAATCCGTCACCAATGTAGTACAGTTCATTTATTTACAGTGGAAGCGAGACACCGTGCTTCCTGCACTAACCGCATGTGTCCACACGGTGTCGCGCTTACACTGTAAATAAATGAACTGTACTACATTAGTGACTGATTCCGTTTGCGTCAAAACAACGCAAATGTGAAACCGGCCTCATAGTGATATTCCTAGAATGTGATGGGTGGGAGCAGAGCGCCAAGACCCCAACTAAACTTTGAGATTGAACAGAAGAGGTGCTCAGCGCTGATTGATTCATCTTGAATAGATTGGCGAATTTATTGAAGTGGAATTGAATTATTTGTAATTTGCTCAGAATAAGCTCAGTAATATATTGACCTGCTTGCTTCCATTTTGCTAAAATCATAATATAAATATATATAAAAATTAAATGTATTCTTATATTTTTCTGGCCTCTTCACGCTTCGGAACTTCTCGAGTCTTGTGTGTTGTAAGGTTGTCAAGGGAGGAATTTGGGTTGAAGACTGCTAATGGAGTCCTCATTTGGGATATCCAGAGACTGTGCCGTATTAGCTGTATATCAGTGCCAATATATATCAATGTATATAAGACACAGAACACACAGACATGCTCTCCCTGAGTCAGCATCAGCAACTGAACTCGTTATATATTGAAAGAAACTTAATTATTACAGAAGGCACCTTCGGCCTTGAAAATGATACACAGAGTTTATGGGAGTGTCACTCCCCTATTTCTCCCAGCATATTGTACAATACATCTGTTCATTAAAACATTCTTTCTATGTGGACACTACTGATAAGAGTTTGTGGCTTCACATTTTAGCTTCATTATCTTTGGTTAACTCCTTCATGACTATACAACTTTGAATTATACTATGGGTCTATGCGATGGCTACGTAGACAGACAGATAATTATACATCTACATCTACATTTTGATTACCGTATTTTTCGCTTTATAAGACGCACTTTTCCTCCCCAAATTTTGGGAGGAAAATGGGGGGTGCGTCTTATAAAGCGGTAGCGGGGGGGGGGGGGGTCCTGTCTGAGGCGATCGGGCGGGTGCCTGTGGCTGCATGCAAGCGCCCGGGTACCTGTACTTGCATGCAGCGGCAGCCGGGTACCCGTGGCTGTGTACGGGCGGCAGCGGGTGCTGTGTGGGGTCGGCAGCCAGGTACCTGTGCTTGCATGCGGTGGCAGACGGGTACCCATGGCTGTGTGCGGGCGGCAGCCGGGTGCTGTGTGCGAGCGGCAGTCGGGTGCCCGTGCAGGTACTCGGCTGCCGCCCTCACACAGTCACCCATCTGCCGCCCGCACACAGCCATGGGTACCCGGCTGCCACCGCACGCAAGCACAGGTACCCGGCGGCTTGTACGCGGGGTGGGCGGGCAGCCTGCTGGCTGCCACTCTGTGCATGCGGGGCGGGCGGCTGTGCAGCTTACCAGTTGTCCGCGGTCCCACTTTCAAATGATGGCGCCGGTGGAGCTCTTGGATGAGAGCTCCATCTGCGCACGCGCTGCTCCGGGAGTCAGCGCGTGCGCAGATGGAGCCCTTGGATGAGAGCTCCATCTGCGCATGCGTCGCTCCGGGCGCCATTACTTGAATCGGGACCGCGGACACACTCCACCACTGAGCCGTCGCCGCCGCTCCCACTACTGAGCCGCCGCTGCCACCACTGAACCGGGACCGCGGACACACGCCACCAATGAGCAGTCCCTGCCGCTGCCACCACTGAGCAGTTGCCGCCGCTCCCACCACTGAGCCGCCGCCGCCGCTGCCACCACTGAACCGGGACCGCGGACACACGCCACCACTGAGCAGTCCCTGCCGCTGCCACCACTGAGCAGTCCCTGCCGCTGCCACCACTGAGCAGTTGCCGCCGCCGCTGCCACCACTGAACCGGGACCGCGGACACTCACTGCACCGGCCTGCTGCACGGCTCACACGCCACGGCTGCTGCCGCCACCACGGACCCCACGGATCCTGCCACCGCGGACGCCACCGCGCCTGCAACCACGGCACCTGCAACCACGGACCCCGCTGCCACTGACCTGCCGCGCCTGCCAGCACAACCTGTGCCTCCTGTGACCCCGCTTCACCACCACTGCTGCCCCCCTCCGGTAAGAGAACACCGGAGTATAAGACGGACCCCATTTTTCTTTTTTTTACCTTTTTTATGTCTAAGTTTGGGGTGCGTCTTATATTCCGGTGCGTCTTATAAAGCGAAAAATACGGTATTTATATACACATATATATACACAGATATTATTACATTTGAATAAACAAGCTATGGCTCAGTCGACCTCCACAAGGTCATGGTCACATACCACAACATTATGATCTCCACTTTGCGAATGGACGTCCCAGCATAGCGTGAATTAGCCTTTTTTTCCCTCTACATTTTAAATTTATTATGCCATGAGATCTCTCCAGTCCTCAGAGCCAAACAAGCTATATTCAATTCATGGACAATAAAATTGAGAATAAAAATCTGCAAATCAAATTTCCCAGTAAAATCCGAGCAATTTTACAATCTCGAATCTTGGGTGTGATTACCTGAAAATGGGCTTATAGGTGAAAGCTAAAAGGGCGCAGCTCTTGGCTTCACCCCTTTGCCACTTTTAGTGTCTCAGCATTGGCTCCCATCGATTTAAAAGTTTTAAGGTGTGAACGTGACCTGTCAGAAGCTTTTTGGAAGTGCACTTGGTCTTTACTTGATTTAATGTAATTCATTTTGTTTTCTTTTTCAGCTGATTCTGTGAATATTAAAATTTTAAATGCTGGTGCGTGGTCGAGGAGCTCTGAAAAAGTATTTGTATCTCTGCCCACTGAACTGGAAGACCTTATTCCCGAAGTGGAGGAATTCTATAAGAAGAACCACAGCGGTAGAAAACTGCACTGGCACCATCTGATGTCTAATGGCATTGTACGTGTGAGCGGTATCAGATCTGACATCTGGGTGTTCTCATGCCTAAGGCTAGGTTCACATTTCCGTTGTTTTGCATCAGTCACATGCATTGCTTGATGCTTGTGACTGATGCGTTGTACAACGGATGACAATAATTGGATTTAGAAAGCGGATTCCGTTGTAAAACGAGAGCGATCAGCTGATCGTTCACAGTAGCTGGCCGCCGAGAGATAGTCTGATCGCTCTCAAAAGCCGGTGGCCAGCTAATGAGAGCGATCAGCTGATCGTTCTCAAAAGCCGGCAGCCTGGAGATCAGCTGATCGTTCTCAAAAGCCGGCGGCCCGGAGATCAGCTGATCGCTCACAGCAGCCGTGTGATCAGCTGATCGCTCACAGCAGTCGGGTGATCAGCTGATCGCTCACAGCAGCTGGCCGCTGGGTGATCAGCTGATTGTTCGGCCGCCGAGAGAGAGCATGCGCAGCGAAATCCTAAGGATTCCGCTGCTCAAAAAACGTTACTCTGCGTTCCTGCCGCCCGACGGCGAGTCGTTCCACAACTGATCAGTCGGGCGGAGGATGCAATGCTAGGGCATCAGTCACAATCCGATACTCATATAAGTCTATGGTAAACAACAGAATCCGCCAAATAGATTGCGTTTATCAGACGGCGGATTGTCACTGATGCAAAACAACGGAAATGTGAACCTAGCCTAAGGCTCGACTGGAGCCCCCCCTCCCGAGTGTTTACTCAAAGGGTTTCTGTCACCGGATTCATGCTGCCCCTTATTCCATCTTAAGTTGATTCACAGCCAAGTGTTGTCCAGGAATTGGGCATATCTAATATATAAAGCTTAATGTGTGTATGTCCGGGATTGGCATCTGCACCGTCGCAGCTACAGCCACAAAATTTTGCACACTCACACTTCTGGACCCCGAGTGAGGCTATGTTTTGAGGGGAAATTTTAACCCCGCGCTTTAGTTATTCGACAAAAAAAATCTGCCTCCATTAAAGCGAATGGAGCTGGGAGCCACAGTGCAGCCAGAACTTCCGAAGAATGCGCAACCACGCCCTTATATGGAATGTTGGCGTGTCACAATGCAGCCAGGGAAAGAGACAGAGAGGCAGAGACAGACACAGGGAAACAGACAGACAGGGAAAGAGACAGACACAGGGAAAGAGAGAGGGAAAGAGACAGACAGGGAAAGTGACAGACTATTTTGTTAACAGCAGTTATTAACCCGGGAAAAGCCAGGTAGTACAGCTAGTATTATATAAACGCTCACTTTCTTCGTCTTTTCATTGGGGACCGCAGCAACCATGGGTGTACACTATTACACGAACTTACAACTAAGAAAAAAGTCCAAGGTTATCAGTATACTTCTCCGTTTTCATCAGGCTCATGTATAGACTAGGCCTAAGTGATGTATCTGTAAGGTTACTTGACTGTGCGTTACTCTCTGCTATGGGAGACCCTGACATGTCAGGTAGGCCGGCAGCAGCTAATGTAA
The DNA here is from genome assembly GCF_048569485.1 of Anomaloglossus baeobatrachus. Taxonomy (NCBI): domain Eukaryota; kingdom Metazoa; phylum Chordata; class Amphibia; order Anura; family Aromobatidae; genus Anomaloglossus; species Anomaloglossus baeobatrachus. The sequence goes on from NC_134354.1 coordinate 744,644,611, forward strand.
CTGTGACCATGATTGTAATGTTATTGAGGCCAACTCGATGCACCAGAGTGGCAGTACAGAACAGGAGAATTTTAAAGGGGTATTCCACTACTTAGATATTGACGACCTATCATTGGTTGTCAGATTGGTGGCGTCTGACGCCAGGCACCTGCACCAATCAGGTGTCTTCTCAAGTAACTCCTATTTTTAGCTGAATAAGAGCTGAGCTGCAGTCAGTGTTTAGCAACGGCCACAAAGCAGTGAATGCCATTGTTCTGGTCCAATCCGCACACTTTTTAGGCTGATTTCACATCAGCGGTATGACCGGAGCATGTGACTGGAGCTTGCCGCGATGCCTGTGAACTGTATAGAACTGTACTGCATTTGTGCCGGATCCGGCAGTGCGGCAAAATACCGCCTTACAGAGCTAGCTGCTGAATGTCGGACCACTAACGATCTGATATGTATTTGACAACCCCTGTAATGGTTAGTATTTTGGAAGCTTTTTATTTTTTTAAGCCGGTTGCGCCTTGGACAGCCCCTCTTACACTCCTGTTTTCTTTGTCGCTCTATTGGGAGACCCAGACAATTGGGTGTATAGGCTATGCCTCCGGAGGCTGCACAAAGTATTACACTTAAAAGTGTTAAGCCCCTCCCCTTCTGCCTATACACCCCCCGTGCTCTCACGGGATTCCCAGTTTTTAAGCTTTGTGCGAAGGAGGCAGACATGCACAGCACAGCTCCACAGATTGGTCAGCAGCAGCTGCTGACCAGGTCGGATGGAAGAAAAGTGGGCCCATATAGGGCCCCCAGCATGCTCCCTTCTCACCCCACTTTTGTCAGCGGTGTTTGTTAAGGTTGAGGTACCCATTGCGGGTACGTAGGCTGGAGCCCACATGCTGTTTTCCTTCCCCATCCCCCTCAGGGCTCTGGGTGAAGTGGGATCCCTCGGTCTCCAGGCACTGAGACCGTGCTTCATCCACAACTCCTGTGGAGACTGCTGGATAGGAGCCGGGTTCCGTTCAGGGACATGGCCCTGCATCTTGAAGGTACTCTGTATCCCTGTAGGGACCGTGCACGGCAACACCTCAGCTTTGCTGGGTGTGCTAGTGCACCGGGGACCGCGGCGCTGACCGGGTCTATATGTGCCATTACACACTCAGCGTCGCTGAGTGTGTTTATATGTAGGGGCTACCGCGCTAACCGCCGCTGCCATGTGAAACTGCGGCGCGGCTGGGACTTGTAGTTCGCCGGGGACTTCGGCGTCGGCCGCGCTTTTACGGCGGCGACGCTTATACTCGAGTCCCCGGCTTTCTTGCGGCCTAGCTTCCTTTTTCCCGCCCTCAGCCCTGACAGGCAGGGGGAAGGGCGGGACGCTGCACGGAAGAGAGGGACAAACGAGCAGCATGAGGGCTGGAGCATGCTTTGCATACTCCACTCCCCTCACTGTGCAATGTGTGAGACGCCCACGGCTCCCTTCTCTCGGCAGGACGCCGCAGCCATTTCCTGTCAGCTCCTCCGACGCTGCAGAGAGGGATTAACCCTGGGAGACCCAGACACGGTCTCTGGTGGCCTCACAACCACTTTAGGCGGCTGGTAAGCAGCACATGTGGTGTTAACCCCATGGTGCTGTAGTGTATTGATACATTCTGTGTTATTACTATATACTTTACACTGTATGAGCACAGTTCATTATGGCTATTTACCCTTTTGTGTTAATCAGGGAAAACAATAGCATGGCGCCCACAAAGACAGGGGTGCCAAAAAACTGGATTATTATGCTGCCTGCGCCGCTTGTACGACCCAACAGCCGGCAGGTCCCATTGACCCTCATTGTGTGCAATGTGTGGCCCCTGTGACTCTCTTCTTCAGCCAGAGCATCTGCTAAGAGGGGCCCAGGGGGAGACACCTGTTGACACGGTCCTTAGTGACGGGGATGGAGTTTGCAAAACTCTCTGAGACTATGGCTGAGATACTAGAAGCCTTGCAGTCCAGGCCGGTATCTCAGCAAAGGGACTCTGTTGAATCATTGTTCCCTGGCCCCCCTCAATTGGACCAACAATGTCCTCCCGGGATACATTCCAGGCTGAGGGTTCTGACTTAGACCCCAGCCCCAGACCGACTAAGCGGGCTCGCTTAGAATTTCCCTCGACATCATGTTGTTCAGGGTCTCAGCGGGGGGAATCTCCGGTTGATGATGCGGAGACAGCTGATCAGGTTTCTGATCCTGAGGGCGCTCTCAATCGTAATACTCCAGACGGGGACGCCATAGTGAACGATCTCATTGCGTCCATCAATCAAATGCTGGATATTTCTCCCTCAGCTCCTCCGGCGGAGGAGTCAGATTATCAGCAGGAGTAATTCCGCTTCAGGTTCCCCAAGCGTACACCGAGTATGTTTCTAGACCATTCTGATTCCAGAGAGGCAGTCCAGATTCACCATGCTTGTCCAGATAAGCGTTTTTTCTTAGCGCCTTAAGGATACACGTTGTCCTTTTCCACCTGACGTGGTTAAAGGTTGGACTCAGTGTCTCAGACCTCCAATCTCACAGACTGGCGGCTAGATCATTACTTGCAGTGGAAGATGGAGCCTCGCTCAAAGATGCCACTGACGGGCAGATGGAGCTCTGGTTGAAATCCATATATGAAGCTATCGGAGCTTCTTTTGTCCCAGCATTCGCAGCCGTATGGGCGCTACAAGCTATCTCAGCAGGTCAAGCGCAAATTGAAGCAGCCACATGCACGGCCGCGCCACAAGTGGCATCCATTACCTCCCAAACCTCGGCAACGCTATTAGTGCTGTCCTGGACTCTGCGAGCTGTACGGCGGTTGCGGCCGCCAATTCGGTGGTACTCCGCAGGGCCTTATTGCTACGGGAATGGAAGGCAGATTCTGCTTCCAAAAAAGCGCTTAACCAGTTTGCCAATTTGTGGCGACAGGTTGTTTGGCGAGCGTCTGGATGAAGTCATCAAACAATCCAAGGGAAAGGATACATACTTACCCCAGTCCCAACCAAACATATCCCAACAGAGGAGAGGGCAGTCGAGGTTTCGCTCCTCTCGGGGCGCGGGCAGGTCCCAATTCTCCTCGTCCACAAGGTCTCAGAAAGACAAAGGAGCTCTGATGCATGGCGGTCTAAGTCACGTCCTAGACAGACCACCGGGGGCGCCGCTAACAAAGCGGCTTCCTCATGACTTTCGGCCTCCGCTAGTAGCATCCTCGGTCGGTGGCAGGCTCTCCCGCTTTTGCGACACCGGGCTGCCACAAATAAAAGACCGCTGGGTGAGAGTTATTCTGTCTCACGGTTACGAGATAGAGTTTACCTCTCGTCCCCCGACTCGATTCTTCAGGTCATCCCCGCCTCCCGAGCGAGCCGAGGCTCCTCTGCAGACGCGGCGCACTCTGAAGGCTGAAGGAGTGGTGATCCCTGTTCCTCTTCAGCAACAGAGCCACGGTTTTTACTCCAACTTGTTGGTGGTCTCAAAGAAGGACGGGTCTTTCCGCCCGGTCCTGGACCTGAAACTGCTCAACAGACGGGTAAAAACCAGGCGGTTCCGGATGGAATCCCTCCGCTCCGTCATCGCCTCAATGTCGCAAGGAGATTTCCTTGCATCAATCGATATCAAAAATGCTTATCCCCATGTACCGATTGCTCCAGAGCACCAGCGCTTCTTGCGCTTCGCCATAGGACACGAATACCTGCAATTCGTGGCACTGCCGTTCGGCCTGGCAACAGCCCCACGGGTTTTTACCAGGGTTATGGCTACTATAGTAGCGCTTCTACAAACTTCCTGGGTCACTCGGTGATCCAGTATTTGGACGGTCTGCTGATCAAGACACCCTCTATAGAGGCATGCCAACGCAGCCTTGACGCTACCCTGGAGACTCTCCAGGGTTTCGGGTGGATCATCAATTCTCCAAAGTCAAATCTGACACCGGCCCAATCGCTAACATATCTTGGCACGAAGTTTCATACTTCAGCGATAGTGAAGCTTCCGCTGATCAAACAGCAGTCACTACGGAAAGGGGTACAATCTCTCCTTCAAGGCCAGTCACATCCCGGGAGGCGCCTCACGCACTTCCTGGGGAAGAGGGTGACAGCAATGGAGGCAGTCCCTTTCGCGCAATTTCACCTGCGTCCCCTTCAATGGGACATCCTATGCAAATGGGACAGGAAGCCGACGTCCCTCGTCAGGACCGTCTCCCTCTCTCAGACGACCAAAGCTTCCCTTCGGTGGTGGCTTATTCCCACTTCATTAGCGAAGGGGAAATCTTTCCTTCCCCCATCCTGGGAAGTAGTCACGACGGACGCGAGTCTGTCAGGGTGGGGAGCGGTTTTTCTCCACCACAGGGCTTGGGGTACGTGGACCCAGCAAGAGTCATCGCTTCAGATCAATGTTCTGGAAATACGGGCAGTGTACCTTGCCCTGAAAGCGTTCCAGCAGTGGCTGGAAGGCAAGCAGATCCGAATTCAGTCGGACAATTCCACAGTGGTGGCATACATCAACATTCAAGGCGGCACACGCAGTCGGCAAGCCTCCCAGGAAGTCCGGCGGATTTTGATGTGGGTGGAAGCCACGGCCTCCACCATCTCTGCAGTTCACATTCCAGGCGTGGAAAACTGGGAAGCGGATTATCTCAGTCGCCAGGGCATGGACACAGGGGAATGGTCCCTTCACCCGGGCGTGTTTCAGGAGATCTGTTGCCGCTGGGGGGTGCCGGACGTCGACTTCATGGCGTCCCGGCACAATAACAAGGTACCGACGTTCATGGCACGGTCTCAAGATCCCAGAGCTCTGGCGGCAGACGCCTTAGTTCAGGATTGGTCGCAGTTTCAGCTCCCTTATGTGTTCCTCCGCTGGCACTGTTGCCCAGTGTGTTACGCAAGATCAGGGCCGACTGCCGCCGCGTCATCCTCGTCGCTCCAGTCTGGCCGAGGAGGTCGTGGTACCCGGATCTGTGGCATCTCACGGTCGGCCAACCGTGGGCACTACCAGACCGACCAGACTTGTTATCTCAAGGGCCGTTTTTTCCATCTCAATTCTGTGGCACTCAACCTGACTGTGTGACCATTGAGTCCTGGATCCTAGCGTCTTCAGGATTATCTCAAGACGTCATTGCCACTATGAGACAGGCTAGGAAACCAACGTCCGCCAAGATCTACTACAGGACGTGGAAAATTTTCCTGTCGTGGTGCTCTGCTCAGGGTTCTTCTCCCTAGCACTTTGCCTTGCCCATTTTTTCTGTCCTTTCTTCAATCTGGACTGGAAAAGGGTTTGTCGCTCAACTCCCTTAAGGGACAAGTCTCAGCGCTCTGTGTTTTTTCCAGAAGCGCCTAGCCAGACTTCCACAGGTACGCACGTTCCTGCAGGGGGTTTGTCACATCGTTCTTTCTTACAAGCGGACGTTAGAACCCTGGATTCTGAACAGGGTGCTGCTGGTTGTTTAGAAATCACCATTCGAGCCAATGAGAGATATTTCTCTCTCTCACGCCTTTCGCAGAAAGTGGTTTTTCTAGTACCAGTCACTTCACTTCGGAGAGTGTCTGAGCTAGCAGCGCTGTCATGCAAGGCCCCTTTCCTGATTTTCACCAGGACAAGGTGGTTCTGCGTCCGGTTCCGGAATTTCTCCCTAAGGTGGTATCCCCCTTTCATCTCAATCAGGATATCTCCTTACCTTCTTTTTGTCCTCATCCAGTTCACCAATGTGAAAAGGATTTGCACTTGTTAGATCTGGTGAGAGCACTCAGACCCTACATTTCTCGTACGGCGCCTCTGCGCCGCTCGGATGCACTCTTTGTCCTTGTCGCTGGCCAGCGTAAAGGGTCACAGGCTTCCAAATCAACCTTGACTCGGTGGATCAAAGAGCCAATTTTCGAAGCCTACCGTTCGGCTGGGCTTCCGGTTCCCTCAGGGCTGAAGGCCCATTCTACCAGAGCCGTGGACGCGTCCTGGGCTTTGAGGCACCAGGCTACGGCTCAGCAGGTGTGTCAGGCGGCTACCTGGTCGAGCCTGCACACTTTCACGAAACACTATCAGGTTCATACCTATGCTTCGGCGGATGCCAGCATAGGCAGACGTGTCCTTCAGGCGGCGGTTGCCCACCTGTAGGAAGGGGCCGTTTTTTCGGCTCTATTACGAGGTATTATTTTACCCACCCAGGGATTGCTTTTGGACATCCCAATTGTCTGGGTCTCCCAATAGAGCGACAAAGAAGAAGGGAATTTTGTTTACTTACCGTAAATTCCTTTTCTTCTAGCTCTAATTGGGAGACCCAGCACCCGCCCCTGTTTTTTTGTGTACACATGTTGTTCATGTTGAATGGTTTCAGTTCTCCGATATTCCTTCGGATTGAAACTACTTTAAACCAGTTTATAATTTTTTCCTCCTTCTTGCTTTTGCACCAAAACTGGGAATCCCGTGAGAGCACGGGGGGTGTATAGGCAGAAGGGGAGGGGCTTAACACTTTTAAGTGTAATACTTTGTGCAGCCTCCGGAGGCATAGCCTATACACCCAATTGTCTGGGTCTCCCAATTAGAGCTAGAAGAAAAGGAATTTACGGTAAGTAAACAAAATTCCCTTCTTTATATCTGTGCACTGTGAGACTATTATAAGTGATTACATGTCGTGATTTGCTTCCTGAGTACTGTTCCTCATCTTTACAGATCACATTTAAGAATGAGGTGGGTCAGTACGACCTGGAGGTGACCACATTTCAGCTCGCGGTTTTGTTCGCCTGGAATCAAAGACCTAAAGAGAAAATAAGCTTTGAAAATTTAAAATTAGCCACAGAATTGCCGGATGCAGAACTGCGGAGGACCCTGTGGGTAGGGGCTTGTTGCTTTTCTATATATATTAGCACTCTACTCCCTTTTTTGCTTTTCTCTTGCTGTGTATACGTTCTGGCAAACCTAATATTATTGGTTTCCTCTTTGTTTAGTCTCTAGTAGCGTTTCCTAAATTGAAAAGACAAGTTTTGTCGTATGAACCGCAAGTTAACTCCCCAAAAGACTTTGCGGAAGGCACCTTATTTTCTGTGAACCAGGAGTTCAGCTTAATGTAAGTACTTCAGAGCCGGCCATCTTGATTGCTGCTGTTTGTATTGCAGAAGGGGGTCTCTGTGTTGGAGAAACAGGACAGAGACTGAGAGCAAGTATGAGATCTCACCGCCACACAGTTACAGACAAAAACACCCAATAACCCGTGGCCAAATATTTCTGTGCTCCAGGACACAACATAAACCATATGAAAGTTGTTATATTAAAAGGCAACTTCAGATCACCGAGCCATCGCAGGGTCTGGGAACACACATTCATTACAATGTTTGACTTGGTAAACACAGGATTCAACCTGTCAGGAGGATTTATAACACACTACAAAATCTGAGGCGTCTGCTCCAGAGACTGTGAGTGCACCAGGCCTCTGATCCTACATGGATATTGGGACAATAAAACTTTCACACCACTAATCAAAGCTAATTAAGGATTCACTTTCTAAGCTCTGTTTGTTTGTTTATTTAAATGTCCTTTTATTATGCCATCCCTCTGCTTTGTGCATATATTTGTTTCTTCAGATATTTTGTCATATCATGCCTGATGAAGGGACCTGAGATGTCTCGAAAGCTTGCTTTGTAACATCCTATTTTATTTTAGTTAGCCATTAAAAGGTATCACAACTTCAAAACTATAATTTTGTTTCTCCCACTGAGAGCAATCAATCGTATTGTAGAAGGCAAACACATGGGGTTATATCAGATAACACCTGACTGTGAGCAAATGTCTGCAAACTGATTGATAGCCTGTATCCATTTGGTACCCCAGGGAGCAGAAATGTATCTGACAAGGAGTTACAATGAGCCCTTCTATCCATTATTATTATTATTATTAATATAGCAGCATTTATTCCATGGCGTTTTACCTGTGAAAAGGGGTATACATAATAGGGACAAGTACAATAATCATAAACAATACAAGGCACAGACTGGTACAGGAGGAAAGAGGACCCTGCCTGCGAGGGCTCACAGTCTACAAGGGATAGGTGAGGATACAGTAGATACAATAGATACAGTATCCATCAGCTATAACAATGGTTGGAGTGAGGAGGTCCTGGTTTATTACCACTACGGTGATTGTGCAGTGAGAAAGAACATGCGGCCTCGACACCCCATTCTTGTGATCTGTAGTGACCCAGCAATACGATATTCATGACCTTTAGGCTATGTTCACATGTGGCGCTTTTTTTTTTCTTCTTCTTTTGCTGCAGAAACAAAGCTGCATTTTACAGTACCTGCAAAAGCCATGTGATATCAGACATCTCGTACACGCAGCTTTTTTTTTCCCCTTGACTAAATTTGAGAACCGAGGCATTTTTTTTAAAATCTGCATCATGTCAATTCTTTTAGCTTTTTTTTCCACCCATCGAAAGCACAAAAATGGTAGAATAACATGCTGCATTTTTGATAAAATCAACTTTGGTAACATGCACTGACATGCATAGACAACTCGCACTTGAAAAACACCATAACAAAAAGGTTTTCGCTGCAGAAGAGAAAAATTGCTGAAAAAAATGCCACATGTGAACATAGTATGACTGTGTCTAGTTCATTTTGGAACAACCTTTTTAAGAATTACACTCAAATGTAGTATAAATAGTCAGAAACGTTATCAAGGTTCTCACTAGTATCTGGAAAGTCCCTTTTTATATAAATAAAAACAATAATTTTATTAGATATGCATTATGGGTCTGTACGCACTGGGAAATTTGTGTTTCTTAAGAAAATTCCGCACCCTCTGGCAGAATTCCGCACCCTCTGGCAGAATTCCGCACCCCTACCTTCATTAAATATTTAAAAACATCAATTTTTATTAGATATGTTTAAAAATAAAATGTATCCCACACCGTGAGTGAATACACACAACCAACAAAAACACAAAATCGGACACAATGAGGCCACAATAGGGACCTCTTTAAATGCGGAGTTATCGTGGAAGTCTTGGTACTGTCTATCTAGGTTAGGGCAATAAGATCTAAATGCACCCTACATCAGTCTGTCCGCTACCTGTCAATGGAGATATAACTTACGTTACACGCACCCTAAAGTTAAATTGGTGCCCCCATTCCACGGCAGCTAGCCCTTGGAAGCTGCCCCTAAACTCCCTCATTAATTTAGATATAGGCAGTTTAGATAAGTGACCATCCTGAATAATTATTTAATTATCTAAACTGCCTATATCTAAATTAATGAGGGAGTTTAGGGGCAGCTTCCAAGGGCTAGCCGCCGTGGAATGGGGGCACCAATTTAACTTTAGGGTGCGTGTAACGTAAGTTATATCTCCATTGACAGGTAGCGGACAGACTGATGTAGGGTGCATTTAGATCTTATTGCCCTAACTTAGATAGTACCAAGACTTCCACAATAACTCCGCATTTAAAGAGGTCCCTATTGTGGCCTCATTGTGTCCGATTTTGTGTTTTTGTTGGTTGTGTGTATTCACTCACGGTGTGGGATACATTTTATTTTTAAACATATCTAATAAAAATTGATGTTTTTAAATATTTAATGAAGGTAGAATTGGTGGAGAAAAATTGATATACTGCCTCTAAAAATAATTTCTTTCTAGTTTGAATAAAGAATTCCGCACCCGCGGAAAAAGCGCACCCAAAATTTGCATGCGGATTTGGTGCTGTTTTTCCTCGGGTTGGTCCCTGCGGTTTTTTACCATTATCTATGGCAAAAATTGCAGGTACCTGCAGAAAAGAAGTGACATGCTACTTCTTTTTTGCTGCAGAATTTCTGCAGGAATACCTATAGGGGGGGAAAAAACGCAGTGTGCGCACAGAATTTCGTATTTCCCATAGATTTTGCTGGGGAAGGACTGCGGAAAGGTTATGAACAAAAAGCGCAGCAATTCCGCTGCAAAAAACGCACAGGGCCTAAGAGAGCAGCCAAGTCATGCATTCCAGAGCGATGGAAGAGCTCCCTGCCACCCACTATCCCTCAGTGGATTACTAGGGTCATTGACCTTATGCACATGGAGGATCTGACTTCATCCCTGCAGGACTCATATATGAAATTTTGGGCCACTTGGAGAGAGTGGATGGACTTCAACAAACTGAGGGATATCGGGAAGTGTTGGGGTGCACCCCAGGCCCAGCGACGGGACTTTGCAGTGCTGGAGGGAATGCACGTCTGAGCCTCCGAAAACTAAGCGACATTGGTCCTAAGGCATGAGGTCCTAAGGCAGGGCCTTAACGCTCTCCCCCAGCCCCTTTCAAAAGGATGCAGGTTCATCAGGAGGCTGGGTGGGAAGTGGACTGGCGGAGCCTGTGGCTGTGATGGACTCACTATCCATTATAGACACATGCTCTCTATAGAGCATTACCTTATTACTTTTGCTTTGTGTTTAGCCCGATATGTAACTTATCCCTTTTATGTGAGCCACTAGCTCTTTTTCATCTTGAGTTATTGCACACATTATACGTGTATATCATAACATGTTGCATTTTTGTCTAGATATTTTACATATGTGAATATCATTGTGCATGGTGTTACATGTTGCGTCCCCTTTTACCTTTCCCCTCTCTCCCCCTTAACCTTTCCCCTCTCTCCCCCTTAACCTTTCCCCTCTCTCCCCCTTAACCTTTCCCCTTCCTCCCCCTTTACCTTTCCCCTCTCTCCCCTTTACCTTTCCCCTCTCTCCCCCTTTACCTTTCCCCTCTCTCCCCCTTTACTTTTCCCCTCCCTCCCCCTTTACTTTTCCCCTCTCTCCCCCTTTACTTTTCCCCTCTCTCCCCCTTTACTTTTCCCCTCTCTCCCCCTTTACTTTTCCCCTCTCTCCCCCTTTGTTTAACCTCTTTGTTTAACCTCTCTCTCCCCCTTTTTCTTTTGTCCTCCCTCCCCCTTTTTCTTTTTTTCCTCCCTCCCCCTTTTTCTTTTTTTCCTCCCTCCCCCTTTTTCTTTTTTTCCCTCCCTCCCCCTTTTTCTTTTTTTCCTCCCTCTCCTCCTTTTCTTTTTTTCCTCCCTACACTCTCCCCCTTTTTCTTTATCGTTCCTATGGGAGACCCAGACCTTGGGTGTTTAGCTTCTACCTCTGGAGGACACAAGTACTACACTTAAAAGTGTAGCTCCTCCCCCTGAGCTTATACACCCCCTGGTGAGCAGCCCCAGACAGTTTATCGCTTTGTGTTCAGGAGGCATACATCCACACATGCATTCTCATATGATTTTTTCCCTTTTGGAACAAGATGAAGAAATGCGGGTCCACGTCTGGACCCCCGGCATGTCCCTTCTCACCCCACTGTGTCGGCGGTGTTGTAAGGTTGATTCTTAGGGTGGAGCCTTACATGCCGTGCTCCTTCACCATCCCTCCTGGGCTCTGGCTTGAAGTGGGAGCCAGCACGGTCTCCATGCTTGGCAGGAGACCGGTCTCCATCCGCAGCCCTTCAGGACCCTGCTGGAACGGAGCGCTCATCCCCAGGGACCTGGCCCTGCGTCTCAGAAGCTAAGTACCTGAGACGTTTATATTTCGGGGTCCCTGTACTTTATTGTTGGGGGAGAGTGTGCTTATTATGTTTACTGACATTTCTGGCGGGTTCTCTAGCTGTCGCCTGAGAACCGCGCCGATGGTGCCTGCGCGTCGGCCGCGCTGCTCAAATTTAGGCCCCGGCTTCGCCGGAGGCCTAGTTTCTGTTTCACTGCCCTCGCATGTCACTCATGCAGAGGGACAGGCTCGGCTCCTCCCGGCGGCCGTTCTGTACAGGGGAGGGACACTCCCCACTGCAGTGTGTGTCCCCTCCCCTGTAGGTCTCTATGGCCCTCCAGATCACGCTCCTCAAGCAGGTCCCGCCCCCTCTCTTCGCTCCGGCGGCCATTTTCTTAGCGTTCTCTCTGCAATCAGTCATTGCAGCGCTGGTCTGCAGCATCCCTGCTGAGGTGCTGTGCTTGGGGGTCCGGGCTTCAGGATCTGGAGGGCACACAACACCGCTCCAGCGGTCTAGTAAGCCAAAACCGGTCTCCGGTTGTGGACCTCTGTATATACTCTCTGGGGGTCATTCTCTGGCAGAGCCCCCACTCCAGCAGCATGTCTCACACGAGGAGCAAGGCCCCAAAGCTTTATGCTGTATGCGCTGCATGTAAGCTCCTGCTGCCTGAACCGAGCACCTATCCACATTGTGATGCCTGCTCTGACTTGGCGGTGCCACGGCCTGGAGTCTCACCCCCAGTGGTCTCTCAGGCTGCTCCTGCTCCTGTGGCTGAACCCCCGGCTTGGGTAGAATCCTTTTCTAGGTCTATCTCCCAGTCCTTTGCTGAGTCCATGGGACTTCTGTCCAGGACTCTGATGAATATGCATCAGCCCCCTTCACAAGGTGCCTCTGTTGCTTAGGGGTCTCTCAGGACCGGAGCTCACAGAGGATTCATCATCAGGGCCCAGACCCCGTCCTCCTGAGAAGAGACGCAGGGTTCCCTCTCCCTCCTCCTCCCGTGGCTCTGATTCCAGAGCTGACTCGCAGGATGAGGAGGATGCCTTTACAGGGGGCTCGGAGGCTAACTCCATGTACCCCATTGATCTGTTCGAAAGTGACTCAGATCTTAGTGACTTGATTGCTTCTATTAATTCTGTACTGGATCTCAATCCGCCAGTATCAGAGGAGCAACCCTCTCTGGCAGTAAAGCACCAGTTTACCTTGCCTAAGAAAGCAAAGAGTGTGTTCCTTAACCACTCCAGTTTTCAGGCAGCTGTGACCAAACCCAGGGCCTGTCCTGACAAACGCTTCCCAAAGCATGGTTCTGATGACCGTTTTCCCTTTCCACCTGAGGTGGTCAAGGAGTGGGCTCACTCCCCAAAGGTAGACCGTCCGGTGTCTAGGCTATCAGCCCGGACCGTTGTGTCGGTGGCTGACGGCACCTCACTTAAGGATTCCACTGACCGTCAGATTGACCTTCTGGCCAAATCTGTGTATGAAGCGGCGGGGGCCTCCTTTTCCCCGACTTTTGCAGCAGTGTGGGCTCTCAAAGCCATCTCTGCTTCTCTAGAGGAGATGCATTCCCTCACCAGGGAATCTATGCCCGAAATGGATGCCTTAACTTCCCAAGCTTCGGCTTTTTCATCCTATGCCATGTCTGCCATGCTGGAGGCTTCTCACCTCACTGCGGTGGCTTCGGCTAATTCCCTTGCTATCCGCAGAATCTTGTGGCTTCGAGAGTGGAAGGCAGATGCTTCTTCAAAGTACCACCTTGCTGGACTCCCTTTTGCTGGGTCCCGGCTGTTCGGAGAACAACTGGATGAAATTATTAAGGAAGCAACTGGCGGGAAGAGTACTTCCATGCCACAAACCAAAGCCAGGAAACCTGCCCAGGGTAGGAATCAGTCGAGGTTTCGCTCCTTTCGTTCCTCCAACTGGTCGTCCTCTAAGCCCTCGGCCTCGTCCGCCAACTCAGCCAAGGACCAGAAATCCAACTGGCGCCCAAAAGCGCGTCCACAGAAGACCGCAGGAGCTGCTGCCACTAAGGCAGCCTCCTCGTGACTCTCTGCCCGCTCCAGCAACGTCCTTAGTCGGTGGCAGCCCCTCCCACTTTGGCGACGCTTGGTTTCAACACGTCTCCGATCAGTGGGTGAGAGATATCATCTCCCATGGCTACAGGATAGAATTTTCTTCCAGTCCGCCAAACAGATTTTTTTTCTCTCAACTCCTCCCTGCTCCAAGGCCGCCGCCTTCTCACAGGCCGTGGCAGCCTTGCAGGCCAATGGAGTAATTGTACCGGTTCCCGCTCGGGAACGGTTCAGAGGTTTCTACTCAAATCTCTTCCTAGTTCCCAAAAAGGACGGTACCTTCCGGCCCATCCTGGATCTCAAGCTTCTCAACAAGCATGTTCAGGTGCGGCACTTTCGCATGGAGTCTCTGAGATCAGTCATTGCCTCAATGACCCAAGGGGATTTCCTGGCGTCCATCGACATCAGAGATGCCTATCTGCTTGTGCCAATTGCAGTTTCACACCAGCGTTGGCTACGTTTTGCAATCGGAGAAGATCATTTCCAATTTAGCCCCTCGGGTATTCACCAAGGTCATGGCCGCAGTGATTGCGGTTCTGCACCTACAGGGGTTGGCAGTGATTCCTTACCTGGACGACCTTCTAGTCAAGGCTTCATCCAGCGCAGACTGTTAGCGGAGTGTCTCGCTCACTCTCGCCACTCTAGCCCAATTCGGGTGGCTGGTCAATCTGCCCAAATCCACTCTGACTCCGACCCAGAGTTTCACGTACCTAGGGATGCAGTTCGAGACTTTGCCAGCACTTGTGAAGTTGCCCTTAGTCAAACAGCAGTCCCTCCAACTGGTGGTGCGCTCTCTGCTGAGGCCCCGCCGTTATATCCTCAGGCGTCTGATGCAGGTGCTAGGTCAAATGGTGGCGTCAATGGAGGCTGTTCCCTTTGCCCAGTTCCATCTGCGCTCCCTGCAGCTGGACATTCTCCGCTGTTGGGACAAGCGGACTTCCTCCTTACACAGGTTAGTGTCTCTGTCGCCACAAACCAAGAGCTCTCTTCAGTGGTGGCTTCGGCCTCTCTCCCTGTCCCAGGGACGCTCCTTCCTGGCCCCGTCCTGGGTGATTCTCACCACGGATGCCAGTCTATCCGGCTGGGGAGCGGTATGTCTCCACCACAGAGCGCAGGGCACTTGGACTCCGTCCGAGTCAGCCCTTCCAATCAATGTGCTGGAAACCAGAGCTGTGCTTCTAGCTCTCCTAGCTTTTCACCACCTGTTGGCGGGCAGGCACATTAGAGTCCAGTCAGACAACGCGACAGCGGTTGCCTACATCAATCACCAAGGAGGGACACGCAGCCGCCTAGCAATGTTGGAGGTACAACGCATCCTTCAATGGGCGGAGGACTCCAAGTTCACCATATCCGCAGTCCACATCCCAGGCGTGGAAAACTGGGAGGCAGATTATCTCAGCCGTCAAACCGTGGACGGTGGCGAGTGGTCCCTGCACCCGGCAGTGTTCCAGTCAATCTGCCGCAAGTGGGGCACCCCGGACGTGGACCTAATGGCATCCCGTCACAACAACAAGGTTCCAGTTTACGTGGCTCGCTCCCACGATCCTCAGGCATTCGCCGCGGACGCACTGGTTCAAGACTGGTCCCAGTTTCGTCTGTCCTACGTGTTTCCCCCTCTAGCTCTCTTGCCCAGAGTTCTGCGCAAGATCAGAATGGAGGGCTGTCGAGTCATCCTCATTGCACCGGACTGGCCCAGGCGAGCTTGGTATCCAGACCTGCTCCATCTGTCCGTAGAGATGCCGTGGCATCTCCCGGACAGTCCAGACCTTCTCTGCAAGGTCCGTTTTTCCGCCTGAATTCTGCGGCTCTCAAATTGACGGCGTGGCTCTTGAGTCCTGGCTCTTGACGGCTTCTGGTATTCCTCCTGAAGTCATCTCCACTATGACTCGGGCCCGTAAGTCTTCCTCCGCTAAGATCTATCACAGGACTTGGAAAATTTTCCTGTTATGGTGTCGCTCTACCGACCATCCTCCTTGGCCATTCTCCTTGCCGACCCTTCTGTCTTTTCTACAGTCCGGTCTGCAGCTAGGACTGTCCCTCAACTCTCCCAAGGGACAAGTCTCAGCTCTGTCAGTACTGTTCCAGCGGCGTCTCCCTCAGCTGGCTCAGGTCCGCACCTTCATGCAAGGCACGTCTCACATCATTCCGCCTTACCGGCGGCCCTTGGATCCCTGGGACCTTAATTTGGTTCTCACGGTTTTGCAGAAACCCCCCTTTGAGCCTCTTAGGGAGGTCTCTTTGCATAGTCTTTCTCAGAAAGTGGCTTTTCTGGTGGCCATAACTTCCCTCAGAGTCTCTGATTTGGCCGCGCTCTCTTCGGAGTCACCTTTTTTAGTGTTTCATCAAGACAAGGTGGTTCTCCGTCCGACTCCGGACTTTCTTCCTAAGGTGGTCTCCCCTTTCCACCTTAACCAGGACATTGCCCTACCTTCCTTTTGTCCGGCTCCTGTTCATCGCTTTGAAAAAGCGCTGCATACTCTGGATCTGGTGCGGGCGCTCCGGATCTATGTGTCTCGCACCGCTTCTATTAGGCGGTGCACTTCTCTTTTTGTGCTAACCGCAGGTCGGCGCAAGGGTCTCTCTGCTTCTAAGCCGACCTTAGCCCGTTGGATCAGATCGACCATTTCGGACTCCTACCAGAGTTCTCAGGTGCCTCCTCCGTCGGGGATCAAGGCACATTCGACCAGAGCTGTTGGTGCCTCTTGGGCTTTCAGGCACCAGGCTACGGCTCAACAAGTCTGTCAGGCTGCCACTTGGACTAGCCTGCATACCTTTTCGAAGCACTACCAAGTGCATGCTCATGCTTCGGCAGATGCGAGCTTGGGCAGACGCATCCTTCAGGCGGCTGTCGCCCATTTGTGAAGTTAGGTTTTGCCTACTTCTTACTTTGTTCGGTTTATTTCCCACCCAGGGACTGCTTTGGAACGTCCCATGGTCTGGGTCTCCCATAGGAACGATAAAGAAAAAGAGAATTTTGTTTACTTACCGTAAATTCTTTTTCTTATAGTTCCGTAATGGGAGACCCAGCACCCTCCCTGTTGCCTGTTGGCACTTTCTTGTTCCGCGTGTTATTACCGGCTGTTGTCGTGGACAGAGTTTCCGGTTGTTCCGGCTATTGCTCTGTTCTACTTGTGGGTGGCTATTCTCCTTCAGCTTTTGCACTAAACTTTCTGGGTCTGCTCACCAGGGGGTGTATAAGCTCAGGGGCAGGAGCTACACTTTTAAGTGTAGTACTTTGTGTGTCCTCCAGAGGTAGAAGCTAAACACCCATGGTCTGGGTCTCCCATTACGGAACTATAAGAAAAAGAATTTACGGTAAGTAAACAAAATTCTCTTTTCTTTGGCGCTCCATTGGGAGACCCAGACAATTGGGTGTATAGCTATGCCTCCGGAGGCCACACAAAGTATTACACTAAAAGTGTAAAGCCCCTCCCCTTCAGCCTATACACCCCCCGTGCTGCCACGGGCTCCTCAGTTTTTATGCTTTGTGCGAAGGAGGCAGACATCCACGCATAGCTCCACAGCTTAGTCAGCAGCAGCTGCTGACTATGTCGGATGGAAGAAAAGAGGGCCCATAACAGGGCCCCCAGCATGCTCCCTTCTCACCCCACTCTTGTCGGCGGTGTTGTTAAGGTTGAGGTATCCATTGCGGGTACGGAGGCTGGAGCCCACATGCTGCTTTCCTTCCCCATCCCTCAATTAGGGCTCTGGGTGAAGTGGGATCCTTTCGGTCTCCAGGCACAGGAGACCGTGCTCCATCCACAGCTCCTGGGGACTCTGCTGGATAGGAGCCGAGTATCGTTCAGGGACATGGCCCTGCTACTTTGAGGTACTCTGTGTCCCCGTGGGGACCGCGCACAGCAACACTCCAGCATTGCTGGGTGTGCTAGTGCACCGGGGACCGCGGCGCTGACTGCGTTTGTGCCTTTACACACTGCAGCGTCGCTGAGTGTGTTTGTGTATGGGGACTGCCGCGCTGACCGCCGCTGCCATTGTTATCGCTGCGGCGCGGCTGGGACTGTTAGTGCGCCGGGGACTTCCGCGCCGACCGCGCTTATACGGCGG
Source organism: Anomaloglossus baeobatrachus (assembly GCF_048569485.1). Classification (NCBI taxonomy): domain Eukaryota; kingdom Metazoa; phylum Chordata; class Amphibia; order Anura; family Aromobatidae; genus Anomaloglossus; species Anomaloglossus baeobatrachus. Next base: position 744,662,204 of record NC_134354.1, read on the forward strand.
CCGCGCTTATAACTTTAGTCCCCGGCTTTTGCAGCCTAGTCTCATTCTTTTCCCGCCCCCAGGCCTGCCAGTCAGGGGAAGGGCGGGACGCTGTAAAGGACGTCAGCAACTGAGGCTGGAGCATGCTTTGCATACTCCACCCCCCTCACTGTGCACAGTGGGGCACCAGATTCCCGCACTTTCTAGGGCACGCCCACGGCCCCCTCCTCTCCTCAGGACGCCGGCAGCCATTCCTGTCAGCTCTGCTAACGCTGGAGAAGGGAGACAAGCTCAGGGAGACCCAGGCAGGAATTCTGGTGACCACACAACCGCATTGTGCGGGCGGTAAGCAGCACCTAGGTGCTGGCCCCACTGGTGCAGAAGTGTACTTATAGATTATATGATTATAGGCTATACTTTACACTGTATGGTGCACGGTTGTTTTTGGCTATATACCCTCCTGTATTGCTCAGAGGAGACAACAGCATGTCGTCCACAAATAGCAAGGGTGCCAAAGCACAGACTTACTATGCTGCCTGTGCAGCATGTACGGCTATACTGCCGGCAGGTTCCACTGACCCTCATTGTGTGCAATGCTCGGCCCCTGTGGCGCTTACTCAGCCGGAGCCTCTGCTAAGGGTGGCCCAGGGAGAACCACCTATTAACACTGTCCAGGTGACAGGGACGGAGTTTGCAGTTTTTACTGAAAGACTTTCTGAGACTATGGCTAAGATATTAGAAGCCTTGCAGTCCAGACCGGCATCTCAAGCCATGGGCACTGTGGAATCATTGCCTCCTGGTTCCCCTCAGTTGGAACAGCAATGTCCTCCAGGGGTGTCTCCTAGATCCCAGGGTGAGGTCTCTGACATGGAACGCAGTCCCAGACCGACTAAGCGAGCTCGCTATGAAATCCCCTCGACATCATCACATTGTTCAGGGTCTCAGCGAGAGGACTCTCTGTATGATGAAGCGGAGCTAGCTGATCAGGATTCTGATCCTGAAGCCGCTCTCAACCTTGATACTCCTGATGGGGACGCCATAGTGAATGATCTTATTGCGTCCATCAATCAAATGTTGGATATTTCTCCCTCAGCTCCTCCAGTGGAGGAGTCAGCTTCTCAGCAGGAGAAATTCCGTTTCAGGTTTCCTAAGCGTACAAGGAGTATGTTTCTGGACCACTCTGACTTCAGAGAGGCAGTCCAGAAACACCGAGCTTGTCCAGATAAGCGTTTTTCCAGGCGCCTTAAGGATACACGTTACCCCTTCCCCCCCTGACGTGGTCAAGGGCTGGACTCAGTGTCCCAAGGTGGATCCTCCAATCTCCAGACTGGCGGCTAGATCCATAGTTGCAGTGGAAGATGGAGCTTCACTCAAGGATGCCACTGACAGACAGATGAAGCTCTGGTTGAAATCCATCTATGAAGCTATCGGCGCGTCTTTTGCTCCAGCATTCGCAGCCGTATGGGCACTCCAAGCTATCTCAGCTGGTCAGGCGCAAATTGACGCACTCACACGTACGTCTGCGCCGCAGGTGGCGTCCATAACCTCTCAAACGTCGGCATTTGCGTCCTACGCTATTAATGCTATCCTGGACTCTGCGAGCCGTACGGCGGTTGCAGCCGACAATTCGGTGGCAATACGCAGGGCCTTGTGGCTACGGGAATGGAAGGCAGATTCGGCTTCCAAAAAGTGCTCAACTGGTTTGCCATTTTCTGGCGACCGCTTGTTTGGTGAGAGATTGGATGAAATCATCAAACAATCCAAGGGAAAGGAAACATCCTTACCCCAGGCCAAACCAAAAACACCCCAACAGAGGAGGGGACAGTCGAGGTTTCGGTCCTTTCGGGGGGCGGGCAGGTCCCAATTTTCCTCGTCCAAAAGGCCTCAGAAGGATCAGAGGAACTCCGACGCATGGCGGTCCAAATCACGCCCTAAAAAGACCGCCGGAGGTGCCGCTACCAAGGCGGCTTCCTCATGACTTACGGCCTCCTCACACCGCATCCTCGGTCGGTGGCAGGCTCTCCCGCTTTTGCGACACCTGGCTGCCACAAGTAAAAGACCGTTGGGTTAGAGACATTTTGTCTCACGGTTACAGGATAGAGTTCAGCTCTCGTCCTCCGACTCGATTCTTCAGAACATCTCCGCCTCCCGAGCGAGCCGAGGCTCTTCTGCAGGCGGTGGGCATTCTGAAGGCAGAAGGAGTGGTGGTCCCGGTTCCTCTTCAGCAACAGGGTCACGGTTTCTACTCCAACCTGTTTGTGGTTCCAAAGAAGGACGGGTCTTTCCGTCCTGTTTTGGATCTAAAACTGCTCAACAAACACGTAATGACCAGGCGGTTCCGGATGGAATCCCTCCGCTCCGTCATCGCCTCAATGTCCCAAGGAGATTTCCTAGCATCGATCGATATCAAAGATGCTTATCTCCATGTACCGATTGCTCCAGAGCATCAGCGCTTCCTGCGCTTCGCCATAGGAGACGAACACCTTCAGTTCGCGGCACTGCCGTTCGGCCTGGCGACAGCCCCAAGGGTTTTCACCAAGGTCATGGCTACAGTAGTTGCGGTCCTCCACTCTCAGGGTCACTCGGTGATACCTTACTTAGACGATCTGCTGGTCAAGGCACCCTCTCAAGAGGCATGCCAACACAGCCTCAACGTTACTCTGGAGACTCTCCAGAGTTTCGGGTGGATCATCAATTTTCCAAAGTCAAATCTGACACCGGTCCAATCGCTGACATATCTTGGCATGGAGTTTCATACTCTTCCAGCGATAGTGAAGCTTCCGCTGGACAAACAGCGTTCACTACAGACAGGGGTGCAATCTCTCCTTCAAGGTCGGTCACACCCCTTGAGGCGCCTCATGCACTTCCTGGGGAAGATGGTGGCAGCAATGGAGGCAGTTCCTTTCGCGCAGTTTCACCTGCGTCCTCTTCAATGGGACATCCTACGCAAATGGGACAGGATGCCGACGTCCCTAGACAGGAACGTCTCCCTCTCTCAGGCAACCAAAGCTTCCCTTCGGTGGTGGCTTCTTCCCACCTCATTATCGAAGGGGAAATCCTTCCTACCCCCATCCTGGGCGGTGGTCACGACGGACACGAGTCTGTCAGGGTGGGGAGCAGTTTTTCTCCACCACAGGGCTCAGGGTACGTGGACTCAGCAAGAGTCCTCACTTCAGATCAATGTTCTGGAGATCAGGGCAGTGTATCTTGCCCTAAAAGCGTTCCAGCAGTGGCTGGAAGGCAAGCAGATCCGAATTCAGTCGGACAACTCCACAGCGGTGGCTTACATCAACCACCAAGGTGGAACACGCAGTCGGCAAGCCTTCCAAGAAGTCCGGCGGATTTTGATGTGGGTGGAAGCCACGGCCTCCACCATCTCCGCAGTTCACATCCCGGGCGTAGAAAACTGGGAAGCAGACTTTCTCAGTCGCCAGGGCATGGACGCAGGGGAATGGTCCCTTCACCCGGACGTGTTTCAGGAGATCTGTTGCCGCTGGGGGATGCCGGACGTCGACCTAATGGCGTCACGGCACAACAACAAGGTCCCAACATTCATGGCTCGATCTCAAGATCACAGAGCTCTGGCGGCAGACGCCTTAGTTCAGGATTGGTCGCAGTTTCAGCTTCCTTATGTGTTTCCCCCTCTGGCACTGTTGCCCAGAGTGTTACGCAAGATCAGGGCCGACTGCCGCCGCGCCATCCTCGTCGCTCCAGACTGGCCGAGGAGGTCGTGGTACCCGGATCTGTGGCATCTCACGGTCGGCCAACCGTGGGCACTGCCAGACCGACCAGACTTGCTGTCTCAAGGGCCGTTTTTCCATCTGAATTCTGCGGCCCTCAACCTGACTGTGTGGCCATTGAGTCCTGGATCTTAGCGTCTTCAGGATTATCTCAAGAGGTCATTGCCACCATGAGACAGGCTAGGAAACCAACGTCCGCCAAGATCTACCACAGGACGTGGAAAATATTCCTGTCGTGGTGCTCTGCTCAGGGTTTCTCTCCCTGGCCATTTGCCTTGCCCACTTTTCTGTCCTTTCTTCAATCCGGATTGGAAAAGGGTTTGTCGCTAGGCTCCCTTAAGGGACAAGTCTCTGCGCTCTCTGTGTTTTTTCAGAAGCGCCTGGCCAGACTCCCACAGGTACGCACGTTCCTGCAAGGGGTTTGTCACATCGTCCCTCCTTACAAGCGTCCGTTAGAACCCTGGGATCTGAACAGGGTGCTGATGGTTCTTCAGAAACCACCGTTCGAGCCAATGAGGGATATTTCGCTCGCACGCCTTTCGCAGAAAGTGGTTTTTCTAGTAGCAGTCACTTCACTTCGGAGAGTGTCTGAGCTAGCAGCGTTGTCATGCAAAGCTCCTTTCCTGGTGTTTCACCAGGACAAGGTGGTTATGCGTCCGGTTCCGGAATTCCTCCCTAAGGTGGTATCCCCCTTTCATCTCAATCAGGATAGCTCCTTACCTTCTTTTTGCCCTCATCCAGTTCACCAGTGTGAAAAGGATTTGCACTTGTTAGATCTGGTGAGAGCACTCAGAGTCTACATTTCTCGTACGGCGCCCCTACGCCGTTCGGATGCACTCTTTGTCCTTGTCGCTGGCCAGCGTAAAGGGACACAAGCTTCCAAATCAACCCTGGCTCGGTGGATCAAGGAACCAATTCTCGAAGCTTATCGTTCCTCGGGGCTTCCGGTTCCCTCAGGGCTGAAGGCCCATTCTACCAGGGCCGTGGGAGCGTCCTGGGCCTTGCGACACCAGGCTACGGCTCAGCAGGTGTGTCAGGCAGCTACCTGGTCGAGCCTGCACACTTTCACGAAACACTATCAGGTGCATACCTATGCTTCGGCAGATGCCAGCCTAGGTAGGCAAGTCCTTCAGGCGGCGGTTGCCCACCTGTAGGACGGAGCCGTTACGGCTCTATTATGAGGTATTATTTACCCACCCAGGGACTGCTTTTGGACGTCCCAATTGTCTGGGTCTCCCAATGGAGCGCCAAAGAAGAAGGGAATTTTGTTTACTTACCGTAAATTCCTTTTCTTCTAGCTCCAATTGGGAGACCCAGCACCCGCCCCTGTTTTTGTGTACACATGTTGTTCACGTTGAATGGTTTCAGTTCTCCGATATTCCTTCGGATTGAATTTACTTTAAACCAGTTTATAATTTTTTCCTCCTTCTTGCTTTTGCACCAAAACTGAGGAACCCGTGGCAGCACGGGGGGTGTATAGGCTGAAGGGGAGGGGCTTTACACTTTTAGTGTAATACTTTGTGTGGCCTCCGGAGGCATAGCTATACACCTAATTGTCTGGGTCTCCCAATTGGAGCTAGAAGAAAAGGAATTTACGGTAAGTAAACAAAATTCCCTTCTTTCCCTTCTCACCCCCACCGATCCTTTTTACAACTTGACTTGTCTTTGACTTGCAGAAAAAATGGCAAAGTTCAGAAACGAGGAAAGATTAATTTGATTGGCCGCTTACAGCTAACCACCGAAAGGATGAGGGAGGAAGAAAATGAAGGCATTGTGCAGCTACGAATACTGAGGACACAGGTACATGTGGGCAGGACATCAGTGGTCTAATTCCTTTTACCGAATAGCCCTTTATGCAATGTATTCTGGTAAATCTCTCACTCCGTAGGTTTGTAACACCCAGCAGATCCTTAGAGAATGAATGTAGCAGAGGTGCGATTGCTCGCCCTGGACTATATTTAGATAAGCGTTACAGAGCTCCATTCCCAGGATTCGTGGGGGTCCCAGCGATCAGTAACTTACCCCTATTACCTCGAAAGGGCATACATGTCAGATTGTTAGTCTACACACTGCACTGTCCGGCAATCCCAGGAACCGGGGTCCCAAGGGCTTCTGTGTGAATGGAGCCAGGTGCACTTGTCCGCCCATCACTGTAGGGACTTCCTTGGGACTAACTAAGCAGCGCTCTCCTTCAGGCCCATAGAAGTGAATGGGGCAGTGGTCGTGCAGGCGCTCTATTGACAGGGCAGTGGTCGTGCAGGCGCTCTATTGACAGGGCACTTAGATTAGTTGGGGATCAGTCATTATACCTCAGTGATCGTACATTTAAAAGCTATTTTGTGGATAAGTGATAGTTTGTTTTCTGTTCCCCCCCCCCCATTAAATACTTATCAAAAATGAAAAAAATATTCCGACATTTAAAATCCAAATTGTTATTTGAAGATTTTAACTAGAAATTTTAATAATGGTCCAGCTAGTTCTAATTATTTAAATACATTTCCCCACTTGCCTGTTTTGCCGCTATCTCCAGCCTCCACTCTTCTTTGACAGCGCTGGCTTCACACAGACAGAGAGAGTAGGAGATGTATGTAAAGCAAGCAGGCGGGAAGGTGCACTTAAAGGCTTAGCTCCCCATGATGCTTGGAGCCCCTGTATTTGGTTTGAACAGTCATTTTGTGCTAACAGTCCCCTTAAAGGGAATTTGTCATCAGGTTTTTTGTCCCCCCCCCCCCCCCCCCATCTGAGAGCAACATGATACAGAGACCCGGATTCCAGCCATTTGTCACTTACTGAGCTGTTTGCTGTCATTTTGATAAACTCAATGTTTTCTCTGCTGCAGATCTAGCAGTTATACAGAGCCCAGGAATATGTAATGATGATCTCCTGCTGATTAACCAGGAATTTTATCAAAACTACACTAAGCAGCCCAGTAAGCGACACATCGCTGGAATCAGGATCTCTGCCCCTACATTAGGCTGCTCTCAGATTAGGTGGCAAAAACCTGGTTACAGATTCCCTTTAAAGGGAACCTGTCACCACTTTTTTGGCCTATAAGCTGCGGCCACCACCACCAGGCTCTTATATACAATATTCTAACATGCTGTCTATAAGAGCCCAGGTCGGGGGTATAACATAAAAAACATACTTACTTAACGGTCGCGCGGTGGGCCTTATGGGTGTCTCCGTTGTCCGGTGCCGGCGCCGCCTCTTTTGGCTATCTTTGTGCTCCTTTTTCTCTAGCCGCGGTGCATGACGGGTCCGACGTCATCCACACTCGCCGGCAGTCAAGTCCTGAGCAGGCTCACTTTGATCTGCCCTGAACAGGGCAGGTCAAAGTATTGTAGTGCGCCTGCGCAGGACCGGCGAGTGTGTATGACGTAGGACCCGTCATGCACCCAGGCTTCAGAAGGAGGACGAAGATGGCCGAAAGAGGAGGCGCCGGCACCGGAGAACGGAGACGCCCATAAGGCCCACCGCATGACCGTTAGGTAAGTATTATAAAATGTTTTTTATGTTATACCCCCGGCCTGGGCTCTTATATACAGATCTCTAACATGCTGTGTATAAGAGCCCACTGGTGGTGGCCGCAGCTTATAGGCCAAAAAAGTGGTGACAGGTTCCCTTTAAGAAACTTTTTAAAGTGACCAGTCACTTGAAAGTGTGGGACATTGACCTTCTGAGAAGCTGCCTCCACTAGACGAAGCATTTGCAATAAGACTCCTTAAGGAGACCCCCAAAGTGTCCTGTGTTGGCGTCCTGGTATCAGCGGCAGTGCTGTGCCTTGGTCCCTGCTCCTGTTCGTGCGTTTTTTCCTAAAAAGCCATGCACCTTTCTTTTATTTTAGGAGGCCATTATTCAAATCATGAAGATGAGGAAGAAAATCACGAACGCCCAGCTCCAGACAGAACTTGTAGAAATTTTGAAAAACATGTTTTTGCCGCAGAAAAAAATGATCAAAGAACAAATTGAATGGCTTATAGAACACAAATACATCCGAAGAGACGAGTCCGATATCAACACCTTCATATACATGGCGTAATCTCCCGCCCAACATATCCGGATGACGTGAGTGCTGGAGCAGGACCACCCGAATATTTATCCAGAAGGCAAACACTGCGGACTTCTGTGCGGCATAAATATGAGGGTCCCCCTGCCTTACATTACTAAGGGACGAATTCTATTGCCAATGTCATTCTGCCAGCATGACAGCAACTCTCACATCGCTTTTACCAGCATGCTGTTTTAATGGAAAGTCGTTTTGGAAGAACTTGTGAGCTTTGTAGAGTAATTAATTTTTTTTTTTCTCTCCAACCATAAAGCTTTAGTGTTCAGGATTTTTTTTCCTAATTTTTATTTTATTTTTTTTTTCCTGCCCAGGGGACGGGATTCTCACATTTCATCGTGCACTGATTATTGCTGTTACTGTTTAGACATTTTAAGGAAGAAAGAAAAAAACTACAAAAAATCCCCCAAAAATCGCACTTTCATAACATTACGTTGCAGTAATTTTTTTTTTTTTTTTTTCTCTCCACTTTCGTGACTCCTTTTCGCATAGCGTTCATTTCGGAGAGGCTCATCTTAATTTTTGGATCTGTCTGCTCTCCCGGCATGTATGTTTTAGTCAATCATTGTTTTCCTTTCTAAAATCGCAAATCATGGTTAGTGTTTGTGTTGTGTTATCCCTCTATTGTCCCTCCTGGAAATATGGGTGTCGCCATTGCACTTCTTGGACCCGGTCCGTTCATTGCTGACTGTATTGGACTGTGCAGGGGACACCCTTTATTGGCTAAGCGAATGGAAACGCCCATTTGTCACTTTCATCATTTATTTCCAGGAGGAGTAACAGAGAATCAGGACAATAGAGAGTCCTAAGACAATTGGTATTGCTTTTGGGAGAAACAGGCGGGAAAGCTGGTAGGTCCTCGTCAGTGAGCGCTAAAGGTTTGTAATGATGAGTTTAGGGCTACATTCACACAGGCATTAAACTACTTGGACCGGTCGCGTCCACGGCTCCTTGCGTGATCGGCACGGGGGGGGGCGCCTTTTATTTACAAGCGCTAGTTGGTCGGACAGATTAGCGCATGCTACCATTTTTTTTTCCCCCACCTTGACCTTTAGGTCTGTGTCAAAAAATAGGCAATGGGCTAGCGCCCATGGGTTATCGTTGGTCCATGTGCTGTTCACGGACCGAAAATGCACCCATGTGTACTTGGCCAAAGGCTCGGTTTATGACTAGAGTCTCTCTAACAAAATCGAGAAGAATAATGCGCTTAGTCGGACCCAATTATAAGTCAACAGGGTGACCGATCTGGCACCGAATACCTATGACCCTGCACGTGAAGTCGCCTATGGACCGCCCTGTCCTTTCTTGCCAATTAGACTGTTTGAATGAAACGGAAAATGATAATACCAGGCAGGTTACTTTGGGAGTCTTCCTCGCCGCAAACCACTGACATGTCCATAGGCCCCTATGCACCCAGCATATTCTACAAGGGTCTACTTGGGGCATATGCTGGACTTTGGCATACATTTTATAGGAAAGCTTAGTGAATAATACTTTCCTATGCAAAAGGACACTTTTTTTTTTTTTTTTTTTTTTCCTCTTTCATTTCATTGGGGGGCACAGGACCATGGAACTCAGGGGCCCTAAGTTTGACGGCCTGGCTATTGAATCTTGGGTCCTAGCCCAGGCGGGCTTCTCTCCCAGAGTGATTCAGACCATGATCAGGGCCCGAAAACCATCTAGACAAGCAGCTCACCCAGGAGCCCTCTGACGCAGCCGTCGACTGGCTCCTGGGCGAGCTGCGGGCCCTGATCATGGTCTGAATCACTCTGGGAGAGAAGCCCACCTGGGCTAGGACCCAAGATTCAATAGCCATGCCGTCAAATTTAGGACCCCTGAGTTCCACGGTCCTGTTTTCCCCAATGAAGTATCAGAGAAAGAGATTTTACGGTGAGTACACAAAAATCCTTCTTTTGCAATGGATGACCATATACAGTGACATGCCAGGGAATACTTTCAACGTGAACCTACTACGTAGTAGTGTGACAGAGCAAATCATCATAAAATCATTGGCACTTTCTCCCGTTTTTATAATAAAATATCACCTTCTTTTGTTGAAGGCCTCTTACAGCAGAGACTGCCATCATAAAGACTGTATTGTACATGTATGCATTTGTATATACATATGTCTGGATACGCTCTCGTGTGTAGACATATATTTTGTGTATTAACTTTTCCCATATACTCACACATATGTGTGTATATATATATGCATGTGCCTGTATATACATTGTACATATGTATGTGTGTGTGTGTGTATATATATGTGTGCGTGTTTGTACATAATCATGATTTTCACAAAAGCCAACACAATCAGCTCTAGGATGTATATCGAAATAAATTAAATATTTGCACCAGATATTTTTATATAGTTTTACTTCTGCATAGTTATTCCCAAAAATGTATTTTATTTTTTTTATTACTTGCAGAATTTATGTATGAAGACCTGTAGCTTCTCGAGAGCAGGAGGCAATAATGAAGGTGTCCGGTCGGTTTCACGGTCTGGGTACATACTGTGATTTCCTGACCGGCTGTATGAAGTTTGCCCAGAACTCGGCAGCCATCATCGGCTTATATTGTGTGTGGGCCATTAGGACGACCGGCAGCCACTCTGGAAATCACAGTCCAAATACGAATGTGTGGGAACAGCCTCAGTGTACGTTAACGGGAATCTATCAGCAGATTTTTGCTACCTCATCTGACTACAACATTGTAGGCAAGAGGATTCTGAATCCAACGGTGTATCACTTAGATGACTGGATGCAGCCGTTCTGTCACAATCAAAGAATTGAGTTTTAAGCATGTAGCTGAGCCCTGGGAGCTGTCCCACCCACACCACACGCTCTATAGAGATTGTGCATTGACTGTGAGGTGCCAATCACAGCAGGGGGCGTGCTGGACTGGCGTGTGCGTGAGTTTCTAGTCCTGTATTGATAATTGCAGGGAAATAAAGCAATTTAAATTACGTAAACAATAGCGCACACACACAAATAAATAAGAGGGGCATAGTTGCATTTTATTTTTGAACTCTTATAGCATACTGTCCTCAGCTTGCATATTAAAAACCTGCTCACAGATTCCCTTTTAATGGAGCTCCCCACTGCAATCTATAGGCATAGTAATACACTGGTCGTTAATAGACATCCATGCCAGGCAAAGGCGCCCAGAGACTAAAGGCCCATTGGTCCATTTACATTAAGAATACAGGTTCATGAAAATGCTCGTTCCCATAAATTGCTCACGTAATCATCCTAGCTAGTGATGAGTGAGCACTAGTATGCTTGGGTGCTCGGTACTCAAAACAGGCAGTCTGATGTTTGGACGGGCTCAACGTGTGTACCGAGTATAATGGAAGACAATAGGGAACTCAAGAACATTTTTCCCGAAGATCTTCTGGAAAATTGCGAGTTCCCCATTGACTTGCATTATACTCGGTACATGCACTGAGCCCGTCCAAGAGTCTGACTGCTCATTACAAGTATTGAGCACCTGAGCATGGTAGTGCCCGCTCATCACTAGTTACGAGTACTGAGCACCCGAGCATGGTAGTGCCCGCTCATCACTAGTTACGAGTACAGAGCACTTGAGCATGATAGTGCCCACTCATCACTAGTTACGAGTACAGAGCACCGAAGCATGGTAGTGCCCGCTCATCACTAGTTACGAGTACAGAGCACCGAAGCATGGTAGTGCCCGCTCATCACTAGTTACCAGTAACGAGCGTAGTAAAGCTCGCTCATCACTACTCCTGGCAAGAAGTTGACAAACAGTCAGCTGTTTATTTTATGGAGTCATAAAAATCATTGCTTGACTTTCTGTAGCACATCCCCATGTGTAAAGGCGGCGTTACACGCTGCGACATTGCTAGCGATGTCGTGCGCGATAGCACCCACCCCCGTCGTTGGTGCGATATGTGGTGATCGCTGCCGTAGCGAACATTATCGCTACGGCACCGTCACATGCACATACCTGTTCAGCGACGTCGCAGTGACCGCCGAACAATCCCTCCTTCAAGGGGGAGGTGCGTTCGGCGTCACACGGCAGCCGTTTAATAGCAGAGGAGAGGCAGAGATGAGCGGCCGGAACATGCCGCCCACCTCCTTCCTTCCTCATTGCCGGTGGACGCAGGTAAGGAGATGTTCGTCGATCCTGCGGTGTCGCACATAGCAATGTGTGACGCCGCAGGAACGACGAACAACCAGCGGCATGCACCAACAACGACATTTTGAAAAGGAGCAACGTATCAACGATCTTTGCAGTTTTTGCGATCGTTGCTCCTTGGTGTCACACGCTGCGATGACGCTAACGGCGCCGGATGTGCGTCACTAACGACGTCAACCTGACGATAAATCGCTAGCGATGTCGCAGCGTGTAAAGCCCCTGTAAGTTGTATTACATGAGAAGATTCTTGCCGATATCGAGCCGCCATCCCACACAATATAACTAGTTGATCGGTGCTCAATTTGGAGCTCTGGCCGTTGCCAGCTGCAAGGAGAAGACATTCATTCTGCCCAGTCCATAATTAGTTTGCATTTTGTTGTTGTTCTGCTGGTACCTGAAAACTGGCAGTGATCACTCGTCAAATGTCATCGTTCTCGGCAGTGCATTTTACCATCTAAACAGGGAATGTGCTGGCAACAACTATGACTTTTTTGATGAGTGATCACTGCCAGTTTCCAGGTACCAGCAGTTTTAGGAACGTTCATTCAGCCGACCATACATAGGGCACGTGTGACGATCAGTTAGTCCCCATGCTGTTTGCATGATTACTTGGCATGAAGTAAGGGCCATCATCCGCCTATATCAGCGATCAACATTCATTTGGGCAGCTTATCTGTCCTCGTAAAACGATCTATAGGCTATGTGCACAGCTCCAGCAGGATTTTAAGGTAGGAGCAAACAAACGTCTACAGGAAGCAAGCTTAATTCTTCATGAACGTCTCTTGTGAGCATATATCTGGTGCTCAGTAACTTCTGTACAATGAACGTTTAGTTTTCTTAGGCCGGGTTCACTCTTATGTCATGTCTGTATATAGAGTGCAATTGTGGACTGACTGGGGATCTCCTGACCTGATCTCACAACCACATATATGACACTGTGGCTGTAATTTTCAGACCGGTGGGGGTCTGTATATGGACTGTGAAATATGGCCGTCTGAACCCAAACTCGCCCCGAGTCGTACTAAAGTCACATGACTTACACTTAATGTGGATCTAGGGTCATAGTATGGGACTGTGTGCACTTCAGTATGTCAATGGTAGATACAAGAGGTGAGAATGGGATCTGACACCTTCCTCCCGTATGAAGCCATGGCAAAGATTTTCCCGATCTAACCTGGTGTGACCTGATCCTGCCCAAAGGCATCGTGACTAGTGTGAGGTAGAAGAAAGCCGCAGTATATTTACTCATCAGTATTGGTTCTCTGAATTATTTATTTTTTCTTATGGAGATCAGAAGATTCCCCATGCCGGTATCGATCTTTTCCTCTACAGGGTCCGTTCTGTATACATTGCATATAACTCTTACTTATTTTGTTTTTTTCACATTGCACTACATAGAACTCTATAGATTTAAAGGCAACCAACCAGCAGGATTTTCATATATAAAGTAAAGCCAGTGCTATACTCGCGCTAGGAGGCTGAATATAAGCAGAGCTTTTGTTCTGAGATTGGATGTTTTATTTCAAAGATATGTGCAAGTAAAGTTCCAGTAATGCACTGTTATTTGATTGACAGGTGCAACAGGAAGTGAATATGCGGGTTGGGTCTTGCTATCTCTTCCCACCCCTGTCTGCCTGCCTAGCCTTCCACCCCTGTCTGCCTGCCTGCACTTGAATTAATGTCTATAACAGCAACAGGGGCGGAAGGCCAGGCAGGCAGAAAAGGGCTTGTATAGATAGCAAGACCCAACTCGCATATTCCCTTCCTGTTGCATCTGTCAATCAAATAGCAGTGCATTGCTGGAACTTTACTTACATATATCTCTGAAATAAAACATCCAATCTGAGAACAAAAGCTCTGCTTACATTCAGCATCTCAGCGCCAGTATAGCACTGGCTTTACTTTATATATGAAAATCCTGCTGGTTGGTTCCCTTTTAAGTAGAGACGTTCTTCAGAAAAGCAGTAAACCGAAAACCATGATTGCAGATAATTGACAGGCAAAAAAGAAAACCCTCACTGCTGGTAACTGGTGTTACTCTTTTTAAATGAAAAGTTACACCCTATCCGCTGGGTCAGTGATGACTTGCTGATCGGTTGGTGTCTGTCCGGTCAGCAGAACGTGACCATTTTATTCCCAAAGGGGCTCTTTTTTTTTTTTTTTTTTTTTTTCTTTTTTTCTTTTTTTTTTCTCCCCATTACAAAACAAGGAAACCCGGTTGGATGCCTGTTCGCTGCTTCATTCATTCTCTATAGGGCTGTAGGAAAGATCCAAGCGCAACGCTCAGCATCTCTATTGGGAATTAATAGAGCACTGGTCAGGAGTTTCCATTGTAATGGAGATAAGTGCCCCATTCTTCTGATCCATGCAGGTCCCTGTGGTCAGACACCCACTGATATGTTATCACCTTTCTTGTGGGTTTGTGATAACTTTTTTTTCACAGAGCAACCCCTTTTAGGCCCATTTAGACACAACACTTTTGAGCCGGTACATTACGATGTTCAAGTTGATCGGTGCTTGCTTACTGGCCTGTTTAAATGGGTTAATGAAAACCCAATGGGGACTGAACGATCATGAATACAGAATCATGCTCTCAGCAGCATATCTCCTGCTTACATGGTGCAGAAAAGATCCATTTTTATGCTGGAATAACAATTTGATCACTTGACAGACCAGCATTTGATGGGTAATCATCGCTATGTTTGCATGGGCGGATAATTCAAGCGAATGTGGACGTTTACCAGCTCCCCTAAATGGTCCTTTAGTGGACCTGCCTCCTACCTTGCCCGGTGCCCGCACACATCACCATCTGATTGTACAACATGCCCAACCAAGCTAAATGTCTACAGGTCACATTGTGGGGTGAATGTGATCCTGTGTATGTGAATGGCGAGATTACGTCCAGTTTTTTACGTTACCCTTTTAGTTTTGGCCTTTTCAGCTGTTCAATAAAGTCCTTGAGGAGCTTGAAAGCTTCTTATAATGTGCAAATGCATTTTTATTATCACATCGTACAATGCACACATTTATAATAGTGGACCATGATCTAAGGTGACGTGCGTAGACTGGTCTCTAAGGCATCACATCCCTCTAGTGATTAGTACTAGGGCACCTTTCCTGGGTATGTCATGGGTATAAAGGTTTTGCAGATGCGACTACATTGCACCTTTCAGCCATTGGCCTGTAAAAATGAATAGGGTATATATTTTTGAACAGCGTCATGTACCGAACTTTAGGCACTGGCTAAAGGTAGAATGAGGGCCTTCTATAAGGTCAATTAAAGTCATAAATCCAAGCACTCCTGATCATGTGAAAATAAGTGAATGTATTCAAAGAAGCAGCAGATCCAGTTTAAACGTTTCGGTCATCACACCGACCTTCATCAGTAAACGTCCTGCCTGGATGGATGGCGTGAAGTCAGTGCTGTCTGCGTTCCGTACAGCGGCAGACAACGTTGACACTCTTCGTGCCATCCAGGTAGCGTTACTTCTGGCAGCACGTTTACTGATGAAGGTCAGTGTGATGACCGAAACGTTGAAACTGGATCTGTTGCTTCTTTGAATACATTCGTTTGTTTTCACCTCTTCAGAAGTGCTTGGATTTATGACTTTATATTATGGGTTTGGAACCTAACAAGGCACCTCTATTTTACCCAGAAGTGCCGGGCTGCTTTCCATTTCTAGAAGGTTAGACTCATGGGATTCTCTCTCCAGGGGCTGGATTTACGCTGGAATCCTTTACAGTTTTTGCCATATTTTTGTCTTTTGGCAGCTTGGCCCAATTAAAGTGAGTGTTGTACCAAACACAGATGCATTTACGAGAGCAATGGTGGACAATTACAGCCCCTTTTCTGCTGATTGATGGGGAGTCTGAGAGTAGACCTCAATTGATTACATACTATTGGCTGTAGGTCGTTCATGTGTAAGTCCCATACTTACATGACGAACAGCAGAGCTTGGGCATCTCACAAGATTTTTCATCTTTTTATTTTTATTTTTTTTTTACCTTTTAATACACACAGACAGATCAGCATTGTGACCTTCACGAGACGTTCTTTCTCTTATCAGATAATTTTAACAGGATCAGCCAACCATCTAATGTTTATAGTAGCATCAGCTAATGGCAGATGGTGAGAAAAGCAAGTTTCAAGCCTTACTTTCAATACGCCCTATGGTTGCAATCATGTAGGGCGTAGGCAAGATATAGTCCAATCAAACATCGCGAGTCGGGGCGTGAAGCAACTTGCATCATCTCTACTGAATTGGTTGGTCCAAACTTCGGGTGTTCTCCATTTCGTTATCCTCTTAGGCGTTATCTAGGATCCAGACACTTTCTTTGAATTACATAAACTACCATATTGCATTAAGGAAAACCACTGAATTATTAATCGAAGGCAAAAGCATTTGTAAATATATATGTTAGGCTACATCAACTAGAATATATATTTGGGTCTGTGAAATGGCTGAATTAAGTATTTTAGGTTACTTAATTCTTACCCCTAACAAATGTATATGAGGCTGATGAGTTTGGTTGAGGAGACCCACAGCTGGTCAAGACAATGCGGTCTGTACGAATACCGTGAACGTCAGATATGAGGCACATAGGATCTCATTTAGACAGTGATTTTTCACATACATTTAAAAAAAGACCAATTTTCATCAGTATTTTTGATCAGATTTTTATCAGTATCCGTTTTTACATCAGCGTTTCATCAGTGATTTTTTTTTTTCTCTTAGGCAAAGAACAAAAAATAATGGCGATGCTTTTCGTGTGCACTATAAAAGCTAAAAACGGAATACAGATTGTACACAGATGGCATTACAGCGCTGTCTGTGATTTTTGGGCTGCTTTCACACCTCAATTTTTTGGCATCAGGCACGATACGGCGAAAAAACTGATGCGACGGATCCTGCAAAAAAAACGGATCAGTTGCATCAGTTTTTTCCATCAGTTCCTTCAGTTTTTTGACGGATCCGTTGTGTTACTGAGCATGCTCAGTTCAAAAAAACAGATCCGGCGGCC
Organism: Anomaloglossus baeobatrachus; assembly: GCF_048569485.1. Taxonomy (NCBI): domain Eukaryota; kingdom Metazoa; phylum Chordata; class Amphibia; order Anura; family Aromobatidae; genus Anomaloglossus; species Anomaloglossus baeobatrachus. The sequence goes on from NC_134354.1 coordinate 744,679,169, forward strand.
GTATCCGTTTTTTTGCCGCCTTATGGCATCCATACACTTCAATTATAAAACACGCCGTACGGTGCCAGATCCAGCACGATACATTTTTTTGCCGGAGACAAACTTTCCCCTCAGCGTTCCATCCGGCCATCGAACAGGCAAATTTTGCCGGATCTGGCAAAAGCCGGATGGAACACAAGGTCATCCGGCACTAATAGAAGCCTATGGGAGAAAAAAACAGATCCGGCGGTAACAGACGCCGGATCCGTTTTTTCAGGTTTTTGCCGGATTGTGCCTGATGGCAAAAAACTGTGTGAAAGCAGCCTTACAAACGCAAAGGTTTTGATCCTTGGCTCCAAAAACTGATATCTGTGTTTTTAGGTTTGGTTTTTTTTCTGGAGACACAGCCTTTAACGATATACAAACGTGTGAATGGTCCCATAAATTGCTCAGCTTTTTTTTCCCTGAAAAAATGTACCCAAAGAAAACCGTGACGTGACGACTGAGGCCGGTTTCACACTTGCGTTGTTTTGACGCACACGGAATCCGTCACCAATGTAGTACAGTTCATTTATTTACAGTATAAGCGCACCTCCGTGCTTCATGCACTACAAGCATGTGTCCACATGGTGTCGTGCTTACACTATAAATAAATGAACTGTACTATATTAGTGACGGATTCAGATTGCGTCAAAACAACGCAAATGTGAAACTGGCCTAACTGCCTATTTAAAGTATATGGATTTTTAATGGCTTTTATGGTGCTGTTTATAACAAAGGGGTTTATCTCTTCAATGTCGGACTTACAAATCACTTTGCCACATACTGGACCTTAGGGGAACTTTACACGATGCAACATCGCTACCGCTATATCGTCGGGGTTACGTCGTTAGTGACGCACATCCAGCATCGCAACGTGTAAATCCTAGATGGAACAATGAACAAGCACAGAAGCGTACAATCTCGCTGATCTGTGTAACGTCGTTCATTTCCATAATGGCGGGTCGACCGCAGGTACGATGTTGTTTCTCGCTCCTGCAGCTCCACACATCGCTGTGTGTAAACCCGCAGGAGCGACAAACATCTCCTTACCTGCGTCCCAACGGCAATGCGGAAGGGAGAAGGTAGGCGGGATGTTACGTCCCGCTCATCTCCGCCCCTCCGCTTCTATTGGCCGGCCGATTAGTGACGTCGCTGTGACGCCGAACACACCTCCCCCTTGAAGGAGGGATTGTTCGGCGGTCACTGCGACGTCACCGAGCAGGTATGTGCGTGTGACACTGCCGTAGCGATAATGTTCGGCAGCAATCAACACATATCGCATGTGCGACGGGGGCGGGTACTATCGCGCTGGACATCACTAGCCGATGCTAGCGATGTCGCAGCGTGTAAAGTACCCCTAAGTCTCTGCATTCAGCGGGTGATCACAAGTACAAAGAGTTACAGAACCACTTCTATTTGCAGCTGTTCTTCAGATATTACCATTGTTATTTTTCTCTTTGTATCTTGTTGTCAAGGTAACAGACCACCGCTACTGTCGAGCTTGTAAGCACTGTTCTGAAGCTGGCCAAGATTGAGGTAACCGTGTGCTCCAGCAATCCTGGTCAGATTCAAAACCGTGCTTACAAGCTCAATAGGGCTTGTAAACGCTGCTCATGTTCCGCTGTCAGAGCGGTGGTCGGTTTCCAAGGCAACGAGCTGAAAGTAAAGTTTTGATATCTCAAAAGCTGCTGAAATTTGGAAAAAGGTCTAAACTGCAAAATTGTATTTACCAGCGCTATCAGACGATACCTCTAAGGAGTAATTCAGTTCTGAAGTGGAATCAGTGTGGCCAGTGACATCACGTGTAGAGAAAGCTGCCAGATCGCTAATAAATAGGACAGATGTGCGATACTTGTATCTGCAGACATCATGTCTACCGCTCTGCTCACCTCTGATGCAGAAGTGACCTGAGCCGGATTACCGGAAATATATGGGTATATAACAGTTGTCTGATTATGTGGGGATTTTAATACTACACAAATATTAATGTTTGTGGGACTTTTTTTGTTTTCATCATTGCATAACAAGGTGTAAACGCTTAAATTTTTGTATTCCGAGAACCCTCAAAAAGTAGCAGATTCCAATTGTCTTCCATTTTATTTGCTTTAAACCTTTATGCAAGTTTTTTGGATCCTTATAACTCACTCTCACATTTCACACGAGCCCTCGGATGCCCCCCGGATTTTTCACTTTCCCTCCATTTTTCATTTCATGGTGCAGAATTGTATCCGTACGACGATGAGGCTGGTTCACAAACTTTACCGAATGTTTCCTAAATAAAGTGTATTTTCTGTCTAGAGGACGCAGTCTTTGTAAATGGTTCCCCGGTGACCTCTGTACCTCTCGGTGACACGATCGCTTTCTTCGTACGCGCACTATACGTAGTGTGGAGCAGTTTTAGATTGTGGACTTTATACAGTATATATATATATATGTGTGTACGGTATTGGCCATTTTGAATGTGTGCCACTATAAGACAGATGGCTAATGCTGTGCAGTCTTGACACGAAGCAGGTCTGTATGGCGGGGCAGAAATGTGCCGCCTAATTTTTCAATTTTTATTTTTTAAGTTGTATAATTTATTTTCCTTCAAAATAAATTAATAAAAATATCAAAGTTTATTTGTATCCAGTTGTCATTCATTTTTCGATTATTTTAGGATTGGATATTTACTAAAATTGCTGCAACAATATTACCACAGGGGTTTCACTTTCCCCGTTTTTTTGGACGTACATACTGATTCAAAAAACCGTGAACCCTTGTACCTGTCTGTGTTGTGGGAAGAGCAAGCAACACGTCAACGATGGAGCAAAAGGCCAACCCGATGTAGAATTAAAATCTCATTTATTGTAGAAAAGTAAAAACTGTACACCCAGTAACCATAAACAACGCGTTTCAGGCAAGCTTGGTCTTAGTCATGGTGAGTATTGATAAATATCAAAAAAACCTTCAGATAAAAAATCTGTGAGGATTAAATAATGGAAATGATGTAAATAACGTTAAAATTAATATTTTTATTCAATAATTAAAATCAATATTCTTTACAAATCCATATAAATATAAGGCAGGAAAAATTCCCATAAATTATAGCAGCGGTTTTACTAGGAAAATAAAGTGCTTAGTGCAAAGACCCCTTGTTTAAATAAATATCTATCCATAATATATGACAAAGTGCATAGTGCAAGGTTAAATGTCCAAATCATATGCCATATATAAAAAAAATTATAGTATAAAGGTCCTATGTAACAAAAGATTATAAACGTGTACAAATATGCAAGGAGGATTATACCTTAAGTGGTCTGTGAAAGATCCAAAGTATTCCGCTATTCCCCTGACGCGCATTTCAGCGATCCTTTCCTCAGGGTGAAGTATTGGTGGCTGATGGTGAGGAATGAGTCTGTGTTGTGAAGCTCAATCCAAACTTTGTCATGTAAATAATCACCTTTCTTTATCGTTCCTTATGGGAGACCCAAACCATGGGTGTATAGCTACTGCCTCCGGAGGACGCACAAAGTACTACACTAAAAGTGTAGCTCCTCCCTCCGAGCATATACACTCCCCGGATGACAAATCCAACCAGTTTCATGCTTTGTGTTCAGGAGGTCACACACACATGCATACTCTTTTGATTTTTCATTTTTTCTAAAGATTTGGAAGAAAAGCGGGTCCACTGGACTCCCGGCATGTCCCTTCTCACCTCCCTGGCGGCGGTGCTGTTAAGGTTGACTTCAGGGCAGGAGCCCTTCATGCCGCGCTCCTTCACCATCCCTTAGGGGCTCTGGCTTGAAGTTAGAGCCAACACGGTTCTCACTGCCTTGCAGGAGACCGGCCTCCATCCGCAGCCCTTTTGCAGGACCCTGCTGGACGGAGCACTGAACCCCCACCCCACCCAGGGACTGGGCCCTGCGTCTCAAAGCTAAGTATAGAGACGTTATTCAGAGGGTCCTTCTGCAATGTGGGGCACTTTTATTGGGGGGGACAGTGATTTACTTTAATAATGCTGCTTTTTACTGTGTTTCCGGCCGGTTCCACGGTTTTTACTGAGAACCGCGCCGATGATGCCTGATTGTCGGCCGCATGCATAACTCTAGGCCCCGGCTTCAGCCGCGGCCTAGTTTCGTTTCGTTCCCCTGCATGTCAGTCATGCAGGGGGACACTGCAGCGCCGCCCGCCGGCCGCTCTGCACAGGGGAGGACACTCCTCTCTGAGGAGATGATTCCCTCCCCTGTACATCTCCTTAGCCCTCCGATTCCCGCTCCTGGGTTAACCCCCGCCCCCCCCCCTCACTCTGGCGCCATTTTCTCAGCGTTCTTAGTACACTGGTCGGCGCTGGCTGCTCTGCAGAAGGAGTGAATATCTGGCTGGGGGTCCAGGCTTGGAATCCGGAGGGTACACATAATAGCGGTCTGATAAGTCACAACCTCTGGTTGTGCACTTTTATACACTCTCAGGGCATTCTGAAGGAGTTAATTCTTTATTATAGAACCTCCTCCTCAGCAGCATGTCTCACACTAGGAGCAAGGCTCCAAGGCTGTACACTACATGCTCTGCATGCAAGCTCGTATTGCCTGAACCGGGCACAGACCCACACTGTAATCTAATGTGGTGGTGCCTCAGCCTGGAGTCTCCCCAGGCTGAACCCCCGGCTTGGGTAGCATCTTTTTCCAATGCTATTTCCCAGTCCTTTGCAGACTCCATTGGACAGTTGTCTCGGACGCTGCTAAGCATGCTTCAGCCCCCTTCTCAGGGTGCCTCTGCTGCTCCAGCTCGCTCTGCAGAGCTAACAGAGTCTGTTTCACCTAATCCCAGACCCCGTCCTCCTAAACGGAGACGCAGGGACTCCTCTCCTTCCTCGTCCCACGGCTTTGCCTCACGGGCCGAGTCACAAGGCGAGGAGGATGCCCTTACTGTGGGCTCAGACGCTTCGTCTATGTACCCCATTGATACCGATGGTTATGCAGATGTTAGCGATTTGATAGCGTCCATTAACTCCGTTCTGGACCTTAACCCTCCAGTGTCAGAAGAACAGGCCTCTTGGGTAGATAAACACCAGTTTATCTCACCTAAGAGAGCAGGCCACTGTGACTATTCCCAGGGCCTGTCCTGACAAACGCTTTCTTAAGCGTACTTCTGACTTACTGGGGGCTCGGACGCTCTCCATGTACCCTATTGATCTGTCCGAAAGTGACGCAGATGCTAATGATTTGATTGCGTCCATTATATTTGTACTGGACCTCAATCCGCCTGTATCAGGGGAGCACCCCTCTTTGGCAGAAAAGCATCAGTATACCTTGCCTAAGAGAACAAGGAGTGTGTTCCTTATCCACTCCAGCATTCAGGTCACTGTGACCAAGCCCAGAGCTTGTCCTGACAGACGCTTCCCAGAGCGTGGTTCTGATGACTGTTTCCCCCTTCCACCAATGGTGGTCAAGGAGTGGGCTCATTCACCAAGGGTGGACCCTCCGGGGTCTAGACTTTCAGCCCGGACAGTTGTATCAGTGGCTGACGGCTCCTCTCTGAGGATCCCACTGTCCGCCAGGTTGTCCTTCTGGCCAAATCTATATATGAGGCGGCAGGGGCCTCGTTCTCCCCATCTTTGCAGCAGTGCGGGCTCTCAAAGCCATCTCTGCTTCTCGGGAGGAGATGCATTCCCTCACCAGGGCCTTTATGCCTGATTTGGTTGCCTTAACTTCCAGGCTTCAGTCTTTTCATCCTATAGCTGGAGACTGTCACCGCACTGCGGTGGTCTCGGCTACTTCCCTCGCTATCCGCAGGTTCCTGTGGCTTCGAGAGTGGAAGGCAGATGCTTCTTAAAAAGTTCCTTGCTGGACTCCCTTTTGCTGGGACCAGTCTATTCGGTGAACAACTGGATGAAATTATTAAGGAAGCTTTTGGCAGGAAGAGTACTTCCATGCCACAACCCAGGAAACCTTCCAGGGCAGGAACCAGTCGAGGTTTCGTTCCTTTCGTTTCCTCTAACTGGTCGTCCTCTAAGCCCTCGGCCTCGTCCACTAACTCAGCCAAGGTCCGTAAACCAACTGGCGCATGAAGCCGTGTCCTAAGTCGGCAGGAGCTGCTGCCACCAGGGCAGCCTCCTCTTGATTATCTGGCCGCGCCAGTAACGTCCTTGGTCGGGGGCAGGCTCTCCCTCTTGGGCGACGTGTGGTTGCAACACGTCTTCGATCAGTGGGTGTGGGTTTCCCTCTCCCACGGCTACAAAACAGATTTTTTTCTGACAACTCCCCCCTGCTCCAAGGCCGCCGCCTTCTCACAGGCCGTGGCATTCTTGCAGGCCAATGGAGTAATTGTACCAGTTCCCGACTGGGAACGGTTCTGAGATTTCTACTCAAATCTCTTCCTAGTCCCCGAAAAGGACGGTGCTTTCCGACCTGGATCTCAAGCTTCTCAACAAGCATGTTCAGGTGCGGCAATTTTGCAGAAATCTCTGCGATCAGTCAATGACCCAAGGAGATTTCTTAGCATCCATCGACATCAGAGATGTCTCTCTGCATGTGCCATTCGCAGTTTCCCACCAGCGTTGGCTACGTTTTGTAATCAGAGAGGAACATTTCCAATCGTGGCTCTCCCCTTGGGTTAGCCACGGCCCCTCGTGTATTCACCAGTTGCGGTGCTGCTCCTCCAGGGGTTGGTAGTGATTCCTTACCTGGACGCCCTTCTAGTCAGGGCTTCATCCAGTGCAGACTGTCAGCGGAGTGTCTCGCTCACTCTCGCCACGCTTGCAAGTCCACTCTGACCCTGACCCAGGAACTTATGTACCTAGGGATGCAATTCGAGACTCTGCTGGCACTTGTGAAGCTGCCCTTAGTCAAACAGCAGTCTCTTCATCTGGCGGTTCGCTCTCTGCTGAGGCTCCGCCGTCATTCCATCAGGCACCTCATGCAGGTGCTGGGTCAGATGGTGGCGTCAATAGAAGCGGTTCCCCTTGCCAGTTCCATCTGCGTCCCCTGCAGCTGGACATTTCTTTGTCGCTCCATTGGGAGACCCAGACAATTGGGTGTATAGCTTCTGCCTCCGGAGGCCACACAAAGTATTACACTTTAAAAAGTGTAACCCCTCCCCTCTGCTATACACCCTCCCGTGCATCACGGGCTCATCAGTTTTTATGCTTTGTGTTGAAGGAGGCACACATGCACACAATGCTCCACATTTTAGTCAGCAGCAGCTGCTGATTATATCGGATGGAAGAAAAGAGGGCCCCTAACAGGGCCCCCGGCATGCTCCCTTCTCACCCCACTCAGGTCGGCGGTGTTGTTAAGGTTGAGGTACCCATTGCGGGTACACAGGCAGAAGCCACATGCCGTTTTCCTTCCCCATCCCTTAGGGGCTCTGGGGAAGTGGTATCCTAACCGGTCATCCAGCCACTGGGACCGGGCTCCCTCCGCAGCCCCTGGGGGAATCTGCTGGACAGGAGACGGAGTATCGTCAGGGACATGGCCCTGCATCTACAGGTACTCTGTGTCCCCGTTGGGACGGCGCATGAAGCACCTTGGCCTCAGACGCAGCTGCGACTGCGGTGTGGATTTTTTGTCTGGGACTACCGCGCCGACCATGCCTATTTGTCGGCCGCGGTTTATACTTTAGTCCCCGGCTTTTGCGGCCTAGTGTGTTAAACTCCCGCCCCTGAGCCTGCCAGTCAGGGAGAAAGGCGGGACGGCCGGTATGATGCCGACAGTGAGGGCTGGAGCACACTTCGCTGTCCTCCGCCCCCCTCACTGATCTCTATGGGCCACCAGGTTCCCGCACTTTTGCGGTTCCGCCCACGGCTCTCTCCTCCCCTCGGAACGCCGGCAGCCATTGTTATAATTCTGCCGGTGGAGGATCTCAGAATCTGCAAAGGTTTCCCACTGCTCTGGGAGAGGGGGATCCTAACCGGTCGCCATGCACTGGGACCGGGCTCCATCCGCAGCCCCTGGGGGATTCTGACGGACAGGAGACTGGACATCATCAGGGACAGAGCCCTGCATCATAAGGTACTCTGTGTCCCCTGAGGGACGGTGCATGCAGCATCTGTGTTACAAATGCCGCAGCGGTTGCTGAGTGGTTTGTGAGACTGGGACTACCGCGCCATGTTTGCCGGCCGCATTTTTAAATTTAGTCCCCGGCTCTTGCGGCCTAGTACCATATACTCCCGTTCTCAGGCCTGCCAGTCAGGGGTAACGACGGGACGGCCGACTGGACGTCGGCAGGGAGGGCTGGAGCATACGTTGGTATCCTCCTTCCCCCTCACTGAGCACTGTGGGGCACCAGTTTTCAGGTGCTGACCCCCCTTGGTGCCGCAGTGTGTATATATATATATATATATATATATATATGTTTATTTATATAGTATATGATCTCACTGTTCGGCAGCATTATTTGCTTTTGGCTGTATACCCTCACTGAATACTCTGCGGACGACATGCTGTTGTCTGCTCTTAAAGAGTAAGGGTGCCAAGGCACTGGCTTATTTTACAACCTGTACCTCTTGTGCGGCTATATTACAGGCAGGTTCCACATACCCTCATTGTGTACAATGCTTGGCCCCGAGGGCACTCACTCAGCCGGAGCCTCCGGCACTGGTGGGACCCTCGGCCAGGTGGTACCGCCGGTTTCCACTGCACAGATGACAGGGACAGAGTTTGCATGTTGGAATCAGCAAATCTCTGAGTAGCTTTCACATTCCAGGACTCAGTCTATGGACAGAGGGTCTGCTAAGATACTGGAAGCCTTGCAGTCCAGACCGATAACACAGGGCCAGGGAGCTGTGAGTTCATCGCTCCCGGGTCCCTCTGGGTCGGTACAACAAGGGGCTCCTGGGGTAACACCCAGATCCCACGGTGAGAACTCCGTCACGGACCGCGGCCTCTGATAGGCTAAGCGGGCCCGCTGGGAACCTTCCCCGACTTCATCAGGAGTGCGTGTTTCGATCACTCTAACTCCAGAGGGGCCGTCCAGAAGCACAGAACTTTACGGACAAGCGCTTACTAAGCGCCTTATTGACACGCGTTACCCTTTTCCCCCTGACGTTGTTAAGGGTTGGGCTCAGTGTCACAGGGTGGATTCTCCAGTCTCTAGGCTGGCGGCTAGATCAGTAGTATTAGTGGCAGATGCCATCTCTCACGAATGCCACTGACAGGCAAATAAAGCTTATGATGAAATCCATCTTGAAGCCATAGTCGCATCTTTTGCTCCAGCCTTCGCAGCCGTGAGGGCACTCCAAGCTATCTCAACTTCTCTGGCTGAGATTATTGCGGTTGCACATACCTCTGCCCCGCAGGTTGTGTCCTTCACTTCTCAGGCGTAGGTTTTTTCGTTCTACGCCATGAACGCCGTTCCTGGACTCTGCGAGCCGTACAGCGGTAGCCTCCACCAATTCAGTGGCAGTCTGCAGGGCCATGTGGCTACGTGAATGGAAGGCAGGCTCTGCTTCCAAGAAGTTCTTAACCGGTTTGCCATTTTCTGGCGACCGTTTGTTTGACGAGCAATTGGATGAAGTTACTAGACAGTCCAAGGGAAAGGTATCGTCCTTGCCCCAGTCCAAAGGTTTCGGTCATTTCGGTCCTCAGCAAAGTTCCGTTCCTCCACGTCCAACAGGTCAGAGGAGGGCTAGAGGAACTCTTCTGCAGGGCGGTCTAAGTCACAAGGAGGCTTCCTCATGACTTCGGCCTCACCAAGACCGCGTCCTCGGTCGGTGGCAGGCTCTCCCGCTTTTGCGACGCCTGGTGGCCACATGTCCAAGACCGATGGGTGAGAGACATTCTGTCTCAAGGTTACAGGATAGAGCTCTGCTCTCGTCCTCCGACTAGTTTCTTCAAAACATCTCCGCCCCCCGAGCGAGCCGATGCACTTTTTCAGGCGGTGAACACTCTGAAGCCTCGATGTCACAAGGAGACTTCCTAGCATCAATTGACATCAAGTATGCTTATCTCCATGTGCCGATCACACCCGAGCTTCAACGCTTTCTGCGTTTCGCCATCAGGGACGAACACTTCAGTTCGTGGCACTGCCATTCGGCCTGGCGACAGCCCCACGGATCTTCACCAAGGTCATGGCAGCAGTGGTGGCGGTCCTACAGGGCCACTCGGTGATCACTTACCTAGACGATCTTCTAGTCAAGACACCCTCCTGGGTGGCATGTCAACTCAACCTGACCATTGCTCTGGAGACCCTCCAGGGGTTCGGGTGGATCATCAAATTTCCAAGGTCAAAACTGACACCGACCCAATCACTGACTTGCCTCGGGATGGAGTTTCATACTCTCAGCGATAGTGAAGCTTCCGCTGCATAGTCAGTGTTCACTACAGACAGAGGGGGAAATCTCTCCTTCGGGCCCAGTCACCCCTTGAGGCGCCTCATGCACTTTCTAAGGAAGATGGTGGCAGCAAGGGAGGCAGTTCCCTTGCGCAGTTTTCGTCTGCGTCCGATTCTATCGGACACCGCAAATGGGACAGGAGGTCGACGTCCCTAGACAAGAACGTCTCTCTTCCCTTGCAGCAAAACCTCTCTTCAGTGGTGTCTTCTTTCCACTTCCGGGGCGGAGGAAAAATCCTTCCGGCCCCCAGCTGAGGCTGTGGTCACGACGGACGCGAGTCTGTCAGGATGGGGAGCGGTCTTCCTCCACCACTCGGCTCAGGGAACCTGGACTCCGACAGAGTCCTCCCTTCAGATCAATGTTCTGGAGATAAGGGCAGTGGATCTAGCCCTAAAGGTGTTCCAGCGGTGGCTGGAGGGCAGGCAGATCCGAATTCAGTCGGACAACGCCACGACGGTTGCGTACATCAACCACCAGGGCGGCACACGCGCAGTCGTCAAGCCTTCCGAGCAGTTCGGCGGATTCGGCTGTGGGCGGAAGCCACAGTCTCCACCATCTCCGCAGTTCACATCCCGGGCGTAGAAAACTGGGAAGCAGTTTTCTCAGTCGCCAGGGCATGGACGCAGGGGAATGGTCTCTTCACCCGGACGTGTTTCTAGAGATCTGTTGCCGCCGGGGAACGCCGGACGTCGATCTAATGGCGTCTCGGCACAACAACAAAGTCCCGGCATTCAGGGCTTGGTCCAAGGATCACAGAGCTCTGGCGGCAGACGCGCTAGTTCACGACTGGTCGCAGTTTCGACTGCCTTATGTTTTTCCTCCTCTGGCACTACTGCCCAGAGTGTTACGCAAGATCAGGTCAGACTGTCGCCGCGCCATCCTCGTCGGTCCAGACTGGCCGAGGTGATCGTGGTACCCGGATCTGTGGCGCCTCACGGTGGGTCAACCGTGGACACTCCCAGACCGACCAGACTTGCTGCCTCAAGGGCCATATTTCCTTCTGAATTATGCGGCTCTAAACCTGACTGTGTGGCCATTGAGTCCTGGCTCCTAGCGTCATCAGGGATATCTCCAGATGTCATTGCCACCATGAGACAGGCCAGGAAACCAACGTCCGCCAAGATCTATCACAGGACTTGGAGGATCTTCTTATCCTGGTGCTCTGATCAGGGTTTTACTCCCTGGCCGTTTGCCTTGCCCACTTTTCTTTCTTTCCTTCAATCCGGAATGGACAAGGGCTTGTCTCTCGGCTCTCTCAAGGGACAAGTATCGGCGCTTTCCGGTCCCACCTTACAAGCGTCCGTTAACACCCTCGGATCTTATCAGGGTGCTGACGACTCTTCAGAGGCCACTTTTCGAGCCGATGCGGGATCTCTCTATCTCGCCTTTCGCAAAGGGTGGCCTTCCTAGTGGCAGTCACATCACTCAGAAGAGTGTCTCAGCTAGCAGCGCTGTCATGCAAAGCCCCCTTCCTGGTGTTTCACCAGGATAGGGTGGTTCTACGTCCGGCCCGGACTTTCTCTCTAAGGTATCCCCGTTTCATCTCAATCAGGATATCGTCTCCCCCTATTTGGGTCCGCATCCAGTTCACCAATGTGAAAAGGATTTGCATTTATTAGATCTGGTGAGAGCACTCCGGCTCTACATTTCTCGCACGGCGCCCCTGCGCCGGTCTGATGCGCTCTTGTCCTTATCGCGGGCCAGAGTAAGGGATTTCAGGTTTTCAAGTCAACCTTGGCTCAGTGGATCAAGGAACCGATTCTTGAAGCCTACCGTTCTTTTAGGCTTCCGATTCCTGCAGGGCTGAAGGCCCATTCTACCAGAGCCGTCGGTGTCCTGGGCATTGCGACACCAGGCTACAGCTCGGCAGGTGTGTCAGGCGGCTACCTGGTCGAGTCTGCACACTTTCATGAAACACTATCAGGTGCATGCCGATGATTCGGCAGACGCCAGCCTAGGTAGGCGACTCCTTCAGGCGGCAGTTGCCCACCTGTAAGAGGGGGCCGTTTTTCAGCTCTTTTTATCGAGGTATTCTTTTACCCACCCAGGGATTGCTTTTGGACATCCCAATTGTCTGGGTCTCCCAATGGAGCGACAAAGAAGAAGGGAATTTTGTTTACTTACCGTAAATTCCTTTTCTTCTAGCTCCTATTGGGAGACCCAGCACCTGCCCCTATTCCCTTCGGGCTGTTGTTCTTTTGTGTACACATGTTGTTCATGTTGAATTGTTCTTTTGGTTCATGGTTTCAGTTCTCCGAACATCCTTCGGATTGAATTTACCTTAGACCAATTTATAAGTTTCCTCCTTCCTGCTTTGGCACCAAAACTGATGAGCCCGTGATGCACGGGAGGGTGTATAGCAGAGGGGAGGGGTTACACTTTTTAAAGTGTAATACTTTGTGTGGCCTCCGGAGGCAGAAGCTATACACCCAATTGTCTGGGTCTCCCAATAGGAGCTAGAAGAAAAGGAATTTACGGTAAGTAAACAAAATTCCCTTCTTTCCGCTGTTGGGACAAGGGACTTCTTCCTTGCACAGGCTGGTGGCTCTGTCGCCACAGACCAGGAGCTCTCTTCAAGTGGTGGCTTCGGCCCCTCTCTCTGTACCAGGGACGCTCCTTTCTGGCCCCGTCCTGGGTGATTCTCACCACGGATGCCAGTCTATCCGGCTGGGGAGCAGTTTCTCCACCACCGAGCTAGGGCACTTGGACTCCGTCCGAATCAGCCCTCTCGATCAATGTGCTAGAAATCAGGGCTGTAGTCCTTGGACTCGCAGCCGCCTAGCAATGTTGGAAGTTCAACGTATCCTTCAGTGGACGGAGGACTCCGAGTCCACCATATCCGCAGTCCACATCCCAGGCGCAGAAAACTGGGAGGCAGATTATCTCAGCCGTCAAACCGTGGACAGCGGCGGGTGAGCCCAGCATCCGGCAGTGTTCCGGTCAATTTAGCAGGCGGGGCACTCCGGAAGTGGATCTAATGGCATCCCGGCACAACAACAAGGTCCCGGTTTACGTGGCTCGCTCCCACGATCCTCAGGCTTTGGCAGCGGACGCGCTTGTTCCAGATTGGTCCCAGTTCCGTCTGGCCTACGTGTTTCCCCCCTCTCTTGCCCAGAGTCCTGCGCAAGATCAAAATGGAGGGCCGTCGGGTCGTACTCATCGCCCCAGGCCCAGGCGAGCTTGGTCCCCAGACCTGCTCCGTCTGTTCGTAGAGGTGCTGTGGCATCTCCCGGACCGGCCAGACGTTCTCTGAGGGTCCGTTTTCCACAACAATTCTGCGGCTCTCAGATTGACGGCGTGGCTCTTGAGCCCTGAATCCTTACGGCTTCAGGCATTCCTTCCGAGGTCATCTTCACTATGACTCAGGCTCGGAAGTCTTCCTCGGCCAGGATTTACCTCAGGACTTGGAGAATTTTCCTGTCCTGGTGTCGTTTTTCCGGCCATGCTCCTTGGCCGTTTTTTCCTTGCCGACCATCCTGTCCTTTCTACAGTCCGGCCTGCAGCTAGGTCTGTCCCTCATTTCCTCAAGGGACAGGTCTCGGCTCTGTCAGCATTGTTCCAGCGGCATATCGCCCGACTGGCCCAGGTGCGCACCTTCATGCAGGGCGCATGTCACATCATTCCGCCTTACCGGCGGTCTCTGGATCCCTGAGACCTTACTCTGGTCCTCATGGCCTTACAGAAACCCCCCTTTGAGCCTCTTAGGGAGGTTTCGTTGTTTAGTCTTTCACAGAAAGTGGTCTTTCTGGTGGCCATAATTTCTCTCAGGAGAGTCTCTTATTTGACTGTGCTCTCTTCGGAGTCACCCTTTTTGGTTTTTTTTCACCAAGACAAGGTGGTTCTCCGTACAACTCCGGGCCTTCTCCCTAAGGTGGTGTCTCCTTTCCACCTTAACCAGGACATTTCATTGTCTTCCCTTTGTTCGGCCCCTGTGCATCGCTTTGAGAAAGCGTCGCATGCTTTAGATTTGGTGCGGACGCTCCGGATCTATGTGTCACGCACCGCTGTTTCTTAGGCGGTGCACCTCTCTTTGTGTGCTGACCACACGTCAGCGCAAGGGTCTCTCGGCTTCTAAACCGACCCTAGCTCATTGAATAGGTCGGCCATATCCGATGCCTACCAATGTTCTCAGATGCCTCCCCCGCCGGGGATTAAGGCGCACTCGACCAGAGCCGTCGGTGCCTCTTGGGCTACGGCTCAGCAGGTCTGTCAGGCTGCCACTTGGTCTAGTCTGCACACTCTTTCGAAGCACTACCAAGTGCATGCTCATGCTTCGGCAGATGCGAGCTTGGGCAGACGCATCCTTCGGACGGCTGTCGCCCATTTGTGAAGTTAGGTTTCGCCTACTTCTCAGTTTCTGTTTATTTCCCACCCATGGACTGCTTTGAGACGTCCCATGGTTTGGGTCTCCCATAAGGAACGATAAAGAAAAAGAGAATTTTGTTTACTTACCGTAAATTCTTTTTCTTATAGTTCCGACATGGGAGACCCAGCACCCTCCCTGTTGCCTGTTGGCAGCTTTCTTGTTCCGTGTGTTTTCACCGGCTGTTGTTGTAGACAGAAGTTCCGGTTGTTCCGGGTTTTACTCAATCTCTACTTATGGGTGGATGTCCTCCTTCAGCTTTGGCACTAAACTGGTTGGATTTGTCATCCGGGGAGTGTATATGCTCGGAGGGAGGAGCTACACTTTTAGTGTAGTACTTTGTGTGTCCTCCGGAGGCAGTAGCTATACACCCATGGTTTGGGTCTCCCATGTCGGAACTATAAGAAAAAGAATTTACGGTAAGTAAACAAAATTCTCTTTTTTGAAACCCTCAAGTGATGTTACTCCAGTCCCCAATCCAGTCAGCAACCATGTTGTCAAATCAATCATTATTGTGACCGCTGCAGCCAATCACTGGCTTCAGTGGTCACCTGCTGCACATGCCAGCCTGACCATGGAGGCCAGTGATTTGCTAAAGTAGTCAGGTGAATTATGTAACCTCACCCCTGTAGTACTGACTGGGATGACCAGCACAGCATCACTATTAGGCCACTTTCACACGTCTGTGAAAATCACGCACGTTTTTCACGGACGTGTCAAAGGTGCATATTGTCCTCAGTGTGTCGTTTTTATGGCACACGTGTGTTATCCGTGATAACACACGGAGAACAGGAACTTTCTGCTCACCCTGGTGTTGCTGTCCGTGGTGCTGATCTTCGGTCTCCGCTCCTGCCAACTCCCCGCTGCTGCTGCTTCCGGCACGCAGTGGAGTGAATATGCAGTGATCATAATGAGCGGGGGTCGGAAGCAAGTGACAGCAGCAGCAGAGACAGCAGTGCTGGAGAAGGTGAGTATAGTTTTGTGTTTTTTTTGGGGTTTTTATGTTTTTTGGTTTTTTTCTTTCACAAACGCGTGTGTTTTCTCCAGTGCGTGTCACATGGATCACATACATGCGGGCCGTGTGACACACGTGATGCCGGAGAAAAACTGACATGTCTACGTGTGGAGCACACGTATGCTCCACATTAACATACTATCCGTAGCAAAACACGCTTGTGTGCACAGACCCATTGATTTTAATGGGTCTACGTGAGCCCGTGTCTCCAGCACGTGAGGAGGCCTTTGACTGGTGAGGATTTGCGTATTTGAGTTTTTTCAGTATTTGTAAGACTAAACTAGAATTGGGTAAAGAATGTAGCAGTGGAGCTCGTATTTCTATTATATTTTTTCTTTGATTGTTCCACTCTTGGTTTTGGCTACAAATACTGAGGTACAAAAATGACCAAATACTCAGTGTGCACGTGGCCTGAAGGGGTTGTCCAGGCTTGAGATGAAAATCTGCACTAATTTTGTGTGACTGGAAACTTCACACTATCAGGAATGTCCGGGGTTGCCGGTGAGAGCAGGCTACATTCTAACTAGACATGCTTATATTCTCTCAATGCACTTTTATTTAGAGAGGATGAACACGACTAGTTGTCATGTGACTGCTCTCACTGACAACACCAGAGAATTCTGACCGCCTGCTGTCAGGATTCAGACATCTATAGAGTGACTGCAGCCTTTCATCCCAAGCCTGGACCACCTCCTTTTTAAAGGGAACCTGTCAGGTGCAATATGCACCCAGAACCACGAGCAGTTCTGGGTGCATATCTCTAATACCTGCCTAACCGTCCCTGCATACACTAGCATAGCTAAAGAGATCTTTAGAAAAAGTATTTCTAAAGATCTTTTTTCTTATTCTAATGAGGCCAGGGACTAGTCCCAAGGGCGTTTCTCCCTCTGTCAAGGTTGGGAATTTAGGAGAGATCACAAAATGGGGTCCCTCATCTGGGTCACAGAGGCGGAGTCCAAATCAATCTGTGCAGATGTATGTATGAGGAGCAATAACCACACAGATGTGTCTCTATTCGGGAGAAGCTCAATGGTCTTCTGGTCCGTATATTGTAAAATACAGTTATTCAGTTCAATATTGTCCCTGATTGGTTAGAGATATCCAGCAATGTTCATATAGTACGTCATTAGCCTGTTTCTGGCATACTAATACTAGCTTAAACCAGCTTCTAAAAACTTCTTTGTTAACACATTGCTGAGAAAGAACGAGGAGTCAAACCTCCCACATCTCACATCCCTCATTTCACATGGTGAGAACTAACTGATAACAGATTCTCTTCTAAATAGCTCTTTAATTGTTCATTTTGGCTTCATTATCTCCGTTAACACACCTTACTGTACACACATTCTTAGAATGATATGGTGTCTGTGCGATTGTCATATAGACACACATAATTATGCAACGACATCTATACTTTGATTATTTACACACACGTAGATAATCTTATTACATCTAAACAAACTACCTATAGCCCAGGCCTACCTTCATATAGCTAGTCGGCTCACATAGTATGCCCACAGGGGCATGCCAACATGCTAACATGCTAATGAATACGCATGCTAATGAATACGCAGCAACGCTGCATATACCTCAATACGCTGCACATACCTCAATAATACGCATGCTAATGAATACGCAGCAACGCCCGCACATACCTCACTATTCATGGCGGCCGGTGGAGGATGGATGCGCACTGTGCATGATCCGGAGTACTCAAGGCTTCCGATCATGCGTACTAAACTGATGCCGGGTGTAAGCTTCCCGGCTTCAGTGAGGTACAGGAACTAATGCCCTTGCACCTAGTCCCTGTGCTCATTAGTGTAAGATAAAGGGAACTTTAGAAAAAGCATTTCTAAAGATCTCTTTATCTATACTAGTGTATACAGGGACAGTTAGGCAGGGATTAGCAATATACACCCAGAACTGCTCATGGCTCGGGGTGCATATTGCACCTGACAGGTTCCCTTTTGATAGAGTTAATACATGAAACAATCTTTCCAGACATTGTACAAACATAAATGGGCCTCCAAAGTCTATAAAAATTACTCCAATCAATCCGCTAATACATCAATATATTGGTTTCAAGCTCTCAGGAGGAGAAAAATGTACTGTATATACAAGCTAAAAACTCTCAAACCAAATGGCCTGAATGAAGAAAATTATATTTGCTGGTGCCTTTGCATGGTATTGTGTCTTTTACTGATCTTTTCAAGGCTAGCTGCAGACAATCGTAGTTGTGGCCCTAATGCGATCCGACAAAATATTGGATTGCGCTCGGACCAATGTTATTCTATAAGGCCGTGTACATGTTTGATTGAATATCATCATCCACGATTTGCCTCTGTAAATTGGATTGCACTTGGCCATGCAAGTCAAAGGGTCTGTGAAAAAAAAAATTGGACTGCACTCTGATGACATCAGAGGATAGTCAGATTTTCACTGATTGACAGAATGGAGAAGATGACAAAAAAAATTCTCTTATCTTCTCTGGTCTGAATAAATCAGATCAAACGCTGATCAGAGTGTGATTCCCGTAATCGGCCCAATTCTCTTAGATGAGAAAACGTAAGGTCGTCTGCACCTAGTCTAACCCCATATCATTAAAGGACATCTGCAGTAGGATCTTCCCTCCTAAACCATCTATGTGGTCATATAGGACATAAGAAGCTGAATAAAATGATACCTTTACATGTGTGATCTGATGTCTCATTCCAATATATAAATGAGCTGTCAAGTTCTATGGGCCAGACCTAGATCTCCCTGAGAATCTGCCTCCAGAGATTATTGTAAATGGTAAGTTACCAGTGTGAGACATGTAATAACTGATAGTGTGCTTTCTTGAGTTACATGCTTCCCACTGATAACGCCTTTCTTTCATGTAAAAAGCTCTGGAGGAAGATTCCCATGGAGATCTGTGTATGGCCCATGTCTGGATTAAACTTTCTATTCTCCGCGTGCCCGTGAAGACTGCTTAGGAGGGTTGAACCAACTGACAAATTCCTATTTAGACTGGCAGTAATAAAGGACATGCAAAAAAAAATTCAACTTCACATTGTGCAAAAATTGTGTACCTTTTCAAAGTGATTTAATCTGATGTAAACCGTTTGATGAATCAAGGGGTCCATGATTTTCAGTTTTTCCCAACAAAAATGCACCATCTGCTGGATTAAAATTAAATAATTACAATCTTATACTGCTTTGAGGAAGGAGTGGGCAATTATTTTTCCCGACATGGCTCCTCATGGCAAAGAATTCTCTGAGGATCTGAAAGAAAGAAAAAAAAAAAAAATAGTTTCTCTACATAAAGATGGCCGAGGCTATAAGAAGATTGCCAATATCCTGAAACTGAGCTGCAGCACGGTGGCCAAGACCATACAGTGGTTTAACAAGACTGTATCCGCTCAGAACAGGCCACTTAGAACAGGTTGAGTGCCCGGGCTCAGCGTCGTATCCAGAGGTTGTCTTTTCAGAATAGAGCTGAGTGCTGCCAGCATTGCTGCAGAGGTTACAGGGTGGGGGTCAGTCTGTCAGTGCTCAGGCTATATGTTGTACACTGCATCAAATTGGTCTGCATGGCTGTCATCCCAGAAGGAAGCCTCTTCTAAAGATGATGCACAAGAAAGCCAGCAGTTTGCTGAAGACAAGCAGACTAAGGACATGGATTACTGTAAGGCTGGTTTCAGACGTCCGTGTTTAATCAGGTACCAGTCACATGCATGGTTATGGTCACGTGTGTCATCCGTGTTTGCATACGTGTGACACGTACCGGGTAAAACACGTGTCTGTAATGAAAAGATGTTCTATATTTACCTGTATCCAGCGATGCTGTCTTCTGCTCTGCTGCCTCCCGCTCCTGATCCACGCTCATTATTTTCATTGATTATTCACTGCCCGAGGATCTGGAAGGCGGAGCATCGCGGTGACAGGCTGGGTACAGCACAGCTGAGGACAGCACCGCCGGGGACATCACCGGGGACAGGTGAGTATACAGCAGTTTGTGCAGTGACATCCAGGGACTCATCAGGGTTCCCAATGAACTCTCATGAACCCCTGGAAGTCACCATCGTGACACTCGCTGTAGCGCAGTTGTCGCAGGGGTGTCATCAGAGTTCATTGGGAAATCTGATGACCTCCTGGACGTCCCTGCACACACACTGCGGGCAGGAAACTCACCTGTCACTAGCGATGTCCCCAGTGATGCTGTCCTCAGTGATGCTGTCTCCAGCGCTGTCCCCGCGATGCCCTGCTTCCAGCTGCTCACTGCAGTGAATAATCAATGAAAATAATGAGCGGGGGTCTGGAGCGGGAGGCAGCAGAGACGAAGACAGCACCGCTGGATACAGGTAAATATAGAAAATCTTTT
Organism: Anomaloglossus baeobatrachus; assembly: GCF_048569485.1. Taxonomy (NCBI): domain Eukaryota; kingdom Metazoa; phylum Chordata; class Amphibia; order Anura; family Aromobatidae; genus Anomaloglossus; species Anomaloglossus baeobatrachus. The sequence goes on from NC_134354.1 coordinate 744,699,243, forward strand.
TATTTAAAAACCCGTGTTTTCTCCGGTATGTGTCACACTGATGTCACACGGATCACATCAGTGTGTGGTCCATGTGACATCCGTGCTGCTGGAGAAAAAACGGGCACGTCTCCGTGTGAAATAGCGGGGCCACACGGTCCATGTGAAAACACGGCCGTGTGAGAGTGCACAATAGGGTAACATGGGTACGTGTGACATCGGTGTTAAAAATGGATGTTACACGGACGTCTGAAACCAGCCTAACCATGTTCTGTGGCCTGATAATACCAAGATAAACTTATTTGGTTCAGATGATGTCAAGTGTGTGTGGTGGCAACCAGGTGAGGAGCACAAAGACAAGTGTGTCCTGCCTACAGTCAGGCATGGTGGTGGAAGACTCATGGTTTGGGGCTTTATGAGTGGTGCTGGCAGTGGAGAGCTACAGATCATTGAGGAAACCATGAATGCCTATGTGTACTGTGACATAGTGAAGCAGAGCATGATCCGCTTTGTATTCCACCTTAATAACGACCACAAACACGACGACCAATGGCTTGCTGAAGAACCTGATGGTAAAGGTGCAGGACTGGCCAAGCATCTCCAGACCCTATTGATTCAGAGTTTACAGATTTGTGGGAAAAATAATCTTATGTGGAATTTGCCTTACAACGTGTCACTCTGTGCTGTAGATTTTATCCTTTGCGAAGCATTAGGTGAAATCTCCAGCAAATACTCCGCGTCTAGGTCTATCTTCAGATTTGGTTGTGAATGTGTCTGTCTTCTGATTCTCCGGCCCCCCTACTCCGCCCCCTGTAGTGACAGCCTCTCCCGGACACGCTGCCAGCACTTCATCCATTCTCCATATGTGATTTTAAGGTTTTCCAGGATTAAATATGGCGCCCAGTAGTTCAATCTCCATGGCTACGGTCAAGCTTCCACCAATCAATATAGTTTATTGTTTTTCAATCACGCCTCTATCAGTGACTGTACCAATAGTATTCGAGGACGGGGCTGTCAGCGGTTGCTGATTGGCCGGGGCAGTGGGTGTTGTCCTCCGTCCTGCGTAGAGGTGACTCGCAGTGACAGCCGCCGGAGCAGTCATGGCCTTCTGTATCCCGCGTCCCGCTGCCGCCCGCCTGTGCTCCGGCTCCTCCCGGGTGAGTGCTGCCTGCAGTGTCCGCCGTGTGCTCCTGTCCTCCTCCGTGAGTATGGCGTCTGCGACGCAGCTGAAGGCGCCAGCAGGTGGCAGTGTGCCAGGCCGGGGTGCCCTTGTAGGGGAGCAGGGCAGCGGTGTATGGGAAGCCGTGCAGAGCCGGAGTCACTTATTATACCGCCCCCAAGTCACAAATGGGCCCCTCAGCAGCACTTTGGGGCCCATCTTTTATAGATATAAGTGGGGGATGGTAAAGAACAATGCAAAGTGCGCTCATGTAAGGGGGCTGGGAGGCAACACAGTCCCCCCCCAACCCCTCCACCCCCCACCCCCCCCCCCCATTGTCAGGGAGCCGACGTGCCCCCCTCCAACCCCTCCCCCTATTGTCAGGGAGCCGAAGGAAGCCGGGGGGTGGTCAGGCCTGCAGGAGCGGAGACAGGACGGGGGGTGGTCAGGCCTGCAGGAGCGGAGAGAGGACGGGGGGTGGTCAGGCCTGCAGGAGCGGAGAGAGGACGGGGGTGGTCAGGCCTGCAGGAGCGGAGAGAGGACGGGGGGTGGTCAGGCCTGCAGGAGCGGAGAGAGGACGGGGGGTGGTCAGGCCTGCAGGAGCGGAGACAGGACGGGGGGTGGTCAGGCCTGCAGGAGCGGAGAGAGGACGGGGGGGAGGTCAGGCCTGCAGGGGCGGACACAGGACGGGGGGGAGGTCAGGCCTGCAGGGGCGGACACAGGACGGGGGGGAGGTCAGGCCTGCAGGAGCGGAGAGAGGACGGGGGGAGGTCAGGCCTGCAGGAGCGGAGAGAGGACGGGGGGAGGTCAGGCCTGCAGGAGCGGAGAGAGGACGGGGGGTGGTCAGGCCTGCAGGAGCGGAGAGAGGACGGGGGGTGGTCAGGCCTGCAGGAGCGGAGAGAGGATGGGGGGAGGTCAGGCCTGCAGGAGCGGAGAGAGGACGGGGGGGAGGTCAGGCCTGCAGGAGCGGAGAGAGGACGGGGGGGAGGTCAGGCCTGCAGGAGCGGAGAGAGGACGGGGGGGAGGTCAGGCCTGCAGGAGCGGAGAGAGGACGGGGGGGAGGTCAGGCCTGCAGGAGCGGAGAGAGGACGGGGGGGAGGTCAGGCCTGCAGGAGCGGAGAGAGGACGGGGGGGAGGTCAGGCCTGCAGGAGCGGAGAGAGGACTGGGGGGAGGTCAGGCCTGCAGGAGCGGAGGGAGGACGGGGGGAGGTCAGGCCTGCAGGAGCGGAGGGAGGACGGGGGGGAGGTCAGGCCTGCAGGAGCGGAGGGAGGACGGGGGGGGAGGTCAGCCTGCAGGAGCGGAGGGAGGACGGGGGGGGAGGTCAGGCCTGCAGGAGCGGAGGGAGGACGGGGGGGGAGGTCAGGCCTGCAGGAGCGGAGGGAGGACGGGGGGGGAGGTCAGGCCTGCAGGAGCGGAGGGAGGACGGGGGGAGGTCAGGCCTGCAGGAGCGGAGGGAGGACGGGGGGAGGTCAGGCCTGCAGGAGCGGAGGGAGGACGGGGGGAGGTCAGGCCTGCAGGAGCGGAGAGATGACGGGGGGGAGGTCAGGCCTGCAGCAGCGGAGAGAGGACGGGGGGGAGGTCAGGCCTGCAGCAGCGGAGAGAGGACGGGGGGGAGGTCAGGCCTGCAGGAGCGGAGAGAGGACGGGGGGGAGGTCAGGCCTGCAGGAGCGGAGGGAGGACGGGGGGAGGTCAGGCCTGCAGGAGCGGAGAGAGGACGGGGGGGAGGTCAGGCCTGCAGGAGCGGAGGGAGGACGGGGGGTGGTCAGGCCTGCAGGAGCGGAGAGAGGATGGGGGGGGAGGTCAGGCCTGCAGCAGCGGAGAGAGGACGGGGGAGGTCAGACCTGCAGGGGCGGAGAGAGGGGGCCTCTGCGGGAACAATACAGGGGTCATTACAGTCCAGTACCTTTTTATAATGCACCATTCTGCCTGCGTTGACGGTGTATGTGGCCCCCTCATCTCCTGACCATCTGCACCTCGTCTACCCGCCCCTGGTGCCCCAAACTGCACCTACTAATCAGAAGAGGCAGAGACGCAGGAAGGTGGCAGCCAGAGCTGATATCAGCGGTTTGGTGCGGTGTGGAGTATCAGACCTCCACTTATCTGATACTGACAACACATTTAAGTGGCAACATCCTATAATTTAGGAGGATCTGGGGTAAGATGCTGGGATATCTCGGAGCTCAGGATGGCAGCGTCCGCCTATGTGTGACTTGGAAGCTGTTCTGCTGTTGGGAAACTTTTGTCTTTTGGGCTTATAGGGAACAGCGGCTGACTCCATACTCTTCAATAGAGCAGCAGGTTGTTACTGTCCAGGGAAAGCTTTGGGGGTATTCCATCTCCAAGATCCTATCCCAGTATGTAGTAGGTGTACAAATAATAATTTATAAGCAAATCCCTCCAATTAGAAATGTAGTATAGTTCTCCTGATTAGCTGTAACTTACCTCATGTGCAGGGGATTGTCGCTTAGGCATTGATTGTTACGACCTTGAGCAACTGTCAATATTGTATATTCATGGTTCTGGATACTTAACTGGCAGCTAGTGATGGGTTGCAGCACTTAATCTTCAAGGAGCAGTGAGCGCTGCAGCCAATTAATGACCGCTGGTAGCTTGCAGTGGTTAGGTGGATCATTGGAATGGCGCCGATGTTGAAGGTAAATACTGTATAAGTATTTTTTTATTTTTTTTTTTACAGTAGGGATGACAGCATTTAAGGAAAGGTCGTCCAAGTTACACTACAGCATTTTTGTTCTCGCAATTGCTACAGATCGCAGAAATTATAGGGCTCACCTGCTAAAGTCTGCAGTCACTTTATGTGACTGCAGATTTCTCAATCCTGACAGCTTGCAATACAGCACACTGTCAGGATCCTCCCATGTTGCTAGTAACTGCGTGTGATCACTTAGGCAATTTGCAGTCTTCCAGCCACATTCTGACAAGGTGTGCTTGTCCTCGCTGAATTTACTGGTATTGAAGGAGGCAGCACATGTAATATGTATGCAAATCACATGTCTGCGGGCACATGACCACCCATGGTTGGCAGCAAAACCTGAGAATCCTGACAGTGTGCATGTTGTATGGATTCCTAGAATAAAGGCTGCTTTACACGCTCGTGAAAGCGCCCGCCCCTGTCGTTTGTGCGTCACGGGCAAATCGCTGGCTGTGGCGCACAATATCGTTAGTCCCCGTCACACATAATTACCTTCCTAGCGACGTCGCTGTGGGCGGCGAACAACCTCTTTGTTGAGGAGGCGGTTCGTTCGGCGTCACACAGCGGCCAGCCAATAGAAGCGGAGGGGCGGAGACCAGCCGCATTAACGACACGCCCACCTCGTTGCCGAAGGATGCAGGTACGGTGTTGCTAGTCGTTCCCGGGGTGTCACACGTAGCGATGTGTGCTGCCTCAGGAACGACGAACAACCTGCGTCCTCAACGACCAACGAGATTTTGAAAATGAACATGTCAACGATCAACGATTAGGTGATTATTTTTGATCGTTAACACTCGCTGTTACATGCAACAACGTCGCTAACGATGCCAGATGTGCATCACGAATTCCGAGACCCCAACGACATCTCGTTAGCGATATCGTTGTGTGTAAATGGGCCTTAACTGCAGACATCTCCCAGAAGACCTAAAAATCTCTTTAAATTATATATATATATATGATTTAATTATATTATATTATATTTTTTTTTTCTCTCCTAGGCACTGAAGTATTCACACCGATCTTATGCTTCACAGCCATCTTTAAATGTAAGTGCTTTTTTATCTTTCTGTAGATATTACTGGGCAAGAAATAGTAAAACTAATACAGTAGTTTTGTCTTTTGCATCCATTTTAATGCATCTTCATTAGAGATGCGTCAACTTGAAAAGTAAAGTTCGATGTTCGTGACAAACACGGATTTTGCAAAAATAAAAAATCCGTGTTCGAATTTGGATGCTTTTACGTATCCACACTCGTGAACATGGCTGTGCTCGGGTACACTCGGTGCTCAGCCCAGTGCGAACCGCTGGCAGTGTTTGAACCGCTCGCACTGGGGGTAACAGTGTGATCAGATGTAATGTGCACAAAAAATATCTTTCTTTGTCGCTCCATTGGGAGACCCAGACCATTGGGTGTATAGGCTATGCCTCCGGAGGCCGCACAAAGTATTACACTAAAAGTGTAAAGCCCCTCCCCTTCTGCCTATACACCCCCCGTGCTCCCACGGGCTCCTCAGTTTTTTGCTTTGTGCGAAGGAGGCAGACATGCACGCACAGCTCCACAGATTGGTCAGCAGCAGCTGCTGACTATGTCGGATGGAAGAAAAGTGGGCCCATATAGGGCCCCCAGCATGCTCCCTTCTCACCCCACTCTTGTCGGCGGTGTTGTTAAGGTTGAGGTATCCATTGCGGGTACGGAGGCTGGAGCCCACATGCTGTTTTCCTTCCCCATCCCCCTCAGGGCTCTGGGTGAAGTGGGATCCTATCGGTCTCCAGGCACTGAGACCGTGCTTCATCCACAACTCCTGTGGAGCCTGCTGGATAGGAGCCGGGTACCGTTCAGGGACATGGCCCTGCTACTTGGAGGTACTCTGTATCCCTGTGGGGACCGCGCACAGCAACACTACAGCTTTGCTGGGTGTGCTAGTGCACCGGGGACCGCGGCGCTGACCGGGTTAAAATGTGCCATTACACACTCAGCGTTGCTGAGTGTGTTTTATGTATAGGGACTGCCGCGCTGACCGCCGCTGCCACGGAAACACTGCGGCGCGGCTGGGACTTGTAGTGCGCCGGGGACTTCCGCGCTGGCCGCGCATATACGGCGGCCGCGCTTATTACTCGAGTCCCCGGCTTTTTGCGGCCTAGTTTCCTTTTCCTCCCGCCCTCAGCCCTGACATGCAGGGGAAGGGCGGGAAGCTGCACAGAACGAGCAGCACTGAGGGCTGGAGCATGCTTTGCATACTCCACCCCTCTCACTGTGCACAGTGCGGCTCCAGTTCCCGCACTTTCTCGGCCACGCCCACGACTCCCTCCTCTCCTCAGGACGCCGGCAGCCATTCCTGTCAGCTCCTCGGACGCAGCAGAGGGGGACAAAGTCTGGGAGACCCAGGCAGGGACTTGGGTGGCCTCACAACCGCTTGAAGCGGGTGGTAAGCAGCACCTGTGGTGCTAGCCCCATTGTGCAGTAGTGTAACTATACTGTATATGTTTATGGTATATACTTTACACTGTATGGTGCACAGTTGATTTCTGGCTATATACCCTATTGTGTTGCTCAGGGAAGATAATAGCATGGCGCCCACAAAGGCAGGGGTGCCAAAACACAGGCTTATTATTCTGCCTGCGCCGCATGTACGACCCCGCTACCGGCAGGTTCCACTGACCCTCATTGTATACAGTGCTCGGGCCCTGTGACACTTACTCAGCCAGAGCCTCTGCTAAGAGGGGCCCAGGGGGAGCCACCTGCTGACAATGTCCAGGTGACGGGGACAGAGTTTGCAAAACTCTCTGAGACTATGGCTAAGATACTAGAAGCCTTGCAGTACAGGCCGGTATCTCAGCACAGGGACTCTGTTGAATCTTTGTTCCCTGGCCCCCCTCAGTTGGACCAACAATGTCCTCCCGGGGTATCTCATAGATCCCAGGCTGAGGGTTCTGACACAGACCCCAGCCCCAGACCGACTAAGCGAGCTCGCTTAGATTTTCCCTCGACATCATCATATTGTTCAGGGTCTCAGCGAGGGGAATCTCGAGTTGATGAAGCGGAGGTAGCTGATCAGGATTCTGATTCTGAGGCCGCTCTCAATCTTAATACTCCAGACGGGGACGCCATAGTGAACGATCTTATTGCATCCATCAATCAAATGCTGGATATTTCTCCCTCAGTCCCTCCAGCAGAGGAGTCGGCTTCTCAGCAGGAGAAATTCCGGTTCAGGTTCCCCAATCGTACACAGAGTATGTTTCTGGACCACTCTGACTTCAGAGAGGCAGTCCAGAATCACCATGCTTGTCCAGATGAGCGTTTTTCTAAGCGCCTTAAGGATACACGTTATCCCTTTCCACCTGACGTGGTTAAAGGTTGGACTCAGTGTCCCAAAGTGGATCCTCCAATCTCCAGACTGGCGGCTAGATCCATACTTGCAGTGGAAGATGGGGCTTCACTCAAAGATGCCACTGACAGGCAGATGGAGCTCTGGTTGAAATCCATCTATGAAGCGATCGGCGCTTCTTTTGCCCCAGCATTCGCAGCCGTATGGGCGCTACAAGCTATCTCAGCAGGTCAAGCGCAAATCGAAGCAGCCACATGCACGTCCGCGCCACAAGTGGCGTCCATTACCACTCAGACCTCGGCATTTGCGTCTTACGCTATTAATGCTGTCCTGGACTCTGCGAGCCGTACGGCGGTGGCAGCCGCCAATTCGGTGGTTCTCCGCAGGGCCTTGTGGCTACGGGAATGGAAGGCAGATTCTGCTTCCAAAAAGCGCTTAACCAGTTTGCCAATTTCTGGCGACAGATAGTTTGGCGAGCGTTTGGATGAAATCATCAAACAATCCAAGGGAAAGGATACATCCTTACCCCAGCCCAAACCGAACATACCCCAACAGAGGAGAGGGCAGTCGAGGTTTCGGTCCTTTCGGGGCGCGGGCAGGTCCCAATTCTCCTCGTCAAAAAGGCCTCAGAAAGAGCAAAGGAACTCTGATGCATGGCGGTCTAAGTCACGTCCTAAAAAGACCACCGGAGGGGCAGCTAACAAAGCGGCTTCCTCATGACTTTCGACCTCCTCATTCCGCATCCTCGGTCGGTGGCAGGCTCTCCCGCTTTTGCGACACCTGGCTGCCATGAATAAAAGACCGCTGGGTGAGAGACATTCTGTCTCACGGTTACAAGATAGAGTTCACCTCTCGTCCCCCGACTCGATTCTTCAGGTCATCCCCGCCTCCCGAGCGAGCAGAGGCTCTTCTGCAGGCGCTGCGCACTCTGAAGGCAGAGGGAGTGGTGATCCCTGTTCCTCTTCAGCAACAGGGCCACGGTTTTTACTCCAACTTGTTTGTGGTCCCAAAGAAGGACGGGTCTTTCCGCCCTGTCCTGGACCTGAAACTGCTCAACAAACACGTAAAAACCAGGCGGTTCCGGATGGAATCCCTCCGCTCCGTCATCCCCTCAATGTCCCAAGGAGATTTCCTTGCATCGATCGATATCAAAGATGCTTATCTCCACGTACCGATTGCTCCGGAGCACCAGCGCTTCCTGCGCTTCGCCATAGGAAACGAACACCTGCAGTTCGTGGCACTGCCGTTCGGTCTGGCAACAGCCCCACGGGTTTTTACCAAGGTTATGGCTACTGTAGTAGCGGTCCTACACTCTCAGGGTCACTCGGTGATCCCGTACTTGGACGATCTGCTGATCAAGGCACCCTCTCAAGAGGCATGCCAACGCAGCCTCGAAGCTACCCTGGAGACTCTCCAAAGTTTTGGGTGGATCATCAATTTTCCGAAGTCAAATCTGACACCGGCCCAATCGCTGACATATCTTGGCATGGAGTTTCATACCCTCTCAGCGATAGTGAAGCTTCCGCTGATCAAGCAGCAGTCACTACAGACAGGGGTACAATCTCTCCTTCAAGGCCAGTCACACCCCTTGAGGCGCCTCATGCACTTCCTGGGGAAGATGGTGGCAGCAATGGAGGCAGTCCCTTTCGCGCAGTTTCACCTGCGTCCTCTTCAATGGGACATCCTACGCAAATGGGACAGGAAGCCGACGTCCCTCGACAGGACTGTCTCCCTCTCTCAAGCGACCAAAGCTTCCCTTCGGTGGTGGCTTCTTCCCACTTCATTATCGATGGGGAAATCCTTCCTACCCCCATCCTGGGAGGTGGTCACGACGGACGCGAGTCTGTCAGGGTGGGGAGCGGTTTTTCTCCACCACAGGGCTCAGGGTACGTGGACCCAGCAAGAGTCATCGCTTCAGATCAATGTTCTGGAAATACGGGCAGTGTACCTTGCCCTGAAAGCGTTCCAGCAGTGGCTGGAAGGCAAGCAGATCCGAATTCAGTCGGACAATTCCACAGCGGTGGCATACATCAACCACCAAGGCGGCACACGCAGTCGGCAAGCCTTCCAGGAAGTCCGGCGGATTTTGCTGTGGGTGGAAGCAACGGCCTCCACCATCTCTGCAGTTCACATCCCAGGCGTGGAAAACTGGGAAGCAGATTATCTCAGTCGCCAGGGCATGGACGCAGGGGAATGGTCCCTTCACCCGGACGTGTTTCAGGAGATCTGTTGCCGCTGGGGGGTGCCGGACGTCGACCTCATGGCGTCCCGGCACAACAACAAGGTACCGATGTTCATGGCACGGTCTCAAGATCCCAGAGCTCTGGCGGCAGACGCCTTAGTTCAGGATTGGTCGCAGTTTCAGCTCCCTTATGTGTTTCCTCCGCTGGCACTGTTGCCCAGAGTGTTACGCAAGATCAGGGCCGACTGCCGCCGCGTCATCCTCGTCGCTCCAGACTGGCCGAGGAGGTCGTGGTACCCGGATCTGTGGCATCTCACGGTCGGCCAACCGTGGGCACTACCAGACCGACCAGACTTGCTATCCCAAGGGCCGTTTTTCCATCTGAATTCTGCGGCCCTCAACCTGACTGTGTGGCCATTGAGTCCTGGATCCTAGCGTCTTCAGGGTTATCTCAAGACGTCATTGCCACTATGAGACAGGCTAGGAAACCAACGTCCGCCAAGATCTACCACAGGACGTGGAAAATTTTCCTGTCGTGGTGCTCTGCTCAGGGTTTTTCTCCCTGGCCTTTTGCCTTGCCCACTTTTCTGTCCTTCCTTCAATCTGGACTGGGAAAGGGTTTGTCGCTCGGCTCCCTTAAGGGACAAGTCTCAGCGCTCTCTGTGTTTTTCCAGAAGCGCCTTGCCAGGCTTCCACAGGTACGCACGTTCCTGCAGGGGGTTTGTCACATCGTTCCTCCTTACAAGCGGCCTTTAGAACCCTGGGATCTGAACAGGGTGCTGACGGTTCTTCAGAAACCACCATTCGAGCCAATGAGAGATATTTCTCTCTCACGCCTTTCGCAGAAAGGGGTTTTCCTAGTTGCAGTCACTTCTCTTCGGAGAGTGTCTGAGCTAGCAGCGCTGTCATGCAAAGCCCCTTTCCTGGTGTTTCACCAGGACAAGGTGGTTCTACGTCCGGTTCCGGAATTTCTCCCTAAGGTGGTATCCCCCTTTCATCTCAATCAGGATATCTCCTTACCTTCTTTTTGTCCTCATCCAGTTCACCAATGTGAAAAGGATTTGCACTTGTTAGATCTGGCGAGAGCACTCAGACTCTACATTTCTCGTACGGCGCCCCTGCGCCGCTCGGACGCACTCTTTGTCCTTGTCGCTGGCCAGCGTAAAGGGTCACAGGCTTCCAAATCAACCCTGGCTCGGTGGATCAAGGAGCCAATTATCAAAGCTTACCGTTCGGCTGGGCTTCCGGTTCCCTCAGGGCTGAAGGCCCATTCTACCAGAGCCGTGGGTGCGTCCTGGGCTTTGAGGCACCAGGCTACGGCTCAGCAGGTGTGTCAGGCGGCTACCTGGTCGAGCCTGCACACTTTCACGAAGCACTATCAGGTGCATACCTATGCTTCGGCGGATGCCAGCCTAGGTAGACGAGTCCTTCAGGCGGCGGTTGCCCACCTGTAGGAAGGGGCCGTTTTACGGCTCTATTACGAGGTATTATTTTACCCACCCAGGGACTGCTTTTGGACGTCCCAATGGTCTGGGTCTCCCAATGGAGCGACAAAGAAGGGAATTTTGTTTACTTACCGTAAATTCCTTTTCTTCTAGCTCCAATTGGGAGACCCAGCACCCGCCCCTGTTTTTTTGTGTACACATGTTGTTCATGTTGAATGGTTTCAGTTCTCCGATATTCCTTCGGATTGAATTTACTTAAAACCAGTTTATAATTTTTTCCTCCTTTTTGCTTTTGCACCAAAACTGAGGAGCCCGTGGGAGCACGGGGGGTGTATAGGCAGAAGGGGAGGGGCTTTACACTTTTAGTGTAATACTGTGTGCGGCCTCCGGAGGCATAGCCTATACACCCAATGGTCTGGGTCTCCCAATTGGAGCTAGAAGAAAAGGAATTTACGGTAAGTAAACAAAATTCCCTTCTTCCCTCCCCTGGAAGTGACGTATTTATTGCTGTAGGTGGGCGGTTAGCCAAATTGCCAAATCAGTGACTTCCATTGGGGTTCAGGTTCATTATGGGTCCAGAACAAAACTTTTATCTAAAGTCTGGCTGAAGCCACAGAACCTGAACTTCAACGTGTCCCCTCATCTCTAATCTTCACCCCTTTGTTAATATTTTGACACCAGTAGGGGTTCAGCGGGACCTTGTCCAAAATTTACGAAACGTTGGTGTCCATCCAACCTTGTTATCTACATTTTTACTGTTGATTATTTTTTTTTTATTCTGCTTGTTTTCCAGGAGGTGGTGATCGCGAGTGCAGTAAGAACCCCAATAGGTTCATTCCAGGGGTCCCTGGCCTCTTTTCCGGCCACAAAGCTTGGCTCCGTTGCCATTAAAGCTGCAGTTGAGCGAGCCGGTATGTGAAGTGCTCTGTGCCGTCTGTCTGGTTCTGAATAGTGATGAGCACCAAGATGCTCGGTACTCGAATCTAGCAATCGGACGCTCAGATGGGCGCAACTCATGTACTGGGTATAATGGAAGTCAATGGAAAACCTGTGCATTTTTACTGAAGAGTCTTGCGGAAAAATGCTTGCTTTTCCTGTTGGCTTCCATTATACTCAGTACTAGAGTTGAGCCCGTCCCGGCATCTGACTGCTCGATTCGAGTGCCGAGCATCTTGGTGCTCACTCGTTACTAGTTTTGAGTAGACATGGGTTCACTTTATTTTTCTTCTATATTATACAGGTATTCCTGCAGAGGAGGTCAATGAGGTGTATATGGGCAATGTCCTGCAGGCGGGGCAGGGACAGGCACCAACACGGCAGGCAGCGCTCGGGGCAGGTACATATTTTGGCCAGTCTTACTTCCTAAATCGCTCTCTACCATCAGTCTAGAATTGATAGCTCATGTTGTTTTGTTGTTGGCGCTCAGGTCTGCAGATCTCTACACCCACCACCACCGTGAACAAAGTCTGCGCCTCTGGAATGAAGTCAGTTATGTTGGCAGCACAGAGTCTGATGTGTGGACACCAGGTGAGACCATGCAAGAGATGAGCGGCTACCGGACCACTTTGAATTGAAATGAAATCCCATGGTGCCGCTCTATGTAAGGTCCACATGGCCGGCTGAGATCCCCAGCCAAGACATTTAAAAGCGTAACCATCTGTTATGGAGGAGACGATTGGATATAAAATAATAGGATGCCAATCGTCAACCGAAGTCCGCCGGGCAGATGACAAAGCCACTATGGGACTGGTGGATGGATGAAGAAACTGAATGTGAATGAAGGGGATGTTAATGGCACACCCCAACATGTAGCATGCCCCTGTTAGCGTTACAGGTAACGCAGCAATCAGTCATGTGTGAAGGAACACGTCTGAGAGGAAAACCAAACCGGTATCGGTCACGTGCGTAAGGACATGTGAGACCGAGTGGTAACCCAGTTAGCGTCGCTGGTAAACCGAGGAGACATGATGAACCGGTCACGTGTGTAGGGAGCACGGTAGACTGGTAGGATAGCCAGGAGAGTGTACACAAATCTACCTCAGGTACTTCAGACTACCGGTCACGTGCGTACGGGGCACGTCAGACCGGGGGGGGCTACCCAGCTAGCGTTACTGGATACCTAAGGACTGATAGGACAGAGACTGACCCTCACCGTGCCAAGACACAGGTGTACCGAGATACGGACACCTGTTACCGACACCTAGCCCTGATTAACTCTGTCCTATCGCACGCACACACCTGCCACAAGCACTGCAGGAAAGATGGCGCTGGAACCCAAGCATACATGCGGTACAGTCTGCTCACTGAGCTGCAGCAATAGACAATGACGCTCGCTTGCTGATGGACTTGGCTATGAGCATTTTATAGCTCCTCCCTGCTTCAGACCACATGGCATGAGGTAACGGCACCAGTTGCAGCCATCTCGCGGCCATCGCGTCACCGCGAGCCAATCAGCGGCCGCCACGTTAGTGATGACGTCACGTGCTTGCGCGATAGCGGGAATGCTGCACTTAGTGCCTGGATAGACTGCGGTGTAGCCCTAAATGAGCACTAAAGGTACCATCAAACATAACGAGATCGCTAGCGAGATCGCTGCGGAGTCACGGTTTCTGTGACGCAGTAGTGATCCCGTTGGCGATCTCGTTATGTGTGACACCTATCAGCGATCAGGCCCCTGCTGTGAGATCGCCGGTCGTTGCAGAATGGTCCAGGCCATTTTCTTCAAAGGCGATGTCCTGCTGGGCAGGACACATCGCTGTGTTTGACACTGTGACAGAGTCACAGTGACTGCTGAGATCGTTATACAGGTCGCTACTGCGACCTGTATCATTCCTGCATCGCTGGTAAGATCTGACTGTGTGACATTTCACCAGCGACCTCCCAGCGATCCTTATCAGGTCGCATCGTTTCCGGGATCGCTGGTAAGTTGTTGTGTGTGACTGGGCCTTTAGACTCAGACCGGTGACTGACTCTAGCCACCTGATGCCTCTCAGCCAGACGCCTTGAGCGACGGGCAGTTGGCACTGCGGAGTCAGCCGAACCTGGTACAGGAAATATAGACAGGACCGGATCGGTTCGAGGCTCAGGGGAACCCCGAACCATAACACCGTCGTTTTGTTATTTCATAAATCAATAGTCCACATGAAAATAAGCAACTTTGTAATATTTCTTATCAGACACATCTGCTTCTTTTTCTGCCAGAACTGATCAGATATGATCAAAACTCTCAAGTCTGACATACAATCTATATTCAGTGAAGGCTTTCCCATTCCTGAGATAGGAGATGGCAGTTAGTGCTTACGAGTCCTTATGGGGACTAATAAAATTGTCAAAAACAAAAGTTTTAAAAAATATGTAAACGTAAATAAAATTAAAAGTTCAATCATCCCCCTGTGGCCCCATTGAAAATAAAACAATTAAAAATGTACACTTATTTGGTATTGCCGAGTTCAGAAATGCCTGATCTATCAAAATATAAAATAGGTTCACTGTGTATCGAGAAAAAATATTCCAAAATCACAGGTTTTTTTGGTTGCTGCAACATTGCATAAAAATGTAATAACAGACAATTAAAATGTTGCATCTGGGCAACAATGGTATAATTAAAGACTCCCGCACAGAAGCTGTTCTACAAAAAAAGGTTTAAAGAAGTATAAAGTTCTAGCTTTGGAATGGCCAGTCCTAAAATTAATCCAAAAATAATGTTGTGGATGGACCTAACAACATAACAGAGTTGAAGCTGTTTTGTAGGCAGGATTGGGATCAAATTTCTCAAAGCCAAGGTATAGGACTAATTGACAATGACCAGAAACATTTTAAATGCAGATATTACCGTGCATGGGGTCACACCAAATATTGAAGGGAAAGATTAACATGCTTTTGGCACAAACAGGCATGTGAAATTGGATAATTCTCATTTAAAGAAAAAAAAATGTATTTTTGACTCATTTGTTATGTTTGGTTCATATACCAACCCAACTAAGTAACTTAACTGCAGGGTGTTGCTTCGTCTTTGTGCATAGACATTACTAAGTTTATTGAGTTCAATGAGAGCTGCGTAAACCTCTGTGCAGTTAGCGCCCACTAGTGGTGGCTGAAGGCAAGTAAAATTTTATGTAAATAGAATCTGTCACCAGGTATCTGCTGCCCCATAGAGCAGCATAATGTAGAGACAGACTCTGATTCCAGCAATGTGTCGTTTACTGAGCTGTTTGCTGTCATTTTGGTAAAATCTATGTTTCTTTATCGCTTCATTGAGGGACACTGGAAACTATGGGTTGTATGCTGCTCCCCCAATGAAGGCTCCAAGAAAGAGATTTTACGGTGAGTACCCAAAATCTGCTTTTTGCATAGTGTCGCCTCCTAATGGCAGCAGCATACAACCCATGGTTTCCTTTTCCCATGGTTTTTTTTTTTTTTTTTTACCAAAACATGAAGCATCTTAGTAAATGACACTGGAATCCAGGTCTCTGTTTCTACCTTATGCTTTTCTCAGATTAGGCGGCAAAAACCTAGCGACAGATTCCCTTTTTAAATTACAAAAAAGCACGGGGCTTACTTATTGAAATCATAGAATAGTATAATTGGAAGGGCCAACGGGTCCAGCCCCCTGCAACTGCAGGCTTTCCTAAATCATCCGAACTATGTTTATCCAGCTTCCGCTTGAAGATTTCCTTTGATGGAGAGCTCACCACCTCCCGTGGCTGCCTGTTCCACTCCCTGACTGCCCTCTCTCTACCTCCCGTGGTCGCCTGTTCCACTCCCTGACTGCCCTCTCTCTACCTCCCGTGGTCGCCTGTTCCACTCCCTGACTGCCCTCTCTCTACCTCCCGTGGTCGCCTGTTCCACTCCCTGACTGCCCTCTCTCTACCTCCCGTGGTCGCCTGTTCCACTCCCTGACTGCCCTCTCTACCTCCCGTGGTCGCCTGTTCCACTCCCTGACTGCCCTCTCTAGCTCCCGTGGTAGCCTGTTCCACTCCCTGACTGCCCTCTCTAGCTCCCGTGGTAGCCTGTTCCACTCCCTGACTGCCCTCTCTAGCTCCCGTGGTAGCCTGTTCCACTCCCTGACTGCCCTCTCTAGCTCCCGTGGTAGCCTGTTCCACTCCCTGACTGCCCTCTCTAGCTCCCGTGGTAGCCTGTTCCACTCCCTGACTGCCCTCACTGTCAAAGTTTTTGAAATTGTCTAATATGAATCTCCTTCTTTGTTTCATCCCATTGCTCCTACCTACTGTGTAATCTAAATTACAGCTGCTTTATTGTCCTATAGAATGTAATGGTAGCTGGCGGGATGGAGAGCATGTCCAATGTACCGTATTGCATGACGAGAGGAGCCACGCCATATGGTGGAGTGAAACTGGAAGATCTGATTGTGAAAGATGGACTTACTGATGTCTACAACAAATTCCACATGGTACGCAGTAAAATAACTACATTGTGTAAATGCCATCAATGTCGTGTTCCAAACACTACACACGGCGGCATTCCTAATTTGAACAATATTAGCGCTTTTAACTACAAAAATGTTGTATATTGCTATTGATGAGCTTAAAAAAGGGACTCAAAAAGGGAAGATGACTGCTCAAACCAAGTACCGGTGCTCGGTGAACCCTCGATGTGGCCGTACCGATCAGTGAACTTTCTTACCTACTTGTTTTGCATCTGTCTATTCTTCTTCCTTGAAGTTATTCACTAACTACTTTTTACATCCTTAGGATAGGTTATCAATGTCTGATTGGTACGTGTCTGACGTCCCACACCCCCTCCGATCAACTGTCCTCTGTGCCAACGGCGGTAGCAGGTACTGCTCTGTCTTCTGATAGTGGCCGTGGCCGGGCACTGCTCATCCACCTTTTTAGTCAGATCAATAGAAGACTGATGTGCAGTACCCGGCGGCATCTACTCTCAGAAGACAGAGCAGTGCCGGACCTGAGCATGTGCCACTGCCTGGACTGATAATGGCTGATCGGTGGGTATGCAGGGTGTCGAATCTAGACCGATCAGACATTGGTGACATATCCCAAGCATATGCCATCAATGTAAAAGTAGTGGATAACCCATTTAATGACAGCTCTGACTTTATAGTAAGGGGGTACTGTTTGGCCAAGGGTGCCGCGAGCGCCTGTGCTTAGTTCGAGCACTCGTGTGTTTTTGTTTTTATGTGGCAAGTCTTCCTTTAAATATTTCAACTCCCCCCTTCCCCAATCAACCCTTTTCATTCTCCTACCTAATCTGTATAAACGTCACTTTTGTGTAACCAGAACAGATATTTATACAGTGCTGTGTCTTGTAATACAGGGAAACTGTGCAGAGAACACTGCGAAGAAGTTCAGCATTGGACGGGAAGAACAAGACAGTTTTGCCATCAGTTCTTACACCAGAAGTAAAGCATCCTGGGAATCTGGGATTATCGCAAAAGAAATTGCACCAGTAACTATTCAACAAAAAGGTGATGATGTGACCTAAAAAATAAATTTTCCAAATATCATAAATTCCCACAAGGTGTAAATGCTAAAGATTTTCCGCAGCAAAAAATCTCCATTGGTAAATATCGCCTCGGATTTAATTGCAGAAAAGTTACGGAAGTACTGTACATTGCACCCTTACATTTCAAAGGGCGAAATATGTAGCGGTGAAAAACCAAAATCAATGGACAGATATGAAATATGCAAGGACATCCTCAAGATAAGTTGACATGCTGCAGATTTAAAAAAAAAAAAAAATAAAATGTCAATTTAAGCTGCAGATTTGTTCTATGTAGCATAGGAATGAGATTCAGGTAAACTTCATTCACAAAGCGGCTAATACTTAAATACACAGTAAGGGAATCACAACATAACTTCTTACTAGTTACAATTCGTACAGTAAATTTTAAATCTTACTTTGAGAACTGAGCGATGGAAAACAAAAACCTAAAGAAAATGTAATTAATTTTTATTTGCACCATCCACTTACAGTACATGTATGTAAATATACATTTAGTTTATGTACAAAACGCTGAACTTCATTACACACAGAATAATCACCAGCCATTTAATACGATGACTTTGTGCAGCCCAGATAAAGGAGGAGGACACAGCTGCTTCAAAAGGGTAAGTCTGCAAAAAGAGGACATTGCTGCCTCTGATCAGTTAATCTACTGGATGAGAAAATGGCTCCTTCTAACGTTATATTGGATTATTCTAAGGGCTTGTTCGCACGTAAATGCTGAAATTTCTGCAGCGATTAGTCAGCACGTGCGCTTCAAAACGCTGCAGAAACCCTACGTAATGCAGCGTTTCAGCAGGTTACATGCCGACTTTATGCGCTCTGGATGCAGCCTCTCCCATAGACAGAGTGGGAGCTGCATCCAAACCGCACAAATTAAGTGACATGCTGCATTTTTGAACACACAAATTTGGGTCAAAATTTTAGCACCCAAATCGCTGCGTTCAAAAAAGCATGGTGCGCACGGATTATGCACAATCTACATAGATTGCTCTGGGGACGCAGGATGCATGCGCTTACGCTGCAGTGCAATACGCAGCGTAAATGAATTATATTACACAACGTGAGCACGAGCCCTACGACACACACTCGCTCCCTCACTCAGGAGAAGTTGTGACTGGTTTTACCACTGCATCTGTTTCCTCTATCTGATGCTCTACAATACACATCCATTTTACTAAAACCATATTTACTTCCTAATATATCGCTATATCCAGCATCCAAATGGCAGCACAGATTTTTCCTGCACACATGGTGGCATCAAGTCTCCTGAAGCTGTCAAGATAGACAGTGAAGAGCTTGTCCGGAGGTTTTTATGCTAAATTAATGGGACCTCACGTGCAAAAAAAATGCTATTACCATGCCGATATGGGGTTCATCTGCAGGCTATCTGTGCCCCTCTCACTGACTGACCGCATCCTCCAATGATGAGCATCTGACAGTCAGTGAGCGGGTGGTTACAGTCGTCACTCTGCATGCACAGATTGGTGACAGCGCCCAGGAGCAGGGTTCAATGTGTAGGCACTGGGCAGGTTTAAAACACTATTAACCTGCAGTGCAACCTCATATCTGCAGGTTAATAGCATTTTTGCACGTGATGGGTTGCCTTTTAACGACTTTTCCGAATAGTTGATATTTAGGAACTAGTTATATTTTTAGTTCCTTTTTATTCATTGAAGTGTATCAGGCCGCAATGGTCTCCTTCTTTTTATAGTAATGTCATATTTGGCTTGTGCTAAGCGGCTGTGAATCTGCTACTTGTGTATAAATCTGTAAATGCTTCTGTCTTGCAGGGAAACCTGATGTTGTTGTACAAGAAGATGAGGAGTACAAGCGAGTAGATTTCAGCAAGTTTCCAAAACTCAAGACTGTTTTCCAAAAAGACAATGGTGAGGAATGGTGGGAAATGTGACGTGGAGGGTTTACTGCTTGAGATTCAGGCTATGTGCCCACAGGGAACGTGTCCTGCAGATATATCCGCAAGACATTCCGCAGGAGCTCCCAGAAAACCGCAGCACAACTTGTCTGTTTACATGCTGCAGTTGTATTGTTGAATGCCCTGTGGATATGGTGCGGTATTCTGCATTGAGGATACAGTACCATGGCTTCGGCACTGCATCCTCAATGCAGAACAAGTGCTGGAGTGATCGGGGCGTTCATACTTACCTACATCACGCAGCACTTCACTTTCCGGCTGTCTGTCTGCACATTGCCGGAGAAGGTGGGCGGGCCTAAACTAGCCGCGGCTGTCACATGACCGGAGCTTGTGCTGGCCCCGCCCACCACTTCCTGATCCTGGCTTCACCGCGCTCCTCTGCAGCGGAGGAAGTGACTCCGGTGTCTTCTATCAAGGCAGGTAAGTATGGGATCTTGCGGAAAAAATTCGCAGGAATAATTCACATGCTGCAGATTTTTCCACAGGGAAATCCGCATTATTTCCGCTGCGGAAAAAAAAACGCAGCATGGGCACAGCAGTTCCAAAATGCCATAGAAATGGCTGGGGACTCGCTGTACTGCAGATTTTTGAAAAATGTGCCAAATTTCCGCGAAAAAACGCGTCAAATTCCGCACACTTTCCGCAGCTTGGGCACATAGCCTTAGGTATTAAAATGCATGAATCCTAGCAAAACAGAGTACAGCACAGCCTGTGGTCGTTTATTTTTCTTCTCTATATCTCTCTCTCTTATATGTGATGATTCTTCAACAGTCCCATATAAACATTCTTACATTTTTAAAATTGCCAAGACCTTGTGAAAACAAGCACCTTTTTTGCAAAGTAACTTGTCAAAAAAAAATTTCTTTGTCGCTCCATTGGGAGACCCAGACAATTGGGGTGTATAGCTTCTGCCTCCGGAGGCCACACAAAGTACTACACTTTAAAAGTGTAACCCCTCCCCTCTGCCTATACACCCTCCCGTGCATCACGGGCTCCTCAGTTTTATGCTTTGTGTGGAAGGAGGCACACATCCACTCATGCATTCTCAGATTAGTTATATCGGTTGGAAGAAAAGAGGACCCCCACGGGGCCCCCGGCATGTTCCCTTCTCACCCCACTATGTCGGCGGTGCTGTTAAGGTTGAGGTACCCATTGCGGGTACAAAGGCCGGAGCCTCATGCCGTTTTTTCCTTCACCATCCCTTAGTGGCTCTGGGAGAAGTGGGATCCTGACCGGTCATCCATTCACTGGGACCAGGCTCCCTCCGCAGCCCCTGTGGGAATCTGCTGGACAGGAGTCTATTTATCCTCAGGGACCGGGCCCTGCATCTATAAGGTACTCTGTGTCCCCATGGGGACTGTGCATGGAGCACCTGCTTCCCGGACGCTGCAGCAGCTGCTGATTTGTGAAGACCGGGGGACTTCCGCGCCGACCGCGCCTGCTTGTCGGCCGCGGTTTTAAATTTAGTCCCCGGCTTCATCGCGGCCTAGTAGCAAAAATCCCGCCCCCGGACCTGCCTGTCAGGGGTAAGGGCGGGACGGCCGGCCTGATGTCGGCTGTGAGGGCAGGAGCATCCTGGATGTGTCCTCCCCCCTCACTGATCACTGTGGGGACCCCAGATTCCCGCACTTTTCTAGCACCGCCCACGGCTCCACTCCTCCCCTGAGAGCTCCGGCAGCCATGTTTTTTTGGCATTCTGCCGGTGGAGGATTATCTGAGAAGAGCTCTGCAGCTCTGGGAGACCTAAGGCAGGGAATCTGGAGGACACACACCCTGCTTTTTAGCGGTCGGTAAGCCACACCGGTCACCCGGTGCTGGTCCCCCCCCAGGGTGCCGGAATAGATACGTGTTTATATGCATATTTCTGTTCGGTCGGGCTGTATACCCCTTCCCATATACCCTCAGTGATCACACTCCTAGGACACAACAGCATGTCGTCCACAAGGAGCAAAGGTGCTAAGGCACAGGGTTTTTTTTGCGACCTGTACCTCTTGTAGGGCTATGTTACCTGCGGGTTCCACCTACCCTCACTGTGAGCAATGCTCGACCCCTGTTTCGCTTGCTCAGCCGGAGCCTAGGTCACTAGTGGACCCCTCGGCTCATGTAGACCCACCTGCTCCCCCTGTCCAGGCGGCAGGGACAGAGTTTGCTACGTTTGCAGAGAAACTCTCTGAGTCACTTTCACAATCCATGGCTCAGTCTATGGACAAATGGTCTGCCAGGCTGCTGGAAGCTTTGCAGTCCAGACCGGTCCTTACACAGGCCCCGGGCCCCGTTAGCTCGTCGCCTCCAGGCCCCTCTCGCTCCGCGCCGCAGCGCGCTCCCAGGTTGGGCCCTAGGTCCCACGCGGAGGAATCCTGCCCGGAACACAGTCCCAGACAGACTAAGCGGGCCCGCTGGGAATCTTCCCCGACCTCTTCACGCTGTTCGGGTTCCCAGCTCGAGGACTCTCTGGAGGACGAGGCGGACGTCGCAGCTCAGGGCTCTGAACCTGACGTTGCACTCAATCTTGATACACCTGAAGGGGACGCCTTAGTAAATGATCTTATCTCGTCCATCAACCAGGTGTTCGATCTGTCTCCCCCGCCTCCACCTGTAGAGGAGTCGGCTTCTCAGCAGGAGAAACACCAGTTTCGGTTCCCCAAACGTACACGCAGTGCGTTTTTCGATCACTCTAACTTCAGAGATGCTGTCCAGAAGCCTAGAGTGGTTCCGGACAAGCGCTTTACTAAGCGCCTTACTGACACACGTTACCCCTTCCCCCTCTGACGTAGTTAAGGGTTGGGCTCAGTGTCCCAAGGTGGATCCTCCAGTCTCTAGATTAGCGGCTAGATCTGTGGTATCGGTTGCAGATGGCTCATCGCTAAAGGATGCCACTGACAGGCAGATAGAGCTCCTGGTGAAATCCATCTATGAAGCCACGGGCGCGGCTTTTGCCCCGGCCTTTGCAGCCGTGTGGGCACTACAAGCTATCTCAGCTTGTCTGGCTGAGATTAATGCTGTCACACGTAATTCTGCTCCGCAGGTTGCGTCTCTGACTTCTCAAGCGTCAGCTTTTTCTTCCTACGCCATGAACGCAGTCCTAGACTCTGCTAGCCGTACAGCGGTGGCATCCGCTAATTCTGTGGCAGTCCGCAGGGCCATGTGGCTGCGCGAATGGAAGGCAGACTCGGCCTCCAAGAGGTTCTTACCGGTTTGCCGTTTTCTGGCGACTGATTGTTTGGCGAACGATTGGATGAGATTATTAAGGAATCCAAGGGAAAGGACTCTTCCTTACTCGAGTCCAAACCTAAGAGACCTCAGCAACGGAAAGTCCAATCGAGGTTTCGGTCCTTTCGTTCCTCCGCCAAGCCCCAATCCTCTTCATCCAGCAGGCCGGAGAAAGGCCAGAGGAACTCCTATGCGTGGCGGTCTAAGTCACGCCCCCAAAAGGCCGCCGGAGGCGCTGCCTCCAAGGCGGCCTCCTCATGACTCTCGGCATCCCCGAACCGCATCCTCGATCGGTGGCAGGCTCTCCCGCTTTTGCGACGCCTGGTGGCCACACGTTCAAGACCGATGGGTGAGAGACATTCTGTCTCACGGTTACAGGATAGAGTTCAGCTCTCGTCCTCAGACTCGGTTCTTCAGAACCTCTCCGCCCCCCGCTCGGGCCGACGCACTTTTTCAGGCAGTGGACACTCTGAAGACAGAGGGAGTTGTGATCCCTGTCCCCCTCAGGAACAAGGTCGCGGCTTTTATTCCAACTTGTTCGTGGTGCCAAAGAAGGACGGATCTTTCCGCCCCGTCCTGGACCTCAAACTGCTCAACAGACATGTGAGCACCAGACGGTTTCGGATGGAATCTCTCCGCTCGGTCATCGCCTCGATGTCACAAGGAGACTTCCTAGCATCGATCGACATCAAGGATGCTTATCTCCATGTGCCGATCGCACCCGAACATCAACGCTTCTTGCGTTTCGCCATCGGGGACGAACACCTTCAGTTCGTGGCATTGCCATTCGGCCTGGCGACAGCCCCACGGGTGTTCACCAAAGTTATGGCATCCGTTGTGGCGGTCCTTCACTCTCAGGGCCACTCGGTGATTCCCTACTTAGACGATCTCCTAGTCAGGGCACCTTCTCGGGTGGCGTGTCAAGACAGCCTTACAGTCGCTCTGGCGACTCTCCAGCGGTTCGGGTGGATAATCAACTTCCCCAAATCCCAGTTGACACCGACCCAATCACTGACTTACCTCGGGATGGAGTTTCATACTCAGTCAGCGGTAGTCAAGCTACCGCGGGACAAACAGCTTTCTCTACAAGCAGGGGTGCAATCTCTCCTTTGGAGTCACTCATACCCCTTGAGGCGCCTCATGCACTTCCTGGGGAAGATGGTGGCAGCGATGGAGGCAGTGCCGTCCGCGCAATTCCATCTGCGGCCACTCCAATGGGACATTCTCCGCAAATGGGACAGGAGGTCGACTTCCCTAGACAGGAACGTCTCTGTCCCTTGCAACCAAGACGTCTCTTCAGTGGTGGCTCCTTCCCAATTCTCTATCGCAAGGAAAATCCTTCCTACCCCCAACCTGGGCTGTGGTCACCACGGACGCGAGCCTGTCAGGGTGGGGAGCGGTTTTCCTCCACCACAGGGCTCAGGGAACCTGGACTCCGGTAGAGTCCTCCCTTCAGATCAATGTTCTGGAGATAAGGGCAGTGTATCTAGCCTTATTGGCCTTCCATCGGTGGCTGGAGGGCAGACAAATTGGG
The DNA here is from genome assembly GCF_048569485.1 of Anomaloglossus baeobatrachus. Lineage (NCBI taxonomy): Eukaryota > Metazoa > Chordata > Amphibia > Anura > Aromobatidae > Anomaloglossus > Anomaloglossus baeobatrachus. The sequence goes on from NC_134354.1 coordinate 744,723,209, forward strand.
ACTGTCGTCGCGCCATTCTCGTCGCTCCAGATTGGCCGAGGCGATCGTGGTACCCGGATCTTTGGCATCTCACGGTGGGTCAACCGTGGGCGCTTCCAGACCGCCCAGACTTGCTGTCACAAGGGCCGTTTTTCCATCTGAATTCCGTGGCCCTCAACCTGACTGTGTGGCTATTGAGTCCTGGCTCCTAGCGTCTTCAGGATTATCTCAGGATGTCATTGCCACTATGAGACAGGCCAGGAAACCAACGTCAGCCAAGATCTATTACAGATCTTGGCGGATCTTCTTATCCTGGTGCTCTGATAATGGTTTTGCTCCCTGGCCGTTTGCCTTACCCACTTTTCTTTCCTTCCTCCAATCCGGAATGGACAAGGGTTTGTCATTCGGCTCTCTCAAGGGACAAGTATCGGCGCTCTCCGTATTTTTTCAAAAGCGCCTGGCCAGGCTTCCGCAGGTCCGCACGTTCCTGCAGGGAGTTTGCCACATAGTCCCACCTTACAAGCGTCCGCTGGAACCCTGGGACCTTAACAGGGTGCTAACGGCTCTTCAGAAACCACCTTTCGAACCGCTGCGGGATGTCTCTTTATCACGTCTTTCGCAGAAGGTGGCATTTCTAGTGGCAGTTACATCACTCTGAAGAGTGTCGGAGCTTGCAGCACTGTCATGCAAAGCCCCCTTCCTGGTTTTTCACCAGGATAAGGTGGTTCTGCGTCCTGTCCCGGAATTTCTCCCTAAGGTGGTATCCCCTTTTCATCTCAATCAGGATATCTCCTTACCTTCATTTTGCCCTAATCCAATTCACCAATGTGAAAAGGATTTGCACTCTTTGGATCTGGTGAGAGCACTCCGTTTCTACGTGTCTCGCACGGCGCCCCTGCGTCGTTCAGATGCGCTCTTTGTCCTTGTCGCTGGACAGCGTAAGGGTTCCCAGGCTTCCAAGTCAACCTTGGCTCGGTGGATCAAGGAACCGATTCCTGAAGCCTACCGTTCTTCTGGGCTTCCGCTTCCTTCAGGGCTGAAAGCCCATTCTACCAGAGCCGTGGGTGCGTCCTGGGCATTGCGGCACCGGGCTACGGCTCAGCAGGTGTGTCAGGCTGCTACCTTGTCTAGTCTGCACACTTTCACGAAACACTATCAGGTGCATACCTATGCTTCGGCAGATGCCAGTCTAGGTAGGCGAGTCCTGCAGGCGGCGGTTGCCCACCTGTAAGAGGGGGCCGTTTCGGCTCTTTTTATCGAGGTATTCCTTTACCCACCCAGGGACTGCTTTTGGACGTCCCAATTGTCTGGGTCTCCCAATGGAGCGACAAAGAAGGGAATTTTGTTTACTTACCGTAAATTCCTTTTCTTCTAGCTCCTATTGGGAGACCCAGCACCCGCCCCTGTGCCCTTCAGGCTGGTTGTTCTTTTGTGTACACATGTTGTTCATGTTGAATTGTTCTTTTGGTTCATGTTTCAGTTCTCCGAACATCCTTCGGATTGAATTTACCTTAGACCAATTTATAAGTTTTTCCTCCTTCCTGCTTTTGCACCAAAACTGAGGAGCCCGTGATGCACGGGAGGGTGTATAGGCAGAGGGGAGGGGTTACACTTTTAAAGTGTAGTACTTTTGTGTGGCCTCCGGAGGCAGAGGCTATACACCCCAATTGTCTGGGTCTCCCAATAGGAGCTAGAAGAAAAGGAATTTACGGTAAGTAAACAAAATTCCCTTCTCCTTACATCTTGAGAGCAGAGAGGGATTTATTTAATTGTTTTTATACATGGTGTCAAGGGAGGAATTTGGGTGAAGACTGCTAATGGAGTCTTCGTTTGGGATATTCAAAGACGGTGCCGTATTAGCTGTATACCAGTGCCGATATATCAATGTATCAGACAATGAATACATAAGACATGTTCTCCTTGAGCCAGCATCACCAACTGAACTCGTGTATTGGAAGACAACCAATTATACAGAAAAGCTACTTTAGCCTTGAAGCTAAACAGGGAGTTCTCCACTCCTTAATTTCTCACAGCATCTTGTAAAACACATCTTTGTTTCTTGCATATTCTTTGTGTGAACATTATTGATAAGACTTTTGCTCATTATTTGAAAACGTCCATTATTTGTACATCTGTTCACTTATGCTTGGTAACACCTTCATGACTATACAACTTTGAACAGGGAGTATTATAGATCTGTGCAATTGCTACTGTCAAGGGAGGAATTTGCATTGAAGACTGCTAATGGAGTCCTCATTTGGGATATCCAGAGACGGCGCCGTATTGCCGTATATCAGTGCCAATATATATATATCCATGTATATAAGACAAAGAACACAGACATGCTCTCTTTTCAGCCAGCATCACCAACTGACTCTTATAATACGATAGATCCAATTATACAGTAAGTAAGCATAAATAACCTTGAAACTAACGAAGGAGTGCGTTCACTCCCCAATTTCTCTCATCACTCCTGCCCTCCCGTACATTCCTTTTGTGTGAACATTACTGATAAGAGTTTATAGCTTCACATTCTGGTTTCATCATCTTTAGTTAACTCCTTCATGATTATACAACTTTGAATTATACTATAGGTCTGTGCGATTGCTACACAGACAGACAGATAATTTTGCATCTACATCTACATTTTGATTTAGTTATATACACAGATATTCTTATTACGTTTGAACAAACAAGCTATAGCTCAGTGCCACCTCCACAGTCCCCCCTTTAATAAAATATCTGTGAATATTATTAACCTTAAATTTAAAAATTTTCCCCATTTAGATATATTTTATTATTTGGGACTTATTTGTGACCTACTGCCCTTGGGACTTTAATTATATCTATATCTATATATGCGGGATTTCTATGGGATTGTTGTTTAATTTAACACTACAGGCTTTAGCTCCCCCCTTAAATACTTATTTTTATTTATTAAACATAACTCTATGATTTATAGGGGCTATTAGAATTGGCGTTATTACTCTCATTAGGGCACATTATCCTGATTAAAAAAAATTGAATCTAAACCTTATTTAAAAATTAGCACATAATTAAAAAAAACACAAAAGGACATTTGGAAATTGTCCATGGTTCTTCTTTCCGGATATGAAACAAAAAGGAAGATGCTTAGTCAGTGCTAGTCCACTTAGGGCCACTTTGTGAACCTGAATAATCTGCTCTTGATAAAAAAAAACAACAAAACATGATGAGGCTTCATGTGAACAGTTTGTGGCGCAGACTTGGAAAAACCTTCTGGGATAATGGGTTGAATAGCGGCCGCTTTCTGCTTCGGTTGTGTCGGGTCCATTGGTTTCTGAGATATGACGTCAACTCGCGTGTCATTACCAGTGCTCAGCAGACTAGGCCGGAGAGACATCAGCCTGATGGGATAGGCTCCTCCAAAACTTTTCCCGAGATGAGAGAATCCATAGCTAGCATTTTATATTAAGGAAAATCACTGAATATATTGATATGAGTTAGTAGGAGACAAAATCATTTGTAAATGGTTAGATTACATTAACCAAACCACATTTTTTGGGTCTATGAAATGGCTGAATTAAGTATTTTCGACTACTCAATTCGTACCCTCAACAGTCCCCCTTGACTTACTTCTGCCATTTCCAAATACTAAGGGTACTGTGTTCCCTTAGGAAAAGAGGAAGAAAGATCTGTTGGGAAATCCTGCCTGACTGAACGTTGAGGCATGGGTGGAGAGGGAAATGGGATTTCTTCACCGGTTTGAGACCAAGGACCCCTAGGCGAGTCCTCACCCTTTGTAGTTGGACTTTCCCATGTCTCAAGGTTCTCCAAGTCCTCTCTTCTAACTGTTTCGGCAATGATGGTTTGGGACTGTACAGGTTTTTTTGTAAAGGATAAATATAAGCAGGACGCTCAGTGCAGCTTCGGTGGATCGACCCTTCTGCAATGCGGGGCGTGAATCTATGTTGTCCTGCCGTTGAGCTTTATCGAAATTTCTTAATCAGTCTCCTGACCAAAAACCATATACTACTAACTCTGATTTAAGATCTGGAATTAGAAAATAGACTTGTTTATTTCTCTAATTAGTCAATCAAATGAAAATTATACATGGTTTGCGCTAGACCAAAGAAAAACATTTTACATTGGAACCTGTTTATTACTAAAGAGAAACACAACACACACTAAAGAGAAATACAACACGCATTGATTTACAACTTATCAGTTTGTTTGTTTGTTTACATACCACTTGCATTATGTGGATTTTCAGCAATGACGTCGTTTTCTGCACTGGAAAGCCTCTGACCAGACCTGGAAAGAAATCTACACAACACGCACAGACTTGCATACAATGTGCTCATGATAAACATCTATAATCAGTTTGCAGTCTCTAAGAATGGGTAGAGCAGGTGCAGGGTGTTTCTACGGACTCTTTACAGTTTTTCCTCATTGTTTTAAAAACGTGCTCCACAAGACCGGGTGAGTTTATCTACCTGGGTACTGAACCCTGGCGTCACCAAAACGCACACTGATATCTAACTTTCACAGATATTAGTCCATGTTACTTGGGCCATCATTAAGAAGAGATCTCATGGCAGAGAAAGCTTACCGCCCTTCATCCACAGACCTTCCTCAGTCAGCCGGCTCCCTGCGTCTCGCACTCCACTCCTTATTGGTTCACTTGATCCTGTAGGGATTTAAGAACACAAGGAGTGACAGAAGTCACTGACGTGACCGGTGTCACCGAGGCATGGTCTTTATGCATGGTAAAGGACCCCTCAACTCTAGGCCCGTTCACTGCTTCTTGGTCCGCTGCACCTGTGCGGGGATCTCCATCCGATTCCATCAGCTCAGATCTAGACTTTCTTTTTGGAGTACCTAGCTTATTTGACAACAGGAAAGATCTACATCCTACATACATTTTGACTATCTTACCTACCTCTGCTCCACCCATCTAGAGAGGCACTTGCGTCACTTCCTTTCGTACCGATAGAAGGGGAGGAAGTGGCCTAAATTTAGACTACCTCATGTTGTGCAAATTGTAGCATATCCAGTGCAGAATCGACCATTATCTGGTTTCATCTATAAAAACAAAAACTAAAAGAAATATAGATTAGATCATTCCTATAACAGACATATATTCCTACATTCATAATAATCCAATAAACCTAACATAACTGTTGCAAAAGAAAGGCCAGCTTTAAAGCCTGCTTTAAAGCCTATCCAATATATCTGCTGCTAGAAAAATATAATAGATATCTACTTCCTCCCTTTTTATATATACTACTTTGACAATATATAGATCTATAACAGTAAACAATATGATTAACCAATAAATAAATATAACTTATACTCTACTGGGAAATTTTGGAACCTTACAACAGGGTTCATAGATATTCTGTATCTACAAAAGAAAAGGAAAGTAATCAATATTGGCAGTTTGTATGCAAAAATTAATAGAGAACAAAAACATAACCATAAAAACAAAAAAAACCTAATTTGTATATTTTAAAAAATATACTTTTTCCCTGCAAAATTAATTTAATTATTTAAATAGCAGCAGAATACTATTGACAATCTCCTATGAAATTTTGAACTCTAAGGATTAAACAAAATCCACTCCACCAGCCGGAAAAAGCACTTGTTAGTACATAAGACAGAAACCGCTTTGTAAATCTGCTGAAACTACTTTTTTTTTTTTTTTTTTACAACTTATAATAACTAGCAGCGTACTGTATACCCTCCCACGCATCCCTGCAGGAGTGCGAGAGCATCATTTAAAATTGATAGCTTGGGACTGGAAATCACTGCAACAAAAGCAAGCAGTCCGGGGCTCTCCCCTGTGTCATTAGGGAAGGTTGGGGCAGACTCCTGGGTGCAGCCGGACTGTGGGCAGTATCTTGGAAAATCTCCTGGGACTGATTTAAAGGGATACTATGATACTCTGGGAAAAGGCACACCTGGCTTCAGGTAGATTACTGAATCTACAGGGAACACCTTTATTGTAAATTTGTGTTGCAAGTTTTGGTTACGGTTTTGAGGGTACCTGGCCAAACACTGAGATTTGGGGGTGTGACACTTTCTTTGATAGTGACCGGGCTGACCACAACGCCAACAATTCTGTTGCTGGCTTTGTTGATTGGGAGCTACGTATACGGGGTTTGGACTTTGTTGGGGCATGGGCTGTGGCGGGGGCTGCACCGGCACATTTGTATATACCAATTGATCTTGAGCCCATCTTTTTAAAGCGGCACAATACTGTTGTCCACTTTGGAAAATGGTGTCATCAGTGCCTGGGGGCATTGTGAGATGGGGCTCCATTAAGGGCCAAAAACTGTCTCCTGCTTTTACTTTGGTTAGATTAACAAGGTCCTTCCGGGCAGCTGAGTATAACTGATGGACCTGTAGCATCTTCCTATAAAATCACATAGGGTTAATGCTGGGATCTGGCAGGCAGGGGATTAATGCCGCTGACTGGGTGGGGTTGAAAGGGACATATTTAAATGAGGGCTGTTCCTCGTCAGGTTCGGGGTAAGGCTCACTATGTGTCCTAAGGGAAAAAGGGGGATCCAAGGGGAGGGGATTGGTAATTGGGGAGTGTGACGGCAGACTGGCCGGTGAGGGGAGAGACGGCATTGCAGGTATGGGAGGGAAAATGGGTATGGGTGTGGAAAGGGTTAAGGGATGCTGTCTAGTGACTGCAGCATCTGTGAATATCTCCAAAACGGGGAATAGAATGGGGATCAGGTTGTGGGGCAGCAACAAAACAACCTGCCGGAGGACCCTCAGATCTGTCCTCAGACTCGGGTAACATATAGAAAAACACAACATCTCCTCGCTCATCCTCTTCTTTGACTTCAATATATCTTTCTGATAGCAATGCCTGCGATTATTCTGCCAAACAATTCTGCATCATTCAACAATCTCCTGTCTTTTAACTTGCCCTTTTTTGCTTTCAATGCTGTTGCCCATAGTGACAGTTGTAACCGACCTCCTTTTGGTAATTCTAACATTTTAAAAATCTCCAAGGCATGGCATACAGCTTTCTTCCCTTCTCTCTCTGCAACTAGCTCTAACAGTCTGTGAACCTTCAGGCCTCTCAACTTTCTGTCTCCTCTGTCTGAACATTTTTGCTATGTTGGTGGTGTCTGGATTACACTAATATGACTATGCGGTGTACGTTAGAGTCCGGCCGGCACCTAAGGCTACACCTCTATACTAGCTGGCAACTCCTCAGCTATATAGTAATAAGGGTATCCCGCGTCACGGAGGAGGGGTACAAAATGTATTCCCTCCGGACTTGATCAGCTGCACCAATATTTTTTATTGTCCTAACTCACTATCTTCGGTCACGTGAAAATCTTCCGTGTCACGGAGGAGGTCGTACAAGAATGCATATGCACATACAAACAAGTCCCGGCCTCCGGACTTGGTCAGCTGTACCAATATTTAAACGTCCTAACTCACTATCTTCGGTCTCGGGAACCCCCCCGCGTCTTTAATTACAGACCGGGTCAGTCTAACTAGCTATATCCAGCCACCACCATCTTTCCTGCCCTAACAACCGTCTTCTGGATCCCTTGTGACACTCGATCCACACCTCAGGGCTGGGATCGTGCTCTGAGCTCCAGCGGGCAACACCCCTGAGTCACAATCAGGTACCTTTTAACACCGATATGGACACACAGCCCGTCACTCCCTCCTCTCCAAAACCAACCACAACGGTAGTGAATACACAGTATGTAACACTTACCCGTGGGGTCGGAGGTGATCAGCCTGGTTGGAGCGGAGGGAGGTCTCAGTCCGTGACATCCAAACAATCCTCCACACTACATAGACAGACAGATTATACAACTACATCTACATTTTGATTATTTATATACACAGATATTCTTATTACGTTTAAACAAACATACTATAGCTCAGACCACCTTCACAATGGTACCAGACACTGCTGTTAGATGGCAAAGATGACTGGGGTTCAAGGCAAGAAGTGCAGCGCTTACAAGCTTCGTTCAAAAGAGCTTGCAAGTGCTGTGCTGAATCTGGATGACACTGTTGGGATTCACTGGACAGTTTCAGCACAGCACTTTCAAGCGCCCTCAACTAGTTTGTAAGCCCTGTGCTGAAGGTGGCTGAAACGGTTGGGAAACATTGGCCAGTTGCAGCGTCCTTGTAATCCTGTGGTGATGTAGGAGCAAAAATATCTGTTTGCATCATCATAGTGCTCTGTTTGGGACGGCTGTGGTGCAAGGTTTGTGATAATTTTAAAACTTCCATTAGGAACAGTAAATTTTGCAGACTAATGGCGTTGCGTTACAGGTTTTATATCGGGAAAACATTTCCACAATTGTGTTTTCACCCCTTCCCAGGCACGGTAACTGCGGCCAATGCCAGCACACTGAATGATGGGGCAGCAGCCTTGGTTCTTATGACTTCAGGAGCAGCAGACAAACTCAAGGTCAAACCCTTGGCACGGATCCTAGGTAAATACCAAATGCTTTCCTAATGATTTACAGTTTGTATAAGATGCATGGCTGCGCTGCTGTTCCAAAATGTGTGCTCTTTGATGCTGCGGAAAGGGGCAGCATAGTCTTTGTAGCAGAGGAGGCGAGTAGGGGCGCTGCGGCTGGCCAGCTACACAGCAGCACTTGCAAACTGTACGGCACTGCACTTTTTGCTGTGGACACTGGCCACCTCTGACTTGTTGAGGTGGCCGGTAACATAGACAATGAGTTGTAAACAGTAGAATTCAAAACTTCTGTTTTTGAGAACATGGAGGATTTTTAATAAAAGGTAAATTGCAATGTTGCTTGTATTTACAAACAGTTTGCAATTTCTTTGTCGCTCCATTGGGAGACCCAGACAATTGGGTGTATAGCTTCTGCCTCTGGAGGCCACACAAATTATTACACTTTAAAAAGTGTAACCCCTCCCCTCTGCCTATACACCCTCCCGTGGATCACGGGCTCCTCAGTTTTATGCTTTGTGTGGAAGGAGGCACACATCCACTCATGCATTCTCAGACTTAGTTATGTCGGTTGGAAGAAAAGAGGACCCCCACGGGGCCCCCGGCATGTTCCCTTCTCACCCCACTATGTCGGCGGTGTTGTTAAGGTTGAGGTACCCATTGCGGGTACAGAGGCTGGAGCCACATGCCGTCTCCTTCACCATCCCTTATGCGGCTCTGGGAGAAGTGGGATCCTGAGCGGTCTTCCATTTGCTGGGACCGTGCTCCATCCGCAGCCCCTGAGGGAACCGGCCGGACCGGAGCCTCTTCAACCCCAGGGACCAGGCCCTGCACCTTTAAAGGTACTCTGTGTCCCCATAGGGGATCTGACAGAGAGCGCACCTTCTTCCCGAAAGCCGCGGTAGTTGTAAAACTGAGGAGGCCGGTGGACTTCCGCGCCGACCGTGCCTGCTTGTCGGGTGCGGCCTCAAATTTAGTCCCCGGCTTCACCGCGGCCTAGTCGCAAAAATCCCGCCCCCGGGCCTGCCTGTCAGGGGTAAGGGCGGGATTTCCGACATGATGTCGGATGTGAGGGCTGGAGCATCCTGCATGTCTTACCCCCCCCCCCTCCCCTCACTGACCACTGTGGGGACCCCAGATTCCCGCTCTTTGCTGGCGCCGCCCTCGGCCCCGCTCCTCCCCTGAGAGCTCCGGCGGCCATTTTCTGGCATTCTGCCGGTGGATGCTTCTCAGTGAACGCAGCTCTGGGGGATCCAAGACAGGGAATCTGGAGGACACACTCCGCTCGTTAGCGGTCGGTAAACCACACCTCCCGGTGCTGGTTCCCCTAGGGTGCCGGGGATATACATATGTGTATATATATATATATATATATGTGTATATATATGTATATGTGTGTGTATATATATATATATACATATTTCATTTCATCATATACCCTCAGTGGTCACGCTCCTAGGAGACAACAGCATGTCGTCCACAAGGAGCAAAGCTACTAAGGCACAGGTTTTTTTTCGCGGCCTGTACCTCTTGTGGGGCTATGTTGCCTGCAGGATCCACGTACCCTCACTGTAAACAATGCTCGACTCCTGCCACGCTTGCTCAGCCGGAGCCTCGGGCACTGGTGGGCCCCTCGGCTCAGGTGGGCCCCCCTGCTCCCCCTGAGCAGGCTGCAGGGATAGAGTCTCCGGTGTTGGCCTCTTTCGCTGAGAAACTCTGTCTCTTTCTCAATCCATGGCACAGTCTATGGACAAATGGTCTTCTAGGCTCCTTGAGGCATTGCAGTCCAGACCGGACCCTTCACAGGCCCCGGCTCCTGTTAGCTTGTCTCCTCCAGGCCCCTCTCGGTCCGCGCCGCAGCGCGCTCCCAGGTTGGCCCCTAGGTCTCAGGCGGAGGACTCCTGCCCGGACCGCAGTCCCAGACCGGCTAAGCGGTCTCGCTGGGACTCTTCCCCATCTTCCTCACGCTGCTCGGAGCTTGAGGACTCTCAGGAAGACGAGGCGGATGTGGGAACTCAGGGCTCTGACCCTGACTTCGCCCTTAACCTTGATACACCTGAGGGGGACGCCTTAGTAAATGATCTTATCTCATAGAGGAGTCGGCTTCTCAGCAGGAGAAACACCAGTTTCGGTTCCCCAAGCGTACGCGCAATACGTTTTTTGATCACTCTAACTTCAGGGATGCTGTCCAGAAGCCCAGAGCGGTCCCGGACAAGCGCTTTGCTAAACGGCATACTGACACGCGTTATCCCTTTCCATCTGAAGTTGTTAAGGGCTGGGCTCACTCTCCCAAGGTGGATCCGCCAGTCTCCAGATTGGCTGCTAGGTCCGTTGTGTCTGTTGCAGATGGCTCATCCCTGAAGGATGCCACTGACAGACAGATAGAGCTCTTGGTGAAGTCCATCTATGAGGCCACGGGCGCGTCTTTCGCCCCGACCTTTGCCGCCGTGTGGGCTCTCCAAGCGATCTCGGCTTGTCTGGCTGAGATTAATGCTGTCACACGGAATTCTGCTCCGCATGTTTCGTCTTTGACCTCCCAGGCATCTGCCTTTTCGTCCTACGCCATGAACGCCGTCCTGGACTCCACTAGCCGTACGGCTGTAGCATCTGCTAACTCCGTGGCAGTCCGAAGGGCCATGTGGCTGCGCGAATGGAAAGCAGACTCTGCTTCCAAAAGGTTCTTAACTGGTCTGCCCTTTTCTGGCGACCGTTTATTTGGCGAACGATTGGATGAGATTATTAAGGAATCCTTACCCCAGTCCAAACCTAAGAAACCTCAGCAACGAAAAATACAATCGAGGTTTCGGTCCTTTTGTCCCTCCGCCAAGCCCCAATCCTCCTCGTCCAACAGGCCGGAGAAAGGCCAGAGGAACTCCTATGCGTGGCGGTCCAGGTCACGCCCCCAAAAGGCCGCAGGAGGCACTGCCTCCAAGACTGCCTCCTCATGATGACTTACCTCGGGATGGAGTTTCACACACAGCCAGCGTTAGTCAAGCTACCGCGGGACAAACAGCTTTCTCTGCAGGCAGGGGTGCAATCACTTCTTCGGAGTCAGTCACACCCCTTAAGACGCCTCATGCACTTCCTGGGGAAGATGGTGGCAGCTATGGAGGCAGTGCCGTTCGCGCAATTTCATCTACGGCCACTCCAATGGGATATTCTCCGCAAATGGGACAAGAGTGCGGCTTCCCTCGACAAGAACGTCTCTTTCCCTTGCGACCAAAACATCCCTTCAGTGGTGACTCCTACCCACATCTCTGTCGGGGGGAAAATCATTCCTACCCCCAACCTGGGCTGTGGTCACCACGGACTCGAGCTTGTCAGGTTGGGGAGCGGTTTTTCTCCACCACAGGGCTCAAGGAACCTGGTCTCCGATAGAATCGTCCCTTCAGATCAATATTCTGGAGATAAGGGCAGTATATCTAGCCCTATTGGCTTCCATCGTTGGCTGGAGGGCAGGCAGATCCGTATCCAGTCGGACAACGCCACTGCCGTCGCCTACATCAACCACCAAGGCGGCACTCGCAGTCGTCAAGCCTTCCAGGAAGTCCGGCGGATTCTGCAGTGGGTGGAAGACACAGGCTCCACCATCTCCGCAGTTCACATCCCGGGCATAGAAAACTGGGAAGCAGATTTTCTCAGTCGTCAGGGCATGGACGCGGGGGAATGGTCTCTGCACCCAGACGTGTTTCGAGAGATCTGTCGCCGCTGGGGAACGCCGGACGTCGATCTCATGGCGTCACGGCACAACAACAAGGTCCCGGCCTTCATGGCACGGTCTCAGGATCACAGAGCTCTGGCGGCGGACGCGTTAGTCCAGGATTGGTCGCAGTTCCGACTGCCGTATGTGTTTCCCCCTCTGGCGATGCTGCCCAGAGTACTACGCAAGATCAGGTCCGACTGCCGTCGCGCCATTCTCGTCGCTCCAGACTGGCCGAGGCGGTCGTGGTATCCGGATCTGTGGCATCTCACGGTGGGTCAGCCGTGGGCACTTCCAGACCGCCCAGACTTGCTGTCACAAGGCCCGTTTTTCCAGCTGAATTCTGTGGCCCTCAACCTGACTGTGTGGCCATTGAGTCCTGGCTCCTAGCGTCTTCAGGGGTATCTCAGGATGTCATTGCCACCATGAGACAGGCCAGGAAGCCAACGTCCGCCAAGATCTATTACAGGTCTTGGCAAATCTTCCTGTCCTGGTGCATGGATAACGGTTTTCCTCCATGGCCGTTTGCCTTACCCACTTTTCTTTCATTCCTTCAATCTGGAATGGACAAGGGTTTGTCCCTCGGCTCTATCAAGGGCCAAGTATCGGCGCTCTCCGTGTTTTTTCAAAAGCGTCTAGCCAGGCTTCCGCAGGTCCGCACGTTCCTGCAGGGGGTCTGCCACATGGTCCCACCTTACAAACGTCCGTTGGAACCCTGGGATCTTAACAGGGTTCTGTCGGCTCTTCAAAAGCCGCCTTTTGAGCCGCTGCGGGATGTCTCTCTCTCCCGTCTTTCTCAGAAGGTGGCCTTCCTGGTGGCAGTCACGTCACTTCGGAGAGTGTCTGAGCTTGCAGCGCTGTCATGCAAAGCTCTCTTCCTGGTTTTCCACCAGGATAAGGTTTGGTTCTGCGTCCTGTCCCGGAATTTCTCCCTAAGGTGGTATCCCCTTTTCATCTAAATCAGGATTTCTTTGTCGCTCCTAATTGGGAGACCCAGACAATTGGGTGTATAGCTACTGCCTCCGGAGGCCACACAAAGTATTACACTTAAAAGTGTAAAGCCCCTCCCCTTCAGCCTATACACCCCTCGTACTGCTACGGGCTCATCAGTTTTTATGCTTTGTGCGAAGGAGGTCAGACATCCACGCATAGCTCCACTGTTTAGTCAGCAGCAGCTGCTGACTATGTCGGATGGAAGAAAAGAGGGCCCATACTAGGGCCCCCAGCATGCTCCCTTCTCACCCCACTTTTGTCGGCGGTGTTTGTTAAGGTTGAGGTACCCATTGCGGGTACGGAGGCTGGAGCCCACATGCTGCTTCCTTCCCCATCCCCCTTAGGGCTCTGGGTGAAGTGGGATTTTACCGGTCTCCAGGCACTGAGACCGTGCTCCATCCACAGCCCCTGGGAATCTGCTGGATATGGAGCTGAGTATCGTCAGGGACAGGGCCCTGCTACGTCAAGGTACTCTGTGTCCCCGTACATACCGCGCGCAGACACACTGCAGCATTGCTGGGTGTGTTAGTGCGCCGGGGACAACAGCGCTGCGCGCTTGTGCCATTACTAACTACAGCCTGGCTGAGTGAGTCTATGTATTGGGAACTGCCGCGCCGGCCGCTGCTGTCAGTTTTACACTGCGGCGCGGCTGGGACTTGTGGTGCGCCGGGGACTTCCGCGCTGGCCGTGCATATATGACGGCCGCGCTTATTACTCGAGTCCCCGGCTTTTGCGGCCTAGTTTCGTTTCGTTCCCGCCCCCAGGCCTGCCAGTCAGGGGAAGGGCGGGACGCTGTACAGAACGTCAGCGCCGAGGGCTGGAGTCTACTTTACATACTCCAGCCCTCACACTGGGCACAGTGGGAAGCCAGTTTCCCGCACTTTGTCTGAGGCACGCCCACGGTCCGCCCCTCTTCACAGAACGCCGGCAGCCATTCCTGTGTGCAGTCTGAGCTGGAGAGGGGAGACAAGTTCTGGGAGACCCAGACACGGGATTCTGGCGACCACACACCCGCGTTTGAGCGGGCGGTAAGCGGCACCTCTGGTGCTGACCCCACTAGTGCCGAAGTGTACATTTGTATTTTTATGCTTGCATGCTATACATTGCACTGTACGGTCGCTGGTGATTCTTGGCTATATACCCTCCTAGATTGCTCAGAGGAGACAACAGCATGTCGTCCGCAAAAAGCAAGGGTGCCAAGGCACAGGCTTTCTATGCTGCTTGTACCGCATGTGAGGCTACTCTACCGGCAGGTTCCACTGACCCCCATTGTGTGCAGTGCTCGGCCCCTGTGGCACTTGCTCGGCCGGGGCCTCTGCTAGAGGTGACCCAGGGAGAACCACCTGTGAATACTGTCCAGGTGATGGGGACGGAGTTTGCAGTTTTTGCTGATAGATTGTCTGTGACTATGACTAAAATTCTAGAAACTTTGCAGTCTAGACCTGTAACTCAGACCATGGGCACTGTTGAATCATTGCTCCCTGGTCCCCCTCAGTTGGAACAGCTCCGGGCTCAGGGGGTATCCCATGCATCCCAGGGTGAAGGCTCTGACACGGACGACAGTCCCAGACAGCCTAAGCGAGCTCGCTATGAGCGGCCCTCGACTTCATCACACTGGTCAGGGTCCCAGCAGGAGGACTCTCTGTATGATGAGGCGGAGGTAGCTGATCAGGATTCTGATCCTGAGACCGCTCTCAATTTGGATACACCTGATGGTGACGCCATAGTGAATGATCTTATAGCGTCCATCAATAGAATGTTGGATATTTCTCCCCCAGCTCCTCCGGTGGAGGAGTCAGCTTCACAGCAGGAGAAATTCCATTTCAGGTATCCCAAGCGTAAATTAAGTACTTTTCTGGACCACTCTGACTTTAGAGAGGCAGTCCAGAAACACCACGCTTATCCAGATAAGCGTTTCTCCAAACGGCTTAAGGATACACGTTATCCCTTTCCCCCTGACGTGGTCAAAGGCTGGACCCAGTGTCCCAAGGTGGATCCTCCAATCTCCAGGCTTGCGGCTAGATCCATAGTTGCAGTGGAGGATGGGGCTGCACTTAAAGATGCCACTGACAGACAGATGGAGCTCTGGTTGAAATCCATCTATGAAGCTATCGGCGCGTCGTTTGCTCCAGCATTCGCAGCCGTATGGGCACTCCAAGCTATTTCAGCTGGTCTTACACAGATTGACACGGTCACACGTACTTCTGTTCCGCAGGTGGCATCCTTAACCTCTCAAATGTCTGCATTTGCGTCTTACGCGATTAATGCTGTTCTGGACTCTACGAGCCGTACGGCAGTGGCGTCCGCCAACTCCGTGGTTTTACGCAGAGCCTTGTGGTTAAGGGAATGGAAGGCAGATTCTGCTTCCAAAAAGTGCTTAACCAGTTTGCCATTTTCTGGTGACCGACTGTTTGGTGAGCGTTTGGATGAAATCATTAAACAGTCCAAGGGTAAGGATTCATCCTTACCTCAGCCCAGACAAAACAAACCCCAACAGAGGAGGGGACAGTCGGGGTTTCGGTCCTTTCGGGGCTCCGGCAGGTCCCAATTCTCCTCGTCCAAAAGGACTCAAAAGGATCAGAGGAGCTCAGATTCTTGGCGGGCTCAGTCACGCCCAAAAAAGACAGCCGGAAGACCCGCCACCAAGGCGGCTTCCTCATGACTCTCGGTCTCCTCTCTCCGCATCCTCGGTCGGTGGCAGGCTCTCCCGCTTTGGCGACATTTGGCTGCCACAGGTCCAAGACCGTTGGGTGAGAGACATTCTGTCCCACGGGTACAGGATAGAGTTCAGTTCTCGTCCTCCAACTCGATTCTTCAGAACGTCTCCGCCTCCCGACCGAGCCGATGCTCTTCTGCAGGCGGTGTGCACTCTAAAGGCAGAAGGAGTAGTGATCCCTGTTCCTCTTCAGCAACAAGGTCACGGTTTTTACTCCAATTTATTTGTGGTACCAAAAAAGGACGGGTCTTTCCGTCCCGTTCTGGACCTAAAACTTCTCAACAAGCACGTGAAAACCAGGCGGTTCCGGATGGAATCCCTCTGCTCCGTCATCGCCGCAATGTCTCAAGGAGATTTCCTAGCATCAATAGACATCAAGGATGCTTATCTCCACGTACCGATTGCTCCAGAGCATCAGCGTTTTCTACGCTTCGTTATAGGAGACGAACACCTTCAGTTCGTAGCTCTGCCTTTCGGTCTGGCGACAGCCCCACGGGTCTTCACCAAGGTCATGGCAGCAGTAGTAGCAGTCCTGCACTCTCAGGGACACTCTGTGATCCCTTACTTAGACGATCTGCTTGTCAAGGCGCCCTCTCAAAAGGCATGCCAACTCAGCCTGAACGTGGCGCTGGAGACTCTCCAGAGTTTCGGGTGGATCATCAACTTTTCAAAGTCAAATCTGACCCCGACCCAATCGCTAACATATCTTGGCATGGAGTTTCATACTCTCTCAGCGATAGTGAAACTTCCGCTGGACAAACAGCGTTCACTACAGACAGGGGTGCAATCTCTCCTTCAAGGCCAGTCACACCCCTTGAGACGCCTCATGCACTTCCTAGGGAAGATGGTAGCAGCAATGGAGGCAGTCCCTTTCGCGCAGTTTCATCTGCGTCCACTACAATGGGACATTCTCCGCCAATGGGACGGGAAGTCGACGTCCCTCGACAGGAATGTCTCCCTTTCTCAGGCGGCCAAGGAATCTCTTCGGTGGTGGCTTCTTCCCACCTCATTGTCAAAAGGAAAGTCCTTCCTACCCCCATCCTGGGCGGTGGTCACGACAGACGCGAGTCTATCAGGGTGGGGAGCAGTTTTTCTCCACCACAGGGCTCAAGGTACGTGGACTCAGCAAGAGTCCACCCTTCAGATCAATGTTCTGGAAATCAGAGCAGTGTATCTTGCCCTACAAGCCTTCCAACAGTGGCTGGAAGGCAAGCAGATCCGAATTCAGTCGGACAACTCCACAGCGGTGGCATACATCAACCACCAAGGAGGAACACGCAGTCGGCAAGCCTTCCAGGAAGTCCGGCGGATTCTGACGTGGGTGGAAGACACGGCATCCACCATATCCGCAGTTCACATCCCAGGCGTGGACAACTGGGAAGCAGACTTTCTCAGTCGCCAGGGTATGGACGCAGGGGAATGGTCTCTTCACTCGGACGTGTTTCAGGAGATCTGTCGCCGCTGGGGGATGCCGGACGTCGACCTAATGGCGTCCCGGCACAACAACAAGGTCCCGGCTTTCATGGCGCGGTCTCACGATCACCGAGCTCTGGCGGCGGACGCCTTAGTTCAAGATTGGTCGCAGTTCCGGCTACCTTATGTATTCCCACCTCTGGCACTGTTGCCCAGAGTGCTGCGCAAGATCAGGTCCGACTGCCGCCGCGCCATCCTCGTCGCTCCAGACTGGCCGAGGAGGTCGTGGTACCCGGATCTGTGGCACCTCACGGTAGGCCAACCGTGGGCACTACCAGACCGACCAGACTTACTGTCTCAAGGGCCGTTTTTCCATCGGAATTCTGCGACCCTGAACCTGACTGTGTGGCCATTGAATCCTGGATCCTAGCGTCTTCAGGATTATCTCAAGGGGTCATTGCCACCATGAGACAGGC
This sequence comes from Anomaloglossus baeobatrachus, assembly GCF_048569485.1. Taxonomy (NCBI): domain Eukaryota; kingdom Metazoa; phylum Chordata; class Amphibia; order Anura; family Aromobatidae; genus Anomaloglossus; species Anomaloglossus baeobatrachus. The sequence goes on from NC_134354.1 coordinate 744,740,938, forward strand.
TAGAAAACCAACCTCCGCCAAGATCTACCACAGGACGTGGAAGATATTCTTATCTTGGTGCTCTGCTCAGGGAGTTTCTCCCTGGCCATTTGCATTGCCTACTTTTCTTTTCTTCCTGCAATCCGGTTTGGAAAAAGGTTTGTCGCTCGGCTCCCTTAAAGGACAAGTCTCAGCGCTATCTGTATTTTTTCAGAAGCGCCTAGCACGACTTCCTCAGGTACGCACGTTCCTGCAAGGGGTTTGTCATATCGTCCCTCCTTACAAGCGGCCGTTAGAGCCCTGGGATCTGAACAGGGTTCTAATTGCTCTCCAGAAGCCGCCTTTCGAGCCAATGAGGGATGTTTCCCTTTCTCGCCTTTCACAGAAAGTGGCTTTTCTAGTAGCGGTCACGTCTCTTCGGAGAGTGTCCGAGCTAGCAGCGCTGTCATGCAAATCTCCCTTCCTGGTGTTTCACCAGGACAAGGTGGTTCTGCGCCCGATTCCGGAGTTTCTCCCTAAGGTGGTATCCCCCTTTCATCTCAATCAGGATATCTCCTTACCTTCTTTGTGTCCTCATCCAGTTCATCATTGTGAAAAGGATTTGCATTTGTTGGATCTGGTGAGAGCACTCAGAATCTACATTTCCCGCACGGCGCCCCTGCGCCGCTCGGATGCACTCTTTGTCCTTGTCGCTGGTCAGCGTAAAGGGTCGCAAGCTTCCAAATCCACCCTGGCTCGGTGGATCAAGGATCCAATTCTTGAAGCCTACCGTTCTGCTGGGCTTCCGGTTCCCTCAGGGCTGAAGGCCCATTCTACCAGAGCCGTGGGTGCGTCCTGGGCATTACGGCACCAGGCTACGGCTCAGCAGGTGTGCCAGGCGGCTACCTGGTCGAGTCTGCACACTTTTACCAAGCATTATCAGGTGCATACCTACGCTTCGGCGGACGCCAGCCTAGGTAGACAAGTCCTTCAGGCGGCGGTTGCCCACCTGTAGGAAAGGACTATTTTACGGTCCTATCACGAGGTGTTATTTTACCCACCCAGGGACTGCTTTTGGACGTCCCAATTGTCTGGGTCTCCCAATTAGGAGCGACAAAGAAGAAGGGAATTTTGTTTACTTACCGTAAATTCCTTTTCTTCTAGCTCCAATTGGGAGACCCAGCACCCGCCCTGTTTTCTTAGGGATTTTTGTTTTTTTCGGGTACACATGTTGTTCATGTTGAATGGTTTCAGTTCTCCGATGTTTCTTCGGATTGAATTTGTTTGTAAACCAGTTATTGGCTTTCCTCCTTCTTGCTTTTGCACTAAAACTGAGGAGCCCGTGATCCCACGGGGGGTGTATAGGCAGAAGGGGAGGGGCTTTACACTTTTAAGTGTAATACTTTGTGTGGCCTCCGGAGGCAGTAGCTATACACCCAATTGTCTGGGTCTCCCAATTGGAGCTAGAAGAAAAGAAATTTACGGTAAGTAAACAAAATTCCCTTCATCTCCTTGCCTTCCTTTTGCCCTAATCCAATTCACCAGTGTGAAAAGGATTTGCACTCTTTGGATCTAGTGAGAGCACTCCGGTTCTACGTGTCTCGCACGGCGCCCCTGCGCCGTTCAGATGCACTCTTTGTCCTTGTCGCTGTCCAGCGTAAGGGCTCTCAGGCCTCCAAGTCAACCTTGGCTAGGTGGATCAAGGAACTGATTCTCTAGGCCTACCGTTCTTCTGGGCTTCCGCTCCCTTCAGGGCTGAAAGCCATTCTACCAGAGCCGTAGGTGCGTCCTGGGCATTGTGGCACCGGGCTACGGCTCAGCAGGTGTGTCAGGCAGCTACGTGGTCTAGTCTGCACACTTTCACGAAGCACTATCAAGTGCATACCTATGCTTCGGCAGACGCCAGTCTAGGTAGGCGAGTCCTTCAGGCGGCGGTTGCCCACCTGTAAGAGGGGGCCGTTTTTCGGCTCTTTCGATTGAGGTATTCTTTTACCCACCCAGGGACTGCTCTTGGACGTCCCAATTGTCTGGGTCTCCCAATGGAGCGACAAAGAAAAAGGGAATTTTGTTTACTTACCGTAAATTCCTTTTCTTCTTGCTCCTATTGGGAGACCCAGCACCCGCCCCTGTGCCCTTCGGGCTGGTTGTTCTTTTGTGTACACATGTTGTTCATGTTGAATTGTTCTTTTGGTTCATGTTTCAGTTCTCCGAACATCCTTCGGATTGAATTTACCCTAGACCAATTTATAAGTTTTCTCCTTCCTGCTTTTGCACCAAAACTGAGGAGCCCGTGATCCACGGGAGGGTGTATAGGCAGAGGGGAGGGGTTACACTTTTTAAAGTGTAATACTTTGTGTGGCCTCCAAAGGCAGAAGCTATACACCCAATTGTCTGGGTCTCCCAATAGGAGCTAGAAGAAAAGGAATTTACGGTAAGTAAACAAAATTCCCTTTTTTACCCCTTTTAGAAAGTGAGAATTCTCCTATTAAGCCAATATAATGGGGACTAGAAATGCTCTGAATTATCATATGGCCAGAGGAGCGTGTAATCTATACTGGTAGATCCTGGATTGTCCTACTCTTCTTTCATGCGTTACAGAAATTTATTTATTTATTTTTTTTAAACTTATTTAGAGGATCTGCACTCTCTCATTATCTGTTGCTTTAATTTGTTTTTCTCCTTTGTTCAGCTTTTGCTGACTCTGCTGTGGATCCAATTGACTTCCCTATCGCACCTGCCTATGCGATTCCAAAGGTAAAAATTTCTTTCTAGGGTGACCGTTATAATTACCGTATTTTTCGCTTTATAAGACGCACCCCCAAATTTGGTGAAGGAAAAGAGAAAAAAAAGTTTTTTTTAATGTTAAATGTATAATGCCAGTGTTTGTCTAACAAATCCTATAGGGAATATGTCCCGCATAGCCCCCCATCCTAAAATTAACCCTCTTAATTTGGATACAGCCCCCTATTTATGGCACACGTCCCCTACAGCTGGCACAGGTTTATACACGCGTCCCGTTGTGCTGCCCATAGCCCCCTATGGATGGCACATGTCCCCATGTTTCATATGGCCCCCATGCTGCTGCCCATAGTAAAATAAAAACCTCTTTATTTACCTTCTCCAGCGCTGTCCTCCCATGTCTCCGTGCTGCGGAGCTCCTCCACTTCCTACTTTTCGGTGCCGGTCATGTGATCGGCACAGCAGAGTGTCATCATCTCTGCGTGCCTGATCACAGCGGCAGCAGGGAGACCGGGGAGACACCAGGAGATCAACGCTGGAGGAGGTAAGTAAAGCTTTTTTTTTTATTTCTTCGGCGCTCCATTGGGAGACCCAGACGATTGGGTGTATAGCTACTGCCTCCGGAGGCCACACAAAGCATTACACTAAAAAGTGTAAGGCCCCTCCCCTTCTGGCTATACACCCCCCGTGGGATCACGGGCTGCTCAGTTTTCAAGCTTTGTGCGAAGGAGGTCAGACATCCACGCATAGCTCCACTGTTTAGTCAGCAGTAGCTGCTGACTATATCGGATGGAAGAAAAGAGGGCCCATGCTAAAGGGCCCCCAGCATGCTCCCTTCTCACCCCACTCTTGTTGGCGGTGTTTGTTAAGGTTGAGGTACCCATTGCGGGTACGGAGGCTGGAGCCCACATGCTGTTTTCCTTCCCCATCCCCCTGAGGGCTCTGGTGAAGTGGGATCTTACCGGCCTCCAGGCTCTGAGGCCGGGCTCCATCCACAGACCCGGAGATCCTGCTGGATACGGAGCTGGGTACCGTCAGGGACAAGGCCCTGCAACATTCAGGTACTCTGTGTCCCCGTACAGACAGGCACAGACACACTCCAGCGTTGCTGGGTGTTCTAGTGCGCCGGGGACAGTAGCGCTGCGCACTTGGGTTATACTCACTGCAGCTTAGCTGAGTGAGTTTATGTGTGGGGAACTACCGCGCCGGCCGCCCCCGGAGACTGCGGCGCGGCTGAGACTTGTGGTGCGCCGGGGACTTCGCGCCGACCGTGCTTTTACGACGGCAGCGTTTATAAATCTAGTCCCCGGCTTCTGCGGCCTAGTTACGTTTCGTTCCCGCCCCCAGCCCTGTCAGTCAGGGAAGGGGAGAGACGCTGTACAATAGTCAGCGCTGAGGGCTGGAGTCTTATTTACATACTCCAGCCCTCTCACTGGGCACAGTGGGACGCCAGTTTCCCGCTCTTTGTCTGCAGCACGCCCACGGCCCGCCCCTCTTCACAGGACGCCGGCAGCCATTCCTGCACGCAGTCTGAGCTGGAGAACGGACATAGCCCTGGGAGACCCAGACAGGGGATTCTGGCGACCACACACCCGCTGTTAAGCGGGCGGTAAGCAGCACCTAGGTGCTGACCCCACTAGTGCCACAGTGTTGTTTTGTGTACTTTTGTCTGTACCTATATATATTGCACTGTACGGTCGCTTCTTGGCTTATACTCCTATATTGCTCTGAGGAGACAACAGCATGTCATCCGCAAAAAGCAAGGGTGCCAAGGCACAGGCTTTATATGCTGCCTGTACCGCATGTGGGGCTGATCTACCGGCAGGTTCCACTGACCCCCATTGTGTGCAATGTTCGGTCCCTGTGCCACTTCGTCAGCCGGAGTCTATGCTAGTAGTGGCCCAGGCAGAGACGCCTGTGAAACCTGCCCCGGTGACGGGGACAGAGTTTGCAGTTTTTGCTGATAAGATGTCTGTGACTATGACAAAAATTCTAGAAACTTTGCAGTCCAGGCCGGTCACTCAGACCATGGGCACTGCTGATTCAATGTTCCCCGGTCCCCCTCAGTTGGAACTAATCCGTGCTCCAAGGGGGTCCCAGGCATCACAGGCTGAAGGCTCTGACTCGGACGACAGTCCCAGGCAGCCTAAGCGAGCTCGCTGGGAGAGACCCTCGGCGTCATCACGCTGGTCAGGGTCTCAGCGAGAGGATTCTCTGTATGATGAGACAGAGCTAGGTGATCAGGAGTCTAATCCTGAGACTGCTCTCAACCTGGATACCCCTGATGGTGACGCCATGGTGAATGATCTTATAGCGGCCATCAATAGACTGCTGGATATTTCTCCTCCAGCGGAGGAGGCAGCAGCACAGCAGGAGAAATTCCATTTCAGGTATCCCAAACGTAAATTGAGTACTTTTCTGGACCACGCTGACTTCAGAGAAGCAGTCCAGAAACACCATGCTTATCCAGATAAGCGTTTCTCCAAACGTCTTAAGGATACACGTTATCCCTTTCCCCCTGACGTGGTCAAACGCTGGACCCAGTGTCCAAAGGTGGACCCCCCAATCTCCAGGCTTGCGGCTAGATCCATAGTTGCAGTGGAAGATGGGGCTTCACTTAAAGATGCCAATGACAGACAGATGGACCTTTGGTTGAAATCTGTCTATGAAGCTATCGGCGCGTCGTTTGCTCCAGCATTCGCAGCCGTGTGGGCACTCCAAGCTATTTCAGCTGGTCTGGCGCAGGTGGACTCTGTCATACGTCCATCAGTGCCGCAAGTGGCGTCCTTGACCTCGCAAATGTCTGCGTTTGCGACTTACGCTATCAATGCGGTCTTGGACTCTACCAGCCGTACGTCAATGGCGTCCGCCAACTCTGTGGTTTTACGCAGAGCCTTATGGTTAAAGGAATGGAAAGCAGATTCTGCTTCCAAAAAATGCTTAACCAGTTTGCCATTATCTCAAGACAGACTGTTTGGTGAGCAATTGGCTGAAATCATTAAACAGTCCAAGGGTAAGGACTCTTCCTTACCCCAGCCCAGATCAAGCAAACCTCAACAGTGGAGGGGACAGTCGAGGTTTCGGTCCTTTCGAGGTTCGGGCAGGGCCCAATTTTCCTCGTCCAAAAGGACTCAGAAGGAGCAGAGGAGCTCAGATTCCTGGCGGACTCACTCACGCCCAAAGAAAGCAGCCGGAGGAACCGCTTCCAAGCCGGCTGCCTCATGACTTTCGGCCTCCTCTCTCCGCATCCTCGGTCGGTGGCAGGCTCTCCCGCTTTTGCGGCATTTGGCTGCCACAGGTCAAAGACCGGTGGGTAACAGACATTTTGTCTCACGGGTACCGGATAGAGTTCAGTTCTCGTCCTCCGCCTCGGTTCTTCAGAACTTCCCCACATCCCGACCGAGCCGATGCTCTTCTGCAGGCGGTGTGCTCTCTAAGGGCAGAAGGAGTGGTGATCCCTGTTCCTCTTCAGGAACGAGGTCAAGGTTTTTACTCCAATCTGTTTGTGGTGCCAAAAAAGGACGGCTCTTTCCGTCCTGTTCTGGACCTAAAACTGCTCAACAAGCACGTGAAAACCAGGCGGTTCCGGATGGAATCTCTCCGCTCCGTCATTGCCTCAATGTCTCAAGGAGATTTCCTAGCATCAATAGACATCAAGGATGCTTATCTCCACGTGCCGATTGCTCCAGAGCACCAGCGTTTTCTACGCTTCGTTATAGGAGACGAACACCTTCAGTTCGTAGCCCTGCCATGTGGTCTGGCGACAGCCCCACGGGTTTTCACCAAGGTCATGGCAGCAGTGGTAGCAGTCTTGCACTCTCAGGGACACTCGGTGATCCCTTACTTGGACGATCTACTTGTCAAGGCACCCTCTCAAGAGGCATGCCAACACAGCCTGAACGTTGCGCTGGAGACTCTCCAGACTTTCGGGTGGATCATCAACTTTTCAAAGTCAAATCTGTCACCGACCCAATCACTAACATATCTTGGCATGGAGTTTCATACTCTCTCAGCGATAGTGAAGCTTCCGATGGACAAGCAGCGTTCACTACAGACAGGGGTGCACTCTCTCCTTCAAGGCCAGTCGCACCCCTTAAGACGCCTCATGCACTTCCTGGGGAAGATGGTGGCAGCAATGGAGGCAGTCCCGTTTGCGCAGTTTCATCTGCGCCCACTTCAATGGGACATTCTCCGCCAATGGGACGGGAAGTCGACGTCCTTAGACAGGAAAGTCTCCCTTTCCCAGACGGCCAAGGACTCTCTTCAATGGTGGCTTCTTCCCACCTCATTATCACAAGGAAGGTCCTTCCTACCCCCATCCTGGGCGGTGGTCACGACAGACGCGAGTCTGTCAGGGTGGGGAGCAGTTTTTCTCCACCACAGGGCTCAGGGTACGTGGACTCAGCAGGAGTCCACCCTTCAGATCAATGTTCTGGAAATCAGGGCAGTGTATCTTGCCCTACAAGCCTTCCAGCAGTGGCTGGAAGGAAAGCAGATCCGAATTCAGTCGGACAACTCCACAGCGGTGGCATACATCAACCACCAAGGCGGGACACGCAGTCGGCAAGCCTTCCAGGAAGTCCGGCGGATTCTGATGTGGGTGGAAGCCACGGCCTCCACCATATCCGCAGTTCACATCCCCGGCGTAGAAAACTGGGAAGCGGACTTCCTCAGTCGCCAGGGTATGGACGCAGGGGAATGGTCCCTTCACCCGGACGTGTTTCAGGAAATCTGTCGCCGCTGGGGAAGGCCGGACGTCGACCTAATGGCGTGATAAGGCCGTAATTTAGGTTGATGCAATCTAGTCATGCATCCCTCTTAAACTGTCTGCAGTCCAAATTATGAGTCACTTGTGGTAGCATGCATGACCACACTTTCACACACCAGAGAGACGTACTCGGATATGAATAGAAAGTAAGACTGATTTATTTCCGGAAGTGTTACAAATATATATAACCTTATTGGCTAGGTGCCAAGAATACGTAACACGTCTCCTATTGGATAAAGTAGAACAGCTTATTCTGTGATATACAGTTTACTGTAATGTGCTTGGTTCCTCATTTATATTAAGCAATGTCAGCGTGATTCACTGGTCACAAGAATAGCCCAGACTGTCTGTCTGAGTCTTATGCCAAGAGATATGTGGGGTACAGTTCAAACAACATCTTAAATCTTGTTCTTTATGGATATCTCCATGTAACTCCTATATACTCATAATAATGATAATCACATCCCTAACAGTCCCCCCTTTGGAGATAGCCAAAAAGTCTTTCCTTACGTTTCCAGGTCTATTGATCTGTCCTAATGCTGATGGTTACCTCACTCACATACGAGATACCCCATCCCTTGTGGATGAATCTCCCCACCCAACAGACTATGCATAGGAAGCCAGATCCTGACCGTGTTCTCTAGACTGTCCTCATGGCTATGTTCCGCTGGCCCACGTTATTCAGGAAGGGGGAACGTGGCAGTAGTCCTTTAATTGGCTAATATTTATCAGGGTTGGATTCACTCAGAGTCTCATGCTCCTCAGTCCTCAGGCGGTAATGGTGGGACATCAAAGGTGGGATGTAGAGTCGTCTTCCAGTCCACATGCTTAGATATCATCATCCTGGCACAAAGTATCGGGTAGAAGAGGGAAGACAGCCATCTCCTGGTCTCAGGCAGGTCCGACATCTCTTTGTAGTGGAATGCATGGATCGTCGTCCGAAAGAAAAAGAGTGAGAGAAGAGAGAGAGAAAGAGAGAGAGAAAGATTGAGAAGAGAGGAAGAGAGAGAAAAAGATTGAGAAAAGAGAGAGGAAAAGAAGAGAGAGAAAAAGAGGAATGAGAGAAAGAGAAAAGAGAAGAAATCTAGATCTGGCTGGATCTGGAGGAGAAAACTCAAAAACGTGTATTAGGCAAATGTTTAAACAAACAACAAGCTTAGTTGAAGTATCTGGGGGTACTTCTAAACAGGATTTCATAGGGTCTCAACCTAGTGGTCCCTGCTGTGGTGTGTCTGACACTGAACAATGCAAGCGAAGACTATCATGCCCTTGCTTTCTACACTGCCCCAACCTCCCAACCTTCCCTCTATTTTGTGGCTGGTATGGGGTGTGTAGAGTCAGTTCTGTGTCTAAGGCCTGCCATATCTCTTTGGCTGGCAGTGAAAGCAGGTCACTAGCCACTTCCTATGGTCTCCGGGAGCCCACAGCTGCACCCTATCTCAGTCCTCTTCTTCTTCTGGGACTTGCTCTTGTAGGGTCAGGACAACGTTTTCTCAAGACTTTCCATCCTTCCTTTCTTCTTCACATCTGGGTCATTCGAAAAGCACAGATTGACTGACTGTTCCTCTCGTAAGTGGTCTTGGGGCTTCTTTGGATGTTCTGTCAGTGAGGGCACTTCTTACTGCTTCCCTTGACTCCTCCAATGTAGGCCTCAACCCTGCTCACCGCGACTCTGTCTGGCAATAGCAAAGCTTCCATCCGTTCTTCTATGGCCTCATGGCGGCGTACAGTTCCATTGGCAGTGATCAAGTCTCTTGTCCTCCACAGAGTAGATGCTGGCTGCCATCTTGCAGGCTTCAGCGAGAGCACATACATCTGCTTCTTCACAGACAGGCATGCGGGTAGCGACTGCTCTATCAGCACAGCGTCTTCTGCTACCAGCACCATACCCATGTGGAACCGTCTTCTTGATGCACATCTTGATCCATCCGCAAAGATGTTAAGTCAGGGTCCAAAGGTGTATCCGTCACGGTATCGAATCCAGAGTTTCAGCTATGCCAGAGTCGACTACCTCTTCCACCAAGGTGTCAGAGGTGGGACACTCCCCCCTTGGAAGAGGGAGAAGTTCAGCAGGATTAAGGACCCCACACCGAGAGATGGTGACTTTGTCAGGGAGCAGTGATGTCATACGGGCACTGATCTTCAACTGGTGCTTTAGGTAGGTGTTCAATCTGGCTGAGTAGTGTTCAAAGGACTGCTATCTTCTTCCATGGCAAACATGTAGAATGACTTCTGGGCTGGAGATGATGTGATGATACTCTTCTGGTGACTGAGACTGTAACTCAGGTGACTGTGACTACTGCACATCTGTATGTGGGGTGATCTTGTAAGCTGCTAGATTCATCTCCATACGTCTTGCCAGTTGAAGGAGGGTGTCTTGGTCTTTACCAGCTGTAGTTTACATGTGGGCTCTCGGAGACCTGATACAAAGGACTATACCCAGGTTTGTAAGAAAGAGCAATGGATGTAACTTTGGGGTCAGGAGAACACTGAAATTCTAAAAAACTAAGATCCCCTAAAACCCCGGGGAAAGAGAAAAGAGCACAAGAGGGTTTGGAAACTACCAAGCAGCACCCCCTGACTACATATACACAACTAGGAAAAAGCAGTGGAGCATATCTACTCTACCTCTCCTGTGCTGACCCTGTAACTGGGGGCCCTGCACTCTCCCTCATCCCGACGGTAGACCTGATGGTGGTCAGGGTCGAGCCTCCAGCGTATCCCTCTCTCCTGTCAGACCCTGTAAACTAAGACACAAAGGATTACTGGGTGCTGCCAACGAAAAACTCTAATATATGTCAACTCCTGATGATCAATGTCCCCTTGGGACCACATGAACCTCCACCCTCGCTATCAGGGAACTCTTGTGCAAGACACCAGGCAGGATAACATACAAGTGAAAATATCTCAAAACTAGGCTAAGTAACAACTGCCATATGCAGAAAAATATTCACTGTCCACCAGGACTAATAGTGAGCAGTCTATATGGTCTACTAAATTGTATAACATACAGAAAAAACAAATATGCAAAAGTGAAGGGAAAAGGTCCACAGGACTATCAGCAATAACCTCTGCTAAGGTTCATTAGTGGAAAAATGGAGTGTGTGTGTTCCAGGTCCCTGTCTCCCCCCCCCCCTGCAGTCCCTGCTATGTCGGCAATAAACAGAGCAGTGACTTTGGCTGCTAAAACAAAAAAAATGGGGAACTGGGTGTCGGCTGGACTAAAAATGGCATCTAAAGATGAACTATGTAGTGTCTGAGTTAAAACGTCCACGTACATTCAGGAGGTATTCAATCTGTCACCGGGAATATGGATTATATAGGGACCCCTGGGCTGACCCTGTAACTAGGGACCCTGTACTCGCCCTCATCTCGACGGTAGACCTGATGGTGGTCAGGGCCGAGCCTCCAGCGTATCCCTATCTCCTGTCAGCCCCTGCAATAACTATCCCCATACCATACCCCACCCAGGGCTGAGTGACAGAAAGAAATCTACATTCAGAACAGGAAATAATGGGGTGGGCTTACGTGGACACAAGTCCACCCTATATATCAGCTTATATTTCTTATTTTCACAGACAGGTAAAATACACATAGTGTAGTTGCTAGATTCAGAATTACTCATCAATTCACATCTAGAATTCTCCATTTCAACATACGTGTGTCACTTCCCTGTTTTTTTTTTTTTTCTTTTTTTTTTTCTTTCTTTTCAACTCTCCTACGGTGTTTCACACCAAAAACTGCGTACATTATAGTGGCCTTGGGACTTAAGATGGCTGGAAAAGGGAACTAGGTGGGAAGGGGGTTTCGGCACCAAGAGGGGACTAGGTGCGGCCCAACCTGAAATGACGTCTGGGCAGGCTAGGGAGGGCGTTTGGTGGGCAGGGGGACAAACTACACAAGTCCAACCCTCTGAGGATGACATATAGGGTGGTGGGCATTGCTTTCTAATGGGCTTGGCCACTTCCTGAGGAGCCATTTTCTGAGCTGGTGCAATATACAAATATCTACCATCTCTATCCCATTCCTCTTTCCAGGCCAATCTTTTAACGTCCTTTGACGTTCTATACCATGCTTCAGCATCCATAAGGAGATCTATATCTTTCAAGATCCCTCGCTTGTTTAACAAAACATCTTTCCATTCCTTCTCGTTCGCTTACTAATTCTTCTGCCGTTAACTTGACAGGTGTGGACTGATTAGACCCCATGCTTCAAGGGTATACGACCCAAAACTAACACGTCAATCTGGATGTCTGCTATGCCGTAATCCACTTCCTCTTCTGGACCAGCGATTTTACACATCCACAGAATACACAGAATACACAGAATTTCTATCTCAGTCCACAAACCAGGTTGTCCTACAAGGAAGAGGTGTCACGTGGGTGATAGATACTAAATTCACCCTCACTATCTCTTACTTCATGTACCAGCAACCTCTGTTCACACTATATACACCTTATTTGAACGGTCCGTCCAGAACATCAATAATACTGTTTAAAACCAAAGTCAAGGGATTTTGCCAATGTTCCTCCTACCTAGGATCGCGGAGAACATCAAATACAGTCAGGGTCTCACCATGACGCTGTACCGGCCAAAACCAATCCCCCTATCGTCTCCTCTCTGTGGAAGACGCACTAGGATACAGTCAGGGTCTCTTACCGTAACTCTGTACCTAGCCTTCAGTCTTTATCAATTACTGACTATCAACCGGACACGTTACCCACACCCGTGTATACTCTATATACTCAGACAGCATACTTCAAAGTACATCTTCAGAGTTTTTTTTTCTTCACTCAAAGACAGCTCTCTACATTACGTGACACTTCCTCTTTTTGCATAAACCAGTATATACGAACAAAGCACACAGAACTTCACGGTTCTCGTAACCAGCAAGTACTCCACCTGCTGCAAATAGACAGACATCTCAACAGGTAGACACAGGTCAACACAATGACATAACAATAAGGACACTATATACACCATCCAGGTGGCTGATCTCACCTGCAGATATAACCATATATATTCATATATGCAGCGTATATAACAACTTCCTCATTTTCCCTTGCCTTTAAGTCAGAGAAAAATAAAACATAGAACTTCTGCTTTTCTCCTAGAGCAGACAAAAACCACATTACATAAATTACAGACAGCTTAAGGTGAACCTGACCACCTTGGTGTGAGATCTCTTAGGACGGCTTATCTCATGCGAGATGGCGGTCATTAGGTGTCTAGACTGGGACAGCCCAACCCCCCCTTCGAAATGCAAGTACACGCAAGAGGTTTGCAAGGTGAGATTATACAAATGATCTCACCTGCAGCTGGAGTTGCGCAATTCTCCACCTCTCGTGTAGTTGCCTTCCGACTGAAGGTGTCAGCACGGCCGTCCGCCATCCAGAGCTCCGTCCTAAGGTTCGTTGGGCGCCAAATGATAAGGCCGTAATTTAGGTTGATGCAATCTAGTCATGCATCCCTCTTAAACTGTCTGCAGTCCAAATTATGAGTCACTTGTGGTAGCATGCATGACCACACTTTCACACACACCAGAGAGACGTACTCGGATATGAATAGAAAGTAAGACTGATTTATTTCCGGAAGTGTTACAAATATATATATAACCTTATTGGCTAGGTGCCAAGAATACGTAACACGTCTCCTATTGGATAAAGTAGAACAGCTTATTCTGTGATATACAGTTTACTGTAATGTGCTTGGTTCCTCATTTATATTAAGCAATGTCAGCGTGATTCACTGGTCACAAGAATAGCCCAGACTGTCTGTCTGAGTCTTATGCCAAGAGATATGTGGGGTACAGTTCAAACAACATCTTAAATCTTGTTCTTTATGGATATCTCCATGTAACTCCTATATACTCATAATAATGATAATCACATCCCTAACAGGCGTCCCGGCACAACAACAAGGTCCCAACTTTCATGGCACGGTCTCGCGATCACAGAGCTCTGGCGGCAGACGCCTTAGTTCAAGATTGGTCGCAGTTCCAGCTGCCCTATGTGTTTCCCCCTCTGGCACTCTTGCCCAGAGTGCTACGCAAGATCAGGTCCGATTGCCGCCGCGTCCTGCTCGTCGCCCCAGACTGGCCGAGGAGGTCGTGGTATCCGGATCTGTGGCATCTCACGGTCGGCCAACCGTGGGCGCTACCAGACCGGCCAGACTTACTGTCACAAGGGCCGTTTTTCCATCTGAATTCTACGGCCCTGAACCTGACTGTGTGGCCATTGAGTCCTGGATACTAGCATCTTCAGGATTATCTCAAGGGGTCGTGGCCACCATGAGACAGGCTAGGAAGCCCACGTCTGCTAAGATCTACCACAGAACGTGGAAGATTTTCTTATCCTGGTGCTCGGCACAGGGAGTGTCCCCCTGGCCATTTGCATTGCCTACTTTTCTTTCCTTCCTGCAATCTGGTTTGGAAAAAGGCTTATCGCTCGGCTCCCTTAAAGGGCAAGTCTCAGCGCTATCGGTATTTTTTCAAAAGCGTCTAGCACGACTTCCTCAGGTACGCACGTTCCTGCAGGGGGTTTGTCACATCGTCCCTCCGTACAAACGGCCGTTAGATCCATGGGATCTGAACAGGGTACTAGTTGCTCTCCAGAAGCCGCCCTTCGAGCCTCTGAGGGATGTTTCACTTTCTCGACTCTCACAGAAAGTGGCCTTTCTGGTAGCGGTCACGTCTCTTCGGAGGGTATCCGAGCTGGCAGCGCTGTCATCCAAAGCTCCCTTCCTGGTTTTTCACCAGGACAAGGTAGTGCTGCGCCCGATTCAGGAGTTTCTCCCTAAAGTGGTATCCTCTTTTCATCTCAATCAGGATATCTCCTTACCTTCCTTTTGTCCTCATCCAGTTCATCGGTATGAAAAGGATTTGCATTTGTTGGATCTCGTGAGAGCACTCAGAATCTACATTTCCCGCACGGCGCCCCTGCGCCGCTCGGATGCACTCTTTGTCCTTGTCGCTGGTAAGCTCAAAGGATCGCAGGCTTCCAAATCCACCCTGGCTCGATGGATCAAGGAACCAATTCTTGAAGCCTACCGTTCTGCTGGGCTTCCGGTTCCATCAGGGCTGAAGGCCCATTCTACCAGAGCCGTGGGTGCGTCCTGGGCATTACGACACCAGGCTACGGCTCAACAGGTGTGCCAGGCAGCTACCTGGTCGAGTCTGCACACTTTCACCAAACATTATCAGGTGCATACCTACGCTTCGGCGGACGCCAGCCTAGGTAGAAGAGTCCTGCAGGCGGCGGTTGCCTCCTCGTAGGGGAGGGCTGTTTTGCAGCTCTAACTTGAGGTATTAATTTACCCACCCAGGGACTGCTTTTGGACGTCCCAATCGTCTGGGTCTCCCAATGGAGCGCCGAAGAAGAAGGGAATTTTGTTTACTTACCGTAAATTCCTTTTCTTCTAGCTCCAATTGGGAGACCCAGCACCCGCCCTGTTTCCTTCGGGATTTTTGGTTTTTTCGGGTACACATGTTGTTCATGTTGAACGGTTTCAGTTCTCCGATGTTACTTCGGATTGAATTTGTTTAAACCAGTTATTGGCTTTCCTCCTTCTTGCTTTAGCACTAAAACTGAGCAGCCCGTGATCCCACGGGGGGTGTATAGCCAGAAGGGGAGGGGCCTTACACTTTTTAGTGTAATGCTTTGTGTGGCCTCCGGAGGCAGTAGCTATACACCCAATCGTCTGGGTCTCCCAATTGGAGCTAGAAGAAAAGGAATTTACGGTAAGTAACAAAATTCCCTTCTTTTGGATGGGCAGCAGCATAGGGGCCATATCTAACACAAGGTGGGTCATGTGCCATCAAAGGGGGGCGTAGGCACATATAATATGCGCCGCTCCCCCAGCCCAACCCCGCGGTGCGGTTTCAGCACCACGGTGATGGACAGCGGCATATTGCATGAGCGGAAGCAGAGCAGGAGATCTCCTGCAAGCCTCCACCTGCCTGCCTCAGCCCCCAGCACCGCTCCAGAGCTGCCCCCACCTCCTCTGGGCCCTACAGTATATAATCCGTATATTCGGATTATAAGACGCACCCCTACTTTCCCCCAAAATTTGGGGGAACAAAAGTTGCGTCTTTAATGCGAAAAATACGGTCTATTTGCAGACTTGAAACTTGTTACATATAAAAACTACATCGTAACAATAAAAATATATTCCAGAAAATAATCCACACACAGTAACAGCCATAAGATCAGTTTTTATTACATTGGTTTAATATTTCATACACTTTAAATAGTTCCAGATAACCACTCTCTATATTTTTTTTACTATCTGCCTAAGAACAAATAGGCAGGTTGGTAACTACTCTCCTGTTCAACCCAACGCCGGCTCAGACTGATCACGGACCACTGCTGGTCACTAGGATGGTCTGTGTGACATCCGTTTTTTCCTCGTACCCATTGACTTGCATTAGTGAGTCTCGGACATATTCTGGATCAAATTGCAGCATGTTGCGACTTTTCTTGCATCCAGAATCTGGATGCGAGAAAAACTGACCAACTGCTCTCACTCATTGACTAACATTGGTCAGAAAGTTTTTCTTTTATTCCTGAAAAGCCCTTCTTTCTTGATTTATGGCTACACTTTGTGGTTCTCTATGGTGACTACATTGTCCTGATGTCTTGTGTACAGGTCCTGAGTGCTGCCGGACTAAAGAAAGAAGATATTACCATGTGGGAGATCAATGAAGCGTTCAGTGTTGTTGTGTTGGCCAATATAAAGATGTTGGATATTGACCCTGCAAAAGTCAATATCAATGGTGGTGCGGTGTCTCTCGGCCACCCCATTGGGTAAGTGCAGCAAATACTACTACAGTGGAACCTTGGTTAACAACCCCACTCCCAGAACGGATTGTTCTCGTTAACCAAGTTACTCGTTCAGCAAAGCAAGATTTCCCATTGGAAATCATTGCATTGCAGACAATTCCTTCCACAACGTATTAAATGTCCCATCCTGGTCCCCTATTGTATCATTCCACACATGCACAAACACACAAGCACGCACGCGCACATATGCTCACCTTACCTTCCGTTCCATCGCCGGTCTCCTGGGACTTGCTGTTCTCCGGTACGGGCTGTGTATCGGGTTACCATAACGACAAGGGAGGAACTTCCGCTGCCAGAGCGCTGACGTCAAAGGCAGAGCCGCTTGCCTCGGATTGGCTAGCGCGCTGCCTTTGAGTAGCGATGACTGGAAGTTCCTGCTTTGTCGCTATGGTCGCCGATGCACAGCCTGGAGTGGAGCGGAGCGGCGAACTACAGGACCCAGGAGGCCGGCGATGAAACGGAAGGTACACTATATTCTATTATATGCTCACCTTACCTTCCGTTCCATCCCAGGCCTCCTGGGTCTTGTAGTTCGCCGCGAGGACGTCGCCATGTACCTGGGAACTACAAGAACCATGAGGCTGGCGGTGGAACGGAACAGAAGGTAAGGTGAGTATAATACTGACTGTATGTATGTATGTATGTATGTATGTATGTATGTATGTATGTATGTATGTATGTGTTTGTGTGGACTGCAAGAGTGGGTTAGAGCGCGGTGGATGTACGGAACCGGAAGTGTATGCGGTGAGTATTTTGCTCATACAGCAAAGCTTTCTCGTAAATCGAGTTACAAATTTACAGAAAGCTTTGCTCGTTCAGCGAAATTCTCGTTAAGTGGGTTACTCGTTAAGCGAGGTTCCACTGTATATATTAACTTCTGGATGAAGGTCTGCTCAGCCATATCATGTATTCTGTGCTCAACATGTTTTGCTATGAAGGATATGCAGGCATTTGCTGATGATGGGTGCCTCGCTGGGAGCGCCTCTTCTCCTGAATTTTTCTCTGCACCTGTATGGGTGTTATATGCAACTAATACAGATCACATCACGGGGCACATTGCTCTGCACAGCACCTAGATGGGAGCTGGGCTGCAAATAAAATGCAGGTGAAGTCTCTACCCCCTGTAATTGTCATGATTGGTGCAGGTTTATGTAGTTGAATGTTCATTATTTACTCATTTATAGAGGGCATCCTATAACTACATATGACTGCAGCAACCAATCTTTGGGCTTAGCAGTCTCATCCCAACGAACTCCCAGAGCTGAGCACTCACATGCACTTTAGTCCGACATCATGTGAACAAGGATGAGAGCATCGGCAGCGAGGCAGCTAGATTCCTGGGGAAAGTTTTAACCCCTTCAGCCCCAGAGCGGTTTCTTTCGTATTTTTTCTTTTTTTCCGTCAATCTTGCCATATGAGGGCTTGTTTTTTGCGGGACGAGTTGTACTTTTAAATGAAACCGTAAGTTTTACCATATAGTGTACTGGAAAACAGCAAAAAAAATCCAAGTGTGGAAAAACTGCAAAAAAGTGTGATTGCACAATAGTTTTTGGGATATTTTATTCAATGTGTTCACTATATGGTAAAACTGATGTGTGGGTGTGATGCCTGAGGTCGGTGCGAGTTTGTAGACCGCAAACATGTATAGGTTTACTTGTATCTAAGGGGTTAAAAAAAATTCACAAGCTTGTCCAGTAAAAGTGATGTACGTTTTGCACCATTTTCCGAAACCCATAGCATTCTCATTTTTCGGGATCTATGGCTCAGTGATGGCTTATTTCTTTGTCGCTCCATTGGGAGACCCAGACAATTGGGTGTATAGCTTCTGCCTCCGGAGGCCACACAAAGTACTACACTTTAAAAGTGTAACCCCTCCCCTCTGCCTATACACCCTCCCGTGCATCACGGGCTCCTCAGTTTTATGCTTTGTGTGGAAGGAGGCACACATCCACTCATGCATTCTCAGATTAGTTCTATCGGTTGGAAGAAAAGAGGACCCCCACGGGGCCCCCGGCATGTTCCCTTCTCACCCCACTATGTCGGCGGTGCTGTTAAGGTTGAGGTACCCATTGCGGGTACAAAGGCCGGAGCCTCATGCCGTTTTTTCCTTCACCATCCCTTAGTGGCTCTGGGAGAAGTGGGATCCTGACCGGTCATCCATTCACTGGGACCGGGCTCCCTCCGCAGCCCCTGTGGGAATCTGCTGGACAGGAGTCTATTTATCCTCAGGGACCGGGCCCTGCATCTATAAGGTACTCTGTGTCCCCATGGGGACTGTGCATGGAGCACCTGCTTCCCGGACGCTGCAGCAGCTGCTGATTTGTGAAGACCGGGGGACGTCCGCGCCGACCGCGCCTGCTTGTCGGCCGCGGTTTTAAATTTAGTCCCCGGCTTCATCGTGGCCTAGTAGCAAAAATCCCGCCCCCGGACCTGCCTGTCAGGGGTAAGGGCGGGACGGCCGGCCTGATGTCGGCTGTGAGGGCAGGAGCATCCTGGATGTGTCCTCCCCCCTCACTGATCACTGTGGGGACCCCAGATTCCCGCACTTTTCTAGCACCGCCCACGGCTCCACTCCTCCCCTGAGAGCTCCGGCAGCCATGTTTTTTTGGCATTCTGCCGGTGGAGGATTATCTGAGAAGAGCTCTGCAGCTCTGGGAGACCTAAGGCAGGGAATCTGGAGGACACACACCCCGCTTTTTAGCGGTCGGTAAGCCACACCGGTCACCCGGTGCTGGTTCCCCCCCAGGGTGCCAGAATAGATAGAGCTCCTGGTGAAATCCATCTATGAAGCCACGGGCGCGGCTTTTGCCCCGGCCTTTGCAGCCGTGTGGGCACTACAAACTATCTCAGCTTGTCTGGCTGAGATTAATGCTGTCACACGTAATTCTGCTCCGCAGGTTGCGTCTCTGACTTCTCAAGCGTCAGCTTTTTCTTCCTACGCCATGAACGCAGTCCTAGACTCTGCTAGCCGTACAGCGGTGGCATCCGCTAATTCTGTGGCAGTCCGCAGGGCCATGTGGCTGCGCGAATGGAAGGCAGACTCGGCCTCCAAGAGGTTCTTAACCGGTTTGCCGTTTTCTGGCGACCGATTGTTTGGCGAACGATTGGATGAGATTATTAAGGAATCCAAGGGAAAGGATTCTTCCTTACCCCAGTCCAAACCTAAGAGACCTCAGCAACGGAAAGTCCAATCGAGGTTTCGGTCCTTTCGTCCCTCCGCCAAGCCCCAATCCTCTTCATCCAGCAGGCCGGAGAAAGGCCAGAGGAACTCCTATGCGTGGCGGTCTAAGTCACGCCCCCAAAAGGCCGCCGGAGGCGCTGCCTCCAAGGCGGCCTCCTCATGACTCTCGGCATCCCCGAACCGCATCCTCGGTCGGTGGCAGGCTCTCCCGCTTTTGCGACGCCTGGTGGCCACACGTTCAAGACCGATGGGTGAGAGACATTCTGTCTCACGGTTACAGGATAGAGTTCAGCTCTCGTCCTCAGACTCGGTTCTTCAGAACCTCTCCGCCCCCCGCTCGGGCCGACGCACTTTTTCAGGCAGTGGACACTCTGAAGACAGAGGGAGTTGTGATCCCTGTCCCCCTCAGGAACAAGGTCGCGGCTTTTATTCCAACTTGTTCGTGGTGCCAAAGAAGGACGGATCTTTCCGCCCCGTCCTGGACCTCAAACTGCTCAACAGACATGTGAGCACCAGACGGTTTCGGATGGAATCTCTCCGCTCGGTCATCGCCTCGATGTCACAAGGAGACTTCCTAGCATCGATCGACATCAAGGATGCTTATCTCCATGTGCCGATCGCACCCGAACATCAACGCTTCTTGCGTTTCGCCATCGGGGACGAACACCTTCAGTTCGTGGCATTGCCATTCGGCCTGGCGACAGCCCCACGGGTGTTCACCAAAGTTATGGCATCCGTTGTGGCGGTCCTTCACTCTCAGGGCCACTCGGTGATTCCCTACTTGGACGATCTCCTAGTCAGGGCACCTTCTCGGGTGGCGTGTCAAGACAGCCTTACAGTCGCTCTGGCGACTCTCCAGCAGTTCGGGTGGATAATCAACTTCCCCAAATCCCAGTTGACACCGACCCAATCACTGACTTACCTCGGGATGGAGTTTCATACTCAGTCAGCGGTAGTCAAGCTACCGCGGGACAAACAGCTTTCTCTACAAGCAGGGGTGCAATCTCTCCTTCGGAGTCACTCATACCCCTTGAGGCGCCTCATGCACTTCCTGGGGAAGATGGTGGCAGCGATGGAGGCAGTGCCGTTCGCGCAATTCCATCTGCGGCCACTCCAATGGGACATTCTCCGCAAATGGGACAGGAGGTCGACTTCCCTAGACAGGAACGTCTCTGTCCCTTGCAACCAAGACGTCTCTTCAGTGGTGGCTCCTTCCCAATTCTCTATCGCAAGGAAAATCCTTCCTACCCCCAACCTGGGCTGTGGTCACCACAGACGCGAGCCTGTCAGGGTGGGGAGTGGTTTTCCTCCACCACAGGGCTCAGGGAACCTGGACTCCGGTAGAGTCCTCCCTTCAGATCAATGTTCTGGAGATAAGGGCAGTGTATCTAGCCTTATTGGCCTTCCATCGGTGGCTGGAGGGCAGACAAATTGGGACTGTCGTCGCGCCATTCTCGTCGCTCCAGATTGGCCGAGGCGATCGTGGTACCCGGATCTTTGGCATCTCACGGTGGGTCAACCGTGGGCGCTTCCAGACCGCCCAGACTTGCTGTCACAAGGGCCGTTTTTCCATCTGAATTCCGTGGCCCTCAACCTGACTGTGTGGCCATTGAGTCCTGGCTCCTAGCGTCTTCAGGATTATCTCAGGATGTCATTGCCACTATGAGACAGGCCAGGAAACCAACGTCAGCCAAGATCTATTACAGATCTTGGCGGATCTTCTTATCCTGGTGCTCTGATAATGGTTTTGCTCCCTGGCCGTTTGCCTTACCCACTTTTCTTTCCTTCCTCCAATCCGGAATGGACAAGGGTTTGTCACTCGGCTCTCTCAAGGGACAAGTATCGGCGCTCTCCGTATTTTTTCAAAAGCGCCTGGCCAGGCTTCCGCAGGTCCGCACGTTCCTGCAGGGAGTTTGCCACATAGTCCCACCTTACAAGCGTCCGCTGGAACCCTGGGACCTTAACAGGGTGCTAACGGCTCTTCAGAAACCACCTTTCGAACCGCTGCGGGATGTCTCTTTATCACGTCTTTCGCAGAAGGTGGCATTTCTAGTGGCAGTTACATCACTCTGAAGAGTGTCGGAGCTTGCAGCACTGTCATGCAAAGCCCCCTTCCTGGTTTTTCACCAGGATAAGGTGGTTCTGCGTCCTGTCCCGGAATTTCTCCCTAAGGTGGTATCCCCTTTTCATCTCAATCAGGATATCTCCTTACCTTCATTTTGCCCTAATCCAATTCACCAATGTGAAAAGGATTTGCACTCTTTGGATCTGGTGAGAGCACTCCGTTTCTACGTGTCTCGCACGGCGCCCCTGCGTCGTTCAGATGCGCTCTTTGTCCTTGTCGCTGGCCAGCGTAAGGGTTCCCAGGCTTCCAAGTCAACCTTGGCTCGGTGGATCAAGGAACCGATTCTTGAAGCCTACCGTTCTTCTGGGCTTCCGCTTCCTTCAGGGCTGAAAGCCCATTCTACCAGAGCCGTGGGTGCGTCCTGGGCATTGCGGCACCGGGCTACGGCTCAGCAGGTGTGTCAGGCTGCTACCTGGTCTAGTCTGCACACTTTCACGAAACACTATCAGGTGCATACCTATGCTTCGGCAGATGCCAGTCTAGGTAGGCGAGTCCTGCAGGCGGCGGTTGCCCACCTGTAAGAGGGGGCCGTTTCGGCTCTTTTTATCGAGGTATTCTTTTACCCACCCAGGGACTGCTTTTGGACGTCCTAATTGTCTGGGTCTCCCAATGGAGCGACAAAGAAGAAGGGAATTTTGTTTACTTACCGTAAATTCCTTTTCTTCTAGCTCCTATTGGGAGACCCAGCACCCGCCCCTGTGCCCTTCGGGCTGGTTGTTCTTTTGTGTACACATGTTGTTCATGTTGAATTGTTCTTTTGGTTCATGTTTCAGTTCTCCGAACATCCTTCGGATTGAATTTACCTTAGACCAATTTATAAGTTTTTCCTCCTTCCTGCTTTTGCACCAAAACTGAGGAGCCCGTGATGCACGGGAGGGTGTATAGGCAGAGGGGAGGGGTTACACTTTTAAAGTGTAGTACTTTGTGTGGCCTCCGGAGGCAGAAGCTATACACCCAATTGTCTGGGTCTCCCAATAGGAGCTAGAAGAAAAGGAATTTACGGTAAGTAAACAAAATTCCCTTCGTTTTGCGTCTCAAGCTGACGTTTCTAATGGTAATATTTTTGTGCAGATGCTACGTTTTGATCGCCTGTTATTGCATTTTGTGCACAACTTGCGGTGACCAAAAAAACCCGTAATTTTGGCATTTCTTTTTCGCTCCTAATTGGGAGACCCAGACAGTGGGTGTATAGCTACTGCCTCTGGAGGCCGCACAAAGAACTACACTTAAAAGTGTAAGGCCCCTCCCCTTCTGGCTATACACCCTCCCGTAGGAGTACGGATTCCTCAGTTTTAGCTTTGTGCGCAAGGAGGTCAGACACGCACGCATAGCTCCATTGTTTTTAGTCAGCAGCAGCTGCTGACTATGTCGGATGGAAGAAAAGAGGACACATACAGTGTCCCCAGCATGCTCCCTTCTCACCCCACTTATGTCGGAGGTGTTTGTAAGGTTGAGGTACCCATTGCGGGTACGGCGGCAGGAGCCCACATGCTGATTCCTTCCCCATCCCTTTTTACAGGGCTCTGGGTGAAGTGGGATTTACCGGTCTCCAGGCACTGAGACCGGGCTCCATCTACAGCCCCTGGAGAAGATGCTGGATGGAGCGGAGTACGTCAGGGACATGGCCCTGCTTCCTTAAGGTACTCTGTGTCCCCGTGCATTTGGCGCTCACACCGCAGCATGCTGGGTGTTGTAGTGCGCCGGGGGACGTCAGCGCTGCGGCGCCTGTGCCATGGCCTCATTCAGCTTAGCTGAAGCAGGCACACTTATGGGATCGGCCGCGCCGGCCGCTGGGGCTGCGGCACGGCTGGCACTTGTAGTGCGCCGGGGACTTCAGCGCGGCCTGCGCTTTTACGGCGGCCGCGCTGATAACTACAGTCCCCGGCTTTTTGCGGCCTGTTTCCGTTCGTTCCCGCCCCCGGACCTGCCAGTCAGGAGAGGGGCGGGACGCTGCCCACGTCTAGGACTCGGTCGCGCCGGCCGCTGGAATAGCGGCGCGGCTGGCACTTGTAGTGCGCCGGGGACTTCAGCGCGGCCCGCGCTTTTACGGCGGCCGCGCTGATAACTCGAGTCCCCGGCTTTTGCGGCCTGCTTTCGTTCGTTCCCGCCCCCAGACCTGCCAGTCAGGAGAGGGGCGGGACGCTGGCCAGTGCATCAGCGCTGAGGGCTGGAGTCGTTTTTACATACTCCAGCCCTCACAGTCAGCACAGAGGGGACACTGTTCCCGCACTTTTGTTTGGGAACTCCCACGGACCGCCCCTCTCCACACAAGCCGGCAGCCATTCTTGCCAGACACGCTGCGCTGCAGAGGGGAGCCGGGGAGACCCAGACAAGGCATTCTGCAGCCTCTTACCCGCTGTTCAGCGGGCGGTAAGCAGCCCTCAGGGCTCACCCCCTCTTGTGCTCGTAGTATTCTTAGTATTTTGTTGCTACAAATACTTTGTACTGCATAGCGCTGGTCGCCCTTTTGGCTATAGACTCTCTCACATGCAGAGAGCCAGCAGCATGTCGCCCGTAAAACGCAAGGGTGCCAAAGCACAGACATTATATGCTTCCTGCACCGCATGTGGGACTTTTCTACCGGCAGGCTCCACGGACCCCCATTGTGTGCAGTGCTCGGCCCCTGCGGCGCTTGCACAGTCGGGACCTCTGCTGGACGTGTCCCAGGGTGTACCACCTGTGAATGCTGTCCAGGTGACAGGAACTGAGTTTGCAGCTTTTGCTGACAGAATGTCTCTCACTATGTCACAAATTCTTGACACATTGCGAGCTAGGCCTGTACTTCAGACCACGGACACTGTGCAATCATTGCCCCCTGGTCCCCCTCAGCTCCTAGCTCCGGGACTGGCATCTACACCTCAGGGTGAAGACTCTGACTCGGACGATGGCCCCGGGCAGCCTAAGCGGGCTCGTTATGACGGGCCTTCACATTCATCTCAATGGTCTGGATCCCAGCGGGATGAATCTATGGGTGATGAGGCGGACGTAACTGATCAGGATTCTGATCCTGGGACCGCTCTCAATCTAGATACACCAGATGGTGACGCCATAGTTAATGATCTTATATTTAACATCAATAAGATGTTGAATATTTCCCCACCAGCTCCTCCTGTAGAGGAGTCAGCTTCGCAGCACGAGAGAATCCATTTCAGATACCCTAAGCGTACATTAAGCACTTTTCTGGACCACGCTGACTTCAGAGACGCAATCCAGAAACCCCACGCTTATCCTGAAAGGCGTTTTCCTAAACGACTTAAAGATACACGCTACCCTTTTCCCTCTGAAGTGGTCAAGGGTTGGACCCAGTGTCCAAAAGTGGATCCTCCAATTTCCAGGCTTGCAGCTAGATCCTTGGTTGCTGTTGAAGATGGAGCGGCACTTAAAGATGCCACTGACAGGCAGATGGAGCTCTGGCTGAAATCCATCTATGAAGCGATTGGAGCGTCATTAGCGCCTTCTTTTGCGGCCGTATGGGCACTCCAAGCTATCACGGCCGGGCTTGCGCGAGTCGACTCAGTCACACGTGCATTTGCCCCGCAGGTAGCACCATTGACCTCGCAAATGGCGGCATTCGCGTCGTACGCGATTAATGCTGTTCTGGACGCTACAAGCCGCACGGCAGTGGCGTCAGCCAACTCAGTTGTTTTGCGTAGGGCTCTGTGGTTGAGACATTGGAAAGCAGATTCTCATTCCAAGAAGTGCTTAACCAATTTGCCTTTTTCTCGTGACCGATTGTTTGGAGAGCGTTTGGATGAAATCATCAAACACTCCAAGGGTAAGGACTCTTCCTTACCGCAACACAGACAAAACAAGCCCCAACAGAGGAGGGGTCAGTCTGGTTATCGGTCCTTTCGAGGACAGGGCAGGTCCCAATTCGCCTCGTCAAAAAAGACTCAAAAGGACCAGAGACGTTCAAATCCTTGGAGGTCTCAGTCACGCCCAAAAAGACCAGCCGGAGGAACCGTTGCCAAAACGACGTCCTCCTGACTTGCGGTCTCCGATACCCACGCCCGCGGTCGGTGGGAGGCTGTCCCACTTTGGCGACATTTGGCTAGCAAGCGTCAAAGACCGTTGGGTGAGAGATATTCTATCTCACGGGTACAGGATAGAGTTCAGTTCTCGTCCGCCAACTCGTTTCTTCCGAACTTCTCCACCACCAGACCGAGCCGATGCTCTGTGGCAGGCGGTGGCCGCTCTAAAGGCGGAAGGAGTGGTGACCTCCGTCCCTCTTCAGGAACAGGGTCACGGTTTTTACTCCAATCTGTTTGTGGTCCCAAAAAAGGACGGATCGTATCGTCCCGTCCTGGATCTGAAGTTGCTCAACAGACACGTAAAAGTCAGGAGGTTCCGGATGGAATCCCTACTCTCCGTCATAGCCTCAATGTCTCAGGGAGATTTTCTAGCATCAATAGACATCAAAGATGCGTATCTCCACGTGCCGATTGCACCAGAGCATCAGCGTTTCCTACGTTTCGTCATACACGACGAGCACCTACAGTTCGTAGCGTTACCCTTCGGTCTGGCAACAGCCCCCCGGGTCTTCACCAAAGTCATGGCAGCAGTAGTAGCTGTTCTGCACTCGCAGGGTCACTCGGTCATCCCGTATCTAGACGACCTGCTTATAAAGGCATCCTCTCAAGAAGCATGCCAACACAGTCTGGAGGTGGCGCTAGACACTCTCCAGACTTTCGGGTGGATTATCAACTTTCCAAAGTCTCATCTAATCCCGACCCAATCTCTGACTTATCTTGGCATGGAGTTTCATACTCTATCAGCGATAGTGAGGCTTCCACTGGACAAGCAGTGCTCGCTACGGACTGGAGTGCAATCTCTCCTTCAGAGCCAGTCGCACTCACTGAGGCGCCTCATGCATTTCCTAGGAAAGATGGTAGCAGCAATGGAGGCAGTCCCGTTCGCGCAGTTTCATCTGCGCCCTCTCCAATGGGACATTCTGCGCCAATGGGATGGGAGATCGACGTCCCTCGACAGGACGGTCTCCCTCTCTCAGACTGCCAAGGACTCTCTACTTTGGTGGCTTCTCCCCAACTCATTGTCACAGAGAAAGTCGTTCCTTCCCCCGTCCTGGGCAGTGGTCACGACAGATGCGAGCCTATCAGGGTGGGGAGCGGTGTTTCTCCACCACAGGGCTCAGGGGACGTGGACTCAGGAAGAGTCCACCTTGCAGATCAATGTTCTGGAAATCAGAGCAATCTATCTTGCTCTGCGAGCCTTCCAACAATGGCTGGAAGGCAAGCAGATTCGGATTCAGTCGGACAACTCCACAGCGGTGGCGTACATCAACCACCAAGGGGGAACACGCAGTCGCCAAGCTTTTCAAGAAGTCCAGCGGATTTTGACGTGGGTGGAAAGCAGAGCGTCCACCATATCTGCAGTTCACATCCCAGGCGTGGAAAACTGGGAAGCGGACTTTCTCAGTCGCCAGGGCATGGACGCAGGAGAATGGTCCCTTCACCCGGACGTGTTTCAACAGATCTGTTGCCGCTGGGGGTCGCCGGACGTCGATCTGATGGCGTCACGGCACAACAACAAAGTCCCAGTTTTCATGGCACGGTCTCACGATCACCGAGCGCTGGCGGCAGACGCATTGGTTCAGGATTGGTCGCAATTCCGACTCCCCTATGTGTTCCCACCTCTAGCATTGTTACCCAGAGTTCTCCGGAAAATCAAGTCCGACTGCCAACGAGCCATACTCGTCGCTCCAAATTGGCCAAGAAGGTCGTGGTACCCGGATCTGTGGCATCTCACGGTAGGCCAGCCGTGGGCACTACCAGACCGTCCAGATCTGCTGTCTCAAGGGCCGTTTTTCCATCAGAATTCTGCGGCCCTGAACCTGACTGTGTGGCCATTGAGTCCTGGATCCTAGCGGCCTCAGGTTTATCTCAGGGAGTTGTTGCCACAATGAGACAGGCTAGAAAACCATCCTCAGCTAAGATCTATCACAGAACGTGGAAGATATTCTTAGCGTGGTGTTTGGCTCAAGGGTTTTCTCCCTGGCCATTTGCATTGCCAATTTTTCTTTCCTTCCTGCAGTCTGGGTTGGAAAAAGGTTTGTCCCTTAGCTCGCTTAAGGGTCAAGTCTCCGCGTTATCCGTATTCTTTCAGAAGCGCTTGGCACAGCTTTCTAAAGTACGCACGTTTCTCCAAGGAGTTTGTCATATCGTTCCTCCTTACAGACGGCCATTGGAACCCTGGGATCTGAACAAGGTTCTCCTTGCTCTTCAAAAGCCGCCTTTCGAGCCCTTGAAAGAGGTTCCCCTTTCTCGGCTTTCACAAAAGGTAGTTTTTCTTGTAGCGGTCACATCTCTTCGAAGAGTGTCCGAGCTGGCGGCGTTATCTTGCAAATCTCCCTTCCTGGTGTTTCACCAAGACAAGGTAGTACTGCGTCCAATTCCAGAGTTTTCTCCCAAGGTGGTTTCTTCCTTTCATCTCAATCAGGATATCACTTTGCCATCTTTGTGTCCGCATCCAGTTCACCAATTTGAAAAGGGTTTACATCTGTTGGACCTGGTGAGAGCACTCAGGATTTACATTTCTCGCACGGCGCCTCTACGCCGTTCGGATGCGCTCTTTGTCCTAGTCGCTGGTCAGCATAAGGGATCGCAAGCTTCCAAATCCACCCTGGCGCGGTGGATCAAGGAACCAATTCTTCACACATACCGTTCTGCTGGGCTTCAGATTCCATCTGGACTGAAGGCCCATTCTACCAGAGCCGTTGGTGCGTCCTGGGCGTTGAGGCATCAGGCTACGGCTCAGCAAGTGTGCCAGGCGGCTACCTGGTCGAGTCTGCACACGTTTACCAAACACTATCAAGTGCATACCTACGCTTCGGCAGACGCCAGCCTAGGTAGACGGGTCCTCCAGGCGGCGGTGGCCCACCTGTAGGAAGAGGCTGTATGACAGCCCGTTCATGTGGTATCTTTTTACCCACCCAGGGACTGCTTTTGGACGTCCCACTGTCTGGGTCTCCCAATTAGGAGCGAAAAAGAAGAAGGGAATTTTGTTTACTTACCGTAAATTCCTTTTCTTCTAGCTCCAATTGGGAGACCCAGCACCCGCCCTATTTGTTTTTAGGGTTTCGTTTTTTTCGGGTGCACATGTTGTTCACGTTGTTTCTTAAGTTCTCCGATCTAGTTATCGGATTGAATTTGTTTTTGAAACTGTTATTGGCTTTCCTCCTTCTTGCTTTGGTACTAAAACTGAGGAATCCGTACTCCTACGGGAGGGTGTATAGCCAGAAGGGGAGGGGCCTTACACTTTTAAGTGTAGTTCTTTGTGCGGCCTCCAGAGGCAGTAGCTATACACCCACTGTCTGGGTCTCCCAATTGGAGCTAGAAGAAAAGGAATTTACGGTAAGTAAACAAAATTCCCTTCTTTTTTTGCTGCTACGCAGTTTTCTGATCCGATTAAATTTTACATTTACACTTTAATTTTCAATGTGGTGAAAGGGGGGTGATTTGAACTTTTTAGTTTTTTTTTTTTAATTTTACTAGTCCCCCTAGGGGTCTATATGGATCAACAATACGATTACTCTGCCATATCTGTAGATCTCCACTACAGAGCCGAGATATGCAGATACGATGCTTTACTCTTTACTATGTCAGCATTGAGAGTAAGTGACTCATGATAGCTACAGGCGTCATCACATGACCCTGTGCTACCATGGCAACCACCGAAAGTCACGTGATCATGCACGTGACTTCCGGTGGGGGCGGTGGTAAGTAAAGAATGGCCGCGCGCATATACATCTCGCTGCCAGACTTTGGCAGTGAGATGTAAGGGGTTAAAAGTTGCGGTTGGAAGCGATTACACTCGTAACTTGCAGGCACACATATCAGCTGTTGAAAACCGCTGATTATGTGCGCGGATCGCAGTTAACCTCACACGATCCATGACTGATATATCGGTCATTAGTCGTGAAGGGGTTAAAGGGTTTGTACCACGAACAAAGTTAATTCTAATCAGTCTTTGAAAAATAATTTCCACAATTGGATATGATCATCTCAGCACAGGAACATTTTTATTAATCTTATATATGTGCCTTTGCTATGTACCGTACAGGCTAAAGGAAAACACCACGGTTACTTACCGGTAGCCGGTTTTTCCTGAACCCATGACAGCACCACGTGAGAGAGGGATCCACCCAGCGAGGACAGGAAACCATTCTCAATAAAAGGGCGGTACTTCTCCCCTTCGTCAGTTGATTACCAAGAATGAGAGGACCTCCAACAAACGTTAAAACTTACTCCATCACCACTAAACACACACACAAACACACCGAAAAGTGTACACCAAGGATGAGAAAGGCAGGGAATATAAGGGTGCTGTCATGGGTTCAGGAAAAACTGGCTACCGGTAAGTAACCGTGGTGTTTTCCTCTCACCCATGACAGCACCACGTGAGAGATTTCCAGAGAAACCCATTTAGGGAGGGACCACCGCCTCAAGCACCCGTCTACCAAACGAAAGAGCAGCCGAGGAGGATAGGTCCAACCGATAGTGCCGGAAAAAAGTAGACTGTGAGGACCAGGTAGCGGCCCTACAAATTTGTTCAATAGATACCTGCGCACGTTCAGCCCAGGAGGTAGACACCGCTCTGGTGGAATGGGCCCGGATGTTCTCCGGAACGGGCGCTCCACTAGAGGAGTAGGCTGAAGTAATGGCCTCCCTAATCCACCTAGCGATAGTACTCTTAGACACCCCCTGACCCTTTGTACCACCCTGAAAGGAGATGAATAATGACTGTCTTCCGCACTGCCCGTGTCACTGAAAGATAGTGCAGGAGGGCCCTGCGCACATCTAGGGTGTGAAATCTACGTTCCCCCTTCACTAGTGGGATGGCAGCAGAACGAGGGCAGGACTATTTCTTGCGTTCTATGAAAATGAGATGCGACTTTCGGGAGATACGCCGGGTCAGGCCGCAAGATGACTCTATCCTCAAGGACCTGAATGTAAGGCTGCACTACCAACAGGGCCTGTAAATCACTGATTCTCCGTGCCGAGGTTAACGCGACTAGTAATACGGTTTTCAGGGAATGCAACTTCAGGGAAAGCGCCGTCAGGGGCTCAAAGGGTGGTCCCGTGAGGACATCCAAGACCAAGTTAAGGTCCCAGGGAGGAACCTTTGGTATGACCACAGGTTTTGCCCTGCCGCTAGCCATAATAAAATGCTTAATCAATGGTTTCAGAATGGGGGTCCCCCATCAAGCACAGGAAACCAACTGACGAAGGGGAGAAGTACCGCCCTTTTATTCAGAATGGTTTCCTGTCCTCGCTGGGCGGATCCCTCTCTCACGTGGTGCTGTCATGGGTGAGGGGAAAAAAAGGTCTGGTTCTGTGTTAGCCATTTGAAAGAAGATTGCTTGCTCTGTGGGCGAAACAAAATTATAATCTTGCAGTCCTACCTTTTTAATGACTAACAAATGCTTTTACACAGCAAGCTTTCAAGTTTCCTCAGGTCTCTTAATCAGGCATGGTATATAAGTATCTGAAGAAACACATATATATATACATAGAGTAGAGGCACAGTATAATTTTATATATTTGTGTTTCTTCAGATACTGGTACTTTGTTGTGTAATGCCTGATGAAGAGACCTAAGAAGTCTCAAAAGCTCGCTTTATAACATTTATTTTTGTTAGCTATTCAAGGTATCAGAACTACAAGATTATAACTTTTGTTTCTCCCACTGAGAGCAATCAATCTTTTGACCATACAGGAACATGGTCTGATCATACCACGTCTCCTGGGGGGAGGGAGTAAAATGTACAGACATTACAGCACAGGATCACAAATAATTCTGTGAGGTAACACATCTTTTTTAAAAACAGGCAGGGAAATGTTTTACCTCACAAAAAGAATCAGCTGCAATGTCTGTATACTGTGTTTTTTTGTTTTTGTTTTGTTTTTTTCCACACATCCTTCCCTGCCCAGGAGATGTGGTATGATCAGACCATGTCCCTGTGCGGTCAGACACAACCATTACACAGCATATCATAGCAGGGGTACATCTATAACATTAATAAAACATATTCCATCTCTTTAGCATGGAAGGATGTAAAAGAGTATGCAGACATTACAGCATGACATCACAGTTGATTCTTTTTGTGAGGTAAAACATTTCCTTGCCTGTTGTGGGTTGTTTTTTGTTTTTTTGGGTTTTTTTTGTTTTACCTCAAAGAATTGTGATCATGTGCTGTAATATCTGTATACTTTTATGCTATCTCCCCGGCCCAGGAGCTGTGCTATGATCAGACCATGTCCCTGTACAGTCAGACACTGCCATTACACCGTACACAGCAGGGACACAAGTATATGATTATCTCAGCCCAAGGACCTTTTTATTAAATTGCGGACGATGATTATTAATAACAATAATATTCCAAGATCTAGTGATTTAAAATGAACTTTAAAACTAATGGGGTTTGCACATGAACAAAGTTAAGTAATTCTGTGTAAAGAAATAAAACTAAACCTAACAGTTTATACCTGAAAAAAAAACAACCTTTTTTAATGTTGCTTTAGTAGATATCGTGATTTTTCTAAAATCTTATATTTTTTATATTTACACTTCTAGAATGTCGGGAGCTAGAATCGTTGGTCACATGGCCCACGCGTTGAAGAAGGGCCAGTTCGGTGTTGCCAGCATCTGTAATGGTGGTGGAGGTGCCTCAGCAATCTTGATTGAGAGGTTATAAAGCCACAAGCCAAACATCAGTCTGAAAATTGGAACATCCGCAGTGCAAACACTTCATAATCTCTACAGTTTGGTGTTTTATTACACTTGTCTTTCCGGCTACAGAAATCTTTTTATAATATATCATTCACTCTTGATCTGGACCGGTAAGCCCACGCGCCATTAGTGCAGCAGGGCTTTAGTTGAGCTTGGGTTTTCTTTACAGTTGGCTTGTGCTCATTTCTTTTATAAAAACATCTAATATTCCAGTATGGACATACCTGATTGTACAGAGTTTCTAGAATCTTTACAATGGATGACATATTTCATTTCTGACTTGTTCCATGTGAATACTGCCTCTCAATCTGTGGGCTAGATTTCGTATAGCAACGTCTCATTTTAAGGAAATAAAACACCACCAATTTTACAGGATTGACAATGTTACTAGGTTCAATTGTTGAGGATGGCTCACTAAATTTATTCTTTTGTGACATTCATATGTCTGATTCTTACCGCAAAAAAAAAAAGCCATGCAATTCAAAAACTTTTCTTCAAAAATAAAAAAAATATCCAAAATACTAAAAGATGTATAACCACGAGAGATATACCATAATGCAAGCAATCCAATTGATGTACGGAAAGCTGAAAATAGATGAAGTCCTGCTAATAAATATTCTGAGCAGAGGAAATTCTTACTTTCTTTAATAAAAGCATTTTGAACACTCTTGGGTTTTCACTTCTTTCCTAGCTATACTAAATACTCCATTTTTAAAAACAGGCAGGGAAATGTTTTACCTCAAAAAAAGAATCAGCTGCAATGTTTTTTGTTTTTTTTTTTAAACATCCCTCCCTGTTCAGGAGCTGTGGTATTATCAGACCATGTCCCTGTGCAGTTAGACACAACCATTACACAGCACATCATAGCAGCGATACATCTATAAGTCTTGCTCTTTTTCTGATGAACCATGGTTTTTCTTATGCTTATTATTATTATTATTATTAATACTTTTTTTTCCCCCTTTTTTTTTCTTGACCTAGCCATATGAGGGCTTGTTTGGTGTTTGTTTTTTTTTGGGCTGGATATTGGAATATTTATTCACCATTCATTCATTCATTGCATTATATGATTTTTAAAACTACATGTGGGATGAAATGCCCTACGCTGAGAACTGTAATCAAGGTTTCCATCTTAAAAAAAAAAAAAAAGATGTTGATTGTTTAGTCTAAAAACATTAACTTATTAACTTTTAATGAAGCAAATGATGTCACCTACTCTTTCTGGCCTCTGTTCTCAAAGCTTCGTCTTCAACGGACCATGCTTTATGCAAAAACAGATAAATGTCCATTTATTGGAACAGAGGCCAGATTGACTCATCTGCCTCATTATAGTGAAAGGTTTTGTCTAAATTATGTGTATTGTAGATTTAGATGGCAGCCCTGCTAGAAGTGGTCAGCAAAGGCACAGGATCAATATGATCCATCTTAGATAACGTTTGTTATAAATATCTATGAATAATCAAAGCAGGGTCTCAGGATGGAAATCCAAATACCCAGAATACCACACAAATGCAGCTCTCGCTCGCTCTTTTTAAACTGAAATGATCTTCCGGTGGCCGGCTTTTGAGAGTGATCAGCTGATCGTTCTCTTTCAACGGAATCCGCTTTCTCATTACCCGTTGTAAAACGCATCACTCAAGCGTTAAGCAACGCATGTGACTGATGCTAAAAAAAACAGAAATGTGAACCTAGCCTTATACATACATTTTGATAGGAAGGTGATCTATGACTGACAAATATATTAGTAATCCTATATTGTGAGGAGCATTCCAAGCAGCTCAAGGATATATACAAATAGAATTGCATTGAAATTTTAGGTTCCATATTAAACTTTCAGTTCAAAGAAAAAAAAACAGGGTGGTAACAGGAGATCCACACTTGCCAGTAAGAAGGTCCAGACTCCAGTAAAAGAATCTCTTTATTCTTACAGTCACCACACTACATGTTTTGTGGATATGCGGCCTCCAAATCAGCACTCTGCCCAGCTTCGAATCCCATCCCCCCAAGGACCATTTGCTCATCCTGGATTTCTTCACAGCCATTCAGTCCCTCCTCGACTTGGGGGTCGTCATTCCCGTTCCCCCTCAGGAGCGGTAGTTGGTTTTTTGGTTTTTTTTGTTTTTTTTTTTATTTATTCAAATCTAGTCGAAGGACGGGTCTCTCTGCCCCATCCTTGACCTGAAACTGCTGAACAAACGCATCTGTAACTTCACTCGGTCATAGCCTCCATGGAACCGGGTGAGTATCTCTACTCAGTGGACATCAAGGATTCCTGTCTGCAAATTCCCATTTTCCCATCTCATCAAAGATTCTTACGCTTTGCGGTTCACAGTCACAACTTCCAGCTCTGCCGTTCGACATTTTCACATTGCCCAGCGTTTTCACAAAGGTTAGAACCACAGTAATGGCTATTCCTCCGACCCGTGGCATCCTTGCCATTCCTTACCAGGACAGCATTTTGATCAAGGCCCCCTCCTCCGTAGAATGCAGCAAAAGCCTCCAGATCACTCTTTGACTTAGTATGTAGATGCTGTGTATATCTTCTATGTGCACTGAGCCATGTCTGTCTGTTGTCGTTAGATGGCTTAGCAATGTAAGATTTCTCCGCCTCTCCGACCTGTCGCTCCACCATGTCATCTTCCTGTGAAGTAATTTGTTTAATATAAGAGATTGTCGACATGAGACAACCTCGTAAGTAGGCTTTAAGGGTATCCCAAAAGAGGTTGGTATGCCGGGGCCCCACATGTGCACTAATGCAGCAGTCTAGTTGGTCAGTGTTTCTGTTATTTGGTCCAATCAATTTCAACCAGAATGTGTTTAATTTCCATATAGGGCGGTGTGTTGAGTGATCGAACTTAAGCGATAATATCACTGGACTATGATCTGTGATGCCCCTATTGCCATGCTATATCCCCTCTACCCATAGGGCCAGTCCACTAGTCCCAAAGAAATAGTCCAGACGGGAAAGCGTGCGCCTAGTGGAAGAATGACAGGTATGCTCCTGTACCTCCAGATGCCGGAGTCTCCAGAGATCTAACCAACCATTGCCCTGCATGTAAGTAGAAAAAGTAGTGGGGGTTGACACGGTCATATGGGAAGTATCATCTAGCCAGATTCTGTCAAGTCTACTATCCATAACTAAGTTGAAGTCCCCCATACAAAGCATATGGGCATCCGGATAGCTGAGCGCGAAGCTGACCGCACTTTTAACTATCGCCAAATTAGCTGGAGGGGTGTTATAGAGACATATTATAACATATTATTGAGAATTAATGGCAGCCTGTACAAAGACAAATCTCCCTTCAGGGTCTGTATGGACTACCCGGAGATCCCAGCGCAACGACTTATGGACAAGCAGGGAGACCCCTCTGGAGTAGCTGGCATAGATTGACCACTGAACCCAAGGTTTCTGCAAAAACCTGGTCGTGTCTCTGGTCAAGTGTGTCTCCACCAGTTCCACCAGAGAGGGGCCATAGCGCTTAACCTGCAAAAAAACAAACTTTGGCCCTTTTCTCTGGGGTCTTGAGACCTTGTACAATTCACACTAGACATTTAAAATCAGAACCCATTTCGGGACTCAGACATATGGGCCCGACCCAGTAAGACTTATCTCGCCAGCACTTTTCCTGCTATATCGGAACCTATAACAAAGAAGGGTTAGCAGTAGTGATGAGCGAGCATGCTTGTAACTACTCGGTACTCGCACGAGTATCGCTGTACTCGGGCTGCTCGGCGGGGACCGAGTAATCTCGCGATACTCGTGCTGTACTCGTGGTCTTCATTTCTGCATGTTGGCGCTCTTTTGAGAGCCAGCCCTCATGCAGGGATTGGCTGGCAGACCACTGCAATGCCACAGCCCTGTTAGTTGTGGAATTGCAGTGATTGGCCGGCCTGCACAGCGTGACCGAGCCTTTATACCGGCCGGCGCGCTGTGCTCTGCTCACAGCTATCCAGACAGTCAGTGCAGGGAGAGTGTCGCTGATTCAGGGAAAGCTTTGCGGCCCTTTATAGCTTTTTCAGTTGCAGGGCTGCAAACAGTGTGACCAAAAGTCCTTCTCAGGACTATTCTAGTTGTATACAGGCAGGCAGGGTATAGCCAGGTCGGAGTACAGTAGCAGAGTCCTTCTCAGGACTATTGTTGCTATATACAGGCAGGGTATAGCCAGGTCGGAATACAGGCTAGTGACCAGAAGAGTCCTTGTCAGGACTATTGTAGCAGTATACAGGCAGGCAGGCAGGGTATATAGCCATTCCTAGTGGTGACCGTATACCAGCCTTCATCATATCTGGGGCTGGTGTACACAGTGTAAAACAGTCCAGATAGTGTCAGACTTCTCAGTAATTGTCGCTCCTAAAAACCAGTTAGGTTCTTATTGCGTCCGTGCTTGCATTTAAAAACCGCACGTGTGTGCCTGTCGGTGGCAGCGTACAGGTGCGCGTTTTGCACAAACAATTATATAACGCACAAGTCTAGTGTATAATACACGTCAGTCAGCAGTGTCTGATAGTGTCAGACTTCTCAGTAATTGTCGCTCCTAAAAACCAGTTAGGTTCTTATTGCGTCCGTGCTTGCATTTAAAAACAGCACGTGTGTGTCTGTCGGTGGCAGCGTACAGGTGCGCGTTTTGCACAAACTATTATATAACGCACAAGTCTAGTGTATAATACACGTCAGTCAGCAGTGTCTGATAGTGTCAGACTTCACAGTAATTGTCGCTCCTAAAAACCAGTTAGGTTCTTATTGCGTCCGTGCTTGCATTTAAAAACAGCACGTGTGTGTCTGTCGGTGGCAGCGTACAGGTGCGCGTTTTGCACAAACTATTATATAACGCACAAGTCTAGTGTATAATACACGTCAGTCAGCAGTGTCTGATAGTGTCAGACTTCTCAGTAATTGTCGCTCCTAAAAACCAGTTAGGTTCTTATTGCGTCCGTGCTTGCATTTAAAAACAGCACGTGTGTGTCTGTCGGTGGCAGCGTACAGGTGCGCGTTTTGCACAAACAATTATATAACGCACAAGTCTAGTGTATAATACACGTCAGTCAGCAGTGTCATAGTGTCAGACTTCTCAGTAATTGTCGCTCCTAAAAACCAGTTAGGTTCTTATTGCGTCCGTGCTTGCATTTAAAAACAGCACGTGTGTGTCTGTCGGTGGCAGCGTACAGGTGCGCGTTTTGCACAAACAATTATATAACGCACAAGTCTAGTGTATAATACACGTCAGTCAGCAGTGTCTGATAGTGTCAGACTTCTCAGTAATTGTCGCTCCTAAAAACCAGTTAGGTTCTTATTGCGTCCGTGCTTGCATTTAAAAACAGCACGTGTGTGTCTGTCGGTGGCAGCGTACAGGTGCGCGTTTTGCACAAACAATTATATAACGCACAAGTCTAGTGTATAATACACGTCAGTCAGCAGTGTCTGATAGTGTCAGACTTCTCAGTAATTGTCGCTCCTAAAAACCAGTTAGGTTCTTATTGCGTCCGTGCTTGCATTTAAAAACAGCACGTGTGTGTCTGTCGGTGGCAGCGTACAGGTGCGCGTTTTGCACAAACTATTATATAACGCACAAGTCTAGTGTATAATACACGTCAGTCAGCAGTGTCTGATAGTGTCAGACTTCTCAGTAATTGTCGCTCCTAAAAACCAGTTAGGTTCTTATTGCGTCCGTGCTTGCATTTAAAAACAGCATGTGTGTGGCAGTCGGTGGCAGCGTCAGGCTCCATATTGTCCCTGGATACAGACGTGCATGATGGCCTGTAAACATGAAGTGCCCATTGTAAGGAAGTGGGTCTATTGTAGTATAGCCCTTAGGCAGGGCAGCCAAAAATTGGGAGGCTCCACATTGTCCCTGGATAGAGACGTGCATGAGGGCCTCAAAACATTGTTCCCATTGCAAAGGAGCGGGTCTCCTGTCGTTGTAATGCCCATTCAGAAAGAATGGGCGAAAAAATTTACCACTGGGGGTATACCTGAAACAACGGCTTAACTATTGTAACGGTCACCATGATGGCGCATGAGGAGAAGGAGGAGCAGTCCAGCGATTAGCCAAAGTCCAGAAGTGTGTTACCATGGGTGAGTGGAGGTACATGGCAAATTCCCGTTACAAACTTTAAATTCCGCGGTAATTTGCTGTTGGTGTGTGTGGTGAAGTCTGGCCAAATCCAACCCTTGTTCATCTTGATCAGAGTCAGCCTGTCAGCATTTACAGTTGACAGGCGGGTGCGTTTATCTGTAATGATTCCACCTGCGGCACTAAAAACACGCTCTGACAAAACGCTAGCGGCAGGGCAGGCCAGGACTTCCAAGGCGTAGAGAGCCAATTCATGCCACGTGTCCAGCTTGGATACACATTAATTGTAAGGCACAGAGGAATGTCGGAGTACAGTTGTTTGATCTGCAAGGTACTCCTTGAGCATCTGGCCAAACTTAGGATTTCTTGTGTCACTACCCCTCACCTCAGGGGCTGTGGTATGTGAGGGGCTGAGAAAACTGTCCCACATCTTAAAGACTGTTCCCCTACCTCTGGCGGATTGGACTTGTGCCCCTCTCGGCTGTACGCCTTGGTTGTCCAGTGATTCCTGACCTATGCTGCTAGCGTTTTGTGAGAGGAATGCTTTGCCTACTTCCGTGACTATGGCCTTCTGGAACTGCTGCATTTTGCCTGACCTCTCCGCCTCGGGAATAAGAGACATAAAGTTCTCCTTTTAGCGTGGGTCTAACAGTGTTACCAACCAGTAATGATTGTCGGCCAAGATGTTCTTAACGCGAGGGTCACGAGACAGGCAGCTTACCATAAAGTCAGCCATGTGTGCCAGACTCTTAACATCCATCACTTCAGTATCCTGACCAACACGATGACTGAACATGCTGTCCTCCTCCTCCTCCTCCTCATCATCTACCCTGTCCTCTGGCCAGCCACACTGAACCGAGGATATGACTGCATGTCATATCCTCAATTTGGCCAGAGAGTTGCTCCATGTCTTCATCCTCCTCCTCATCATAGTCCTCCACTGCACGTTGTGATGAGACGAGGCTGGGCTGTGTGTTATCATCACCCACACCCACTACTGTTTCTTGCTCAAACTCATCGCGCTCCGCCTGCAATGCATCATGGTTGTTTTTTGAGCAGAGACCATTTTAGAAGGCAGAGAAGCGGTATGGTGACGCTAATAATGTCGTCATCGCCGCTCACCATCTTGGTGGAGTCCTCAAAGTTTTGGCGGATGGTGCATAGGTCGGACATCCATCTCCACTCCTCAGGTGTTATGTGTGGAGTTTGACCCATTTCCCGACGGCTTAGGTGATGCAGGTACTCAACAACTGCCCTCTTCTGCTCACATATCCTGACCAACTTGTGCAGAGTTGAATTCCAACGCGTGGGGACATCACACACCAGTCTGTGTGCCGGAAGATGCAAACGGCGTCTTAAGCCGGCAAGGCCGGCTGAAGCAGTAGGTGACTTTCGAAAATGTGCAGACAGGCGGCGAACTTTTACCAGCAGATCAGACAGCTCTGAGTATGACTTTAGAAACCGCTGAACCACGAGGTTGAGCACATGGGCCACGCATGGAACATGTGTCAGCTGGCCTCGCCTCAAAGCCGCCACCAGGTTCCGGCCATTGTCACACACGACCTTTCCTGGCTTTAGGTTCAGAGTTGTGAGCCAGTGATCTGCCTGCTGTTTCAGAGCTGTCCACACCTCTTCTGCATTGTGGGGTTTGTCACCTATGCAGATTAGCTTCAGCACTGCCTGTTGCCGCTTCGCCGAGGCAGTGCTGCAGTGCTTCTGTGTCGCCCTGGACAAGCCAGGGGCCACAGAGCACAACACTTAAACACCCCACACTCCCTGCAGGCATATCATAGTCAAAACACAAAATCCTTGTTGCCTTCCCCAGGGGCTGTTGTCCACACCAGGGTGTGGAGCCAGGCGGTTGGTCTCCACCCACCGAGGAGGAGGGAAAACACAGGCAGTGAGAGTTAAGCTAAGGAAGTGGAAGGAGGAAAGTAGTAGAGAGGAGAAAAGTGACAGCAAAGAGCCTGAAGTTGGTCCGGGTGTGTGGCCCGGACAAGACAGCAAGGTTGGCAGGATGTGGTGACCGTCTGCAGTGGAGGCCGATTGGAGTCTGCCGTAAGGACCGTGGACGGGTGGTGACCCGGCCGTACCGGACCGGTATACAAAGAGAAGCCAGCACCATTGGCAGAGGACTTTCGGATCCCGGCAAGGCTTGGTGTCGTCGTGAATTTGCCAAATCCGTTAGTGAAGGGAACCTCAGGGTTTCCAAACAGCCAAGTCCAGATAGAAGGCAACCGTACAACCGTGAAGGGGAGACACCGCCACCGCTAAGGGCAACCGTCTCCCAGGGCCAGCGCCTGTGGGCAAAAGGGGCTCCTCCGGCCCATATCCAGGTCGGGGAGCGGGTTACCGTTGGGAAACCATCACTACCAACACTTAACTTAGGTGCAGGGAGAGACAGTCATCACTAACCTGCAGGGAGGAACAACCGCAGCCGTCCGAGTGACCCGTCCATCCAGCCACTTGTTTTACCGTGAACTGTGTCATCATCATTGGGCTGAGTGAGTACCTCCGTGCCGTGCGGCACAGCGCTGCCCCTGCGACCCTGCACCTCATCAGGCCCCGCAACCCGCCTGTCATCCATCTCTACCCCATCACCAGGCCCCGGGACAACCAACCCCCCTACCCACGGAGGGGAGAAATAACAACAAAGCTGCTCCCTGTCACAGGCTCCCGGGATCCCCGTCCAGAGCAGCGGTGGTGTCCACACAATCACCACAACCGTGGGTGGCGTCACGGACAATATCCCCAAAACCCAAACCACCCCTTTTCACTCACGGGCGAGTAGCGCCGCTCGAGTCCCCGGGATCCGGCCATCGCTCGAGCCAACGAGCAGCAGCAGCCGTAGAGCAGCGTCAGCCGGACCCGAGCAGTGGGAGAGCGCACCGTCCCCTCCTCCGCCCGCGACACTTCCAGCTTGGAACTGGTGTGGAGGGTAAAGTGGATCAGGATGCGCAGGAGGAGGAGGAGGCTGAGGAGCATGACATTCCGGAGCTGTAGAGTGTGTGTGTGAAACCCTGACTGAGGTAGGGCCTGCAAAACTTGGTGTGTGAAGGACGTGTTCCGTCCCTCGCTCAGACTGGGTCCCAGCTTGCACAATATTAACCCAGTGTGACGTCAACGAGATGTAGCGGCCTTGCCCACATGCACTTGTCCACGTGTCTGTGGTTAGGTGGACTTTGGCTGAAACAGCGTTGTTCAGGGCACGTGTGATGTTTTGTGACACGTGGTTATGCAATGCGGGGACGGCACACCGGGAGAAATAGTGGCGGCTGTGGACCGAGTAACGTGGGACAGCTGCCACCATCATGTCGCGGAATGCTTCTGTCTCAACCAGCCTAAAAGGCAACATTTCCAGCGCAAGCAGTCGCGAAATGTTAGCATTTAGAACTGTGGCATGTGGGGTGTTGGCAGTGTATTTGCGCCTGCGTTCAAAGGTTTGCTGAATGGATAACTGAACGCTGCGCTGGGACAAGGACGTGCTTGATGATGGTGTTCTTTCTGCGTAGGCAACTGCAGGTGCAGGAGTGGAGGAGGCTTGTTCGCAGGCAGCATGGACAGGGGATTGGCTCGCATGCACAACCAGCGAAGACGTAGCAGTGACATCAGCAAGCACTGCTCCTCGACTCTGTTGTACTTCCCACAAAGTCGGGTGCTTGGCTGACATGTGCCTGATCATGCTGGTGGTGGTCAGGCTGCTAGTTTTGGTACCCCTGCTGATGCTGGCATGGCAGGTGTTGCAAATGGCCTTTTTAGAATCATCTGGAGCCAACTTAAAAAACTGCCAGTGTCAGAGTTCCGGGTTTTCCAGTTTTCTTTTGAAAGAGCTTGCCCTTTGTTAACATGGAGTTTTCTGTTCTGTTGCCCTACTTCCTGTCCATCTGTTTAAAAGCCGCCCCTAAAGCTTAGTCCAGTGCCTGAGTATACTGCTTCCTGTGTGCTCCTGCCCTGCTGCTTTTGGTTCCTGATTGTTATTCGGATCCTCTTGGAAAACAACCGACACCGACTCTGGACTTCATCTGGTATCATCTAGCTGTGCCCGGACTCCGTTTGCCGTCTTTGGTCGGCACTTCTGCCCGGTTCCTTCCGTTTAATACCACTCTGGACTCACATCACGTACGGACATTTTTGGACTTACCTATTGCCCTTTTGTGTCCCGGCTGCTGCGCATTTAGGGCTTCTGGGGTGATTGCCAGACAGTCCCTGTATAGGGGTTCGCTCTTGGTGGTCTCCCTGGGGGAGTCCGGTGCGCGGTCCCGGGAATTCCCTTTCGCTCCGTCCCTGGAAGGTATTTCCTGTATTTATGTTCTACTGTGTTTTTGTTCCGTTTATGTACATATTTGCTG
Source organism: Anomaloglossus baeobatrachus (assembly GCF_048569485.1). NCBI lineage: Eukaryota > Metazoa > Chordata > Amphibia > Anura > Aromobatidae > Anomaloglossus > Anomaloglossus baeobatrachus. Next base: position 744,783,717 of record NC_134354.1, read on the forward strand.
GTTGCATATTATAAACGTCTTGCACCAAGAACTCGTCTCTGGTTGTCATTGCCTTAACGCAATCGAAATCCTCAATACATACAATAGTATTACAGCCAGACTCGGGAAGACCTAACATTTGTACAGGCACCTTGTGTCGTGTTGTTCCGGGGAACAGTTGCCTGACGTCTGCCTGGGGCCACCACTCTGCTTCTTACTGCCTGTTGGGATGCTACGCCTCCCTCCCCCTGTGCACTGCTGTCCTCGCTCTGCATATCCTCCTGCCAGGTTGGGTCAGTTACTGGATCATCCACCACGTCGTCTTCCTCTTCCGCACCCTGCTCCTCCTCCTGACTTCCTGACAATTGTGTCTCATCATCGTCCACCCCTTGTTGAGACACGTTGCCAACTTCGTGAGAACGTGGCTGCTCAAATATTTGGGCATCTGTACATACAATCTCGTCATGGCCCACTTCAACAGGAGCTGGCGAGAGGCCAGAATTTGTGAATGGAAACGTGAACGAACAGCTCTTCCGAGTGTCCAAGTGTGGGATCAGTAATGTCCGTGGACGTGTACTCGGCCTGGTGGTAGGAAGGAGGATCAGGTTCTGAAATGTGCGGTGCAGTATCACGGCTACTGACACTTGACCGTGTGGAAGACAGAGTGTTTGTGGTGGTGCCATTCTGACTGGAAGCATTATCCGCTATCCAACTAACCACCTGTTGACACTGGTCTTGGTTCAAGAGCGGTGTACTGCTGCGGTCCCCAAGAATTTGGGACAGGACGTGCGAGCGACTAGATGTGGCCCTTTGTTGTGGCGAAATTAGAGCTTGCACACAACCTCGGTCTCTGCCTGCACCACCATCACGTCCACTTCCTTGTTCGTTGACAACGCCCTTGCGCATTTTGGAATGCTGTGCTGATGTGTATTCACTAGACTTGTGCGTTATATCCAAGTTTTTGCAAAACTCACACAAATGCAGCGGAAAGCTGCCACCAACAGGCACACACGTGCGGTTTTTAAATGCAAGCACGGAGGCACTAAGAACCTAACAGGTCTCTATCCAGGGACAACGTGGAGCCTCCCAATTTTTGGCTGCCCTGCCTAAGGGCTATACTACAATAGACCCACTTCCTTCCAATGGGCACTTCAGGTTTACAGGCCATCATGCACGTCTCTATCCAGGGACAATGTGGAGCCTCCCAATTTTTGGCTGCCCTGCCTAAGGGCTATACTATAATACACCCACTTCCTGACAATGGACACTTAATGTTTTGAGGCCCTCATGCACGTCTCTACCCAGGGACAACGTGGAGCCTCCCAATTTTTGGCTGCCCTGCCTAAGGGCTATACTACAATAGACCCACTTCCTTACAATGGGCACTTCAGGTTTACAGGCCATCATGCACGTCTCTATCCAGGGACAATGTGGAGCCTCCCAATTTTTGGCTGCCCTGCCTAAGGGCTATACTATAATACACCCACTTCCTTCCAATGGGCACTTCAGGTTTACAGGCCCTCATGCACGTCTCTATCCAGGGACAACGTGGAGCCTCCCAATTTTTGGCTGCCCTGCCTAAGGGCTATACTACAATAGACCCACTTCCTTACAATGGGCACTTCAGGTTTACAGGCCATCATGCACGTCTCTATCCAGGGACAATGTGGAGCCTCCCAATTTTTGGCTGCCCTGCCTAAGGGCTATACTATAATACACCCACTTCCTGACAATGGACACTTAATGTTTTGAGGCCCTCATGCACGTCTCTACCCAGGGACAACGTGGAGCCTCCCAATTTTTGGCTGCCCTGCCTAAGGGCTATACTACAATAGACCCACTTCCTTACAATGGGCACTTCAGGTTTACAGGCCATCATGCACGTCTCTATCCAGGGACAATGTGGAGCCTCCCAATTTTTGGCTGCCCTGCCTAAGGGCTATACTATAATACACCCACTTCCTTACAATGGGCACTTCAGGTTTACAGGCCATCATGCACGTCTGTATGCAGGGGCATTGGTGAACCTCACAATTTTGGACTGCCCTGGCAAAGGAAAATACTACAAAGACTCACTTCCTCAAAATGGGCACATTAGACTCAAGAGGCCTTCATGTACGTCTCTTCTCAGGGACATCGGAGTGCCACACAATGTTTTCACGTAAAATCTTTCATGTATTAATCTCAAAAAGTAACATACACCAGCTCTATCTCACTATTGGGTATGTGCCCTTAACATTTCCGCCATGAAAAATCATTTTGGGGTCATTTTGGAAGGTTTTCTGGTGAGTCCGTAAAAATGGCGTAAAACGCGGACAAAATTGTTCACAGCTGTGACTTTTCAGTGATAAATGCTTCAAGGGGTCTTCCCCATGCTGTTGCCATGTCATTTGAGCACTCTTCTGAGACTTTTGTGACATTTTTAGGGTTTCTCCATGCTGCCGGGGGGTCATTTCACAAAAATACTCGGGTCTCCCATAGGATAACATTGGGCTCGTTGCTCGGGCCGAGTACACGAGTATCTTGGGAGGCTCGGCCCGAGCTTCGAGCACCCGAGCTTTTTAGTACTCGCTCATCACTAGTTAGCAGCAAAGACATCGGCAGAGCATAAATTGAACAGTAACATAACAAACACACATTGTACGGATAATTCTCACATAAAATCGCGGAAAAATAAAGGCAACGTCCAGTGCCCAGCCTATCAAACCATAAAGGGGATACCGTCACTGACATCAGTGGTAGGTATAGTTGGTATGGCGTTCATGGTAAGGGGAAGCTCCTGAAACTTTATCCATCATTGAGTACATTGAGTACATACAGAATACTCAGGAGAGGAGGAAAAAGGAAAAACCCTTTCCACCACATAATCTTTCCATCTCACCATCCTGACGCACAGCATAATCGATCCAGGCGGATATGGCAATGAAAGTAATGCAGTCACTTCCCTTTGTTCCCTCGGTGCAGTTGGAGCCATTCGGAAGCCTCATCAGGTGTAGAAAAGAAAAGCGTTTTGCCTTCATTAATGATCCAGAAGCGAGCTGTGTATATCAGAGTATAGAATGTTGCGGTCTCTGAGCAATACGTGCCGAACACGGACATACTCCATGTGCGGTCTGTGCAGGCACGGACCCATAGACTAAAGCGGGTCCGTGCCTGCGTGCTGCCGGCCAAAAACAGACATGTCGTCCTTGTAGAAAAGCGCACACACGTACTTACCACACGGACACACGTTCCGTGTGATTTTACGTGTGTGTGCCATCTACCATTGAAAAACATGGGTCTCCGGTACGTGCAAATACGTACCGCACACGTACAAAAAAAAACGGATGTGTGTTGCAGGTCTGAATCGGACTATTGAGCTCAGGGAGACTATTCCTCGGTTCCTCCATTCCGCAAAGCCCGGCAATCCACAAAAATGCGGGAGGTCCAAATTGCCCCATAAAAGGGGTCTCAATGGGCACATCCTGAAAACCAAAGGTGGACCTAGCTTTCTTCCAAATCTTGGCCCCCAGTTTGTGAATTGGAAGGATTCGGCCCTCAGGGGCTCGTTTGTGATCAAATAGTAGGGGCCATAGCAGTTCCACCCCCGTGAAATCCGCCAAGAATCCCTCTGGGGAGCTACCTGCGCCACGTAATGTCCAGTATCCCAGATATTTCAACTGTCCAGCTAAATAATATATGTATAGGTCTGGAAGGGCCATGCCCCCCAGATCTTTAGGTCTTTGCAATTTAGCTAGTTGGATTTTTGATCTAGAGGAACCCCAGACAAAAGAAATCATTAAGGATTCCATGGAGCGGAAAAAGGACCAGGGAATCTGTACGAAGATATGCTGGGTAATATAAAGACACTTATGTTGTACTATCATTTTAAGGAGGTTAATCCTTCCCGCTACTGAGAGGAAAAGCTGACTCCACCTATTAAAGTTTTCCCCGAAGTATGTTAGGAGAGGCGCAACATTTCTAGCAATTATTTCTGCTGGACTTTTTGTTAATATAATCCCCAGGTATTTGAACTGGTCAACTACCGGTATTCTACATAAATATGTGTTCACCGATTCATTTCTACACTGAGATAGAAATAGGAGATATGATTTTGACCAATTTATCACTAGGCCCGAGAATTCCCCGAACTGATCAATAAGTTCCACAGCTCTAGGAATGGAGGAGTCCGGCTTGGAGGCAAAAAGCAACAGGTCGTCCGCATACAATGACAGACGTTCCTGTCCCCCTCTATACCTTACTCCTTCATACAATGGGTCCGCCCGAATACGCACCACCAATGGTTCCATGGCTAAAGCAAATAAGAGGGGAGAAAGGGGGCACCCCTGTCTAGTTCCCCTCCCCAGGGCGAAGGTCTCAGACACCCCGCCACCCACCTGGATGTTGGCCGTTGGCACCTTGTATAGAATTTCAACCCAACGAATGAAATTATTACTAAATCCAAAGGCCCGCAGTACCTCCAGCAGATAGGGCCACTCAATGGAATCAAAGGCTTTAGCCGCATTCAATGAGACCAGAGCCCAGTCCTCGTCCAGTTTTGCACCCGCCTGTAAGATCACCTGTGCTCTCCTCAGATTGTCCGAAGTGCTCCTACCTGGGATAAATGCAGACTGATCCCTATGTATTATGGAGGAGATCACTTTATTGAGTCTAGTTGCCAGGACTCTCGTAAGTATTTTGTAATTAGAATTTAACAATGAGACTGGTCTGTAAGAGCCGCAGTCCAGGGGGTCCTTATCCGACTTCAATAATAAAACAATGGTGGCCTCGTAGAAGGAGTCGGGCAGTCTACCCATCCAGAACGAGGCCCCGATCGTGTCCAGGAGGGCTGAAGCAATCTCCCCCTGGTATTTAGTATATATCTCAATCGGGAGTCCGTCAGGACCAGACGCCCTACCCTTGTTAAGGGCCCCCATTGCTTCCACCAGCTCCCCCAGGCCAATGACCTCATCCAGAGCTAGTCTCTGGTCCAATTCAATTTGGGAAACCTAAGGTCTCGAAGATAGTCAGAGATCTGCTCTCTGGAAAAAGTCAGTCTGGACTCATACAGGCACTTATAAAAGGAAGAGAACACTTCCAAAATGTCATTGACGGAAGTGACAATCTCCCCATCCGAAGCTCTGATCCGGAGGACCGCAGGTGAGCTGTTGGACTGATGCACCAGAAATGCCAATAGGCTGCTAGATTGGTTTCTCTGCTCAAAGTATCTCTGGTTCATGAAGAAGACATGTCTTTTGGCCTTATCCTGCAAGAATAGAAGATATTGCCTCCCTACTTGTAGCCTGCGGGATCTATTTTCTTCAGTCGGGTCAGATGTAAATCTGTGTGCCAATAATTTATTTTGAGCAGCTAGGTCCTGCTCTTCCCTGGCCGCTTGTTTCTTGGTATATGAAATGGAGGATTGGCAACAGCCCTTAAGGTATGCCTTAAGAGCGTCCCAATAGGCTGAGTAATTTTCCTCAATAGAATTCATCTCAGTGTATGTTTTAATCTGGTCAGGATCCTATCATTGGCTCCAAAGAGTGACAGCCACCAGGGGTTGATCTTCCGAGATAATCTATGTGACATGCATCCCTCCCATCGGACACTCACAAATACTGGGGAGTGGTCTGAAACAGATCTAGGTAAATGGCATACCAATTGTATATAAGAACATACCCCCTCATTCCCACATATGTAGACAATCCTGGATAGGGAGTGTTTCCCGGGGGTGTAGCAGGTATATTCCCTCAAGACTGGATTATGAAGACGCCACATATCGCACCACCCCACCTCCTTGAGGAATGCACTCAGTCTGGTTTGTATCGTTTGAGGGATAGATGCCAGTTGGGTACTAAATTTATCTAACCCGGGGTTATTGATTAAATTAAAATCCCCCATGCAGAATACCAGTGCCTGAGGGTATTGAGAAGCAAACTTAGCCGCCTCATAGAGAAGTAAGGTGCCCATCGTAGGAGGATTATAAATGGCTAGGATCACCACCATTGATCCGTCTATGTGGGCTTGAAGGAACACATATTTACCCTCAGGGTCTTTTACAACCTTACCCGGGTCCCAACGTATTGATCTATGAACCAATACCGATACCCCTCTAGAGAAGGAGGAATGAGTGGAATGAGCCGACCATTGGATCCATGGTTTTTTGAGAAATCTAACTGTTTCAGATAGCAGATGGGTCTCCTGTAAGCATACAATCAGAACTTTGGAAGATTTGATGTGTGAAAACACTGCCGCCCTCTTCCTGGCCGTGCCCAGTCCCCTGACGTTCCATGTCATTAAACTTATAACCATTAGTGAATATTACCTGTGAAATTGGATAAAGTATGTCAAGTACTCAACCTGCAGTTTAACTTGGGTAAACGTACCCCTGAACACTAAATACTTGGTGCCCAACGCGGGCAACAAGGAAAACTAAGTAGTGTGACCAGCAGAGATATTCCCTAGAAATGTCTAGGAACAGCTAACGAGGCTTGTTGTTGTACTTGGTACGGGGGAGTCCTTAATCAAGGACCTGATCCACTCCTACAGTCCAACTTATTACAACTATTAATTATCCTAAATGAATGATATATATAGTCATAAAGATGGGGGAAAGGGGGAATCTGGAAAGAAGGAGGGAACCAGAAGAGAGGCAAAGGGGAATGGAGAGAAAAGGAGGGAAAAGATTAGAGCAGGGAGGAAAGGGGGGAATAGAGGTGGGTAAAGAAGAGGAGTAGAGCGAGGGGCAGGGTAAGAAGTAGAAGGTTGGGGGGGGGGAGAAGTGAAGTATCAGAATGTGACTCAGCGGCAAAGGGGGATGTGAATTGGGAAAAAATAGGGGGATGGGTTAGGATAGGGGTGTAGGGGGGAGGGAAGGAGTAAGGTAAGCTGGGGGGTGAAAGTGGAAGCAAGAGGAAAAGGAAAAGGGGGTTAGGGGCCAGGGATTGCGGTAAATCCATTCTCCATCTTTAGTGGGCTCTTCTGTCTGGCGAGACGCAATGCTGTATCTGTCTCTGCAGTTAAGAAGTCGTGCCAGGAAGGGTCTAGGGGGGCCCCCGGAGGGAGAGGTCGAGTGGGAACTCGGTGGGCTCTTTCCACTGCGAACGTCGAGGAGAAGGTATCGCCCAGGGTGGTTTTGAGCGTTCCAGTTGCTGTCCCTCTCCAGATCATCTGCTTTTTGCCTCCAGGCGTTCATTGAGCCAGCCACCTTGGTGGACATAGGGGTCACAGTGTCCTCCAGATGAGAGACTATTTTCAACCTCCACAATTCGCCCCCTCAAAGCCTGCAAATCCTGCCGAAGAAGCTCGACCCCCGAGTGCATCTCCTCTATTTTCCCTGACAGGGAGGATTTGCATGAAAATATAGCATGAAGTAGTCGTTCAGACACTTGTTGGAAAGTCAGATCTTCCCCCTCCGGTTCCTCATCAGTCAAGGGGTTCACTTTACTCTTAGTGGGAGTACCTCCCCTCATGGTCCGGGATGACTTCGAGAGGTCCCCCCTGACGTACTCCTTCACAGCTTGTCCACCGCAGAGGGATATTTAGCTGGGCACATATTGTATATGAGCAGGAGAACCAAAGGAGGAGTAGAAGAGAGGAGACGTACGTCTCTCAGTGGCCACAATACAGCGACTAATATAGGCAGGTATATCTGGTGGTACTGTGCAGTATACCAGGAGAGTGTGAGTCTACCCATTCTTCACAAATCAGCAGGGAGAGCAGGTCTGCAGGTTTTCCAGCTCTCCCAAGGGGTTAATGCAGCCTCCAGATTATTATCTCCCCACTATATGTCAGTCTACAGGCCAGGGAGCCCAATCCACACCATGGTAGAATAAAGAAGTGAGCAGGAGAGGGGGGTGAGTAATCTCTATCTCTTCAGAGAATTATGAGGTCGGGCTCTCTCTCCACCGCAGTGCCCCCACCATGTGTCCCGATATCCAGTCGTCCCACCACACAGCCTGAAAATGTCCCAGAACAGCACAGGAGCCGGAGAATATACTGTAGAAGGGGGGGGGGGGAGAGTGCAGCAGGCAGGATCAACAAGATGGCCGGCGGGCTGTCTTTGCAAGTGTGAGGGGTAAGTGCAGGACCCGTTTTTCAGGGCACACACCGCCTTACCCCGGTTTCTGCTGACGTCCGTCCGTGCACCGACTCCCCTAAGCAACTCCTCAGCCACAGGGAGGTAGGAGAAGCCAGCCGCCCAGACCACAGCGTCTCCGCAGCGTGCAGGAAAATGGCCGCCGGCTCCAGATGGTCTTCCCACCGCCGCTCTGCTTGCGGGTCCCGACGGGCCGGATCGCCCAGAACAGCTCCCCTGAAGCCCAACGGGGTTACCGCATACCCGGGGAAGGTGTCCAGGAACAGGTGAGACTCTGAGCTGTCGGATCTTTATAGAATGGCAGCAGGATGGCAGGAGCTTCCTCACCATGCAACTGCTCTCCACGTTACAACGCCCCATCCCCCCTCCAGATCACTCTTGATACCCTCGCTCGCCTCAGTCAAGTTAGTTAACTACGTGAAATAGTCTCTGATCCTGGCCCAATGCATCACCTTCCTCGGAATGAGGTTCAACACCACATGTGCAAAAGTTTTCCTACCCAAGGAAAAGCGCTCAGCTCTCTGCAATCTGCAAGGGAATTCAGACCCTCAAACGTCCTTCTCTTTGCTCTCTCCGGTTCAGTATGAGCATCCTAGGCAAGATGGTGGGCGCAATGGAAGCTGTATCCTTCACTCAGTTCCACACTCACCCCCTTCAAGGATTTCTCCTATCTGCGTAAGACAGGTCACTTCCGACGTTGGACCACCCAGTTCTGCTCCCCCCACGGATCAACAAGTCTCTGCACTGGTGGAGATGTTCCCCCTTCATCCCCCACGGGAGATTGTTCCTGCCTCTACGCTGGGAAATTGTGATGATGGATGCCAGTGTCCTTGGCTGGGGAGCATCATTCTAGGATGCATAGTTCAGCGTAGGTGGACCGCGCTAGAATCAGCTCTTCCAATAAATATCCTGGAATTCAGGGCAGTTCGCCTAGCCCTCTCACATTGGCAGGTCCTTCTTCTCAGCCATTCACTTTGGGTGCACTCCGACAATGAGACGGCTGTGGCCTACATCATGCACCAGGGTGGAACACGAAGTCGAGCAGTGATGGAGGAAGTGTCCCAGATTCTCATCTGGGCCGAACAATACCTTCCAGGAATCTCAGCGATCCACATTCCAGGAGTGGACAATTGGGCTCCCGACTTTCTCAGTCGATAGGGTCTTGCTGCGGGAGACTGGTCCCTCAACCCCACTATCTTCTCAACTGAGGGACCACCGACGTGGACCTCATGGCATCCAGGTGGAACCACAAGGTTTCCTTGTTCGTGACCAGGTCGTGAGACCCCAGGGCGATACCTTGGTCCCAATTCTCCCTACTGTATCTGTTCCTCCTCGCTTCTGTTCATCCCCAGACTCATCAAGAAGATCAAGCCGTTGGGAGTATCTGTCAGTCTCATAGATCCGGATTGGCCTCGCCATCCCTGGTACGCGGAATTAATTCTTCTTGCCAAAGTCCTGTGGAAACTCTAAGACATTCCAGATCTTCTCTCTCAGGGTTCGTTGTTCCACTAGAATTCTCAGTCGCTCAATTTAATGGCATGGCTGTGTAAGGTGTTAAATACGGTTTGTATAGAGTCTAGTACAAGGGGTTTGCTAAAGAGTTCTTGTATTACTTCATACAAGTAAGTGCACAAAACATGAAGGGTTAAACAGTTGCAGGGTGCAGAGGCTGGGAGCAAATTAAGCAGGAATAGATCCTCAAAGTTCAGCAAAAGTCTCAAGGTATAATTCAGTTTCTCTTACTGTACTTGAAAGTGTCCATGGCGGAAGGCTTCATGTGTGGACACGAGTTCTTGGGATCCAAAAGCAGAGGATGGCAGAAAGGTAGTTCCTCCAAAGACTTCAAAAGGACGAGGTTACAGGCAGACTGCAAACAGGATTCAGAAGCACTGGTCCATCAGGTGAGGCGGCTTAAGCAGTTAATTGGCAGGGAATAGGGCAGGAATATAGAAGCTGAGGAATCCATATTGACTGAGGGCAACAGAACAGGAAGCAAGATGGCCAATGGGAAAAACACAGAGTAACACAAAATGAAAGAAAACTAGGCAAAAAGTCTGAAAACCTCACAGGCTGTTGAAGCTGCAGTTTTGATTTCCTTGGGCTCTCCCACCGTGTCATCCAAACAATGATCAAGACATGGAAACCTTCCTCATCCCGCATCTACCATCGCACGTAGAAGGCCTTCTTCTGATCGTGGAAATCTAATCAGACTGCACCCATGACATTCTTCTTGCCTGTTCTGCTGTCCTTCTTGCAGTTGGGCTATGACGCTAGTTTAGCTCTCAGTTACCTCAAGACTCAATGTCGACACTTTACATTCTCTTCCAAGAGAAACTTGCTTCCCGTTCTCAAGTTAGGACCTTCCTACAGGGAGCTGCTCGCTCCGTACCCCCCTACCAGCTTCCAGTGGGGCCTTGGGACCATAACCTTGTGCTATCCATCCTTCAGCATTCTCCCTTTGAGCCCCTCCTAGAGGTATCTCTATCACTCCACTTGCTTTCCTGATGGATATCACTTTGATCAGACGAGCAACCAAACTTGCTGCTCTTTCCTGCCGCTCCCCTTATCTCTTATTCAGTCAGGATAAGGTAGTGCTACGACCAGTCCCTTCTTTTCTTCCTAAGATAGTTACTTCCTTTCACCTTAAAGACATTGTTCTTCCTTTATTCGGCCCATCCCCTTCCCACCCTTATGAAATTTTGCTTCACAAGCTGGATCTGGTGAGAGCTCTTCACTAGTACATTACCAGGATGGCTCACTTCAAAACGATCAGACTCTGTTTGTGCTCCCATACAGTCATTGTAGAGGTCTTCCTGCCTCCACATTTACAATCACTCGAAGGATCCACTCTGCCGTCCTAGAAGCCTACCGGATAAGGCGCAGAGAACATCCAATCAGGGATACAGCCTAATCCACTTAGACAGTGGGGGCTTCTGGGCAGTCCGTCACCATGCCCCATCTCTGCAGGGTAGCAACCTGGTCTTCTATTCACACATTCACAAAGGTTCACACTAATGCCTCTTCTGATGCGAGCCTTGGTAGGCGCGTCCTGCAGGCGGCAGTGGCCCAAGGTCAGACTTGAGTGTTATTCTGTACCCACCTGTGGGACTGCTTTAGGACATCCCATGGTCTCCTGTGTCCCCTAATGAAGCGATAAAGGAAAGTAGATTTTGGGTACGCTCTGTTAAATCCCTTTCTTGGAGCCTTCATTATGGGATACAGCACGCGCCCTTGTGTTCCTTCTTTAAGCGGTTATGTGATACTGTTAACTGTTTTGTTGACTGTTTGTTACTCTGTTAGTACCTATTCTTTTCTCCTACTGCTTTCTCAATAACTGAGGATCGGTTGCCAGTTGGTGGGTGTATACTGCAGGGTAGGAGTTCACTTTTTTTTTTGCATAGTGTAAGCCTCCTAGTGGCAGCAAGCATACACCCATAGTCTCCTGTGTCCCCCAATGAAGGCTCCAGGAAAGATTTTACAGTGAGTACCTAAAATCTACTTTTCTTCATTTTTTCTTAACCCCACAAACACCTAGGTCCGACATAATACACGCGATGATTGCTAGTCATTACAAAACATGACTGCCCACTTGGGCTTGAGACAGACACAGACTCAGCCGCAGTTTGCCTATTTGCGGTCCCAGACAGAGATTCCCACTGTCCGCCTCTGACCCCTCACTTCAGGTGACCACTGACTGCAATGAGACCTGCATCTCCTGGCAGAAAACTGCATTGTTTAGGGGGGGGGGTTTGCCAAGAAATGCAGATTTGGTGCTGGAATTTATACACCAAATTCATGCACCAATTCTGCATCTCCTGGCAAACAAAATCGCATCAAAACGAGGTTTTGATACAATATTGATGGTTTTTGCCAGGAAATTGCAGATTTGGTGCAGGAATTGAGTGTACAAATTTCAGCACCAAATCTCCTGGAAGAAACCCGTACTGAAAGGGAACCTGTCAATTCCAATATGCACCCAGAACCACGAGCAATTCTGGGTGCATATCGCTAATTATTGCCTAACAGTCCCTGAATACACTAGTATAGATAAAGAGATCTTTAGTAAAAGTCTTTCTAAAGATCTTTTACTGTATGCCAATAAGCGAGGGGACTAGTCCCCTGGGCATTAGTTCCCCTTGCTAGTTGGCTCCATTAGCATGTTAGTACGTCCCTGTGGGTGTGCTAACATGCTAATGAATGTGCAGCGTCCGAGGATGATCTCACCTCTCCGCCGCCCGACACTGGATTTTGGCTCAGTGCGCAAAACCTCGGAGGTTCTGTCATGCGCACTACTTCAGTTTGAAGCCAGGACGTAAACACCCGGCTTCATAGTGCGCATGACCGAAACTCCGGGGTCATGGGCAAAGGCGAAAACCAGCGTCGTACGCGATGGCGGCGGAGAGATGAGAGAGATCATCCTCTGACGCTGCACATTCATTAGTATGTTAGCACGCCCACAGGGACATACTAACATGCTAATGGGTGCCGATTAGCAAGGGGAACTAACGCCCAGGGGACTAGTGCTCTTTAGCATACAACATAAGATCTTTAGAAATACTTTTTCTAAAGATCCCTTTATCTATGCTAGTGTATACGGGGACGGTTAGGTAGGGATTGGCAATATGCACCCAGAACTGCTCGTGGTTCCCTTTAAACCACGTTTTTTTTGCTAAAAGATGCAGATATTGTGCTGGAATTTATACACCAAATTCCAGCACCAAATCGGCATCTCCTGGCAAAAAAAATAAATAAAAAAAATAAACATCAAAAATGCAATGCGATATTGATGCCTTTTTTTGCCAGGAGATGCAGATTTGGTGCAGGAATATGTTTTACAGCCTCTCTCTACCAAGTAGTCCTTGTATAGGTAATTTACTCCATGATCCAGAAATCTAAATCCTTGCTGACTACACTATCGCCATAACCAGTTGTTCACCTGTAGAATCTTGTTCTACCTCCTTGTTCCGTGTCTATCCACTAGGATGGATGAGAAGACCTCCTGCATTCACAGTTCTTTCACTTTCTTGCCTAAGTCTTCAAAATCACTGCAGATGGTTTCCAAGTCTTTTCTTGTGGTGTCATTTGTCCCACATGTACTAGCTGGAATGGGTAGTCATCTGTAGGTCTGAAGAGTACTGATATCCTGTTATAACAGCTTTGCTTTTTGCAACTGGAAGACAGCACCTTTCTCTTAAGCTTAAATATGGTCTGCAGATAGCGGGCTCTGTTCCTCTTAACAAGGAATCCCCCATGACCACCACTCTCCATTTTTTTATATATCAAAGAGGACTGAGTGCTTACAAGGTTGTTCTTTGAGGGCAAAGTCGTCTTCTGATGTAAACGATCATGGTTCTCCTAGGAAACTGGTACTGGTTCCTGAGCAGTATGGGTACAGACTGCCTCCCAATCCTCTGGGTCACGTGCTTCCATCCCTCTGTTTCTTGAGGTGCACTACAAATTTCTTCACTTTCTGTACTCTGAAGAAATACTTCTACTCTTAAGAACTCCTCATATTCCTTAATAATTTGCAATGTAACTATTCTCTCTTCCAGACTTTGCAACTTTTCCTCCAACCTGGGCCGTAAGTTTGAAGTCTGTGGACATCTAGCATGCAATGCAACTCACCAAGTGGCTCCTGACTTCTTCCATGTTTTTAATGTTAATATGATGTCAAATTGGTGAAGAAAGTGCCAAAATTTAATGAATGGTTTTCAGATTTCCACTGCAATGGCCAAAATCCGGTATTCCTTGGGTTTGTGGAAACTCTTCACTGATCCCAGATTGCAATAGGAATAAGAAAATGATCTTCTAAATATGGAAAAAGACAAAAACAAAAACGGATTTTTGTCTACTCACCGTAAAATCGTTTTCTCTTAGCCATCATTGGGGGACACAGGACTATGGGTGTTATGCCGCCTATCCATAGGAGAACACTAAGTAGATGCAAAAGCATAGCTCCTCCTCTGCAGTATACACCCCCTGGCCGGGCCAGGCAACCTCAGTTTTAGTACACAAGCAGTAGGAGAAAAAAACAGTAAAAACTTCTCAACAGAGGAACATGAGAAAAGAAGAGTCATAACCAAATAAAGTACTGAGAGAACCAAGGCCCAACAGGGCAACAGGGTGGGTGCTGTGTCCCCCAATGATGGCTAAAAGAAAACGATTTTACGGTGAGTACACAAAAATCCGTTTTTCTCTGACGCCTCATTGGGGGACACAGGACCATGGGACGTCCTAAAGCAGTCCATGGGTGGGAAACATAAAAGACGACAACACAACCCAAGGACTAGGAACCAGTCCCAGACAGCCTGGAGCGCCTACTGAGAGAGGTGCTCTACTGCCGTTTGCAGAATTTTCCTACCCAGATTTGCCTCAGTTGAAACCTGGGTATGGACTCTGTAATGCTTTGAAAACGTATGTAGGCTAGACCAGGTCGCAGCCTTACACACCTGTTCCACTGAAGCCCGATGCCGAATGGCCCACGAAGCGCCAACTGCTCGCGTGGAATGAGCCCGCAGCCCACTAGGAATGGGCTTGAGTTGCAAGCGGTAGACTTCCTGGATCGCACAGCGAATCCAGCGAGCAAGAGTCGCCTTTGAAGCTGCCGGTCCATTCTTAGGCCCCTCAGGAATGACAAACAAAGAGTCCGTTTTCCTAAAGGGGGCTGTCCTGGATATGTAATATCTGAGAGCTCTGATGAAGACTAACGAATGCAGAGACCTTTCCACCCTATGAACCGGGTGTGGACAAAAGGAAGGCAGAACAATGTCCTCGTTCAAATGAAACGGGGTAAGAACCTTTGGAAGAAAATCCGGAAGGGGGTGCAGAACCACCTTGTCCTGGTGAATGATCAGAAAAGGCTCTTGGCAAGAGAGTGCTGCTAGCTCCGAAACCCGTCTGATGGATGTAATTGCCATCAGGAATGTTACCTTCCAGGACAGAAGAGCAAGGGAGGATTCCTTGAGGGGTTAAAAGGGAGACCTCTGGAGACTGTCCAGAACGAGGTTGAGGTCCCATGTTTCCAGCGGCCATTTGTACGGGGGAACTAGATGGGAAACGCCCTGGAGGAAGGTCTTGACTTGCGGTTTTTGAGACAGGCGGCATTGGTAGAAGATTGAGAGCGCTGAGACCTGCCCTTTAAGGGAACTGAGAGCCAACTCCGCTTGCAAGCCAGACTGCAGAAAGTCCAGAATTCTGGGGATAGCCAGAAGCATAGGCTGGACGTTAGTTTCCCTGCACCATGAAAGGAAGATTTTCCACGTACGGTGGTAAATGCGGGATGAAGCAGGCTTTCGGGCGCTGATCATGGTGGAAACAACCGAGGGGGAGAATCCCGCTCTTGTTAATACCCAGGGCTCAATGGCCATGCCGTCAGCTTCAGGGCTCTGGAGTTCTGATGGGAAATGGGCCCTTGGGTGAGCATTTGCACTAATTCGGCGTACCAGGCGCGCCTGGGCCAGTCCGGTGCTATCAGTATCACCGGGACTCCCTCTGCCTTGATCTTCCTGATTACCCGCGGCAGCAGGGGTAGAGGTGGAAATATGTAAGGCAGGCGGAATTGGTGCCAGGAGCAGACTAGAGCATCCGCGCCGATGGACTGTGGGTCGCGTGACCTGGCCATGAACGCGGGTACCTTTGCATTCAACCTTGAGGCCATTAGGTCCACATCTGGTGTGCCGCAGCGAGTGCAGATGAGTAGAAACACATCTGAGTGGAGAGACCATTCTCCGGCGGCCAGGCCTTGGCGACTTAAAAAGTCTGCTGTCCAGTTCTCTACCCCCGGTATGTGTACCGCTGATATCACTGATCCCGACGATTCGGCCCAGCTGAGGATCTTGTGGGCCTCGAGAAAAGCCGCTTTGCTGCGGGTGCCCCCCTGCCGATTGATATAGGCTACAGCTGTCGCATTGTCCGATTGGACTCGAATCTGACGACCCGCTAGCAGAGGGCAGAACGCTCTGAGCGCGAGGAAGATCGCGCAGAGTTCCAGGATGTTTATGGGTAGGATATACTCCTGTGGCGTCCAACGTCCTTGAGCAATGTGGTGCTGGTACACTGCTCCCCAGCCTAGGAGGCTGGCGTCCGTGGTCAGGACCAGCCAGTTCACTGGGAGAAAAGATCTCCCCTTCGATAGGGATGAGGACCGAAGCGGAGTGCGTACCTGACTGAAGGCGTCAGGTGAAGATGTCTGTTCAGGGAGAAGGGGCTCTTATCCCAGGCCGCTAGAAGGGCTAGCTGCAGTGGGCGAAGGTGCAGTTGAGCAAAGGGTACTGCTTCCATAGCTGCCACCATCCTGCTGAGCACTTTCATGCTGAATCGAATGGAGTGAGACGGAGGACGTAGAAGGCAGCGTACTGCTCGTTGAAGAGTGATCGCCTTGTCCTGAGGGAGAAGGATCAAGCCCCGACGGGTGTCCAGGGACATGCCCAGGAAGGTGATGGGATCGGGGATGATTTGTCCAGATTCACTAGCCACCCTAAGCGGGATAGGGGTGTCCACAGTAATCTGTACGCTGGTTGAGCAGTCGCGGAAGGAGGGGGCCTTGATGAGGAGGTCGTCCAAGTAAGGGAGAACGACTACTCCCCTGGCGTGAAGGACGCCCATGGCGGCCGCCATGGTGACTTTGGTGAAGACCCTTGGTGCGCTTTCAAGGCCGAAGGGTAGAGCTACGAATTGAAAGTGGGAGTCCTGAACTGCGAAGCGGAGGAACTTTTGGTGATCTGGGGAGATGGGTATGTGCAGGTACGCGTCCTTGATATCTATGGAGGCGAGGAATTCCCCTTCGAGCATGGATGCAATAATGGACCTTAGGGACTCCATTTCTGAATCTCCGTACGTGCACGTTTGTTCAGGTGTTTGAGGTCCAGGATGGGTCGAACTGACCCATCCTTTTTGGGGACCACAAAAGAGGTTGGAATAAAACTCCCCGAACTTCTCGTCTGGGATAGGTATTATCACTCCTGCTGTTTGGAGCGAGTGGATTGCTGACAAAAAAGCTTCGCGTCGTTTTCGAGTCTTTGGGGGGGGTGTTGAATGAACCGACTTGGGGGTCGGGTCCGAAATTCTATGTGGTAACCGGAAGACACAAGGTCTCGCACCCATTTGTCGTCTGAGGCGGCAGCCCAGATGTGTTGGAAGAGCCGCAGTCGACCTCCTACAATGAGTGTGTCTTCCGGGGCGCCGAAAGAGTCATGGGGGGGGGAAACGTCGTGGCCGAGTCTCCCTAGTCTTGGACTGTTTCGGTCTAGGCTGCCATGACGAAGTGGGTTTCGGGGAAGCTGAGGTCGGTCCCTGCGTAGTCCGCGGCTGGTGGCGGGGACAGCACGGGATGTCGACCAACCAAATGAGTTCCAAAAGGAGCGGAACGAGGACTGTGGACGTCTGGTGAAGGACGTCCTGGACTTCAGCTGGGGGAGGGAGGTACTCTTCCCTTCCGTGGCGTCAGAAATGAGCTTGTCCAGACGTTCGCCAAACAATTGGTCTGGAAAAAAGGGAAGGCCCGTGAGAGATTTCTTGGAGGCAGAGTCCGCTCGCCATTGCCGGAGCCAGAGAGCTCTACGGATGGCTATGGTATTTGAGGCGGCAAACGCTGCGCAGGTAGCAGCATCCATGGAGGCCTGCATGAGGTACTCCGCCGCAGCGGCAATTTGAGCTGTTACCTCTGTGAAGGTATGAGTGAACTGGGATTCCTCAAGCGAAGTGTTAAGGGAGTCTGCCCAGACCGAGATCGCCTTTGCGACCCACACAGCGCAAAGGAGGGCGAGAGGGAGGAACCCGCAGCCTCAAAACAGAGCGGGCGGGTCCTTGATGGAGGAACCATTGGGTAAAGACAGGAGCGCCTTTGTGGTAAGGTGGGAGACCGGGGGGGGGGGTGTCGACCGAGGGCGGATCGGCCCAGCCCTTAGAGGCAGGTGAGGCAAAAGGGTACCGGGACTCCATGAGTTTTCGGTTACCGAAGTGCCTGTCAGGCTTCTCTCTTTGCTTTGTGAGGATATCCTGAAACTCTGGGTGATCAGCGAAAACCTTTTTGGGTTTCTTTGCCCTCTTAAAGGAGACAAGGAGACCGCACGGTCAATGGTAGTGGATGGGGGATCCTCCACATGCAGAGTTTGGTTGATTGCTGCTATAAGGGAGTCTATTGCAGTTTGATCTGGGGAGGCTGAAACCAAGGAATCCTCTTGGTATAAACAGCATACTCCCTCCTCCAGCTCTTCAGAAGCAGTGGAGCGTGTGGGAGAGCCTGCCCTGTGTGCTCCCGAGGGAGAGCCCGCTGGAGACACCCGGCCGTGTGCTCTTTTCCTGATCCCTGCAACTGGGTTGAATATGTGCCCAGATTACCTCAGAAGGATCCTCCATAAGGGTATCCTCAGGCTGCGTTCCGTCCAGGGACCCAGAAGGGTGTGGAGGACGACATTGCATAGCCAGCACCAGGTTCTGTGACAGTTTTTCCATGGATTGGGACAGAAACTGTGCCCATTCCGGTGGGCTGGGAGCCCTAGGCTCTGCGGTGGTGGCAGGGGGGTCTTGGGGGGCTATAGGGGCACAGAACTCACAGAGAGAAGAGGTATTTTTTTTTGTGGTAGCTCAGCGTGGCAGGCAGTGCAGGCTGAATAATAGACTATGTGGGCCTTAGCACTCTTAGTGCCCTTAGAATTCTGCATGCTCCTAATAGGAGTATGCCAGGAGGGGGAGCCATGCTCAGCAGAGCTACAAGTGAAGCAAGCACCTCACCAGAATCAGCCGATGGCCCTGTCCTCAGGAAGGATTAACCTCTATGGAGATCTTCGCACGCTTTCCTGGGGGGTGGGGCTTATCGCAGCCGCGGGGGGGGGGGGGCGGGTCTTAGCGCTAAAAGAGCGCGAAGATGAAGTCAGTGTGCCCCCCCCTGCTGTGGGTAGTAAAAAACGGCGGGAAGGGAGCTTCTGATAGTTTTCCTCCCTCTCCCTCCAGTCAGCACACAGTTTGTCACTGGTGGTTATCAGCCGACTTTTCTGTTAGAGCAAATAAACAGAGCGAATAAACAGCGTGAGTCCCTGAGCCCTGGGCCCTCCACCTGCCACCGGGAAATTATCTGCAGGACTTTCTGCAAACAGGAGTGACGTCCCCCCTCCTCCAGCCAGCAAGCTAGAGAAAAGTTAACACTGTGTGTGCAGGATCCTTGGGGCTCTCCTCCTTGCACTCAGCAAGGGACTTTCTCATAATAAATACTGTAAATGTCCTGGGAGCCTTCCCTGTAGCGTCTTTTCTCCCTTTGTCTGGGAAACCAGTCAGGGAGGATCTCACCTTAAAACACTGCTTCAGTCCAGGCAGTGAAAATAGAGTCAGCTTGCTGTGTCTGGTCACACTGGTGCCATATTCAACCCAGAGCCTGCAAAGAGGGGCTGAGGAATTGGTGCCATATTCAAGTCAGAGCCTGCAAAGAGGGGCTGAGGAATTGGGCTATAAGGGCACAGGCCTCTACCCTGGGCTTTGGAAAAATCGGTGTCTGTGGAACCCGTCGTCCAGCCAAGGATCCAGCGTCGCAGGAGGGGGTACATGGAGGTGACACTCCACGTTCCCGCCCGTTGATGGTAGTGGGAGATCGGTCCCAAAAGGAAACCGTCGCCCTCAAAAAATAACAAACCTTGAAAGGACGTGCCCCTACAGACACTAAGCTAAAAACTGGGGTTGCCTGACCCGGCCAGGGGATGTATACTGCAGAGGAGGAGCTATGCTTTTGCATCTAGTGTCCTCCTATGGATAGGCAGCATAACACCCATGGTCCTGTGTCCCCCAATGAGGCATCAGAGAAAGACCTCATAACCAGTATAATTATATGGAACCATCAGAGACCTCCTCAAGTGAGGGGCCCTGTGGTGAACACCTACTCCATAGAATACATGAAAAGCCAGGAAAATTGAGTATATATGCTGCAAAATTATAACAAAGTTTATTAGAAATGCATGATTAAAATGATACACAGAAAATCAGGGCCATGATTAAAAGGGTTAAAACCACATGGAAGTGTGATGGCACTATGAGACTCTGAGTGCCTGGGAATAACACTAAATACGAGGTTGCATAGAACATGAAAAACCCATGAAAGATAAACAACAGTGTACAATGCAATGAATCACAATGTAATAAGCCCAAATTGGATCAATTGTTATAAACAGATTACAACTGAGTATTTGTATCCACTAAAGTGCATGTGCCAAATGGGGACCATAAGTCATAGCAAATGCCATGGGAGTAGTAGTACAGCAATTACCCTGATAAGATTAAAGTTGTCATGGACAAGGAAAGCTCCCAGAGGAACAGTGCCACCCAACCTGCCCTAAAGCCATCCTCCAACGTACGTTTCGCTAGGCAATGAATCACAGTGGCTCCAGCTTCATCAGGGAAAGGCCCTTCCATGTGGTTTTAACCCTTTTAATCATGGCCCTGATTTTCTGTGTATCATTTTAATAATGCATTTCTAATAAAGTTTGTTATAATTTTGCACCATATATGCTCAGTTTCTCCTGGCTTTTCATATGGAAAAAGAGGTAGTGTATTTTTCGGATTAGATGCATTTTTGCTCCCAAAAATTTGTGAGGAAAGTGAGGGGTGCATCTTAAAATCCAAATGTAGATTACTGGGGGGAGTGGTGGAGAGCGGTAGCAGGAGGCAGGTGCAATGCTGCGGCGGTTGTGAAGGGACTGCGGCGGCTGTGCATGGGAATGGCGCCCGGAGTTGGCACGTGCGCAGATGGACCTCTCGGCTCAAGATCTCATCTGCACATGCGCTGCCTCCGGACCATTTATCTCCCAGCAGCGGACATAAGGAAACGGACGCCCGGATCTGCGCATGCAGATGAGATATGGCTTGTCATTGATTCGAGAGCTCAATCTTCGAATGCATGCGCTGGCGCCGAGCGCCATTATTTGAAGCTCATATCGTCTGCAGCCCCAGCACAGATGTCACCTCCAACAGTTTCTTGGACACCCGCAGCATCGCCCTGCTCTACCACCGCCCCTGCCTCCTGTGATCCTGCTCCACCACCGCTGTCGTCCCGCTCCGAAACGACACCGCCGTATTATAAAAAAGACCACCCTCTTTTCTGCACCATTTTTTTTTCTAGATTTGAGGTGCATCTTATAATCCGGTGCACCTTATAAACCAAAAAATAAGCAAAAAAAAAAAAAAAAACAACCATGGGCTTTGTGGATTGAGTCAGGGCTTGAATAAGTGAGGCATAGACTGGGCTTGATTTGATAAGGAGAGTCACACTAGGGATAAGATCCATTTTTGCTTTGTGAGGATATCCAGAGACATGTTTGTTTTTTATTTTTTACTTTGTGTATATTATTAAGGTGATGGGCGCATGTTCTTATTTTTTTCGACTCCCTTCCTTTTTTTCTCCTCTCTTCCATCACTTATCCTCCCTTTGCTTTTTTTGTCTTGTTTTTTTTTTTTTGTTTTGTTTTGTGGGGGGGGGAACCTGGGGTTCGATAAAACACCTTTTTCAGACTGTGATATGAGTTATTATTCCTTGACTTTTAAGATGTATATTTTAAGATCAACACAGAAAAGAAAATCATAGAAACCCATTAACAGACTTGTCTTTTATTATAAGATGTTACCAAACCTGAACTGTGTTAAGAACATGGGCTGAAAGCTGGAAAAAACGCATCAAAAATATATAAAATTTACAACTGTATTGGGTGAGTAGGTCAAGACTGCCGTAATTACTTTGTCCAAACATTCAATTATTTACAGCTTGGAAAAGCAAAGCAAGGCAGCAAGTGCTATAATATAATAATAATAATTAAAACAAATAAAAAAAAGAAAAGACCGTAACCTCTCCGGCTTGTTATATACAGAAGTGTTTTTACATCTTTACACATAACATTATAGCTCTAAGGTACATTGTGCACTTTTGCTCTAAATTTACATTATTCATCATAATGAAGGGACATTAAAAATTTATCCACGTCCATTCCAGCCGGGAAATTGTCCGTGCTCTTCTTACGATGTTTCTGTAAGAGGTAGACAAAAAACAAGATGCCGAATTAGTGATGGTGGAAGTGAAGCATGGGTTTAGATCACATTTCAAAGTTGAAATTGCACAAGTGTTATCTGCTTGTTTAAGGTCATTATATAGTAACTAGAAGGTGGCCCGATTCTACGCATCGGGTATTCTAGAATTTACGTATTGTGTAGTTCATGTATGATTTTTGTTATATATATGTGCGGTATGTGCGTATATTTGTGTGTGCAGCGTTGTCTGTGTGTGGGTGTCTGTGTAGGGCAGTTGTTTGTGGTTTCCAGTGTGTGTGTGTGGTGTGTTGTGCAGTGCGCGCGCGCGCGTGTGTGTGTGTGTTGGGGGGAGGTGTGCACTCTCCATCGTGCTCCATCCCCTATGCTGCGCACCCCCATCGTGCTACATCTCCCATCCTGCGCACTCCCAAACGTGCTCCATCCGCCATGCTGCGCACTCCCAAACGTGCTCCATCCGCCATGCTGCGCACTCCCCATCGTGCTCCATTCCCCATGCTGCGCACTCCCCATCGTGCTCCATCCGCCACGCTGCGCACTCCCCATCGTGCTCCATCTCCCATGCTGCGCACTCCTAAACGTGCTCCATCCGCCATGCTGCGCACTCCCAAATGTGCTCCATCCACCATGCTGCGCACTCCCAAACGTGCTCCATCCGCCATACTCCACACTCCCCATCGTGCTCCATGCCCCATGCAGCGCACTCCCCATCGTGCTCTATCCCCTATGCTGCGCACCCCCCATCGTGCTCCATCATCTATGCTGCGCACTCCCAAACGTGCTCCATCCGCCATGCCGCGCACTCCCAAACGTGCTCCATCCGCCATGCTGCGCACTCCTAAACGTGCTCCATCCGCCATGCTGGGCACTCCTCATCGTGCTCCATCCCCCATGCAGTGCACTCCCTATCGTGCTCCATCCCCTATGCTGCGCACCCCCCATCGTGCTCCATCTCCCATGCTGCGCACTCTCAAACGTGCTCCATCCGCCATGCTGCGCACTCCCAAACGTGGTCCATCCGCCATGCTGCGCACTCCCAAACATGCTCCATCCGCCATACTCCGCACTCGCCATCGTGCTGCATCCGCCATGCTGCGCACTCCCAAACGTGCTCCATCCGCCATGCTGCGCACTCCCAAACGTGCTCCATCCGCCATGCTGCGCACTCCCAAACGTACTTCATCCGCCATGCTGCGCACTCCCAAACGTGCTCCATCCGCCATGCTGCGCATTACCAAACGTGCTCCATCCGCCATGCTGCGCCAGCATCAGCCTCTCTACCCGCATCATCAGCCTCTCTGCCCGCAGCATCAGCCTCTCTCCTCCCAGCATCAGCGTCTCTGTCCCTAGCATCAGGCTCTCTCCTTCCAGCCTCCCTCAGCATCAGCCTCCCTTTCCCAGCCTTCCCAAGGATCAGCCTCTCTCCTCCCAGCCTCCTTCCTCCCAGCCTCCCTCTCCCAGCCTCGCTCAGCATCAGCCTTCCTGTCCCAGTCTCCCCCAGCATCAGCCTCCCCAAGCATCAGCCTCCACCAGCATCAGCCTCTGTTCTTCCAGCCTCCTCCAGCATCAGCTTCCCTAAGCATCAGCCTCCCTCGTCCCAGCCTCCCTCAGCATCAGCCTCTCTCCTTCCAGCCTCCCTCAGCATCAGCCTCCTCTCCCCAGCCTTCCCTAGGATCAGCCTCTCTCCTCCCAGCCTCCTT
The DNA here is from genome assembly GCF_048569485.1 of Anomaloglossus baeobatrachus. Taxonomy (NCBI): domain Eukaryota; kingdom Metazoa; phylum Chordata; class Amphibia; order Anura; family Aromobatidae; genus Anomaloglossus; species Anomaloglossus baeobatrachus. Next base: position 744,807,492 of record NC_134354.1, read on the forward strand.
CTTCCCAGCTTTCCTATCCCAGCCTCCTTCAGCATCAGCATTTCCCTCTTCCCCATGATCAGCCTCTCTGCTCCCAGCCTCCTCCAGCACGCCCTGCTCCTCTGCCGACACTCACACACCCGATCGCATGCACTCACACACACACCCGATCGCATCCACTCACACACACACCCGATCGCATCCACTCACACACACACCCGATCGCATCCACTCACACACACACCAGATCGCATCCACTCACACACACACCCGATCGCATCCACTCACACACACACCCGATCGCATCCACTCACACACACACCCGATCGCATCCACTCACACACACCCGATCGCATCCACTCACACACACCCGATCGCATCCACTCACACACACCCGATCGCATCCACTCACACACACCCGATCGCATCCACTCACACACACCCGATCGCATCCACTCACACACACCCGATCGCATCCACTCACACACACAGACACTGACGATATCGCACTTACGCGCTCATACTCACAACATCCGGGGATATCACATGCTTCTGGCCATGTGATCCTCCGTCAGGTCCTGGAAGATCACAACAGCACATTTTCGCCGCCGAGAAGCAAGCGATATCCCAGGATGTCGTGAGTATGTGGATGCGATGTGAGGTGTGTGTGAGGTGTGTATGAGAGTGAGTGTGAGTGTGATCTGATGTGTGTGTATGTTTGTGTGTGTGCGTGTGGACCTTCCGGCGCAGCAGGACCTTGATGGGCTTGTAACCATGCGAGCATGGTTACCAACGTATCCACACCACTCCCACCACTGCCGTGGGAGCGGGGGCCGGGGGAGGGGGAGGGAGTACAGTACTCACCTCCGTGACAGCGCTTGTAACCATGCGAGTATCCACACCACCCCTTTGGGAGCGGGGGCCGGGGGGGGGGGGGGGGGGTTGGGGGGGGATAGGGAGTACCGTACTCACCTCCGTGACAGCCGTGTCAGTTAGAGAAATGCGCGGGGGGAGGGAGGGGGTGGGGCCAGAGCTAACGTGCATTGCGTGAGGGGGGCGGGGCGTGGCTGAATTGCCAATGCCTGCAGGGTGCCGGGGCGAGAGGCCAATCTGTGGGGGGGGCGGAGCCTGGGCGAGCGGCTGGCCAATCCGTGTGGGGGCGCAGCCTGGGTGAGCGGCCAATCCGTGTGGGGGGGCGGGGCCATGGCGAGCCCAGCGGCCAATCAGCTTTGTGTCACCGTAAGGACACAATTTTGGAGCATGACAGACAGACAGACAGATAGACAGACAGACAGACAGACAGACAGACAGAATAAGGCAATTATATATATAGATAATTGGTATTTTTTGAGGTCTCATTACAGTGATCTCATGTAGGAAAAACGTTTTTGCTATCTGGGAGCCTGTTTTATTCCTTCATTCCTTCAGAAGCATCTGGCAGATACTTAATATTAGAAGACAGAATAGGAGCTGATCTACAGTACCAGTCAGTGGCCACTAAACGTTCCTCTCCATATACCTTTTACATCCAGTACTTGCCAACACTGGTGATAACTGATCTGGATCTCCACCAATAGGATATTTGGAAGACACTTGAAAAACCCAGAAGAGGACAAGTGAGAACGTTCTAGTAGAAAAGAGCAATTTGACTTTTCCCAAATGTCAAGTCTGGTCCTCAGTGGCAACCAGCATCCTTGGGCACCTCTGGCACTCAAGGAGCTCCACAACATCATGAGGACTAGTAGGCGTCAGAGGCTCTAAGAAGCCAAATGCAAAAAGAAAGGCCTGGTGTGATGAATAACTAGACACCAGACCAGAACAGCGTGAATCTAATTGGTCATCGATAATATCTACATAATGTATCATACAGAAGCTCATATCATGCGGGGAAAAGAAATGTAAAAAGCATATATAGTGTTGGAGGAATAGAACTAGGTGATAGCAGCAGGGAAAAGGACTTGGGCACAATAGTAGATCCCAGACTCAACATGAGCCAACAATGCAGAGCTGCAGCTAAAAAGGCCAACAAAATTCTGGTATGTGTCAAGACAAGCATTGAATCTAGATGAAGACTCTGGCCTGGTCACCCCACCTGGAACACTGTGTACAGTTCTGGGCCCTCAATTCAAGAAAGACCGATATATTGGAGCAGGTCCAGAAAAAAGCCACCAAGATGGTAGAAGGTCTGCAAACCATGTCATATATGAAGACCGGCTAAAAGAACTAAAGAGAAGGCTGAGAGGAGACTTAATAGTGGTCTACAAATATCTTAAAGGTAGTCGCAGTGCAGAGGGAGCTACCCTATTCTCATTAGCACAAGGAAGTACAAGAAGTAATGGGATGAAACTTAAGGAAATTGATTCAGATTAGACATTAGGAAAAACTTTCTGACAGTGAGTGCAATCATAGAGTGGAACAGGCGACCACAGGAGGTACTGAGGACAGTCAGAGCATAAAACAGGCTACTACAGGAGGTAGTGAGGACAGTCACAGAGTGGAACAGGCTACCACGGGAGGTAGTGAGGACAGTCACAGAGTGGAACAGGCTACCACGGGAGGTAGCAAACTCTCCATCAATGGAAATCTTCAAGCTGAAACTGGATAAACATATAGCTGAGATGATTTCAGAAAACTGCTCTTGCTGGGGTTTAGACCCAATGGCTCGAGGTCCCTTTCAACTCTACCATTCTAAGATATCTCTATTAGAACATCAGTTCTGACCCTTAGACATTTTGTTCATGCAGTCTCATCAATCCTTGCTCATTTTCCTCTGGGTAAACAAAACCTATTTCCCGGTATCTAATACAAAGCTGTCCTGATAATCGTTCACCTCCAGGACACCACCTCCTAAAACCACACAGATGATAAGAGTAAAGCTGCCACAGAAGCACTACATTACTTTCAATGACACAGCAGTTGATCCATATGATATTGTCGGTCAACCCATTCAAGTGACGGGCAAATATGGAAAAGCCACTGTGCCAGTGTAAACCGTAAAAATGAGAGGTGCTAGGTTTACGAACATCAGACCTCAAACCTAGCTGCCAGTCCTATCAATTTTGAAGGCCCATGTAACTTTTGGCTGCAAGAACTATACTCTAAAATGGCTAAAATAAGAAAAAGGCAGTACCTTCGCTTTCTTCTTTTTATGTATATCTGATGGGCTTAGGTGGGTTTTCTTATTTGATTGTCTCTCAAATACCTCAGTTTCTTCAAGCTTTCTCTTTTTAGAAGAGCTCTTGGAAGATTTTACTTGTTGAGTATTATCCTTTAAAGGAGTGTTAGGATCAGATTTTGCAAGAGAGGCACGTGACAGTATCATTAGTGTGTGGGCAGCCATATTGACACTGTTCTCACTACCAGCTTCGCTGGCAGGGCTGCATGTGGGCAGATCTGGAGTTGCAGGTGGAAACATTGGTTTTGGGGTTCCGCCATCCTCATTGGAACGCTTGCTTGTTGGGGGGGTTCTTGTCTGAGTTACATGGTTATCCAAAGGCCCGTCTTCCAATCCAGAGCCTGTGGTAGGTGAAAAGGACAAATCTTCCTGAGAGGATTTCTTTGGACTCTGAAACTGCATGCCCTGTAATAACTGGCTAGCTTGTTTCACTAGAGGACTCGTGGGGCAGACTCGTTCTGGGAGAACCTTTTGGGGCGTCCTCCTAAGGATGTTTGGCAAAGAGGTTGGTTTCCTACTCGTTTCCTGGGGGCGTTTGACATTCTTTTCGCTTTCTTGAGTATTGCTCCTCTTATCGAGTTGCGCCGTTTCAGTCCCTCCATGCAGAACATTCTCCTTGTTGCCAAGAGTGCCACCACTTAAGGCAACAGGTCTCTTCTCCATGCCCTGGTCCTTTGTGGTAACAAGAGTAGTTGTGGAGACTCTCGATTTGCCGACTATAGACGGGGTAGTACTTTCAACCTCTTTAATTTCTTTTGATACGTTTGACCCAGATGTAGACACTCCTCCCGATTTCTGGGTAGAGTCATTCCGATCAGCTTTTTGACTTTTGGAACTTGTAGAGGACGAAGAACCAAACTTGGCTGAAGTTTTCCTGTCGGAGAAGAGAACCCTCCGATGAGCTTCTGCTTCTTTGTCAGCAGGATTGTTGCTGTCAGGGTGAATGGTACCATTTCCTAATCTGCTTAAAAATAAAAAAAAAATTAAAAAAATGTTAAAAAACAAACTAGCAAATGTAATCATAAATTTGTCCACATGATTATCCAAGTACTCACCTTTGTACAAAAGAACTGGATAAACTACTTGAATCAGCTGCGGATTTGGATAATGATTTGCCTAGAAAAAGAGAGTACAATTAATGCCAAATAATATTAGCGCCTGGTCAAAGTAGAGAGGGGGAAAGTTACCAAGAAACTTAACTGATTAATTAAAGGGAATCTGTCAGCAGGTTTTTTTTTCATGTAATTCGACAGCAGCATGCTATAGAGACAAATACGCTGATCCCAGTGATTTGTCACTTCAACAGTTATGATCGTTTTCTCTGCTGCAGATCTAGGTTGTTGAGCTGTATATGACCGCACCAACATTATGACTTTCTGTGTACACTGTAAAGTGACAGAGAGCTGCTAATCAGTGCTGGGGCAGGGATGACTAAAGCTGGGGTCACACTAAGCGACAGCGACATCGCTGTTACGTCACCATTTTCTGTGACGTAACAGCGACCTTGTAAGTCGCTGTTATGATCGCTGCTTAGCTGTCAAACACAGCAGAAGCAGCGATCATAACGTCGCTGTGCTACATGTGCAGAGAGCAGGGAGCCGCGCTTAGCGCTGGCTCCTTGCTCTCCTAGGTACAGTACACATCAGGTTAATTACCCGATGTGTGCTGCAGCTACATGTCACAGTGCAGAGAGCAGGGAGCCGCGCACACTGCTTAGCGCTGGCTTCCTGCTCTCCTTGCTATAGTATACAGCGGGTTAATTACCCGATGCGTACTGCAGCCACATGTGCACAGAGCAGGCTCGCTTCATTTCGTCGCTCTCTCGCTGTCACACACAGCGATGTGTGTGTCACAGCGGGAGAGTGACGACCAAAAAAAGTAGATTTTGGGTACTCACCGTAAAATCTCTTTCTTGGAGCCTTCATTGGGGGACACAGACCATGGGTTGTATGCTGCTGCCACTAGGAGGCGACACTAAGCAAAACAAGGAAAACTCCTTCTATGCAGTATACACCCACCAACTGGCAATTGTACCTCAGTTAGTGAGAAAGCAATAGGAGACAACAGTAGAAAAACCGAACAATCTTACAGAAGTGGACATTAAACTCAACATTCAACAGAAACATTGAACAGTAACATATGTCCAACACAAGGGCGGGTGCTGTGTCCCCCAATGAAGGCTCCAAGAAAGAGATTTTACGGTGAGTACCCAAAATCTACTTTTCTTTATCGCTTCATTGGGGGACACAGAGACCATGGGACGTCCTAAAGCAGTCCCACGGGTGGGTCTAATGTTACTCTCAGGGCTGACCTCGGTCCACTGCAGCCTGCAGAACTCGTCTACCGAGGCTCGCATCGGAGGATGCGAAAGTGTGGACCCTGTAGAACTTTGTGAAAGTGTGAAGCGAAGACCAGGTGGCCGCTTTGCAAAGCTGCGACGCTGGAGCGTGGTGACGGACCGCCCACGAGGCTCCCACCGCCCTGGTGGAATGGGCCGTAATCCTGAGTGGGCGCGTTCTCCCTCTTACCCGGTAGGCTTCCAGTACGGCAGAGCGAATCCATCGCGCAATGGAGGACTTGGAGGCAGGTAGGCCTTTGCGCGGGCCAGACGGAAGTACAAAAAGGGAATCCGACCGTCTAAATTGAGAGGTCCTGGAAATGTACAAACGGAGAGCTCTGACCAAGTCCAGCTTGTGGAGAAGAATCTCACGAGGGTGCGAAGGATTCGGACAAAAGGAGGGGAGAACAATGTCCTCGTTAAGATGGAAAGAGGAAACCACCTTGGGCAGAAAGGACGGAACCGGACGGAGGACTACCTTATCCTGGTGGAAGACAAGATATTGAGAGCGACAGGAAAGCGCCGCTAGTTCAGATACCCGCCTGATTGACGTGATGGCAACTAAGAAGGCGACCTTCCAAGAGAGGAACGTGAGGGACATCTCCTGCATAGGTTCGAAGGGGGAATGCTGGAGAACAGACAAAACCAGGTTGAGGTCCCAGGGCTCCACCGGAGGTTGAACGGGGGGCGCCGCATGCGCGGCCCCCTGAATGAATGTACGAACCTGTGAGCGAGAGGCAATCCTCCTTTGAAAGAGAATAGAAAGAGCAGACACTTGCCCCTTGAGGGAGCTGAGTGCTAATCCAGCATCCAGACCAGACTGTAGGAATGACAACAGAACTGGCAAGGAGAAGGTCATGGCTGTGACCTGGTTAGCTTCACACCAGCGGAAATAGGCCTTCCACGTCCGGTGGTAAATGCGGGAAGAGGAAGGCTTCCGAGCTTTGATCATAGTCTGGACGACCTTTTCTGAGAATCCCGCGGAAGTTAGTACTGCGGCTTCAACAGCCATGCCGTTAAATTGAGCGACTGTGAATTCTGGTGAAGAAAAGGTCCTTGGGTGAGAAGGTCCTGGACGTCTGGAAGTCTCCACGGAACGTCGGCGAGAAGGTGCACGAGCTCTGCGTACCACGGGCGACGAGGCCAATCTGGGGCCACGAGAATCACCGGAACTCCCTCCGCCTTGATCTTCTTGACTAGCTTGGGTATAAGCGGAAGTGGAGGGAAGAGGTACGGCAGAGAGAACTGCGACCAGGGGATCGCTAGGGCGTCCGTTGCGAGCGCTAGTGGGTCTCTTGCTCTGGAGACGAACTGGGGGACCTTGTGATTCCACCTGGAGGCCAGGAGATCCACGTCGGGGGTCCCCCACCTGGAACAGATCTGCTGGAAGATTCTGGGATTGAGGGACCATTCTCCCGCGTCGAGGCCCTCTCGGCTGAGGAAGTCGGCGGCCCAATTGTCCACGCCCGGGATGTGGACCGCCGAAATCGCTGGGATGTTCTGTTCGGCCCAGTCGAGGATTTGAGATACCTCTCTCATTGCCGCTCGGCTGCGTGTTCCGCCTTGATGGTTTATGTAGGCTACAGTGGTTGCATTGTCGGACTGCACCCGAACTGGGTGTCCGCGAAGCAGAGCCTTCCAATGAAAGAGAGCTAGGCGAACTGATCTGAGTTCCAAGATGTTGATGGGAAGCTTGGTTTCCGGCTCGGTCCAGCGACCCTGAACTGTGAGGTCCTGTAAGGTGGCCCCCCATCCTAGCAGGCTGGCGTCTGTCGTGACGACCGTCCATCGAAGGGGAAGAAATGATCTCCCTTGGAGGGTGAGGGGAGAGCATCTCCACCATTCCAATGACTCTCTGACTCGAGGAGGGATCGCAATCGGTCGATCCAGGGAGTGAGGGGACTTGTCCCATGCTGCGAGAAGGAGGCCTTGAAGGGGGCGAGTGTGGAATTGACTGTAGGGCACCGCTTCCATTGACGCCACCATCTTCCCGAGAATGCTCATGCAGTATCGAAGGGAGCAGCGAGGTGCGCGTTGGAGCTTCCAAATCCCTCTGAGAATAGCTGTGCGTTTGTCCTTGGGCAGAAGAACCTTCGCTTGTGTGGTATCGAAGATCATGCCGAGGAATGAGATGCGTTGAGTCGGGATCAAAGCTGACTTTGGTCTGTTGATCAACCAGCCGAGACGGGATAGAGTATCCAGAGTGATGTTGAGACTGTCGCGGCACTCCGCCGCCGAGGGAGCCTTGATCAAAATGTCGTCTAGATACGGGATGGCTAGAATTCCCCGGGTCCGAAGAATAGCCATGACAGTAGCCATCACCTTGGTGAAGACTCTGGGAGCTGTCGAGAGCCCGAATGGGAGGGCAGTGAACTGGAAGTGTTGCCCCTGAACCATGAAGCGTAGGAATCTCTGATGAGCTGGAAAGATCGGGATGTGGAGATAGGCGTCCTGGATGTCCACCGAGGAAAGGAACTCCCCTGGTTCCATGGACGCTATCACTGAGCGCAGAGACTCCATGCGGAATCGCCGGAGGCGGACCCGCCTGTTGAGGCGCTTGAGATCCAGGATGGGGCGGACTGTGCCATTCTTCTTGGGTACCACGAAGAGGTTTGAATAAAAACCTCGGAATCTGTCTTGAGGGGGTACGGAGATGATGACCCCCGAGTCTTGCATGGCCTGAATGGCTGCGAAGAAGCCCTTTGTGAGGGAGGGATCCTTGGGGGGTTTGGACTGGACGAAGCGTGAGCGTGGGAGCGAAGAAAACTATCTTGTAGCCGTGAGAGACGACGTCTCGAACCCAGGCGTCGTCTATCACGGAAAGCCACGTGCTTCTGAACATGCGGAGACGACCGCCGACCCTGGATGGGGACCCGGTGACGGGAGCCCAGTCATGCGGAGGAAAATCTGTGGGATCTGGACCTGGAAGACTTGGACTGCTGGCCACGGGAACGCCAGGAACGCCAGTGGGGTGTTGCCTTAAAGGAGGGCTTCCGTCTCTCCTGACGCACTGGGGACCGCTCCCGACGTGAGTTGGTGTTGGTGGAGAATTGACGAAAGGGGCGAAAGGGAAAAGGCCGCCGTTTTGGAGGGGCACGAGGGGTCCTCTGCCTCCCGTAGCCTCAGAGATGATCTTGTCCACCTTTTCTCCGAAGAGTCTTGCACCGACAAAGGGAAGACTGGTGAGAGACTTTTTGGATGCTGAGTCCGCGTTCCACGCTTTAAGCCACAGGGCTCTGCGGATTGCAGTAATGTTGCCAGCTGCCAGGGCAGCGGAAGCCGCAGAGTCAAGGGACGCAGCGACTAGATATTTTCCGGCATGAGTGATCTGATCTGCCAGCTCTGGTATGGGAGCGTCAGCCAGGATACCACGCCGAAGGAGCTTTGCCCAGGCGGAGACAGCCTTGGAAACCCAGGTGGTTGCGAAGGCTGGAGTGATGGCAGAGCCGGAGGCTTCAAAGGCCGACCTGGCTAAGGATTCTATGGTCCTGTCCGAGGGATTCTTCAGGGAGGCGCCATCAGACAGCGGCAAGGTGGTGCTGGACGAGAGTCGGGAGATCGGAGGATCCACTGAAGGGGCCACTGACCACTTCTGAAGAAGTTCCGGTGGGAAGGGATAAAGGACCTGAGCCCGCTTGCGCTTCTGGAAACGCTTGTCGGGATGTTCCCACTGTCTGGAAAAAATATCCTCAAACTCCCTGTGGTTGCCAAAGCTTCTTGGCAGCTTCTTGGCTCTTTTGAAAGGGACTGATTGACAGGTAGGCGCCGGATCAATATCCTGTACCTCTAGGGTCTGATTGACAGCAATGACCAGACTGTCCATCATACCGGTCAGCTTGGATATGTGTTCAGAGTCCAGATCGGAGTCAGAAGCAGAGTCCTGGTCCGAATCTGGAGCTGCCGCAGAAGAGGCAGGAGACAGCGAGCGTGATGCTCTGGCGGCCATAGCAGGGCTAGGGGAGCTGGAGGATGACCCAGAGAGGGACCGCTTCCTAGACCTCCTGTGGGTTCTGCCTTGCCGGGCTGGAGGCGCTGCGGGCTCAGACTCGCTCTGGGTCGCCGGGGGGGACTCCAGAGGAGGAGGCGGACAGACGGTCTATGGCCGAGGCTAAGGATTGAGACATGTTAGTTAAGTTGTCCACTGACTGGGAGAGAGCTGAGGCCCACCCAGGCATGGGGGCCGAGTCCTCGTTACGGGCGGTGGGGGGCTCCGTAGTAGTCATGTTAGAGGTGCTACAGGCTACGCAGATGGGGGAGGACTGCCCTGAGGGAAACTTCTTTAGGCAAGAGGAGCAGGCGAAGTGAAGCACTATGGCCTGTGTCTGAGAGCGGGTCGCTCTTGTGCTGGACATGGGACAGAAGAGAGGGAATGAGGCAAGGGAGAGAGACAGGAGGATGCCAGGTGGATGAGGTACTGGGGAAGGAGCTGCCTCCCAGTGGCAGAGCTTACCCAGATTCTGGCGTCCTGTGTTTGAGCTGTCTCTGTATGCAGGCGCTGTGTCCTGTTCAGTGATGCAGGCTGAGGGAGCAGAGGTGGGGGCTCCGAGGAGCTGCAGGGACGTGAGGCCGGTGGCTGCACGTGGAGCGTGTCTGCCGCACAGGAGATCGCAGGGCAGTGATTGCTGCTGAGGGCCCAGGCCGGAGGAGCAGAAAAAGAGCGCGAAAAAAACGGCGCGCAGATTGCAGGTATCGGCCGGGAGAGAGAGAGAGGAGGCCCGTGGTTGGCTGAGAAAGGGCGCGCAGAGGCCTCCTGTGATTAGCTGCTGGAGCGGGCGGGCCTGCTAGAAGAGAGGGCTCACGCGATAGGCTGGCCGGGAGGGGGCGTGGCGGGACGGGAGCTAGGCCGGAGGGAAGCCGGGGACTAAATTTTGAGGTGAGGCCGCAGGGGGAGCCTAGGACGGCGCCGAGGACGGGGTCGGGGCTGTGAAGGGGAGCCGAGCGTACTGCCTGGAGGGGAGCTGACCCGGGACAATGGAGCTAAGTATAATCATTTAAAGAGACAGTTTTTTTTTTGTTTTTTTTTTTTTTAAACGGAGCCCCCCATGACCCGGGACAAGGGATGGGTACCTGTCCTGGTGGCTGATAGTCCCTTTTGGCTTAATCTTGTCCTCCTTTGATCCTGGCCTCCTGGAAATGACATAGGGAGACGGGAATTTTCCAATGATTTTTCGTCTCCCCTCCCTGATCAGGCCGGCTGTGGAGGGCGGGCGTGCAGGGGGAGGGGGGCAAGGACCATCCGCCTGTCCCTCTGTGCGGATGCCCCCCAAACAGTCTTGAGAGTGTTAGGGGGGTAGGGTCCTGCCAGACAGGCACGGAGGTCAACGGAAGTGGCGGACGGACCCCACTTCTGTGCGACCGGCCTCTAGGGGGGAAAGCAGGGTGAGCGATTACACCCTGTCGCCCGACGAGCTGTGTCTGAAACGAAAAAGGGGAAAAGATTAAAAATACAAACCTGAGGGGCTGGGAGCAGCCCCAAGTGTGTCCACCTCCTATGGACACTAAGCTTAAACTGAGGTACAATTGCCAGTTGGTGGGTGTATACTGCATAGGAGGAGTTTTCCTTGTTTTGCTTAGTGTCGCCTCCTAGTGGCAGCAGCATACAACCCATGGTCTCTGTGTCCCCCAATGAAGCGATAAAGAAATGAAGCTGGACATTCAGCAACGACCGGCGACCTCGCCAGGTCGTTGCTGGATGTCACACACAGCGACGGGACGTCGCTGCAACGTCACAGAAAATGGTGACGTAGCAGCGACGTCGTTGTGTGTGACACCAGCTTAAGAAGCACAAGGACAGTTGTCCTGTAGTGATAATCTCCTGCTGATAAAACACTGATTCTATTGAAACAGCAAAACACAGCCCAGTAACACATTGCTGGAATCAGGGTTTCTTCTCCTAAATTATGGTGCTCTCAAATTACATAGCAAAACCTGGTGACATATTTCCTTCAAGGTGGTATTCCAGTTTCCCAAGTGATTAATAAATATCTAGTATATGTTGTAACTTTAGGATTGGTGTAGGAAACAGTCTCAGAAACGTCCTTCCCCTCATCTTCGTTTCTTGCACACCCGGGATCACAGATGTGCAGCAAACGCGAAGAAGGAGTGCAGAACAACAGCAGGACTATGGTCGCTTAATTCTCACAATTCATGAGGGGTCAACAACGTGCCATCACTTTACAAAACTCCAACACCCTAATGAGCAGGTAATTTTTAGAGCCATAACTTTCATTTTTTTCCGTAGACATATCTGTATATGAGGGCTTGTTGTATTGCAGCACTAGTTGTAGTTTTGAATGACATTTAATGTACTGAAAGATGAAAGAAAGAAAAATTCCAAGTGTTGTTAAACTGAAAAGAAAAGAAAAAATATCTGTTTTTTACAGTCTTTTTACATGTTTGTATATTATTGCAAAAGAAACCCCGAAACTTGGCTCAGCTTAGAGCACCTTACAAGTGTCAAACTAGTCTTTACCCTGCAACTACGGTTATTAGGCATCTGGACATTTTTTTTGTCTGTATAATATCCGGCTGCTCTCTCATGGGTACTCTTCTGAAATAGTTACTAATGAAGCAGAGAAGCCATGTTATCACAATTTCTATAAGGGTACCACTGACAAAGTAAATAGTTTGATGACTTACTCTGGATACATTCTCTAGGCAAGTTGTTTTTTGGGGGGTTTTTTGGAGAAGGTTCAATACTGCAAAGTGGTTAATTAGAAAGCTAGCAATATTTTAAATGACAGGCTATGAAAGATGATACACACACACACACACACACACACACACACACACTAGCTGTAGTACCCAGGCGTTGCCCGGGATAGTAACTGTCTCTTTGTCTCTCTCCCAGTCAGTCTGTCTGTCTCTCTTTCTGTCTGTGTGTCTGTCTCTACCATGTCTGTCTGTGTCTCTCTGTCTCTGTATCAGTCTCTCTCTGTGTCTCTCCCCCCCCCCGTCTCTCTCCCCCCCCCTCTGTCTCTCTTCCCCCCCCCTCTGTCTCTCTTCCACCCCCCTCTGTCTCTCTTCCACCCCCCTCTGTCTCTCTTCCACCCCCCTCTGTCTCTCTTTCCCTGTCTGTCAGTCTCTGTCTGTGCTTATGTCTGTCTTTTTCTGTCTCTCTCTATCCGTCTCTCCACTGACATCTTATTACCTCACACTTAAGCTTCTTATACGAACAATTTATTTTGTTCCTATAGCAACCACTCCCAGCTCCTATTAATAGCCCGTAGCTCCTATCTCCTTTGACTTTAATAGAGACAGGTGTTTTGGAGAGTAACTGTAAAGCGCAGGGTTAAATTTTCCTGTCAAAACATAGTCTATGATGTTTCCTGAGTCACATGGGGTGTCTGCAAAATCTCGTGATTGTAAATGCGACAGTGCGAATTCCTTTAGCGGACATACACACACACACACACACACACACACACACACACACACAGTACATACACTCAGCTTTATATATTAGATATAGCACCTAAGTAACATTTCAAAGGAGCTATATGAATACCTGCATTTGCACTAGGTCTCAGTGGCTCAGGTTTCTTTGACCTTGGAGGCAATGGCAGTTTCGGGACTATAGGTTTAGATACAGGAACATGCAAAATCTACAAGAGAAAAAAAGATGCCATGTTTCCCGTAGTCTTAAGTGAAAAGTGGCCATATCATAACTGTACTGGATTTTACATACATAATGGTAATTTACTGTTACCTGATGAGATGGTGCTGCGAAAGTGCTACTATTCTGGCCAACAAGAGAGACTGGGAACATCCCCATAACTCCCTGTAAGACAGGCGGGACAGGAGAGGCGAGTATAATGGTGGAGCCTGGAGGTATACAAATAGCTTATATTAGCACAAATCCGGACAAAGATATAAATTAACATAATAAAATATTCGCATAGGTCTATAAATAAGATTCAGTACTTGGTATACAAAAGTATGAAATGGGCTCTCCCATCAGAACATTATACAAGATATCTCATGCGCAGAAGAACTGGACTTTATTTTTCTTCCCCCCTCGACGTAGCAGGACTCCACTGTTACTAAAGCCAGTGTGAACCTGTTATGGGGTTAGAAAGCCCCGTTAAGCTCATTGGACAAGAACAGACTTCGGAGAAGACTGTTTTAGATTTATAAGTCATCCTTTTAGTAAATTGGACTAAAATCCAGGAAATTCCCCAGAATTTAAAAAGAGGAAATCCAGTTAAAACGTTAGGACATGTCTTAAAGGAGGAGATCCGAAGGGCAAAGTAATTTTCATTTTAAAAATTGTTTCTATTCAATGCCATAATCTAAATTAATATCGAATATACTTGTATTGAAAATTCCCTACAGTTCTTTAACTACTGATTCTGTGTTTTTCAAAAAGTAAAAAAACCCTCCCCCCAAAAATAAGCCCTAGTAGGAATTTTCGGCCTTTTCGGAGAAATATAAGCCCTAGTCGCGATTCAATAATGAAATGTCCATGCAGCTAAAAGTTAAAGAATACTGCAGGACACTTCATTATAGAAAGTAGACACCCCCAAAAGAAATAAGATAAGAGATAAGACCCCGCGATCATACTCACCAGACTCTGATTGGGAGGACCTGCAGTGGAACACGCACACACATAAGAAAACACACCAGATCGCACATCAAATCACACACACACACTCCCCACATCTGGCATTATGCATTGCTTCTGGTCGGCAGAGAATCCTGGGACGCAGTGCAGTGGAACGCAGGGGACCTGCGAAAAAATGTATAGATGCATTCCACCACCAAGTCATCCACGGGTTCCACTGCACTGCGTCCCATCTTTCCCGCTGGCCAGAAGCAATGCATATCGCCGGATGTGCGCGCGATCTGATGTATATGAGTGTGCCGGCCACAAGCAGGGGAGGATGGCATGCAGCATTCTTGCTGGGAGCGCCCGCCGAGGATCGCAGGGGGACCCGAGAGCCACGCAGATGTCCGGGGTTTGGTAAATATGAGTCCACTGGGAGGGGGTCCTTATTTTTTGAGGGGGTAAACTTAACCCAACACATGTTTCCCGAAAAAATAAGACCTACACAAAACTAAGCCCTAGCACTTTTTTCAGGACAAAAAAAGTATAAGACCGTGTCTTATTTTTGGAAAAACATAGTACAGCATTATATTTCTTCCTGTGTTATGATTGTTATGATGCTTTGTTTGAGAATCCCACTGCATCCTGGGATAATCAAACAAAACGTCACTGGGGGCAGAGGGAACGGTCACTACCGCGCTGTCTGATGTGCACAATGACCGTGTAACTCTTAGCTCAGATCAGCAGTAATGAGTCGGAAATAGAGCGGTGTCAGAATACCCGATGTGCAGAGACCAGAGTCGCTCCTACAAGCGAAAGAATAAAAAAGAGAATTTTGTTATTTACCGTAAATTCTTTTTCTTATAGTTCTGTATTGGGAGACCCAGACCATGGGTGTTTAGCTTCTGCCTCCGGAGGACACACAAAGTACTACGCTTATACACCCCCTGGTAGCCAGTCCTAGCCAGTTTAGTGCAAAAGCTGAAGGAGAATAGCCACCCACAAGTAGAACCGAGTAAGAACCGGAACAACCGGAGACTCTGTCCACGACAACAGCCGGTGATAACACACGGAACAAGAAAATTGCCAACAGGCAACAGGGAGGGAGCTGGGTCTCCCAATACGGAACTATAAGAAAAAGAATTTACGGTATCAAAATTCTCTTTTTCTTTATCGTTCCTTTGGGAGACCCAGACCATGGGACGTTCCAAAGCTGTCCCTGGGTGGGAATAAACAGAAAAAACTAAGAAGTAGGCGGAGCCTAACTTCACAAGTGGGCGACAGCCGCCTGAAGGATGAGTCTGCCCAAGCTCGCATCTGCCGAAGCATGAGCATGCACTTGGTAGTGCTTCGAAAAGGTATGCAGGCTAGTCCAAGTGGCAGCCTGACAGACTTGTTGAACCGTAGCCTGGTTCCTAAAAGCCCAAGAGGCACCGACAGCTCTGGTCGAGTGTGCTTTGATCCCCGGCGGGGGAGGCACCTGAGTACTCTGGTAGGCGTCCGAAATGGTCGATCTAATCCAATGGGCCAAGGTCGGCTTAGAAGCAGAGAGACCCTTGCGCCGCCCTGTGGTTAGCACAAAAAGAGAGGTGCACCGCCTAAGCGCAGCAGTGCGAGCCCCATAAATCCGGAGAGCACGCACCAGATCTAGAGAATGCAGCGCTTTCTCAAAGCGATGAACAGGGGCCGGACAGAAGGAAGGCAAGGAAATATCCTGGTTAAGGTGGAAGGGAGAGACCACCTTAGGAAGAAAGTCCGGGGTCGGACGGAGAACTACCTTTTGTCTTGGTGAAAAACCAAAAAAGGTGACTCCGAGGAGAGCGCAGCCAAATCAGAGACTCTCCTGAGAGAAGTTATGGCAACTAGAAAGGCCACCTTTTGAGAAAGACGATACAAAGAAACCTCCCTAAGAGGCTCAAAGGGGGGTTTCTGCAATACCGTGAAGACCAAGTTAAGGTCCCAGGGATCCAAGGGCCGCCGATAAGGCGGAATGATGTGAGACGCACCTTGCATGAAGGTGCGGATCTGAGCCAGCCGGGCGAGACGCCGCTGGAACAGCACTGATAGAGCTGAGACTTGTCCCTTGAGAGAGTTGAGGGACAGTCCTAGCTGCAGACCGGACTGTAAAAAAGACAGAAGGGTCGGCAACGACAATGGCCAAGGAGAATGGCCGGAAGAGCGACACCAGGACAGGAAAATTTTCCAAGTCCTGTGATAGATCTTGACGGAGGAAGACTTACGGGCCCGAGTCATAGTGGAGATGACTTCAGGAGGAATACCAGAAGCCGTCAAAATCCAGGACTCAATTTGAGGGCCGCAGAATTCGGGCGGAAAAACGGACCTTGCGAGAGCAGGTCTGGACGGTCCGGAAGATGCCACGGCATCTCCACGGACAGTTGGAGCAGGTCCGGATACCAAGCTCGCCTGGGCCAGTCTGGTGCAATGAGGATGACTCGACGGCCCTCCATTCTGATCTTGCACAGGACTCTGGGCAAGAGAGCTAGAGGGGGAAACACGTAGCACAGACGAAACTGCGACCAGTCTTGAACCAGAGCATCCGCGGCGAAGGCCTGAGGATCGTGGGAGCGAGCCACGTAAACCGGAACCTTGTTGTTGTGACGGGATGCCATTAGGTCCACGTCCGGAGTGCCCCACTTGCGGCAGATTGACTGAAACACTGCCGGGTGCAGAGACCACTCGCCACCGTCCACGGATTGACAGCTGAGATAATCTGCCTCCCAGTTTTCTACTCCAGGGATGTGGACTGCGGATATGGTGGACTTGGAGTCCTCCGCCCATTGAAGAATGCGTTGGACCTCCAACATTGCCAGGAGGCTGCGTGTCCCGCCTTGGTGATTGATGTAG
Organism: Anomaloglossus baeobatrachus; assembly: GCF_048569485.1. Lineage (NCBI taxonomy): Eukaryota > Metazoa > Chordata > Amphibia > Anura > Aromobatidae > Anomaloglossus > Anomaloglossus baeobatrachus. The sequence goes on from NC_134354.1 coordinate 744,824,394, forward strand.
GCAACCGCTGTCGCGTTGTCTGACTAGACTCGAATGTGCCTGCCCGCCAACAGGTGGTGAAAGGCTAGGAGAGCTAGAAGCACAGCTCTGGTTTCCAGCACATTGATTGAAAAGGCTGACTCGGACGGAGTCCAAGTGCCCTGAGCTCTGTGGTGGAGATGTACCGCTCCCCAGCCGGATAGGCTGGCATCCGTGGTGAGAATCACCCAGGACAGAGCCAGGAAGGAGCGCCCTTGGGACAGGGAGAGGGGTCGAAGCCACCACTGAAGAGAGGTCCTGGTCCGTGGCGACAGAGCCCCTAACCTCTGTAAGGAGGAAGGCCGCTTGTCCCAACAGCGGAGAATGTCCAGCTGCAGAGGACGCAGATGGAACTGGGCAAAGGGAACCGCCTCCATGGAAGCCACCATTTGACCCAGCACCTGCATCAGGCGCCTGAGGGAATAACGGCGGGGCCTCAGGAGAGAGCGCACCGCTAGCCGGAGAGACTGCTGTTTGATTAAGGGCAACTTCACAAGTGCCGGCAAAGTCTCGAACTGCATCCCTAGGTACGTGAGACTCTGGGTCGGAGTCAGAGTGGATTTGGGAAGATTGACAATCCACCCGAATTGGGCTAGGTTGGCGAGAGTGAGCGAGACACTCCGCTGACAGTCTGCGCTGGATGGACCCTTGACCAGAAGGTCGTCCAGATAAGGAAGCACTGCTAACCCCTGGAGCTGCAGGACCGCAATCACTGCCGCCATGACCTTGGTGAATACCCGAGGGGCCGTGGGTAACCCGAAGGGGAGAGCCACGAATTGGAAATGATCCTCTCCTATCGCAAAACGTAACCAAAGCTGATGAGACACTGCGATTGGCAAATGTAGATAGGCATCTCTGATGTCGATGGACACCAGGAACTCCCCTTGGGTCATAGAGGCAATGACTGATCGCAGAGACTCCATGCGAAAATGCCGCACCCGGACATGCTTGTTGAGAAGCTTAAGATCCAGGATGGGCCGGAAGGAACCGTCCTTTTTTGGAACTAGGAAGAGATTTGAGTAAAAACCTCTGAACCGTTCCTGAGCGGGAACTGGGACAATCACTCAGTTTGCCTGCAAGGACGCCACGGCCTGCGAGAAGGCGGCGGCCTTGGAGCAGGGGGGAGTTGAGAGAAAAAAATCTGTTTGGAGGGCTGGAAGAGAATTCTATCCTGTAGCCGTGAGATATGATGTCTCTCACCCACTGATCGGAGACTTGCTTTAACCAAGCGTCGCCAAAGTGGGAGAGCCTGCCACCGACTAAGGACGTGGCTGGAGCGGGCCGAGAGTCATGAGGAAGCTGCCTTAGTGGCAGAACCTCCTGCGGTCTTCTGCGGACGCGCTTTTGGGCGCCAGTTGGATTTCTGATCCTTGGCTGAGTTAGCGGACGAAGCGGAAGGCTTAGAGGATGACCAGTTGGAGGAACGAAAGGAACGAAACTTCTATTGATTCCTACCCTGGGCGGGTTTCCTGGTCTTGGTTTGTGGCATGGAAGTACTCTTCCCGCCAGTAGCTTCTTTAATGATTTCATCCAGCTGTTCACCAAACAGCCGTGAACCAGCAAAAGGGAGCCCAGCAAGAAACTTCTTGGAAGAAGCATCTGCCTTCCACTCTCGAAGCCACAAAATCCTGCGGATAACAAGAGAATTAGCTGAAGCCACCGCAGTGCGGTGAGCAGCCTCTAGCATGGCAGACATGGCATAAGATGAAAAGGCTGAAGCCTGAGCAGTTAAGGTAACCATCTCAGGCATAGATTCCTTGGTGAGGGAATGCATCTCCTCTAGAGAAGCAGAGATGGCTTTGAGAGCCCACACTGCTGCAAAAGTCGGGGAAAACGCGGCCCCCGCAGCTTCATACACAGATTTGGCCAGAAGGTCAATCTGACGGTGAGTGGAATCCTTAAGTGAGGTGCCGTCAGCCACCGACACAATGGTCCGGGCTGATAGCCTAGACACCGGAGGGTCTACCTTTGGGGAGTGAGACCACTCCTTGACCACCTCAGGTGGAAATGGAAACCGGTCATCAGAACCACGCTTTGGAAAGCGTTTGTCAGGGCAGGCCCTGGGTTTGGTCACAGCGGTCTGAAAACTGGAGTGGTTAAAGAACACACTCTTCACTCTCTTAGGCGAGGTAAACTGATGTTTTTCTGCCAAAGAGAGTTGCTCCTCTGACACTGGCGGAGTGAGATCCAGCACAGAATTAATAGAAGCAATCAAATCACTAAGATCTGAGTCACCCTCAGAGGAATCGATGGGATACATAGCCTCCGAGCCCCCAGTGAGGGCATCCTCCTCATCTTGAGAGTCAGCTCTTGAGACAGAGCCATGGGATGGGGAGGGGGAAGAAACCCTGCACCTTCTCTTAGAAGGACGGGGTCTGGGATCAGATGATGAATCCTCCGTGAGGTCTGATGGACAGAGGTCAGAGGATAGGAGTCCTCTGTCAAGAGTATTAGAGGCACCCTGTGAGGGGAGCTGATGCATATTCATCAAAGTCCTGGACAAAAGTCCCATGGACTCAGCAAATGACTGGGATATGGACCTAGAAAAGGACTCTACCCAGGCCGGGGGTTCAATCACAGGTGCAGCAGCAGCCTGAGAGACCACTGGCGGTGAGACTCCAGGCTGTGGCACCGCCAAGTTAGAGCAACCATCACAGTGTGGATAAATGCTCGGCTTAGGCAGCAGGAGCTTACATGCAGTGCATGCAGAATAAAGCTTTGGAGCCTTGCTCCTTGTGTGAGACATGCTGCTGGAGTGGGGGCTTTGCAGAGAATGAACCCCAGGGAGAATATACAGAGGTCCACAACCGGAGACCGGCTGTGGCTTACCAGACCGCTGAGCGCGGTGTTGTGTGCCCTCCAGATCCCGAAGCCCAGTCCCCCAGCGCAGCACCTCAGCAGAGATGCAGAATGCAGGATGTCCCAGAGCAGAGTGAACTCTGCCTGAGAAATGGCCGCCGGAGCGGAGAGGGGGCGGGACTAGGGGCGTTCCTATAAAAGAGCGGGAACTGGAGGGCTATAGAGACCTGCCGGGAAGGAGGGACGCCACAGCAGTGTGGAGTGTCCCTCCCCTGTGTAGAACGGCCGCCGGGAGGAGCAGAACCTGTCCCTCTGCATGAGTTCAAGAAGCTGTGGAGAGAAAAGCGCACATAGGGTCTTATCTGGCAAACAATGCAGGCTTAGAAAATGAAAACAGGTGCTCACCTATGGAAGTTGTGACAGGCACAACTCCTATGTATGCAGAAAATGGTCAAGCAGCAGCCCCGATGATGCAACAGGGAATCATGAATGGACAAGAAAGTCGGGTTTAACACTGCGCTAAAACCATGAAGCCAAACGATGTGATGAATTCTTTGCTATATTTTCTTTATTTAGGCCAAGTCAACGCGTTTCAAAGGCATGTCCGCCTTCATCAGGACAGAGGAAAAAACAGCATCGATGCTGTTTTTTCCTCTGTCCTGATGAAGAAGGCGGACATGCCTTTGAAACGCGTTGACTTGGCCTAAATAAAGAAAATATAGCAAAGAATTCATCACATCGTTTGGCTTCATGGTTTTAGCGCAGTGTTAAACCCGACTTTCTTGTCCATTCATGATTCCCTCTGCATGAGTGACATGCGAGGGCAGGAAAACGAAACTAGGCCTCCGGCGAAGCCGGGGCCTAAATTTAAGCGGCGAGGCCGACAAGCAGGCACCATCGGCGCGGTTCTCGAGCAAAAGCTGGAGAACCCGCCGGAAAAGTTAAAAACAATCACATACAGCATACTCTCCCCTTACAATAAAGAACCGGGACCCCCAACATAAACGTCTCAGGTACTTAGCTGCTGAGACGCAGGGCCATGTCCCTGGGGATGAGTGCTCCGGTCCAACAGAATCCTCAAGGGGCTGTGGATGGAGACCGGACTCCTGCCAGGCATGGAGACCGTGCTGGCTCCCACTTCAAGCCAGAGCCCAGAAGGGATGGTGAAGGAGCGCGGCATGTAAGGCTTCAGCCTTGTAAATCAACCTTAACAACACCGCCGACACAGTGGGGTGAGAAGGGACATGCCGGGAGTCCAGACATGGACCCGCTTTTCTTCAAACTCTTTCCAAAAGTCAAACAATCAGATGAGAATGCATGTGTGGATGTATGACCTCCTGAACACAAAGCGATAAACTGGCTAGGACTGGCTACCAGGGGGGTGTATAAGCTCAGAGGGAGGAGCTACACTTTTAAGTGTAGTACTTTGTGTGTCCTCTGGAGGCAGAAGCTAAACACCCATGGTCTGGGTCTCCCAAAGGAACGATAAAGAAAATACAATAGTAGTTAGGTAATAGTAGGGAATTTTTAATTCAAGTACAGGGGAACCTTGGATTAAGAGTAACTTGGTTTCAGAGCGTTTTGCAAGACAAGCAAAGCTTTTTACAAATTTGTAACTTGGTTTAAGAGCAATGCTTTGCAATAAGAGCAAATACTCACCGTGCACACTTCCGGTTCTGTCCTTTCATCTTGCTCTGACCCGCACTGGAGGAAACTTTCTGTACATATGTACTGTATACAGTACACAGTATACCATTGCACAGTACAGTATATACTATATAGCATTTCTATCAATTTGCATTTGTGGATACAGTATTGTACTCTCTTTCTGCTAACCAGTACAGCACCTTGCTTATACTGCACCTCCCGCACACCAACAATTCTATTGTAAGCTGTGAAGTGCAGTTTTGTTTTATATGCTTTTACTGTACAGTATTTTGCATTAGTGTACTGTAATAATTTTATATGACTACAGGACATTATTTTGTATTACTGTAATACATTTGTATAAATACAGTAAATATTTTTGGGTTAAGGAACAAATTGTCTGTGTTTCAATTATTTCCTATGGGAAAGAAGGGAATTTTGTTACTTACCGTAAATTCCTTTTCTTCTAGCTCCTATTGGGAGACCCAGACGATTGGGTGTATAGCACTGCCTCCGGAGGCCACACAAAGCAATTACACTAAAAAGTGTAAGGCCCCTCGCCTTCTGGCTATACACCCCCAGTGGGATCACTGGCTCACCAGTTTTAGTGCAAAAGCAAGAAGGAGGAAAGCCAATAACTGGTTTAAACAAATTCACTCCGAAGTAACGTCGGAGAACTGAAAACCATTAGTGATGAGCGAGTACTAAAAAGCTCGGGTGCTCGAGGCTCGGGCCGAGCCTCCCAAGATACTCGTGTACTCGGCCCGAGCACCGAGCCCAATGTTATCCTATGGGAGACCCGAGTATTTTTGTGAAATGACCAGCGGCAGCATGTAGAAACCATAAAACTGTAAATTAATAAAAAAAACGTACGTGTGTGTGTAAGCGTGCATATAAATATACACGCGGAGTGGAGTGCGGGAGGGGCCGTAGCCGAGCGGGGAAGTGTCGGGCTAAAGGCACGGTCATTCTGTGATGGCCGGCCAATCACTGCAATTCCACAACAGGGCTGTGGCATTGCATTGGTCTGCCAGCCAATCCCTGCATAAGGGCTGGCTCTAAAAAGAGCGCCAACATGAAGACCACGAGTACAGCACGAGTATCGCGAGATTACTCGGTCACCGCCGAGTAGCCCGAGTACAGTGATACTCGTGCGAGTACCGAGTAGTAACAAGCATACTCGCTCATCACTAAAAACCATTCAACATGAACAACATGTGTACCCGAAAAACAACCAAAAATCCCGAAGGACAACAGGGCGGGTGCTGGGTCTCCCAATAGGAGCTAGAAGAAAAGGAATTTACGGTAAGTAACAAAATTCCCTTCTTCTTCGGCGCTCCATTGGGAGACCCAGACGATTGGGACGTCCAAAAGCTGTCCCTGGGTGGGTAAAGAAATACCTCATGTTAGAGCTGCAAAGACAGCCCTCCCCTACGGGGAGGCAACTGCCGCCTGCAGGACTCTTCTACCTAGGCTGGCGTCCGCCGAAGCATAGGTATGCACCTGATAATGTTTGGTGAAAGTGTGCAGACTCGACCAGGTAGCTGCCTGGCACACCTGTTGAGCCGTAGCCTGGTGTCGTAATGCCCAGGACGCACCCACGGCTCTGGTAGAATGAGCCTTCAGCCCTGATGGAACCGGAAGCCCAGCAGAACGGTAGGCTTCAAGAATTGGTTCTTTGATCCATCGAGCCAGGGTGGCTTTGGAAGCCTGCGACCCTTTGCGCTTACCAGCGACAAGGACAAAGAGTGCATCCGAGCGGCGCAGGGGCGCCGTGCGGGAAATGTAGATTCTGAGTGCTCTCACCAGATCCAACAAATGTAAATCCTTTTCATACCGATGAACTGCATGCGGATAAAAGGAAGGCAAGGAGATATCCTGATTAAGATGAAAAGAGGATACCACCTTAGGGAGAAACTCCTGAATGGGGCGCAGCACTACCTTGTCCTGGTGGAACACCAGGAAAGGAGCCTTGGATGACAGCGCTGCTAGTTCGGACACTCTCCGAAGAGACGTGACCGCTACCAGAAAGGCCACTTTCTGTGAGAGTCGAGAAAGTGACACATCCCTCAGAGGCTCGAAGGGCAGCTTCTGGAGAGCAACAAGGACCTTGTTTAGATCCCACGGATCTAACGGCTGCCTGTACGGAGGTACGATATGACAAACCTCGTGCAGGAACGTGCGCACCTGAGAAAGTCGTGCTAGACGTTTCTGAAAAAACACGGATAGTGCCGAGACTTGCCCTTTAAGGGAGCCGAGCGACAAGCCCTTTTCCAACCCAGATTGCAGGAAGGAAAGAAAGACAGGTAACGCGAATGGCCAGGGAGATACTCCTTGTGCAGAGCACCAGGATAAGAAAATCTTCCACGTTCTGTGGTAGATCTTAGCAGAAGTGGACTTCCTAGCCTGTCTCATGGTGGCCACGACCCCTTGGGATAATCCTGAAGACGCTAGGATCCAGGACTCAATGGCCACACAGTCAGGTTCAGGGCCGCAGAATTCCGATGGAAAAACGGCCCTTGGGACAGTAAGTCTGGACGGTCTGGTAGTGCCCACGGTTGGCCGACCGTGAGATGCCACAGATCCGGGTACCACGACCTCCTCGGCCAGTCTGGGGCGACGAGTATGACGCGGCCGCAATCGGATCTGATCTTGCGTAACACTCTGGGCAAGAGTGCCAGAGGTGGGAACACATAAGGGAGCCGGAACTGCGACCAATCTTGCACTAAGGCGTCCGCCGCCAGAGCTCTTTGATCGCGAGACCGCGCTATGAAGGTCGGGACCTTGTTGTTGTGCCGAGACGCCATTAGGTCGACGTCCGGCACCCCCCAGCGGCGGCAGATTTCCTGAAACACGTCCGGATGAAGGGACCATTCCCCTGCGTCCATGCCCTGGCGACTGAGGAAGTCTGCTTCCCAGTTTTCTACGCCCGGGATGTGAACTGCTGATATGGTGGATGCTCTTTCCTCTACCCACATCAGAATCCGCCTGACTTCCTGGAAGGCTTGCCGACTGCGTGTCCCTCCTTGGTGGTTGATGTATGCCACCGCTGTGGAGTTGTCCGACTGAATTCGGATCTGTTTTCCTTCCAGCCACTGCTGGAAGGCTAATAGGGCAAGATACACTGCCCTGATCTCCAGAACATTGATCTGAAGGGTGGATTCCTGCTGAGTCCACGTCCCTTGAGCCCTGTGGTGGAGAAAAACTGCTCCCCACCCTGACAGACTCGCGTCTGTCGTGACCACTGCCCAGGATGGGGGCAGGAATGATCTTCCCTGCGATAATGAGGTGGGAAGAAGCCACCATAGCAGAGAATCCTTGGCCGTCTGAGAAAGGGAGACTTTCCTGTCTAGGGAAGTTGTCTTCCCGTCCCATTGGCGGAGAATGTCCCATTGAAGTGGACGCAGATGAAACTGCGCGAACGGGACTGCCTCCATTGCTGCCACCATCTTCCCTAGGAAGTGCATGAGGCGCCTTAAGGGGTGCGACTGACCCTGAAGGAGAGACTGCACCCCTGTCTGTAGAGACCGCTGCTTGTCCAGCGGAAGCTTCACTATCGCTGAGAGAGTATGAAACTCCATGCCAAGATACGTTAGTGATTGAGTCGGTGCCAGGTTTGACTTTGAAAAGTTGATGATCCACCCGAAAGTCTGGAGAGTCTCCAGCGCAACATTCAGGCTGTGTTGGCATGCCTCTTGAGAGGGTGCTTTGACAAGTAGATCGTCCAAGTAAGGGATCACCGAGTGTCCCTGAGAATGCAAGACTGCTACCACTGCCGCCATGACCTTGGTGAAAACCCGTGGGGCTGTCGCCAGACCAAATGGCAGAGCTACGAACTGGAGATGGTCGTCTCCTATCACGAAACGTAGAAAACGTTGGTGCTCTGTAGCAATCGGCACGTGGAGATAAGCATCTTTGATGTCTATTGATGCAAGGAAATCTCCTTGAGACATTGAGGCAATGACCGAGCGGAGGGATTCCATCCGGAACCGCCTGGCGTTCACATGCTTGTTGAGCAGCTTTAGGTCCAGAACAGGACGGAACGAGCCGTCCTTTTTTGGAACCACGAAGAGATTGGAGTAAAAACCTTGCCCTTGTTCCTGCAGAGGAACAGGGATCACCACTCCTTCTGCTCTTAGTGAGCACACCGCCTGCAGAAGGGCATTTGCTCGGTCGGGATGTGGGGAGGTTCTGAAGAACCGAGGCGGAGGATGAGAACTGAATTCTATCCTGTACCCGTGAGACAAAATGTCTGCTACCCACCGGTCTTTGACCTGTGGCAGCCAAATGTCGCAAAAGCGGGAGAGCCTGCCACCGACCGAGGATGCGGAGGGATGAGGCCGAAAGTCATGAGGCAGCCGCCTTGGAAGCGGTTCCTCCGGTTGTTTTCTTGGGGCGTGAATGAGCCCGCCAGGAATCTGAGCTCCTTTGCTCCTTCTGAGTCCCTTTGGACGAGGAGAATTGAGTCTTGCTGGAGCCTCGAAAGGACCGAAACCTCGACTGCCACTTCCTCTGTTGAGGTTTGCTCGATCTGGGCTGGGGTAAGGAGGAGTCCTTACCCTTGGACTGTTTAATGATCTCAGCCAATTGCTCACCAAACAGTCTGTCTCCAGATAGTGGCAAGCTGGTTAAACATTTCTTGGAAGCAGAATCTGCTTTCCATTCCTTTAACCACAAGGCTCTGCGCAAAACCACAGAGTTGGCAGACGCCATTGAGGTACGGCTCGTAGAGTCCAGGACAGCGTTGATAGCGTAAGTCGCAAACATTTGCGAGGTTAGGGACGCTACTCGCGGCACTGCTGGACGTATGATAGAGTCCACTTGTGCCAGGCCAGCTGAAATAGCTTGGAGTGCCCACACGGCCGCGAAGGCTGGAGCAAACGACGCGCCGATAGCTTCATAGACAGACTTTAACCAAAGGTCCATCTGTCTGTCATTGGCATCTTTAAGTGAAGCCCCATCTTCCACTGCAACTATGGATCTAGCCGCAAGCCTGAAGATTGGGGGGTCCACCTTTGGACACTGGGTCCAGCGTTTGACCACGTCAGGGGGAAAGGGATAACGTGTATCCTTAAGACGTTTGGAGAAACGCTTATCTGGATAAGCATGATGTTTCTGGACTGATTCTCTGAAGTCAGAGTGGTCCAGAAAAGTACTCAATTTACGCTTAGGATACCGGAACTGGAACTTCTCCTGCTGTGCAGCTGCCTCCTCTGCTGAAGGGGCTGGGGGAGAAATATCCAACAGTCTATTGATGGCCGCTATAAGGTCATTTACCATAGCGTCACCATCAGGGGTATCTAGATTGAGAGCGGTGTCAGGAGTAGATTCCTGATCACCCACCTCTGTCTCCTCATACAGAGCCTCGTCTCGCTGAGACCCTGACCAGTGTGATGACGGCGAGGGTCTTTCCCAGCGAGCCCGCTTAGGCTGCCTGGGACTGTCATCCGAGTCAGAGTCTTCAGCCTGTGATGCCTGGGACCCCCTTGAAGTACGGATTAGTTCCAACTGAGGGGGACCGGGGAGCATAGACACAGCAGTGTCCATGGTCTGAGAAACTGGCCTGGACTGCAAGGTTTCCAGGATTTTTTTCATAGTCACAGACATCTTATCAGCAAAAACTGCAAATTCTGTCCCCGTCACCGGGGCAGGGTTCACAGGCGTCTCTGCCTGGGCCACTACTACCATAGACTCTGGCTGACGAAGTGGCACAGGGATGGAACATTGCACACAATGGGGGTCATTGGAACCTGCCGGTAGATTAGCCCCACATGCGGCACAAGCAGTGCATACCGCCTGTGCCTTGGCACCCTTGCGTTTCGCGGATGACATGTTGTTGTCTCCTCAGAGCAATGAGGGTATAAGCCAAGAAGCGACTGTACAGTGCAATATAAATATATATGGTACAGGGAAAAAATGCACCAAATAACACTGTGGCACTAGTGGGGCCAGCACTTATGTGCAGCTTACCGCCCGCATAAACGCGGGTGTGTGGTCGCCAGAGTCCCTTGTCTGAGTCCCCCAGAGCCTGTGTCCGTTCTCCAGCCAGACTGCATGCAGGAATGGCTGCCGGCGTCCTGTGGAGAGGGGCGGGCCCTGGGCGTGTTGAGACCAAGAGCGGGAAACTTGCGTCCCCACTGTGCCCAGTGAGAGGGCTGGAGCATGTAAATAAGGCTCCAGCCCTCGGCGCTGCCTATTGCACAGCGTGTCTCCCTTTCCCTGAGTGACAGGGTGGGGGCGGGAACGAACCGTAACTAGGCCGCAAAAGCCGGGGACTAGATTTATGAGCGCTGCCGCCGTAAAAGCGCGGGCAGCGCGAGTCCCCGGCGCACTACAAGTCCCAGCGGCGCCGCCGCTCCCGGAGCGGCCGGCGCGGTAGTTCCCAAGACATAAAATCACTCAGCTAAGCTGCAGTGACTCTAACCCGAGCGCGCAGCGCTAGTGCCCCCGGCGCACTAGCACACCCAGCAAGCCTGGAGTGTGCGTGGCCTGTCTGTGCGGGGACACAGAGTACCTGAACGTTGCAGGGCCTTGTCCCTGACTGTACTCAGCTCCTCCAGCAGGGTCTCTGGGTCTGTGGATGGAGCTCGGCCTCAGGGTTTGGGGGCCGGTAAGATCCCACTTCCACAGAGCCCCTCAGGGGGATGGGGAAGGAAAACAGCATGTGGGCTCCAGCCTCCGTACCCGCAATGGGTACCTCAACCTTACAAACCGCAAGTGGGGTGAGAAGGGAGCATGCTGGGGACCCTATATGGGCCCTCTTTTCTTCCATCCGATAGAGTCAGCAGCTACTGCTGACTAAACAGTGGAGCTATGCGTGGATGTCTGACCTCCTTCGCACAAAGCAGAAAACAACTGGTGAGCCAGTGATCCCACTGGGGGTGTATAGCCAGAAGGGGAGGGGCCTTACACTTTTTAGTGTAATTGCTTTGTGTGGCCTCCGGAGGCAGTGCTATACACCCAATCGTCTGGGTCTCCCAATGGAGCGCCGAAGAAATTTGCTTTGATATAAGAGTATCTTAGTTTAAGAGCACACTCCCGGAACCAATTATGCTTGTACTCCAAGGTTCCACTGTATACATAATGTTATAGTATTCTACCATTTAAGAACATTCACGTATACATATTTTTAAACACATAAGCGTCGATGTCTGTAAAGCAGAATCACACACCTTGAGGAAGTTTTGGCGACATGGTCTGTCCAACGGAGTAAACACTGCCAGGCCTCGGAGGGGTCTGAAAAAGACTGGGTTGCTTTTGGTTCGAAGCAGAACTATTGGACAACATCACGACATTAGGGGGCAAGGCTGGACCACAACTGTTAATGAAAATGTTACTAGTCGAAGCGAACGAGGAGCCTGTTGCTGGCATTAGCTGTATGACATTGCTTTCTCCTGAGCTATTAGACGTTCCGGAAATGGAATAAATCGTGCAGTCTCCACTTATTGTATTGACGCTTACGGAGCCGTCGTTTGACTGAGTGACCAGCTGCGTTTGCTCTCCAACAATGGATGAGTCTGAAAGATCAATGATGGTGTTTTCCTGGGCTGGGACGACTCTTACGAGATCTTGATTTTTCACTAGAGGTGATAATATAATAGCATAATTATCTCCATTTATACTTTTCACAGCGTCATGTATTTCTGGATCTTCAGGCAAACTATCTGTGCTGATATCAATAGTTATAATGCTCGAGTCGTCCAAAATGGTGTGGCTGGTACTTGGCAAAGAACTGCAGAGGGTTGACGTCTCGGGTGCGGTGCCGCTTTGCCCTGGAAGTTCAGTATTTTGCACCGGTTGCTCCTTTGCAGCAGGCGATATGGAATCAGCTGCATTTACTTGCTGGATGATTGCAGCAATACAGGGTTTTTTCGAAGGGCTTTCTTTTGACCTCTTTACTGCCTGATCAGCCTTTTCCATTTGTGCAGTCTCTGGTGGGATTGTTGGGTCATTCTTATTACTGGTTTCTTGTTGCATTATATGTGAAGGAGAATCAGTGATAGTCACCTCAGTGCTTAGTACTTTTTTTGGCTCCTCAATACTAGTCCTTATAATGGATTTATCTGCCACCGGAAGTGAAATATCCTCCGTCACGTTAAAACCACATGCTGCCTCTTCCTTAGAAGGAGAAGTGTTCTTCATTTCAACATCTTGTGTATCAAGCACCACCTCAGCAACTGATAAATCTGAGCTCATGTCCCCATCGGTAGCCATTAAAACAGCGCTGCAGGTTCCCACAACTGAGCTGTGATTCTTTGAATTGGATGCTTCATTTGCACAGGCTTGTTGGGAAGTACTGGGAAGTGGAGACGTTTGGTCCGTGGAGGATTTTCCATTATGTTGGCTCGTTAAGTTGTCACTTTCCTTCTCCTTTGAGCAGGCATCAATTTTCTTAGACTCTGTAGGACCTGCTGGGAGAAAGCCTTCAGTTAATGTAAAAGAAGGATTCAATATAAAAACACAAACCCCCAAAGTGTTTCGGACAGAAATCTGGAGTAAAACATTTTGGCAGACAACAAAATTTGTGTCACTTTTGGCGCTTTCACGCCAGTTTCATTAACATCACAGCTCATCTAACACATGATGAGCTGCATCGTATCTTGCGTTGCAAATCTTATTCTAGTCCCTGACTTCAGAAAGATTAGTGACAAGGCAGGTGCCACTTTCCTGATCCTCCTGGCAAGGAATCAGGAGCGTCGGAATTTAACAGGCCCCTTCATCAAGGCTGGCACTGTGCACACTCCCAAATGTGAGGAGAGCGACTGAGCGTAAGTGACCAGCAGCTCTCGGCTACTTAGCTGGACTTGCACATTACTATGCACTGGTGACAACAAGCAACACCATCCTATGTATTGCATTCTTATTCTCTATTCTCTTACCATAATATAGCATTGGGAAAAGCACCCAATAACATTTAAATACCACCAATCCCTAAGGAAAAACCAGTGCAAAATATTCCTTTACCAATCCCTAAGGAAAAACCAGTGCAAAATATTGCTGAATATTTTGCACTGGTTTTTCCTTAGGGATTGGTGGTATTTAACCATCCTATGTAAATGTCCTAACCCTTCACTAAATTGTGAACTGGAAATATTGTTCATTTTTTTGTCACTTAAACGGTGAATGTAGGGAAACCTTTCACATTTTTTTTTTTTTTAATAAGCAATCTTTAGTGTGCAAGAAGCAAGGGAGACGCTTTCCCTTCAATACAAATAAAGACAATTTTGTTTACTTACCGTAAATTCTTTTCCTTATAGTTCCGTATTGGGAGACCCAGACAATGGGTGTATAGCTTCTGCCTCCGGAGGACACACAAAGTACTACACTCAAAAGTGTAGCTCCTCCCTCTGAGCTTATACACCCCCTGGAGAACCAGATCTAGCCAGTTTAGTGCAAAAGCTGAAGGAGAATAGCCACCCACAAGTAAAAACAGAGCAAGAACCGGAACAACCGGAGACTCTGTCCACGACAACAGCCGGTGATAACACGCGGAACAAGAAATTGGCAACAGGGAGGGTGCTGGGTCTCCCAATACGGAACTATAAGAAAAAGAATTTACGGTAAGAAAACAAAATTCTCTTTTTCTTTATCGTTCCTATGGGAGACCCAGACATTGGGACGTCTCAAAGCAGTCCATGGGTGGGAATAAACAGAAAAACTAAGAAGTAGGCGGAGCCTAACTTCACAAATGGCCGACCGCCGCCTGAAGGATGCATCTGCCCAAGCTCGCATCTGCCGAAGCATGAGCATGCACTTGGTAGTGCTTTGAAAAGGTATGCAGGCTAGTCCAAGTGGCAGCCTGACAGACTTGCTGAGCCGTAGCCTGGTGCCTGAAAGCCCAAGAGGCACCGACAGCTCTGGTCGAGTGTGCCTTGATCCCCGGCGGGGGAGGCACCTGAGAACACTGGTAGGCATCCGAAATGGTCGACCTAATCCAACGGGCTAAGGTCGGCTTAGAAGCAGAGAGGCCCTTACGCCGACCAGTGGTCAGCACAAAAAGAGAGGTGCACCGCCTAAGAGCAGCGGTGCGAGACACATAGATCCGGAGAGCACGCACCAGATCCAGAGTATGCAACGCTTTTTCAAAGCGATGAACAGGAGCCGGACAAAAGGAAGGTAGGGTAATGTCCTGGTTAAGGTGGAAAGGAGAGACCACCTTAGGAAGAAAGTCCGGAGTCGGACGGAGAACCACCTTGTCTTGATGAAAAACCAAAAAAGGTGACTCCGAAGAGAGCGCAGCCAAATCAGAGACTCTCCTGAGGGAAGTTATGGCCACTAGAAAGACCACTTTCTGTGAAAGACGAAACAAAGAAACCTCCCTAAGAGGCTCAAAGGGGGGTTTCTGCAAAACCGTGAGAACCAAATTGAGGTCCCAGGGATCCAAGGGCCGCCGGTAAGGCGGAATGATGTGAGACGCGCCCTGCAAGAAGGTGCGGACCTGACCCAGCCAGGCGATACGCCGCTGGAACAGCACTGACAGAGCCGAGACTTGTCCCTTGAGAGAGTTGAGGGACAGTCCCAGCTGCAGACCGGACTGTAGAAAGGACAGAAGGGTCGGCAAGGAAAAAGGCCAAGCAGGATGGCCGGAAGAGCGACACCAGGACAGGAAAATTTTCTAAGTCCTGTGATAGATGTTGGCAGAGGAAGACTTACGGGCCCGAGTCATAGTAGAGATGACTTCAGGAGGAATACCAGAAGTCATCAAGATCCAGGACTCAAGAGCCACGCCGTCAATCTGAGAGCCGCAGAATTCTGGCGGAAAAACGGACCTTGTGAAAGAAGGTCTGGACGGTCCGGAAGATGCCACGGCACCTCTACGGACAGATGGAGCAGGTCTGGGTACCAAGCTCGCCTGGGCCAGTCCGGAGCAATGAGGATGACTCGACGGCCCTCCATTCTGATCTTGCGCAGAACTCTGGGCAAGAGAGCTAGAGGGGGAAACACGTAGGACAGACGAAACTGGGACCAGTCTTGAACCAGAGCGTCCGCGGCGAATGCCTGAGGATCGTGGGAGCGAGCCACGTAAACCGGAACCTTGTTGTTGTGACGGGATGCCATTAGGTCCACGTCCGGAGTGCCCCACTTGCGGCAGATTGACTGAAACACTGCCGGATGCAGGGACCACTCGCCACTGTCCACGGTTGGACGGCTGAGATAATCTGCCTCCCAGTTTTCCGCGCCTGGGATGTGGACTGCGGATATGGTGGACTTGGAGCCCTCCGCCCATTGAAGGATGCGTTGTACCTCCAACATTGCCAGGCGGCTGCGTGTCCCGCCTTGGTGACTGATGTAGGCAACCGCTGTCGCGTTGTCTGACTGAACTCGGATGTGCTTGCCCGCCAATAGGTGGTGAAAAGCTAGGAGAGCCAGAAGCACGGCTCTGGTTTCCAGCACATTGATCGAGAGGGCTGACTCGGACGGAGTCCAAGTGCCCTGCGCTCGGTAGTGGAGACATACCGCTCCCCAGCCGGATAGACTGGCATCCGTGGTGAGGATCACCCAGGACGGGGCCAGGAAGGAGAGCCCCTGAGACAGAGAGAGGGGCCGAAACCACCACTGAAGAGAGCTCCTGGTCTGTGGCGACAGAGCCACTAACCTGTGCAAGGAGGAAGACAGCTTGTCCCAACAGCAGAGAATGTCCAGCTGCAGTGGACGCAGATGGAACTGGGCAAAGGGAACAGCCTCCATTGACGCCACCATCTGACCCAGCACCTGCATCAGGTGCCTGATGGAATAACGGCGGGGCCTCAGCAGAGAGCGCACCGCCAGTTGGAGGGACTGCTGTTTGATTAAGGGCAACTTCACGAGTGCCGGCAGAGTCTCGAACTGCATCCCTAGGTACGTGAGCCTCTGGGTCGGAGTCAGAGTGGATTTGGGCAGATTGACAAGCCACCCGAATTGGGCTAGAGTGAGCGAGACACTCCGCTGACAGTCTGCGCTGG
The DNA here is from genome assembly GCF_048569485.1 of Anomaloglossus baeobatrachus. Lineage (NCBI taxonomy): Eukaryota > Metazoa > Chordata > Amphibia > Anura > Aromobatidae > Anomaloglossus > Anomaloglossus baeobatrachus. The sequence goes on from NC_134354.1 coordinate 744,840,800, forward strand.
ATGAAGCCTTGACTAGAAGGTCGTCCAGGTAAGGAATCACTGCCAACCCCTGGAGGTGCAGAACCGCAACCACTGCTGCCATGACCTTGGTGAATACCCGAGGGGCCGTGGCTAACCCGAAGGGGAGAGCCACGAATTGGAAATGTTCCTCTCCGACGTAGCCAACGCTGGTGTAAAACTGCAATTGGCACATGCAGATAGGCATCTCTGATGTCGATGGATGCCAGGAAATCCCCTTGGGTCATTGAGGCAATGACTGATCGCAGAGACTCCATGCGAAAATGCCGCACCTGAACATGCTTGTTGAGAAGCTTGAGATCCAGGATGGGCCGGAAGGAACCGTCCTTTTTGGGGACTAGGAAGAGATTTGAGTAGAAACCTCTGAACCGTTCCCGGGCGGGAACCGGTACAATTACTCCGTTGGCCTGCAAGGATGCCACGGCCTGAGAGAAGGCGGTGGCCTTGGAGCAGGGGGGAGTAGACAGAAAAAATCTGTTTGGCGGGCTGGAAGAGAACTCTATCCTGTAGCCGTGGGAGATGATATCCCGCACCCACTGATCGGAGACGTATTGAAACCACACGTCGCCAAAGTGGGAGAGCCTGCCACCGACTAAGGACGTTGCTGGCGCGGACAGATAGTCAAGAGGAGGCTGCCTTAGTGGCAGCAGCTCCTGCGGTCTTCTGAGGATGCGGCTTCGTGCGCCAGAAGGGTTTCTGGTCCTTGGCTGAGTTAGTGGACGAGGCCGAGGGCTTAGAGGACGACCAGTTGGAGGAACGAAAGGAACGAAACCTCGACCGATTCCTACCCTGGACAGGTTTCCTGGTTTTGGTTTGTGGCATGGAAGTACTCTTCCCGCCAGTAGCTTCCTTAATAATTTCATCCAGCTGTTCACCGAACAGCCAGGACCCAGCAAAACGGAGTCCAGCAAGGTACTTCTTTGAAGAAGCATCTGCCTTCCACTCTCGAAGCCACAAGATCCTGCGGATAGCGAGGGAATTAGCCGAAGCCACCGCAGTGCGGTGAGAAGCCTCCAGCATGGCAGACATGGCATAGGATGAAAAAGCTGAAGCTTGGGAAGTTAAGGTAACCATTTCGGGCATAGATTCCCTGGCGAGGGAATGCATCCCCTCCAGAGAAGCAGAGATGGCTTTGAGAGCCCACACTGCTGCAAAAGTCGGGGAGAACGAGGCCCCTGCCGCCTCATATACAGATTTGGCCAGAAGGTCAACCTGGCGGTCAGTGGAATCCTTAAGAGAGGTGCCATCAGCCACTGATACAACGATCCGGGCTGAGAGTCTAGACACTGGAGGGTCTACCTTTGGTGAATGAGCCCACTCCTTGACCACCTCAGGAAAAACGGTCATCAGAACCACGCTTTGGGAAGCGTTTGTCAGGACAGGCCCTAGGCTTGGTCACAGCGGCCTGAAAACTGGAGTGGTTAAAGAACACACTCTTTGTCCTCTTAGGCGAGGTAAACTGGTGCTTTTCTGCCAGAGAGGGTTGTTCCTCTGATAGTGGCGGATTGAGATCCAGTACAGAATTAATGGACGCAATCAAATCACTAACAGCTGAGTCACTTTCGGACAGATCAACGGGGCACATGGAGTTAGCCTCCGAGTTCCCTGTAAAGGCATCCTCGTCCTGCGAGTCAGCTTCTGAAACAGAGCCGCGGGACGAGGAAGGAGAGGGAGCCCTGCGTCTCCTCTTAGAAGGACGGGGTCTGGGACCAGATGATGAATCCTCTGTGAGCTCCGATCCTGAGAGAGCCCTAGCAGCAGAGGCACCGTGTGAAGGGGGCTGATGCATGTTCAGCAAAGTCCTGGACAGAAGTCCCATGGAGTCGGCAAAAGACTGGGAGATAGACCTAGAAAAGGATTCTACACAAGCCGGGGGTTCAGCCACAGGAGCCGGAGCAGCCTGAGAGACCACTGGGGGTGCGATTCCAGGCTGAGGCATCGTCAGGTTAGAGCAGGCATCACAATGCGGATAGGTGCTCGGTTCAGGCAGTAGGAGCTTACATGCAGCGCATACTGAATATAGCTTTGGAGCCTTGCTCCTCGTGTGAGACATGCTGCTGGAGTGGGGGCTCTGCCAGAATGACCCCCAGAGAGTATATACAGAGGTCCACAACCAGAGGTTGTGGCTTACCAGACCGCTGGAGCGGTGTTGTGTGCCCTCCAGATCCCGAAGCCCGGACCCCCAAGCACCTCAGCAGGGATGCTGCAGACCAGTGCTGATCGCAGGGAAAACGCTGAGAAAATGGCCGCCGGAGCGAAGAGAGGGGGCGGGACTTACTCTGGGAGCGGGATCTGGAGGGCCATAGAGACTTACAGGGGAGGAGACATGTACTCAGTGAGGAGTGTCCCTCCCCTGTGCAGAACGGCCGCTGGGCGGAGCCGCGCTGTCCCTCTGCATGAATGACATGCGAGGGCAGTGAAACCGAAACTAGGCCTCCGGCGAAGCTGGGGCCTAAATTTGAGCGGTGCGGCCGGTGCGCAGGCACCATCGGCGCGGTTCTCAGGCGACAGCCAGAGAACCCGCCGGAAATGTCATAAAACACACTCAGCACACTCTCCCACAACAATAAAGTACAGGGACCCCCAATATATAAACGTCTCAGGTACTTAGCTTGCTGAGACGCAGGGTTCCAAGTCCCTGGGGATGAGTGCTCCGGTCCAGCAGGATCCTGAAGGGCTGCAGATGGAGACCGGTCTCCTGCCAAGCATGGAGAACCGTGCTGGCTCCCACTTCAAGCCAGAGCCCAGGAGGGATGGTGAAGGAGCATGTAAGGCTCCAGCCTTGGAATCAACCTTAACAACACCGTAGACACAGTGGGGTGAGAAGGGACATGCCGGGGGTCCAGACTTGGACCCGCTTTTCTTCAAACTCTTTCCAAAAATCAGATGAGAATGCATGTGTGGATGTATGCCTCCTGAACACAAAGCGATAAACTGGCTAGATCTGGTTCTCCAGGGGGTTTATAAGCTCAGAGGGAGGAGCTACACTTTTGAGTGTAGTACTTTGTGTGTCCTCCGGAGGCAGAAGCTATATACCCATTGTCTGGGTCTCCCATAGGAACGATAAAGAAATATCTATCTTTAATAGCTGTGTTACAGTTGAAAGATACATGTATATACATACACACAATATACACAATAAAAGGAACATATCAGGTGCAATATGCACTCAGAATCATGAGCAGTTCTGGATGTATATTCCTAATCTCTGCCTAACGGAACCATGTATCTAGTAGCATAGATAAAGAGATTTTTAGAAAAAGTATTTCTAAAGATCCTTTATGATATGCTAATGAAGGCAGGGACTAGTCACAAGGGTGTTCCTTCCTGCGCTCATTCCGCCTATTAGCATGTTAGTACACCCACAGAGGCGTGTTAACATGCTATTCAATGCCCATTTTCCTGTGTCATCATCGGCAGTGATGCGTGTGCCTGTGTCAGTTGCTCCACCTCAGAACACTGGGTTTAGGGTCAGTGCGCATGATCAGAAATCCCAACACTTCCGGTCATGCGCACTAGACCTCTCTGAAGCCAGGACAGACAAATCTGGCTTCATAGGGCACATGACTGAAAGTGACGGGGACTTCTGATCATGCGCACTAACCCTAAGCCCGGCATTCTGAGGCGGTGCAACAGAGAGGTACGCACGTCACTGCCAATAATGACGCAGTATAATGGGCGTTAAATAGCATGGTAGCACGCCCCTGTGGGCATGGTAAGAGAGCAGACTAGTTGCGGCTATAACGCCCTTGTGACTAGTCCCTGCACTCATTAGCATATTATAAAGGATCTTTAGAAATACTTTTTCTAAAGGTCTCTTTATCTATGCTACTAGATACAAGGGCAGTTAGGCAGGGATCAGAAAAAAGCACCCAGAACTACTCGTATTGCACCTTAGGCTAGGTTCACATTTCCGTTGTTTATTATCAGTCACAATCCGCCGCTCTGAGAAACAACGCAATCCGTTTGGCAGATTCCGTTGTTTCCCATACACGCAGCAGATTGTGACTGATGTTCTTGCGTTGCATCCTCCGCCCGACTGATCAGTCGTGGAACGACTGACCGTCGGGCGGCAGGAACGCAGAGTGTAACGTTTTTTGAGCAGCGGAATCCTTAGGATTTCGCTGCGCATGCTCTCTCGGCGGCCGAACGATCAGCTGATCGACGGCAGCCGCCTTCTGTGAGCGATCAGCTGATCACCCGACGGCAGCCGCCTTCTGTGAGCGATCAGCTGATCACCCGGTGGCCGGCTGCTGTGAGCGATCAGCTGATCATCCGGCGGCCGGCTAATGAGAGCGATCAGCTGATCGTTCTCTCTTTTACGTTTTACAATGAAGCCCGACAATTTAATTCTTGTCATCCGTTGTACAACTCATCAGTCACAAGCGTTAATCAACGCATGTGACTGATGCAAAACAACTGAAATGTGAACCTAACCTTACAGGTTCACTTTAAGCTGCCTAAATAGCAATCACGAACTACAGATACACCATTCACACATTACACATACAAGAAACTCATTTTTGACATAACTTATATCCAATATTTAAGTGCCATATACATTCTCACACACAAAACATGCTGCATAGGAGTAACTCACACATTATCAGGCTACATACAAGGCACACACATCACATGCACTATCATTTTGCGCAAATACTAAAATCCTGGTGAAAAGATGCATCTGATATATTAGGGCATGTAGCGTACAACTCCTTGACAAATATTCGGCACAGAGGACACATTACACATGTGCAGTGTACAGTCATACAAGCTGGTCTAAGAAAGATTAGTCTTCTTCGGTTTGAACTCCATGGTAGAGGCTATAGTGTCTACAAAAACATCTACCCCGATGTGATCCACAGTGCTCCAGTCCTGCAAAAACAGACTCACCGCTTTCCACGTCCAGCAATCTTTCCACCACATCTTGTTTTTTCCCTTTTTCACTGACATTCTTGGGATCGTTATTTGCAGAAGAGTCTCGGGGTGACACTTTTGGAACCTTGGATGTAACTGCAAAGCATTTATTAGACAAACTATTCAGTCTGCAGGGTACAAATAAAAGACACACTAAAATCATTCTTTATAAAAGATGTGGATTAAAAGATTTTGGGTACGCAGCATAAAATGTTTCTTGGAGCCTTCATTGGGGGACACAGGAAACTATGGGGTGTATGCTGCGGCCACTAGGCAAGAAAAAAAAGTTAGCTCCTTTTCAGTAGGATACACGCACCAACTGGAGCCAAGCTGATCAGTTATTGAGAACCTATAATTAAATTCAGACTGACCCAACAGAGTAATTTAAAAAGGGCAAGTGCTGTGTCCCCCAATGAAGGCTCCGAGAAGAGATTTTATGGTGAGTACCCAAAATCTTCTTTTCTCTATCACTTCATTGGGGGACACAGGAAACCATGAGGCGTTCTAAAGCAGTCCCCAAGGGTGGAAAGAGAAGGACTAGAAAAAAAAGGAAGACCAGAGGCGAGACTCACAGGTCGGAAACTGTTCACTGTAATTTGCAAAGACTTTTGGCCTAAGACCGAAACTGCCAAGGAAAGAAATGTACATAGTATGTAGAACTTGGAAAAGGCAAGACATAACTAAAAAGCAGCCTAAAGAGCTCCCAATTAGAGGCTTGAATATGAGGCAGAAGGCCTCAGGAACAGGTGAAGAGAACTGGAACCCCAGCGAGGGTGCGCAGCTCCTCACCCAAAATGGTAGAGCAGATCTAGGTTGGAAGATCATTGTGAAGACTCTGGATCACGAAAAAGGAATCTGAACGTTTCAAGGAAACCGTCCTAGGCAGAAGGGGCGCTGAGACACACTCAGACCAGGAACAATATATTTTAAAAACTGGTCAGTAGGACAAGAAGTAGAAGAATGAAAATGAAAGAAGACTCTCATCCCAAGGGAGAATAATGTTAACCACTTTTGGAAAAGAGAGAAAACTGGACGAAGGACCACCATGTTCAGATGAAGGTCAGGAAAGAAGAGCGACGGACTACCAGATACATCCTCTATAACCAAATGGGATAGGCTTCCACCTTGGTGGATGATGAATATTGCAGCATTGTCAATTAGCAGCGTAGGGCAGCACGTCAGAGGATCCTACCAGAGAAGAAGAGGCACTGACCGGCTCCGAGTCCCAGAAGAAAGGAGAGAAGGCTTACTGAGCCTACCAGCAATCTTGAGCTCTAGATACTAAAATAAAGTTCCCCAACTGAGCAGACTGTCATCATGATTGTCCAATGATTTGGAGGGTCTCTTGCAAAGAAAGGGAAAAGAACGCTGCCACCAGGCCAAGATTAAGAGATTGGTGAGGGGGGTCTGTTATACCAAGGGAATAGCTTGGGAGAAGTGGGACATGGAGCGGAAGAACAGAGTGATCAAATCCAGAAGAAGGGTAGAGAACTCTTCAACATGGAAAAGACTCGGTCTCTAGGTGGGATAACGAAGTGAACGATTACACCCTGTTTGCCTCATAAGTAGTGTTGAGCGGACCCGAACTGTAAAAATCGGGATCCGCGCGGTTTCAGGGTTCGATCCGGGTCCGACGTGGACCCGGCTGCACATCTCTCTCTCTCTCTCACTCACTCGGATCCGCTCACCACTGACTTACATGGGTCCGGATTCCGGATCAGATCCAGACTTCTTTGACAATCCGCGACGCCTCATTGGGGGACACAGGACCATGGGACGTCCTAAAGCAGTCCCTGGGTGGGTAAACAAACAATGCAACACAAGGACTAGGAACCAGTCCCAGATAGCCAGGAGCGCCTACTGAAATAGGTGCTCCACTGTCGTTTGCAGAAATTTCCTACCTAGGTTTGCCTCAGCCGAAGCATGGGTATGGACTCGGTAATACTTTGAAACAGTATGTAGGCAAGACCACGTCGCAGTCTTACACCCCTGTTCCAATGAGTCCGCAGCCCACTAGGAATGGGCTTGAGTTGCAAGCGGTAGACTTCCTGGATCGCAGAGCGAATCCAGCGAGCCAGCGTTGCCTATGAAGCTGCCTGTCCTTTCTTAGGCCTTTCAGGAATGACGAACAAGGAGTCCATGTTCCTAAAGGTCCCACAGGACACGCGATCTAGCTCTGCGGCACCACAGGCCCATGCTGCCTCTGACTTTCTCCATGCCCAACAGACCTCCCTCCAAGCCATACCACAGAAGTAATTTGTAACTATCAGGCATATTACCCTGATCCCAAGCGTGAGCCCTGGACCCTGATTCCACACTGCAGGAGCCATACACATGATCATATCTCCTAAGCCCAACGAACCTTTCTCCAGGCTATACCATTGAAGCCAATAGCTATAATAGCACTCAGGTCCATTATCCTGACTCCAAGCTTGAGCCCTGGGCCCTGATACCATACCGAAGGAGCTGCCTTCTCCCTGACACTCCCATGATTGTAATATCTCCGGCTACTCTAGACAAGGGACACACATGACTACCAAGACTTCCTCACTATGTTCCACATACCCCTATAGGATTTGATCCTATACGCCGGCATTACCCAGGGAACTCACACAGGCAGTCTCTGCACGTGTTCTTACAGCTATTTTACTTACCTATCAGGCTACGATTCCAGTGTAGGTCAAGTCTGTCCGACCTGATGAAGGCTTGTTAGCCGAAACGTCGACACCTGGCGGACAATTGTACAGCACAGTTTTTTCATGTTTGACACTGACAAAATAAAAGAAAAGGATTTTGACATCCAACTACTGCGTTCTTTGATTTCATGGGAAATTACTAGTGTGCCCGAGTTAACCTCTAGTGACTGTTTAAAATTTCTCCTGAGCACCTATATCAAGAGGAGATGCGAGGTCTTCTTTTTCATGTTCCTAAAGGGGCTGTCCTGGATACGTAATATCTGAGAGCCCTCACAAGATCTAGCGAATGTAGAGACCTTTCCACCCTATGGACTGGGTGTGGACAAAAAGGCAGGCAGAACTATGTCCTCGTTCATATGAAAGGGGAAAGTAACCTTCGGAAGAAAATCCGAAAGGGGGCGTAGAACCACCTTGTCCTGATAATAGATCAGAAAGAGTTCGCGGCAAGAGAGTGCTGTCAGTTGTCTGATGGACGTAATCGCCACTAAGAATGTTACCTTCCAGGAGAGAAGAGCAAGAGAAGATTCTGTCAGGGGTAAAATGACGATGATGATGATGAGACTCAAAGGGTCTCTCGGGATCTGACTCCTGTTCCAAATCATAATGTCATGTGTGCACGCGAGACTAATAACGGACTACGAGTCAGTTACATCTATCTCCATGACTGGCACTGACCAAGTGGTCTTTTATTGTTTAAAACTTTCCACAGCTCTTCAGAAGTGAAGGGCGTGGACAAAATACAGTCCAATCAAGTATCGTAGGTCGGGGTTTCATGACGTATAGAAAGCTGCATATCCTCTCTTTGATTGGACAGTCCAGACTCCAGGAATTTCTTTTGTTTATCACCTCGGGTGTAGACAGGAAATGGCAGCCATCTTTAAATTACATATACTTATATATACTGTGTTAAGGAACAAAGACATGCATAAATATGTGTTAGTTCACATCTGCTAAACTATATACCTGAGTCTATGAAATGGCTGAAGTATTTTTTATACTCAATTCTTATCCTCAACAGTTCCTTAAGAGGTTCAAAGGGGGAACTCTGGAGACCGTCCAAAATGAGATTGAGGTCCCATGGGAAACGCCCTGGAGGAAGGTCTTGACTTGCGGATTGCAAGCTAGACGGCATTGATAAAATATTGAGAGAGATGAAACCTGCCCCTTAAGGGAGCTGAGGGCCAACCCCTTTTGCAACCTGACTGCAAAAAAATCAAGAATTCTGGGAATCGCCAAAGGCATAGGTTGGACATTGGATTCCCTGCACCGAGAAGTAGGGAATTTTGTTTACTTACCGTAAATTCCTTTTCTTCTAGCTCCTATTGGGAGACCCAGACAATTGGGTGTATAGCTTCTGCCTCCGGAGGCCACACAAAGTATTACACTTTAAAAGTGTAACCCCTCCCCTCTGCCTATACACCCTCCCGTGGATCACGGGCTCCTCAGTTTTGGTGCAAAAGCAGGAAGGAGGAAACTTATAAATTGGTCTAAGGTAAATTCAATCCGAAGGATGTTCGGAGAACTGAAAACCATGAACCAAAAGAACAATTCAACATGAACAACATGTGTACACAAAAGAACAACCAGCCCGAAGGGAACAGGGGCGGGTGCTGGGTCTCCCAATAGGAGCTAGAAGAAAAGGAATTTACGGTAAGTAAACAAAATTCCCTTCTTCTTTGTCGCTCCATTGGGAGACCCAGACAATTGGGACGTCCAAAAGCAGTCCCTGGGTGGGTAAAAGAATACCTCGATAAAAAGAGCCGACACGACTCCCTCTTACAGGTGGGCAACCGCCGCCTGAAGGACTCGCCTACCTAGACTGGCGTCTGCCGAAGCATAGGTATGCACCTGATAGTGTTTCGTGAAAGTGTGCAGGCTAGACCAGGTAGCTGCCTGACACACCTGCTGAGCCGTAGCCCGGTGCCGCAATGCCCAGGACGCACCCACGGCTCTGGTAGAATGGGCTTTCAGCCCCGAAGGAAGCGGAAGCCCCGAAGAACGGTAAGCTTCAAGAATCGGTTCCTTGATCCACCGAGCCAAGGTTGACTTGGAAGCCTGCGATCCCTTACGCCGGCCAGCGACAAGGACAAAGAGCGCATCTGAACAGCGCAGGGGCGCCGTGCGAGACACGTAGAACCGGAGTGCTCTCACTACATCTAATGAGTGCAAATCCTTTTCACATTGGTGAATTGGATTAGGGCCAAATGAAGGTAAGGAGATATCCTGATTGAGATGAAAAGGAGATACCACCTTAGGGAGAAATTCCGGGACAGGACGCAGAACCACCTTATCCTGGTGAAAAACCAGGAAGGGGGCTTTGCATGACAGCGCTGCAAGCTCGGACACTCTTCGGAGTGATGTAACTGCCACTAGAAATGCCACCTTCTGCGAAAGACGTGATAAAGAGACATCCCGCAGCGGCTCGAAAGGTGGTTTCTGAAGAGCCGTTAGCACCCTGTTAAGGTCCCAGGGTTCCAGCGGGCGCTTGTAAGGTGGGACTATGTGGCAAACTCCCTGCAGGAACGTGCGGACCTGCGGAAGCCTGGCCAGACGCTTTTGAAAAAATACTGAGAGCGCCGATACTTGTCCCTTGAGAGAGCTGAGTGACAAACCCTTGTCCATTCCGGATTGAAGGAATGAAAGAAAAATGGGTAAGGCAAAAGGCCAGGGAGTAAAACCATTATCAGAGCACCAGGACAAGAAGATCCGCCAAGACCTGTAATAGATCTTGGCAGACGTTGGTTTCCTGGCCTGTCTCATAGTGGCAATGACATCCTGAGATAACCCTGAAGACGCTAGGAGCCAGGACTCAATGGCCACACAGTCAGGTTGAGGGCCGCAGAATTCAGATGGAAAAACGGCCCTTGTGACAGCAAGTCTGGGCGGTCTGGAAGCGCCCACGGCTGACCCACCGTGAGATGCCACAGATCCGGGTACCACGACCGCCTCGGCCAATCTGGAGCGACGAGAATGGCGCGACGACAGTCGGACCTGATCTTGCGTAACACTCTGAGCAGCATCGCCAGGGGAGGAAATACATAAGGCAGTCGAAACTGCGACCAATCCTGAACTAATGCGTCCGCCACCAGAGCTCTGTGATCTTGAGACCGTGCCATGAATGCCGGGACTTTGTTGTTGTGCCGTGACGCCATGAGATCGACGTCCGGCGTTCCCCAGCGGCGACAGATCTCTCGAAACACGTCTGGGTGAAGAGACCATTCCCCCGCGTCCATGCCCTGACGACTGAGAAAATCTGCTTCCCAGTTTTCTACGCCCGGGATGTGAACTGCGGAGATGGTGGAGGCTGTGGCTTCCACCCACTGCAGAATCCGCCGGACTTCCTGGAAGGCTTGACGACTGCGCGTGCCGCCCTGGTGGTTGATGTATGCGACGGCAGTGGCGTTGTCCGACTGTATACGGATCTGTCTGCCCTCCAGCCACCGCTGGAAGGCCAATAGGGCTAGATACACTGCCCTTATCTCCAAAACATTGATCTGAAGGGAAGACTCTCTGAGTCCAGGTTCCCTGAGCCCTGTGGTGGAGGAAAACCGCTCCCCACCCTGACAGGCTCGCGTCCGTGGTGACCACAGCCCAGGTTGGGGGCAGGAAGGATTTTCCCTGCGATAGAGAATTGGGAAGAAGCCACCACTGAAGAGACGTCTTGGTTGCAAGGGAAAGAAAGACGTTCCTGTCGAGGGAAGTCGACCTCCTGTCCCATTTGCGGAGAATGTCCCACTGGAGTGGGCGCAGATGGAATTGCGCGAAGGTCACTGCCTCCATTGCTGCCACCATCTTCCCCAGGAAGTGCATGAGGCGCCTCAAGGGGTGTGACTGACCCCGAAGAAGAGATTGCACCCCTGCCTGCAGAGAGAAGGGAATTTTGTTACTTACCGTAAATTCCTTTTCTTCTAGCTCTTATTGGGAGACCCAGACGATTGGGGTATAGCTACTGCCCTCCGGAGGCCACACAAAGCACTACACTAAAAAGTGCAAGGCCCCTCCCCTTCTGGCTATACCCCCCCCGTGATATCACGGGTTCTCCAGTTTTAGTGCCAAAGCAAGAAGGAGGAAAGCCAATAACTGGTTTAAACAAATTAACTCCGAGTAACATCGGAGAACTGAAAAACCGTTCAACATGAACAACATGTGTACCCGCAAACAACAAAAAAATCCCGAAGGACAACAGGGCGGGTGCTGGGTCTCCCAATAAGAGCTAGAAGAAAAGGAATTTACGGTAAGTAACAAAATTCCCTTCTTCTTCAGCGCTCTATTGGGAGACCCAGACGATTGGGACGTCCAAAAGCTGTCCCTGGGTGGGTAAAGAAATACCTCATGTTAGAGCTGCAAGACAGCCCTCCCCTATGGGGAAGCCACTGCCACCTGCAGGGCTCTTCTACCTAGGCTGGCGTCCGCCGAAGCATAGGTATGCACCTGATAATGTTTGGTGAAAAAATGTGCAGGCTCGACCAGGTAGCTGCCTGGCACACCTGTTGAGCCGTAGCCTGGTGTCGTAATGCCCAAAACGCACCTACGGCTCTGGTAGAATGGACCTTCAGCCCTGAAGGAACCGGAAGCCCCGCAGAACGGTAGTCTTCAAGAATTGGTTCTTTGATCCATCGAGCCATGGTGGCTTTAGAAACCTGCAACCCCTTGCGCGTACCAGCGATAAGGACAAAAAATGCATCAGAGCGGCGCATGGGCGCCGTGCGGGAAATGTAGATTCTGAGTGCTCTCACCAGAACTAACAACTGTAAATCCTTTTCATACCGGAGAACCGGATGAGAACAAAAGGAAGGAAAGGGTATATCCCGATTAAGAAGAAACGCGGATACAACCTTAGGGAGAAACTCCTGAATAGGGCGCAGCACTACCTTGTCCTGGTGGAACACTAGGAAGGGAGCCTTGAATGACAGAGCCGCCAGCTTAGACACTCGCCGAAGCGACGTGATCGCAACCAGAAAGGCCACTTTCTGTGACAGGCGCGAAAGGGAAACTTCCCTCAGAGGCTCGAAATGCGGCTTCTGGAGAGCAACTAGTACCCTGTTCAGATCCCATGGATCTAACGGCCGCTTGTACGGGGGCACAATATGACAAACCCCCTGTAGTAACGTGCGCACCTTAGGAAGACGTGCTAGACGCTTCTGAAAAGAACACGGATAGTGCCGAGACTTGCCCTTAAAGGGAGCCGAGCGACCAACCTCTTTCCCAACCAGATTGCAGGAGGGAAGGCAAAGTAGGCAATGCCGATGGCCAGGGAGACCCTCCCTGAGCAGAACACTAAGATAAGAATATCTTCCACGAGTTGTGGTAGATCTTGGCAGACCGCGGCTGGCTAGCCCGTCTCATGGTGGCAATGACGCCGTGCTCACGGTCGACCGACGGTGAGATGCCACAGATCACGGTACCACGACCTCCCCGGCCAGTCTGGGGCGACGAGGATGGTGTGGCAGCAATCGGTAGCTGGAACTGTGACCAATCCTGAGCCAAGGCGCCTGTCGCCAGAGCTCTTTGATCGTAAGACCGCGTCATGAAAATCGGGACCTTGTTGTTGCCGAGAAGCCATGACGTCGACGTCCGTCTTCATCCTGCGTCTACAGAATTCTTGCAAACAAACGGGTGCAGAGCCCATTCCCCTGCGTCCACGCCCTGGCGACTGAGGAAGTCTGCTTCCTAGTGTCGTACGCCCGGGATGTGAACAGCTGATATGGTGTATGCTCTGTCTTCTACCCATAGCAGAATCCGCCGGACCTCTTGGGAGTCTTGTCGACTGCGTAGTCCGCCTTGGTGGTTGGTGTATGCCACCGCTGTGGATAGTCCGACTGAATTCGGATCTATTTGCATTCCAGCCACTGCAGGAAGGCTTGCAGTGCAAGATACACTGCCCAGAGCTCCAGACCACTGAGTTGAAGAGTGGACTCCTCTGAAGATGGTCTTTGACCGTCTGGAAAAGCTAAAACTCGCCTCTGGATGAGGCGCCTCCTTGAAGGAGAGACTGTCCCCTCGTCTGTAGTGAACGCTGTTTGTCCAGCGGAAGCTTCACTATCGCTGAGAGAGTGTGAAAACTCTCCAGGAGATGCCAGCGATTGGGTTCAACCTTGACAAGTTGAAGACCCACCCGAAACTCTGGGAAGGGTCCAGCGCCATGTTCAGGTTGTGTTGGCATGCTTGTAAAGGAGAGTGCCTTGACCAGTAGATTGCCCAAGTAAAGGATCACAGAGTGACCGTGAGAGCGCGGGACTGCTCCCTCTGCTGCCACGAACTTGGTGAACACCCGTGGGGCTGTCGCCAGCCAAAGGGTATGGCTACGAAACGAAATATTCTCGTCTTTAATAACGAATCGTAGCCAACGCCGGTGCCTCGGAGCAATCGGCACGTGTAGATAAGCATCCTGATGTCTATTGAAGCTAGGAAAACTCCTTGAGACAGAGAGGCAATGACGGAGCGGAATGATGCCATCCGGAACCGCCTGGTTTTCACGTGCTCGTTAAGCAGTATAAAGTCCCGAACGGGACGGAAGGAGCCGTCCTATTTTGGCACCACGACCAGGTCGGGGCAAAATGCGTATCTGGTTCCTGAAGAGGAACAGGGATTACGGCTCTTTCCGCCTGCAGAAGAGCCTCGGCTCGGTCGGTGCGGTAGTTTGAAAACAAACTGACTCTCACTCACAGGCCCTCAACCTGCGGTAGGTAAATGCCGCTAAAGCGGGGGAGTCTGCCCCCCCGCGGTTGCGGAGTGAGAGGGCTGAAAATTATGAGGAAAACGCTTTGGTAGCGGATCCTCCGGCTGCCTTCCCCGGGCGTGAATTGAGCCCGCTAGGAATCTATGCCCTTCTGGGCTTTTTGAGTCGTCTTGGATAGTTGAATGATTTCATTCAACCCTTACCAACAGACTATCACTAGATAAAGGCAACCTGGTTAAGCACTTCGTTGGAAGCAGCCTCTGTTCCAATCTCTCAACTACTAGCCTCTGCGTAAAAACACGGAGTTGGCGGATGCCACTGACGTCCGGCTCGTAGAGTCTCGGACAGCAATAACAGCATGATTCGCCATGCCGACATTGCGAGTTAAAGACGCTGCTGGGACCGAGAGTACCTGTGACAGCGACCCTCTGCGCAATACTAGCTGAAATAGCTTGGAGTGCCTTCACGGCTGCGACTGCCGGAGCAGCCGACCTGCCGATAGCTTCATAGACAGATTGCAACCAGAGGCCAATCTGCCTGTCAATGGCCTTTTGAAGTGAAGTCCTATCCACCACTACAACTATAGATCTAGCTGCAAGCATGGAGATTGGGGGATCCACATTTGGATACTGGGTCTAGCGCTTGACCACGTCAGGGGGAGCGACACGTGTCTCATTAATACGGTCGGAGAAACGCTTATCGTGATAAGCGTGTCGTTTCTGGACTGCGTCTCTGGAGTCAGAGTGCTAAACAAGTACTCAATATATAGAGATTTCTCTTGCTGTGAAGCTGACCCCTCCACTGGAGGAGTTGAGGGAGAAATACCCAACCTTTCGTTGATGGACGCAAAAAGATTATTCACTATAGCGTCACCATCCGGTGTATCCGGATTGAGAGCGGTGTCAGGAACAGAGTCCTGAACAGCTACGTCTGCCTCATCGTACAGAGAGTACTCCAGCTGGGACCTTGCCCAGTGATGTAGTCGAGGGCTAATGCCAGCGAGCCCGCTGAGGCCATCTGGGACTGTCGACCGTGTCGGATGCCTGCTCTCTGGGATGCCTGGAATCACTCTGGCGCCTTGAGATGCTCCAGATCAGGGCGGCCAGGGTCATTGCAACCATATTGCCCACGGTCTGCTTGGGGTGCAAAGTCTGTAAGATGTCAGTCATAGTCACAGACAATATATCAGCGGAAAAACTGCAACTTCGTCCCTGTCTCTGGACAGAGATCACAGGTGGTTCCTTTGGCCACATATAGCAGAGACCCCGGTTGAGCAATTGCACGCACTGGGGGTCCTGAAACCGTATGACATGCAGTACAAGCAGCATAGAAAGCCCGTACATTGGCAACTTGTCTTTTTCTGCTGTTGTTGTCTAGCTATCTAAGAGCCTAGCCGAGGATAGCGACCGTACAGTGAATAGTCATACAAGCATGAAGTACAAATAAACACTTCAGCACATGTAGTACACGCAGCATTGAAAACTTGTGGCTTGGCACATTTGCTCTTCTGCTGCTGTTGTCTATTTATCTAGGAGCATGAGACAAGGATAGCGACATACAGTGAATGTATAGCATACAGCATGACAGTAAACACTGCAGCCCATGCAATCCAAGCAGCATTGAAAGCTTGCGCGTTAGCACCCTAGCCTTTCTGCTGCTGTTGTCTATTTATCCAGGAACATTAGCCAAGGATAGCGACATACAGTGAATGTATAGCATACAAGCATGACAGTAAACACTGCAGCCAATGCAAGTCAAGCAGCATTGAAAACTTGTGCCGTAGCACCATTGCTCTACTGCTGCTTTTGTCTGTTTATCTGGGCGCATTAGCCAAGAATAGCGACATACAGTGAATGTATATCATAACAATAAACCGTGCAGCACATGCAAGCGAAGCAGCATTGAAAGCTTGTGCCTTAGCACAAATTGCTCTACTGCTGCTGTTGCCCAATCTGACAGTAAACACTGCAGCACATGCAAACGAAGAAGCATTGAAAGCTTGTGCCTCAGCAGCATTGCTTATTTGCTGCTGTTGCCCAGAATAGCGACAGTACAGTACAGTGCATAGCATATCAGCACACAGCCCAAAAGCCCACTTCAGCATTAGTGGTGTCAGTTGCTTACCGCCCGCACAAGAGCGGGTGCGAGGTCGCCCAAAAACCTGTGACTGGTTCCGTTCTCCCAGAGTGGAAACCATAATGGCTGCCGGCTTCTCTTCCCCGTCCTGTGCAGAGGGGCGGGCCGTGGGCGAGCCCCAGCCAAGAGCGGGAACCCGGCGTCTCACTGTGTTCAGTGAGAGGGGGCTGGAGAATGCAAAGCAGACTCCAGCTCCCTGCGCTGAGCTACTGTACAGCGTCCCGCCCCTCCTCTGACTGGCAGGGCTGGGGCGGGAACGAAACGAAAACTAGGCCGCAAAGCCGGGGACTCTAGTAATAAGCGCGGCCGTCCCATGTGCACGGCCGACGCCGAAGTCCCCCGGCGCACCACAAGTCCCAGCCGCGCCACAATGTAAAAAAAACAACCAGCAGCGGCCGGCGCGGCCGTTTTCAATACATAAATTCACTCAGCAAAGCTGCAGTGAATAATAGCACCAGCGCTCCGCGCTGTTGTCCCCGGCGCACTAACACTCCCAGCAATGCTGGTGTGTGTGGGCGCGATGTGCATGGGAACACAGAGTACCTTGATGTAGCAGGGCCCTGTCCCTGACGATACTCAGCTCCATATCCAGCAGGTTCTTTTGGGTCTGTGGATGGAGCTCGGTCTCTGTGCCTGGAGACCGGTAAGATCCCACTTCACCCAGAGCCCCTCATGGGGATGGGGAAGGAAAACAGCATGTGGGCTCCGGCCTCTGTACTAGCAATAAGTACCTCAACCTTACAACACCATCCACGGGTGAGAAGGGAGCATGCTGGGGGCCCTATATGGGCCCTCTTTTCTTCCATCCGACATAGTCAGCAGCTGCTGCTGACCAAAATCTGTGGAGCTATGCATGGATGTCTGACCTCCTTCGCACACAAAGCTAAAACTGGAGAACCCGTGATATCACGGGGGGGGTATAGCCAGAAGGGGAGGGGCCTTGCACTTTTTAGTGTAGTGCTTTGTGTGGCCTCCGGAGGGCAGTAGCTATACCCCAATCGTCTGGGTCTCCCAATAGAGCGCTGAAGAAAAGCTGTTTGTCCAGCGGTAGCTTGACTACCGCTGATTGTGTATGAAACTCCATCCCGATGTAAGTCAGTGATTGGGTCGGTGTCAACTTGGATTTTGGGAAGTTGATGATCCACCCGAACTGCTGGAGAGTCTCCAGAGCGATGGTAAGGCTGTGTTGACACGCCACCCGAGAAGGTGCCCTGACTAGGAGATCGTCTAAGTAGGGAATCACCGAGTGGCCCTGAGAGTGTAGGACCGCCACGACGGATGCCATGACTTTGGTGAAAACCCGTGGGGCTGTCGCCAGGCCGAAAGGCAATGCCACGAACTGAAGGTGTTCGTCCCCGATGGCGAAACGCAAGAAGCGTTGATGTTCGGGTGCGATCGGCACGTGGAGATAAGCATCCTTGATGTCGATCGATGCTAGGAAGTCTCCTTGTGACATCGATGCGATGACCGAGCGGAGAGATTCCATCCGAAACCGTCTGGTGCTCACATGTCTGTTGAGTAGTTTGAGGTCCAGAACGGGACGGAATGATCTGTCCTTCTTTGGCACCACGAACAAGTTGGAGTAAAAGCCGCGACCATGTTCCTGAGGGGGAACGGGAATCACAACTCCTTCTGTCTTCAGAGCGTCCACTACCTGAAAAAGTGCGTCGGCCCGAGCGGGGGGCGGAGAGGTTCTGAAGAAACGAGTCGGAGGACGAGAGCTGAACTCTATCCTGTAACCGTGAGACAGAATGTCTCTCACCCATCGGTCTTGAACATGTGGCCACCAGGCGTCGCAAAAGCGGGAGAGCCTGCCACCGACCGAGGATGCGGTTCGGGGATGCCGAGAGTCATGAGGAGGCCGCCTTGGAGGCAGTGCCTCCGGCGGATTTTTGGGGGCGTGACTTAGACCGCCACGCATAGGAGTTCCTCTGGCCTTTCTCCGGCCTGTTGGACGAAGAGGATTGGGACTTGGCGGAGGGACGAAAGGACCGAAACCTCGATTGTATTTTCCGTTGCTGAGGTCTCTTCGGTTTGGACTGGGGTAAGGAGGAGTCCTTTCCCTTGGATTCCTTAATAATCTCATCCAATCGTTCGCCAAACAATCGGTCGCCAGAAAACGGCAAACCGGTTAAGAACCTCTTGGAAGCCGAGTCGGCCTTCCATTCTCGTAGCCACATGGCCCTGCGGACTGCCACTGAATTAGCGGATGCCACCGCTGTACGGCTAGCAGAGTCTAGGACTGCGTTCATGGCGTAGGAAGAAAATGCCGACGCCTGAGAAGTCAAAGACGCAACCTGCGGAGCAGAAGTACGTGTGACCGCATTAATCTCGGCCAGACAAGCTGAGATAGCTTGGAGTGCCCACACGGCTGCAAAAGCCGGGGCAAAAGACGCGCCCGTGGCTTCATAGATGGATTTCACCAGGAGCTCTATCTGCCTGTCAGTGGCATCTTTTAGCGATGAGCCATCTGCAACCGATACCACAGATCTAGCCGCCAATCTAGAGACTGGAGGATCCACCTTGGGACATTGAGCCCAACCCTTAACTACGTCAGAGGGGAAGGGGTAACGTGTGTCAGTAAGGCGCTTAGTAAAGCGCTTGTCCGGAACCGCTCTGGACTTCTGGACAGCATCTCTGAAGTTAGAGTGATCGAAAAACGCACTCCGTGTACGTTTGGGGAACCGAAACTGGTGTTTCTCCTGCTGAGAAGCCGACTCCTCTATAGGTGGAGGCGGGGGAGATAGATCTAACACCTGGTTGATGGACGAGATAAGATCATTTACTAAGGCGTCCCCTTCAGGTGTATCAAGGTTGAGGGCGACGTCAGGGTCAGAGCCCTGAGCTGCGCCGTCCGCCTCGTCCTCCAGAGAGTCATCAAGGTGGGACCCCGAGCAGCGTGAAGAAGTCGGGGAAGATTCCCAGCGAGCCCGCTTAGCCGGTCTGGGACTGTGGTCCGTGCAGGAGTCCTCCACGTGAGACCTAGGGCCCCCCCCGGGAGCGCGCTGCGACGCGGACCGAGAGGTACCTGGAGGCGACGCACCAACAGGGCCCGGTGGCCTGTGTAAGGACCGGTCTGGACTGCAAGGCTTCTAGCAGCTTGGCAGACCATTTGTCCATAGACTGAGCCATGGATTGTGAAAGTGACTCAGAGTTTCTCAGCAAAAGCTGCAAACTCTGTCCCTGCCGCCTGGACAGGGGGGAGCAGGGGGGTCTACCTGACCCGAGGGGCCCACTAGTGACCGAGGCTCCGGCTGAGCAAGCGAAACAGGGGTCGAGCATTGCTCACAGTGAGGGTAGGTGGAACCCGCAGGTAACATAACCGCACAAGAGGTACAGGTCGCAAAAAAACCCTGTGCCTTAGCGCCCTTGCTCCTTGTGGACGACATGCTGTTGTCTCCTAGGAGAGTGATCACTGAGGGTATATGGGAAAGGGTATACAGCCCGGCCGAACAGAAATATATATATACAGAATACGTATCTATTCCGGCACCCTAGGGGGACCAGCACCGGGTGACCGGTGTGGCTTACCGACCGCTAAAAAGCGGAGTGTGTGTCCTCCAGATTCCCTGCCTTAGGTCTCCCAGAGCTGCAGAGCTCTTCCCTGATAATCCTCCACCGGCAGATGGCTGCCGGAGCTCTCAGGGGAGGAGTGGAGCCGTGGGCGGCGCTAGGAAAGTGCGGGAATCTGGGGTCCCCACAGTGATCAGTGAGGGGGGAGGAAACATACAGGATGCTCCGGCCCTCACATCCGACGTCAGGTCGGCAGTCCC
The DNA here is from genome assembly GCF_048569485.1 of Anomaloglossus baeobatrachus. Taxonomy (NCBI): domain Eukaryota; kingdom Metazoa; phylum Chordata; class Amphibia; order Anura; family Aromobatidae; genus Anomaloglossus; species Anomaloglossus baeobatrachus. The sequence goes on from NC_134354.1 coordinate 744,861,019, forward strand.
GCCCTTACCCCTGACAGACAGGCCCGGGGGCGGGAGTTTTGCTACTAGGCCGTGATGAAGCCAAGGAGTAAATTTAAGACCGCGGCCGACAAGCAGGCGCGGTCGGCGCAGAAGTCCGCCGGTCTTCACAAATCAGCAGCTGCTGCAGCGTCCGGGAAAAAGGCGCTCCATGCACAGTCCCCATGGGAACACAGAGTACCTTATAGATGCAGGGCCCGGTCCCTGAGGATGAATAGACTCCTGTCCGGCAGATTCCCAGAGAGGCTGCGGAGGGAGCCCGGTCCCAGTAAATGGATGACCGGTCAGGATCCCACTTCTCCCAGAGCCGCTAAGGGATGGTGAAGGAAAACGGCATGAGGCTCCGGCCTTTGTACCCGCAATGGGTACCTCAACCTTAACAGCACCGCCGACGTAGTGGGGTGAGAAGGGAACATGCCGGGGGCCCCGTGGGGGCCCGCTTTTCTTCCAACCGATATAACTAAAATGAGAATGCATGAGTGGATGTGTGCCTCCTTCCACACAAAGCATAAAACTGAGGAGCCCGTGATGCACGGGAGGGTGTAGAGGCAGAGGGGAGGGGTTACACTTTTAAATTGTAATACTTTGTGTGGCCTCCGGAGGCAGAAGCGATACACCCAATTGTCTGGGTCTCCCAATGGAGCGACAAAGAAAGGAAAGTTTCACGTACGGTGGTAAATACGGGATGAAGGCCGGCTTTCGGGCACTAAACATGGTGGAGATGACCGCGGGAGAGAATCTCCCTCTTGTTAAAGTCCAGGTCTCAATAGCCAGGCCATCAGCTTCAGGGCTCTGGAGTTCTGACGGGAAATGGGCCCTTGGGTCAGCAGGTCTGGGATGCTTAAGAAGCGCCATGAGCTATTGTACTAATTCGGCGTACCAGGCGCGCCTGGGCCAGTCCGGTGCTATTAGTATCACCGGGACTCCTCCTGCCTTGATCTTCCCGATTACTCGCGGCAGCAGGGGCAGAGGCGAAAAAACATTTAAGGTAGACGGAAGCGACTTCAGGAGATTAGAGCATCCGCGCCGATGGACTGTGGATCACGTGACCTGGCTAAGAACGCGGGTACCTTTGTGTTCAACCTTGAGGCCATTAGATCCACGTCTGGTGTACCCCAGCGAGTGCAGATGTGTGGGAACACTTCTGGGTGGAGAAACCACTCTCCGGCGGCCAGGCCTTGGCGACTTAGAAGGTCCGCCGCCCAGTTCTCTACTCCCGGTATGTGTACCGCTGAAACCACAGACCCCGTCGATTCGACCCAGGTGAGGATCTTGAGGACCTCGAGATAAGCTGTCTTTCTGCTGGTACCTCCCTGCCGATTGACATAGGCCACAGCTGTTGCATTGTCCAATTGGACCCGAATCAAACGACCTGCTAGCAGAAGGATGGGGGGAAAGGTGGGGGGGGGGGACGACCTGAGCGCGAGAAAGACTGCGCTGATTTTCAGGATGATTTCTGGGAAGGAAAGACTCTTGGGGCATCCAACGTCCCCAAGCAGTGTGGAGCCAGTACGCTGCTCTCCATCCTAAGAGGCTGGCGTCCGTGGTCAGGAGTAGCCAGTCCACTTGGGAGAGAAAATCTCCCTCTTGATATGGAAGAGGGCTGAAGCCACCAGAAAGCGCATACCTGACTGAAGGCGTCAGGCGAAAAGCTCGTCCAGGGAAAAGGGGCTCTTGTCCCAGGCAGCTAGAAGCGCAAGCTAGTAGCAAAAAGGAAAGAACAGGACTTAACGTGGAATAATTTTTTGTAACCATAATAAGTCAAAGTGACAACCCGTTATAATGCATATAAAATCATTTTTAATTACAAAAATTGTAAAAACAAGGTTGGAGTTGTCAGAATCATACAAAAAGTGGTATCACAGGGTAAATGAGGACAGAAAAGAAGCAGCACAGTAGCCCAAACATGAGGAGTGTAGAAAGGCTGACTCATAATTAATTCATGGGAGATATGATTAAATGAGTGAATATAAACAATATTCCATGGAGGATGTGAGTTGGATCAAGTAGCAACTGTTAAATGAGACGACAACCAAAAGCCCATGAAGCCAAAGTCTCAATATGCTGTGTAATAAATATGTCACCTAGCTCAAACAGATCTTTAGAAGCGAAACAAGCATATAAAGAGACGTGGCTTAACCAGAAGGAAACTCACGCATATATATATATATATATGCAGAGTCACGCCAGTGCAGTTAGAGATCATGTGCCCCTACGCGTCTCGCACACAGCTTTGTAAGGGGGAGGTGAAATGGAAAGAGTGCCGATTGTGGACAGAACACTGGGTGAGGTTTTTAAACCTTACCGCCGGTGTTAGTGGGTGAGTCATGCTGTGCACGTTGCCCGGGGTACGGCGCGCATCCATGTCACCACCCCCGCCCACGTCACTTCCGGCTCTCCAGCGATGACGCAAATGAAGTCAACACCAAAGGAGGCCATCGGAGACGTGTGCTGGGGGATGAAAACGGGAGCGCGCGCACAAGGCAATCAAGGGACATGCCCAGGGAGGGGACGGATTTTGACGGACCGGGGATGATTTGACTGGAGTCAGAAGCCACCCTAAGCGGGATAGGGTGCCCACAGAGATCTGCACGCTGGTTGAGCCCTTGGTGAGGAGTTCATCCAAGCAAGGCAGAACAGCCACTCTCCTAGCATGAAGGACACTCATGGCGGCCGCCATGACCTTGGTGAAGACCCATGGTGCTGTGGCAGAGCCGAGGGTAGGGCTACAAATGAAAAAAAGTCCTGAACTGCGAAGCAGAGGAACTTTTGGTGAGCTGGGGCGATGGGTATGTGCAGGTACGCGTCCCTGATAGCAATGGAGGCAAGGAATTCTCCTTCGACCATAGGAGGTAATAATGGACCCTAGGAACTCCATTCTGAATCTCCTTACATGCACATGTTTGCTCAGGTGTTAGGAGGTCCAGGATGGGACGAACTGACCCGTCCTTATTAGGGGACCACGAGAGGTTGGAATAGAAGGCCTTAAACCTCCCGCCGTACTGAACAGGTACTATCACCCCCGCCATTTGGAGGGAGTGGATTCCTGAGGAAAAGGCCTTGCGGTGTTTTGGAGCCTTTGGGGGGGTTTGAGAGAAAAGACCGACCTGGGGAATCGGGTCCGGAATTCAATGTGGTAACCGGAAGACACAAGGTCTCGCACCCATTTGTGGTCTGAGGCAGCAGCCCAGATGGAGGAGGACGAGACTCCTCGGTCTTTTTCTAGACTGCCAGGACTCGGTGGACTCTAGGAGGGCTGAGAAGGTCGTGCCCTGCGTGTCTAGTAAAAAAAACGTCCTAGGCTAGAGTTGGGGGAGGGAGGTACTCTTTTCCTCTCGAGGCGTCAGAAAAAAAGAGCCTGTCCAGACGATTGCCAAACCATTGGTCTGGAAAGGAGTACTGTGAGAGGCTTCTTAGGGACCGAGTCCGCTCTCCATTATCGGAACCAGAGGGCCTTACAGATGGCTATGGTATTTGAAGTGGCAAACACTGCGCAAGTAGCAGCGTCGAGGGATGCCTGCATGAGGTACTCCGCCGCTGCAGCAATGTGAACTGTTACATCTGTGAGGGTCTGAGGAAAACTGGTATCCCTGGTGCCTGTGCGACCCACATGGAAGGAGAAAGGGACCAGCGTCCTCAAGGCGGAGCGATCGAGCTGCTCTACCTGTCTGTCTGTCGGGTCCTTGAAGGAGGATCCATCAAGTAAAAGACAGGAGGGTCTTTCAAGCAGGCGGGAGGCCGGGGAAGGGGGGGGCGGGGGTCCACCGAAGCTGCATTGGCCCAGCCCTTAGAGACAGCTAAGCCAAAGGGGTACCAGGACTCCATGAGTTTACGGATACCGAAGCGCCGGCAAAAATTTTTTTGAGGTTTCTTTACCCTTTTAAAAGGAGACCGCATGGTCAGTAGTAGTGGATGGGAGATCTTTAACATGCAGAGTTTGGTTTATTGCTGCAATAAGGGAGTCCATTGCAGCTTGATCGCTCGGGGAGGTTGAAACCAAGGAATCATCCCGGTACAAACATCATTCCCCTTCCTCCGGCTCCTCAGAGACCGCGGAACATGTGGGAGAACCCCATCTGTGTACCCCCAAGGGAGAATCATGGGGGTCATGCCCGCTTTCTGATCTGCAATCGGTGAAGCAGAGGGCTGATTCTTATCAGAAGGACCCTCTTTAGAGGTGTCATCAGGCTGTGTTCTGTCCAGGGGCCCCTAGGAGTGTGAGGACGATGTTGCATAGCCAGCACCAGGTTCTGGGAACTGTGCCCATTCCGGGGGACTGGGAGCCGCACAGGCTCTGGGCTGGCAGCAATTGCTGCAGTGGTGGCGGGGGGGGGGGGGTGGTAGTTGGGGGAACTACAGGGGCACCGGACTCACAGAAGGAAGAGGTGCTATCAACCCCTAGTAGCTCAGCGTGGCAGGTAGTGCAGGCTGAATAATAGGCTGTACATTAGAAGTCTTATAGTTGTTGCTGTAGTTGTGCAGGGCATAAAACATGTGACTGCAGCCCCTGGCTGATGAGCCATAAACTCTGATTGTAACGAGGGAGCAATGCTCTGCAGAGATAATGTGAGAAAACAAGTGAGGATATAACTCCCCCAGAACGCTGATGGCCCCCACCCCACCTCCTGTGTCCCAGTTCCTATGGGAAGGAGGAAGCCAGCTCTGAGAGACGCCCACAGGCTCTGATCGCAACGAGAGGGAGCGATGCTCTGCAGAGCTCGTGTGTGAGGAGAGCTACGCGCGATTTCATGAGGGGGCATGGCTTATCTCTAACAAGAATGACGACATGAAAAAATGTAATTAAAAAGAAGGGAATTTTGTTTACTTACCGTAAATTCCTTTTCTTCTAGCTCCTATTGGGAGACCCAGACAATTGGTTGTATAGCTTCTGCCTCCGGAGGCCACACAAAGTATTACACTTTAAAAAGTGTAACCCCTCCCCTCTGCCTATACACCCTCCCGTGCATCACGGGCTCCTCAGTTTTGGTGCAAAAGCAGGAAGGAGGAAACTTATAAATTGGTCTAAGGTAAATTCAATCCGAAGGATGTTCGGAGAACTGAAAACCATGAACCAAAAGAACAATTCAACATGAACAACATGTGTACACAAAAGAACAACTAGCCCGAAGGGCACAGGGGCGGGTGCTGGGTCTCCCAATAGGAGCTAGAAGAAAAGGAATTTACGGTAAGTAAACAAAATTCCCTTCTTCTTTGTCGCTCCATTGGGAGACCCAGACAATTGGGACATCCAAAAGCAGTCCCTGGGTGGGTAAAAGAATACCTCGATAAAAAAGAGCCGAAAACGACCCCATCTTACAGGTGGGCAACCGCCGCCTGAAGGACTCGCCTACCTAGACTGGCGTCTGCCGAAGCATAGGTATGCACCTGATAGTGTTTCGTGAAAGTGTGCAGACTAGACCACGTAGCTGCCTGACACACCTGCTGAGCCGTAGCCCGGTGCCGCAATGCCCAGGACGCACCCACGGCTCTGGTAGAATGGGCTTTCAGTACCAAAGGAAGCGGAAGCCCAGAAGAACGGTAAGCTTCAAGAATCGGTTCCTTGATCCACCGAGCCAAGGTTGACTTGGAAGCCTGCGAACCCTTACGCTGGCCAGCGACAAGGACAAAGAGCGCATCTGAACGTCGCAGGGGCGCCGTGCGAGACACGTAGAACCTGAGTGCTCTCACCAGATCTAATGAGTGCAAATCCTTTTCACATTGGTGAATTGGATTAGGGCAAAATGAAGGCAAGGAGATATCCTGATTGAGATGAAAAGGAGATACCACCTTAGGGAGAAATTCCGGAACAGGACGCAGAACCACCTTATCCTGGTGAAAAACCAGGAAGGGGGCTTTGCATGACAGCGCTGCCAGCTCCGACACTCTACGGAGCGATGTTACTGCCACTAGAAATGCCACCTTCTGCGAAAGACGTGATAAAGAGACATCCCGCAGCGGCTCGAAAGGTGGCTTCTGAAGAGCCGTTAGCACCCTGTTAAGGTCCCAGCGGACGCTTATAAGGTGGGACTATGTGGCAAACTCCCTGCAGGAACGTGCGGACCTGCGGAAGCCTGGCTAGACGCTTTTGAAAAAATACGGATAGCGCCGATACTTGTCCCTTGAGAGAGCCGAGAGACAATCCCTTGTCCATTCCGGATTGGAGGAATGAAAGAAAAGTGGGTAAGGCAAAGGGCCAGGGAGTAAAACCGTTATCCGCGCACCAGGATAGGAAGATTTGCCAAGACCTGTAATAGATCTTGGCGGACGATGGCTTCCTGGCCTGTCTCATGGTGGCAATGACATCTTGAGATAACCCTGAGGATGCTAGGAGCCAGGACTCAATGGCCACACAGTCAGGTTGAGGGCCACAGAATTCAGATGGAAAAACGGCCCTTGTGACAGCAAGTCTGGGCGGTCTGGGAGCGCCCACGGTTGACCCACCGTGAGATGCCACAGATCCGGGTACCACGACCGCCTCGGCCAATCTGGGGCGACGAGAATGGCGCGACGACAGTCGGACCTGATTTTGCGCAGCACTCTGGGCAGCATCGCCAGAGGAGGAAATACATAAGGAAGTCGAAACTGCGACCAATCCTGAACAAATGCGTCCGCCGCCAGAGCTCTGTGATCTTGAGACCGGGCCATGAATGCCGGGACTTTGTTGTTGTGCCGTGACGCCATGAGATCGACGTCCGGCGTTCCCCAGCGGCGACAGATCTCTCGAAACACGTCTGGGTGAAGAGACCATTCCCCCGCGTCCATGCCCTGACAACTGAGAAAATCTGCTTCCCAGTTTTCTACGCCCGGGATGTGAACTGCGGAGATGGTGGAGACTGTGGCTTCCACCCACTGCAGAATCCGTCGGACTTCCTGGAAGGCTTGACGACTGCGAGTGCCTCCTTGGTGGTTGATGTATGCGACTGCAGTGGCGTTGTCCGACTGGATACGGATCTGCCTGCCCTCCAGCCACCGATGAAAGGCCAATAGGGCTAGATACACTGCCCTCATCTCCAGAATATTGATCTGAAGGGATGACTATCGGAGTCCAGGTTCCCTGAGCCCTGTGGTGGAGAAAAACCGCCCCCAACCCTGACAGGCTCGCGTCCGTGGTGACCACAGGCCAGGTTGGGGGTAGGAAGGATTTTCCCTGCGATAGAGAATTGGGAAGGAGCCACCACTGAAGTGACGTCTTGGTTGCAAGGGAAAGAGAGACGTTCCTGTCGAGGGAAGTCGACCTCCTGTCCCATTTGCGGAGAATGTCCCACTGGAGTGGCCGCATATGGAATTGCGCGAAGGGCACTGCCTCCATCGCTGCCACCATCTTCCCCAGGAAGTGCATGAGACGCCTCAAGGGGTGTGACTGACCCCGAAGAAGTGATTGCACCCCTGCCTGCAGAGAAAGCTGTTTGTCCAGCGGTAGCATGACTACCGCTGACTGAGTATGAAACTCCATCCCGAGGTAAGTCAGTGATTGGGTCGGTGTCAACTTGGATTTTGGGAAGTTGATGATCCACCCGAACTGCTGGAGAGTCGCCAGAGCGACGGTAAGGCTGTTTTGACACGCCATCTGAGAGGGTGCCCTGACCAGAAGATCGTCTAAGTAGGGAATCACCGAGTGGCCCTGAGAGTGTAGGACTGCCACAACAGATGCCATGACCTTGGTGAACACCCGTGGGGCTGTCGCCAGGCCGAAAGGCAATGCCACGAACTGAAGGTGTTTGTCCCCGATGGCGAAACGCAAAAAGCGTTGATGTTCGGGTGCGATCGGCACATGGAGATAAGCATCCTTGATGTCGATCGATGCTAGGAAGTCCCCTTGTGACATCGAGGCGATGACCGAGCGGAGAGATTCCATCCGAAACCGTCTGATGCTCACATGTCTGTTGAGTAGTTTGAGGTCCAGAACGGGACGGAACGAACCGTCCTTCTTTGGCACCACGAACAAGTTGGAGTAAAAGCCGCGACCATGTTCCTGGGGGGGGGAACAGGGATCACAACTCCTTCTGTCTTCAGAGCGTGCATCGGCCCGTGCAGGGGGCGGAGAGGTTCTGAAGAAACGAGTCGGGGGACGAGAGCTGAACTCTATCCTGTAACCGTGAGACAGAATGTCTCTCACCCATCGGTCTTGAACATGTGGCCACCAGGCGTCGCAAAAGCGGGAGAGCCTGCCACCGACCAAGGATGCGGTTCGGGGATGCCGAGAGTCATGAAGAGGCCGCCTTGGAGGCATTGCCTCCAGCGGGTTTTTGGGGGCGTGGGCTTAGCCCGCCACACATAGGAGTTCCTCTGGCCTTTCTCCGGCCTGTTGGACGAAGAGGATTGGGGCTTGGCGGAGGGACGAAAGGACCGAAACCTCGATTGTATTTTCCGTTGCTGAGGTCTCTTAGGTTTGGACTGGGGTAAGGAGGAGTCCTTTCCCTTGGATTCCTTAATAATCTCATCCAATCGTTCGCCAAACAATCGGTCGCCAGAAAACGGCAAACCGGTTAAGAACCTCTTGGAAGCCGAGTCGGCCTTCCATTCGCGCAGCCACATGGCCCTGCGGACTGCCACAGAATTAGCGGATGCCACCGCTGTACGGCTAGCAGAGTCTAGAACTGCGTTCATGGCGTAGGAAGAAAAAGCTGACGCCTGAGAAGTCAAAGACGCAACCTGCGGAGCAGAATTACGTGTGACCGCATTAATCTCAGCCAGCTAAGCTGAGATAGCTTGGAGTGCCCACACGGCTGCAAAAGCCGGGGCAAAAGACGCGCCCGTGGCTTCATAGATGGATTTCACCAGGAGCTCTATCTGCCTGTCAGTGGCATCCTTTAGTGATGAGCCATCTGCCACCGATACCACAGATCTAGCCGCCAATCTAGAGACTGGAGGATCCACCTTGGGACATTGAGCCCAACCCTTAACTACGTCAGAGGGGAAGGGGTAACGTGTGTCAGTAAGGCGCTTAGTAAAGCGCTTGTCCGGAACCGCTCTGGGCTTCTGGACAGCATCTCTGAAGTTAGAGTGATCGAAAAACGCACTCCGTGTACGTTTAGGGAACCGAAACTGGTGTTTCTCCTGCTGAGAAGTCGACTCTTCTACAGGCGGCGGCGGGGGAGATATATCTAACACCTGGTTGATGGACGAGATATGGTCATTTATTATGGCGTCCCCTTCAGGTGTATCAAGATTGAGAGCAATGTCAGGGTCAGAGCCCTGAGCTGCTACGTCCGCCTCGTCCTCCAGAGAGTCCTCAAGCTGGGAACCCGAGCAGCGTGAAGAAGTCGGGGAAGATTCACAGCGAGCCCGCTTAGCTGGTCTGGGACTGTGGTCCGGGCAGGAGTCCTCCACGTGAGACCTAGGGCCCCCCCTGGGAGCGCGCTGTGGCGCGGACAGAGAGGGGCCTGGAGGGGACGATCCAACAGGGCCCGGGGCCTGTGTAAGGACCGGTCTGGACTGCAAAGCTTCAAGCAGCTTGGCAGACCATTTGTCCATAGACTGAGCCATGGATTGTGAAAGTGACTCAGAGAGTTTCTCAGCAAAAACGGCAAACTCTGTCCCTGCCGCCTGGACAGGGGGAACAGGGGGGTCCTACCTGAGCCGAGGGGCCCACTAGTGACCGAGGCTCCGGCTGAGCAAGCAAAACAGGGGTCGAGCATTGCTCACAGTGAGGGTAGGTGGAACCCGCAGGTAACATAGCCGCACAAGAGGTACAGGTCGCAAAATAACCCTGTGCCTTGGCACCCTTGCTCCTTGTGGACGACATGCTGTTGTCTCCTAGGAGAGTGATCACTGAGGGTATATGGGAAAAGGTATATAGCCCGACCGAACAGAAATATATATATATATATATATATATATAGTATCTATTCCGGCACCCTAGGGGGACCAGCACCGGGTGACCGGTGTGGCTTACCGACCGCTAAAAAGCAGAGCGTGTGTCCTCCAGATTCCCTGCCTTAGGTCTCCCAGAGTTGCAGAGCTCTTTCCTGGAAATCCTCCACCGGCAGAATGACAAAAAAATGGCTGCCGGAGCTCTCTGGGGAGCAGGGAGCCGTGGGCGGCGCTAGAAAAGTGCGGGAATCTGGGGTCCCCACAGTGATCAGTGAGGGGGGAGGAAACATACAGGATGCTCCGGCCCTCACATCCGACGTCAGGTCGGCGGTCCCGCCCTTACCCCTGACAGACAGGCCCGGGGGCGGGAGTTTTGCTACTAGGCCGCAATGAAGCCGGGGACTAAATTTAAGACCGCGGCCGACAAGCAGGCGCGGTCGGCGCGGAAGTCCGCCGGTCTTCACAAATCAGCAGCTGCTGCAGCGTCCGGGATGAAAGCGCTCCATGCACAGCCCCCATGGGGACACAGAGTACCTTAGAGATGCAGGGCCCGGTCCCTGAGGATAAATAGACTCCTGTCCGGCAGATTCCCACAGGGGCTGCGGAGGGAGCACGGTTCCAGTAACTGGATGACCGGTCAGGATCCCACTTCTCCCAGAGCCGCTAAGGAATGGTGAAGGAAAACGGCATGAGGCTCCGGCCTTTGTACCCGCAATGGGTACCTCAACCTTAACAGCACCGCCGACGTAGTGGGGTGAGAAGGGAACATGCCGGGGGCCCCGTGGGGGCCCACTTTTCTTCCAACCGATATAACTAATATGAGAATGCATGAGTGGATGTGTGCCTCCTTCCACACAAAGCATAAAACTGAGGAGCCCGTGATGCACGGGAGGGTGTATAGGCAGAGGGGAGGGGTTACACTTTTAAAGTGTAATACTTTGTGTGGCCTCCGGAGGCAGAAGCTATACACCCAATTGTCTGGGTCTCCCAATGGAGCGACAAAGAAAAAATAAATGGTGGTAAGAAAAAAACTCTAAGTGTACCGAAGCTGCTGGTGCACTGAGTCCTGGGAGCTCTTCCTCCTCCCCCCGCGGAATGCTATGCAGGAGTCTGCAATCAGCCCATGTGAATCCAGTCAGGGAGGATCTCACCTCAGCTCCAATTCCTGTCAGGGAGGAATTCCTGTCAGGATCGATCTCACCTCAGCTCCAGTGTGGAGATTCTGACGCCTGCTGTGCCTGGTCACACTTGGTGCAGAGCGTGTATCAACTCAGACCTGCCAGAGGGACTGAGGAAGTTTGTCATCTGCTCTGGGCTCTGGAAAAATCGATGCCAGTCAGAACCATCGTCCAGTGAGTAACAGCCCATGTGAATCCAGTCAGGAAGGATCTCACCTCAGCTCCTGTGGAGATGGCAGTCTGATGCTTGCTGCCTGATCACGCTGGTGCAGAGTGTATATCAACTCAGAGCCTGCCAGAGGGACTGAGGAAGTTTGTCATCTGCTCTGGAAAATCGGTGCCATGAGACCCGTCGTCCAGTGAGTAACAGCCCATGATCCAGCGGCGCAGGAGGGGGTCCGGGGAGGCGACACTCCACGTTCCTGCCTGTTGATGGTTTTGGGAAATCGGTCCCCGAAGGAAACCGTCGCCCTTTAAAAACAAAAAATTCTTGCTGCAGTAGTCTGCAGAGATGTGCCTCCTATAGACACTAAGCTAAAACTGAAGTAGCCTGGCTGGGCCAGGGGGTGTATACTGCAGGGGAGGAGCTAACATCTTTTCTACTTAGTGTCCTCCTATGGATAAGCAGCATAACACCCATGGTCCTGTGTCCCCCAATGAGGCTTCAGAGAAATCGTATGATTATACAATACAATATTCGACCTTGAAGCAAGAACAAGGAGTGAACATCCCACATCTCACACCCCACATCCCAGCTGGTGAGAAAATCATGATTATAAAAACGGATTTTTGTGTACTCACCGTAAAATAGTCTTCTCTTAGCCATCATTGGGGGACACAGGACCATGGGTGTTATGCTGCTTATCCATAGGAGGACACTAAGTAGATGCAAAAGCATAGCTCCTCCTCTGCAGTATACACCCCCTGGCCGGGCCAGGCAACCTCAGTTTTAGTACACAAGCAGTAGGAGAAAAACCAGTAAAAACTTCTCAACAGAGGAACATGAGAAAAGAAGATTCATAACCAAATAAGGTACTGAGAGAACCAAGGCCCAACAGGGCAACAGGGTGGGTGCTGTGTCCCCCAATGATGGCTAAGAGAAAACGATTTTACGGTGAGTAAAAATCCGTTTTTCTCTGACGCCTCATTGGCGGACACAGGACCATGGGACGTCCTAAAGCAGTCCATGGGTGGGAAAGATAAAAACAAGACAATGCAACGCAAGGACTAGGAACCAGTCCCAGACAGCCTGGAGCGCCTACTGAGAGAGGTGCTCTACTGCAGTTTGCAGAATTTTCCTACCCAGATTTGCTTGAGCTGAAACCTGGGTATGGACTCTGTAATGCTTTGAAAACGTATGTAGGCTAGACCAGGTCGCAGCCTTACACACCTGTTCCACTAAAGCCTGATGCCGAATGGCCCACGAAGCGCCAACTGCTTGCGTGGAATGAGCTCGCAGCCCACTAGGAATGGGCTTGAGTTGCAAGCGGTAGACTTCCTGGATCGCAGAGCGAATCCAGCGAGCCAGAGTCGCCTTTGAAGCTGCCTGTCCCTTTTTAGGCCCCTCAGGAATGACGAACAAGAATCCGTTTTCCTAAAGGGGGCTGTCCTGGATATGTAATATCCGAGAGCTCTGACGAGGTCTAACGAATGCAGGGACCTTTCCATCCTATGAACTGGGTGTGGACAAAAGGAAGGCAGAACAATGTCCTCGTTCAAATGAAACGAGGTAGGAACCTTTGGAAGAAAATCCGGAAGGGGGCGCAGAACCACCTTGTCCAGGTGAAAGATCAGAAAAGGCTCGCGGCAAAAGTGCTGCCAGCTCCGAAACCCGTCTGATGGACGTAACTGCCACCAGGAATGTTACCTTCCAGGAGAGAAGAGCAAAGGAGGATTCCTTGAGAGGTTCAAAGGGAGACCTCTGGAGACCGTCCAGAACGAGATTGAGGTCCCATGGGTCCAGCGGCAGTTTGCACGGGGGCATTGGTAGAAGATTGAGAGCGCTGAGACCTGCCCTTTAAGGGAACTGAGAGCCAACCCCGCTTGCAAGCCAGACTGTAGAAAGTCGAGAATTCTGGGGATGGCCAGAGGCATAGGCTGGACGTTAGTTTCTCTGCACCATGAAAGGAAGATTTTCCATGTACGGTGATGCGGTATGAAGCAGGCGTTCGGGCGCTGATCATGGTGGAAATAACCGCGGGGGAGAATCCCGCTCTTGTTAATACCCAGGTCTCAATGGCCATGCCGTCAGCTTCAGGGCTCTGGAGTTCTGATGGGAAATGAGCCCTTGGGTCAGCAAGTCTGGGATATCTGGAAGGCGCCACGGTACGTCTGCGAGCATTTGTACTAATTCGGCGTACCAGGCGCGCCTGGGCCAGTCCGGTGCTATCAGTATCACCGGAACTCCCTCTGTCTTGATCTTCCTGATTACCCGTGGCAGCAGGGGTAGAGGTGGAAATATGTAAGGCAGGCGGAAGTGGTGCCAGGAGTAGACTAGAGCATCCGCGCCAATGGACTGCGGGTCGTGTGACCTGGCTATGAACGCGGGTACCTTTGCGTTCAACCTTGAGGCCATTAGATCCACGTCTGGTGTGCCCCAGCAAGTTCAGATGTGTAGAAACACTTCTGGGTGGAGAGACCATTCTCCGGCGGCCAGGCCTTGGCGACTTAGAAAGTCTGCTGCCCTGTTCTCTACCCCCGGTATGTGTACCGCTGATATCACTGACCCCGTCGATTTGGCCCAGCTGAGGATCTTGTGGGCCTCGAGATAAGCCGCTTCGCTGCGGGTGCCCCCCTGCCGATTGATATAGGCTACAGCTGTCGCATTGTCCGATTGGACTCGAATCTGACGACCCGCTAGCAGAGGGCAGAACGCCCTGAGCGCAAGGAAGATCACGCGGTTTTCCAGGATGTTTATGGGTAGGGAAGACTCCTGGGGCGTCCAACGTCCTTGAGCAGTGTGGTGCCAGTACACTGCTCCCCAGCCTAGGAGGCTGGCGTCCGTGGTTAGGACCAGCCAGTTCACTGGGAGAAAAGATCTCCCCTTCGATAGGGATGAGGGCCGAAGCCACCAGTGGAGTGTATACCTGACTGAAGGCGTCAGGTGAAGATGTCTGTCCAGGGAGAGGGGCTCTTGTCCCAGGCAGCTAAAAGGGCTAGCTGGAGTGGGCGGAGGTGCTGTTGAGCAAAAGGTACTGCCTCCATAGCCGCCACCATCCTGCCGAGTACCTTCATGCTGAATCGAATGGAGCGAGACGGAGGACGTAGAAGGCAGCGTACCGCTCGTTGAAGAGCGATCGCCTTGTCCAGGGGGAGGTAGATCAAGCCCCGACGGGTGTCCAGGGACAAGCCCAGGAAGGTGATGGATTGTGATGGGATCGCGAATGAGTTGTCTAGATTCACTAGCCACCCTAAGCGGGATAGTGTGTCCACAGTGATCTGTACGCTGGTTGAGCAGTCGCGGAAGGAGGGGGCCTTGATGAGGTCGTCCAAGTAAGGGAGAACGACTACTCCCCTGGCGTGAAGGACGCTCATGGAGGCCGCCATGACTTTGGGGAAGACCCTTGGTGCAGTGGCAAGGCCGAAGGGTAGAGCTACGAATTGAAAGTGGAAGTCCTGAACTGCGAAGCGGAGGAACTTTTGGTGATCTGGGGCGATGGGTATGTGCAGGTACGCGTCCTTGATGTCTACGGAAGCGAGGAATTCCCCTTCGACCATGGATGCAATAATGGACCTTAGGGAATCCATTCTGAATCTCCGTACGTGCACATGTTTGTTCAGGTGTTTGAGTTCCAGGATGGGTCGAACTGACCCATCCTTTTTGGGGACCACAAAGAGGTTGGAATAAAAACCTCTGAACTTCTCGTCGTCCGGGACAGGTATTATCAAAAAAGGGAAGGCCCGTGAGAGACTTCTTGGAGGCAGAGTCCGTTCGCCATTCTTGGAGCCAGAGAGCTCTACGAATGGCTATGGTATTTGAGGCGGCAAACGCTGCGCAGGTAAGCAGCGTCCATGGAGGCCTGCATGAGGTACTCCGCCGCAGCGGCAATTTGAGCTGTTACCTCTGTGAAGGTATGAGTGAACTGGGATTCCTCAAGCGAAGTGTTAAGGGATTCTGCCCAGACCGAGATCGCCTTTGCGACCCACACAGAGGCAAAGGAGGGCGAGAGGGAGGAACCCGCAGCCTCAAAAGCAGAGCGGGCGAGGTTCTCCACCTGTATGTCTGTCGGGTCCTTGATGGAGGAACCATCGGGCAAAGACAGGAGCGTCTTTGTGGTAAGGCGGGAGACCGGGGGGGTCGACCGAGGGCGGATCGGCCCAGCCCTTAGGGGCAGGTGAGGCAAAAGGGTACCGGGACTCCATGAGTTTTCGGTTACCGAAGCGTCTGCCAAGCTTCTCCCTTTGCTTTGTGAGGATATCCTGAAACTCTGGGTGATCAGCAAAAACCTTTTGGCGTTTTCTTGCCCTCTTAAAGGAGACCGCATGGTCAGTGGTAGTGGATGGGGGATCTTCCACATGCAGAGTTTGGTTGATTGCTGCTATAAGGGAGTCTATTGCAGTTTGATCATCTGGGGAGGCTGAAACCAAGGAATCCTCTTGGTACAAACAGCATTCTCCCTCCTCCAGCTCTTCAGAAGCCGTGGAGCGTGTGGGAGAGCCTGCCCTGTGTGCTCTCGAGGGAGAGCCCTGGGGGTCATGAGAGAGTGCTGGAGACACCCGGCCGTATGCTCTTTTCCTGATCCCTGCAACCGGTGAAGCATGTGCCCGGATTACCTCAGAAGGATCCTCCATGGGGGTACCCTCAGGCTGCGTTCCGTCCAGGGGCCCAGAAGGGTGTTGAGGACGACATTGCATAGCCAGAACCAGGTTCTGTGACAGTTTTTCCATGGATTAGGACAGAAACTGTGCCCATTCCGGTGGGCTGGGAGCCCTAGGCTCTGGGCTGACGGTTGCGGCGGGGGGTCTTGGGGGGCTATAGGGGCACAGGAACCACAGAGAGAAGAGGTGTGTTTACGTGGTAGCTCAGCGTGGCAGGCAGTGCAGGCTGAGTAATAGACTATGTGAGCCTTAGCGCTCTTAGTGCCCTTAGAATTCTGCATGTTCCTGATAGGAGTATGCCAGGAGGGGGAGCAATGGTCAGCAGAGCTACCAGTGAAGCAAGTACCTCACCAGAATCAGCCGATGGCCCTGCATCCTCAGGAAGGAGTAAGCGTCTTTTCTCCCTTTGTCTGGGAAACCAGTCAGGGGGGATCTCACCTTAAACACTGCCTGAGCCCAGGCAGTGGGAATAGCAGAGTCAGCCTGCTGTGTCTGGTCACACAGTGCAATCAATGTTCAACTCAGAGCCTGCAAACAGGGGCTGAGGAATTGTGCTTCTGCCCTGGGCTCTGGAAAATCGGTGTCTGTGGGACCCGTCGTCCAGTGAGATGCAGCCCAGGATCCAGCGTCGCAGGAGGGGGTACGTGGAGGCAGCACTCCGCGTTCCCACCCGTTGATGGTATTGGGAGATCGGTCCCAAAAGGAAACCGTCGCCCTCAAAAAATAACAAAACCTTGAAAGATGTGCCTCCTACAGACACTAAGCTAAAACTGAGGTTGCCTGGCCCGGCCAGGGGGTGTCTACTGCAGAGGAGGAGCTATGCTTTTGCATCTACTTAGTGTCCTCCTATGGATAGGCAGCATAACACCCATGGTCCATGGTCCTGTGTCCCCCCAATGAGGCGTCAGAGAAATTCTCTCAGTATATTATGAAAACCTCTTTATTCACTCTGGCTTCATTATGTCCGTTAACACCTTACTGTACACACATCTTAGAATCATATTATGGCGTCTATGCTATTGTCATATAGACACACAGATAATTATGCAACGACATCTATACTATGATTATTTACATACACAGATCATCTTATTACATCTGGACAAACGGCCTATAGCCCAGGCCTACCCTCACATCAGCAGCATACACCCATGGTCTCCTGTGATCCCCAATGAAGCGATAAAGAAAAAAAGAACCAATGCTCCAAAAAAAGAAAATCAATAATGGTAATCATACAATAAATACTGGAGGCTGGGCAGTAAGCCCAAATGGAAAATAGGTATACTCTTTAACATTGTGGGATTGCTACATGACCCTATCAATGACTACCTGTTCGTGGAGGTTGGCACCCTAAAGTGGCACAAGTGGTGCCTCCGCTCAACAAGACTGGCCCTGGTAATCCCTAATGGCCCCAAACAGTCTAGACATCAAGGAAAACTATCTAGTAGCTGTACAACCAGACCTAAACAGTCTGTAATAATTAAATTGAAAAGACAATCCTTTTTACATAGGCTTAAAAATTAGAAGCAGGTGTAGAGCCATCAAAACATGCTGTACTTATGGCACCATGTGTGTCAAATGTAAACTATGAATACTTACCACATGCAAATAAATCATACAGCTCCTGGAAGTCGGGGTCCAATTCTGTTTGGGTTAAGATATCGTGGATTGCCTCCTCAGACATGTGTATCTCCCCTCCCTGTAAGAGCAGACACTCCATTTAGACACAATTTCACTGAACTCTAAATATACACGACAGCGTCGCAATCAGAGCATTTTTGCTGCCAACACTCTGGATTTTGGTGCAAAAACATCTGCTGCAAATACTAAACATGAGCACAGACTCATGACAATTTTGTTAATACATGTTATTCAATAAAATGACCTGCTGCAGACAGGTTACAGGCACTCTAAAAAGGAGGGGGAAAAAATCTCCACTAATTTCCACATTGGGAGTAGAGTGGGGGAGATGATGTCACAGTTACACATCTGATGGGCCGTGTGTGCGAATGGCTGATACTGTGCACGTTAGCAAACGACAGCTGGACAATACCTGGCTCTCCGGCAATGGACACGGCATATGCCTGTAGATGAGATGTCACCGGCCCCATTCACCTCCCACTACGGAAGCGTGTGGAGACGGATTACCCATTTAAAGACAATAGACGCAAGCTACGAAGTTACCTGGAGGCCAAGAATCTCGTCGATGGAAGCATCTTGTTCGGCAATCGTTCCATCCGTCTGCTTTGAGCTCTGTGCAGCCGATTCACTTAAGAAAAGGAATAACCGTGTTAATTACAGATGTTTATATGTCAATAGCATTTTGGACATTTTATACAATAAAACATAAACAAGAAGGGCTTTTTCAAGATTCCATCACATAACAAGGTATCCAGGAGTAGTCAATGTAGCAATGAGTGAAGTGTCAACTGTGACCCGGTGAATATATATTCTTACCCTCCAAGAAACTTATTGATATTCTCTGCCAGCTTCTCTTGAAGACTCTTATTGCTTAAAATCTTTTCCCTGGCATTTTCAATCACCATTTGCTAAAAAGTAAAAAGAACAAACAATCAGGTCACAAACCTATGTAAGGGCTTGTTCACATGTCAATTGTTCCACAAACATGTTTTATCAGATTTTAAAACGGATGGCACACACAAACATTATAGTATATAGATTTTTATTTTGCAGACTGATCTGTGGTTTCTTTTTTCCCTCCATCATTTCAGTGCTTGGAATTTTGCCCACACTTTTCTCTACATTATATGGTAAAATGACTGACTTTCCAGCCCATCGGGATTGGACCTCTGCATGTTTGGTGAATGAAACCCCTTGGATGAAGCTGGAGTGCTGCAGCTTTATTCATTGGATTTTAAAGGTTCATTTGGTTCTCTGGGACTTTTATATTGATGGCCAATCCTTGGGATAGGATATCAATATCTGATCAGTGGGGGTGCGACACCCAGCTGTGACTCGTTGAGGACTGAACAGCACAGATCCGTCTACTGCATAGTGGCTGCGGCTGGATATTGCACATCTGCCCCTTATGGACCTACAAGGATACTTTACTAGCGCTGGAGAGAGTTACCGTATTTTTCGCTTTATAAGACGCACCCCCAAATTTGGTGAAGGAATAGAGAATTTTTTAATAAATGGGGTCCGTCTTATAATGCCAGTGTCCGTCTAACAAATCATATAGGGTATATGTCCCCCCATCCTAAAATTAGCCCCCTTAATCTGGATATGGTCACCTTATATTGAATATAGCCCCCTTGTGCTGGCACACGGCCCACTGTGGCTGACACACGGCCCACTGTGGCTGACACACGGCCCACTGTGGCTGACACACGGCCCACTGTGTTAGATATCGCCCCCAGGCTGCTGCTTTTAGTAAAGAAGGGAATTTTGTTTACTTACCGTAAATTCCTTTTCTTCTAGCTCCAATTGGGAGACCCAGACAATTGGGTGTATAGCTATTGCCTCTGGAGGCCACACAAAGTATTACACTTAAAAGTGTAAGGCCCCTCCCCTTCTGGCTATACACCCCCAGTGGGATCACTGGCTCACCAGTTTTAGTGCCAAAGCAAGAAGGAGGAAAGCCAATAACTGGTTTAAAGACCAATTCAATCCGAGGAAACATCGGAGAACTGAACCATACCACATGAACAACATGTGTACCCGAAAAAACAGAAAAACCCCGAGAAAACAGGGCGGGTGCTGGGTCTCCCAATTGGAGCTAGAAGAAAAGGAATTTACGGTAAGTAAACAAAATTCCCTTCTTCTTTGTCGCTCCATTGGGAGACCCAGACAATTGGGATGTCCAAAAGCAATCCCTGGGTGGGTAAAAGAATACCTCATGATAGGGCCGTCAAACGGCCCTCTCCTACAGGTGGCCAACCGCCGCCTGAATGACTTATCTACCTAGGCTGGCGTCTGCCGAAGCGTAGGTATGCATCTGATAATGCTTGGTAAAAGTAAGTAGACTCGACCAGGTGGGTGCCTGACACACCTGCTGAGCCGTAGCCTGGTGCCGTAATGCCCAGGATGCACCCACGGCTCTGGTAGAATGGGCCTTCGGCCTTGAGAGAACCAGAAGCCCAGTAGAACTGTAGGTTTCAAGAATTGGTTCCTCGAGCCCCCGAGCAAGGGTGGATCTGGAAGCTTGCGACTGTTTACGCCGACCAGCGACAAGGACAAAGAGTGCATCCGGGTGGCGCAGGAGCGCCATGCGGGAAGTAGAACCTGAGTGCTCTCACCAGAACCAACAGATGCAAATCTTTCTGAAATTGATGGACTGGACGAGGACACAAAGAAGGTGAGGTGATATCCTGATTGATATGAAAATGGGATACCACCTTAGGGAGAAATTCCGGAACCGGACGCAGAACTACCCTGTCCTGGTGAAGGACCAGGAAGGGAGTTTGTATGAGAGCGTTGCTAGCTCGGAAACTCTCCTAAGAGACGAGACCGTTACTAGAAGGCCACTTCCCGTGAAAAACGGGAAGGGAGACATCCTTCAAAGGCTCGAAAGGCGGCATCTGGAGAGCAATTAGAACCTTGTTCAGATCTCAGGGCTCTAACGGCCGCTTGTACGGAGTGCTGAGAAGACAAACTCCCCGTAGGAACGTGCGTACCTGAGGAAGTCGTCGTTTCTGAAAAAATACAGATAGCGCTGAGACTTGTCCCTAAAGGGAACTGAGCGACAACCCATTTTCCTACCTAGATTGCAGGAAGGAAGGAAACATAGACGATGCAACCGGCCAGGGAGAAACACCCTGCGCCGAGCACCGAGATAAGAACATCTTCCACGTCCTGTGGTCAATCTTGGCGGACGTTGGTATGCTAGCCTGTCTCATGGTGGCAACCACGTCCTGAGGTAATCCTGACGACACTAGGTTCCAGGACTCAATGCCACACCATCCGGTTGAGGGCCGTAGAATTCAAATGGAAGAATGGCCCTTGAGACAGCCAGTCTGATTGGTCTGGTAGTGCCCCCGGTTAGCCTACCGTGAGGCACCACAGAACCGAGTACCACAACATCCTCGGCCAATTTGTAGCGACGAGGATGGCGCGGCCGCAGTCGGTGTTGATCTAGCGCAGTACTCTGGGCAACAATGCCAGAGGTGGCACCCAAGGTAGCTGGAACTGCGACCAATGCTGAACTAAGGCGTTTGCCGCCAGAGCTCGATGATTGTGAAACCGTGCCATGAAGCTGGCACATTGTTGTTGTGCCGTGACGCCATTAGATCGACGTCCGGCCTCTGTCAGCGGCGCCAGATCTCCTGAAACCCGTCCGGGTGAGGAGACCATACTCTTTCGGCCACACCTCAGCGACTTAGGAAGTCAGCTTCCTAGTTTCCACACTTGGGATGTGAATTGTGGATATGGTGGATGCCGTGTCTTCCACCCACATCAGAACCTGCCGGACTTCCTGGAAGGCTTGCCGGTTGCGCGTTCTTCCTTGGTGGTTGATGTATGCCACCGCTGTGGAGCTGTCCGACTGAAGTCGGATATGCTTGCTTTCCAGCCGCTGTTGGAAGGATTGTAGGGCAAGATACACTGCTCTGTGTTCAAGAACATTGATCTGAAGAGTGGACTCTTGCTGAGTCCACGTACCCTGAGCGCTGTAGTGGAGAAAAACTGCTCCCCACCCTGATAGACTCGCGTCTGTCGTAACTATCGCCCAGGACGGGGATAGGAAGGACCTTCTTTTTGACCAAGAGGTGAGAAGAAGCCACCACCGTAGAGATTCCTTGGCCGCCTGAGAAAGAACGACGACTCTGTTGAGGGACGTCGACTCCTCGTCCCATTGGCGGAGAATGTCCCATTGTAGTGGACGCAGTAAAACTGCGCGAAAGGAACTGCCTCCATTGCTACCATCTTACGTAGGAAGTGCATGAGGCGTCTCAATGTGTGCGACTGGTTCTTAAAGAAGAGCTTGCAGCCCGTAGTGAATGCTGTTTGTCTAGCGGCAGCTTCACTATCGCTGAGAGAGTAAGAAACTCTATGCCTAGATATGTTATCGATAGGGTCGGGGTCGGATCTGACTTTAAAAAGTTGATGATCCACCCAAAACTCTAGAGAGTCTCCAGCGCAACGTTCGGGCAGTGTTGGCATGTTTCCTAAGAGAGTGCCTTGACAAGTAGATCGTCTAAATACGGGACCACAGAGTGACCCTGAGAGTGCAGGACTGTGACTACTGCTGCCCTGACCTTGGCGAAGACCAGTTGGACTGTCGCTAGCCGGAAGGTAGAGCTACGAACAGAGGGTGTTCGTCTCCTATAACGAAGCGTAGAAACGCTAGTGCTCTGGATCAATCGGCACGTGTGGATAAGCATCCTTGATGCCTAATGATGCTAGGAAATATCCTTGGGACCTTGAGGCGATGACATGGCGGAGGATTCCATCCGGAACCGCCTGGTGTCCACGAGCTTGCTGAGCAGTTTTAGATCCAGAACGGGACGGAACGGCCCGTTGTTATAGATACCGCAAAGAATTTGGGGTAAAAACCGTGACCTTGTTCCTGAAGAGGAACGGGGGTCATCACTCTTTCTGCCTATAGAGTGCACCCTGTTTGCAGAAGAGCAGCGGCCCGGCCGGGAGGTGGAGAAATTCTGAAGAATCGAGTTGGAGGACGAGAAGTGAGCTCTATCCTGTACCCGTGAGACAGAATGTCTCACACTCAATGGTCATTGACCTATGGCAGCTAAATATCGCCAAGGCGGGAGAGCCTGCTACCGACCGAGGCCGCAAGTCATGAGGAAGCCGCCTTGGAAGCGGGTTTTCAGACTGTCGCTTTTTTGGGCGAGACTGAGCCCGCTAAGAATCTTAGCTCCTCTGATCCTTTTGAGTCCACATTGGACGAGGAAAAATGGGACCTGCCCGAGCCTCGAAAAGGCCGAAAACCCCGACTGCCTCTTGCTCTGTTGGGGTTTGTTGTGTCCGGGCTGAGGAAAGGATGAATCCTTACCCCTGGACTGTTTGATGGTTACATCCAACGCTCACCAAACAGTCGGTCAGCAGAGACCAGGCTCTGCTTAAAAACACGGAGTAGCGGAGGCTACCGCCGCACGGTTCGCAGAGTCCAGGACAGCCTGAATCGCGTAAGAAACAAATGCAGACATTTGAGAGGTTAAGGATGCCACCTGCGGCACAGATGTACGTGTAACCGTGTCAATCTGTGTAAGACAAGCTGAAATAGCTTGGAGTGCCCCAAGGGAGAGAATGCCGGAGCCAACGGTGCGCCGACAGCCTCATAGATGGCTTTCGACCAGAGATCCATCTGTCTGTCAGTGGCATCTTTGAGTTTGCAGTTCCATCTCCCACTGCAACTATGGATCTAGCTACAAGCCTGGAGATTGGAGGATGCCGCTCGGGACATTGGGTCCAGTCCTTGACCAAGTCAGGGGACAGGGATAACGTGTATCCTAAGCCGTTTGGAGAAGCGCATATCTGGATAAGCGTGGTGTTCCTGGACTGCCTCTCTGAAGGCAGAGTGGTCCAGAAAAATACGTGAAGCTGACTCCTCCACTGGAGGAGCTGTGAGAAATAACCCACATTCTATAGATGGACGCTATAAGATTATTTACTATGGCGTCACAATCAGGTGTATCCAGATTGAGAGCGGTCTCAGGATCAGAATCCTGAGCCGCTACTTCCGCCTCATTACACAGCGAGTCCTTCTGTTAGGACCCTGATGAAACCGAGGCCGCTCATAGCGAGCCCACTTAGGCTGTCTGGGACTGACGTCCGTGCAGAGCCGTGACTCTGGGATGCGTGTGACATTCCCGGAGCTGTTAGTTATTCACACTGAGGGGGGCCATGGATCAATGATTCAACAGTGCCCATATTGTGAGAGACATGTCCGGACTGCTAGGCTTCTAGTATCATAGCCATAGTCTCAGAAAAACTGTCAGTAAATACTGCAGACACCGTCCTCATCCCCTGGCCATTAGTGCATAGAATGGGAGTCTATGTACCTGCCGGCCGTATAGCCGTACATGCTGTACCAGCTGTATAGAAAAACATGTGGTTCTGCACCTTTGTTTTACACAGAGAATATGCTGATAACTCCTCCGCACAATCCAGGAGGGTATATACAACGTGCGACCAAACAGTGCAATGTATATAGTACAAGCATATCTATAAGTGCACTTCTGCACTAGTGGGGTTAGCACCACAGGTGCTGCTTAACGCCTGTTACAGCGATTGTGTGACTATCAGAATGCCAGGGTCTTCCACACTTGTCTCTGTATCGTACAGAAACTGACACTAATGGCTGCCGGTGTCCTTGTAGAGAAGGAAGCCGTGGGCGTGCCTGAGAAAGTGCGGGAATCCGGACTCACAGTGCACACAGTGAGAGGGGTGGAGTATGCAAAACATACTCCAGCTCTCAGCTCTGCTCTATGCAGCGTCACGCCCCTACCCTGACTGTCAGGGCTGTGGGCGGTAACGAAGGGAGCTAGGCCCAGAAGCCGGGGACTCGAGTTAACAGCGCGGCCGCCGTAAAAGCGCGGGCCGCGCTGAAGTCCCCGGCGCACCACAAGTGCCAGCCGCGCCGCAGTTCCAGCGGCCGGCGCGACCGATTCATAGAAGTGGCCAGCGTCCCGCCCCTCTCCTGACTGGCAGGTCTGGGGGCGGGAACGAACGGAAGCAGGCCGCAAAAGCCGGGGACTCTAGTTATCAGCGCGGCCGCCGTAAAAGCGCGGGCCGCGCTGAAGTCCCCGGCGCACCACAAGTGTCAGCCGCGCCGCTGCCAGCGGCCGGCGCGACCGATTCCTGGAAGTGGCCAGCGTCCCGCCCCTCTCCTGACTGGCAGGTCTGGGGGCGGGAACGAACGGAAGCAGGCCGCAAAAGCCGGGGACTCTAGTTATCAGCGCGGCCGCCGTAAAAGCGCAGGCCGCGCTGAAGTCCCCGGCGCACTACAAGTGCCAGCCGCGCCGCAGTCCCAGCGGCCGGCGCGACCAATTCCCATAAGTGAGCCTGCTTCAGCAAAGCTGAATGAGGCCATGGCACAGGCGCCGCAGCGCTGATGTCCCCCGGCGCACTACAACACCCAGCATGCTGCGGTGTGAGCGCCAAATGCACGGGGACACAGAGTACCTTGAGGAAGCAGGGCCATGTCCCTGATGTACTCCGCTCCATCCAGCATCTTCTCCAGGGGCTGTAGATGGAGCACGGTCTCAGTGCCTGGAGACCGGTAAATCCCACTTCACCCAGAGCCCTGTAAAAAGGGATGGGGAAGGAATCAGCATGTGGGCTCCTGCCGCCGTACCCGCAATGGGTACCTCAACCTTACAAACACCTCCGACATACAGTGGGGTGAGAAGGGAGCATGCTGGGGACACTATATGTGTCCTCTTTTCTTCCATCCGACATAGTCAGCAGCTGCTGCTGACTAAAAAGTGGAGCTATGCGTGGATGTGTTGCCTCCTTCGCACAAAGCACAAAACTGGTGAGCCAGTGATCCCACTGGGGGTGTATAGCCAGAAGGGGAGGGGCCTTACACTTTTAAGTGTAATACTTTGTGTGGCCTCCAGAGGCAATAGCTATACACCCAATTGTCTGGGTCTCCCAATGGAGCGACAAAGAAATAAACTCTTTCCTTACTTTCTCCAGCACTGTCCTGTCTCGTGTCCCCCTCCTTGGGGTTGAGCTCCGGCTTCCTGCATTTCCTGGTTCTCGACCAGTCATGTGATACGGCAGAGTGATATCATCTCTGCGTGCATGATCACAGCAGCAGGAGGGAGACCGGGAGATCAGCGCTGGAGGAGGCGAGTAAAGAGTATTTTATTTTACTATGGGCAGCAGCCTGGGGGCCATAGCTAACACAGGGGGGGGGAGGCATGTGTCATCAAAGGAGGGCGCAGGCATATATAATATGCGCGCTGCCCCAGCCCATCGCCGAGGGGGGAACAAAAGTGCGTCTTATAAAGCGAAGAATACGGTACTTTAAATTTCAGTGGCCCTGTCGTGTTTTGTCCTCACACGCTGATGGGTGAAGGTTGAACTAGATGGACCTAGGTCTTTTTTTCAACCTCTGGAACTATGTTTTATGTTTTTTTCAGTACCGCTTGGGCCTGCAGTGCTATCTTGTGACTAACGTCTGAGTGGCTGGAAGTTAGACATTACGTCACAAGAGCTCAATACAAGTTTATGAGAGCCACAACGAGGCTCCCATAGAGAAGTATTGAAGATTGACCTCAGGCGCGCTCTAGGAAACACTGCAGCTAGAAGCAGGTCACAAATCACAGGAGACTAACAGGCAGGATTTGCGGTACTACCAGAGGAAGCCGGTGGTGTCAAGGTTGGGAATTTAGAGAAAACCCGCAAATTGGGTTTTTCAGGATCACAGAGACGGAGTCCAAATCAATCTGCGCAGATGTATGTATGAGGAGCAATAACCACACAGACGTGTGTCTATTCGGGAGAAGCTCCATGGTCTTCTGATCCGTAAATTGTAAAATACACAGTTATTCACTTCAACATTGTCCCTCATTGGTCAGAGGTAACCAGCAATGTCCATATAGTACGTCATTAGCCTGTTTCTTGCTTACTGAATACTTCTTTGTTAACACGTTGCTGAGCAAGAACGAGGAGTCAACCTCCCACAACTTACATGCCTCATTCCAACTGGTGAGAAAATCATGATTATAAAATTCTCTCAGTATGTTTATGAATACCTCTTTGTTCATTGTGCATTCTGGCTTCGTTATCTCCGTTAACACCTTACTGTACACACATCTTAGAATCATATTATGGCGTCTGTGCGATTGTCATATAGACACACAGATAATTATGCAACGACATCTATATTTTGATTATTTACATACACAGATCATCTTATTACATTTGAACAAACGGCCCATAGCCCAGGCCTAACCTCACAGTGGCAGGTGAGTATAAGACAGGAGCCAGGGCACTTAGATTTAAAGGGAACCGGTCATCAGAAATTTAGCTATAAAGCTAAAAGTTCCCCCCTCTGCAGCTCCTGGGCTGCATTCTAGGAAGCTTCCTATAGTTTTTGTGGCCCCTTTTATTCCAAAATAATTACTTTACAAACGTGTACCTTTTCGTATGCAAATTTCCTAAATCTTCCATGGGGGCGGGCTGCCTGATGTACGTTGCTGTCCTGCTGCCGATTTACTCCACCCCCGAACGCTGTATTTCAAACCTCTGGGCGCCCGTGGTCCCGCGCATGCGCTGTGCTACTGTAGCGGTGCCGTGCACGTGTGACCACTAGTGACACTTTGCGCGGGCACGAGGTTATGGGCGGCGCTGTGAGTGTCATCAGCAAGTGCCGCCCATAACCTCGTGACCGCACTTTCGCATCTTCCTCCAGCGTTCTGCTCGCTGGCCAGATGACCGGACGTCACCTTCTTCCCATCCTGCTCAGCAGCAGGAAATAGATGGGAGGAGCGGACGGAGCAGTCGGTGCCCGCGCAAAAGCCTCACCAGCGGTCACACGTGCACGCAGTGCACGGAACCGCTACAGTAGCACAGCGCATGCGCGGGACCACGGGCGCCATGGGGCGGTGTCCTGAGGTTTGAAATTCAGCGTTCGGGGGCGGCGTAAATCGGCAGGAGGACAGCAACGTACATCAGGCAGCCCGCCCTCGTGGAAGATTTAAGAAATTTGCATACGAAAAAGGTACAAGTTTGTAAAGTATTTATTTTGGAATAAAAGGGGCCACAAAAACTATAGGAAACTTCCTAGAATGCAGCCCAGGAGCTGCAGAGGGGGGAACTTTTAGCTTTATAGCTAAATTTCTGATGACAGGTTCACTTTAAAGCTCCAATCCAGCGGTGTAATAAAAAAGCAAAATGCTGGAGTGGCGCTTTAATAAACAATGAAGTGAATCAAACTAATCCAATCCACTTACAGGAAAGTCATTATCAATTATAGCCTGTAGGCTGTCAGCATTGTCACCTACGTCTCCATCAGACGCTACTGCAGCGGAGCTCAGCTGAGCCGCCCGTCTCCTCCTCTGAATATCTCTGCAAAAATTAAACATTATAATGAGCATCTAGTATCTTATTTCATAAAAAAAAAAATGAATGTTTTCTCATAGAAACTTAGGACAAATAAACTCACTGCTTACGCCTAACAGGAGAGGCGGTGGCTGCAGGAGGCGGTTTTCTTTGTGCGGCTTCGACAACTGTGACACAAAGACGATTAGTCAGTAATGCCATTTACAGTAATGCTGTTAAGTTTTTAATAATCTGTAATTTCATAGAAGTTGCTAAACTTACTAGACTATCATAATGTCGGGGGATGTGACGCTACAGTTATAATGAGTGCGTACAACAGGCACATCTGTGGATAAACTGACTATATAACCTTCAGCGCATATCTATAGACTCTTCATATAGAGTTTCATGGGTAAATAAGCAAAACCTCTAATACAGCAGCAGGCCTTGAGCTTTCGACTTCATAAATCAGGTATATTGGGATTTGTTCACATTAGCATCAATGCAGACGTATCGTAGTGGATCCCACTGGTGTTAGTGTGATCTATCAGTGAATCAGGAGTAACACGGTAGCTCAGTGGTTAGTTAGTGGTTAGTTCAAATCCCACCAAGGACACCATCTGCAAGGAGTTTGTATGTTCTCCTCGTGTTGCGTGGGTTTCTTCCGGGTTCTCCGCTTTCCTCCCACACTCCCAAAGACATACAGATAGGGACTCTAGATTGTGAGCCCCAATGGGGATAGTGTTGCCAATGTATGTAAAGCGCTTTGGAATTAATAGCGCTATATAAATGAATAAAATTATTATTATTATTATTATACATCAATCACTTGTGCTGTTACTCACGGCTTATGGAGGTAGAGTTATTGCTTTGTGCGGTGGTCTCTGTTATGAATGAAGAGCTGGCGATTGGCTGTAAGGCACCTGGTGTGTGTAGAGGTCGTAATACATATTGAGTTGCCAATATTGGGGTAGAGGTCTGTTGTATCCCAGGATGTGGATTCAGGGAACCTGAAACAGCCAGTGGGGAGGTCAGCATTCTCTGCTGCAATCGGTCATTTATCCCCTTTCTCGTGCGTGCTGTGGAGTCATTAAGAAAACAAAAAATTATTTGAATGCATTATTTTAAACCTCTTAAAAAAATTCACATAAAATAAAGGGAGAAATTGGAATCCATATATTCTCGTGAGGACAGAAAAAGGCACATCCATCACCACTAAAATGCACTATTCCTCAAAAAAATGGGACAGCTGGCTATCCTTCAGATTAAACGATGTGAATGTAGAGATGTAACATTACGGGTAGCACATGGGTACAGTCTGATGTCATCACCCCTCCCCATTCCTTTCCAAATAACTTGTGATAAGAAGTATTCTCACGGTTCAAACATATGTTGCAATATGATGTTATATCCTAATAAAAATGTAATGTTTTAAAAAAAAAATGCAATAAAACACTAAATTTGACAGGTGAAACAGAAGAGCAGAATAATTGCACTGCAATAACACAACGATTAGACATTCCCGATCGATATCTCCTCCTTTGGTATAATGTAATAAACAGATTTTTGTGTACTCACCGTAAAATCGTTTTCTCTTAGCCATCATTGGGGGACACAGGACCATGGGTGTTATGCTGCCTATCCATAGGAGGACACTATGTAGATGCAAAAGCATAGCTCCTCCTCTGCAGTGTACACCCCCTGGCCGGGCCAGGCAAGCTCAGTTTTAGTACACAAGCAGTAGGAGAAAAAAAAAAAAACAGTAAAAACTTACCACAACAGAGAAACATGAGGAAAAAAAAAAAAAAAAAAGAGTCATAACCAAATAAGGTACGGAGAGAACCAAGGCCCAACAGGGCAACAGGGTGGGTGCTGTGTCCCCCAAAGATGGCTAAGAGAAAACGATTTTACGGTGAGTACACAAAAATCCGTTTTTCTCTGACTCCTCATTGGGGGACACAGGACCATGGGACGTCCTAAAGCAGTCCATGGGTGGGAAACATAAAAGAAGACAACACAACCCAAGGACTAGGAACCAGTCCCAGACAGCCTGGAGCGCCTACTGAGAGAGGTGCTCTACTGCCGTTTGCAGAATTTTCCTACCCAGATTTGCCTCAGTTGAAACCTGGGTATGGACTCTGTAATGCTTTGAAAACTTATGTAGGCTAGACCAGGTTGCAGCCTTACACACCTGTTCCACTGAAGCCTGATGCCGAATGGCCCACGAAGCGCCAACTGCTCACGTGGAATGAGCCCGCAGCCCACTAGGAATGGGCTTGAGTTGCAAGCGGTAGACCTCCTGGATCGCAGAGCGAATCCAGCGAGCCAGCGTCGCCTTTGAAGCTGCCTGTCCCTTCTTAGGCCCCTCAGGAATGACGAACAAAGAGTCCGTTTTCCTAAAGGGGCTGTCCTGGATATGTAATATCTGAGAGCTCTGACGAGGTCTAACGAATGCAGAGACCTTTCCACCCTATGAACCGAGTGTGGACAAAAGGAAGGCAGGACAATGTCCTCGTTCAAATGAAACGGGGTAAGAACCTTTGGAAGGAAATCCGGAAGGGGGCGCAGAACCACCTTGTCCTGGTGAAAGATCAGAAAAGGCTCGCAGCAAGAGAGTGCTGCTAGCTCCGAAACGCGTCTGATGGACGTAATTGCCACT
This sequence comes from Anomaloglossus baeobatrachus, assembly GCF_048569485.1. Taxonomy (NCBI): domain Eukaryota; kingdom Metazoa; phylum Chordata; class Amphibia; order Anura; family Aromobatidae; genus Anomaloglossus; species Anomaloglossus baeobatrachus. The sequence goes on from NC_134354.1 coordinate 744,891,478, forward strand.
AAGAATGTTACCTTCCAGGACAGAAGAGCAAGGGAGGATTCCTTGAGGGGTTCAAAGGGAGACCTCTGGAGACCGTCCAGAACGAGGTTGAGGTCCCATGGTTCCAGCGGCCGTTTGTACGAAGGAACTAGATAGGAAACGCCCTGGAGGAAGGTCTTGACTTGCGGTTTTTAAGCCAGGCGGCATTGGTAGAAGATTGAGAGCGCTGAGACCTGCCCTTTAAGGGAACTGAGAGCAAACCCCGCTTGCAAGCCAGACTGTAGAAAGTCGAGAATTCTGGGGATGGCCAGAGGCATAGGCTGGACGTTAGTTTCTCTGCACCATGAAAGGAAGATTTTCCACGTACGGTGGTAAATGCGGGATGAAGCAGGCTTTCGGGCGCTGATTATGGTGGCAATAACCGCGGGGGAGAATCCCGCTCTTGTTAATACCCAGGTCTCAATGGCCATGCCGTCAGCTTCAGGGCTCTGGAGTTCTGATGGGAAATGGGTCCCAGCAAGTCTGGGATGTCTGGAAGGCGCCCCAGTGCGTCTGTGAGCATTTTTACTAATTCGGCGTACCAGGCGCGCCTGGGCCAGTCCGGTGCTATCAGTATCACCGGGACTCCCTCTGTCTTGATCTTCCTGATTACCCGCGGCAGCAGGGGTAAAGGTGGAAATATGTAAGGCAGGCGGAAGTGGTGCCAGGAGCAGACAAGAGCATCCACGCCGATGGACTGCGGGTCGCGTGACCTGGCTATGAACGCGGGTACCTTTGCATTCAACCTTGAGGCCATTAGGTCCATCTCTGGTGTGCCCCAGCGAGTGCAGATGTGTAGAAACACATCTGGGTGGAGAGACCATTCTCCGGCGGCCAGGCCTTGGCGACTCAAAGTCTGCTGCCCAGTTCTCTACCCCCGGTATGTGTACCGCTGATATCACTGATCCCGTCAATTCGGCCCAGCTGAGGATCTTGTGGGCCTCGAGATAAGCCGCTTCGCTGCGGGTGCCCCCCTGCCGATTGATATAGGCTACAGCTGTCGCATTGTCCGATTGGACTCGAATCTGACGACCCGCTAGCAGAGGGCAGAATGCTCTGAGCGCGAGGAAGATCGCACGGAGTTCCAGGATGTTGATGGGAAGGAAGGACTCCTGGGGCGTCCAACATCCTTGAGCAGTGTGGTGCCGGTACACTGCTCCCCAGCCTAGGAGGCTGGCGTCCGTGGTCAGGACCAGCCAGTTCACTGGGAGAAAAGATCTCCCCTTCGATAGGGATGAGGACCGAAGCCACCAGCGGAGTGCGTACCTGACTGAAGGCGTCAGGTGAAGATGTCTGTCCAGGAAGAAGGGGCTCTTGTCCCAGGCCGCTAGAAGGGCTAGCTGCAGCGGGCGGAGGTGCAGTTGAGCAAAGGGTACTGCTTCCATAGCCGACACCATCCTGCCGAGCACTTTCATGCTGAATCGAATGGAGCGAGACGGAGGACGTAGAAGGCAGCGAACTGCTCGTTGAAGAGCGAACGCCTTGTCCTGAGGGAGAAGGATCAAGCCCCGACGGGTGTCCAGGGACATGCCCAGGAAGGTGATGGATCGTGATGGGATCGGGGATGATTTGTCCAGATTCACTAGCCACCCTAAGCGGGATAGGGTGTCCACAGTGATCTGTACGCTGGTTGAGCAGTCGCGGAAGGAGGGGGCCTTGATGAGGAGGTCATCCAAGTAAGGGAGAACAACTACTCCCCTGGCGAGAAGGACGCTCATGGCGGCCGCCATGACTTTGGTGAAAACCCTTGGTGCGGTGGCAAGGCCGAAGGGTAGAGCTACGAATTGAAAGTGGGAGTCCTGAATTGCGAAGCGGAGGAACTTTTGGTGATCTGGGGCGATGGGTATGTGCAGGTACGCGTCCTTGATGTCTATGGAGGCGAGGAATTCCCCTTCGACCATGGATGCAATAATGGACCTTAGGGACTCCATTCTGAATCTCCGTACGTGCACATGTTTGTTTAGGTGTTTGAGGTCCAAGATGGGTCGAACTGACACATCCTTTTTGGGGACCACAAAGAGGTTGGAGTAAAACCCCCCGAACTTCTCGTCTGGGACAGGTATTATCACTCCTGCTGTTTGGAACGAGTGGATTGCTGAGAAAAAAGCTTTGCGTCGTTTTTGAGTCTTTGGGGGGGTCGGGTGCGAAATTCTATATGGTAATCGGAAGACACAAGGACTCGCAAACATTTGTCGTCTGAGGCAGCAGCCCAGATGTGTTGAAAGAGCCGCAGTCGACCTCCTACAATGAGTGTGTCTTCCGGGGCGCCGAAGGAGTCATGAGGGGGGAAAATGTCGTGGCCAAGTCTCTCTAGTCCTGGACTGTTTCGGTCTAGGCTGCCATGACGAAGTGGGTTTCGGGGAGAGCTGAGAAGGTCGGTCTCTGTGTAGTCCGCGGCTGGTGGCGGGGACAGCACGGGATGTCGACCAACCAAATGAGTTCCGAAAGGAGCGGAACGAGGACTGTGGACGTCTGGTGAAGGACGTCCTGGACTTCAGCTGGGGGAGGGAGATACTCTTTCCTCCCGTGGCGTCAGAAATGAGCTTGTCCAGACGTTCGCCAAACAATCGGTCTGTAAAAAAGGGAAGGCCCGTGAGAGACTTCTTGGAGGCAGAGTCCGCTCGCCATTGTCGGAGCCAGAGAGCTCTATGGATGGCTATGGTATTTGAGGCAGCAAACGCTGCACAGGTAGCAGCGTCCATGGAGGCCTGGATGAGGTACTCCACCGCAGCGGCAATTTGAGCTGTTACCTCTGTGAAGGTATGAGTGAACTGGGATTCCTCAAGCGAAGTGTTAAGGGAATCTGCCCAGACAGAGATCGCCTTTGCGACCCACACAGAGGCAAAGGAGGGCGAGAGGGAGGAACCCGCAGCCTCAAAAGCAGAGCGGGCGAGGTGCTCCACCTGTATGTTTGTCGGGTCCTTGATGGAAGAACCATCGGGTAAAGACAGGAGCGTCTTTGTGGTAAGGCGGGAGACCGGGGGGGTCGACCGAGAGCGGATCGGCCCAGCCCTTAGGGGCAGGTGAGGCAAAAGGGTACCGGGACTCCATGAGTTTTCGGTTACCGAAGCACCTGTCAGGCTTCTCCCTTTGCTTTGTGAGGATATCCTGAAACTGGGTGATCACCGAAAACATTTTTGGGGTTTCCTTGCCCTCTTAAAGGAGACCGCATGGTCAGTGGTAGTGGATGGGGGATCCTCCACATGCAGAGTTTGGTTGATTACTGCTATAAGGGAGTCTATTGCAGTTTGATCATCTGGGGGTGATGAAACCAAGGAATCCTCCTGGTACAAACAGCATTCTCCCTCCTCCAGCTCTTCAGAAGCCATGGAGCGTGTGGGAGAGCCTGCCCTGTGTGCTCCCGAGGGAGAGCCTGCTGGAGACACCCAGCCGTGTGCTCTTTTCCTGATCCCTGCAACCGGTGAAGCATGTGCCCGGATTACCTCAGAAGGATCCTCCATAGGGGTATCCTCAGGCTGCGTTCCGTCCAGGGACCCAGAAGGGTGTGGAGGACGACATTGCATAGCCAGAACCAGGTTCTGTGACAGTTTTTCCATGGATTGGGACAGAAACTGTGCCCATTCCGGTGGGCTGGGGGCCCTAGTGTTGTGAATGTTGGTTATGTTTTGGCTGCTGGGAGGCTCCCTCTGGTGGCCAGGAAAGGTTTGGACAGAGATCAGGTGTGTTGTGCAGTGGGTGTTTCCTTTGCTAACTCTCTGCTTATTTAAGTCCTGGTCTGATTGCAGGCTGTTGCCGGATGTCAGTTGTTCTTTGTATCTACAGCCTGCTTAATCCTGCTCTACTTCACATCCACTTCAGATAAGTTCTTGCTCTTTATTTATTGCCTGGTTTTTTGCTTATCTGGGTTTGTCATTTGTTGTGGTTGGTTTCAGTTTGTTTCCTTCCAGGGGTTTTCCCCCTCAGTGGATTGTTGAGGTACTCCCTGCAGTTCTGTGTGGAGTATAGCTCCTTTGGGTCCATGTGTTTATGGCTTGTTGAATTTGTTATAATTCTTGTTTTCTGTTCATTGGTATGACAAGGGCACCTGGTATAGGACGGAGTTCAGATCGAGCGATCTGAGGGCCTTTTTGTACTATCAGGAAGTTGGTATTTTGTAGGGTTTTTCTCTGGCTACCATCAGTCCCTTTCCTGTCCTTTCCTATTTTAGTCAGCGGGGGCCTCACCTTTTGCTAATCCTGTCATCTACCTGTGTATTGTGTTTTTCCTATATCACCGCAGTCTTTGAATGTGGGGGGCTTGCTATTCTTGTCTATTTTCTGAGGCAGAGAGTTATTCATCTTTCCTACCTTTAGGATAGTTAGTTCTCCGGCTGGGTTCGCGGTGCACAGGATGTTAGTTCACCCCTCGGCTACTTCTAGTTGTGTTGGTTAGTAAGGGGATGGCGGCCAGATTAGTTGCCAATGCTCTTGTCACCTTTTTTGCCAATGATTTGTGGCGGTCTTCCATGGTTACGGATCATAACACCCTAGGCTCTGGGCTGCCGGTTGCGGCGGTGGTGGCAGGGGGGTCTTGGGGGGCTATAGGGGAACAGGACTCACAGAGAGAAGAGGTGTGTTTACGTGGTAGCTCAGCGTGGCAGGCAGTGCAGGCTGAATAATAAACTATGTGGGCCTTAGTACTCTTAGTGCCCTTAGATTTCTGCATGTCTCTAATAGGAGTATGCCAGGAGGGGGAGCAATGCTCAGCAGAGCTACAATTGAAGCAAGCACCTCACCAGAATCAGCCGATGGCCCTGTCCTCAGGAAGGATTAAAGGGGTTATCCGGCTTCTTTTGACTTTTTTCCATTATTACACTATTGGGCTAGATTGGGGCAGGTAAGTAGAAAGAGACCACTTACCTGCCCTGCTCTCAGCCCCTCTCCCCCGGCTCAGAGTGGTCATGTGACCGCTCCTGCCGCGATTTTGCTGCTTCCGGTCATTTCATGTCTACATGGGCAGGGCCATGTTGACATGCAAATCTGGAACAGCATGTTACCGCCCTGCTGGGCTGTACAGTGCGTGGAGTAACCGCCCCCGTTCCCTGCACCCTCCCACACACTGCCCAGCACCCCGTACTCTCACCGCAACCTCCCACACACTCCGTAGTCTCCCTCCCCCAGCTACGTGCGCCCTGAATGCCCCAGCGCTTTATCATGTTTACTGCCTGACGCCCTGGGAACTGTTTCTCCCCCCCCCCGTGCGCGCTGTCTGTGTCATCATGGGTCATCTGTGTATGTGCATCAGTCTGTGTCCCGCGCCAGCCCCGCGGATGCCCGCACTGCAGCGTGTCAGTGTTTGCCCCCCTCTGCAGTATAAGCTGCTTCTCACCCTGCAGTGCGTGCATCCGTGGGGATGACGAGCGCTGCTTGTCATCACTGCCCGTACAGTCTGTGTCCCGCTCCCTGCCAGCCCCGCAGCTGCCCGTCGCTCTCCCGCTGTGACGCACAGATCGCTGTGTGTGACAGCGAGAGAGCGACGAAATGAAGCGAGCAGGGAGCAGGAGCCGGCTTCTGGCAGCTGCGGTAAGCTGTAACCAAGGTAAACATCGGGTAACCAAGGTGGTTACCCGATATTTACCTTCGTTACCAGCCTCCGCCGCTCTCACGCTGCCAGCGCCGGCTCCCTGCTCTGTGCACATGTAGCTGCAGTACACATCGGGTAATTAACCCTATGTGTACTGTAGCTAGGAGTGCAGGGACCCAGCGCTAAGCAGTGTGCGCGGCTCCCTGCTCTCTGCACTGTGACATGTAGCTGCAGTACGCATCGGGTAATTAACCCTATGTGTACTGTAGCTAGGAGTGCAGGGACCCAGCGCTAAGCAGTGTGCGCGGCTCCCTGCTCTCTGCACTGTGACATGTAGCTGCAGTACGCATCGGGTAATTAACCCTATGTGTACTGTAGCTAGGAGTGCAGGGACCCAGCGCTAAGCAGTGTGCGCGGCTCCCTGCTCTCTGCACTGTGACATGTAGCTGCAGTACACATCGGGTTAATTAACCCGATGTGTACTGTAGCTAGGAGAGCAAGGAGCCAGCGCTAAGCAGTGTGCGCGGCTCCCTGCTCTCTGCACTGTGACATGTAGCTGCAGTACACATCGGGTTAATTAACCCGATGTGTACTGTAGCTAGGAGAGCAAGGAGCCAGCGCTAAGCAGTGTGCACGGCTCCCTGCTCTCTGCACATGTAGCTGCAGGTTAGATTAGATGAGATAATTACCTGCTGTGACGATCTCCTGCCTCCTGACGTCACCACGGTCACTGCCTTCTCTGCCCGTCTCGCGGGCGGCCCGAGACTGTCACTAGCAGTGACGTCACGGGCTCTCGCGATACTGCGTAGAACGCGGCGGGCATAGAAGTCAGTGACAGCGCTGACGTCAGCAGAGCAGGAGATCGTTACTGCAGGTAATGATCTCATCTAACCTCCTGATGGCAGCGCTCGGCATCCCCTGCAGTGACCTGGGCTGACCTATTGATGTTAGCTCAGGTCACTGCATTGCTCTCCCAGCCAATGGGGAACATTTTGTTCTTCATTGACTGGGAGTCTCATTGACTATGGTATGGATCGCCGTGCGACCCCCTTATTGGATTACGCCGGACCCGGATTTGATTGTTCTTGTCAATAAATTGTTGAAAGAGGGAATGTGGGGAGTGTTTTTTCAAATAAAACTTTTTTGTTGTCTATTTTTTTATTTCTTACTGACTGGGTTGGTGATGTCGGGTATCTGATAGACGCCTGACCTCACCAACCCCAGGGCTTGATGCCAGGTGACATTACACATCTGGCATCAACCCCATATATTACCCCGTTTGCCAACGCACCAGGGCGCGGGATGAGCTGGGGCAAAGCACCAGGATTGGCACATCCAATGGATGCGCCACTTCTGGGGCAGCTGTAGCCTGCTATTTTTAGGCTGGGGAGTGTCCAATAACGGTGGACCTCCCTAGTCTGAGAATACCAGACCACAGCTGTCCGCTTTACCTTGGCTGGTGATGCAATTTGGGGGGGACCCCACGTTTTTTATTTTAAATTATTTATTTAATTTTAAATAACAGCGTGGGGTGCCCTCTGTTTTGGATTACCAGCCAAGGTGAAGCTGCCAGCTGTGGTCTGCAGGCTGCAGCCATCTGCTTTACCCTAGCTGGCTACAAAAGATAGGGGGGACCTCACATCGTTTTTTTTTTTAATTATTTATTGGCTAAATACAAGGCTAAGCACCCTTTAGTGCCACATGAAAGGCACTACAGGGTGCCAGCTTAGAATATGCGGGGGGGTAGGACATTATATTGGTCTCTCATCTATTCCTCTATCTATCCCTTGATTCATTCATCCATCCCCCTATTTATCCCTCTAGCTATCTGTCTCTATCTATCCCTCTATCTATCTAGCTGCTTCCGTTTTTTTGCAGTATGAAAAAAATAGGAAGGTACGCAGATGACAAACGGACCATATACGGAACGGAACGGAAGCCACACAGTTGCATCCATGAAAAAACATGACCATTTTTTTTGCAGACCGCAAAAACGGAGCAGTCATGTAAATTAGCCTAATCAAGAGGCTTATGAGGGTGATGTATTTAATTACAAAAAAGAGAATTTTGTTTACTTACCGTAAATTCTTTTTCTTATAGTTCCGTATTGGGAGACCCAGACATTGGGTGTATAGCTTCTGCCTCCGGAGGACACACAAAGTACTACACTAAAAAGTGTAGCTCCTCCCTCTGAGCCTATACACCCCCTGGAGAACCAGATCTAGCCAGTTTAGTGCAAAAGCTGAAGGAGAATAGCCACCCACAAGTAAGGACAGAGCAAGAACCGGAACAACCGGAGCCTCTGTCCACGACAATAGCCGGTGATAACACGCGGAACAAGAAACTGCCAACAGGCAACAGGGAGGGCGCTGGGTCTCCCAATACGGAACTATAAGAAAAAGAATTTACGGTAAGTAAACAAAATTCTCTTTTTCTTTATCGTTCCTATGGGAGACCCAGACATTGGGACGTCTCAAAGCAGTCCATGGGTGGGAATAAACAGAAAAACTGAGAAGTAGGCAGAGCCTAACTTCACAAATGAGCGACAGCCGCCTGAAGGATGCGTCTGCCCAAGCTCGCATCTGCCGAAGCATGAGCATGCACGTGGTAGTGCTTTGAAAAGGTATGCAGGCTAGTCCAAGTGGCAGCCTGACAGACTTGCTGAGCCGTAGCCTGGTGCCTGAAAGCCCAAGAGGCACCGACAGCTCTGGTCGAGTGTGCCTTGATCCCCGGCGAGGGAGGCACCTGAGTACACTGGTAGGCATCGGAAATGGTCGACCTAATCCAACGAGCTAAGGTCGGCTTAGAAGCAGAGAGGCCCTTACGCCGACCTGTGGTTAGCACAAAAAGAGAGGTGCACCGCCTAAGAGCAGCGGTGCGAGACACATAGATCCGGAGCGCCCGCACCAGATCCAGAGTATGCAACGCTTTTTCAAAGCGATGAAAAGGAGCCGGACAAAAGGAAGGCAGGGAAATGTCCTGGTTAAGGTGGAAAGGAGAAACCACCTTAGGGAGAAAGTCCGGAGTCGGACGGAGAACCACCTTGTCTTGATGAAAAACCAAAAAAAGGTGACTCCGAAAAGACCGCAGCCAAATCAGAGACTCTCCTGAGGGAAGTTATGGCCACTAGAAAGACCACTTTCTGTGAAAGACGAAACAAAGAAACCTCCCTAAGAGGCTCAAAGGGGGGTTTCTGCAAGGCCGTGAGGACCAAATTGAGGTCCCAGGGATCCAAGGGCCGCCGGTAAGGCGGAATGATGTGAGACGCGCCCTGCATGAAGGTGCGCACTTGAGCCAGCCGGGCGATACGCCACTGGAACAGCACTGACAGAGCCGAGACTTGTCCCTTGAGGGAATTGAGGGATAGTCCTAGCTGCAGACCGGACTGTAGAAAGGACAGAAGGGTCGGCAAGGAAAAAGGCCAAGGAGCATGGCCGGAAGAGCGACACCAGGACAGGAAAATTCTCCAAGTCCTGTGATAGATTTTGGCCGAGGAAGACTTCCGAGCCCGAGTCATAGTGGAGATGACTTCAGGAGGAATACCAGAAGCCGTCAAGATCCAGGACTCAAGAGCCACGCTGTCAATCTGAGAGCCGCAGAATTCTGGCGGAAAAATGGACCTTGTGAGAGAAGGTCTGGACGGTCCGGAAGATGCCACGGCACCTCTACGGACAGATGGAGCAGGTCTGGGTACCAAGCTCGCCTGGGCCACTCCGGAGCAATGAGGATGACCCGACGGCCCTCCATTCTGATCTTGCGCAGAACTCTGGGCAAGAGAGCTAGAGGGGGAAACACGTAGGACAGACGAAACTGGGACCAGTCTTGAACCAGAGCGTCCGCTGCAAAGGCCTGAGGATCGTGGGAGCGAGCCACGTAAACCGGAACCTTGTTGTTGTGACGGGATGCCATTAGGTCCACTTCCGGAGTGCCCCACTTGCGGCAGATTGACTGAAACACTGCCGGATGCAGGGACCACTCGCCACTGTCCATGGTTTGACGGCTGAGATAATCTGCTTCCCAGTTTTCCACGCCTGGGATGTGGACTGCGGATATGGTGGAGTTGGAGTCCTCCGTCCATTGAAGGATGCGTTGAACCTCCAACATTGCCAGGCGGCTGCGTGTCCCGCCTTGGTGATTGATGTAGGCAACCGCTGTTGCTTTGTCTGACTGGACTCGGATGTGCCTGCCCGCCAACAGGTGGTGAAAGGCTAGGAGAGCTAGAAGCACAGCTCTGGTTTCCAGCCCATTGAACGAGAGGGCTGACTCGGACGGAGTCCAAGTGCCCTGCGCTCGGTGGTGGAGACATACCGCTCCCCAGCCGGATAGACTGGCATCCGTGGTGAGGATCACCCAGGACGGGGCCAGGAAGGAGCGCCCCTGAGACAGAGAGAGGCCGAAGCCACCACTGAAGAGAGCTCCTGGTCTGTGGCGACAGAGCCACCAGCCTGTGCAAGGAGGAAGTCCGCTTGTCCCAACAGCGGAGACTGTCCAGCTGCAGAGGACGCAGATGGAACTGGGCAAAGGGAACAGCCTCCATTGACGCCACCATCTGACCCAGCACCTGCATTAGGTGCCTGATGGAATGACGGCGGGGCCTCAGCAGAGAGCGCACCGCCAGTTGGAGGGACTGCTGTTTGACTAAGGGCAGCTTCACAAGTGCCGGCAGAGTCTCGAACTGCATCCCTAGGTACGTGAGCCTCTGGGTCGGAGTCAGAGTGGATTTGGGCAGATTGACAAGCCACCCGAATTGGGCTAGAGTGAGCGAGACACTCCGCTGACAGTCTGCGCTGGATGAAGCCTTGACTAGAAGGTCGTCCAGGTAAGGAATCACTGCCAACCCCTGGAGGTGCAGAACCGCAACCACTGCTGCCATGACCTTGGTGAATACCCGAGGGGCCGTGGCTAACCCGAAGGGAAGAGCCACGAATTGGAAATGTTCCTCTCCGATTGCAAAACGTAGCCAACGCTGGTGTGAAACTGCAATTGGCACATGCAGATAGGCATCTCTGATGTCGATGGATGCCAGGAAATCCCCTTGGGTCATTGAGGCAATGACTGATCGCAGAGACTCCATGCGAAAATGCCGCACCTGAACATGCTTGTTGAGAAGCTTGAGATCCAGGATGGGCCGGAAGGAACCGTCCTTTTTGGGGACTAGGAAGAGATTTGAGTAGAAACCTCTGAACCATTCCCGGGCGGGAACCAGTACAATTAGTCCGTTGGCCTGCAAGGATGCCACGGCCTGAGAGAAGGCGGCGGCCTTGGAGCAGGGGGGAGTTGACAGAAAAAATCTGTTTGGCGGGCTGGAAGAGAATTCTATCCTGTAGCCGTGGGAGATGATATCCCGCACCCACTGATCGGAGACGTGTTGAAGCCACACGTCGCCAAAGTGGGAGAGCCTGCCACCGACTAAGGACGTTGCTGGCGCGGACAGATAGTCAAGAGGAGGCTGCCTTAGTGGCAGCAGCTCCTGCGGTCTTCTGTGGACGCGCTTTTGGGCGCCAGTTGGATTTCTGGTCCTTGGCTGAGTTAGTGGACGAGGCCGAGGGCTTAGAGGACGACCAGTTGGAGGAACGAAAGGAACGAAACCTCGACTGGTTCCTACCCTGGACAGGTTTCCTGGTTTTGGTTTGTGGCATGGAAGTACTCTTCCCGCCAGTAGCTTCCTTAATAATTTCATCCAGTTGTTCACCGAATAGCCTGGACCCAGCAAAAGGGAGCCCAGCAAGGTACTTCTTTGAAGAAGCATGTGCCTTCCACTCTCGAAGCCACAAGATCCTGCGGATAGCGAGGGAATTAGCCGAAGCCACCGCAGTGCGGTGAGAAGCCTCCAGCATGGCAGACATGGCATAGGATGAAAAAGCTGAAGCTTGGGAAGTTAAGGCAACCATTTCAGGCATAGATTCCCTGGTGAGGGAATGCATCTCCTCTAGAGAAGCAGAGATGGCTTTGAGAGCCCACACTGCTGCAAAAGATGGGGAGAACGAGGCCCCTGCCGCCTCATATACAGATTTGGCCAGAAGGTCAACCTGGCGGTCAGTGGAATGCTTAAGAGAGGTGCCATCAGCCACTGATACAACGGTCCGGGCTGAGAGTCTAGACACCGGGGGGTCTACCTTTGGTGAATGAGCCCACTCCTTGACCACCTCAGGTGGAAAGGGAAAACGGTCATCAGAACCACGCTTTGGGAAGCGTTTGTCAGGACAGGCCCTAGGCTTGGTCACAGTGGCCTGAAAACTGGAGTGGTTAAAGAACACACTCCTTGTCCTCTTAGGCAAGGTAAACTGGTGCTTTTCTGCCAGAGAGGGTTGCTCCTCTGATACTGGCGGATTGAGGTCCAGTACAGAATTAATGGACGCAATCAAATCACTAACATCTGAGTCACTTTCGGACAGATCAATGGGGCACATGGAGGTAGCCTCCGAGCCCCCAGTAAAGGCATCCTCCTCGTCCAGGGAGTCAGCTTCTGAAACAGAGCCGCGGGACGAGGAAGGAGAGGGAGCCCTGCGTCTCCTTTTAGGAGGACGGGGTCTGGGACCAGATGAGAGAGCCCTAGCAGCAGAGGCACCCTGTGAAGGGGGCTGATGCATGTTCAGCAAAGTCTGTGACAGCTGTCCCATGAAGTCGGCAAAAGACTGGGAGATTGACCTAGAGAAGGATTCTACCCAAGCCGGGGGTTCAGCCACAGGAGCCGGAGCAGCCGGAGAGACCACTGGGGCGGCGATTCCAGGCTGAGGCATTGTCAGGTTAGAGCAGGCATCACAATGTGGATATGTGCTCGGTTCAGGCAGCACGAGCTTACATGCAGTGCATACTGAATATAGCTTTGGAGCCTTGCTCCTCGTGTGAGACATGCTGCTGAAGTGGGGACTCTGCCAGAGTGACCCCCAGAGAGTATATACAGAGGCCCACAACCAGAGATTGTGGCTTACCAGACCGCTGGAGCGGTGTTGTGTGCCCTCCAGATCCCGAAGCCTGGACCCCCAAGCACCTCAGCAGGGATGCTGCAGCCAGTGCTGATTGCAGAGAAAACGCTGATAAAATGGCGCCGGAGCGAGGAGAGGGGGCGGGGCCAACCCTGAGAGCGGGATCTGGAGGGCCAAAGAGACTTACAGGGGAGGAGACATGTACTCAGTGAGGAGTGTCTCTCCACTGTGTAGAACGGCCGCTGGGCGGAGCCGCGCTGTCCCTCTGCATGAATGACATGCGAGGGCAGTGAAACCGAAAGTAGGCCTCCGGCGAAGCCGGGGCCTAAATTTGAGCGGTGCGGCCGGTGCGCAGGCACCCTCGGCGCGGTTCTCAGGCGACAGCCAGAGAACCGGCCGGAAATGTCAGAAAACTCACTCAGCACACTCTCCCCACATAATAAAGTACAGGGACCCCCAGAATATAAACGTCTCAGGTACTTAGCTTGCTGAGACGCAGGGCCATGTCCCTGGGGATGAGTGCTCCGTCCAGCAGGATCCTGAAGGGCTGCGGATGGAGACCGGTCTCCTGCAAAGCATGGAGAACCGTGCTGGCTCCCACTTCAAGCCAGAGCCCGAGGGATGGTGAAGGAGCGCGGCATGTAAGGTTCTAGCCTTGGAATCAACCTTAACAGCACCGCCGACACAGTGGGGTGAGAAGGAACATGCCGGGGGTCCAGACTTGGACCCGCTTTTCTTCAAAATCTTTCCAAAAATGAAAAATCAGATGAGAATGCATGTGTGGATGTATGCCTCCTGAACACAAAGCAATGAACTGGCTAGATCTGGTTCTCCAGGGGGTGTATAGGCTCAGAGGAAGGAGCTACACTTTTGAGTGTAGTACTTTGTGTGTCCTCCGGAGGCAGAAGCTATACACCCAATGTCTGGGTCTCCCATAGGAACGATAAAGAAAAACTGTTTTTTCTTGGTGTATGTGTTTATTTACTGTCACTTACAGATTACTAAGGAAGGGGGTGTCTCATAGACCCTGACGATTAATATCTGGCTTAGAGGCAGCTGTGGGCTGTGATTAACTTCATATTAGCCTGATTGCCACCGCCACAGAGCAACCAGGAAGAGCCAGGTAAAGTGCTGGGATTGTCACATCTAATGGATGTGACAATCCTGAGTGGCTGCAGGCTGCTATTTTTAGGCACGGGGCGGCTCAATAAATAGGGGTCTCCCCAGCCTGACAATACCAGCCCCCAGCTTTTCCCAGCTTTTGTGGTTTATCATACCTGGGTACCAAAATTCGGGGGGACTGAATTTCGTTTATTTTTAAATTATTTTTGTAAATCAAGAAAAAAGCCGCATGCAGTTCCTCTTATTTGGATACACAGCCAAGATAAGCGCACAGCTGGGGGCTGCATACTGTAGCCATATGCTTTTTCTGTTCTTGGTGTCATAATATGGGAGAAAAACACAGTGAAAAATTTTTATGCGTTTTATACCACAATAATGATCTGCAGAGTTGAATTGCTTTCCCGCTCATCAACCGTCTTGGCGCCCGTGATTGGTTGTAGGCAGATGCGGTCACATACGCTAAGGGTGCGTCTGACTGCAACCAATCACAGGAGACAGGACAGCTGGAGGACGGGGAAAGCAGTGCATATGAATGAGCAGTAATTAGCGGCCCAGCAAGTGAAGGAGAAGCCACGGGAGCAGTGTACAGCTGCAACGGAGCCTCGGTCAGTATGAAGCGCTTTCTTCTTTTTTTTTTTTTTACTTTACTATTAATTTTTAATTTCACAAGTGCCTGATCCGGATCACACATCCGGAATCCAGGTCCTTGTTCTGCCCAACAATAGCCTCTGATACTCTGAAAAGAGGGCTGTTTACCCCTACACTGACTGATAGAACGTGTTTTTTCAGTAGCTAATCTGAAAAGATGACGCAAAGTTTCGTGAACCTCCATTTTCAACAACCCACAAAGTACAGTTTCATCAACACAGTATGATAGCCCCGACACAACCTACCACATTTTATAATGGCTCACACACAGTATAATGCGCTTCACATAGCCATCCAAATACTATAATGTCCCCCTCATACAGCCCAGCAAACTATATTTTGGCCCCTACACAGATCAAAACAGTATAATGGCTGCCCCACCTAATGATTAAAAAAATTACTCCTCTCTCCCCATTCTCCCGCTGCTCCAATCTACGCAGCAGGTGTCCTGAATGTTCGGCACTGGTCTGCAGAGGGTGCAGTGACATCATTGTGCCCTCTGCACTGAGACATCAAAGCTCATAAGCACAGGGAGAATAATGGAGGAGGGAGCCGTCAGATCATTGCTTTCAATTATATTGGCATTTATCGTTCAGTTGAACGTGCAATACAGGACGGAGGAGGGTCCAGTGCAGGCCCTGGAACTGGCCCCCTGGCTCACAGGTCCCTTAGTAGCAACGTGGTCTGCCGCCATGAGCGGTACACAACTGTATACATCTTTCAATTATAAATATATATATATATATATATATATATATATATATATATATATATAAAGCTGAGTGTGTGTGTGTGTGTGTGTGTGTGTATGTATGTGTGTGTATGTGTGTGTATGTGTGTGTATGTGTATGTCCGCTAAAGGAATCCGCACTCTCTCATTTACAATAACGTTTTTTTGCACAGATGACCCATGTGACCCAGGGAACGTCGTAGACGTTTCACAGGAAAATTTAACCCTGCGCTTTACAGTTACTCTCCAAAAAACATGACTCCATTAAAGTGAATGGAGCCTGGAACTACAGTTTATTAATCTCAGCTGTGATTAGTTACTATAGTAACAAAGGACAGTGTTAGTATAAGAGGTAATAAGATGTCAGTGGGGAGACGGATAGAGAGAGACAGACGGAAAGAAAAGAGACGGAAAGCTAGAGACAGACAGAGACAGACGGTGAACGGGACAGACGGTGAACGAGACAGTGCAGAAATGAAAGCCACCTCACAGACCTGCATCATGCTAGTAGTGACATAGCCATGCTGTGATGTATGACAGCATGACCAAAATATCATGTAACTCAAGGAAAAAATAGTGGTCAAGATTTTTCACAAAAATCTGCAGTAACTATATTTTATTGTAGATGATGATTATTATTATTATTATCGCACTATTTCTTGCTTGCTGCTACACAGTGTAGATATGTGAATCCTCACATCACATGCAGCAGACACAGTTGTCGACAGTCAGAATGAATGGTCATGTGACCACTCGTATGCAATCTGCACACTCCACATTCGGAGCCCAATGTGTCAATTCATATAGTGACACATAGAGGGATAAGCCTGGAGAATATTATATATATATATATATATACACATAACTATATGACACAAACCACACACACACACACACACACACACACACACACACACACACACACACACACACACACACGTACCATACATACATGGCGTATATATCTACTATAGACTCACATTGGGTGCTATATATAGTCTGCCTTTGGCTATGTGCGCACGTTGCGTAAATACATGCAGTTACGCTGCGCTTTGTAGCGCAGCGTAACTGCATGCGTCCTGCGTCCCCTGCACAGTCTATGGAGATTGTGCAGGGGCCGTGCGCACGTGGCGTCTTAGAGCGCAGTGATTCGGCTGCTGCCGAAGCGCTGCGCTCTAAGAAGTGACATTTCACTTCTTCCGTTCGCTTTGCCGGCAGCTCCTGCTCTGTCTATGGCAGGAGCTGCAGGCAGAGCGCATGGAATCGGCTTTTTTTTTTCTCTACGGACATTTTCTGCAGCAATTTGAAGCGCACGTGTGCTCTTCAGATCGCTGCAGAAATTTCTGCAGTGACTGTACGCAATGTGCGCACATAGCCTTATACAGTATTCATTTATCTATAAGGGGTGAGGAACATGTAACAAACTCTTTCTGTTACCATTGTGGATGGGATGTGATTGCTGTGTCACAGATGAGAGAAGCTGGATCTCTGTTCTGTCACATGCTGAGAGGTCAGGTGCTGGGCAGAATACTGACAGCCATTGAATGTGCAGAGGGAGGGCAGGGGGCGTTCCTGGACACTGAGGCCGGGCAGGGGGCGTTCCTGGACACTGAGGCCGGGCAGGGGGCGTTCCTGGACACTGAGGCCGGGCAGGGGGCGTTCCTGGACACTGAGGCCGGGCAGGGGGCGTTCCTGGACACTGAGGCCGGGCAGGGGGCGTTCCTGGACACTGAGGCCGGGCAGGGGGCGTTCCTGGACACTGAGGCCGGGCAGGGGGCGTTCCTGGACACTGAGGCCGGGCAGGGGGCGTTCCTGGACACTGAGGCCGGGCAGGGGGCGTTCCTGGACACTGAGGCCGGGCAGGGGGCGTTCCTGGACACTGAGGCCGGGCAGGGGGCGTTCCTGGACACTGAGGCCGGGCAGGGGGCGTTCCTGGACACTGAGGCCGGGCAGGGGGCGTTCCTGGACACTGAGGCCGGGCAGGGGGCGTTCCTGGACACTGAGGCCGGGCAGGGGGCGTTCCTGGACACTGAGGCCGGGCAGGGGGCGTTCCTGGACACTGAGGCCGGGCAGGGGGCGTTCCTGGACACTGAGGCCGGGCAGGGGGCGTTCCTGGACACTGAGGCCGGGCAGGGGGCGTTCCTGGACACTGAGGCCGGGCAGGGGGCGTTCCTGGACACTGAGGCCGGGCAGGGGGCGTTCCTGGACACTGAGGCCGGGCAGGGGGCGTTCCTGGACACTGAGGCTGGGCAGGGGGCGTTCCTGGACACTGAGGCCGGGCAGGGGGCGTTCCTGGACACTGAGGCCGGGCAGGGGGCGTTCCTGGACACTGAGGCTGGGTGGTGCCAGCTCTGACTGAGGTTTGGCAACCAAGAGTACAGGAAATTGTCATGTTTGTTAAAGCTGAAAGTAAACAAGGTGCTGCAGAGAATAAAGGGTGAATTCAAGAGGAACAAAAGTTAGAAAACAAGAAATAACAATGTAGGGGTGATTTATATGACAATACAGCGCAGATTAGCTTACAATTTTTTTTGGAGTGTATGTGGGATAACTCCTTTAAGCTCTATGAAGATCTTCGCACACTTTCCTGGGGGGGCGGGGATTAGCGTTAAAAGAGCGAAAGATGAGTCAGTGTTCCCCCCCCTGCTGTGGGTAGTAAAAAAAAACGGCGGGAAAGGAGCTTCTGAGTTTTCCTCCCTCTCCCTACAGTCAGCACACAGCTTGTCACCAGTGGTTATCAGCTGGCTTTTCTGCTAGAGCAAATAAACAGAGCAGATAATAAACAGCATGAGTCCCTGAGCCCTCCCCCCTGCCATGGAAATTATCTGCAAGACTTTCTGCAAACAGCACAACTTCCCCCTCCTCCAGCCAGCAAGCTAGAGAAAGTTAACACTGTGTGTGCAGGATCCTTACTCCTTGCACATAATAAATACTGTAAATGTCCTGGGAGCCTTCCCTGCAGCGTCTTTTCTCCCTTTGTCTGGGAAACCAGTCAGGGGGATCTCACCTTAAAACACTGCTTTCCAGGCAGTGAAAATACCAGAGTCAGCTTGCTGTGTCGGTGTCATATTCAACTCAGAGCCTGCAGAGAGGGGCTGAGGAATTGGGCTATAGGGCACAGACCTCTACCCTGGGCTTTGGAAAATCGGTGTCTGTGGAACCCGTCGTCCAGCCCAGGATCCAGCGTCGCAGGAGGGGGTACGTGTAGGCAACACTTCACGTTCCCGCCCGTTGATGGTAGTGGGAGATCGGTCCCAAAAGCAAACCGTCGCCCTCAAAAAATAACAAACCTTGAAAGGAAGTGCCTCCTACAGACACGAAGCTAAAACTGAGCTTGCCTGGCCCGGCCAGGGGGTGTATACTGCAGAGGAGGAGCTATGCTTTTGCATCTACTTAGTGTCCTCCTATGGATAGGCAGCATAACACCCACGGTCCTGTGTCCCCCAATGAGGCGTCAGAGAAATAAAGGCAAACCAATGGTGATGCATTGAATAGTGTATTCCCATCTCAGAAAGTTGATGGTCCTCACTTCAGGTGTGTTATTATTTTACATGTAAAGTGCCCGTGGAAAAAAAAAAAAAAAAAAAAAAGTCTTAAATAAGCGTTTTTATTAAAAATCCTTTTCACTCAAGAATGTAGGGATTTTTAATTAAACGGCTTGTTCCCTAAGTTACCGGCCACCTCTCTCTGCAGTCTATTGGCCTTTAGAGTTTATAAAAGCTGATCTGAAGCTGGCAGAATTGTTGGATCTGGCAATCCTCAGTCCCACAAATATGAGGAGAATGTACAATCTCCTTGCAGATGTTGTCCTTGGTGGGATTTGCACACAGGACCCCAACGCTGCAAAGTAACAGTGCTAACCACTGACCCGGATTCCATTCTTTGCACAGGCTCCTTAGGTGTTTCAGTGCAAGACATAGGGTCAGAGTCACCGATTGAGAGAAATGTATATGTGTATATATGTATCAATTAACCACAGACACACGATATAGCAGGTTTGCTGGTGACACATTCATTTTTAAGTAGTACAGTGTACTGTACTGTACTGTAAGTAAATCCCTATTTGCAAATTTCAGTGAATGATTCCTAGATACAGGCTTGAGCTGACCTGGTCCTGCCTTAGGCTACTTTCATACTTGCGTTGAACGGTATCCGTAGCATTGCGTTGTGTGACGGATGCAACGGATGTGTTGCATATAGTGGCACAACGGATGCAACGGATCGTACAAAAAAAACGGAAAGCTTTCTATTTTTTTTTTTTCCCCCACAGTTTCACCGGCGGCAGACTATTGTGAACGATATGCTGATCGTTCGGCCGCCGAGAATGTGTGCGGGGGGCGGAGTGCGGAGTGGGTGGAGCCGAACGGGGCCATGGCACTGAGGACAGGTGAGTGTGTGTGTGTGTGTGTGTGTGTGTGTATATACATGCGGAGTGGACTGCGGGAGGGGGCAGAGCCGAGCGGGGAAGTGTCGGGCTCCCTGCACACGTGGCCAGGGTAAATATCGGGTAAAGCACTTTGCTTGGTTACCCGATATTTACCTTGGTTACGGGTGCAGGGAGCCAGAGAGAGCATGCGCAGTGGAATCCTAAGGATTCCGCTGCTCAAAAAAACGTTACATGCTGCGTTCCTCCCGCTGGGCGGAAGCAACGCAGCGTCGCCCAGCGGAAGCAACGCAGGTCCTTTTGGCACAATCCGTCATCCATACAAGTCTATGGGAAACAGCGGAATCCGTTAACGGATTCCGCTGTTTTCCAAAAGGGCGGATTGTGACGGAAGGAAAATAACACGAGTGTGAAAGTACCCCTACAGGGCTTGTTCCTGTGTATCACTGGTGTCCAAGAAAACAGAGAAGAGGATTGTGTACAACATAGACAAAGCCGATAATTAGCACCTTTCACTTACCTCTTTGATGGCTGTTAAAAGCTGCTGATTCCTGCATGGACCTGACAAGTAAAGGTATCAGGTTATATTTTATTACATAGCACCACATTTAACACTGCGAGATATACATTGTATTGTGTGAGATAAGTAGGATGTGTCAGTATACCTGATCTGGGAGAGAGTGAGGTCCAGCTTCTTCCACAGAGACGACACCATGAATGGGACTTCTGCTTTATTCTCTAAACAAGAAGCTTCAAGTAAATTCCATGTAATTTATCAGGATGCAGAATAGGTTACAAACCAGTCAGAGTGGAACATTTTATAGAGACTTGTACAATGGTGTCCCAGTAATAGATTCATCAGACCCCAAGTTACAGCAGTGTTAGTGGTTACCTAAATCGTATTACAGTAGCAACGCTTTTGTGCATGAATTGAAAACAAAATCCGAATCTTGTGGTCAGAACATGGGTGCAAAATCAGTACAATCCCCTGAAGCAATCATATGCTGTATATAACTCAACTGACTGCAGCAGCCAAAGACCTCAAGGGTGACAGTTACTTGTACAATACATGACTACTAAGGCCAGTGATTGCCTGCAGCGGTCATACAAAAGATGGACAGCAAAGGATCATTGCAGGGTATGCTGAAGCCATGGCAGTAAGGCAGGAGGGGACCCAATATTTGGTTATATTTCTTTATATTATAACATTCCCTGTAATTGGAAACGCGCGTCGGATCAAGCTCATTTGCACCTATTTTCTTCCTACGGCGGAACAGCCGGATTGTGTGTGGATTCAAACCTCCAAAGTTTAACTTTGCTGGAAAGTGTGAACGCCCTAATCAAATCTTCGGAATCTAGAAGGACTTTTATACCTTGGAGCTCTGCTGCAAACTAAAAGCCTTGGCGGTATCTCCACTACAGGAACGCAGGAGCCTACATAGGGGAGGAATCACTGCATCCCCGCTGAAAATCCTGCGATCAAGTACCTTTAATAACCCACAATACAGAGACTTGTCTACCTGTCAAAGTGTTAATTTATCTCTGGCAGAAAAAGTGGACTGTGTCCTTCATTTAAACTTCTAACCCGGGAAGGCATTCATATCCTGGAGTCCCGTGGTTGGTAATTAAGCGGTGTCTGCTTTCTAGGAATCCAGGAGCCTGCGCAGGAGAAGTTTACAGTGCCCTGCTGTGGACCTGCAATCAGGCACATTTAAAAACCGGCAGCGCAGAAATTCCTTTAATCTGCCGGAGCCTGTGTATTCAAGTTGTTATTTAAACATTCAAGTGATATCTGCTATTTAGGAATCCAGGAGCCTGCAAAGGAGGAATCTGCGGTGTCCTGTTGTAAACTTGTATTCAGGCACATTATAAAATCCACAGCGCAAAAGTTGTCTTTAACCCCTTCAGCCCCCGGGCACTTTCCGTTTTTGCGTTTTTGTTTTTTGCTCCTTTTCTTCCGAGAGCCGTAATTTTTTTATTATTCCGTCAATCTTGCCATATGAGGGCTTGTTTTTTTCGGGACAAGTTGTACTTTTAAATGAAACCATAGGTTTTACCATATATTGTACTGGAAAACAGCAAAAAAATTCCAAGTGTGGAAAAACTGCAAAAAAAGTGTGATCGCACAATAGTTTTTGGGATGTTTTATTCACCATGTTCACTATATGATAAAACTGATGTATCTATGTGATGCCTGAGGTCGGTGCGAGTTTGTAGACACCAAACATGTATAGGTTTACTTGTATAAAAAAAATTCACAAGTTTGTCCAATAAAAGTGTCGCACGTTTTGCGCCATTTTCCGAAACACGTAGCGTTCTCATTTTTCGGGATCTATGGCTCAGTAACGGCTTATTTTTTGCGTCTCGAGCTGACGTTTCTAATGGTACCATTTTTGCGCAGATGCTACGTTTTGATCGCCTGTTATTGCATTTTGCGTAAAACTTGCAGCGACCAAAAATTGTAATTTTGGCGTTTGGAATTTTTTGCCACTACGCCGTTTACCAATCAGATTAATTGATTTTATATTTTGATAGATCGGGCATTTCTGAACGCGGCGATACCAAATATGTGTATATTTATTTATTTTTTAACCCTTTAATTTTCAATGGGGGGAAAGGGGGGTGATTTGAACTTAGGTTTTTTTTTGTTTTTTTTTTAATTTTACTAGTCCCCCTAGGGGGCTCTAGCGATCAGCAATCCGATCGCTATTATCTATCTGTTGATCACAGCTATACAGCTGTAAACAGCAGATTCAGTCACTTTGTTTTTCCCTCTGCTCTCGGCCGAGGGAAAATGAAAGTGAAACATCATAGCTGCAGGCGTCATCACATGACCCTGTGCTATGATGGCAACCACCGATAGTCACGTGATAACGCACGTGACTTCCGGTGGGGGCGGCGGTAAGTAAAAAGAAGGGAATTTTGTTTACTTACCGTAAATTCCTTTTCTTCTAGCTCCTATTGGGAGACCCAGACAATTGGGTGTATAGCTTCTGCCTCCGGAGGCCACACAAAGTATTACACTTTAAAAAGTGTAACCCCTCCCCTCTGCCTATACACCCTCCCGTGCATCACGGGCTCCTCAGTTTTGGTGCAAAAGCAGGAAGGAGGAAACTTATAAATTGGTCTAAGGTAAATTCAATCCGAAGGATGTTCGGAGAACTGAAAACCATGAACCAAAAGAACAATTCAACATGAACAACATGTGTACACAAAAGAACAACCAGCCCGAAGGGAACAGGGGCGGGTGCTGGGTCTCCCAATAGGAGCTAGAAGAAAAGGAATTTACGGTAAGTAAACAAAATTCCCTTCTTCTTTGTCGCTCCATTGGGAGACCCAGACAATTGGGACGTCCAAGAGCAGTCCCTGGGTGGGTAAAAGAATACCTCGATAAAGAGCCGACACGACTCCCTCTTACAGGTGGGCAACCGCCGCCTGAAGGACTCGCCTACCTAGACTGGCGTCTGCCGAAGCATAGGTATGCACCTGATAGTGTTTCGTGAAAGTGTGCAGGCTAGACCAGGTAGCTGCCTGACACACCTGCTGAGCCGTAGCCCGGTGCCGCAATGCCCAGGACGCACCCACGGCTCTGGTAGAATGGGCTTTCAGCCCCGAAGGAAGCGGAAGCCCCGCAGAACGGTAAGCTTCAAGAATCGGTTCCTTGATCCACCGAGCCAAGGTTGACTTGGAAGCCTGCGATCCCTTACGCCGGCCAGCGACAAGGACAAAGAGCGCATCTGAACGGCGCAGGGGCGCCGTGCGAGACACGTAGAACCGGAGTGCTCTCACTAGATCTAATGAGTGCAAATCCTTTTCACATTGGTGAATTGGATTAGGGCAAAATGAAGGTAAGGAGATATCCTGATTGAGATGAAAAGGAGATACCACCTTAGGGAGAAATTCCGGGACAGGACGCAGAACCACCTTATCCTGGTGAAAAACCAGGAAGGGGGCTTTGCATGACAGCGCTGCAAGCTCCGACACTCTTCGGAGTGATGTAACTGCCACTAGAAATGCCACCTTTTGCGAAAGACGTGATAAAGAGACATCCCGCAGCGGCTCGAAAGGTGGTTTCTGAAGAGCCGTTAGCACCCTGTTAAGGTCCCAGGGTTCCAGCGGGCGCTTGTAAGGTGGGACTATGTGGCAAACTCCCTGCAGGAACGTGCGGACCTGCGGAAGCCTGGCCAGACGCTTTTGAAAAAATACTGAGAGCGCCGATACTTGTCCCTTGAGAGAGCCGAGTGACAAACCCTCGTCCATTCCGGATTGAAGGAATGAAAGAAAAATGGGTAAGGCAAAAGGCCAGGGAGCAAAACCATTATCAGAGCACCAGGACAAGAAGATCCGCCAAGACCTGTAATAGATCTTGGCGGACGTTGGTTTCCTGGCCTGTCTCATAGTGGCAATGACATCCTGAGATAACCCTGAAGACACTAGGAGCCAGGACTCAATGGCCACACAGTCAGGTTGAGGGCCGCAGAATTCAGATGGAAAAACGGCCCTTGTGACAGCAAGTCTGGGCGGTCTGGAAGCGCCCACGGCTGACCCACCGTGAGATGCCACAGATCCGGGTACCACGACCGCCTCGGCCAATCTGGAGCGACGAGAATGGCGCGACGACAGTCGGACCTGATCTTGCGTAACACTCTGGGCAGCATCGCCAGGGGAGGAAATACATAAGGCAGTCGAAACTGCGACCAATCCTGAACTAATGCGTCCGCCGCCAGAGCTCTGTGATCTTGAGACCGTGCCATGAATGCCGGGACTTTGTTGTTGTGCCGTGACGCCATGAGATCGACGTCCGGCGTTCCCCAGCGGCGACAGATCTCTCGAAACACGTCTGGGTGAAGAGACCATTCCCCCGCGTCCATGCCCTGACGACTGAGAAAATCTGCTTCCCAGTTTTCTACGCCCGGGATGTGAACTGCAGAGATCGTGGAGGCTGTGGCTTCCACCCACTGCAGAATCCGCCGGACTTCCTGGAAGGCTTGACGACTGCACGTGCCGCCCTGGTGGTTGATGTATGAGACGGCAGTGGCGTTGTCCGACTGTATACGGATCTGTCTGCCCTCCACCCACCGCTGGAAGGCCAATAGGGCTAGATACACTGCCCTTATCTCCAAAACATTGATCTGAAGGGAAGACTCTATCGGAGTCCAGGTTCCCTGAGCCCTGTGGTGGAGGAAAACCGCTCCCCACCCTGACAGGCTCGCGTCCGTGGTGACCACAGCCCAGGTTGGGGGCAGGAAGGATTTTCCCTGCGAGAGAGAATTGGGAAGAAGCCACCACTGAAGAGACGTCTTGGTTGCAAGGGAAAGAGAGACGTACCTGTCGAGGGAAGTCGACCTCCTGTCCCATTTGCGGAGAATGTCCCATTGGAGTGAGCGCAGATGGAATTGCGCGAAGGGCACTGCCTCCATCGCTGCCACCATCTTCCCCAGGAAGTGCATGAGGCGCCTCAAGGGGTATGACTGACCCCGAAGAAGAGATTGCACCCCTGCCTGCAGAGACAGCTGTTTGTCCAGCGGTAGCTTGACTACCGCTGATTGTGTATGAAACTCCATCCCGAGGTAAGTCAGTGACTGGGTCGGTGTCAACTTGGATTTTGGGAAGTTGATGATCCACCCGAACTGCTGGAGAGTCTCCAGAGCGATGGTAAGGCTGTGTTGACACGCCACCCGAGAAGGTGCCCTGACTAGGAGATCGTCTAAGTAGGGAATCACCGAGTGGCCCTGAGAGTGTAGGACCGCCACGACGGATGCCATGACTTTGGTGAAAACCCGTGGGGCTGTCGCCAGGCCGAAAGGCAATGCCACGAACTGAAGGTGTTCGTCCCCGATGGTGAAACGCAAGAAGCGTTGATGTTCGGGTGCGATCGGCACGTGGAGATAAGCATCCTTGATGTCGATCGATGCTAGGAAGTCTCCTTGTGACATCGATGCGATGACCGAGCGGAGAGATTCCATCCGAAACCGTCTGGTGCTCACATGTCTGTTGAGTAGTTTGAGGTCCAGAACGGGACGGAATGATCCGTCCTTCTTAGGCACCACGAACAAGTTGGAGTAAAAGCCGCGACCAAGTTCCTGAGGGGGAACGGGAATCACAACTCCTTCTGTCTTCAGAGCGTCCACTGCCTGAAAAAGGGCGTCGGCCCGAGCGGGGGGTGGAGAGGTTCTGAAGAAACGAGTCGGAGGACGAGAGCTGAACTCTATCCTGTAACCGTGAGACAGAATGTCTCTCACCCATCGGTCTTGAACATGTGGCCACCAGGCGTCGCAAAAGCGGGAGAGCCTGCCACCGACCGAGGATGCGGTTCGGCGATGCAGAGAGTCATGAGGAGGCCGCCTTGGAGGCAGTGCCTCCTGCGGCTTTTTGGGGTCGTGACTTAGACCGCCACGCATAGGAGTTCCTCTGGCCTTTCTCCAGCCTGTTGGACGAAGAGGATTGGGACTTGGCGGAGGGACGAAAGGACCGAAACCTCGATTGTATTTTCCGTTGCTGAGGTCTCTTCGGTTTGGACTGGGGTAAGGAGGAGTCCTTTCCCTTGGATTCCTTAATAATCTCATCCAATCGTTCGCCAAACAATCGGTCGCCAGCAAACGGCAAACCGGTTAAGAACCTCTTGGAAGCCGAGTCGGCCTTCCATTCTCGCAGCCACATGGCCCTGCGGACTGCCACTGAATTAGCGGATGCCACCGCTGTACGGCTAGCAGAGTCTAGGACTGCGTTCATGGCGTAGGAAGAAAATGCCGTCACCTGAGAAGTCAAAGACGCAACCTGCGGAGCAGAAGTTCGTGTGACCGCATTAATCTCAGCCAGACAAGCTGAGATAGCTTGGAGTGCCCACACGGCTGCAAAAGCCGGGGCAAAAGACGCGCCCGTGGCTTCATAGATGGATTTCACCAGGAGCTCTATCTGCCTGTCAGTGGCATCTTTTAGCGATGAGCCATCTGCAACCGATACCACAGATCTAGCCGCCAATCTAGAGACTGGAGGATCCACCTTGGGACATTGAGCCCAACCCTTAACAACGTCAGAGGGGAAGGGGTAACGTGTGTCAGTAAGGCGCTTAGTAAAGCGCTTGTCCGGAACCGCTCTGGGCTTCTGGACAGCATCTCTGAAGTTAGAGTGATCGAAAAACGCACTCCGTGTACGTTTGGGGAACCGAAACTGGTGTTTCTCCTGCTGAGAAGCCGACTCCTCTATAGGTGGAGGCGGGGGAGATAGATCTAACACCTGGTTGATGGACGAGATAAGATCATTTACTAAGGCGTCCCCTTCAGGTGTATCAAGGTTGAGGGCGACGTCAGGGTCAGAGCCCTGAGCTGCGCCGTCCGCCTCGTCCTCCAGAGAGTCATCAAGGTGGGACCCCGAGCAGCGTGAAGAAGTCGGGGAAGATTCCCAGCGAGCCCGCTTAGCCGGTCTGGGACTGTGGTCCGTGCAGGAGTCCACCACGTGAGGCCTAGGGTCCCCCCCGGGAGCGCGCTGCGACGCGGACCGAGAGGTACCTGGAGGCGACGAACCAACAGGGCCCGGGGCCTGTGTAAGGACCGGTCTGGACTGCAAGGCTTCTAGCAGCTTGGCAGACCATTTGTCCATAGACTGAGCCATGGATTGTGAAAGTGACTCAGAGAGTTTCTCAGCAAAAACTGCAAACTCTGTCCCTGCCGCCTGGCAGGGGGAGCAGGTGGGTCTACCTGAGCCGAGGGGCCCACTAGTGACCGAGGCTCCGGCTGAGCAAGCGAAACAGGGGTCGAGCATTGCTCACAGTGACGGTAGGTGGAACCCGCAGGTAACATAGCCGCACAAGAGGTACAGGACGCAAAAAAACCCTGTGCCTTAGCGCCCTTGCTCCTTGTGGACGACATGCTGTTGTCTCCTAGGAGAGTGATCACTGAGGGTATATGGGAAAGGGTATACAGCCCGGCCGAACAGAAATATATATATATACAAAATACGTATCTATTCCGGCACCCTAGGGGGACCAGCATCGGGTGACCGGTGTGGCTTACCGACCGCTAAAAAGCGGAGTGTGTGTCCTCCAGATTCCCTGACTTAGGTCTCCCAGAGCTGCAGAGCTCTTCCCTGATAATCCTCCACCGGCAGAATGGCAGAAAAATGGCTGTCGGAGCTCTCAGGGGAGGAGTGGAGCCGTGGGCGGCGCTAGGAAAGTGCGGGAATCTGGGGTCCCCACCGTGATCAGTGAGGGGGGAGGAAACATACAGGATGCTCCGGCCCTCACATCCGACGTCAGGTCGGCCGTCCCGCCCTTACCCCTGACAGACAGGTCCGGGGGCGGGAGTTTTGCTACTAGGCCGCGATGAAGCCGGGGACTAAATTTAAGACCGCGGCCGACAAGCAGGCGCGGTCGGCGCGGAGGTCCGCCGGTCTTCACAAATCAGCAGCTGCTGAAGCGTCCGGGAAAAAGGCGCTCCATGCACAGTCCCCATGGGAACACAGAGTACCTTATAGATGCAGGGCCCGGTCCCTGAGGATGAATAGACTCCTGTCCGGCAGATTCCCACAGGGGCTGCGGAGGGAGCCCGGTCCCAGTAAATGGATGACCGGTCAGGATCCCACTTCTCCCAGAGCCGCTAAGGGATGGTGAAGGAAAAACGGCATGAGGCTCCGGCCTTTATACCCGCAATGGGTACCTCAACCTTAACAGCACCGCCGACGTAGTGGGGTGAGAAGGGAACATGCCGGGGGCCCCGTGGGGGCCCGCTTTTCTTCCAACCGATATAACTAAAATGAGAATGCATGAGTGGATGTGTGCCTCCTTCCACACAAAGCATAAAACTGAGGATCCCGTGATGCACGGGAGGGTGTATAGGCAGAGGGGAGGGGTTACACTTTTAAAGTGTAATACTTTGTGTGGCCTCCGGAGGCAGAAGCTATACACCCAATTGTCTGGGTCTCCCAATGGAGCGACAAAGAAACATGGCCGCGCGCATTTAGATCTTGCTGCCAGACTTTGGCAGCAAGATTTAAGGGGTTAATGGCCACGGGTGGAAGCGATTCCACCCGCGGCTAGCAGGCACACATGTCAGCTGTTGAAAACAGCTGATATGTGTGCCGACCGCCACCGCCTGCCCGCGGCAGGGGGCGGGGCTTAACGGGACACGATCCTGGACGGATAGATCCGTCCAAGGTCGTGAAGGGGTTAATCTGCTGGAGCCTTGCACTGAAGAAATAAACATATAGTGCAGTGACTTATTGCTTGCTGAATTGTTACATTTTGGACACATCTAGTGGTAATGCGCTAGATGTGTTGTTAATATTTAACCCTATAAAGACAACTGCAGCTTATGTGAAGTGCGTGACTCAAAGTGACATTTGAGGACTCTGTGGTGTAGTGACACAAATTATTATTCATATATATTATGGGCTTTTGTGTATTTTGCAAAGATTAATTTAAAACCCTTTCTTGAGATTTATATTCAGTTGTTTTAAATCATAATCAAGTACTTGTATATTTGTCCTTTATGTTATGTGATGTTTTAGTAGAGTTTATATATATATTTTTTTGGGTGTGAGTGGAGAATAAAACAAAATAAAACATTATTCCTCAATACATTGTTGTGGTTCAGCGCAATTTTTTACATATAGGTATCTCTATATTATACATATCAATATTTAGGTTATATTTCTTTATTTTATACCATTCCCTGTAATTGGGTAAGTTTTGTAAAATCTTTAAAATCCCTTTTAAATGTAAACTGCACATACTCCAGGGACACACCCTACCAACTTATACTTCCATGCAGGCCACAGGGAGAGAGATTTCCTGGATGGAATATATGCAGTTGAAATCTTTCCTCTCGTACCAGGACAGGGAGAGAAGGATGAGGACACCCCCTACTCCTTTTGAGAAAGTATTTTTACAGGGGTCATCACCTGGACATGGCATCTCGCTCATTTATAAAATGCTGAACCAGAGAAATAGGGTGGATAAACCTCACTTTGTCTGTAGGTGGGGAGAGGAACTGGGAAAGGATATTCCAGAGGACGATTGGAGCAGAGCGTACCTGTGGACCCACAAGCTTTCCTTGGCGTGCACCGCTCAAGAGAAAAGTTATAAAATTCTCACAAGGTGGTACCATTACCCGACTAAATTACATGCTATATTTCCCTCTGTGTCTGATGTGTGCTGGAGGTGTGGCACAGACACAGGTACAATGCTACACATATGGTGGAGCTGTACTAAGCTGCAACCCTTTTGGGACTCCGTGTTCTACCTGTACAAAAAGATGAGCGGAGGTGAAATAGAAAAGTCCCCCCAGGTTGCCCTTCTTTCTATGCTCCCAGGAGCTATTAAAACACAAAAAAAAGGGACAGGGCGGTTTTGCCTGGCGGCTGCCCGTATGATTATCCCACGATTTTGGAAACAGACTAGATGCCCTACGGTGCTGGATTGGTTGGAGGAGATGACAAACCTCCAGAGAATGGAGGAGCTGACAGCAGAACTAAATGGGAACACAGAAAAATTTACTACAGTTTGGGGACCATAGATTATGTTCATGGAGTCCCCAGAGTTTGTGGAGAGTTTGACGAGCATTTTGAACTGAGAAACGGTGGGGAGTCTCATTCCTTCCCCCTCCTTTTTTCTTTTCTTTTCTTGCTTTCCCCCCTCCCCTCCTCTCTAATTTCCTCTTCTTTATGCTTGTATCTTTCCTCTTCTTTCTTTCTTTTCTGAGCATTAATCTGCATTTTTCTAGTTTCATTTTTTATATGAAAAGATTTATCAATAATTCAAAAGACATTAGACATACAAGGAGAATGAGTATATTAGGATACGGGAAGTCAAAAGAAGTGGGAATTCTGACCTATAATTTATCAATGGTTATATAGTAATAGCACAAAGATAATTTGAAGAATTCCAAGAAATTTAGTAATGTAATAATTTCTGGATGTTATCCCGGCATTGAGAAAATGATGTTTATGTATTGTACTTGCACAAATGATATGTTTGTATGTTGACAAGTTTCATCAATAAAACAGATTTGAAATAAGTGTAAACTGCAAAACTAATGAAGCAAATATTCTAGTGGTATAAAACGACATCTTTCATCAAAGAGTCCTAATATTCCCATAATCTACAAAAGGAAAAGCCTCAGTCACACACTCACCCTTTGCCTTCATGGTAATATATTCATTTAAGATTGTAGTCAGGTTCTTTCCAAAGAGGGACTGAAAAGGAGAGAAGGTTACACACTGGTGAATACAAAAAAAAACAATCAGCGTAAAATGCTTTTTACCATTGGCTAAAACCAGTGAGGCTGTAATCACACACACATCTGTAGCTTTTTCTGGATCTAAACAGAAATATGGATGCAAAATGGAGGCAAAGCATCAGTTCATCCTTCATACATTAATTTCTTTTTGCATCCACTACTGTCTGGTATGTAAAAAACTGGCACAAAAACTACAGCTATAGATCCATTTAACCCCTTCAGCCACTAGCCTGTTTTCACCTTAAAGACCCGGCCATTTTTTGCAATTTTGACCAGTGTCACTTTATGAGGTTATTATAACTCTGGAACGCTTCAACGGATCCCGGCGATTCTGAGATTGTTTTTTTGTGACATATTGTACTTCATGTCAGTGTTAAGTTTAGGCCGATATGTTTTGCGTTTATTTGTGAAAATTTCGGAAATTCGGCAAAAATGTCGCAATTTTCAAAATTTGAAATTTTCTGCCCATAAATCTGAGAGATATGTCAAACAAAATAGTTACTAAATAACATGTCCCACTTGTCTACTTTACACCAGCGCAATTTTCAAAACAAAATTTTTAGTTAGAAGGGTTCAAAGTTCAGCAATTTCTCATTTTTCCAACAAAATTTACAAAAAAAAAAATGTATGTACCACATCACATTTGGAATGATTTGAGAAACCTAGGCGACAGAAAATACCCAAAAGTGACCCCATTCTAAAATCTGCACCCCTTACACTGCTCAAAACCACATCCAAGAAGTTTATTAACCCCTTAGGAGCTTCACAGCAACCAAAGCAATGTAGAAGGAAAAAATGAAAATTTTACTTTTTTACACAAAAATGTTACTTTAGCCATAAAATTTAGCATTTTCACGAGGGTATCAGGAAAAAAAAATGCCCCATAACATTAATTGTGCAATTTCTCCTGAGTACACCGATATCTCATATGTGGTGAAAATCAATTGTTTGGGCACCATTTGAATTTTTGAAAGCAAAATTGTCTGGAATCATTAGCGGATGCGATGTTGCGTTTAGAGACCCCCTGAGGTGCCTAAACAATGGAGCTCCCCCACAAGTGACCCCATTTTGGAAACTAGACCCCCCATGGCATAAAGCTAGATGAGTAATGAGCACTTTGAACCCTCACATGCTTTATACATTGAGCCATAAAAACAAAAAAGTACTTTTTTTCCACAAAAGAAGGGAATTTTGTTTACTTACCGTAAATTCCTTTTCTTCTAGCTCCTATTGGGAGACCCAGACAATTGGGTGTATAGCTTCTGCCTCCGGAGGCCACACAAAGTATTACACTTTAAAAAGTGTAACCCCTCCCCTCTGCCTATACACCCTCCCGTGGATCACGGGCTCCTCAGTTTTGGTGCCAAAGCAGGAAGGAGGAAACTTATAAATTGGTCTAAGGTAAATTCAATCCGAAGGATGTTCGGAGAACTGAACCATGAACCAAAGAACAATGAACATGAACAACATGTGTACACAAAAGAACAACAGCCCGAAGGGAACAGGGGCGGGTGCTGGGTCTCCCAATAGGAGCTAGAAGAAAAGGAATTTACGGTAAGTAAACAAAATTCCCTTCTTCTTTGTCGCTCCATTGGGAGACCCAGACAATTGGGATGTCCAAAAGCAATCCCTGGGTGGGTAAAAGAATACCTCGATAAAAAGAGCCGAAAAAACGGCCTCTTCTTACAGGTGTGCAACTGCCGCCTGAAGGACTCGCCTACCTAGGGCGGCATCTGCCGAAGCATATGCATGCACCTGATAGTGTTTTGTAAAAAAGTGTGCAGACTCGACCAGGTAGCCGCCTGACACACCTGCTGAGCCGTAGCCTGGTGCCGCAATGCCCAGGACGCACCTACGGCTCTGGTAGAATGGGCTTTCAGCCCTGAAGGAATCGGAAGCCCAGAGGAAAGGTAGGCTTCAAGAATCGGTTCCTTGATCCATCTAGCCAAGGTTGACTTGGAAGCCTGCGACCCCTTACGCTGGCCAGCGACAAGGACAAAGAGTGCATCTGAACGGTGCAGGGGCGCCGTGCGTGAAATGTAGAGCCTGAGTGCTCTCACGAGATCTAACAAGTGCAAATCCTTTTCACATTGGTGAACTGGATGAGGGCAAAAAGAAGGTAAGGAGATATCCTGATTAAGATGAAAAGGGGATACCACCTTAGGGAGAAATTCCGGAACCGGACGCAGAACCACCTTGTCCTGGTGGAACACCAGGAAGGGGGCTTTGCATGACAGTGCAGCCAGCTCCGACACTCTCCGAAGTGATGTGACTGCCACTAGGAAGACCACCTTTTGCGAAAGGCGTGAAAGAGAAATCTCTCTCATTGGCTCGAAAGGTGGTTTCTGAAGAGCCGTTAGCACCCTGTTCAGATCCCAAGGTTCTAGCGGACGCTTGTAAGGAGGGACTATGTGACAAACTCCCTGCAGGAACGTGCGGACCTGCGGAAGCCTGGCTAGACGCTTTTGAAAAAACACAGATAGCGCCGATACTTGTCCCTTAAGGGAGCCGAGAGACAAACCCTTTTCCAGTCCGGATTGAAGGAAGGACAGAAAAGTGGGCAAGGCAAATGGCCAGGGAGAAAAACCCTGATCAGAGCACCAGGATAAGAAGATTCTCCACGTCCTGTGGTAGATCTTGGCGGACGTTGGTTTCCTGGCCTGTCTCATAGTGGCAATGACCTCTTGAGATAACCCTGAAGACGCTAGGATCCAGGACTCAATGGCCACACAGTCAGGTTGAGGGCCGCAGAATTCAGATGGAAAAATGGCCCTTGAGACAGTAAGTCTGGACGGTCTGGCAGTGCCCACGGTTAACCCACCGTGAGATGCCACAGATCTGGGTACCACGACCTCCTCGGCCAGTCTGGGGCAATGAGGATGGCGCGGCTGCAGTCGGACCTGATCTTGCGTAATACTCTGGGCAGTAGGGCCAGAGGAGGAAATACATAAGGCAGTCGAAACTGCGACCAATCCTGAACTAAGGCGTCTGCTGCCAGAGCTTTGTGATCTTGAGACCGTGCCATGAATGCCGGGACCTTGTTGTTGTGCCGGGACGCCATTAGGTCGACGTCCGGCTTCCCCCAGCGGCAACAGATCTCTTGAAACACTTCTGGGTGAAGAGACCATTCCCCTGCATCCATGCCCTGGCGACTGAGGAAGTCTGCTTCCCAGTTTTCTACGCCCGGGATGTGAACTGCGGAGATGGTGGAGGCTGTGGCTTCCACCCACAGCAGAATCCGCCGAACTTCATGGAAGGCTTGCCGACTGCGTGTGCCGCCTTGGTGGTTGATGTATGCCACTGCCGTGGCGTTGTCCGACTGAATTCGGATCTGCCTGCCCTCCAGCCACGGCTGGAACGCCTTTAGGGCTAGATACACTGCCCTTATCTCCAGAACATTGATCTGCAGGGAGGACTCTGGCTGAGTCCAGGTACCCTGAGCCCTGTGGTGGAGGAAGACCGCTCCCCACCCTGACAGACTCGCATCCGTCGTGACCACCGCCCAGGATGGGGGCAGAAATGATTTCCCCTTCGACAAAGACGTGGGAAGAAGCCACCACTGAAGAGAGGCCTTGGCTGTCCGAGACAGGGAGACGTTCCTGTCGAGAGACGTCGACTTCCTGTCCCATTTTCGGACAATGTCCCATTGAAGTGGACGCAGATGAAACTGCGCAAATGGGACTGCCTCCATTGCCGCCACCATCTTCCCTAGGAAGTGCATGAGGCATCTCAAGGGGTTCGACTGGGCTCGAAGGAGAGATTGCACCCCTGTCCGTAGTGAACGTTGTTTGTCCAGCGGAAGTTTCACTATCGCTGAGAGAGTGTGAAACTCCATCCCGAGATATGTCAGCGATTGGGTCGGAGTCAATTTTGACTTTGGGAAATTGATGATCCACCCGAATCTCTGGAGAGTCTCCAGAACAATGTTCAGGCTGTGTTGGCATGCCACCTGAGAGGGGGCCTTGACCAGGAGATCGTCTAAGTAAGGGATCACCGAGTGTCCCTGCGAGTGCAGGACCACTACCACTGTTGCCATGACCTTGGTGAAGACCCGAGGGGCTGTCGCCAGGCCAAAGGGCAGCGCCACGAACTGAAAGTGTTCGTCCCCAATGGCGAAACGCAGGAAGCGCTGATGCTCTGGTGCAATCGGCACGTGGAGATAAGCATCTCTGATGTCGATTGATGCTAGGAAGTCTCCTTGGGACATCGAGGCGATGACGGAGCGGAGGGATTCCATCCGGAACCGCCTGGCGTTCACATGTTTGTTGAGCAGTTTGAGGTCCAGGACGGGACGGAAAGATCCGTCCTTTTTTGGCACTACAAACAAGTTGGAGTAGAAACCTTGACCCCATTGCTGAAGGGGAACCGGGATCACCACTCCTTCTGTTTTCAGAGTGCTCACCGCCTGAAGAAGAGCATCGGCTCGTTCGGGGGGCGGAGATGTTCTGAAGAAACGAGTCGGAGGACGAGAGCGGAATTCTATCCTGTAACCGTGAGACAGAATGTCTCTCACCCATCGGTCTTGGACATGTGGCAACCAGGCGTCGCAAAAGCGGGAGAGCCTGCCACCGACCGAGGATGCGGTTTGGGGAGGCCGAAAGTCATGAGGAGGCCGCTTTGGGAGCGGTTCCTCCGGCGGTCTTTTTAGGACGTGACTTAGACCGCCATGAGTCAGAGTTCCTCTGACCCTTCTGTGGCCTGTTGGACGAGGAGAATTGAGACTTGGCTGAGGTCCGAAAGGACCGAAATCTCGATTGTACCTTCCTTTGTGGAGGTCTGTTGGGTTTGGACTGGGGCAAGGACGATTCCTTTCCCTTGGATTGTTTAATGATTTCATCCAATTGCTCGCCAAACAGGCGGTCGCCAGAAAATGGCAAACCGGTTAAGAACTTCTTGGAAGCAGAGTCTGCCTTCCATTCACGTAGCCACATAGCCCTGCGGACTGCCACCGAATTGGCGGATGCTACCGCCGTACGGCTCGCAGAGTCCAGGACAGCATTCATGGCGTAGGACGCAAATGCCGACGCCTGAGAGGTTAAGGACACAACCTGTGGAGTAGAGGCACGTGTAACTGCATTAATCTCAGACTGACAAGCTGAGATAGCTTGGAGTGCCCAAACGGCTGCAAATGCCGGAGCAAAAGACGCGCCTATAGCCTCATAGATGGATTTCATCAGGAGCTCTATCTGCCTGTCAGTGGCATCCTTGAGTGATGCACCATCTGCCACTGGAACTATGGATCTAGCCGCCAGTCTGGAGACTGGAGGATCCACCTTGGGACACTGAGCCCAACCCTTGACTACGTCAGGGGGAAAGGGATAACGTGTGTCATTAAGGCGCTTAGTAAAGCGCTTATCTGGAAAAGCTCGGTGTTTCTGGACTGTATCTCTGAAGTCGGAGTGATCAAGAAATGCACTCCGTGCTCGTTTAGGAAACCTAAAATGGAATTTCTCCTGCTGAGAAGCTGACTCCTCAATCTGAGGAGTTGGAGGAGAAAGATCTAACACCTGATTGATGGACGCTATAAGGTCATTTACTATGGCGTCCCCTTCAGGTGTATCAAGGTTGAGAGCGGCGTCAGAATCAGAGCCCTGATCTGCCACCTCCGCTTCATCTTCCAGAGATTCCTCATGCTGAGACCCTGAACACTGTGATGAAGTCGAGGGAAGCTCCCGGCGAGCCCGCTTAGCTGGCCTGGGACTGCGGTCCGTGTCATAGTCCTCACCGTGGGAGCTATGAGTCGCCCCAGGAGCACTTTGCTGCTCCAACCTAGGGGGGCCTGGGGACAATGATTCAACAGTGCCCGGGATCTGTGTTACTAGTCTGGACTGCAAAGCCTCTAGAATCTTAGCAGACCATCTATCCATAGACTCAGAAAGTTTGTCAGCAAATACTGCAAACTCTGTCCCTGTCACCTGGACGGTGGCAGCCGATTGTTCCACCTGGGCCGAGGGTCCCACTAGTGGCAAAGGCTCCGGCTGAGTGAGTGTCACAGGGGCCGAGCATTGCGCACAATGAGGATAGGTGGAACCTGCAGGTAGCATAGCCGCACATGAGGTACAGGTTGCAAAGTAAACCTGTGCCCTGGCACCCTTGCTTTTTTCGGACGACATGCTGTTGTCTCCTTTTAGAGCAATCAGAGAGGGTATATAGCCAAGGCAACAGTGCGGCCGTACAGAGTAAATGTATACAAAATATGGATATAAATATACACTTCTGCACCCAAGGGAGCAAGCACCTCGTAACAGGTGCTGCTTACCGACCGCCCTCAGCGTTTGTGTGACCACCAGATTCCCTGCCTGGGCTCCCAGCGCTGTTGGAGCTCGTCTCTGAAGATCCCCAGCGTCAGCCGTGCTGCTAGTAATGGCTGCTAGCGTTCTGTGAGGAAGAGGGAGCCGTGGGCGTGCACTAAAAACTGCGGGAATCTGGTGCCCCACTGTGCACAGTGAGGGGGGAGGAGGATACAAAGTATGCTCCTGCCCTCAGCGCTGACGTTCCGTGCAGCGTCCCGCCCTTACTCCTGACTGGCAGGCCCGGGGGCGGGAATATGTGGCACTAGGCCGCAAAAGCCGGGGACTCGAGTTATAAGCGCGGCCGGCAAACAAGCGCGGCCAGCGCGGTAGTCCCGGCGCACCAACACACCCAGCAGCTGCTGCAGCGTGTATCAAACAGGCGCTCTATGCGCCGTCCCCAAGGGGACACAGAGTACCTCAGAGTAGCAGGGCCATGTCCCTGACGATACCCGGGCTCCTGTCCAGCAGATTCCCCCAGGGGCTGCGGAGGGAGCGCGGTCCCAGTGCCTGGAGACCGTTTAGGATCCCACTTCACCCAGAGCCCTGTAAGGGATGGGGAAGGAAAACGGCATGTGGCTCCTGCCTGTGTACCCGCAATGGGTACCTCAACCTTAACAGCACCGCCGACTCAGAGTGGGGTGAGAAGGGAGCATGCCGGGAGCCCTGTAATGGGCCCTCTTTTCTTCCATCCGATATAGTCAGCAGCTGCTGCCGACTAACTTGTGGAGCTTGCGTGCATGTGTGCCTCCTTCAACACAAAGCATAAAAACTGGTGGGCCCGTGATGCACGGGTGGGTGTATAGCAGAGGGGAGGGGTTACACTTTTTAAAGTGTAATACTTTGTGTGGCCTCCGGAGGCAGAAGCTATACACCCCAATTGTCTGGGTCTCCCAATGGAGCGACAAAGAAATGTTATTTTAGGCTGATGGGAGAGTGGAGTGGCAGATGCAGGGGCGGCGCAGCGGCAGATACAAGGAGGCAGCAGAAAGAGAGCAGCGGCGAAAGATGCAGGGGGGCGCAGCGGCGTCACAAGCAGGGGCGCAGCGGAAGGAGAGCAGCAGCGTCAGATGCCCCCCTGCATCTAACTCTGCTGCTCTCCCACTGCGCCCCTGCATGTGACACCACTGCTCTCCGCCTGCTGCGCCCCCCTGCATGTGACGCCGCTGCTCTCCTCCCGCTGCGCCCCCCTGCATGTGACGCCGCTGCTCTCCTCCCGCTGCGCCCCTGCATGTGACGCTGCTGCGGCCCCCCTGCATCAGACGCCGCTGCTCTCTTTCTGCTGAGCAGCGGTGTCACATGCAGGGACACAGCGGGAGGAGAGCAGCGGCGTCACATACAGGGGCACAGCGGGAGGAGAGCAGCGGCGTCACATGCAGGGGCACAGCGGCGGTGCAGGGGCGAAGCACATGGAGCAGGGCAGCGGTGGATTGGGGGCTGTGACTCACAGATGGGCATCCACAGGGATCGCTCTTCTCAGCTTCCACGGAGGGAGAAGCTGAGGAGAGCGATCTCCTACAGCTCACCGGTCCCAGATGCACGGTGCTTGGAGAGATCGGTCACAAGGACGATCTCTCCAATCAGAGCTGGGGGTGGGTGCAGCAAAGGTCACCCAGCTCCAGCCAATGATCAGTGCTACAGCTGCACTGATCATGGCTGGATTTCAATGTTTCAGCCATTTTCAATGGCTGAAACATTACACTGGCTGTGATTGGCTGACGAACGCCGCTCAACCAATCACAGCCTCCATAGGTCCGGGGAGGAGACACCACCCCCCTGAGGTCAGGTACAGGGCCTCTCCTTCCCGAATCTACAGTTTTTGAAAACCGATCGCGGCCACCAGGGCCGCGACTTCGCCATGACGGATATATCCGTCATGGGTCTTTAAGTACCAGGGCACCATGACGGATACATCCATCAAACGTCGTGAAGGGGTTAAATGTAGATATTAACCTCAGAGACCGGACTTTACTGCCTGCACTTTACACTGTTACAGACAGCATCCAGCTCAAACTGGTCATGCAGAAGAAATGATAGATCTCTCCAGTATGGTGATCTGAGGGTGCACTATGGAATATTATGATTCAGCCTGAGGTCAGTGAAGCTCTACAAGCAGTTTAAACAGGGACAAAATGACTGTGGAAACCAAGCACAGACATTTGGTGCACCCTTGGCATTGCCAAGCAGTGACCTACCCGACCACTTGTTTTCCCATCTATCTTCCACCTTCTTCGGCCTCCTGTAAAGCCAGATATGTCAATTGAACAACAGTAGGGTAGAGTTAGGTGCAAAAGAAGTGGTTGAAAAAGTTCACTGACCTGCTGCTAGGCCACATTATGGGTGCAGGGAGAGGATGTGCTTGGTTTGAACACTCATTTTGAACTGATAAGACTTCATATAAAACTATTAAAAGAGTTCTTACTAGCAAGCATCCTGGAATGCTGCCATCTTCTGTATGATGCTCGGCATACTCCTTGAGATTCGGACTTTCTGCGACAAAGGCTTGGCAGGTAGACATGAGCTTTTCTTGCTGCAAGTAACCTAAAATAAAAATCATACGGCATTGTAAGTCGGAAAAACAAAAAACAAAGTGTGACCGAGGGTGATAGAAATAGAAGGACAGCTAAATATGACAGCACTGTGCTGAAGTGGCAGAAGTATCAATACAAAACACAAAGTGAGGATATGAGGACAGAACATCTATTGCGCAGGAAATCATTACATTTATTGCATGCAAACAATATTGTCCCTAAGCATGTAAGGGGGGGGGAGGGAGTATACAGCGGAAACAGCAGTGCTGATACTTTCTGAGGTAACACATTTCCCTTTCTGTTTTATCACAGGAGTGTTGCTGCTGAGACACCAGTCTTGCAAGTTCATCATACATCAAGTAAGTGAGGTAAGAGCACCAGTGGATGCTGAGCTTATGTCACAGACTTGATTCATGATGAGCTCACAGGACTGGTGATGAAGCAGAAACACTCACTCCTATGATAAAACAAACAGGGAAATCAAACCAGACCAATCAAAAAGCTGCTCATTTTACAAGCTGTACTTGCTTGTGTTTCAAAACCTATACATTTGAGCTGACAACTAAAGGCATGTATAGAATCAGCATGAGGCTGGGGCCACACGGGGCACTACTGCGATGCTCGCATGAGACTTGGCTCGCGCTGGCAGCACAGCAGGAGCCGAGTGTCATGCGAGCGTGCCTGCGTCTGAGGTCCGACACTGTGAGCGGACCTCAGCTGCGGTCCGACCCTGAGAGCGAACCTCAACTGCGGGGGGCGGGCCGGCGATGCGGAGGGATGGACCAGCACAGCAGAGGGGCGGGCCGGCACGGAGGAGGGGAGGGAGGGATTTCTCTCCCTCTCTCCTCCGTAGCCGGCTATTGTGATTCTCGCTCTGCACGCGTGGTACATCGGAGTACCGCGAGTGCAGTGCAATTTTTCTCTCGCCCCATTCACTTGAATGGGTGCGAGAGAAAAGGGACTCACCTTACAATCGCAGCATGCTGCGATTGTTTTCTCGGTCCGATTAGGGCTGAGAAAATAATCGCTCATGTGTGCTGTCACACAGGCTAGAATTGGTCCGAGGGGAATGCGATGTTTTATCGCACTCCACTCGCACCGATTTTCTCGCCGTGTGGCTTAGGCCTGATAGTACCAGTATAGCAATGGGATTAGGTTACATAGGA
Organism: Anomaloglossus baeobatrachus; assembly: GCF_048569485.1. Taxonomy (NCBI): domain Eukaryota; kingdom Metazoa; phylum Chordata; class Amphibia; order Anura; family Aromobatidae; genus Anomaloglossus; species Anomaloglossus baeobatrachus. The sequence goes on from NC_134354.1 coordinate 744,932,050, forward strand.
AACTCCTGATGATTGGTGCGCTTTAAAAGCATATGCCAACTGTATAATACAGTCGTTATTTTCACTTTATGGAGCAAGTTCTGCTTCTGAGCCCGCTCCAAAGTCCTTGATCTACTCCATGACCTAATACTATGTCATAGAACACAAATGGGTTAGTGTGCTGGCAATACAGTGCAAGTATATGGTCTGAGCTGAAGGACTTCACCTATATGATCTCACATGAAATTCATTTTTACATCCTTTTTAACCCCTTCATGCCAGGGCGATTTTCTGCACTTCTCCCAAGAGACATAACTTTTTTTATTTTTTTTATTTTTTTTTCATCAAAATAGCCATATGAGGGCTTGTTTTTTGCGGGAAAACTTGTACTTTTGACTGACACCATTCCTTTTCGCCCCATATTGTACTGGAAAACGGGAAAAAATCCAAGTGCGGTAAAATTGCAAACAAAAGTGCAATTTCACAGTGTTTTTTTTTTATTCCCCACGTTTACTATATGGTAAAACTGACCAGGCAGTATGATTCTTCAGGTCAGTATTAGTTCGTATAGATCAAACATACATGGATTTAGTTTTATCTAAGTGGTGAAAAAAAAAAAATCAGAAATTCATGAAAAAAAATTGCCCCTTTTGTCGCCATTTTCCGCGACCCGTAGCGGTCTTATTTTTCGGGATCTGGGGCTCAGCGACGGCTTATTTTTTGCGTCTTGAGATGACGTTTTTAATTATACAATGTTTGGGTAGATGAGATGTATTGATCACCTCTTATTACATTTTAAAAATGTAATTCTGGCCTTTAGATATTTTTTTTTCTACTAATCAAATTAATTGGTTTTACATTTTGGAGGAAGTGGCGGAGAAATAGACACCTCCAGGTGCTTCATTATATGGCAGGGAGCCCTGGTCTCCTGCACATGCTGGGAGTTGTAGTTGCACAGGAGCCACATACGGGGCGGGTGACAGGTGTCCGTTTATAAACAAACGTAATGGCGGAGGGGCCGCTGGGTAATAATGACATGTACAGGGCAGCCTGTGGCCCCGCAGTGGGCACTCACCCAGCACCAGCCGGGCCACATCCGAAGGAAGCAGCATGGCGACCCCTCCTGAGGGGCATCCGAGACGTCACACTGCCAGGAGCCGCTCCCCAAACTCCGAGCCCCGTCCCGTCCGTCTGTCACAGCCCGTCCTGTCCGTCAGCGCCCAGCTTCTCCCGCGCTGCCGTGTGGTGTCACACTGTAACACGTCCCCAACGAGACCGGCGCCAGGAGTTCCGGTTGAGCGCAGCACGCTCAGAGTTCCGCTCAGAAAACTGAAAATGACTATAATAACTAAATGATATTGACCAGCAGTCATAAATATAATAAAATGTCTATTACCACAGAATATTGACTATCATACATATACTATATGGCTATTACCACAGGCTCCAGCTATTTACTGCACAAAAACCCTCAGATACATAATGGAGAACTGCATAAATAGCAATTCCTTAATATAAAGTTCCAATCAGCGTCTGTCAGAATGTCATAACAGCAAAATAAAATGATCACCCAGTCTGAAGCCATTTTTCCAATCTTCCCAATAAATAGTAAAAAATTGTGATACAAATGTGTGAACAGCGCCACAGACTATAAGGCCACGTTCACATTGAGTATTTGATGAGTTTTTTACCTCAGTATTTGTAGCCAAAAGCAGAGGAAAAGTATAATAGAAACACGGGCTCCACTTCTGTATTATTCACCCGCTCCTGATTTTGGCTACAAATACTGAGGTAAAAAACTCAAATAGTGTGTGAAAGTGGGCTTAAAGGCTGCTTTACACACAGCGACAACGCTAGCGATGTCGCTCATGAAAGCACCCGCCCCCGTCGTTTGTGCGTCACGGGCAAATCACTGCCTGTGGCGCACAACATCGCTAGGACGCGTCACACATACTTACCTTCCTAGCGACGTCGCTGTGGGCGTCGAACAGCCTCTTTTTAAGGCTACTTTCACACATCCGGTTTGAGCCCTGCGGCTCAATCCGGCTGTGAAAACTATGCAACGGATGCGGTGAAAACACCGCATCCTTTGCATAAGTTTTTACATGCGGCCGGTCCGTTTTTTTCCGGTTGCGGCATGCTACTGAGCATGCGCAGTGGAAAATACCGCATGCGGCGACCGGATGCGGTTTTTTCCGCATCGCGCCGCATCCGGCCTCCATAGGGATGCATTGAAAAATGCGCCGCAGCGGCCGGATGCGGCGCGATGCGGTGTTTTTTGCCGGAGCAAAAAACGTTGCAGGGAACGTTCGATCCGGCCGCCGCATCGGCTACATCTGCCGCATGCGGCAAAAACCGGACCGAACGCAAGCCCCTGCGGCACAATGCGGCACTAATGTAAGTCAATGCAAAAAAACCCGCAATCGGCGTTACAAAAGCCGGTTGCGGTTTTTCTGCAGAACGCCGTATTGTGCCGCAGAGCAAACATCCGGATGTGTGAAAGTACCCTAAGGAGGAGGTTCGTGCACTGTCACAGCAACGTCACACAGCGGCCCGCCAATAGAAGCGGAGGGGCGGAGAGCAGCTGCATTAACGACACGCCCACCTCATTGCCGGCAGGACGCAGGTACGTTGTTGTTCGTCGTTCCCGGGGTGTCACACGTAGCGATGTGTGCTGCCTCAGGAATGACAAACAACCTGCGTCCAGCACCAGCAACGATATTTGGGAAATGAACGACGTGTCAACGATCAACGATTAGGTGAGTATTTTTGATCGTTAGCGGTCGCTCGTAGGTGTCACACGCAACAATGTCGCTAATGAGGCCGGATGTGAGTCACGAATTCCGTGACCTCAACGATATCTCGTTAGCGATGTCGTTGCGTGTAACAGGTCCTTTAGGGTTCAATGCCATGAATGATTTTCATATAAGACCACATGCACACATAAGGGCGCATGCCCACGATCAGGATCTGCTGCGTCTTGGACGCGGCACTCCTCACCGACATTCTCTGCAGGAGAACACAGGAGACCTCAGTGGCCCATGCCCACGGTCAGGGTTCAGTGCGCTGTGGTCTCTCGCTTCTGTTCTCCCTACAGAGAACACTTGTGACTGCGCCGCCATGAATTGACATGCTTTGGCTTGGAAAGATGTACCGCAGGTCAGATTTCGCTGCAGGCCATACATGACAGTGGGCACGGGATTTCTAGAAATCTTATCCACTGTGCTTTTACTGTAGAACACAGCTTTTTGGATGCAGCGAAAACATACTGCATCCAGCCTATAGGGTATGTGCCCATGATCAGGACTCACTGTGTCCTGGATGCGGCAGGTCCTGACCTGCGGGCTGTGAGTCTCCTCCACAGGAGAACGCAGGAGGCCACATCTGCCCGTGCCCACGACCTGAGCTTGGGCAGTTGTGGTCTCTCGCTTGTTCTCCCTTCGGAGAACACTTGTGACTGCGCAGCAAAGAAGTGACATGCTGCGGCCTCGGAAAGCCTCATCGCAGGTCAGTTTACGCTGCAGGCCGTACACGCACAGTGGGCATGGGATTTCTAGAAATCCCATCCACTATGCTTGTACTGTAAAACACAGCGTTTTGGATACAGCGAAAACATACTGCATCCAGCCTAATAGTATTTAGTGAGTTTTCACCTCAGTTTTTGGAGCCAAAACCAGGAGTGGGTGATAAATACAGCAGTGGTGCCCGTGTTTCTATTATACTTTTCCTCTGATTGTTCCACTCCTTTATTTGGCTACAAATACTGAGGTAAAAAACTCACCTACTACTTAACGTGTGAATGTGGCCTTATTGGCTAAAACCAGAGAGCTCCCTTAAGGCCGCTTGCACACGTTGAGTATTTAGTGAGTATTTTACCTCAGTATTTGTAGGCAAAACCAGGAGTGGAACAATCAGAGGGAAAGTATAATAGAAACGTGTCACCACTTCTGCATTATTTACTCACTCCTGGTTTTGGCTACAAATACTGAGGTAAAAAATCACTAAAAACTCACCAAATACTCAATGTGTGCACGTGGCCTTATAGCTATGACCAGATTACTTATGTAAAACATGGATGTCTGAATGAGGTCTAAGTATTAACTCAGACGTCATCTTTTT